>NC_072398.2:111955000-113205000 GCF_028858775.2 Pan troglodytes | reverse complement strand
TGTGGGGGCCAGTGTGGGTTTGGTTTCTTTGACCAAACCACTGTGTTTGTCTCTTTGCCCCACCCACCTAAACTGGTGAAAGGCAAAAGTTCCCAGATCACCATAAACCCTCAGGAGACCCAACCTCCAGGCCACTGTGTGAGGGCTAATTGAAATAAAATTTGACAGTAGGAGCTGCATAAAACTTGCTCAAACTGACAGAGAGCCCTGGTAAATGGCCACATGTTTTGGACTCATGAGAGGGTCTTAGTAAGACCATAGGTTCTCATCATGGCTGAAGCCTCAGTGATGGTGAGAACATCCTGGGGATGACAGTTAGTCTTTTATAACTGAACAAGGGCTTCACTAATGCTTATGGTGTGAACTTCATCACTTGCTTATGCCAGGGAGGTTAGAAGAACCAGCTATGATCTCAGCCATATCTCATCAAACCTAAGAATTTCCTGTGGAGGGACATGGTGCCACGTATAAGCAGATAGGGAAGGTAAGCTGTGATAGCATTCTACATGAAGTTTAACAAAACAGGCTGAATAAAACTCACTCTACCCCACCCTCCTGTGTTTAAAGGACCACAATTCACAGCCATAATTGATCAAAGGAATATTGATTTTTAAAAAAGAATGAACCATTATTCTCATACAGCAAACTATAGTATTCTCTCTTAGATATGCATATCTTCTTCCCTTTACCATCTTTTCACTTAAAAATATTTAATATGGAAAAGCAAAAAATAAGATTCATGAAACTACTATCACAATTAACTAATGATAACAGATGCAATCTCCTTTGTACCCTCCCCTAAGCCCACCCCTTCCCTTCCTTCCCAAGAGGCAACCAATCTCATGAATTGGGTGTGGATCTTTCTACTCCATGTTCTTATATTTCTATACTGTTTATATATATTTATGAAACAAATATAGCATTGGTTTGTGTGTTTTTAAAATTTGTATTAAGAATATGTGTCACATAGTATACACTGTTCTGCTTTTTTTTCACTTAACATTGTGTTTTAGAAATTCCTCCATATAGTCAATATAGATCTAGTTCATTTATTTCAGACATTGTATTCTATTAAATTTATACCACATCTTATCCAGTCTTGTTTTGAAAGTCAGGTGGTTCTAACTTTTGTTATAATAGACAGTGTTGCAGTAAACATCTTACACATATCTCCCTATGCACGTGCTCAAGGGACAATGTGGGATGTGTACCTAGGAGTTCAATGCTAGGTTTTAATTCTACTAGATGGTGCCAAATTGTTCTCTAAATGGGTTATAGTTTCTATTTATCATTTCATCACACTTGTACTGTTAGATTGTTTAATGTTTGCTAATATAGCAAGTGTGAAATGGTATTTCATAGCCATTTTAATATGCCTGTCCCAGATGACCACTGAAGTTAAAACATCTTTTCGTGTGTTGACTATTACAGTTTCCTCTTCTGCAATCATTCTACTTTCTAAAATGCCGAGAAAAGCTATTTATTGCATGGATAATATTAATGCACTGGTCATTCCAGGATCTAAAAAATAAGGTTATTAAGAGTTTATATAAAAATAATGCATTCCTGAACACCAGAATCTAAGATGAGATTCATAGCACAGCATCACAATTTTGCTGGTGAATGCTTGTTATAGATTACATGTTCCTGATAGTAAATGGGGGTTTTAAATTCTGTGCAAATTATAATATAATGTATGATTCATGATTTTGAGGAAAATGACAAAGCAGGAGCCTCTGGCTTAGAACAAAGAAGTAACGTCCATTTTCATTTCATGTCTAAAGAAATCAAGAAACAATGAATTGTATTCCAACCCTCCTCCTCCAGAGAGCCTAGACAACAAGCAAACACATACACAAACACAAAATAGTGACGATGGCAGCAACTCGGAATCACCATCAGAAGAGAAACAGTAATATGCTAAATAGAATTATTCCTATTTAAATATCACAGATAGCTCTGATCCTAAGGAGAGCAAGTACATTTTGATGGTAAGAATGTTTCTAACTGTAAAGCTTATTGCTTATTCATAAGTCAACCATTTTTACATAGGCAATCTTTTTCCCTTCACTTTTTGTTTATGTACATTAATACCACATATCACCATTTTCAGGGCATTTGCATCTTATGCTGAGGAAAAATCTGCAAAATCTGCATCTGTTCTTTAGCTATCTCAAAGTTGAATGCTATTGAGATTCCAAAAATTGTGTTTGCAAGGAGTATGAGGGCAAGTCTCCTAGCCAAAGGAAACTGGATAGTGAAGTAACTTTTGATGATCTACATGATGGTACCAATAATTCAAGAAAACAGTTAACCAAAAACCCTTTAGAAGTGGCTTTGCTCTGTGGTTTTGTCCTCTTAGTTTGAACATGGATGTTTTGGGGTAAAGGGAAAATCATTTTTAAAAATAATAATAATGGTCCCAGAAGAAGGAGAATGTTAAAAGGCCTGTAAAGTTTCCACCTCTGTCCTTCTGGTTTTGTGCCTCTCAGCTGGGGTTAATCATTATCAAATTGCAGATGGGGAGAAGGCTCCCACTGAAGCAGAGGCTCCCTCTCTCTGGCCTTGTTGCTGTGTTGTTGGTCTGCCCCTTCCTTGGGCAATGGTACGAAAACTCCTTTGATTTTAAAAGCAGACAAACCCCCTTTCATTTAAGGCAACTGTGTAAAAAGGGCTTCTTACTCTGCTGGGGGAAGCAAAACCTCATCCCCAAGAATGATGAAATCACCTGTGATACAACTGAGCAATGGGACTCCACAGTACTCCCACTCCACAGACCAGCTGCCCTAATCCAAAACATCTCCAACAACAGACTTGGTAGAGAGGTCTTTGGAGATATCCACTCTCATACCCAGGGTAGCTCTGGGTGGCTCTACAACCCCCTGGATCATGTATCTCAATGGGGTAACTGAGTCCTTAAAAACACGTAGCATGTGAAGGATTCACTTTTGCCTAGGCTGGCATCTCCTCCACTGGTATAAGCACAGCTACAGGGCATCTTCCCACCCACATCTATAAGATAAACAATCAGTCACTCATCCCCAACACTCTAAGACCTGGTCCTTGTACCGCAAATACTGACCATAAATCAGCCAAGGTTTAGTGAACGGTCATAGGCATGGGCTTGGAACTTTTTGATAGCAAACTCTAACTAACTGGGTCAACCATAAATAAAAGTAAGTTAGAGAAACTTAACAGGTCCTAAACTGAGAACATTGGCCTTTTTAGAACCTCACTCTACTGAAGACAAACTTACTCCAAGTTAGTGGATACTTGGCTAGGCAAATAAGAAAATGATAACAGGAAGTGAAGGGTAGGGATAGAGGGATGGGGAGCTAGGATTGTTCAAGAAAGGATGTATGTTCCTGGAATTCATGGCTGGAACAGAAAAAAAGGGTTTTCTCAAAGAAACTGTTATAAATAAAGATCAGGCAACATGGTTGCAATTCTTCTTTCTCGGTATTAAATACTCTTATCATTTAGCTTGAACGTTTTTTCTCCCTGGGGAAAGCTTGTTTAAAGCTAAAACAACGAGCTTAAAAGAACTTCAGAATACCACATATTCGTGAGCTGAGAACTGTTCGGCTAGAAAAAGAACTGACTCCATCATTTGAACCGTTTCTGGCTGATGATGAAATCAGCTGAACTTCCAAACATTTTAATCAATAAGTCAACCCCTACCTTCCCCCATCTTCCTGTTGAGTCACTGTCTTATGCAAGCTTTAAGCAACTTGTGGACTGGCGGCTATATCCATGACCACTCTGTACTTCCTGCAGAATAACTATCATCACATGCTAACTAAATTACTTAACTGTCTGCCTGCCCCACCCGCAGCCACTGGAATGCAAGCTCCTGAGGGCAGTGAATGATTTGTCCACCATGGCATCCCTATGTTCAGCACATCCTAGCCCGTATTAAACGTGTTGACTGAAGGAAAGAGTAAAATGGCTGGCTCACAGCAAATACTAAGAAAGGATTTGTGAATGAAATGCCTCTGGCATATTGAGAGAAGCGACTAATGTCAAATGAGCCATTTAAGTTGGTGAAGGACTAATCCTTGCCTGGCGCAGTTAATCTGTAGTGACCTTTCGCATATGGAATCGATATTTTGAGGCTGGGGTGTACAAGTAGGTTCTGAGAATTCTTTATAATGAAGAAGTGATTCCATTTGATAACCACACATGGTAGATGGCACTATTCGGCTTACGGGAGTCTCAGCCCAAGGCTGGCGCAGGGCCGAATGAGCCAGCAGAACTTAAACCAGAGGGAAATAAATCCTATGCTTTGAAAGCCCCTAGAAGAGTAAGCCCCCTCAAGCCCAGGAAAAGGGGCAGAGGACACCCGGCGCAGAGGGAGGCGATCCTAGACACAACCTTTTGTCTGCAGATTATCAAGACTGTGTCCTAGATTCCAAGGTGACAGTGCCACAGGTAGGGTAACAATTCCCTTCATATTTGCAGCGTGTTATAGGCAACAGCGTAGGGCAGGTAACACAATTTTGCATCCCTCCTTAACCAGCATAGCGGCTGAGAAACCTCCCCCAACACGCTCCTTCCACCACTCAAGGTGGCGGGGTGGAGGGCCCGGCAGAACCCAAGAGGCTCTGAGGCCGGCCGGCGACCTTGACGCTGCCGGCCGGGCCCAGGCCACCGCGCGGCGCCTCGCCCCTGCCCCACCCCGACGCTCGCCACACCTCTGTGTTTGCAGAGCCTCGGCCTCGGCCCCGGCCCCGGCGGTCTGGGAGCGGACGCCTAGCCCTGCGCCGGGCGGCCCTGAAGAGGGAAATGCGGCTGCGGGGCCGCGGGGACTTACCTGCAGCAGCACGGCCAGCAGGAAGCACAAGTACATCTGGTAGATGCCCATCTCCCCCACCGCCTGGAACGCCTCCTCCACCTCCATGGCGGGCCGCGCGCAGGAACCCCGCCACCCCACCGCCCTCTCAGGCGCTGCCCTCCCGCCCAGCGCGGCAACCCCTGGGCGCCCGGCACCGGCTTGGACCCGCCGGGGCGGGGATGGAAGCGCTGGCGGCGGGGCCGGGGCGGGCCGGGCCGGGGCGGGGCGCCTGCGCGGGCGGCGGGGCTGTCAGGCTCGAGAGGTGGACGCCGGGCGGGGAGCGGGGAGCGGAGCCGGGCTACGCGGGGCGAGGGGCGAGGAGGGCGTTCGAGATCCGGGGCTGGATGCCCTGGACCCGGGCCTCTGGACTTCCTGTTTAAAAAAAAAAAATGGTGTTTTGGTGTACGTTTTGTTTTGAGAGGGACGGCTGTCTGCGCCTTAAAGTGAGGAAAGAGGAAGTGGGCCGGGCTGAGGGCCTGAGAAGAAACATCGGGACCGCGTCCGCGTGTGACCCAGGGCTCTGCCTACAGGGGACCCGCAGCTGGCGGGCGGCCTGGCGGCTCTCAGCAATGCCTGTCGTTTTGCCCAAACCAGTTTAATGCGGGGGCTTGGGGAGCCCTAGAGCCTTCAGAGAAAAGTGCTGTCTGTGCAGTATTTCTTTCCAGTCCTATTCTGTGCTAGCCATGGGTTAAGTACACTGGTAGGCAAGCAAATTCTTGTAAAACCGTCGGATACATTTGCTTATAGAAGTATGCACGAGGTACAAAGGAAGTGCAAAAGACGAAGGGGCAGGATGTGATGGCTGCCAAGGTATTTAAAGGATAAATGGCAGTTTGTCAGGTGGAAATTAAAAAAAAAAAAAAAGCGTGGCAGGGCCAAGGGACGCTGGACACCTGCGTTAGTCCCCTCATGCCTCCACCTCCTAACCTCATTTGCCTTTTTGTTTATTATGTGTTGTCTTTTTAACAGCTGCATAGTATTCCATTGTCTAGACCATGACTCCTAGTTTAACATTGAATAGAAATGGCGACCAGCTAGTGTCCTTGACCTGCCAGTATCCTTCTTATGCTTCCAAAATTTTCCATTAATTGTGATGTCTGTTGCAGCGTATTGGTAGCTAGGCTTTACTGGTCAGCTGCTTTCTTTTTTTTAGCAATTAAATGAATGCTCACTGTAATTGAATTTATCAGTGGGTTGGAAACTGTAAACTCTATAAACTCTTAAGATTTTTTTCTCTCTCTCTTAAGGAAACGTTTTCTGTATAAGTACTATTAATAGTTTTAAAAGTTTCCTTCTTTGGCTGTTTCCTACGAATCCTCATTATTAATAAATGCTGAAGTTTAATAAGTGCTTTTTGCATTTATTGACATGATCCTATTGTTTTTCTTCTTGAATCTGATAATCGGGTACATTATGGTAATAGTTTTTTTGATATTGAACTTTACTGGAATAAATCCTATTAATACTTGCTCACGATATTGCTATTTATTGCCAAATTTAATTTGCTAGTGTTTTGTCTAGGGACTTTACATCTGTGACTAGCGAACTAGGCCTATAATTTTCTTTTCTTCCTGATGCTTATGTCTAGATTTGGCAGTAAGATTTTATAGTGCTTTCATAACATGAGTGTGAGTGTTTGGTAAAACTCTCCTGCAACCATCTAGACTTAGCTTGTTTTGCAGGGGGAGCCTCTTTATTACAGATTTATAGATAATGGGTAAAGATAAATAGGTGTGTATAACTAGATATATTCGTATGTCTTTGCATTTCTTCTTGAACCACTTTTTTTCTAGAAGTGTTTCTATTTTATCTAGTTTAGAAATTGTTTTTGGAATAAACTAGTTCACATTGTTTTCTTGGGATTTTTAAAAATAAGGGTCTAACTGTTTATGTCCCATTTTTCATTCTGAATAGTGTTCATCTTTATTGTTCCAATCTTATCAGTCTTGCCAGAGGTTTGTCTACTTTATTATTTTTTAAAAAGTTTTGTGAATTTTTTTTATTTCATAGATTATATGAATTCTTTCTTTTTTTTTTTTACTTTTGTTACTTTGTAATTCTTTTACTAGCCACATGACTTGAAGTTTAGCTTCTTTGCTTTTAATATTTCTTTTTGAAGAATAATTATGTGTGGCTGGGCTCAGTGGCTCACGCTTGTAATCCCAGCACTTTGGGAGGCCAAAGCTGGTGGATCACCTGAGGTTAGGAGTTCAAGTCCAGCCTGGCAAACATGGTGAAACTCCATCTCTACTAAAAATACAAAAATTAGCCGGACGTGGTGGCACAGGCCTATAGTCCCAGCTACTCAGGAGGCTGAGGCAGGAGAATCACTTGAACCTGGGAGAAGGAGGTTGCAGTGAGCTGAGATTGTGCCATTACACTCCAACCTGGGCAACAGAGCAAGACTCCGTCTCAGAAATAAATAAATAAATAAAATAATTATATTTAAGGTTGTACTTACCTTTCTATAGGACTTTGCTCCATCCGACAAGTTTTGTCATGTGGTACTTTTGTTGTCTTTACTTTTAAATATTTCATGACATTGTCATTTCTTCTTTAACCAATGAGCTATTTTTAGTGCATTTTTTGTTTCCAATTAAAGGTTGCTATTTTTTTTACCATCTTTTTAGTGTTGTTTATAATTTATATGCTTTGTAGACAAAGATTATATTAAATCTTGGAAATTGTTTTAATTTTTTGTGACCTAATATGTGATTTTTCTTTTTTTTTTCTTTTTTTTTTTTTTTTTGACAGTGTCTTTCTCTGTCACCCAGGCTGCAGTGCAGTGGCTTGATCACATCTCACTGCAGCCTTAATCTCCCCAGCTCAGGTGATCCTTCCACCTCAGCCTCCCAGGTAGGTAGAACTATAGGCAGACACCACCATGGCTCATTTTTATTTTTTGTAGAAATGGGGTTTTGCCATGTTGCACAAGTTGATCTCAAACTCCTGACCTCAAGTGATCCACCCACCTCAGCCTCTCAGAGTGCTGGGATTACAGGTGTAAGTCACCATGCCCAGCCCGTAGCCTTTTTTTTTTTTTTAATGTTCCACGTATATTGAAATAACATATATTCTCCACTTGTTGTGTGCAAGATTCTCTAACTATTAATCAAACTTGTTGATCTAATTTTATTTAAGTAGTCTATATTATTACTTAATTTTTCTGTGCTGAATGTATCAGTTTTTAATATATCAAAATTTTCCAAAATTAATATCATTTTTGAGTGTATCAAGTTCTCTTTTTGTCTCTGTGTGCTCATAAAGGTACTAATTGAATCTTTTTTATCATGATGAAATAGCTCTTTTTAGTGCTTTTGGTCTTTTTTACTTTGTCTCATATCAATATTCTGGCATCGCCTTTTCTGTTGTTTGTATTTTCCTTGTAATCTTTTTATTCTTATATCGTCTTTTTATGTTCATTCTGTAAGTTTCTTTCTGCTTAAGGCATATGTCTTAGTCTATTTTGGCTCCTATAACAAAATACCTTAGACTGGGTAATTCATAAACAACAGAAATTTATTACTCACAGTTCTGGAGGCTGGGCAGTCTAAAATCAAGGCACCGGTAGATTTGGTGTCTGATGAAGGACTGCTTTCTGCTTCAAAGATGTCACCTTCTTGTCGCATCCTTACAGTAGGAGGACAAGAGAGCTCTCCAGAGTCTTTTATGGGAGCATTAATCCCATTCATGAGGATGGAGCCCTCATGATTTAATCACTTCTCAAGGGCCCTACTTTTTAATACTATCACATTTGGTATTAGGTTCCAACACTAATTTAGGGGGACACTGCTGTCATTTGAATGTTTCCCCTCCAAAATTCAGATGTTCTCAATGCAAGAGTATTGGGAGGTGTGTAGTGACCCTAGCCAGTGAGAAGTGAAGTGGGGACTGCTGCTAGCGAGCAACCAGGCAGGGTTTCCCTGTTGGGTTTTAGACTTACTTAGGACCTGTTACCCCTTTCTTCTTTCCTATTTCTCCCTTTTGGAATAGCAGTGTCTATCCTATGCCTGTACACTATTGTTTTGATGGCACATAACTTGTTTGATTTCACAAGTTTACAGCTGGGGAGGAATTTGCCTCAGGATGAACCATGCATTTGTTCCCATATCTCTGGACTTTAGACTTTATAAAGTTGATGCTGGAATGAGCTAAGATTTTAGGGGCTATTGACATGAAATAAATGTATTTTTGCGTGAGAAGGACATGAATTTGGGTGAGGGGGCAGGGGCAGAATGCTATGGTTTGAATATGTTTCCCTCCAGAATTCAGACGTTTCCAATGCAACAGTATTGGGAAGTGTGGCCTTTGGGAAGTAAATTACTCATGAGGGTTCTGCCCTCATAAATGGGATTAGGTGCCCTTATAAAATGGCATGACAAGGGAATTTGTCCCATTTGCCCTTCCACCTTCTGCCATATGAGGATATAATGTTCCTCCTCTTTGGACAGTGCAGCCCTCACCAGACAACAAACCTGCTAGCACCTTAATCTTAGGCTTCCCGGCCTCTAGAACTGTAATAAACAAATTCATTTTCTTTATAAATGACCAAGTCAGTGATATTCGGTCAGAGTAGCACAGACAGACTAAGACAGACACTAACATTCAGACCATAGCAGCATGTTTATGAAAGGAGGACTTCTTTTTTCCATCCAGGTTGATAGTGTCTGTCTTTTATTTTATTTATTTATTTATTTATTTATTTATTTATTGAGACTGATTCTCACTCTGTCACCAGGCTGGAGTGCAGTGGCACGATCTCGGCTTACTGCAACCTCCGACTCCCTGGTTCAAGTGATTCTCCTGCCTCAGCCTCCTGAGTAGCTGGAATTACTGGCACACGCCACCACGCTCAGCTAACGTTTGTACTTTTAATAGAGACGGGGTTTCACCATGTTGGCCAGGATGGTCTCCATCTCCTGACCTCATGATCCACCTGCCTTGGCCTCCCAAAGTGCTAGGATTAGAGGCGTGAGCCACCACGCCCGGCCATCTTTGTCTTGTAATAGATGAGTTAAATCCGTTTATATTTATTGGGAGCGGTATATCAGAAAGTATTTCTACCAACTTATTTTGTTTTCTGTTTATCATCTTCTTTTTCCTTTATGGCCAACTGTTAGATTGTTAAAGCTATTTTTATACTGTCTTTCTCTCTTTTGCTTTTTTGAAGAGCTACAGATTATTATTATTTTGATAGCTATTCCTACATTTTTAACATCCACAGAACTATGCACTTTTCCACAGTGTTTATATTATATAGGATATATATCTCCTTTTCAAAGTGGATAAAAACATACACAAGATTCCAAGGGTACTGTATCTGAGAAAACTTAGAAGGACCTAAAGATGTTGTGTTCTGGAAAACTTTGTTAGTTGACCCAAGAAGAGACGATCATGATGCCAAAAACACTGATGTAGAAGATTCATGTGAAGTTTTACTTTCATTGTTAAGCAAAATTATCCTAAACTTGGAAATAATAAGACAGCAAGAAGAGGTGGGTGTGGTTTTTTGTTTGTTTGTTTGTTTGTTTTCTTGAGATGGAGTCTCGGTCTGTCACCCAGGCTGGAGTGCAGTGGTGCCATCTTGGCTCACTGCAACCTCCGCCTCCCAGGTTCAAGCGATTCTCATGCCTCAACCTCCCAAGTAGCTGGGATTACAGGCACATGCCACCATGCCTGGCTAATTTTTTATTTTTAGTAGAGACCATGTTGACCAGGCTGGTCTCAAACTCCTGACCTCAGGTGATGCGCCTGCCTCAGCCTCCCAAAGTGCTGGGATTACAGGCGTCAGCCACTGTGCCCAGCCGTGGGTGTGTTTTTTAATGCAGTAATGGAGCATTGTTTAACAGATCTGCCCCCAGGATTATTTAATGCTGTAGGAGAATGCTCCTGCATTTGACTTTACTATTTACTCTATTAAGAGCTCAGGCACTGTGCAGTGAGTTGTCAACTTACAGATTTTTTTAGTATGTGGTAGAGATGTAAGTGATTATCTTCAGTAAGAAGGATAATCTATGATTTCATTACCCTGTGGGACGTTAACAGGTTTTGTATCTAATCTAACAATCCTGTTCTAGCATTCTTTTTTGTGTGTAAATAATAATTTCTTCAAATGCTCTTAGAACCAGTTTATCATCCTGCTGGTTCCCTCATCAATTATTGAAGGCAATAAAAGCTTTGACATAGATTAATTCTATATTGGTAAGAGAGTCATGTTTTTAACTTTTGAGGATTTTTCTTTGACATCATGATGTGTTTGAGTGAAAAAATATATAAATTAATATTTTATATGACATACAATTAACAAATTAAGTGTTAATTAGATATTAGATTAGTTCATCTTACTCCCTAAAAATATATGTTTTTAAGTGGGTCAAAAACTCTTCTACATATTCAGTGTTTATTTACCTTGTATTGGGATCTATATGCCAGAAGTAATTGATGATTGTGAGAACAGAAAGTGCAATCTGAAATGACGTCTGATGAATTGACAGAGACCAGGAAGGGGCTGGAACTTTTTCCTACAGGTGATGGGAACCACTGAAGTGTTTTAAGTTGGAGTGATGTGAGTTTTAAAAGATGATTTGGCAGCAGCGGAAAATGCATATAACACCAGTTAAGACATTATTGTAATGGCCCAAACAGGACCCAATGAGGGTTTAAAACAGAACAATGATAACAGGAATGGAAAAATGAAGTCAAATTTAAGGTAAAAATCAGCAAAATTGACATTTTGCAGGTGCAAAAAAGAGAGAAATCATGAACAACTCCCATGTTTAGTCATTGTAGCCAGACTTGGGGAGTGGAGGTGCTATTAACTGAGACAGGGAACACAGAAGTTGGATTAGGTTTGTGGTGGCAGGTTGAGGAGCCTACAACAAGAACGGTGGGGCTGACAGGCATTGCTCCTTTAAATGGTCATTGCCCCTTTAAGATTCTGCCCTTCCCCCTTAACCCACCCAGGCCCCTGCTGGATTTCCTTGCCCTAATTTACAGTCAGCACCAAAGCTTCTGAGCATGCGCTCAAGGAAGAGCTGGACTAATTAAAGCTCTCCTGAGGTTCAAGGTATTGCATCTGTGGCTCTTAGCAAAGAGTTCCATTTTTGAGAGCGTATTTTCTCCAGCTAACCATTTTTTCTCATTTTTCTTTTTAAATCTTTTTCCTCCATAACTTTATATTATCTGTATCTTTTTAATCACTGAAGAATAATTAACATCTAGGTTTTTTCTTTTAATAATAAAAATTAAAATAATGTTTTCAATACAGCGTCTATCAAAGATACCGTTTGATCCATGAAAGAAAAAAAAATTAACTTTATTTGGTCAGTTACATAAATCTTGGGAGCAAATATAATCAATCATGATCATGTTCTTTTTTTTTAATTACAAAACCTGTGCACCTTACTACTGTGTCGTGTCTTTCGTTTCATTGGTAATTTGGTGTCCCAGATGGCTACTGAAATTTGGTGTGTAAGATAATAGACTTTCTGGATGTCACATATTGTTAGAAATCCTTGGAAATCAGTGTTCTATCCCAACCTAAATGCACTGCCTTTTAAAGAAAAATCTGAAGAACATTTCTCCCTCTTCATAAGCCTTCATTCATGCTGAGATAACACTTTATAGTTAGAATGTCACAGCACCATACCTTAATAAAGATAGCTAAAGTACATATACCTCTGTCAACATTAAGTTGATATAAACATAGCAAATATGACAGGAAGAAACAAATAACAAGGGAGTCAGGAGATTTTGTGGGTAGATGCCTGGGAAGAAGGAGCAAAAGACAAAGGGAAGAGAAGTAAAAAGAAAATGGAGTTAGCAGTGAGGTGGACATCATCTGGTCTTCCAAACCAACAATGGTCATTCAAAAAGATTGTTAAGTGGGTGAAAAACATATTTAAAAAGATCTACATTTAATATGGAGAAATTGGCCATTTCCATGTCTCAAACCTTAGCAATAAAACAAAAGAGTATAAATAGAGTTAGGTATAAAATTCAGGAAGTTAAGGTAGAGAGATATGAAATATGAGGAAAACTAACCGTTAATTGTATTTGAATTTAGATAGTAGAGTGTATTGCTTGCTAAGAGTCCAATTTTACATGTTGTCCAAGAGGCACTAAGCTTAGATAATAGTGCATTCATTTAATTCAACAGATTCATTCCTGAGTGCTCATATTTAATGAAAATGTCAGTGTTGTTACTGTTTTTGTTGCTGTTGCTGATGCTATTTCTTACATGGAAGAGTTATATAACTAGGGAATACTGAATGACATGATGAATTTGCTGTATTCATGGAGTCAATAAATAGAGTGATTCAGTAGAATGGATGAAAAACTTGGCCTATGCAGGCACAAATGCCTCACAGTTTCTCAGGATTAAAATATAGATGCTTATTGGAACTTCCAGAACCACTTCTATTGGTTGAGTATTGTGTAAGGATGACAATGACATATATCAAGAGTCTCAAAGCCAACTGGGCTTTTAAAATTAAAACCAGCAATTTGCCTTGCTTTTATTTTTTTCCATTTTTATTTATTTTTATTTCTGTTTTTTATTTTTCCATAAGGTATTGGGGTACAAGTGATATTTGGTTACATGAGTAAGTTCTTCAGCGGTGATTTGTGAGATTTTGGTGCACCCATCACCCAGGCAGTATACACTGCACCCCATTTGTAGTCGTCTATCCCTCGACCCCCTCCCACTCTTTCACCCCAAGTCCCCAAAGTCCATTGTATCATTCTTATGCCTTTGCATCCTCATAGCTTAGCTCCCACATATCAGTGAGAACATATGATGTTTGGTTTTCCATTTCTGAGTTGCTTCACTTAGAATAGTAGTCTCCAATCTCATCCAGGTCACTGCAAATGCCGTTAATTCATTTCTTTTTATGGCTGAGTAGTATTACATCAAATATATACACCACAATTTCTTTATTCACTCACTGATTGATGGGCATTTGCATTGGTTCCACGATTTTCAATTGTGAATGGTGCTGCTATAAACCTGCCTGTGCAAGTATCTTTTTCGTATAATGACTCCTTTTCCACTGGGTAGATACCCAGTAGTGGGATTGCTGGATCAAATGGTAGTTCTACTTTTAGTTCTTTAAGGAATCTCCACACTGTTTTCCACATGTAGGTGGGGATGTACTAGTTTACATCCCCACTAGCAGTGTAGAAGTGTTCCCTGATCACTGCACCCACGCCAACATCTACTGTTTTTTGATTTTTTTATTATGGCCATTCTTGCAGGAGTAAGGTGGTATCACATTGCGGTTTTGATTTGCATTTCCCTGATCATTAGTGATATTGAGCATTTATTTTTTTATTTTTTTATTTTTTTTGAGATGGGGTCTTGGTCTGTTGCTCTGTTGCCCAGGCTGGAGTGCGGTGGCGCGATCTCCGCTCACTGCAAGCTCCGCCTCCCAGGTTCACGCCATTCTCCTGCCTCAGCCTCCCGAGTAGCTGGAACTACAGGTGCCCACCACGATGCCCAGCTAATTTTTTTGTATTTTTAGTAGAGACGGGGTTTCACCATGTTAGCCAGGATGGTCTCGATCTCCTGACCTCATGATCCGCCCATCTCGGCCTCCCAAAGTGCTGGGGAGCATTTTTTCTTGTTTGTTGGGCCATTTGTTTGTCCTTATTTTGAGAATTGTCTATTCATGTACTTAGCCCACTTTTTGATGCGATTGTGTTTTCTTACTGATTTGTTTGAGTTCATTGTAGATTCTGGATATTAGTCCTTTGTCAGATGTACAGATTGTGAAGATTTTCTCCCACTCTGTGGATTGTCTGTCTACTCTGCTGACTGTTCCTTTTGCTGTGCAAAAGCTCTTTAGTTTAATTAAGTCTCAACTATTTATCTTTGTTTTTATTGCATTTGCTTTTGGATTCTTGGTCATGAAATCCTTGCCTAAGAATGTCTAGAATGGTTTTTCCAATGTTGTCTTCTAGAATTTTTATAGTTTCGGGCATTAGATTTAAGTCCTTAATCCATCTTGAGTTGATTTTTATGTAAGGTGAGAGATGAGGATCCAGTTTCATTCCCCTACATGTGGCTAGCCAATTATCCCAGCACCATTTGTTGAAAAGGGTGTACTTTCCCCACTTTATGGTTTTGTTTGCTTTCTTGAAGATCAGTTTGCTGTAAGTATTTGGGTTTATTTCTGGGTTCTCTATCCTGTTCCATTGATCTATGTACCTATTTTTATACCAGTACCTTGCTGGCTTGTTGACTATGGCCCTACAGTATAGTTTGTAATCAGGTGGTGTGATGCCTCCAGATTTGTTCTTTTTGCTTAGACTTGCTTTGGGTATGTGGGCTCTTGTTTGGTTCCATATGAATTTTAGAATTGTTTTTTCTAACTTTGTGAAGAATGATGGTGGTATTTTGATGGGGATTGCATTGAATTTGTAGATTGCTTTTGGCAGTGTGGTCATTTTCACAATATTGATTCTACCTATCCATGAGCATGGGATGTGTTTTCATTTGTTTGTATCATACATGATCTCTTTCAGCAGTGTTTTGTAGTTTTCCTTGTAAAGGTTTTTTGACTCCTTGGTTAGGTATATTCCTAAATATTTTATTTTTTTGGCAGCCCTTGAAAAAGGGGCTGAGTTCTTGATTTGATTCTCTGCTTGGTCGCTGTTGTATAGAAGAGCTAATGATTTGTGTACATTAATCTTGTATCCGGAAACATTGCTGAGTTATTTTACTAGTTCTAGGAGCTTTCTGGAGGAATCTTTAGGGTTTTCAAGGTAAATGAGCATATGGTCAGCAAACAGTGACAGTCTGACTTCCTCTTTACTGATTTGGATGCCCCTTATTTCTTTCTCTTGTCTGACTGCTCTGGCTAGGACTTCCAGTACTATGTTGTAGAGGAGTGGTGAGAGTGGGCATTGTTACCTTGTTCCAGTTCTCAGAGAAAATGCTTTCAACTTTTCCTCATTTGGTATTATGTTGGCTGTGGGCTTGTCGTAGATGGCTTTTATTACATTGAGGTATGTACCTCATATGCCAGTTTTGCCAAGAGTTTTAATCATAAAGGGATGCTGGATTTTGTCAAATGCTTTTTCTGCATCTATTGAGATGATAGTGTGATTTTTGTTTTTAATTCTGTTTATGTGGTGTACCACATTTACTGACTTGCATATGTTAAACCATCGCTGCATCCCTGGTATGAAACCCACTCAATCGTGGTGGATTATCTTTTTGATATGTTGCTGGATTTGGTTAGCTAGTATTTTGTTAAGGATTTTAGCATCTATGTTCATCAAGGATATTGGTCTGTAGTTTTCTTTTTTGGTTTTGTCCTTTCTGGTTTTGGTATTAGGGTAACGCTAGCTTCATAGAATGAATTAGGGAGGGTTCCTTCTTTCTCTATCTTGTGGAATAGTGTCAAAAGGATTGGTACCGATTCTTCCTTGAATCTTGAATGTCTGGTAGAATTCTGCTGTGAATCCATCTGGTCCCAGGCACTTTTTGTTGGTAAATTTTTTTTTTTTTTTTTTTGAGACAGAGTTTCACTCTTGTTGCCCAGGCTAGAGTGCAATGGTGCAAACTCAGCTCACTGCAACCTCTATCTCCTGGGTTCAAGCGATTCTCCTGCCTCAGCCTCCCAAGTAGCTGGGATTACAGGCATGCACCACCACACCCAGCTAAATCTGTATTTTTAGTAGAGATGGGGTTTCACCATGTTGGTCAGGGTAGTCACGAACAGTAATTTTTTAATTACCATATCAGTCTCACTGCTTGTTATTGGTCTGTTCAGAGTATCTAATTTTTCCTGATTTAAGCTAGGAGGGTTGTATTTTTCCAGGAGTTTATCCATCTCTTCTAGGTTTTTTAGTTTATGTACGTAAAGGTGTTCATAGTAGCCTTGAATGATCTTTTGTATTTCAGTGGTATCAGTTATAATATCTCCTGTATCATTTCTTAATGAGGTTGTTTGGATTTTCTTTCTTCTTTTCTTGGTTAATCTTGCTAATGGTCTATTAATTTTATTTATCTTTTCAAAGAACCAGCTTTTTGTTTCATTTACCTTTTGTATTTTTTTGTGTGTTTCAGTTTCATTTAGTTCTGCTCTGATCTTGGTTATTTTTGTTTTCTTCTGCTGGGTTTGGTTATGGTTTGTTCTTGTTTCTTTAGTTCCTTGAGGTGTGACCTTAGAATGTCAGTTAGTGCTCTTTCAGTCTTTTTGATATAGGCATTTGGTGTTATGATCTTTCCTCTTAGCACCACCTTTGCTGTATCCCAGAGGTTTTGATAGGTTGTGTCATTACTGTCGTTCAGTTTGAATAATTTTTTAATTTCCATCTTGATTTTGTTTTTGACCCAATGCTCATTCAGAAACAGGTTATTTAATTTCCATGTATTTGTATGGTTTTGAAGGTTCCTTTTGGAGTTGATTTCCAGTTTTATTCCACTGTGGTCTGAGAGAGTGTTTGATATAATTTCAATTTTCTTAAATGTATTGAGACTCTTATGGCCTATCATATGGTCTATCTTGGAGAAAGTTCCATGAGTTATTGAATAGAATGTGTATTCTGTGGTTGTTGGATGAAATGTTCTGTATATATCTATTAAGTCCATTTGTTCCAAGGTATCGTTTAAATCTATTGTTTCTTTGTTGACTGTCTTTCTTGATGACCTGTCAAGTGCTGTCAGTGGAGTATTGAAGTCCCCCACTATTATTTTGTTGCTGTCTATCTCATTTCTTAGGTCTATTAGTAATTGTTTTATAAATTTGGGAGCTCCAGTGATAGGCACATATATGTTTAGGATTGTGATACTTTCCTCTTGCACAAGGCCTTTTACTGTTATATAATGTCCCTCTTTGTCTCTTTTAACTGCTGTTGCTTTAAAGTTTGTTTTGTCAGATGTAAGAATAGCTAACCTGCTCACTTTTGGTGTCTATTTGCATGAAATGCCTTTCCCCCTGCTCTTTACTTTAAGCTAATATGAGTCCTTATGTGTTAGGTTAGTCTCCTGAAGGCAGCAGGTAGTTGGCTGGTGAGTTCTTATCCGTTCTGAGGTTCTGTATCTTTTACGTGGAGCATTTAGGCCATTTACATTCAATGTTAGTATTGAGATGTGAGGTACTGTTGCATTCATTGTGCTATTTTTTTGCCTGTGTACCTTGGATTTTTTGTTTTATGTTTTTGCCTTTTAACTTGTTTTTTTTGTTTTATAGGTCCTGTGTGATTTATGCTTTAAAGAGTTTCTGTTTTGATGTGTTTCCAGGATTTGTTTCAAGATTTAGAGCTTCTTTTAGCAGTTCTTGTAGTGGTGGCTTGGTATATCGACGTCTCTCACCAATTGTTTGTCTGAGAAAGACTGTATCTTTCCTTCATATATGATGCTTAGTTTCGCTGGATACAAAATTCTTGGCTGATAATTGTTTTGTTTGAGGAGGCTGAAGATAGGGCCCCAGTCCCTTCTAGCTTATAGGGTTTCTGCTGAGAAATCTGCTGTTAATCTGATAGATTTTCCTTTGTAAGTTACCTGGTGCTTCTCTTTCACCGCTCTTAAGATTCTTTTCTTTGTCTTAACTTTAGATAACCTGATGACAATGTGCGTAGGCAATGAGCTGTTTGTGATGAATTTCCCAGGTGTTCTTTGTGCTTCTTGTATTTGGATGTCTAGGTCTCTAGCAAGGTGAGGGAAGTTTTCCTCGATTATTCCCCCAAAATGTTTTCCAAGCTTCTAGAATTCTCTTCTTCCTCAGGAACACCAATTATTCTTAGGTTTGGTTATTTAACATAATCCCAGACTTCTTGGAAGCTTTGTTCATATTCTCTTAGTCTTTTTTATTTCTCTTTGTTGGATTAGGTTAATTCGAAGACCTTGTCTTCGAGTTCTGAATTTCCTTCTTCTACTTGTTAATTCTATTGCTGAGACTTTCCAGAGCATTTTGCATTTCTATAAGTGTCTCCAATGTTTCCTGAATTTTTTATTGTTTTTTCTTTAAGCTATTTCTTTCCTTGAATATTTTTCCCTTCACTTCTTGTATCATTTTTTGGATTTCCTTGCATTGGGCTTTGTCTTTCCCTGGTGCCTCCCTAATTAGCTTAATAACTAACCTCCTGAATTCTTTTTCAGGTAAATCAAGGATTTCTTCTTGGTTTCGATTCATTGCTGGTGAACTAGTATGGTTTTTGGGGGGTGTTAAAGAGCCTTGTAACCAGAGGTGGTTTTCTGGTTCCTTCTCATTTGGGTAGGCTCTGTCAGAGGTAAGGTCTAGGGCTGAAGGCTGTTGTTCAGATTCTGTTGTCCCACAATATGTTCCCTTGATGTAGTACTCTCCCCTTTTTCCTGTGGATGTAGCTTCCTGTGAGCCAAACTGCAGTGATAGTTGTCTCTCTTCTGGGTCTAGCCACTCAGCGAGTCTACCTGGCTCCAGGCTGGTACTGGGGGTTGTCTGCACAGAGTCCTGTGATGTAAACTGTCTCTGCGTCTCTCAGCCGTGGATACCAGCGCCTGTTCCAATGGAGGTGGCAGGGGAGTGCAATGGACTCCGTGAGGGTTCTTAGCTTTGCTGGTTTAATGCTCTATTTTTGTGCTGGTTGGCCTCCTGCCAGGAGATGGTGCTTTCCAGAGAGCATCAGCTATGGTAGTACGGAGAGGAACCGATGGTGGGTGGGGCCCTAGATCTCCCAAGATTATATGCCCTTTGTCTTCAGCTATCAGGGTGGGTAGGGGAGGACCATCAGGTGGGGTCAGGGCTAGGCCTGTCTGAGTTCAGACTCTCCTTGAGGGGGTCTTGCTGTGGCTGAGTATTTGGGGTGTCTCCTGGGTCCTACAGGAGCAGTCAGATTCCTTCAGAGGGTCTGTGGGTCCTCTTAGGATTGCTGGCTTGTTCTTGCAGTCAATCTGGAGCTAGAATTCACAATGCAAGCCTCCGCACACTGCTCTGTCCACCTGAATCATCTAGTTTTGCCTCCCGTCTGGTCTGCCATAATGATCTCTCTCCCTCTCCATTGCTTTTAGAAAATAGGAAACCAAAGTAGATTACAGGGAATCAAGTTTGATACACTTAATCTACTCAGGCTCAGAAAGGAGAGGTCACAAATCCTAAGCCATTCTGAAAATCATCAGTATTAGAATGCATTCAACACATGGTTGCTGAGGACCTGCTTTGTACTGAGCACTGTTCTAGAGATAATACAGTGTTTAAACCAGACAAAAATTCTAGCTTGTGGAGCTTGCATTCCAGTGAAGACTTTTCCTTCTTGGCAGCAGTTCCAGATGGGATGGGTGGGGTGATGGCAAGGAGAAAGAGAATGAAGTTGTAGATTGTGGAAATTGCACCCTTGCTCTATTATGTGATCAAGAAATAAAAACATAAGCAATGTGATGTCCAGGCCTTATGACTCACGCCTGTAATCTCAACACTTTGGGAGGCCAAGATGGAAGGATTATTTGAGTCCAGGCATTCAAGACTAGCCTGGGCAACATAATGAGACCTCATCTGTACAAAATATTTTTTAAAATTAGCTGGCACGGTGGCATGCACCTGTAATCCCAGCTACTTGGGAGGCTGAGGTGGGAGGCTCTCTAGAGCCAGGGAGGTCAACATTGCAGTGAGCCCTGACCACACCACTGCACTCCAGCCTGAGCCACAAAGCAAAAATAATAAAGAATAATAAACAAAATAATAAAATAATAAACAAAATAATGACATAATAAAAAAAATCCATAGCAATGTGAACCAAATAGATTATAAAGGAGGATGATATCCATTAAGTCTTCTTCATTCTCATGGCTCTTGTCCCTGTGTTTATTTGCCTTAAGAATGTAGCCAAATCTTATCTCCCTCTAGTGAAAATCACTTGATAGAAAGTTACATTAATGCACAAATTCACAAAGAGAATTTGCATGATTTTCAGAACCAAATTAATCCCTAATTACTGGCATACAGCTATTTGAGCCAAAAGATCATATTGCATTTTAAACGATATAAACTCATCCTTTATCGGTCTTCATTTGCATAAGAAGCATCTTATTCTCAGTCAAACAGAGCAAATCAAATCCTGAAAGTTATTTGTTCCAGCACAAGACTTTGAATATTCTGTTTCCTTTTCTACTCCTACAGTTAATCTGCCAGAGCCAAGATTATTCCTTCACCTTTTTTTAGTCCCTGAACCTTTTGCAAAGCTAATGAAAGTTATAGGATTTCTCAGAAATATGAGCGTACAGGAAAATGTGCACTCATACACAAACATATTTTGAATGCCGCTTTTTAAAAAATCAAGTCCAACCCCTATGTGATAAAAATGATAAATTAAGGCTATGGGAAGTTAAAAAGTATGCTAAAGATGGTTAAGAGACATACTGAAAGTCAAACAGTCAACAGAGGAGTACATGAAACCAAGTTCTCAAAAGTTTGTTTTGTTCTGCCAGTACCTGAGACCACTCTCAGATATATAGGTCCCCAGCTCTGAACCACTTTGTCAATATTAATACAGAACAACATTATCTTTGTAACACATTTGCACTCTGATTCCTTTGTGAACAGAGTTAATGTGTCCTCTGACCCACAATGATTTTAGGGTTGCCACTTGAGCTGAACAGGGCCTTCCCTCCCATCTTCCAATGCAGGAACTCTGGTTGGGCATCCAGAGTAACTCAGCAACATAACTGCCATCACAAACATGTGCAGAAAGAGTTCTGACCTGTTGTGTTGGAAGCCAGAGAATGGAATAGTTTTGTAGCTCTCCTTTGTGGCTTATTCCTTACTCAACAGCCACTCTGCTTTTGACCTGAAAAACTGGGCCAGGGAGATTCTGTACCATCAGGCATATTTCTTATTGGGCTGTGAAAGTCTAGCATATGGCTAATTACAATTTACACCTCCTTAAGTGCTCTAACAATCCACTAAAGACTGTTTTGTCTCTTTGGTTTACTGTTTGTAGCACTTTTTGCAGGCAAAGCAGTAAACAATTCCTTTGGCGGTACTTTTTAATTTCAAATGATGATGGAAGATGATGGTCTTCTGTCTGGGTTGTTAATGATATATTCTCAGCCTGATCTGTTAAATGATTGTGTTCCTAATGATGTGTCATTTTCTTTTTACAGTGTCCTGGTGACCAGTTTTCTATTTCTTCATCTTCCATGGTGGAGACATGCCCATTGAGGATAAAATAAAGAACTAAGGTAGGTGAAGGAAAAATAAAGAAGATGAGATTTTAGGAACAAAATATCTATGGCATAAAATGCACTAATAGAAGTAATAACTAATAAAGATATTTGAAGTGAGTTGTTTCATTTTTGTATTCTTATTTTTGTCGCTGACCTTTTTAGCTGTGTGTTTGTGAGACAAAATTGTGCTCTGTTGCAAGAAGATGGGTGTCTCTTAAAATAACATAGAATGGAAAAATATTGCCTCAAAGTTAACGTAGTTTTTAATTTGTTAGATATTAAAATGCAAGCTGATAACTAGACATCACTTAAACAGAGAGGTTTTCTATTTAATGAAGTGGTTTGCATGGGGAATAGACATTCTGACAGAGATGGTCTACTGATGTTGGATGTAGAAGGCAGGATGAATTTAGTCCCATGGCTCTCTACTGGCACTTCAACAGGTGACCAGCTGGCACCAAATATGAGCATGACAGCTTGGTGCGCTCAACTGAGACACACGTTTCTATTTTCCTTCATCCAGGGAGTAGCTAAAAACATGATCTCTAATTCCCTTACTGGCATGGAACAGGGCAGAAATAAATGAATTTCCAGTTAATGATTCTAAGTAAAAATGTGTCCAATAATTTATAATTTTAAAGTTTAAGCTTAGTAGTGTTTACAAAGTGATCCATGGACTTAAGTAATGTGAGCCTCATGAGTTCTCTACCATATGAACATATTTAGAAAAGCTGATAATATGAGAGATTTCAAATTTGCAAATTCATCTTTAAGATCAATGTTAATGGGATGAATATCTTTAGGTAAAACTTATACCTCCTTGATGGGGATACACAGCAAGGAGAGAAGACTCAGCCCTTCTCCTTTAATCTTAAATTGTTTGATTTGACTTAAGCCCAATTTATCTGTGATAAAGATTTTCACAAATACTTCATATGAGTTCTTGAACTTTAATGCTTTCCTTTTCATTAATATTTCTCCTTTAATTTTAAGGATACCTTAAAAGGTGCCCTTAAAGCTCCCAAGGAAGGGTTTAAAAGAGGAAAAAAAGAGTTATGAGAACCTGCTTCAGTGAGACTCAGGATTATTACACCTCAGGGTCAGATGGGCCAATCAGACAGATGGACCTGAAACACCAAGGTGTATCCTTTGAGCCCTAGCCAGCTGCTCTGTGGGAGACCAGGAAGTCTCAAACTTCCTACAAACAATGGCTGTTTAGGGCAGAGGGGTATCTAGAGTTCTATCACAATCATACCCACCTCCCTACTTCTCTGGCACCTTTCAAGAGAATATATATTCTTTCTTTAGGAATATGTATGATATGTTCCCCAAGAAAATTTTAAAATACTTGCATACAGAGAACCAAAAGTACAAAGTTACATGAAACAAAATACTTTACAGATAAGAAGCTATGGGGCTGGTTATCTCATTGGTTGGAGGGGAGTCTTATGAAAAAAGAACTTTGATATGATTGCTTGTAGTATTTTTTTAATATCTTCCGCTGCTCATTATATTAATTTTCCTTTAAATACATGAACATATTTACAATAACTAACTTTAAGTCCTTGTCCCCTAATCTGCTGTTCTATCATCTCTTCATTTCTGGGTTTGTTTCTATTGACTCATTTTTCTCCTGGTTATAGGTCTCAATTTCCTACTTCTTCTCATATATAGTAATTTTTTATTGGATACTATAAGTTTCTTATAAGATACTGAAAATTTTCTATTGAGCATTGGAATTTGTTTTCTTAAGGGGTGGTAGACTTTGTTCTAGCAGGCAGCTAATTTACTTGTGCATTAGCTTGAGTCTTTTGAAACTTGTTCTTAAGCTTTGTTGGAGTGAATTTAGAGTAACCTTTACTACAGGGCCAGTTTACTTCTCCTAGAAAGGCTTGATTTCTGAAGTTTCTGTGAATGCCCCACATGCTCAAAGTAGACTCTTTAACTTGGCTTTTGCCTCTTTCATACCTTGGAACTGCTTTTTTTGAGATAACCAATAACTTCTAAATCCAAAGGATACTTTTCAGTTTTCATCTTACTTGACCTCTTGGCGGTGGCATTTAACATTGTTAACCACTCCTATGCTCTGGAAACACTCGCTTCTGTAGCTTTTGTTTCATGACATTCTCCTTGTTTTCCTCTTACCTCCATGATTATTTTGCAGGTTTTCCATCTCCTAGCCAATCCTTAAACATTACTTAGAGCTATTTCCTCAATCCCTTTTCTCATTTTGTTCTATATTCCCTTTCTCCAGGGAATCCCACGATGTCTGTCCCATGGCTTCCATTACCCCCTATTTTACACTGAAAAAAAAAAACAAAAACAAAAAACCCTGTGTATTCTCAATCCCAGACCTCTCATCTAAGCTTCAGATCCCTGCCCTCAATCCCAACTGCTTCCTCAGTCTCTCTTTTTGGATATCTCACACATACTATGTTCAAAAGTGACCTCATGATTCCAGCCCATGCACTACATCTGCTCCTCTTCCAAGGTTCCTGTCTCATTAAAAGGCATCATCCTGTTCCCCATACAAAAAAAAGGTGGGGTGGGGGGGGACTCATTCCTGAAACTTCATCTCTGATATATATGAATCATCAAAGATAATCATTTTTCCTTCTAAATATCTCTTGAATCTGTTCCCGAGATCCAGTAAGAAACTATTGGTCCTGCCCACCAGCCGGGTTCTAGAGAAGAAGAGGTATACTTGGCATGTTGATGTAGCAGGGCTGAGACAGCCTCAGATGTTATCCACAGCCAGATTGTTTTAGAAGAAGTAGGACATTTTCTAAGCAGTTAGAGAATAGTTTAGACATGGTGTAGGGATCAGTGGGCCTGAGAAAGTATCAAGATGGGACAAAAAGGGTACAGCAGAAGTCTGGGTAAGCCATAGGCTCCATGGGACCAAGGGTGTGTCAGTGGATTCCAGAGTAGATGCATGAGCAAGGAGACCAGAGTATCCACCCCCACCCACCTTGTACAAGAACCAAACAGACCTCCCTCTTCAAATTAAGCTGTAATACTGAGGAAGGAATGGAGAGACCTCAAATTGACTAAAATCAAATGTTCAGCTTCCAGAAGAATGGGGGCTTGAAGTTGAAATTAGCTTCACTTATATAAAAAATAAAATACTGCTTCTTGAAAAGGAATAAAAATCACACCCAATATATGAACAATACCAAATACCATTGTTAAAGACTTTATATTTAACCTGAATTGTGAATAAGCATAGATGCAAAGATCAAGTAGGTTCTGCAATTAGTAATCTCCACTGCCATCATTCTCTTCTAAGCCACCATCATCTCCTGCCTAGATGCCAGTAATCATCTAATCATCTCCTGAATGTTCTCTCGAGTTCACTCTTCTTTACCTCCAGTCCCCTTCTCCACACCAACATGTAATGATTTTTTTTTTTTTTTTTTTTTTTTGAGATGGAGACTCACTCTGTCGCCCAGTCTGGAGTGCAGTGGCATGGTCTTGGCTCACTGCAACCTCCACCTCCCAGGTTCAAGCAATTCTCCTGTTTCAGCCTCCCAAGTAGCTAGGACTACAGGCACATGCCACCACACCTGGCTAATTTTTTGTATTTTTAGTGGAGATGGAGTTTCACCGTGTTAGCCAGGATGGTCTCTATCTCCTGACCGCATGATCCGCCCGCCTCGGCCTCCCAAAGTGCTGGGATTACAGGCATGAGCCACCGCGCCCGGCCTATGATTTTTTTTTTTTTTTTTTAACGCGAACTTGGTCCTATCACTCCTTTGCTTATAACCTGTTAACACTTTCTCTGTTCCTAGAGTCCAAATGCATTTACCAGCACCTCCAAAACCCTGCACTCCACTGCAGTTACCTCTCTGATTCCCTTTCCTCCATTCTCTCCTTCACTCTCCCCACTCCAGGGGTAGTGCACTGGACTTCTTGAAGCTTCTCTGGTATGCTGAACCTATAGGACCCTTTCTTCCTGGAATACCCCTCTTCCCTCTCCCTCTATACCCACACCAACCTGTTAATCAACCTGGCATCATTTGCTTCCCTGCTTAAGTGCTACTTCTGGCTTGAAGCCTTCTTCCTTTGCTCAGGTCAGGCCAGAACCTGTGACACACTCTCATTGGCTCCCTGTCATTTTACCTCATAGCACTTTACCATACCTGGGCTCCATGAGAGGAGAGATGGGGCGTGCCAATCCTCAACACCCAGAACACATACAGCACCCCAAACAGGGTTGTCTGGCACAAATTGGGCATGCAATAAATGTTGAATGAATAAAAGGAGTCCAGAAAACTAATTCTCACCAAAATGTTAAATGATAGTGGTTTAAAGTACTTCTTAGAGGGTAGAGGATATCCAGATAAACTTTGCAAACTTTAAGGAGTGCATCTCTACTGGCAAAGATTCAATTATTAGCATATTTCTTGCTAGAGGCTTCCTAGTTCCTGACATTTCAGTCTGTTCACTAGGAAAGAAGGGAACAGAGATGTACCTTAAATCCCTATGTCATCTGTCCCCTGCCTGCCTCTCTCACTTCATCTTGTCCCACTGCTCTTCCCCTCTCCTGTGCTCTGCCCGGATGGGATTTGTTTCAGTTCCTTGACTGGTAAGTTCTTTCCCTACCAGTCCCTCTGTGTGGGATGCTCTCTCCACCCCCATCTTGCTCTTTACAAGGTGAGCATCTTTACAACACAAATGCCACCGCCCAAGAGAGGCCAGCTCTGTTGTTCCCTGTTGTTGCCCTCTCTTTGTGCCTGTCAGAGCATTTAACCACAGTTGGTAATTTCATGCATTTATTTGTAAATAAAGGCAGGGACAATATCTACTTTGTTCACTGTTGTTTGCCCAGAATCTAGCACAGGGCCTAGGACATAGTTGGTAAATACTAACTATATATTGAATAAATGAATATTTACAATAAAGCAGAGCTGATAAATTTATTGACTGTCACACCATACGTATCTTGAAGGGAAACTGGAATGTTTTTGTTAACATTATGGAGGTTTGGCAAGCCAGACATAAAAGTAAATCTAAAGTTGCATCTGAAAGGTTATTTAGCTGAAGGTGGAAGGTGTTGGGAAAGGGAAGGAAAGAGGAAAGAAAGGAATGGGAAGTTTAGAGAATGGGATAAAAGATAAGGAAAAGTAAGGGAGCAAATGCAGATTCGAACATTTACTCTGATGTGTTCTCCCAAGAACTTTGTCTTCGAGATTTCTTTCTTCTATGCTTTAAGCCTATATGAATTAATGTGAAGGAAAAAAATATTCAGCCTATAGATTAATTTTGCCAAGTAAGTCATTGGGGTCCTGTATTCATTTCCTATTGCTGCTATATGTAACAAGTCACCACAAATGTTGTGGCTAAAAACAAAACAGAAATTTACTCTTCCTACAGTTCTAGAAGTCAGAAGTTCGAAATTAGTCTTACAGGGCAAAAATCAAGGGGTCTGCAGGGCTGGTTCCTCCTGGAAGCTCCAGGGGAGAATTCTTCCTGGCCTCTTCCAGCTTCTGGGGCTGCCAGCATTTCTTGGCTTATGTTACTTAACTCCACTCGCTGCTTCTGCGGTCCCATTACCTTCTCTGTGTGTGCCTTCTCCACTTGTGTGGTCAAATCTCTTTCTGCTTACTTTGATTACACAGTTACATTTAGGGCCCACCTGGATAAGCCATGCTCATCTCCTTCTATCAGGATCCTTAATTTAACACATCTGCAAGGCCCCTTTTGTGGCTGTGTACTCATAGGTTCCAGGGATTAGGATATGTATAGCTTCAAGGCCCATTACTGAGCCTACTGCAGGTCTATTTCAAATGTGAATTTCTATCTCACTGCCTCCTCAAACCAACATGTGCTTTGTTTGTTTGGGGTATTGGCTTTGTTTGTTTGTTTGTTTTTTAGAATTCTAACAACTTCTTTATTTTTTTTTTCCTTCAGAGCTCTAGCAATTTTCCATGCTAATCAAACTTCAACTCTAGGTTTAATGCCTCATATTTCTCCTAGACCCAAAACTTGGTTTTTAGAAGGGAGAGAAAGTATACTGTAAGCCAACAAAACAACTTCAACTTTGTTTCCTCTCAGGCACCTGTAAAGAACTACCTAAGACTGGGTAATTTATAAAGAAAACAGGTTTAATTGACTCACAGTTCTGCAGGCTTAACAGGAAATATAACTAGGAGGCCTCAGGAAACGAACAATTGTGGTGGAAGGCAGAGGGGAATGAGGCACATTTTCCCATGGTGGAGCAGGAGAGAGAGAAAGAGCAAATGGGGAGGGGCCACACACTTTTAAATGCCACCAGATCTCATGAGAATTCTATCCTGAGACAGCACTAGGGGTATGGTACTGAACTGTTAAAAACCACCCCCATGATCCAGTCACCTCCCACTAGGCCCCACCTTCAACATGTAGAGATCACAATTCAACATGAGATTTGAGCGGGGACACAGAACAAACCGTATCAGCTTCTCTTTCAAAAGGGGGCTCCAGTGAAACTAAAAGTAAATAAGTCTTTAGCTGATTAAAGATCTGTTTTAGAGATGTCAGATAATAAAACTTCCAGAGATTTCTATTTGGCAAAGTTCTGAGCAACACCCTTTAATTTGTTTGGGGTTTTATCAGATCTAGTCCTATTTATCTGGAGGCAGTAAAAATTCACTGCAGGGACTGTTGTGTTTTTCTGCTTCCACTCCACAGAACTGGAACTTGAAAATCAATTTGAATGGTGTTTGTTCATTAAGCTGTTATTTAATAACCCTGAAAACCAGCCAAGGTACATAACCCCAGGTAAAAGTCAAGTTACACTTAAGGAAAGAACTGTAATGACCACTCCCTGAAGATACATAAGTGTCTGGCCTTCATTGAAAGCCTGAGTGGAGAGTCTGGAGCTGCTCTTTGAAGAAGACCTTAGTCTGTGGCCATGCAGGTAGGAAGCTATTTCTGTAATGAGCCCCGGCCTTCTCAGCTCGGTTGTTATGGACATGTATTAGTTACTCTCAGACCAGTGCTGTCCAATAAAAATACAATGTGAACATTATATTTAAGCATGTAATTGAAATTTTTCTAGTAAAAGCAAAAAAGCAAGTGAAATTAATTTTAGTAATATGGCTTATTTAATTCAATATGTTCAAAATACTGTCATTTCAGCATGAATCAATAAAATGAATAACTATTGAGGCTGGGCGCAGTGGCTCACGTAGCACTTTGAGGCTGAGGTGGGTGGATCACCTGAGGTCAGGAGTTTGAGACCAGCCTGGCCAACATGGTGAAATCCCATCTCTACTAAAAATACAAAAAATTAGCCGGGCGTGGTGGCAGGTGCCTGTAATCCCAGCTATTCAACAGGCTGAGGCAGGAGAATCACTTGAACCCAGGAGGCGGAGGTTGCAGAGCGCCGAGATGGTGTCATTGCACTTGAGCCTGGGCAACAAGAGCAAGACTCCGTCTCAAAAAACAAACAAAAAAGAATAATTATTGAGAGAGTTTATATTATTTTATTTTTTCATATTAAGTCATAATTCTGGTGTGTATTTTATACTTCTAGTCCCTCTCGATTTGGACCAGCCATCTTTCATGTGTGCAGTAGCCCCAAGTGGATAGTGGCTACCATATCAGACAGTACAGTTATAGCCTTTATGGTTGATTAATAAAACTATATTTGGTCATTAGTTATTCTTCTGCCATCATAAACTCTTTTACTCCTTTATATACTTTCTGGTTTTGTTGTATTTTTTGCTTATTAGGTTTCTTTTTAGCTGTTTTTATTTTCCTCATTGGGAAACAGAAAGTTGAAACAGGAAGTTCCACCCCTTAAGAGAAGAGAACACCCCTTTCTGTTAAGGGGTGGAAGTTGGAGGGTAATCCATGTACTAAAAATGAGATTAAATGATTTTTATTCCCCTAGTTAGCTTCACAGATGCCCTCTGAGCCCTTCAAAAAGATATCCTCCAAGTTCCAGAATGTGGCCTTGGCCCGAAAAACAGCACATGGGAACAGGTGATGAAACTATACTTCAACTGCTCTAGCAAAACCCAAATGCCTCCCAAGATAGGAACAACACCTGTCAACATGAGATCAGGAGAGCTCAATCTCTGCATGAAGAAATAGTCTTGAAATGGGATGGGATTCTGGAAATCTGGCTTTACTAGCTAGTTGGGAGACCTTGGGTAATTTATTTATTTAAATTATTTGAACCTCAGAGCACTCTTTACTAAAATGATGAAGTTAGAATAGATCAGTAGTTTTCTAACATTAAGCTGTGAACTCATTTTTCAAACAAAACTACAGAGAATCCCAATACTTCGAATAGATCCAAGTAGAGCGGCTCTGATACCAGTAATGACAGGAAGTTATAGAGGTTGGACCAGTGATCTACTGCCTCTGTCTTCCTTTTGCATCTGAGGCACAGTTTGAAAACGTGGATAGATGCTCTCCACTGTAGCTTTCAGCATTAAGCATTCTTATTATCTGCCATTCTCCATTGTGCTGTATCAGCCAATACTCCCGATTAGCTCAAGTTGTAGACTAAGAACAAAGTAGATAGGAGATCATTTCCCCAGGAGACTTGCATAGGTTCTAAGCACATTTTCTTTGGAGTCCTACTACCCTACCCCACAGCATATCAAATACATAATTTTCTTTTGTTGTTTTAGAGACTTTTTTTTTCAGGTCTCAAGTATTTGTATAAGTCCTTAAAAAAACCATGGGCTAATGTGCAAAATCCTCAGTTTCCTTTCTGCCACTTTTTTTTTGAGACAGGTTCTCACTCTATCACCCAGAATACAGTGCAGTGGCTCCATCATGGCTCATTGCAGCCTCGACTCCTGGGCTCAAGCAATCCTCCTGCCTCATCCTCCCTAGAAGCTGGAACTACCGGCACTTGCCACCATCCCCAGCTAATTTTTAAATTTTTTGTAGAGACGAGGTATCCCTATGTTGCCCAGACTGGTCTCCAACTCCTGGCTTAAGCGATCCTCCTGCCTCAGCCTCCCAAAGTGCTGGGATTACAGGTATGAGCCACTGTTCTCAGCTACTTTTTGCAACTCTTCTTTAAGTAATTCCTATCTTACAGCTAGAATATAAAGATAACTAATCTAGGATATCAAAACCATGAGTGAATGAGCAAAGGGATATATGTGTTGTATAAAAATTGCAGTGGAACCAAAGCTCAGTAAACACAAAAATATCTGATCTGAACCTGGATGTTTTAGGATATGTGGCTGTTGACATAATAAATAATATACGACTTTGATACTACTAAGAAAAAATATGTCTAATTGTAGGACAAATAACAATCATTAGAAGATAAACTTTTCTTGTTTTTTTTTCCCTAATCTGCTGCCTGATAATATTATTATAAATTTAGGCAATATTTCACTTTCTAGCACTAACAGAGAATGAAGTATTCTACTTGAACAAAAACCCAAATAATCCTTTTCCTAAAACCATATAGATTCTCCATTTAATTAAGCCTTGTGGTAATTTCCTGAGGTTTTCACTGAAGACTGTTTTCTTCAAAGCATTCCTTACCCGAAGATTACAGGTGAGACATGGGAGGCAAGTTTTCCTGTATCTGATGAGGTGGTAAACTTTATTTCTTCCCCTCAATCTCAGCCCTGGAGATGCCAAAAAGGGAAAGAGAGTGATGAATTGCCCAAACTATCAAACCAAACAGGCAACAACAACAAAAATCAAGACAGAATAAAAAAAACATAAGCAAAGGTCTTAAGGATTTAGGAAAATAACCAGAAGAATGAAAATAGAGTGTGTAACTTTTTTTTTTTTTTTTTTTTTTTTTGAGATGGAGCCTCATTCTTGTTGCCCAGGCTGGAGTGCAACAATGCAATCTCGCTCACTACAACCTCTGCCTCCCAGGTTCAAGCGACTCTCCTGCCTCAGCCTCCTGAGTAGCTGGGATTACAGGCGTGTGCCACCACGCCGGGCTAATTTTTTGTATTTTTAGTAGAGACGGGTTTTCACCATGTTGGCCAGGCTGGTCTTGAACTCCTGACCTCAGGTGATCCACCCACCTCAGCCTCCCACAGTGCTGGGATTCCAGGTGTGAGCCACTGTGTCCGGCCAATTTTTGACTCTTAATTATGGTTTCCATCTCTCTGCTGAAATCCCTCAATGCCTCTTGCTGTCCTTCCAAGCAGATCTTTTAGCATGCTACTCATAGTTATTTAAAGTTCCTGCCTGATAGTTTAAACGGCTGAGTCATATCTGAATCAGATCTTTGATTGTTTTATGTCTTCCCCTTGATTTTTCTGTCTTATGATTTTTGAAAGAATGCTAGACATTGTATGTAGAAGAGCAGTGGAGACTGAGATAAATAACATTTATGTCCAAAAATAGGTATGCTTCTTTTTATCATTAAGGACAGTTAAGTCAATCTGGTCAGGTGTTTAGCTGAGTTTGGTACCTTCAGTGCACCACGGGATTTCTGTTCAATAAAGAAAATCTGAACATTGGTAATAAAAAGTGATAAAGTGGGCTGGACATGGTGGCTCATGGCTGTACCCAGTGCTTTGGGAGGCCAAGGTGGGAGGATTGCTTGAGGCCAGGAGTTTGAGACGAGCCTGGGCAATATGGCAAGACTCTATCTCTACCAAAAAACAAAACAAAACAAAAAGGCTCTTGTGGCATCTCCAGAGTCACAAACAGAAAATAAATTAATTAATTAAAATAAAATTAAAAGGTGGTAAATTGGGAGAAGATACTCCCAATATCCCAATATCTAACACTAGCAAGTGCTACATATCTAAGATATATACAAAACAACTTTAAATCAACAAAACGAAGTCAGGAAATTCCATAGAAAAATAACATATAGGCAATAAAATAGACATATTGGCAATTCCTAGATGAGGATATTGGAATAACTAATGATATGAAGACATACTCAATCTTTCAATAGACTTGAGAATTAAGATACCACTTTTCACAAATCAGATTTGCAATTTTTTTTTTTTTTTTTTTTGAGACAGAGTCTTGCTCTGTCACCCAGGCTGGAGTACGGTGGTGCAATCTTGGCTCCCTGCAATCTCCACCTCCCGGGCTCAAGCGATTCTTGTGCCTCAGCCTTCTACACCACCACGCCCAGCTAATTTTTGTATTTTTAGTAGAGATGGTGTTTCTCCATGTTGGTGAGGCTGGTCTCAAACTCCTGAAATCAAGTCTTCCTCAGCCTTCCAAAGTGCTAGGATTATAGGCATGAGCTACCATGCCCAGCCTAGATTGGCAAAAATTTTACGTCTGATAACACTGAGTGTTGTTAAACATTTGGGGAAACAAGAGCTGCTAGCAAACATGTAAATTTGTGAGCAGATAGCCAGCCTGTGGTGAGTAAGTAACCCATTCCTGGGCATAAGCCTTGGGTAAACTCTTGCACAGGACTGAAAGAAACATTGCCCAGCAAATATTAAGCACTGAATAAAATGCTTTTTTTTTGTTGAGACAGAGTCTCACTCTGTTGCTCAGGCTGGAGTGCAATGGCGCCATCTCAGCTCACTGCAACCTCTGCCTCCCAGGTTCAAGCAATTCTTCTGCCTCAGCCTCCCAAGTAGCTGGGATTACAGGCACCCACGACCATATCCAGATAATTTTTGTCTTTTTAGTAGAGGCAGGGTTTCACCATGTTGGCCAGGCTGGTCTCAAACTCCTGACCTCAAGTAATCCACCCTCCTCAGCCTCCCAAAGTGCTGGGATTACAGGTGTGAGCTACTGTGCCCAGCCTGTATAAAATGCATATTAAACAAATGCATGAAAATATTCATCACAGCATTGTTTGTAGTGAGTGGACTTGAGGCAACCCAATCGTCTATTACTAGAAGCACAAGAAGATAAAACAGATGTGAGGAATGTATTTGACAATAGCTAACATTGGTGGAAATACTGCAGTTTGCCAGGCAGTCTTCTAAGTGCCTCACGTGTATTAACACAATTATGCTCACAACAATGCTATAAGGTGTTTCTTTTAGACAGAAGAGATTAAGTTAGATTAAGCTGGGGGTCATGCAAACAGTAAGAGTCAGAGTTGAGTTTGAACCCAGGCACTTGGCTTCCACAGGCAAGCTCTGAATCCCCCATGCTGAATGGCTGCCTACCTTCTGTACTGCATGTCCCTGCAAGAAGGTGGTCTGATCTGTTCAGGAGTTGAGCTGAGTTTAGTGCCTTCAGTGCACCACAGTGCATCTGTTCAACAAATAAAATCTAAACATTATTAATATAAATGTTTCTACCTAGCCCTTTCTATTACTTACCTTCTTTTCCTCTTCAAAGGGAAACAGTTTCAATTTTTCCTCCAGTAGCTAGAAGCACACCTGAACTAGGTTCCAAATGTTTCTTCCTCTGTATAGTCAGTATAAGGTTATCCTTCCAGGCCCTTCAAATCTCTGAAGATCTTGTAAGAAGCTGGGACCTCAAGCAGCCTCTCTTTCTCTCCTAGTCTTCCTGAAGTTCATTTCCAAATAACCTGAGATAATCTGGTGCTTTCCTCCTCCAAGTCCCTTTCTCCTGGGGTGCAGGCACATTCCACCCTACCAGGATCTTTCAGACTTGAGTCTGAATGATCTCTTGGTGCCCAACAGGCTTGGGATCATGTGAATGCCAATCATTGCACTGGGCTGTGATGTAGTAGTCCTTCAGAGGAGAGCATGGTCTACACTAAAAGACCGCAAACTATTAAACTTTGGGTTTGTTTTTTTTTTTTTGAGATGGAGTTTCGCTCTTGTTGCCCAGGCTGGAGTGCAATGGCGTGATCTCGGCTCACTGCAACCTCCACCTCCCAGGTTCAAGCAATTCTCCTGCCTCAGCCTCCCGAGTAGCTGGGATTACAGGCATGCACCACCACGCCTGGCTAATTTTGTATTTTTAATAGAGATGGGGTTTCTCCATGTTGAGGCTGGTCTCGAACTACTGACCTCAGGTGATCTGCCTGCCTCAGCCTCCCAAAGTGCTGGGATTACAGACATGAGCCACTGCGCCCAGCCTGTTTTGTCTTATTTTTACAAAATGTTCTACCTTTTCTTTCTTTACATAATTATTGTCTCTTTTAGTCCTGTCCCCTTTATCACTTGCTAGTCAGTGTGTTTCTCCTTGCAGTGTTCTTGAACTGCCCATCATCTCAGCCAGTTGTGGGAAACCAGATGACCCAGCTTGGTAGAAGAAGTGTGCCTTAAGAGGTTGTTGGGTCCTCAGCCAAACTCTGAAGGACTCTGTGTATGAGCTCGCTGGAAACTGTTTTCAAATGTAAATTCTAACACTTGTTGAGTCATTAAGTGCATAGCCTATAGCCTCCACTGTGCCACATTATCTTACTTCATCCTCATGACCTCCTTGGGAGACAGGTACAAGTGTCCCCATTTTGCAGATACTGAAGCTGGCGGGGCGGGGTAAGGGCCTTGCCAGAAGTAAAATAGTTAAAAGGCTGCAGAGCTGGAATTCAGCCCAGGTCTTTTGGCACAACTACCTCAAACTCTTTCATTCTTCTTTAATTTTTGCTGATTTCCATGCCCAAAATTGCCAGTAAATTAAACTATATTTAAACAGTACATTTCTGTTTTTAATGTTTCTTTTTTCCAAAAGCACATTACCTATTATTTGAAATACCCTCTTACTTTAGAATATTCAGTGGCGTAGTAGAGATTAATTATGAAATGGAAATTTCCTGCAAAGAAAACAAATCACTATAGCAAGAAGCACAGTTCATTTCTTTTCAAAGAAAGCTCTATTTCCACCAGCCTGTCTTTCTTTTGTGGAGGAGTCTCCTTTCCTTGGAGCAAGTTCGTTGATTTAGCAAGCACTTATTATGGTGCACTATGTACTAGACATTATCCTGGACCCCTACAAATAGTACCTCACTTAGTCCTACAGGTAGAAAGTAATAATATCATCTTCGTTTTTACAGATGAGGAAACTGAAGCTCAGAGAGATCAATCTATTTGTAAGTGGCACAGGCAAGGTTTGAACACTAGAGGTTTGTCTCTAGAGCCCAGAGGCTTAAGCTTTGCACCACAGTTTCTTCATTGCTAACCTATATTCTGTGCAATGCTGAGCAAGGGAAAACAATAGCAAATAGGAGGAGATAAAAACAGAGGAGCCCAGGAGACCCTTCTCTGCAGGTTGGTGGAAGGAACTTTGAAAGCCAAACGGCCTGAGATGAAACTATTCTCAGAGCCTCCATCAACTCTTCAGCTGCTATAGGGGATTATTATCATCGGGTCACAAAGGAAGAGAGGCCCTCCCTTTCTTTGCTTTGGTGTGAAGTAGATTCATGTGGACGAGGGGTGTTAGTCTTTTAGCTAACCTATAGCAAAAACGACTGCCCCCTCTGGCTTTTCCCACTCAAACCATCTGCCTGGCATTTTGGAGGTAAGATCCAGGTATGTGTTTAGAACACCTTAGACTTAAGTAGGGGAGCTTGTTGAATCAGGAAAAAAAAAACACATTTTTTATAAGGAAGTACACTGATGTTTTCATTTCATAGTCATGAAAAAAAGTCATAGAAAAGAATTTCATTTTGCTTCTGCTTTTGGATTTTATAGAATGAAAAATCCTCATTTCTGCCTTTATCCACAGAGGGGAGCAGAGGGGTTATAAAAGCCTAGGGTTTAGCACAAAATATCAAGTTCTACCCTTCAGTGTCTGATTTTTATGTTTGTGGATTATCCAGGCTTGCTTTCTATTTCACTTTTCTCTTGGTTCTAGCTATTGGATTAGTTAGGCCACAGGAGGAAGAATGGGGGAAAACTAAAAAGATGAAAGACAAATTAGTTCACAAGTTTCCTTTTTAAAGGTTGATGAGAAAGAGAGTTTCAAAAAGTATAGTGAGTTTAAGGAACAGGGATCCACGAAAGTTTCCTGGAAAATTCAGAAAATCCAGGAAGCCCCAGGCCCTTCTCTCCCTCCTCTTCTTGTTTTTCCTTCCTCTCTCAGAATATCACTATTTATCTCTGCCCATTTTTTGCACCCTCTTCTCTCCACCAAATGGCTTCCTCATCTTCTGTTTCAGAGAGCATAAACTTTACCTCCTCCTAACATTAGCTTTCATGTAACTTTTGAATCAATTTTACATCAAAACATGCTTTTACCTTCACCTCTACTGCTAACACCCTCTCTTTCTCAGTTTCCAAATTCCTAACTTAGATAAGACCTATCTGAATGACCCATCTTTCTAAAACAGGCTGCATAAGCCACAGGCCAGTCTATAAATTGATGACCTTCATGCAAGTAGTTCCTTGCTCATTAATTATGGAAATTAGTATAAAACATGCCTGCTTCAGCTACAGGGACTGGATGGAGGTGTGAAGTTTCTCTTAGAGGAGTATATGGGTGATCCAGCATGATAAACAAGTCCAGGGCAAGGCAGGTCCAGCTTAGGTAACGCCGAGCCACACTTTAAAGGTAACCTCAGGGTTTGTGCCACTGACCTTACTGTACATTAAAAAGCCATCAATGTCTTTATGGTCCTTTGGCTAGACAAAATCCTGCGGATAGATTCCAAAATAGATGCCTTTGATATCAACTTCAACTTCAGTTGGCTGAGCAGTATTATGGAGACTTTGGAAGGGCACAATCTATTGCTTTAATTTCTGACAACATAAGTAAATGAAAATAATGATCTAGTACACTGGAAATATCCCAGGCCTTTGTAGTCGGGTAGCACGGGGTCATTTGCTATTGTACCCTGTGTGACTGATCTACATACCGACTTCCTTATCTGTAAAACGTAGATAACACAATGAGAATTAAATCCATATTAAATTACTTTTTGTAGTACCTAGCTCATAGTAAGTCCTCAATAAATGGTATTTGTGAGCAGCTATGCCTCTTTCCCAGAATATTTTTCAGGACTTGTGTGGCCTGAATTTCACTGACAGGAAGCCATTAAAATAAACTAGAGACTTGGTAAAGCCTACATTCTAGTAAAGGTGTATTTGCCCTCTGGCAATATTTGAAACCCACCGAAAACACCAAAAAGAGGCAGAGTAAGGTGGTTCATGCCTGTAATCCCAGCACTTTGGGAGGCCAAAGTGGGAGGATCACTTGAGGCCAGGAGTTCAAGACCAACCTGGCCAACATAGCAAGACCCCCATCTATTAAACAAAATACATGAATAAATAATTTTAAAAAATTTTTAAAACACGAAAAAGAAAGAAAACTTCACTTTCAACACATCAATTAAACAGCCATGTTATCAATCAGATTTCTTAGCTACAACATCAGAAATTGATTCTTGATGATATAAACAGGGAAAAGAGAACCAAAGAGATATCAGGTAGCTCACTGACTCACTGGGAGGGCTTAGAGAATCAGGGTCAGAAAATGACTAGGAACAAATGGAGGCAAGGAAGTGAGAGCCAAAATCACACCAATGGGACTACCTGGTGAGAAGACTGCTGCACAGCTGAGTCGTGGATATCCTGGCGGCACCACCACCAGCACTGGATGGTTGATGCTGCCACAGGGAACTGTTGGCCTGGAAACTGCAGGAGCCAGTCACAGAAATAGATTCCCCACTGTCCCTAGTCCTTTGCTTCACTCACACACTCACTCATTTCAGGTTCTGTGGCAGCCATCTTGGCACTGTTAGGGGAGGCATCACAAAGCAGCCAAGGGAGGAGGGTGCTGGGAAGAACCTGGTTCTTGGATGATTTTTTTTTTTTTTGAAATGGAGTCTCACTCTGTCACTGAGGCTGGAGTACAGTAGCGCGATCTCAGCTCACCACAACCTCCGCCTCCCGGGTTCAAGCGATTCTCCTGCCTCAGCCTCCCGAGTAGCTAAGACTACAGGTGCACGCCACCATGCCTGGCTAATTTTTGTATTCTTTAGTAGAGATGGGGTTTCACCATATTGGCCAGGCTTGTCTTGAACTCCTGACCTTGTGATCCACCTGCCTCGGCCTCCCAAAGTACTGGGACTACACGCATAAGCCACCGCATCCAGCCTGGATGATATCTTTGGGCCATGAATTCACCTGTGGACTGCCTTCCTCCAGACCTCTATGATTTAGGTTGGTATGATTGGGTCATTTTTAAATGTATTGCTGTCATTGTTACTCAAAGCCGGTTGCAACCTAACTGATATATTCCCTTGAAATAGTTGAGCTCAAGCAGCCTGATCTATTCCAGAGCTCCCCTTTTTCACCACTGTCATGAGAAGGCTAAAATGGGCCAATAATTCAGCTGCTAATTCAGTGGAGCCATTACCTTATGCCCCTTGATGATTCCTCCTTTGATTCTAAATCCTCTATATCAGTGGAGCCCTGAGTTATGGAGAACGTAAGCAAAACTTCCCACATGGAAGTGGGCATAACTCCAGCTTCCATCCTCTTGATTCACATATGAGTATATTCTTCCTGTGGCAGAAATGGCACCAGAGATTGACCACTTGTTCAAAAAATAAACTTCACCCCCACACTGTAACCTCACCTGCCTTTCTTTCTAATAAGACACCATAATGGGGCCTTTGAAGGGCAGTTCCATTCCTCTGTTGTAGGCAGTGTGGTTATGGGTAGTAGCGGTTATGAGTAGCAGCAGTTACAAGCACAAGCTCTGGAGCTGGACTGTCTGGGTTCAAGTCTCAGACCCCACTTACTGAGTGACAAGAGTCAGTCTATTAGCCATACTTGCTTTAGTGTCCTCTTCTTAGAAATTAGTATAATTATGGTAATTATCTCAAAAGGCTGTTTTAAGGGTTAAATAAGTTGTCATATGGGAGGTTCTTAGAGGAGTGTCTAGCATGAAAATGTGAGTTGTCACTACTGTTCTGTAAGGCCAGTGGCTTCAAGTGAGGAGGAACAAGTCCTGTAAATTCCATTTATTGCCTTACTTCTTTCAGAGAGCAGTCAGTTCTTTGGTCAGAACCAGGCTGGTGGGATACCTGTTGGTGTCCTTGGCATGCATTGCTTCTACAGATCATGAGGGCAGAACCATGAAGCATGGTGGGCAGGGACAGCAACTCTGAGCCCAGGGCATAGATTTGTTCCAGACAGGATGGACTGCTGCCTTCCCACTTGCAGTAGGAGTCCAGTGTTACTGAGGACTAGCTGGGTGCCTAAGGAATATGGTTGCATATTCAAACCCCAGGATTAGTTAACAATGAGAACAAGTTGGTCGCTCAGAAGTGGTGATAGCCAGTGACAATAGCACCTCTTTCCCAAGGACAGAAGCAAAGTCCATGATGGTAAGCCTATGAATATACTTGCTGTATCACTGGGGCCCGTGATGGTTACTCATGAGCCTATTGAACAAGCCTTGGGAGAGAGAAACATTTACTCAGATGACTGAGTAAAGAAGATCTGTCCTCACCAATATGAGTAGGCATCACCCAATTCACTGAGGGCCCAAATACCACAAAAAGGTGGAGGAAGGATTGATTCTCTCTCTTTCTAAACTGGTACATCTATCTTCTGCCCTTGGACATCTGCACTCTTGGTTCTTGGGCCTTCAGCCCTGGACTAAATTATACTACCAGCTTATAAATGGCAGATCAGGGGACTTCTTGGCCTCCATAATAGCATGAACCAGTTCCCATAATCTCTGTCTCTCCTTGTGTGTGTGTGTGTATTATATAATATATATATTATATATATAATATATTTTTTATATATATATATGTATGTATTTATCCTATACTAGGATATATAGAGATATACCTTGATATAGTTTGGGCATTTGTCCCCACTCAAATCTCATGTTGAACTGTGATTCCCCAGTGCTGGAGGTGGGGCCTGGTGGGAGGTGTTTGGGTCATCAGGGTGGATCCCTCGTGGTTTGGTGCTGCCTTCGAGATAGTGAGTTCTCACAAGACCTGGTCATTTAAAAATGTGTGGCACCTCCTCCCACCCTCTCACTTGCTCCTGCCTTTGCCATGTGGTGTGCCTGTTCCCCCTTCGCCTTCTTCCATGATTGAAAGCTCCCTGAGGCTTCACAAGAAGCTGAGCAGACATCAGCACCATGCTTCCTGTAAAGCCTGCAGAACTGTGACCCAATTAAACCTCTTTTCTTTATAAATTACCCAGCCTTAGGTATTTTTTGTAGCAATGCAAGAACAGCCTAACGTATATCTCCTGCTGGTTCTATTTCTCTGGAAAACCTTGACTTACACACTCGTGTAGAGCAGGGGTTGACAAATATTTTCTGTAAAGGGCCAGACTGAAAATATTTTATGGGCCATACTCAACTTTAACATGGTAGTGTTAAGACATAAGATAAGCTATAGATAATATGTAAACAAGTGAACATTTATACTCATTCATTTGGACACTGAAATTTGAATTTTATATAATTTTCACATCATAATATATGCTTCTTCTCAACCATTTAAAAATGTAAAAACTATTCTTAGCTTGTGGACCATACAGAAACATTCAGTGAGATAGATTTGACCTGTGGGCCAGAGTTTGCCAACTGCTGGTGTAAAAAATTATAATTTTATTCCTGAAAGGTTTTCTCATGCCCAAATGTTCCTCACTTGTTTCTGAGATTAACCTTCTGAGGCAGGTAGGGCAGAAATTATTAGCCCCATTATTAGCCCCATTTTGCAGAGAAGCAAAAAGTCTCAGTAAACTATAACAACGCTCTAAAGATCATAGTTAATAAGAAATGGAGATGAGCTCTAACCACTGTCTCCAGGATTTTGGTACTCTTATCATACCATGCTTGCAGGGAGATACTCACCTTTATGACAAATTTCTAAAAAGCTATCAGCTCTTGACTATGTAAACCCAAGGAAAGAACTGCTCCCACACATAAAGCAAGAGCTCTCATAACTAGGGACTTAATTAGCACTCTGTCTATCCAATGCTTGGGGTTGATTTGTATTTACTATGAGAGAGATATCCAGCTCTGAAGTTGCCAGCAAGGCCCTGTCCCCAGATACAGTCCCCGAGGGCTTTGAATCTCCACTGAAAGCCCTAACGGCTCCCCCGTATTGCATCCAGCACACCCCAGGTCGTGGCCACTAGCCTCGATTAGTTTTCTATCATTATGTGTCCCAAGGGAGAAATAAAGAGAGAGACAAATGAAAGTGAACTATGAAGTATGGGTTTGTGCCTCGCCTATACTCAAGAGACCTAAATTCCTCCCTTGATATGCTGCTTACAGGTTGAATATTATAGCACCACATTAACTGAGGGGCCCTAGGTATGGTCCCATGATTTGAATACCAACTTCTTCTTGGATGTAGTCTTCTGAGTCATAGGAAATAGTACAATTTTCATTCAATTGGGAAGTTATTTTACATTCAAAAGTAACTTATTTTTAGAAATTAAAATGACTAATATTTGTATGTACATATATTTACAATGTATAATCTATGTACAGTTCTATAATTATATGTGTACCCAAGTAGCACAAACTTTAAAGATATATGAGGACTTAGGTATAGGTGTGATCTCAGCCTGTGTGGGCTGCCATAACAAAATACCACAGACTGAGTGGTTTAAACAACAGAAATTAATTTTTTTTTCTTTTGAGATGGAGTCTCACTCTTGTTGCCCAGGCTGGAGTGCAGTGGTGCAATCTCAGCTCACTGCAACCTCCACCTCCCAGGTTCAAGCAATTCTCCTGCATCAGCCCCCTGAGTAGCTGGGATTACAGGTGCCCACCACCATGGTGGGCTAATTTTTGTACTTTTAGTGGAGACGGGGTTTTGCCATGTTGGCCAGGCTGAGAAATTAATTTCTAACAGTTCTGGAGACTGGGAAGTACAAGATCAAGGTGCTGGCCCATTCAGTTCCTGGCATGGGCATTCCATCTGACTTGCTGTGTCCTCACATGGCTCTTCCTCAGTTTGTATGTGTAGAGTAAGAGACAGAACAAACACTCTTGTGTCTCTTCTAATAATGGCCCTATTCCATCGGAGCAGGGCCTCACCCTCATAACCTCATCTAATCCTACATACCTTCCACAGGCCCCATCTTCAAAGACCATCACACTGAGGGCTAGGGATTCAACATCTGAGTTTTGGGGTAACATAAACATTTAGTCTATAACAGGTACTATGTTCAATAATATTTACAAATATCAAACTTCCTCTTTTCTCAAACTTAGGGGAAAAATCCATCCATCCATTCATCAATTAGCTGGTTATTTTAATGATGTTTGAGCACCTACTGTGTGCTACATCTGTGACCTTTCAGAGATTAAAAACCTCAAGGCTCACAGAGTTCCTGAAACCCAGATTAAACATCCCCTTACCACTTTTCTTACTGGCTTTCATTATTACCCATTTTTTTTTCATGCTTGGTTATTAAATAAATTTCCCAAGGTGTTTTAAATACTTTTTCCTTAGATCTCTACCTTTCCTTTTAATGTGGCTCAGAAAATGGAAAATGACAACTGCTACGGGCACTCCATGCCTCCCAGTGTGACTTCTCAGCATCTCTGCTTTTGCAATTAGTTTTCACCTCCTCAAAGGAGAGGGCCTCTCTGCCCACAGGTGCTGCATTTGGCTGTTAGGTGCTTAATAATTAATTGCTTAGATTTATAATTTTTTTCTTATTAAATCCAATAGGCATTCTAGCTCACTTATAAGATTGACTCAGATTTTAAAAGGGCTATACATTTTTTTCCAAAAAAATCCATGAATTATAAACTAATGTCTATATAACATCGAAAGTTATGTTTAAAAGGGAAATATAAAGTGGTTTCCCATAATCACTGCCAGCCTAATAGAAATAGGATCAGAAATTCTGTGGCTTTGGCAGGAAAATAATAAAGGTTGTTATGTTATTCAGAAGTAGCTTAAAAATAAACAAATTAATTAAAAAGGTTGTTACGGTCTTCACACACACACACACACACACACAAAATGAGAAAAAGGGGAGTGTGTGTCCACACCAAAGCTTTTCTTTTTTTCTTTTTCTTTTTGAGACAGAGTTTCGCTCTGTCCCCCAGGCTGGAGTGCAGTGGCACGATCTTGGCTCACTACAACCTCCGCTTCCTGGGCTTAAGTGATTCTCATACCTCAACCTTCAGAATAGCTGGGACTATAGGTGCACGCCACCACACCTGGTTTTATTTTTAGTAGAGAAGGGGTTTCACCATGTTGGCTGGGCTGGTCTCGAACTCCTGGCCTCAAGTGATCTGCCCACCTCAGCCTCCCAAAGTGCTGGGATTACAGGTGTGAGCCACCACAACCAGCTTCATACCATAGCTTTTCTTACCTACACATTCTTTCCCTCTATTTGTACTCGTTAGTCTCTGTGTGAGTGGTTCTCAGGAGTGGTGTGGTGGCACACTGATGGGCAGAATCAATTGTGGGGGAGTGCCATAAGTACTTTGTTACTTATACAGCTTTTAAATATGCAAACAAATTACTTTGTCCATAAATTAAAGCAGAGTCAAGGTTTTTCCTTCAATATCATCACTATCAGGAGACAGGAGGCAATAAGGCATGGCAGGTGAAAACACTCTGATTTCATACTGCTGAGGTTCACAGTCCACCTCCGCTAGTGGAGCTGAATAACTTTGGTCAAGACACACTTAGGCCAGGCTCAGTGCCTCACGCCTGTAATCCCAGCACTTTGGGAGACTGAGGCAGGTGTATGGCTTCAGCCTGTTAGTTTGAGACCAGCCTGGGCAACATGGTGAAACCTTGCTTATACCAAATAATATACAAAAATTAGCTAGACATGATGGTGCACGCCTGTAGTCCTAGCTAGTTGGGAGGCTGAAGTGGGAGGATGCTTGAGCCTGGAAGGCAGAGGGCAGAGATTGCAGTGAGCCGGGACCATGCCACTGCACTCCAGCCTGGATAACAGGGTGAGATCCTGTCTCAAAAAAAAGACAAAAAAAAAAAAAAAAAAAAGACACTTAAAATTAACAAGCTTCAATTTTTTTCATCTATAAAATGATGGTTATAATAGGGTTTAAGCTGTAAATTATGAGAATTCAGATATGAATAAGACAGCAGAGTACTTGGCATATAATAAGCACTCAACTAAGATAATACTATTTTCAATACTACTACTACTTATTATTATTATTAAGAAGTCATCTAATGTACTTGTTAAGAAACTTTCAGTTCAAATAAACCTAGTCAACATCTAACTCTGCCACTTGGTAATTCTGTGACCTTCGATAACTTGCTTAACTTCTTTCAGCCTTAGTCTCATCATATCAAAAAAGCGTATCGGGTATTGTGGAAATCAAACTGGCAATAAATCATGCAAATAAGAAAATATAAGGGCTCAATAGATAATAATTGTGTAATAAAGGTTATCAATGATAATGATGACAGTGCTTGCTTAAGTGTTAAAAGGGGGAGAGGAATTGTGTTTAGGAGTGTTGGATCCATATTCATTTGGTCAGGAAAATATATTATTATCGATAAAAGAGCTAAAACATGCTTTATGAGAGGGAGTGGTTATCCTAGCTTATTTGAGAACTAACAAGTACATAAAGACACAGGGTCAACTCTTTTTACACAATTTCAGACCACTAGCGAAGCCCAGAAACCCGTGATAAACTTTGCATACGTATAGGCCAGCATTGGGAGGTAATTGCTTAGTGGTTTAAAGAACACACAGTTTTGAAGCAAGGAAGGAAGAAGTCTTAGAAATTATGTAAATCCAACTCCTTCACTTTATAAATGAGGACACTAAGGCCCTTAATGAAGAAACTGAGGCAGTAAAATGCTTTGCCCAAGGTTAGGATTAGGCACTTATTCTTAAAACATGATCATAGTCTTTGTTAAAAGGTGATTAAGAATAGGATGTATTTTGCATTTCTGAATCTATTTCCATGTTTGTATATTAGTGTGACTGGAAGTTTTTGTTTAAAGACTGTGTTTACATGCCAACTAAACATTAAGAGAGAGTCCGAATCTTTAAAAACATCTGGAGGTTTCATCTGTTATTTTGTATATAAAAATTATAAGAGAAGGAACGTTAGTATTTTCTAAGTAAGCACTTCCCAAGCATGAATCAAGTTTACATAAAGTGTCTCTAGTAAACTTCACAATAATCTTGGAAAGCAACCTATCCATCAGGGCTCAGTCCAGAAAGCAGAAACTACTCTCAACACCTTAAGCAGAAAGGGAATTTGATGCCTACAAAAGCTCTGAAAGGTCTAAATGAAGCATCTTTAGACAAGACCTCCAGGAATGGCTCCCAGTTCACTACCATAGAACTAGCCTGCCCAGGGACCAGGCGAGGTGGCTCACACCTGTAATCCCAGCACTTTGGGAGGCGGAGGCGGGCGGATCACCTGAGGTCGGGAGTTTGAGACCAGCCTGACCAACATGGCAAAACCCTGTCTCTACTAAAAATACAAAATTATCCAGGTGTGGTGTCGGGCACCTGTAATCCCAGCTACTCGGGAGGCTGAGGCAGAAGAATCGCTTGAACCCGGGAGGCAGAGGTTGTGGTGAGCCGAGATGGCGCCATTGCACTCCAGCCTGGGCAACAAGAGCAAAACTCCATCTCAAAAAAACCAGAATTAGCCTGCCCAGGGAACTTCTCTCTCTACTATAGGTGGAACACTAGGTGTCCAGAAGGTGCCATGCCAACTGCAGACTCGTAGATTCTGATGTCAAAGCCATGTAACTGGAACGTGACTCCACCACCAGCACCGTTGGCCCCAGAGTTGTGCTACAGCTGCTATATCCTTCCAGCAAAAGTTGATGCCCTTCAATGCCCTTCAAGCCACTTCATATTTTCCCAATTGATTCAGTTTCAAAGTCAGTTCTCATAGTACATATTTAATTGGTTGATCTAAGTCACATCAAGAGCTTTAGCTGCAAAGGAGTCTGATAAATACAGGTTTTAGCTTTTCAAGCCTCTGTATAACAGTATGTCATATTAGAAGGAAGTTGCAATAAATATCAAGTAGGTCTTATACCCATTTTTAGAATCATAAAGCCACTATTTTGACAGGTTAAGTAACTTACCTAAGGTCACACAGCAGTTAATAAAAGGAGAGAGGTTCAAAATAAGACCTCCTGGCTCTAATGCTGTCTGTACCTATATCCTAAGGAGTTTGTTGTTATCTCTGGCATAACATTTATTTCATTAGGTTTGCTGTATATTCACTCATCTGCTTTGATTAAGACAAACTTGTCCAACCCGCAGCCTGTGAGCCACATGTGGCCTAGGATGGTTTTGAATGCAGCCCAACACAAATCAGTAAACTTTCTTCAAACATTGTGAGGTTTTTTTGCAATTTTTTTTCTTTTTTTTGAGATGGAGTCTCACTCTGTCACCAGGCTGGAGTGCAGTGGCGCAATCTTGGCTCACTGCAACCTCCACCTCCTGGGTTCAAGTGATTCTCCAGCCTCAGCCTCATGAGTAGCTAGGACTACAAGCGCGTGCCACCACGCCCAGCAAATTTTTGTATTTTTAGTAGAGGTGGGTTTCCACCATGTTGGGCAGGATGGTCTCAATCTCTTGACCTCATGATCAGCCCACCTCCGTCTCCCAAAGAGGTGGGATTACAGGCATGAGCCACAGTGCCCGGCCTTTTTTGTGATTTTTTTTAAAGCACATCAGCTATCATATTAGTGTGTTTTATGTGTGACCCAAGACCATTCTTCTAATGTGGCCCAGGGAAGCCAAACGATTGAACACCCCTGAATTAAGAAATCCCTTAAGGTAGAGACATTTGTGGTTCATTATTACACTCAGGGTCTCCCAAATACAGTATTCATGCCCATGTGTAATTTCTTCCCACATTTATTCTAGGCTTGGCTAAATGATTTGCTTTGGCCTAAGAGATGTCAGCAAACATGATGTGAGTTCAGTAAGTGTTTGCACATTGGCACATTGCTCTCACCACGTTAAGAAGTCCAAGGAGCCAACTTGAAGATGAAAGACATACAGAGAGAAATGTCCAGATCCTCAGCTGTCTCAGCTGAGCTCAACCCCCTGGAAATCCCCCAACTGAATGCAGCGCCATGAGTGAACTCAGGTGAAACAGCAGAAGAGCTTTCCAGGCAACCCACAGAATCATGAGAAATAGTAAATTATTGTTATTAGTCTCTAAGTTTTGGAGCTTTTTGTCATACAGTCATAAATAATTAAAAAGCATGCCTTATTTATTTTTTATCCATGTATTAATATATTTGTTTATTCATTTATTTATTTGGCAATTATTTAAATATCACAGGCACTGGGATATAAAATGCCTGTGATAATGCTAAGCACTGGGAGATATAATGATAGACAAGACGAGACTGTGCTGTGAAGAAGCATCCAATAAGGAGTATGAACAAAAAAAGATATGACTATATACCATGAAGTACAGGCTACGAGAAGAGTAAACACGGGGAGCTATGAAAGAATCTAATAGTGACATCTTACTCAATTTGGGGAGAGGGTGTCATAGGAAAATGCCTGATGTGGATATTCTGTGCATACTTATTTTCTGTTGTAATAGAGGAAAGAGAAATTCAGCAATTTGTTCAATGTCACTCAGTTATTGGACCGATATAATTTCTCCTGAATCTCATTTGATGACTCTGTACATAGCTGGTTTTTGTTTTTTTTTTTTGAGACAGAGTCTTGCTCTGTCGCCCAGGCTAGAGTGCAGTGGTGCGATCTTGACTCACTGCAACCTTTGTCTCCCAGGTTCAAGCGATTCTCCTGCCTTAGCCTCCCAAATAGCTGGGACTACAGATGCCTGCCACCACGCATGGCTAATTTTTGTGGCTTTAGTAGAGATGGGATTTCACCATGTTGGCCAGGCTGGTCTCGAACTCCTGACCTCGTGATCCACCTGCCTCAGCCTCCCAAAGTGCTGGGATTACAGGCACGATCCACCATGGCCGGCCTTTCATAGGTATTTTTTATTTTTGTTCATTTAGTTGGTTTTGTTTTGTCTACAGTGGAAATCCATTCTCATCAATAAAAGCTGGGTTCTTGTGATCCAAACCACTAGGTTTTCTGCAAGCATAATTTTTAACAACAAATTAGCCTGCTTTCCCACCCAATAATTGTTTACTAAAAATTAAATCGTAAAATAATGATTAAATAATTTTAAAGTAGCTAAGTTTAAATATAAAAAATTATACTGGAAAGACATATTCATTTACAGAGCAAGACTTACCTTTTTTTTTGAGATGGAGTTTCACTCTTGTTGCCCAGGCTGGAGTGTGATGGCGTGATCTCGGCTCATCGCAACCTCCACCTCCCAGGTTCAAGTGATTCTCATGCCTCAGCCTCCTGAGTAGCTGGGATTACAGGCATGCGCCACCACGCCCGACTAGTTTTTGTATTATTAGTAGAGACGGGGTTTCTCCATGTTGGTCAGGCTGGTCTCAAGCTCCCGACCTCAGGTAATCCACCCGTCTCGACCTCCCAAAGTGCTGGTATTATAGGTGTGAGCCACTGCGTCTGGCCTAGAGCAAGACTTAAAAACACCAAATATTGAGATACAATTTGGTACCTTTTCCACTTTAATTATTGCCAGTCACTGTGTCATCCAACTGTTTTCTTCCCATCAAAATCTGAAGAAGCTCACAAATACAGTCATGTGCTGCACAATATGGTTTCAGTCACCAACAGACCACAGCTCTCATGGTGGTCCCATAAGAGTATAATGCTGTATTTTTACTGTACTTTTTCTATATTTAGATACTTTTAGATACACAAATGCTTACCATTGTATTACAGTCGCCTACAGTAGTCAGTGCTGTAACATACTGTACAGGTTTGTAGCCCAGGAGGAATGAGCTAAACCATATACCCTAGGTGTGTAGTAGGCTGTGCCATCTAGGTTTGTATAAGCACACTGTATGGTGTCACACAATGACAAAATCACCTAATGATGCGTTTCACAAAACATATCCACGTCATTAAGCAACATATGGCTATACTGGGACAAAAGTGATTTGGCCCGATAAAATGGCTGCTTAGAGATTGTAACTGCCCTTACAGTTGTTCTTGCCTGTTGCACTTGCACAGACAGAACCAATTTACTGAGACAGCATTATTACAATAGAGAAATAGTTTAATAAATGCAGAGCTGGCTAAACAGAAGACCAGAGTTTTATTACTTAAATCGGTCTCCCCAAAAATTTGAAGACTAGGGTTTTTTAAGCGTAATTTGGTGGTCATGGGGCTAGGGAGTGGGGGAATGCTTTGGTTGGGTTGGGGCTGAAATCATAGGGGGTTGAAGCAGGTTCTTCTTGCTGTCTTCAGTTTCTGGGTGGGATGGCAGAACAAGTTGGGCCAGTTTACCAGTCTGGGTGGTGCCAGTTGGTTCATCAGAATGCAGGGTCTGAAAAATATCTCAAACACCAATCTTAGGTTTTACAATAGCGATGTTATTTATAGGAGCAATTGGGGAGTATATTAGTCGTTCTTGCATTGCTCTAAAGAAATTTCTGAGAATGGGTAATTTATAAAGAAAAGAGGTTTAATTGGCTCATGGTTCTGCAGGCTGTACAGGAAGCATTGTGGCTTCTGCTTTTGGGGAGGCATCAGAAAGCTCACAATCATGGCTGAAGGCAAAAGGGGACCAGGCATCTAATATGGCAGAAGCAGGAGGAACAGAGAGTGGGGGGTAGGGGTAGGGGGATGTAACACACATTTTTGAACAACCGCATCTCACGAGACTCACCATCATAAGAACAGCACCAAGGAGATCGTGCTAAATCATTCATGAGATGTCCACCCCCATGATCCGATCACCTTCCACCAAGCTTCACCTCCAACACTGGGGATTACAATTTGACAGGAGATTTCGGTGGGAACACAGATATAAACCATATCAGGAAGTTTAGAATCTTGTGGCCTCTGGCTGCATGACTCCTGAGCCATAATTTCTAATCTTGTGGCTAATTTGTTAGTTTTACAAAGGTGGTCTGGTTCCCAGGCAAAAAGGGGGTTTGGTTTGGGAAGGGACTATTATCATCTTTGTTTCAAAGTTAAACTATAAATGAAATTCCTTTTATAGTTAGCCCGACCTACGCCCTGGAATGAACAAGGACAGCTTGGAGGTTAAAAACAAGATGGAGTAGGTTGAGACAGATTTCTTTTGCTGTCATAATTTTCCTATGTCACAGTTTTCTCACTGTTATAATTTGTGCAAAGGTAGTTTCAAGATGGTTCTAGGACCTTGAGGAGTCCTAAGTATCACAGATGGAAAAATCGGTATGTTAAGAAAAGTACAGTCATAATCACTAACCCTTATTTTAGTTAAAATACAAGCTTATACATAGAAACAAGGCTGCAGTATAGAAGAAAGTCCGCAAATAGGCAGTGCAGTTTTAATTAGTTGAGTACGGAGGCTAATTAATATGCAAATGAGGAGCTTACCAATATTAATCATCTGTTTTACTAGGTGGCTTTTACTAAAGAGTTTCTAACGAGTTTGCAAATTAAGTTTCTTTGACATTAAAAATCAGCTAAACGCCTGTCTGAGAATAATCTCTTCTAACTCAAGGGCGGGAAGCGGGAATTTTTTTCTGGACGAAAAACAGCAATGTTTAAAACCAATTCCCATGTTGGCAAGCACTGTGCAAGAGTTCTGTATCAACCCTTTCCAGGCTCTAATTGAAACCATTTCAGCAAGAGAGACACCAGAAAACAGTTGGAACAGAGACAAATATGAGTCATGGTGATTTAAAGATACATGACCTAGAAAGTTACATCAAAAAACTTGCTTAAGTTGGTGACTGGCATTGTTAAAGCACAAAAGAGGTTAGAAATATTTGCTTAAACTCCCTTTTATGGCCTTTAACATACCCCTGTGGTTCTCTTTACTTGGAAATATTGAAGATTGGGTTGAGCGCTGACTTATCAGGGGTGATCTGAGTATGAGGACAGATTACAAAGTGGTCACTTTTGTTTTGGGATTCATTTTCATTCAAATTTGTGAAAAAGTATATAGGCTTCAGTTCAATTATGTTCATTCTATTTTCATCCTATTTGCAATGTCAATTGATTCCATTATCGTGCCACTTGGCTATTAATACAAAATTATACACTACAAATTAATACAATATTTTTAAGTTTCCTACTTCCAGGCAGAATGTCAGCAAAGAAATTCTTTTGAAAGACAATAGATTGGATGCAACTCTTCTCTGATCCTCTGCTCCAGTAATTGAAATTCACAGTTGCCCTTAAAAATATTTTCTCTTTCATCATATCCCTATGGAGATTCAAAGGAAACTTTGAAATGATACCTTTTCAATGAGCTCACAATCTATGTTTCTTCTCAAATTTTGCACCTCTCCCCCCCGCCACTCTTCTATACCGATCAGCCAAAACTTAACTACAATTAGGCTAGACAAATTTGTTACCAGGGATCTCCTTTATGCATTCATTCATTCACTTGTTCAATGAATATTGATAAGGTTGAACCAAGGTACAGAGCACCTCCCGCTGTATAAGATACTTTGGGATGCAAATATGTATAATTAGCAGTTTCAAGGGATTTACAGTCTACCAAGAAAATAAAACACGTGCCCAATAAGGCCGCTTTGAAGAATTATGTGATAAAAGCAATGAGAGTTGTATATCTCATGTGCTTGCTGCACATGACTTTGAGCAATCTTGTGAAAACATTCTGCCTCAATCTCTTTCTTAATATAGCAGAGTCCTAGTGAGATAACATCAGAGAACAGAAGATGATTGGTGATTTATTACTTTTCAGTTTTTACAAGTTTAAAGTGGCTTATATGACAAATATCGAAGAATGGTCCCACCTTTCCCAGAGTAGGGAGAGACCTTACTTTAGTCTGTGGATATGTTTACTTGCTGACTGTCAATGAGAATGAGACAATGACATTCACTTAAAGTGTTCAGCGGGGAGCTCTGGACTATATTTTTCTTTTTCTGTTATGATTCTTGTTGTCTGAAGCCTTATTTCTTTTGGTCAATACCTGTGCTAAATGTCCTGGTTGGTGGAAAATACTGTTAGATTCAGATTCATTGAAATTCATGGCAAAAATGAAAGAAAGTCCTTAATCAAAGGCACAAGATAGATTTTGCGAAGAAATTACGGCCAGAAAATTAATCCAAAATGTGCTTTGGTTTGGGCTTCTGTACAAGCACGTCTTGGCGGCAGGTCTGGACTCGAGGTTGTGGGAGCTGCAGGAGTGGAAAATGGAAATGGCTCATCTGCACCTGCCCTTTCTCCAGAGATTTGGCTCATCATCCTCTCCCATGACACACAGGGCCAGTCCACACTCAGAGAGAAGTCTGCAGACCATCCTTCCTTGATGCCCAAGCCCCAGCAGGATGGCGCTCCAAGTCACTGTCACTAAACTGTATATGGTGTTTTACAAACAACTATATGATTGGATATAGAATGTATTTCTGTGGTATGTGTGAATTCCAATTGTTTGCTCTAGAACAGCACTGTTCAATAGAACATTTTGCAGTGACAAAAATATTCTATAAATCTCCATGGTCCAATACAATAGCCGCTAACCACATGGCTATTGAGGATTTAAAATCTGGAACTGGATTTTTAATTTTATTTAATTTTGATTACATAATTTTAATTTAAATAGCCACATATGTCTAGGAGCTTACCATAATGGACAGTGCAGCCCTAGAAAATAACTTCATCCATTTTGATTTTATAAATGGAAATGGCATATAACCACCCTATGATAATGACACAATTCTGACTTAGGCGCATGAACTAATTCTCTTAATTTTGACATAAATATAATGAATGAAATTTCAACCCTTCTGCTATTGATGAAAAAGTAAGGCTTTAACCTCAATTGTCTAGATTGAATATATAACTGGCCAACTGCTCACTTTGATTTTTTTTCCGTTTAATATACATCTTGCATCCCACACCTAGCCATAGATAGGTAAGATTAAATTAGTTGAAGGCCGGGCGCGGTGGCTCAAGCCTGTAATCCCAGCACTTTGGGAGGCCGAGGCAGGCGGATCACTAGGTCAGGAGATCGAGACCATCCTGGCTAACACAATGAAACCCCGTTTCTACTAAAAATACAAAAAAATTAGCCAGGCATGGTGGCAGGTGCCTGTAGTCCCAGCTACTCAGGAGGCTGAGGCAGGAGAACGGAGTGAACCCAGGAGGCAGAGCTTGCAGTGAGCCGAGATCATGCCGCTGCACTCCAGCCTGGCCAACAGGGCAAGACTCCATCTCAAAAAAAAAAAAAAAAAGATTAAATTAGTCTTCCATCTTAAGAGCACATAATAGGACCTTCTAATTAGGACACAAAATTATAAAAACATAAAGTAAATGCAAATAATATGAATAAACTCTCTAGATAATTCAAAATGCTGTTTGAATCAGACTTCTGAACAACTTGGTGGCATGGCTACACTGGAGCTAAATTTGCTATTATTTGAAAATTCTGAAATCAAGTACTCTAAATGATGTGTTCTAATAAGAAATAATCACCTCTTAAGAGTATGGTAACATGTATGATACTAAGCACAAGTAATACAAAACAGCATATAACCTGAATTTTATGTATAGTTCATGTCTGGGAGGAAATGTTCCCAATGTTTGCACCAGAATTAGAAGCAACCAGAGACTCAATTGGTCTGATTCTAATAACTATGCGGGAGCTTTTCTGAGATGCTGAATGTGCACTTCTGAGCCCCCTTCCACTCACCGATCTGTGTTGATCAGCCCAGATACATACAACTAACTAGAATTTCATCACTTTTAAACCCGCACCATTGAGTTGATGCCACATCCATGAATATGATTGATTTAGACAAGACTGAAAAACATAGCGTTTTAGATAACCGGGGGTTCAGCCAAATTCTAAGGAGAGGCTTGAGAGCACCTGCTCCTCTAGTGGCATTAATATGGCTCCTGGAGGCTGGGCATGGTGGCTCACGCCTGTAATCCTAGCACTTTGGGAGGCCAAGGTGGGCAGATCACGAGGTCAAGAGATCAAGAGTATCCTGGCCAACATGGTGAAACCCCATCTCTACTAAAAATACAAAAATTAGCTGGGCATAGTGGCATGTGCCTGTAGTCCCAGCTACTCGGGAGGCTGAGGCAGGAGAATCGCTTGAACCTGGGAGGCAGAGGTTGCAGTGGGCCGAGATTGCACCAGTGCACTCCAGCCTGGGCGACAGAGCGAGACTCCATCTCAAAAAAAAAAAAAAAAAAAAAAAATGGTTCCCGGAAAAATCAACCCACTTGTTTATACAGCCTGTCTTACTTCATAGGATTCTTGTGAGAATTAAATGAGATCCTGGGAGGGTTAGATGACTACAGTAGAAAGAGCAGTCAGATGATTTAAAAAATCTGAATTTTAATCCTGAGACTTTACTTAAGGTCTTTGAGTTTTAGCTTTCTTACCTGCAGAATGAAGGTAGGAATGTCGGCTCCATATATCTCACAGAGTTTCTGCAAGGATCACGCAACACTCACTCTGCATGCTTTTTTTTTTTTAATTCTGAGTTTGTTATAGGCACAGAGATTTCTGATTTCTGGTCACTGTTTTTTAGATTCATTTACTTTTATCTAGTCCCTTAGTCACCAGTTGCACATATCTACAAAATGATTGGCTGGGATTAGTGGCGTGGTCTATGAAGGTGAAATTGAGTGAAACAAGAAGAACCATAAAAGGCCCCAAATCCGTGGCCTTGACTTCATTAAGCAAGCGCAATATTCATCTGTGCGATCCATCTTCAGTGAAATGCAGCCTCCTGACCTTTTGCCAGCTTAGCCCCGCTGTCAGCAGCTGGGGGGCCCTGCCACAGGGCTGGGGAGGGAGCCCCGGGTTGCCCACATTGCAGATCATCTCAGGAATATTCAAGAGGGACTGTAAAATAAACCCCCAGTCTTGTAATTTTATTTCAAAAAGCAAAAATTCTCCCAGATAATGAGCATTTTGCTCTAATAAGAACTGTAGGATTGATTAGGTTCAAACTGTTAACAGACATCCTTATGGTTAATGAAGCAGCACTGAAAATGCCTCTGGATTTTTTTGAAACTTAAATCATACAAAAGCAAGCAAAGAACTGGAGGTAGGGTGGAATAAACTGTCTGTTAGTTAATATACTCAAAATAATGGACCCAAAATGTTCTTTGAAAAGTTAATATGTATCAAGAGTTATTTCCCCAATGGGCAAGCAATAAACTTTGATGATTATTGTTGAAACATTCTTTGGATAACATATTTTTCTGTGACTCTTGAGTGGGGGACTGAAGCTTCTGCCATTTTAATTCCTTTGTTAATGTCTTTATGAATGCAATTAACACTTCATTCACGCTTCTTTGTTTCTGGATCCCATTAGGATGTGGTTTATGCCAGTTTCTCTCTCCCAGGAGACAGCCCACATCACACAACATTTCACTCAGCTGTGTCGCTGAGCACTGACAAACTCAATTTACGAAAGGCAAGAGTGAGTTGACACCATGCTGTGGCAGTTGTCCTGATGGGAGGAAACGACTCATTTCCTTCCAAGGTAGAATCCACCTTCTCTGAGAAGCATACTTGTGCACAAGAGTACTGAAGACAAGGAGGTAAGGAAAGCCTCTTGGCTGACACAAAGTAAAATCCCTGCAGTTGAAGAAATGCTAAAAATCAAATTTGGTTCCTGGTCTTAAAAGAAAAAACAGCTATCGCTTGCCCTGTAGGCACAACAGGCTGCTATTATCTTTATCAAACATTTAGTAAGAGCTAACTAGGTACAAAGTAAGGGAGAAGCCCAGAAGCAGAGGAAATGTCTCTCTTTTCTGGAGCTTACAATGTAAATAAGAGGCAACAGATAAACATGACAAATACATAAGCCGGGGTGAAAGGCAACACAGCTAAGTCCTGAATGAGAAGCACAGACCAAAAGAACACTAGGAGTTCAGAAGTCTGTGATGGGGAATTTGGGGAAAGCTTTTCTGGGGAGGTAAGAATTAAATAAAAGCCGTTCCCCCAGCCATTCAATGATTGAACTCACCAGTAAAGAGGGAGAGAATAGGAGGAATTGCAGAGAGGGAAAGAGAGGCAAGCATTAGCTAAGATGCAAAGGTCCAAAATGAATAAGAAGGTTTTTGTTCATGATACATTATTTTCCCTTTATATTAAAGTCTCTCCTCCAATTGATGGCATCATTTCTATTTCAAATATCAGTGTGCTATTTGCTTAACAGCCAAAGGCACTGCAAATGAATATATCTGAATCTTACTAGGAACTGTACAGAAGAAGATGCAGGAGGTCTGAAGGGAAGTCAGAGACAAAAGAAGGAAGGAAGCAAGCAAGCACTGCTCATGGTTTGGCATTATATTTTTTCTTTAAATGAAAAAAAAATCACCTATAGATAGGCCTTGTACCTGTGCTATAATTTTAAGTTCGGTTTTCTCTGACAAACACAAAAAAAGGGGAGAATTTCTCGTAAGTGTTATGAAGCATAACATATTACCAGAAAAGGAAGTAAAGCAGCTTATAGCCCAAGTCATCTGTGCCTAATATTAAGGGCGTTTTAATATGCCAAGGATGGTATTCCTTATGTAATTTTAACATTATTTAATGGTATGATAATTGGTTGTTTTCTTATTTCTGAGTTACTCCAGAAATCTAGCCCTTTTCCCATTAGCTATATATCCTTATTACCAAGATCTTCCTCACGTCTCTTTCCACCAGATCTGGGCTGTCAACGCCATCATATTCTATTAGAGTAAGGCCTGGATGTATTTCTGCCAGACTGGCCAGCCCCTAGGCATTAAAGCATTACAGACCACAGTCATGCCTAAGCACTTTTTGCATTAACAATAAGGGTCATTTTGTTTACATTTTATCATATGAAGCTGCTCTTTGTGGGAAAAATGGCTTCCTATATTACAAATGTTTGGCCAAAGAACAACTAACATTAACATTAACACTGATTCTAATCAAAAGTGAAAGTGTTGGTAATTTTATGAAGGTTATTTCTTTCCCTAAAGCAAATAGCTGTCAATTGTCACTTTTAGAACTACCATGATTTATTGGAAGAATAACAACTCAGTAGAATTACTGAATTAATTCCCAAATATTTAAAGGGAAAAGAAAAAAAAATGATAAAAGGGATGGTCTGTATGGAGCAGGGAGGGGAAGGGATGGTTCTGAGGCTAAAAAACAAAACAAAACAAAAAAACCCTTTACTTCTGTCCTTGTGCATTTTTTTAAATAGAAAAAAGCCACTCTGCATTCCCTGGCCTCAAGCCACTAGGTCACTATGTAAAACATAAACAGGGTCTGTGTTTTGCTGCATTTGAGAAAGATGTAAAGGTGTAAATATGATGGAAGAGGTTTTATTTCCTTTCCCCTCTCAGGAATGGTCTGACAGCCCCAGGCTCGAGAATGTGTCTCTCCCAAGTACTCTGTCACCCTGGTAACCATGGAGACCATGACGATCGATTAGATGCCATCTGATCTCAACCTTACAAAAAAAAAAGGCAGCAGATGGCAACCAGGCCACTAGACCTGTCTCAAGAGAGACGAAGAGGAAGAGCGAGAAAGGGAAGGAAGGAGGGAGAAAGGGGAGGAGGTGGGGGTGGGTTGGCGCGGGAGAAGAGAGCCCAGAAGCAGCTCTGGAAATGAAAATTTTAGAAAAGAATGAAAATAGAAAACAAGGAAAGCAATGGAAAAAAAGAAACTAAAACCCACTGTGTGATAGACCTCTATAGTGAGTTGTGGGAAGATAATTCTACAGAGAAAGCGAATCAGCTATCTCCTAACTTTCCACTTTTATACAGAATGGTGTGGAACCCGGGCCCCAAGGCTTCTCTGAGGGATACGCACCAAGCTGGCTTTCAGAATCGGTTGGACTTTGATGCATCCAAAAGAGAATTCTGAGACCTGGTTCTCAGAATAAATGTCCCTAATCAGATGAGACCTTTCAGGGGACTGTATGCATCAATACCTGGTATGTTTGTCAGCCCATCCCCAGCAGTGTTCTAATACTCCTTAAAGGAAGAAGCAATAACCAGGTCAGTAGATACCTAAGGTGAAAAGAAGACAAGAGCAGTTAAGTCAATTCTGGTAACCTAGGGGTCTTAGCCAGTGTCCCAGAGTAATGTAATGGCTAATATTTATGAAGTGTTTATGATATGTCAGACACTGCTAAGCACTACACACAGAATATTTAATTTAATCCAGATAACAATACCATAAGTTAGGTGCAATAATTATTCCCATTTTACAGAGAGGACCTGAGGCTTAGAGGTTAACTACCTTCATCAAGGGCATACCTAGAATGCAATATGTAAATGTTCAGAACAGCTTACTTATATAGAGAGTTGATTTGCTCACTCTTGTTCTTTCCTTTTCAATCCCCTCCCCTACCTTTTTTTTGAGATGGACTTTCACTCTGTCACCCAGGCTGGAGTGCAGTAGTGCAAACTCAGCTTACTGCAACCTTCGCCTCCTGGGTTCGGGTGATTCTTCTGCCTCAGCCTCTGGAGTAGTTGAGATTACAGGTGTGCACCACCACATCTGGCTAATTTTTGTATTTTTAGTAGAGACAGGGTTTCACCATGTTGCCCAGGCTGGTCTCGAACTCCCAACCTCAGATGATCCACCCACCTTGGCCTCCCAAAGTGCTGAGATTACAGGCATGAGCCACCGCGCCTGGCCTTCTCCTCCTTTTTATTTATTTATTTTCATTTTTTATTTTTTGAGATGGTGTCTTGCTACATCAGTCAGGCTGGTCTCAAACTCCTGGGCTCAAGTGAGCCTTCTGCCTCAGCCTCCCTAGTAGCTGGGACTATAGGCATGCACTACCACACCTAGCATTTTTCCCTTTTACATTTTATTTCAGATTTTTGCAGATTACAAAACAGGACATGTCCAATATAGAAAACTGCTTAAAACAAGAGAAAGAAAGGGAAAATTATCTACAATCCCATTAGTCAGAGATACGTGTGATAAGCATGTGGATTATGTAATATACATACATATATAGAGAGAGAGAGAGAGAGGGAGACAGACATGTATATTTTAAGCAAATATAGTATTAAATCTTAAATACTGTTTGGTTAACCTACTTTTTTTTGGAACATTATATTATGAAAAACTTTCCATATTTTTGACTCTTCTATTTTATCTGATTTAATGATTATAGCATTCTACTATCTGATGTATCATAATTTTATTTAACTACTTCCTTATTATTGGATTGTATTTCCAGATTTTTGCTACTATAAATAATGCTATGGTGATCATTCTTGTATGTAAACCTTTTTTGTACTCCTCTGACTTTTTTCTTTAGAATGAAAACATACTTGCTAAGTCAAAGTGTATGTTTTCTCAAAACTTCTAAATTGAGGTGTAGCATATATACAACAAAGTGAATAAATCTCAAGTGTACTGCGAGTTGAATTCTACATGTGTATAGACAATGGGTACAACCATCGCCCAGATCAATGGATTAAACATTTTCCAGAATGCTCTTCATGCCTCTTCCCAGTCAATAGCTATCCCCTGTTCTTGAACTTCATATAAATGGAATCATAGAGTGTGTATTCTTTGGTTTCTGGCTTCCTTCACTCAACATAATGTCTGCAAGATTCATCCATGCTGTGGAGTATAGCAGTAATTCATTCTTTTTATTGCTTCATAGTATCCTTTAAAAAAAAACTACAATTTATTGATTTATTTTTTTCTGATAGACATTTAGGCTATTCTGAATAAAGCTGTTATGTATATTCTTATACATGTCTTTTGGATGACATATTTATACTTCAAAAAATATAAACTAGGAGAGGCATAACTAAATCATAGAGTAAGGCATACTTTTACCTTTAAATGCAGAGTAAACATTTTTAAAGTTTTATTTTGTTTTTGGAGAGGGGACCTACTTTTAAATTGATCTCCAAAACAGCTGTACCAATTTGAACTCCAACTATCCAATGTCATGAGTGTACCCTTCCCCTTCCTGCCTTACCACCAGCTAGTGGGCATTTTCATTCTTCTTAATCTTTGCCAGTGTGAGAAACAAAATGGTATCTCATTGTTTATATTGTGTTTGATGACCAAGAAAATGTTAAAAAAATTCTTGCTATGTTACCAGATATTCTCGTTTCTTCTTTTGTAAATTGCCCGTATACATCATTGCCCTATTTGCTATTAGCTTTAAGATAAGGCAAAAAGCTTAAATATAATCCATATAGTATGTATAGATCCATTGGCATTGTAAGAAAAATTCATTGGTATTTATAACCAAAAAATATTTACATTCTTTCCATAAGTTGACATCCTGCTCTATATATTTCAGAACGAAGTTAACATTTACTTTAACTTCGTTAAATTACCAATTACTGAGCACATTTACTCTTTAAAACAGCTCTATTTATTTCATTCTTACAATTTCATTTAACTTCAGAGGTAGCATTTAGTTTTCATGAAAACTCTAAAGGTATTTAATATTCTGCCTATTTTTACAAGTGCAGAAATCAAAGCTCACGGGGCTCAGGGTCACAAATGATTAAGTGGTGGGACTGGGATTTAAACCCAAGACACCTCAAGTCAAAAGTAAATTATTTTTCTCTTTTCTGTAGATGCCATTGCCTAGGTCAGTGCTCTGGCCTATCATCTGAATGTTTATATCCTCCTAAAATGTATATATTGAAATCCTCACCACCATAGGTGATGCTATTAGGAACTGGGGGCCCTTGGGAGGTGACTGAGTCTCGTGAAGGCAGGCCATCATGAATGATCAGTGTCCTTATGAGAGCTGCCCCCCAAATTTCCCTCACCTCTTCCACTATGTGACGACACAGCAAGAAGGCACCATTTTTGAACAAGGAAGTTAGCCCTTACCAGACACCAAATCTGCTAGCACCTTGATCTTGGGCTTCCCAGACTCCAGAAATGTGAGAAATAACATTTCTATTACTTGTAAGTCACCCAGGTATGGTATTTTGTTACAGCTACCTGAACAGACTAAGATAAGCAGTGATTCTCTTTTTTTTCCCCCATGTTTCAAACCCTAAGAGGGCATCTGAATTCTAGAACCCTATCCTTAACTCCCTTCCATTCTCAACACACATCTACCATTCCACTACCAAAGTCCAAAGAGTATCAGGATCTCTGGGCTATCAAGAAGATGGAGAATATGAAAAAAATCCATGTTAGCTCATTTATTTTAGAAACTTTTCTTTGTGTGTGGTGTGTTTTAAAATCTGAGTAATGGTTTAATAAATCCAGAAGTAGAATAAGTAGAAGCAGAAGTGAATCTAGGATCTTTTCCTCTTGATAAGTTACTCCTTTTGGGGTCTGAAGCTTACATAATTTTAGAGGCTTTTTAAAAGAAAAAGAAGACAAGAATATTTATACAAAATTAAGTTTGAGTGTTGATTTAAAGTGAGAAAAGAAATTGCTATCAATTACACATTTTAAAAACATTTAACTGCCACAAGAATCACAAAATTAAAAAAATATATATTTATTATATATATATATTTATATATATATATATATGGCACTTAATTGCCCTGACACCCCTATATAATTATGCCTTCATTTTTTGGCTCTATATATTCTTGGGTCACGACTTCATATAACAAAGATTTTTGTAGTATTTTCTATCAAGAGGGTACGTATAAAGATAGATTGGTCTTTCCAGTAGCATGGTTGATCAAATTTGTTTTTCATTAAGAATTTGGAAAAGTTTCTGTGAGCTTCATAACTCATTATTTGTACTATCACATAAATGCTTGGGATTACAGTCAGTTTTAGGAAATTTCCATCAAATTTTTGTCATATGTGAACTCTAAGATTTCAGAGTATCTCTAATTTGTTTTCGTTGTTGTTACTGTTCAATGACTAATCTTTTTTTCTCTTTGAATTTAATGAATTTACATCAAAAAATTAGGTAGTCATTTTGCATTTAAGGAATAAAAATCTTTAAAAAAAATACAAAGAATGAAAGGATTTTAGCCAAGTTTACACTTCTTTTTGCTATAATTTTTAACAATTCAGCTCATCATAACTTAATGCAATGTGCAAATGCAGCACGTATTACGATCACTTAACTAAATTTAAGGAAGTACATTGTTAATAGTGGCCCTCAGAGGAAATAGATTTATCTTCTTGTAAAAACTCCATGGTATATAAACATTACATAATAATGCTACTTAACCACCTCTTGTCTCAAGAATCATTACCCGGCGAGGTGTGGTGGCTCATGCCTGTAATCCCAGCACTTTGGGAGGCTGAGGCGGGCAGATCACGAGGTCAGGAGTTCGAGACCAGCCTGACCAACATGGTGAAACCCCGTCTCTACTAAAAATACAAAAATTAACCAAGTGTGGTTGTGGGTGCCTGTAATCCCAGCTACTTGGGAGGTTGAGGCAGGAGAATCACTTGAACCTGGGAGGTGGAGGTTGCAGTGAGCCGAGATCCAGCCTGGGCAACAGAGCAAGACTCCTGTCTCAAAAAAGAAAAAAACAAAAACAAAACAAAAAAACCACAAATGCTTTAATAGTTTTAAAGCAAAAGCTGTTAGAGTCTAGATAGCTAAAACTATACTTGCGAGTTCAAGCTTACAGATAAGTAGCTCTTAATAAAATATATTTTGATATATGTAGTTCTTTTTTTTTTTTTTTTTTTTTTTTTTTTTTTGAGACAGTCTCGCCCTGTCACCCAGGCTGGAGTGCAGTGATGTGATCTCGGCTCACTGCAAGCTCCGCCTCCTGGGTTCACACCCATTCTCCTGCCTCAGCCTCCCAAGTAGCTGGGACTACGGGCGCCCGCCACCACGCCCAGTTAATTTTTTTGTATTTGTAGGAGATACAGGGTTTCACCGTGTTAGCCAGGATGGCCTCAATCTCCTAACCTTGTGATCCGCCCGCCTCAGCCTCCCAAAGTGCTGGGATTACAGGTGTGAGCCACCGCGCCCAGCAAGTAGTTCTTTTAAGTAGTTCTTAATAAAATATCCTTCCTCCCCATGCCCCTACCCTAAATCTTATATTGTTCTTATAAAACTTTGGTCAAGAGTAAAAATATATCCAGGCAGATGTATATGTCATACAATAGCAAGAACCGTAAAGCCCAACTAATGACTTTAAAATATAAGACAATTATAATGTACTCAAAGGTAATAAAGAAAAGCTTTCATGGGGGTAATATTGAAACAGTCACAAAGGTTAAGAAAATAGTGATGTCACCCGGGCATGGTGGCTCACGCCTGTAATCCCAGCACTTCGGGAGGCTGAGGCCGGAGGATCACCTGAGTCTTTATTCCAGAGTTAACATAATTTCAGTCAGCAGGCATTTGGGGAAGTATTTCAGATGGGGAAGGGACATTTTCCCAATTCCTTGGGAAAATTATGTTCAGTATCTTCTGCCTAAGAAAATGAGCCTGAATGTAGTGTGTAGGTGACTAAATAAATAATTTGTTTAAGCTAAGGGAGTTAAATTTTAGTTACTGAAAACATTCCACAGGCCTTAGCTGCCAAACTTCCCACTGAAAGGCCTGAGTGATTTTACTGAGTATACTTTCCTTACAGAAGGAGCCTTTGCCAATCCCGTCCCATGATAGGATCACCGTTATTGGGTTTAACCTGCACCTTGAGGGGTTTTGTACAGCTGAGGCGCTTGGTCATACTCTCATTCTCTGCTGTCTGCCTTCAGAGGCATTTTCTTTCTTGAGTTAAACCTCAGAGGGCTCTTAAAGTTTCAAGGAGATTTGGTGTTCCCCCTCTCTTTTCTTTGAGAGGAAGGACAGAAACGGGATATACAGAAATCCTTAACTTTATGTAAATGACCCACCTTTCTTTCTTTCCCTGGAGTGTTATGAAAATAAGTGTTCTGAAAACATTTTTCAAACTGCTCCCTTGAGGTGTGAAGAAAAGTGCTATCAGTCCCACAGGTTTTCTACAAAAGCTTTTAAATCGGAGGAGGGAGGAAGGAAAAGTAAAACACATGCCTCCAGCATTTTTCAGATATTTTGGAATTTAAAAAATATATATCGTTATAGAGATTGTTTTGGTTTTTCACCATCAACTAGTTCACAGGCTGGGCCTGTTGCTGGCTATTGACTTAAGAGGAGCACCTCCTGGGAAAAGGTTAGCACATCGGAGTGGTGTTTGTTAAAACTGACAACCTGATAAACTAGGTTTGTATTTACTCTATCATTACGGAGGATACTTTTAACATCCTTTTGATGTGCTAATAGTCCTTCCTGTGGAAAATTATGCAAACAAACAAACTATTAATTAGATCAAGAGCAGCAGTCTCTGTAGAATTACAACATCCAGATTTGCCGATGTGGATGGACTTGAGCCAGGCAGTGGCCTTTAGCTGCAAGGGATGCTCTCAGAGGCCAGCTCTCTGTGCACATCTGTACACCTCCCAGTAAGGACTACAAGTCCACTCACCCATTACAGATTTCAGAGACCTCCATCCTTCAGGGTGGGGCCAGAGGAGGGGTGCTCTGGGTACATTGTTCCAATTCACCTGGGAAGATCAACCGCAGATGGCACTTGAGGAACATGGGGGACTTAGGAAGGCAATGTAGGATTTTCCAAAAATCTTATGAATTCCTAAATGGTCATAAGAGCTTTTGTATGGGTTACAGCTTTCTACAGAGGTCAAAAAAGTTTTATTGGAATGAAAAACCAAGAGCCACAAAGATTATGTGGCATGCGGCAGCCCAAGTCTTGGCTGGCTGAGTGCATTTCACTGGTCAACATCTTATGGTCATATGAGCTACCATCTGTAAGGGTAGGGTAATCATTACTATTATCAGGTGACTGATGCTAATTTTGCTCCAAGTTGGGCCTGACAATTTGTATGCTGATGCTCAAGTCACACTGGGAGGGACTATGCTATTCCTTGGTCCCAGGTGTGCTCCAGTTTTATCCACAGCCCCAGTCAGCCCTGACTCTCACTGATGCTTTATTGCACTGGCAGTTTCCATCTCGCTGGCTGCCTGCTCTTCCTGTTGGGTGACTTTCGGCAGCACAGCTGCTGACAGACATTGTGTCACATGCTTTTTTTTTTCTTCTCTTTAGCTCTAGGTTTTATTCTCCCTCCCAAGAGTCATCCCTGCTTGCTTTTTCTTCTGCCCAAGCTTTCAATTGTTCAGGTAAGTCTTCTCTCTTTGCAAAGTTAACATTGTAACGTGTAGAGTAACACTCAGTGAAATTTTAGGGAGGAAAGGGAGAAAAAGTGCTTTCCCACAGAAAACCTCACGACTCCCAAGTCTGGAGCAGCCTGACCCCCAGGTAAAGTTCTGTATCCTTCTCTTTCTACTCCATTCCAAGCATGATCCAGCTATATAAATTGATGGAAAAAGGCTCCTTTCTCTTTCCATGGGGTATGATTATAAAAGTGCCATGGAGACTTTCTTTCCAACCCTGAGCCATCTTGTTACCTTGAGAAAGCCTTAAAATGCCACCACTTGAGAAGCATTCCTTTGGCCTAAATAAGGTGTTTATCTGGTTAAAATGAATTTTTAAAAGACAGGTCACTTTAGTGTAAGTTAGTCATCTGGGCCCCTTGAGGAGAAAGCTCTGAAGAGGTAAAGGATGTCAGGAGAGCACATTTTGAATAAGTTCTGGAGTGAGGCAAGAGTGGGGATGAGGCTGGGGGAAGTGGATGGCACAGGAGGGAAGGACGTGTTCTCTGTTGATAAGTCTCATCTGCCTCACACCTTTGCCGAGAGTCCACCCTTGATACATTGGCTTCCAAGACCAAGCAGGGCCCTGAGACTCACAGCAGGGGCAGGACTCACCCTGGGTCCTGATGACCTCAAGACTTCAGTAGGATTCTTGGATTCTGCAAAGTAATCGGTTAACTCAATGAAAAAATACTGGGCTCTCTGCTTTGGGGATTTTATTTTATTTTTTAAATTTTAGTTCTTTGTTGAACTGACAATTATTTCTTGGAACTGGCTAAGTATGTCACTGAGCAGCCTGGCTGCTTTGCTGAAGAATCGCAGATGAATGACATGACCAGTTCTTTTGTTCGTGTGTAACCACAGCCTTGAAAAACCAGGCTCTCTTAATGCATCAGCAGGGCCTCTGGGAATATGGCCTAGTCCTAATTTTTTCATCTGCAAATGAAGATCATAATAACTCCTACCTTGTAAAGTTCTTTTTTTGTTGTTGAGACAGGGTATCACTCTGTCATCCCAGCTGGAGCACAGTGGCATAAACATGGCTAAATGCAGCTTCAACCTCCCATGCTCAATACATCCTCCCAGCTCAGCCTCCTGAGTAACTGGGACCACAGGCATGCGCCACCACATCCGATTAATTTTTTTTTTTTTTTTTGAACCAGAGTTTCACTGTTGTAGCCCAGGCTTGAGTGCAGTGGTGTGATCTCGGCTCACTGAAACCTCTGCCTCCCAGGTTCAAGCAATTCTCCTGCCTCAGCTTCCCAAGGAGCTGGGATTACAGGTACCCACCACCATGCCCAACTAATTTTTTGTATCTTTAGTAGAGACGGGGGTTTCACCATGTTGGCCAGGCTGGTCTTGAACACCTAACCTCAGGTGATCCACTGGCCTTGGCCTCCCAAAGTCCTGGGATTACAGTCGTGAGCCTCCACGCCCAGCCCATCTGACTAATTTTTAATTTTTTTGTAGAGATAGGGTCTCCCTATTTTTCCCAGACTGGTCTCAAACTCCTGGGTTCCCTCCTCCCACCTCAGCCTTCCAAAGTTGGGATTACAGGGGCGAGCCACTGTGCCCATTCATAAAGTTCTTTAAGGATGAATGATAGTGCATATGAAGGGCCTACACAATGCCTGGCAAATACTAAGCACCCAATAGATGCCAGTTGTTATTTTTAATATTAGCGTAAGGCCAGCATACCAGTTATTTAATAACTAGTATCTTGACAATCAGGAAGACTTACAGCATCTTCCCAAGGAGCCTCATTTATCCCCAGAGAGTAGTATCTAGGGAGGAAGACCCATCTGCAGCCTTTGTTACCCCACCAGATATAAGAGTAAGGGAAAGAGGAGAAAGTTCCTTCTCCCCAGTGTTCTGCAAACTACCATTGTACATGCAGAAAACTGCACCCACATTGAGCATGGCCCTCTGGGGGAATGCGCAAAGACTGGGGACTTTGGAAAAGTCTGAGCCTGATTGAATTCTAGTCTGTTCTCAGGAAAATGATTTGTGTCCTCAATGCACACATAAGCGTATGGCTTCAGCACATGCACTCTCACACACACACCTACTTACAGGTTAGAACATCATCGCACTGGGTGTATTTTTCCATGTCTTCCTTCTCATCTCTTGCATCCTTTTCAACCCATTCGGGCATAATTATTATTGCTCTGCTGGCTTGGTTCTGCAGCTCTCTAGAGTGGAGCAGATGTCGACAGCTCTGAAAGATCCCATGCTATTACACAGCAGAACAAATGAGAATGTCAAAAAAGGCTCTTCAGTCTAACAAGAAAACAGAGGAAAGAGACAAAAAGAATAAAGCCTTTGGAGACCAGCAGACTCGCTCTGATTAGATCTTATGCTAACATGATGCCCACTCTGCGTACTAAGAGTGATTTAATATGTTTAAATGATACAGGGGAAATATGTCTTGGGGAAAAGAAAACACAGAGAGAAGAGAATTTCTTCCCTGGCAGGCATGATTAAGATGGTGTGGGCTTCCTTGAAAATGCGACTGCAGCATGAGACTGTTGAGTGCAGGCCCAAGCATATTTACTTACAATGCCTGACATTGTCTCATTATACTGGGCAGTGCCGGCTTTCTCAACCACTGGGTGAGTGATAGGAGCTGTTCAGATGGATTAGCTGGCTAGGTGCATAACAGAATGTCAGCCTCACTGCTGGGTCATTGTTTCTTCCCTTAACGTGGGAAGCTATAATTTATAAACATCTTATATATGGGGCCACAAGTCCACAAATCCTAATTATCCAAAACAAAGATTAAAATACTCTAGAATTTTGAAAGCGAGAAGACGGAGGTCTCTCAGCAATCAAAGTGGATGAACCGAAGTCCATGTATTATGGATCACGTAAAGTAACTCCTGATTGAATATGTTCTCAGCTCCTTGCTTTTAACCTATTTACTCTACTATCTTCTCCTTATAATTCCAACTATTAATGTTGTAGGTCTCTCTTTCACTAGACCACTGCAGAATAGAAAAACTAATTTAGAAAGGCCAGCCTTGGGATAAGGAGGATGGAGTGAAAGACTGTTACATATATATAAAATCCTGACAGTATCAAAATATGATATCTGTTGACAGTGAGAGGACACAGATACTACAATGAAGTAGAAAATATTATATGTGTTTGTTTCTTTTTCTTCTTTGTTCCTTTAATCCTTCCACAGTGGGTCTGAGGCAGCTTTCTAGGGGCTTTTGTTATATGGGTAAAGGCTAGCACATAACTCAAAAATCCCTAAGGAATAAAAATTAAAAACCAAATAAACAATTCTATGAAGAGAGCAGGTTATTAAAGCTCATTGTTTAAATGCAATAAATGGAAAACCTCCTGGGAATTTCCCTTATACCTAAAAATGCCCAGACTCTGCACTCCAGATCTTAGGATCTGTCTAGAAGCTCAACAACCCTTAGTAGGATGAGAACTCAACAGTTACCTGGTCCAGTGTTTGTTGCTGACACGTGATCAATCTGCCTGTGCTTAAGGCCATCTCTTGACAGGGCCTCATTCCCTTGTAAGACACCAGTCCATTGTCAGAGTGCTCTCATTATTAGAAAGTTCAGTCTTGTTGGAACCCAAATGTACCTCTTTGTCTCTTCACCTCATTGGCAATGGCTCTGCCCTCCAGGACAGAGCATCTGTGTGCAGTCAGAACACCTGTGTCCATATCCTGGCTCTAGTAATGTGATTTTGGACAGGTAACTTAATCTCTCTGAGCTCCAGCTTCCTACTCAAAGGCCAGAAATGAGAATAACTGAGAGAATCCATATAAATATATTTGCCATACAGAACTCACTCTGTAAATATGAGCCGTTATTTTAGACTATGAAAGGATTGCTGCCTTCCTTATAGTGTACTCCACATTTCTATTATAGCCTGAGCTTACAGTGCACTAGTGATTCATTCTGGGCTTATAATCAGCTGAAACATCTCTATTATTTTCACACAGGCTCCTATCAAACCACATCTTTCCCATCTGCTGCTTATTCCATCTTATTTGCTTGTTTATTTTAACCAAATGTTAAGACTTTACATTTATCCCCATTAAACATAATCTTGTTAGATCTGGTCCATTGTTTCAGCCTGTCAAATCTTTTTTGCATTGCCATTCTACTGTCCAATGTATTAGCTATCCCTTCCAGTTTTGTGTCACCCACAAATTTTATCACTGGGCCGTCAATGTCTTCATCCAAGACATTAATAAAAATGCCTAACAAGGCAAGACAGAAGCCAGAAAACTGTGGTGTGCAAGATCCTTTCTCTAGATCCACGTCAACTCATTCATTAGTACTCTGAGTCCAATCAGTTACTCATCTACCTGACTTGGTTGCCATCAGCCCTTGTCCATGGGTGTATCCCATTTTCAAAGATAGAGACTTTATCTGTCAAATGCATGCTGCAATCCAAATGCACTTCATCCACATAATACCTGGAAAACCAGTCTAGCAAGTCTCTCAGAAACAAACATGGCAGGTCTGTGACAATTCACTGACTCCTTGCCTCTCACCTGGGAACAGCATCCAGCTCACCAGAAAAAGATCATCCAAACTGCCTGACCTTTATTTGAAAGGTCAAAAATTTCCACTTTTTCCCATGGCTGGGCTTCCAGCACCTTTCCTCAAAGTCTTAGTGCTTCAAGGCAGACAGCAAGTCTCCTGCAATATAACTTGTCTGGCCAGGCCCCTGGGCACCAAGCATTCATTTAGAACCTTCTCTCTTGGGCTTCCATTATCTGTCAGCAATATCTGTGGGAACCTTTTCCAACATGAAGTTGCTTTCCTTGATAGGAATTATGGAAGGGACAGAAATACTGAAAGAATCTGTTTTCTGCCATCTGTTAATATTGTGCCAATTACAATATTGATCTCAAGCAATGGACATATTTTTCATCCTGTGCCAAAGATAACTTAAAGTCCCTTTATGTTTTGCCTTAAAAGTACAGGTGCCTTTTAGAAGTCCTGGGAGCAGTATCAACAAAGGGTTAGATGGATCAATATAAGCCAGCCTGCAATGGCACCTGGCTAAACAAGGGGAATCAGTCCCAGTCACTAGGTTCCTTTCCTAACTGTCCCCCACCCCCATGTCCCACCTTTGGGTCCTGGTCTGTAACATCCAACCACCATTGGAGAGAAACAGTGTTTAAGATCTTGGAATTCTATGTTTACCTAATGCCGCTACATCCTATATATGTGACCTTGGGCTAATCTCTAAGAGAGGGACAATAGTAATTATCTCCTGAGTGGTTGTGAGTATCACATGATATAATGACTCTACATGTGCCATGCACAGTGCCTGGCACATGCTCAGGGCAGAATACTGGTGGTCTGTTATCACCTTCTGGTTTCTTCCTTGGTTGTGTCCCCATTTGGTTCTGCTCTTCTCCTCAGTCCCTTGTCCATCCCCTCTCAGTCCATGTTAGCTCTGTCTCAAACTTTAATTTTCAGTTAGCCCTTTGAAAACTGGCTGCTCCCTGATCCACCCCAACACATAAACATACTGGTATTTGACAGTATATTCTGTACATTGAAAAATCCCTTGCTGACTACTTCTGGAAAAACAGTCAAAATATGAGTGTAAAACCTGTCTCTTACCTGGCAGGGCCCAGGCCCCCATCTAAGACAAGTCTCAGTGAATAAGGAACACTCCTCAATTTTTTCACAAATCCAATCCTGACTTCTTTACTTTTTAACTGCATAATCTTGGGCAAGTCAACTAACCTCTCTAAGTCTCAGTTTCCTCCTCCATAAGGTAAGCGTAACACTGTAGGGTTGTTGGGAGCATAAGCTGCTTAGCACCATGCCTACAAAACCTTAATTACTCAATAAATGTTAGGTATTATTATCAGCACCATTATCATCATCCTTCCCCACTTCACCTTTCCCGACAGCATTCATTTTCTTAATAGATTCTTTTATATTTGCTCTTGGTTTTGCACCCATCTTTCCTTCTTTTGTTTAAGTTAATTCAATTTATGAACTCAATAGTGGAGTTCCTAAAAATCATATGGATCATTCTATATTATTCCTTCCCTTCCTTAAGAAAATGCTTATAAATTATAAACAGTAAAGCACAATGAAAATGATAGTTACTATATCACTACAAATTGAGATACATTTCAATCACATTTTTCAGATTCCATGTTTAGATTTCACACCCTTCTTCTGCCTTTCTACAGTTCCTTTAAAAATGGTAGGGAAACGTGTGTTTACACATTGCCTTCATCTGACACCATGAAATACTTGAGGGCAAGTCCATGTTTTAGTCATAAGCCTCCTTTTGTACAATTTTCAGCATAAATAAATAAATTCTTACATTTATAGAATTTCTGTTATGTGGCAAGCACTGTCATAGAGAAACTAGTAAGATATCATTCCTGCCTTGAAGAGGCTAAGTTAGTTGGAGTAAAGGGAGTAGATGAGCTGTTTCTGGTTAGCAAGTAAAAGATTCTAGTAGATCTTCATTCCCATGGTAACACCAAGAAAACTTTGGGTAACATAAAAACCATACAGATTATATTTTCTGGCCACATTAGAATTGAATTATAAAACATTAACAAAAAGATATCTAGCAAATATTTAAACATTTGGAAATTAAGCAATATACTTCTAAAGAAAAACTCTAGGAAAATTAGATACCTTTTACTGAATGATAAGTATAGCATATCAAAATTTGTGAGATGCAGCTTATGTGACGCTAAGAATACAATTTAGAGTTTAAGTGCTTGTATTAGAAAATAAGAAAGTGCTGAAATCAATGAGCTAAGCTTCCACATTAAGAAGCTAGAAAAAGTCTGGGTGCGGTGGCTCATGCCTATGATCCCAGCACTTTGGGAGGCCAAGGTGGGCGGATCACCTGAGCTCTGAGGTCAGGAGTTTGAGACCAGCCTGACCAACATGGAGAAACCCCGTCTCTACTAAAAATACAAAATTAGCCAGGCGTGGTGGTGCATGCCTGTCATCCCAGCTACTCTGGAGGCTGAAGCAGGAGAATAGCTTGAATCCGGGAGGCAGAGGTTGCAGTGAGCCGAGATCACACCACTGCACTCCAGCCTGGGCAACAGAATGAGACTCCGTCTCAAAAAAAAGAAGCTAGAAAAAGAACAGTGTAGTAAGTCCAAAATGGAAGGAAGGAAATAAAGACAAGAGTGGAAATTAATTCAATAGAAAACAGTCAACAATAGAGAAAATCAATGCAGCCAAAAACCAATTTTTGAAAAGATCAATAAAATTGATAAGCTCCTAGTTAAACTGAAGAAGGAAGAAACAAAAAAAGAGAGAAAATGTGAATTACCAATATAAAGAGAAAAGAAAGGCTATTCCCACAAATCCTACAGACATTAAAAGGATGATGAGGGGGTATTGTAAACAAATTTATGCCAACATGTTTGACCATGTAAATGGATAAATCCTTTAAAAAACAGGACTTTTCATAACTGGACAAAAGAAGAAATAAGTAACCTGAATATGTGTTAAAGAAGTTAAATTCACAATTACATTTTTTTTTCACAAAGAACATATCTGGCCCAGATAGCTTTAATGGTGAAGTCTATCAAAGAAAGGGATAATACCAATCTTAAACAATCTCTTATAGAAACAGGAGGAAGGACCACCTCTCAACACTTTTTGGAAGCTGACATATTCATAATACCGAAACCTAACAAATACACTACAAGAAATGAAAATTACAGACCAATATTTCTCATGAACAGAGATGCAAAAATTTTTAACAAAATATTAGCAAATTAGATCCATCTATATATTAAAAAATATAACACATCACAGCTAAGTGGGTTTTATCACAAAAATGCAAGATCAATTAAAATATGAGAAAAGCAATCAGTGTAATTCATCCCATTAACAGTATAAAAAAGAAAAATACAAATATCTCAGTAGATCCAGGAAAAGATTTTGAAAATTTCAACACTATTCCGTGATAAAACCTCTAGACAAACAAGTAATAGAACAGAATTTCCTCAATTTGATAAAATGCATCTATAAAAGCTTATACATAACATCATATTTAATGATAAGATATGGAACACTTTCTCTCTAAGGTCAAAAATAAGGTAGGGATCCACTCTCATGCTGCTATTCAACATTGTACTTGAGGTCTTGCCATTAGGTATGAAAAGATAGAAGTCATAAAGACTGAGAAAGAAGTAAAATTATCTTTCTCTACAATGACATGATTTTGCAGGTAGAAACTTGAAGGGAATCTACTCCCAAATCCTACTAAATCTAATAAGTAAACTCAGCAAGGTTTAACATACAAAGTTAATACAGAACATTTTTATTTTATTTTTATATACTATCAACATACAATTGGAAAAAATTAAAAATCATTATTTATAACAGTATTAATATAACAAATACCTTCAAAATTTTTTTAAAAAAGTTATACAAGACTTCTACACTTGAAACCATAAAACAGTGTTGAGGGTGATTAAGACCTAATAAAGAGATGCCATGCTTAAAATCAGTATTGTACAGATGCTGATTCTCAGAAAATCGATCCATAGATTAAATGCAATTGCAATCAAATTCCCAGCAGGCTTTTTTTTCTTTTTGGTAGAAATTGATTTTTTTAAAAAATAAAATAGTTGGAGGATTTACATGACCCAATTTTAAGTCTCACTGTAAGTTTCATCTTTTTTTTTTTTTTTTGAGACAGAGTCTCGCTCCATTGCCCAGGCTGGAGTGCAATGGCACGATCTTGGCTCACTGCAACCTCTGCCTCCTGGGTTCAAGCGATTCTCCTGCCTCAGCCTCCCGAGTAGCTGGGATTGCAAGTGCATGCCACCATGCTTGGCTAATTTTTGTGTGTTTTTAGTAGAAACAGAGTTTCACCATGTTGGCCAGGCTGATCTCGAACTCCTGACCTCAAGTGATCCACCCGCCTCAGACTCCCAAAGTGCTGGGATTAGAGGCATGAGCTACCGCCCCCGGCCAGTTTTATCATATTTTTAAACACTGTTTTGGTCTTTTACATTTCCATATAAATGTTAGTATTAATTTATCAGTTTCTAAGAGTGTCTTATTGGTGTTAAAATAGACAAATAGATCAATAGGACAGAAAAAAAAATACAATCAAATGTTTTCTGACAAAGGTGCCAAGACAAATTGATGAGAAAAGGACAATCTATTCAACAAATGGTGCTGGAATCTGCTCAGCAACAAAAAGGAATAGACATGAATGAATGTCTGAAATATTATAGAGTAAAAGAAGGAGTAAGAGACAAAGGAATATATACTTTAAAATTCAATTACTATGAAGTTCAAGAACAACCAAAACTTGTCTGTGGGTTCTGTGGGTACAGAAATTGGAATAGTGGCTACCTCAGGACTGGGCAGGGGGTGATGACTACAAAAAGAACAAGCAATTTTCTAGAATAATGGCAACATTTTATGTCATGTTTGAGGTGTGTGTTAAATGAGTTTTCACATTTATCAAATGGAGGTATAATAACATTTAGTAAACTGCATAGAGTTAAGCGTATTTTTTTTCAAATGAGAAAATTAGCTACTATCCATTAATAATTTTTTTAAAGCAAGGAGAAGGATAGAGGAAAAGAAAAAGACACATAACACAAAATTAGAATACGACGTTGTAATGTGCTGGAGACATGCAGAGAGTGCTGTGGGAGAATATACAAGTGGCACAAACAGCTGGGTGGCCAACAAGACCAATCTATCTAACAGTTGTACCTCCTGTCTCTTCTGGCATCCCTTTGTCAACTCGATCTGTGAATATCTCATTTTCTGGTGGTTGACTGAGGCCTTGACACCAAGAAACAATTCTGGGTCTGCTCTGACTTTTGGCTACTTAAATTTAGGACAGTTCATTTTGGTAAAGGGAGACCCCTTTATTATGGAGAAGGGGAAAGGGGGCACAGTTTAGAACCTTCCCAGTGGCTGTTGAATACTTGTCTATCCTGACAACTTTCCTGGTACTCACCCAACAATTCATCAGTGTTCTGAATACGCCAGGCTTATGAATGAATTTCTCCAGCACCAAATCCTCTCATTGCCTTTTTAAAAAATGTTGTCCAATTTAACATCAAGACACTGTCCATGCAATCTGTTGAAAAATCTGGCTATTTGCAAACAAAGAAAAAATGTATAGCCTCCCACACTATATATCAAAATAAACCCAAGTGTATAAAAGAGAAAATTTTAAGTGAAACCAAAACTTGAAAATATTGAGATGAATATTTGTTAGAGCTTTGAGTAGGAAAGGATTTTTTGAACAGATAACCAACAGAGGAAGTCAGAAAACGGTAATCATTTCCTTAATGAAAATACAAAACTTAAGTACTTCAAAAAAGTCATTACAATACTTAAAAACCTTACAACAATCATGTGGAAAGCATTTATTACAAATAATTCAGAAAAAGGATGTATATCCCTAATAACTAAAGAAGTGAGGAAGAATGCTAAGATCACATTTTTTAAAAAGTAGCTAAAGGATAATATAAATGACTAACAGACCTGAGGAAAAAAGCTAACCTCACAAGTATTCAACCAAATAAAATAACCTCGAGATACCACTTAAAAACCTATCGAAATAATGAAGTGTTTGGAAAATGACAAGATTCAAAATCTGGTAAGAGCAGCATTTTTCCCCATTGTGGAGGGAGTGTGTAAATTGGTGTGGTCTTTCTGAAAAGCAGTTAGGCAATCTTGTATCAAAAATCTTCAAAGTGTTCTTACTCTTTGATGAAGAATTCCACACATGTGAATCCTAAAACAATTAAAAGTATGAACATATTTTTATGCACAAAGATGTTTAGCCAAAAGGAAAACGACCTAAATGACTAATGATGTGCAACTGCATGGATAAATTGTTGTATATCAAAATGATGAAATATTTTGCAGCTTTGAAAAGGAAATTTTGAAAAAACTTTAAAGACCTCAAAAATGCCCAAAATATATTAATTGAAAAGGATACAAAACTTTATTATTTCACTACGTAATGAAACAGAATACAGTTGATCCTTGAACAACGCTGGTTTGAACTGCACTCGTCCACTTACATTCAGATTTTTTTCTTTTTGCTTTTTTTTTTTGAGAGGAAGTCTCACTCTGTCACCCAGGCTGGAGGGCAGTGGTGCCATTCTGGCTCACTACAACCTGCGTATACCAGGTTCAAGCAATTCTCCTGCCTCAGCCTCCCAAGTAGCTGGAATTACAGGCACCTGTCACCACATCCAGCTAATTTTTGTATTTTTAGTAGAGACGGAGTTTCACCATGTTGACCAGGCTGGTCTCGAACTCCTGGCCTCAAGTGATCCACCTGCCTCAGCCTCCCAAAGTGCTGGGATTACAGGCATCAGCCGGGTGCGGTGGCTTATGCCTGCAATCCCATCCCGGCTAACACGGTGAAACCCCGTCTCTACTAAAAATACAAAAAATTAGCTGAGTGTGGTGGCACATGCCTATAGTTCCAGCTACTTGGGAGGCTGAGGGATGAGAATTGCTTGAACCCGGGAGGCAGAGGTTGCAGTGAGCCGAGATCACACCACTGTACTCCAGCCTGGGCAACAGAGCAAGACTCCATCTCAAAAAAAAAAAAAAAAAGAAAAAGAAAAAGAAAAAGGTACGTTATGAATGCAGAAAATATATGTTGATACTAGTCTATTGTGTAATTTACCACCATAAAATATACACAGGTCTATTATAGAAGTTAAAATGTATCAAAATGTATACACAAACACTTAGAGATAGTACATGGTATCATTCCCAGTTGAGAAAAATGTAAGCAAACATGAAGATGCAGTATTAAATCATAACTGTATAAAATTAACTTAGTAATACTGTACTACCATAATAATTTAATAGCCACTTTCTGTTGCTATTGCCGTGAGCTCAAGGGTTGTGAGTATCCACCAAAAATGAAGTGTGACCCTAAAAATCTCCATGTGAGCAGCTGCTCTTTCTGGTAAATTGCATATCGCAGTAAAAAGTGATCTCCTGTGGTTTGGGTCTTACATATTTTTCATCATGTTTAGTCAATATTATAAACCTTGAATAACACCATGGGACACATAAGAAGTGCCACTAGTGATGCTGGAAGTGCTCCCAAGAAGCAGAGAAAAGTCATAACATTAAAAGAAAAAGTTGAATTGCTTGATAATGTACCGTAGATTGAGGTATGCAGTTGCGATTGCCACCCTTTCAGATAGATGATTCAGCTTGTAAACAGATGACTTAAACTTAGTGGTATCGATAAATAAGTACTGTAAATGTATTTTCCTTATGAATTTCCTAATAACATTTTCTTTTCTCTAGCTTGCTTTATTATAACAATACAGTAGATAATATGCATAACATACAAAATGTGTATTAATCACTGTTCTTGCGTTTGGTAAGGCTTCTGGTAAACAGTAGGCTATAGTAGTTATGTTTTTGGAGAATCAAAAGTTATAGCAGGCTGGGTATGGTGGCTCATGCCTGTAATCCCAGCACTTTGGAAGGCCAAGGCAGGAGGATCACCTGAGGTCAGGAGTTCAAGACCAGTCTGGCCAACATGGTGAAACCCCATCTCTACTAAAAATACAAACACTAGCCAGGCATGTGGCATGCACCTCTAGTCCCAGCTACTAGGGAGGCTGAGGCAGGAGGATGGCTTGAAGGCTTGAAGCCGGGAGGTGGAGGTTGTAAGGAGCAGAGATCGCACCACTGCACTCCAGCCTGGGTGACAGAGTGAGACTCTGCCTACAAAAAAATAAAAATAAAAAAAAATAGCATATTTTTGACTGTTGTTAGGGGTTGGCACCCCTAACTCCCTCATTGTCCAAGAGTCAAATGTACATACATACATACATAGAAAAATACTGAAATAAAATATACATGTTTACTGAATCCTGCCTCAAGAGAGAGCTAGAAGTCCTGGATTAGGACACTATCCCATCTGGGAAGCTGATTCCACACGGCCGTGGGTTGACATAGAAGGGAAGGCTGTTTATCACTATGGGGTGCAGAAGGTCTGGTGATGGAGCAAGGGGGAGCATCTCACTCACAAATCCAGAAGGCACTTAGGACCACTCAGGGACAAGTGCACTGCCAGGTTTTCTCCCAGGGCCAGAGGATGCTAAAGGCATTCCTACGTGACACTCCTCTTCCAAAGTACAGTGGAAAGAACCCTGGTCTTAGAGAAGACCAGGTGGAATTCTGCCACTTTAGAGCTGTTGGATTCAAATAATGCTTGTAAAGAAGAAATCTGAATTTAAACTGAGCAAGAAAATGTTACAGCCAATGGTTGTCAGGATTCTGATGGTGGGGGCTATCTCATTCAGTTGCTTCTCTGCTTTAATAGGAAATGAACCCTCTTTTGGAGCAGCAAATCTGAGGTGTCAGGGAATGCCTTTCCCTGGGTGCCTTGGAATGTCAAAGCTTCAGGGTAGGAAACAAGAAGAGGTGAAGGCAGCTCCGGGCTGAAAATCTGTCTCCATAGACCTAGTTGTAGCTCTTATTTCTCAACTGCACTGTGACCTTGGACAAGTCACTTTCTCTGCATCTCATCTTCATTTATAAAATGGGCATAGTAGCACCTACTCCATTTGCTTCCCAAGGTTTAGGGAAGATTAAATTAGCTAGTTATGCACTGTGAAATTGTTTTGCAATGCAAGTCTCAGGGATGATTATGTGTCTACTATTCTGGCTTGTTATTACAGGAGGATTTAAATCTTGTGTGACCTTGTGTTTCCTCTGCTATGTAGTTTTGGGGTGGAGGGCATATCACACTCACAAACAAAAGCATTCCCTTGCTAATCACGAAGCTGGCTGAATTGTGTGTGCCACATTTAACATATGATCAGTAAAACCACATAAAAATAAACAAAGCAGAACAACTCTCTCTGAGAAGAAATCAGATTCTGGGAGTCACAGCCCTCTCCTTAACCCCTCTTAAATCATGGGATCTTGATTATAACAGGGACAGACTGAAATATGTGGAGGCTGTAGCCAGTGAAGAATGCAAGGACTGATCTATTAAACAGACGTTGGAGACCGTACTCTTAGAGAACCAGTTTTTCACACCTTTTATAGATGGTCAATGTAAACCACATTTAAGATATCATCTGTATATGGAAGCTCTAATTGGGAGAATAGAAAATGCTGAGAAATGATGGAGTGGTCGATGTTTGTTTTGTTATTATTGTTTCTCCTGAAAGCTAAGGACACTGTCATAACCTGCATAAATTAAGAGTGAACGCTTTAAAGTCAGAATAGTTTAAGATTGAATCCTAGTTACTAAACAGTCTAATTGTATGATGTTAGATAAGCGCTTCATTTCTCTGTACCTTGGTTTTCTAATCTGCTAGTTATTTTCAAACTCACAGGCCTGTGTTAAGAATAAAGGAGGAAAATGTACATAAGCACTTAGCATCATGGCCAGCAGAGAATATGTACTAAGTAAATGATAGCTGAAATACTGAATAGATAGTTGCTATCATGATCATTATTTTCACCAGAATTGTTTTAATACAAAGTCAACTGCATTCTTATACAGTAGCAAGTAATACCTAGAAAATGTAATCTAAAAGAGGGTTTAAAAAGTTATGTGGAAGAATAAAGGGATCAAAATTAGCCAAGAAATTTAAAGGAGTAAGAATGAGGAAGATGGACTTATACTACCAGATATCAAAACTTATAAGCAGCTATATTAAGATAGGGTGTTACTAGTGTAGACACAAACTGGTCAATGGAATAGAATAGAGATCCCAGAAAGAGACCCTTGAATATATAGAACTTTGATATTTGAGAGAGCTGGTATGGAAGGTCAGTAGGGAAAAAAGACAATTTAATAAATTAACCTGGGGGATGGGGGAAAAGAATAGCTATGGGAAAAAAGTGAAATTAGTTCTTAAGTTCACACCACACACAAAAATAATTACAGATTACTCACGGATAAATAACAAAAGCTAAGCTTCTATCTTTTTTTAAGGAGCGAAGATAAGTAAATATCCTTCTAATCTTGAGATAAGAAAAAATTTAGCAACAAAAATGCTAACCATAAAATTAACAATTGATAAATGTTATTATATTAAAAACTTCTGTTCATCAACAGAACCTTATGAATGTGAAAGACAACTTACAAATTGGATTAGAAAAAGATATTTTCAATACGTGTAACTGATGATGAATTTATATCAGGATCATATTAAAAACTCCTTCAAAGTTGTCACAAACAACAGACATTCCAGAAGAAAAATAGCAAAAGCCATACATAGGCATTTTACAGAAGAGGAAATAAACATAAAAAGATGTTCAGTCAGAGGGAATTACTTGTCAAGTCCACAGTGAGATATATTTTATATCCATTTAATTAGCAAAAATAAAAAAGCCCAACTATATTGAGTATTGGAAAGGATATGGAACCACAAAATCTTCTCTACTTTGCTGGTAGAAATGTAAATGTGTACAAACTCTTTAAAAAGCAGTAGTTTCATGGCTGGGTGCAGTGGCTCACACCTGTAATCCCAGCACTTTGGGAGGCCGAGGTGGGCAGATCACAAAGTCAGGAGTTCGAGACCAGCCTGGTCACCATGGTGAAACCCCGTCTCTACTAAAAAATACAAAAATTAGCCTGGTGTGGTGGTGCACACCTGTAATCCCAGCTACTTGGGAGGCTGAAGCAGGAGAATTGCTTGAACCCAGGAGGTGGAGATTACAGTGAGCTGAGTTCATGCCATTGCACTCCAGCTTGGGCCACAGAACAACAACAACAAAAAAAGCAGTAGTTTCCAGATATATATATCTGGCTATTTGTCTTACATATATATTTAGATATATGTAAGGTATATAAATATATAGATATATCTTAGATATATATCTGGATATATAAGCATATCATATATATAAGATATATACCTGGAAATATATTTATATTTTAAATGTATGTAATATTTTGTATCATATATTTATCTAATATATAAAAGATATGTATCTGGAAATATATACATATATTTAATATATAATATATGCATAAATTTCCAGATATATATCTAAGACAACTTGTTGAACATGTACAAGGATGTTAACAGCAGCACTCTTCAAAATCGTAAAATCTGGAAACAAGCTAAATATTCAATTACAGTCATGCATTTCTTCACAACAGGGATATTTTCTGAAAAATGCAGAGTTAGGCAATTTGGTCATTTTGTGAACATCATAGAGTGTACTTACACAAAGCTAAATGCTATAGCCTGCTACACATCTAGCTACATGGTATAGCCTATCGCTCCTAGGTTACAAACTATATGCATGTTACTGTGTTGAATCCTGTAGACAACTCTAACACAATGGTAAGTATTAATATTTGTGTATCTAAACATAAAAAGCTACAGTGAAAATATGGTCTAAAAGATAAAAAATGGTACCCCTATATAGGACACTTTCCATGAATGGAGCTTGCAGGAAGGAATAGAAGTTGCCCTGGGTGAGTGAGTGAGTGAGTGGTGAGTGAATGTGAAGGCCTAGGACATTACTGTACACTACTCTAGACTTTATAAACACTGTACTCTTAGGCTACACTAAATTGATAAAAAGTACGTTTCTTTCTTCAACAATAAATTAACCTTAGCTTACAGTAATTTTTTTTTTACTTTACAAACTTTTAAATTTTTAAAAAACTTTTGGACTATTGTAATAACACTTAGCTTGAAACACAAACACATTATACAGCTGTACAAAAAAATTTTCTTTCTTTATATCATTGTACTATAATTTTTTCTATTTTTTCTATTTTTATTTTTATTTTTTACTTCTTAAATGTTTTGTTTTTTTAAAAAATTGAAAGTTTTTTTTTTTAAACTAAAACAGAAACACACACATTAGGGTAGGACCATGCAGAGTCAGGATCATCAATATCACAGTCTTCCACCCGCACATCTCGTCCCACTGGCAGGTCTTCAGGGGCAATAATATGCATGGAGCTGTCATCTCTTATGGTAACAATCCCTTCTTTTGGAATACCTCCTGAAGGACTTGCCTGAGGCTGTTTTACAGCTAACATTTGTTTTAATAAGTAGAAAGAGTATATTATAAAATACAGATTAAAAATATAGTAAATACATAAACCAGTAACAGTCATTTATTATCAAGTAATACATACCATACATAATTGTATGTGTTACACTTTTATATTTTTATTTTTATTAAAATTTTTTTTTGAGACAGGGTCTCACTCTGTCACCCAGGCTGGAGTGCAGTGGCATGATCTCAGCTCACTGTAGCCTCTACCTCCCAGGCTCAAGCGATCCTCCCACATCAGCCTCCTGAGCAACTGGGACTACAGGCACACATGACCATGCCCAGCTAATTTTTGCATTTTTGATAGAGAGGAGGTTTCACTATGTTGCCCAGGCCGATTTCAAGCTCCTGAGCTCAAGCTATCCGCCTGCCTGGACCACCCAAAGTGCTGGGATTCCAGGAATGAGCCAGGGTGCCCAGCCTGTGCAACACTTTTACATGACTGGCAGCGCAGTAGGTTTGTTTACACCAGCATCACCAGAAACACGAGTAATGCGTTGTGCTATAGCGTTACCATGGCTACCACACATCACTATGCAATAGGAATTTTTGAGCTCCATTATAACCTTATGAGACCACTGTTGTATATGAGGTTTTTTGTTGACCAAAATGTCATTATGCAGTACATGACTATGTATAAATATACCACGATGTATTTATCCACTTTCTTAGTATATTCACATAATTAAATATTATGCAGCAGTCAAAACAATTAATTTCAGTTATATGCAACATGTGAATGTTGCTTTTGTCCAGGTTTCTGAGAAGAAGATGACAAGGTGAGATTAAACATAGAAAATTTTTTTAAGGGCAATGACTATGAGAGAAAATGGAGACGGAGCCCTGGAAGGGTGGGGGAACCATCAGACTACCATGCAAGTCTGACCTAGATTTAGGCAAGAGGAAAAGAAGGTGGAATGGAAGTGAACTACATTGCTGTTAGGTCTAAGGAAGACTTGGCAAGGCCACCTAGGTGTCCTTAAGCCATCAGGTGTCAGGGAGCCCCATCTCTCCCAGGAATGGGGCTGCCCTATGCCTCTGCCACACTCATTCATTGGCTGGGAGCAGGGCCCCAGGAGCAGTGGGGAATGTGGCCTTAGGACAACTCAGCAATGGGGGACGCAGCATAGAAGTGGGGCTCTTGTCAATTACACTCCCAGTAGTTAGAGATCTCTGAGGAATTCCAGCGGCCACAACAGATGTCTTAGCAACAGAACATTGAGTGGGAAAAAATAAGAAGAATGCATTCGGGATAACATTTTTTGTATAAGATTAAAAATAGCTAGGCATAAAAAACCTAAAACATCTTTCAGGAATATAGATGGTGAAACTACATGTTGAAAAGTGAATAAATGATATACACTTGAGTCAGGAGAGTGGGTGGGCTTCACTAAAGGACAGGATGCAGAAGGGGCACATAAGCACATGTAAGCTACTGCCAATATTTTATATTATTTAAGAAAGTTAAGTCAATAAATTAAAAATGACAGTATTTTATGAGAAAAAAGGATTACGATTAATGTAATTCTGTGACTATAAGGCCCAAAATGCATTTATTTTCTCTCCTATGCTCCTATATGTTTATCTCTAATTGTTAGTGATTGAGCTATTGATGGACAAGAAATTGCCTCTGTGTCACTGATTAAATAATAAGTTGGTTAGGGTTTGTCTCAATCTGGTAACCTGGAATTTGGATGTCCTGTTATAGAATCTTAGAAGGAGTATTCAAACTCCAAGTACTCAAATAGCAGAAAGAGAGGACAGTTGATGTACATGAACCTTCTCCAAGGAGTATTCGGTTATCTCCTTCTCAGACAAGCTAGGAGCCTAGAGTTCAGAGCTCTAGGAATGAAGATAGGTCATTTGCAGCATCAAGTCCAAGGGTGCAGGAAGACAGCAAAAGATAGCAGGCCAGAGGGTTATCAAGAGGAACAGGAGCATCATGGTCATGACTATAGGCTCTGAAGCCAAACTCTCTAGGTTTGAATCCTAGCTCTACTACATTTTAGATTTTTCATCTAATCTCTTTATGCCTCGGTTTGTTTTTTTGTTTGTTTGTTTGTTTTGTTTTTTGTTTTTTTGAGACAGGGTCTCACTCTGTCACTCAGGCTGAAGTGCAGTGGCACAATCATGGCTCACTGCAGCCTCAGCCTCCCGGGCCAAAGCTATCCTCCCACCTCAAGCTCCTGAATAGCTGGGACCACAGGCATGCACCATTATGCCAAGCTAATTTTTAATTTTTTGTACAGATGAGGTCTCACTGTGTTGCCCAGGCTGGTCTCAAACTCCTAAGCTCAAATTATCCTCCCACCTTGGCCTCCCAATGTGCTGAAGTTATAGGTGTGAGACACTTTTCCCAGCCTATGCCTTGGTTTTCACATGCATAGAATGGAGATACTAGTACCTTCTCTGCAGTGTGTTTGTAAAAAGTAAATGACTCCATATACCTAAAATGCTTAAATCAGACCCTGAGACATAATGTATCAATAAAGATGGGCTCGGATATGTTTCAAAAACAGGCAACTCCCAAATACTTGTGTCTCCTAAGGAAAAGTTTTATTCTCCATGCATACAAGGTCAAGTAGCACAAGGCTAATCATCATGAGCTCTTGCACTGAGATCCATAAATGCAGGGGGAAGAAACTGATGGTACTCGCTAACAGCTTTGTCCACCCAACACTAAGAACTCTGCCATGTGTTTTTTTTTTTGCTGCTCAGCTATAAAGCATCAGCACAGGGCTCTGTCCCATATCTCCTCACTGCAGGATTTAGGCGGATGGAAGTTCTACTGTTTGGATAACTGTCTATTACAGTGGCAATGAAGGAGACAAGACAAAGTGTACACTGGTCTTAAAGGTTGCTTCTCAGATGTCACTTCTAGCATTTTGTTGGCTGAAGCAAGTCTCATGATTACACCTTACCTTAAGTGGGCAAGGAATTGCAACTTTTCACCTTCCTGGAGACAGGGAAGCAGAATATCTGTAAACAATCCAATCAGCTTCTGGGGAATGTCCCTAAAGTGACTCTGCCTGGGCCACTTCCAAGATTACTAGTTGAGGCCCCCACATGGATTTTCAGGGCATCACTCAACTGTGTACTTTCTGATGTCAGAGTCCCAAAAGGAAGAACCACCTCAGTCACCATTTCTGCTATGTGAATCAATTGCCTTGGGTTCTTTGCTGCTGCTAACAATAACACAGCCAAATGAAATAACTCCAATGGTGTAACAGAAGTACACATGAGATAAAACAGTAGACTCCTTTGGATCAACAGCAAATCTACAAGATCAATGGTATGAGCACGACACATGGCTGCAGTCCATTTTTCCATTGGCCTGTGGCTACTCTGAGCTGAGTTACTGGACTGCTTCAGGCCTACAAGGTTCTTTCTATTGACTGTGAGTTAATCATTCAGAAGCCAACAGACACCGTTTGTTCACATTTAGCAAACATTGCTAATGGTGACAATGTATAATGGTGACTGACTAATAACATGTTCCCCGTTCTCATGGAGCTTTCAAACCAGTGCAGGGGTGGGGAGAGGACTAATATTAAACAAACACATAAATAAGCCTATAATTAAAATCAAGATGTGTGCTTTGAAGGGAAGGGATGTACCAGGGATTCAGGGGAGGCTTTCTGGAATTAATATTGGAGCTGATACCTAGAGAATAACTAGGCATCGATCAAATCAAGTTTGCGGAAAGGAGGAGAGTATTTTCAGGCAAAAAGAAATATGGGGGTAAAGAAAGGATCTGGAGCGAGAGGGTGTATAATGAATACAAAATTGTTTTAAAAATAAAATTTTGACTGTAGTGTAGAGATAGAGCAGGGAGAGTGGTCAAGACAAATCTATGCTTTAGGTCATGTTAAGAATATTCGTTTTATGGCTGGGTGCAGTGGCTAACACCTGTAATCCCAGGACTTTGGGAGGCTGAGGCAGGTGGTCACCTGAGGTCAGGAGTTCGAGACCAGCCTGACCAACATGGAGAAACCCCATCTCTACTAAAAATACAAAATTAGCTGGGCATGGTGGTGCATACCTGTAATTCCAGCTACTCAGGAGGCTGAGGCAGGAGAATTGCTTGAACTCGGGAGGCGAAGGTTGCAGTGAGCCGAGATAGTGCCATTGCACTCCAGCCTGGGCAACAAGAGTAAAACTCTGTCTCAAAAAAAAAAAAAAAAGAATATTAGTTTTATTTCAAGAGTAATAAGAAACCATTGACGAAAGAAGCCCTTCCTAATATTGTGTGAATCATTGGATGGGGTCCAAGAAGGGAGAGCGTGTACATGAAAGGACAGCAATGACCTTCAGTAACTCAACTCTGGAGGACACAGTTCCTGATGTACTCTGCTAATGGGAAGGAGAAACAGTTGAGACCACTGTTTCCTAAAGAGAGTTCCTCTAAACACAAGTCCCTCAAGTTGTCCCTTTCAAAAAGCATTGTGTTCAAAAAAATTTATGCAGCAGTTGTACAATGTCTAGAACCCTTGGGGAGCCACAGTACATGAGCTATATTCAAGGTTAAGTTCTATAGGAAAGAGGAAAATTGCTTAGCTTAATATTTCTAAAACTTTCTGTGACTGTGGAGGCATTTTATTTTCAAATAAACCCTATTTCCAACCTGTGGTGCTAATGTCCAGTGAAATACTTTCAGACTTGTGTAGACAAACTAGACTCATACATAGTCATACATAACAGTTTAAAAAATGAAAAGAAAACATTTTGTATACACAAGATTTTAAATATGGATAGTAACAGGTAACCAGCAGAAAAACCAAAATTGGCTCCAGAACACAAATGTGTCAAAATCCCACATTTAAGAACCACTGAATCGAAGGCCAATAAAAAGGACAGTGCTGAAAGATTCTGGCTAGGGAACAGCTTAGAAATTCAGGGAACCTATGGGGTTATGCTCTGATGATTCCAGGCTGTTATCTGACAAGTGTGTCAGGAGAAATCGCCCAAAGTGGTAAAGTTCCACACAGCGTAAACCTTCAAGAGAATGGACTTTGACAGTCAACCTCATGGTGGCCTGTATCCCTGAATTGTGGGTGTGACTGCACAGTTTGCTTAGACTACGCCTCCTTTGCCATTACTAAGTTCATGAAGAAAATGAAAGTCAAGATTCTTAACAGAAGAAGAGCTAAAGCTTGTAGTTCAAAGAAGAGAGATTCAAGAATTGCATAATGGACCCATGTTGATGGGTACAGAGAGCTGGAGCAGGGGGCAAATCTCATAGATCTTGGGGCAAACAATATACAAGAGGAAAGGAGCAGAGTGTGTCCCAGGCTGGAGAGAGGAGGTGATGGTAACATCAGGCTTACCAAGGGTTGGAGGGGTAGAATGGGAAGACTGCAGGAAAACTTAGGGACTATCTAGTCCTAGTCATTTGTGCTGTGGACAGAGCTCTGAGTTATTAAAGAATTTTTCCAAAGTCACATAGCCAGAGAGTTGCTGAGCCAGAACTATAACGCCATGCTCTTACCCTCATTCCAGGCTATCTGTGCCAAGTAGAAAGAGCAGTGGTAACTCTGGCAGTGCAATATTAGTCATTTAAATAAAATATAAAATTAATATCCCTGGAGCCTAAATTGTAAATAGATTTTTTATCTATAAGAGACAAGAAGAAAGGCTAAAATTTTTAGATATACACAGGCCTGGGAATTAAAAATGGGCAGCTTTCCAAAAAGTTAGATATTATAATAGATATTAAGCATTTTCCTTTTGCCCATTCATTCTTTTTTTTTTTTTTTTTTTTTTTTTTGAGACAGAGTCTCACTCTGTCACCCAGGCTGGAGTGTAGTGGTGTGATCTTGGCTCACTACAACCTCTGCCTCCCAGGTTCAAGTGATTCTCCTGCCTCAGCCTCTCAAGTAGTTGGGATTACAGACATGCACCACCATGCCAGGCTCATTTTTTTGTATTTTTAGTAGAGAAAGGGTTTCACCATGTTGGCCAGGCTGGTCTCGAACTCCTGACCTCAAGTAATCAGCTCGCCTCGGCCTCCCAAAGTGCTGGGATTACAGGCATCAGCCACCACGCCTAGCCTCATTCATAAATATTTATATGAACTTTTGGTTCTAGGCAAGAACAAGTAAGCACACTCAGCCATATCTCTCCTGGTAATTACAATTAAAAACTCTGGATCAACACACATAATCCAACTATCAAAAGGCTCTGAAAAGTGGATGAAAGCAGTCAGAGTGGGTAAGGATAACTGGACTCCAAGCATGATTTGGTGGTGATTTCTCTAAAGACATTTTTCTTGTGTCTTTGTGTCTTTTTTTTTTTTTTTTTGACCTCTCATAGATTTTGTTCTGGGTACTGAAGCAGCCTGAAATCTGGACACAGACAGAAATAAGCCCTTAGGAAGCCAGAGTCTCTGGAAAGGGAGGACCCCATCGGTCTAAATCCTTTTGACTTTATCGGCCCTACTCCAGGCAAACACCAGCAAAGAATTTGTTCCCCCTGCTACTCTCACTCGTAGCTGAGGTGGTCCCTGAGGGGCAGAGTCCTGTTGAGTCTCTCTGCCCTACACCAGGCAAATGCCAGCAAGAGGCAGAGCTTCTTCCCTTCCTCACCAGTACAGCAGACCCTATAGGTAGGATAATGCCTTAGCTTTCTAGCCAGACATCAGGAAGGGGAAACCCTAAAGGCCAGAGACTGCAGGATAGAGTGGGGAATTATGAAGAGGGTGCTGGAGAAAAGGATCCTTTAAAGCTGTGTATAAGGAAGTGTTGAGCTTACTCCTGAACTGAGCATGTGTGAAGCTGAGCGGAATTAGCACAGTAAGGACTTTAAGCGCTGAACTATGGAGTAGACCATTGCCCAGGTTTCAGACTGGCAGCTGGGTGATGTATAGGCAGAGTGGACCAGAACATCACTGTAAATGCTTTAGAAAGTTGACCGGGTTGTGAGTCTAAACCTGAGTTGCCTGACTGATTTTAAAAACAAGTCAATGCTTTTCAGAAGATTTAAATAGGACTCAAGGTTTTATCACATTACATTCAAAATGTCCTAGATACAACCCCAAATTATTTGATATGCAAAGGACTATGAAAACTTAAACAAGTGTCAAGAGAAAGGGCAATCAACAGAAGCCAGCATGGAGCTACTTAAACATTGAAATAGTCAGATAAAGACTTTAAAGTAGCTATTATAATTATGCATTAATAAGCAAAGGTAAATATTTTTTAAATAAATGGAAAGACAGAAGTTCTCAGCAAAGAAATAAAAGCTATATAAAAGAACAAAATGGAAATTTTAGAATTGAAAAATTCACTGAAGAGACTCAATTGCAAATTGGAGATATCATCAAATTATACCTCACACCATATACAAAACTTGACTCAAAATGGATCATAGAATGAAATGTAAAACTATAAAACTCATCAAAGGAAATATTTTAAAAATTTTGTCATTGGGTTAAGCAAAGAGTCTTTAGATATAAGAAGACAATCCATGAAAGAAATATGGCAAAATTTGACTTCATAGGAATAAAAAAGCCTTTATTACTCTACAAAATATACTGTTTTATGTTTTGTTTTGTTTTGTTTTTGAGACGGAGTCTCGCTCTCACACAGACTGGAGTGCAGTGGCACTATCTCCGCTCACTGCAAGCTCTGCCTCCCGGGTTCACGCCATTCTCCTGCCTCAGCCTCCAGACCAGCTGGGACTACAGGCACCCACCACCACTTTTTTGTATTTTAGTAGAGACAGGGTTTCACTGTGTTAGCAAGGATGGTCTCGATCTCCTGACCTCGTGATCCACCCGTCTTGGCCTCCCAAAGTGCTGGGATTACAGGAGTGAGCCACCGCGTCCGGCCTCAAAATATACTGTTAAAGCAATAAAAAGCCAGGTTATAAGCAAGGAGAAAATATTTATAATCACATATCAAATGAAGGACTTGTATCCAGAATATATAAAGAACTCAAAATTCAGTGATTAGAAGCAACCTATTTTAAAATAGCCAAAAGATAAAAAAAAATAAAAAAATAAAAAAATTAAAATAGCCAAAAGATTTTGACAGACACTTCACCAAAGAAGATATATGGATAGCAAATCTAATGCTTAAGATTAATAAAATTAATAAGATGAATGAAAAGATGCTTAAATATAATCAATTAGTGAAATGCAAATTAAATGACAATTTTAAGCGCTGGTGAGAATGTAAATCAACAAAAACTCTTCTATACTGCTGACAGGAATGTGAAATGGTACAGCCACTCTGGAAAATTGCTTGGGAGTTTTTTATAAAGTTTGATGTACATTTACCAGATGACCCAGCAATCCCACTTTTAGATATTTATCCTAGAGAAATAAAAACATGTTTACACAAAAATCTGTGCACAAGTGTTTATAGCAGCATTATTCATAATCACCAAAACACAGGAAACAACCAAATTAGCATTAATGTCTGAATGGATAAACAAACCGTGTTCCATTTATGCAAGGGAATACAACTTAGCAATAAAAATAATTAATTACAAATACAGACAATAACATAGGTGAATCTCAAATGCATTATGCTGAGTGAAATCTCAGTATCTAAAGGTTACAGATTTATTCCATTTAGGAATCATTCTGGAAAAGGCAAAAGCAGACAGATCTGTGGTTTCCAGGAGTTAGGAATACAGAAAGGGTTTAACTAAAAAAAGGCAGCTGGAGGGAAATCTTTGGGATATTCAAATTGTTCTCTATCCTGACTGTGATGCTGGCTATAGGAATCTATGCATGTGTGAAAATTTATAGACGTGTACATAAAAAAGTGAATTTCAGTCTTTGTAATTTTTATAACTAAAGAAATGATTAGGCCGGGCACACTGGCTCACGCCTGTAATCCCAGCACTTTGGGAGGCCGAGGCGGCTGGATCGTCTGAGGTCAGAAGTTCGAGACCAGCCTGGCCAACATGGTGAAACCCCGACTCTACTAAAAATACAAAAATTAGCTGTAAGTGGTGGCGGGTGCCTGTAATCCCAGCTACTCGAGAGGCTGAGGCAGAAGAATCACTTGAACCTGGGAAGTGGAGGTTGCAGTGAGCTGAGATCATGCCACTGCACTTCAGCCTAGGAAACAGAGTGAGACTGTCTCAAGAGAAAAAAAAAATGTTTACAGTGTTCCTATTATATATCATAAACTCTAAAAATAAAAAGATGATTTAATGCTTGAAAGGGGATTTAAACTCTGTAATGTAAAAATGTAACTTTTAAGATTTCCTTGAGTCTAGTTTTCATTTCCAAATGGCCTCTCTTTCTAACAGATTTATTCTAAGACTTTCTATATCTGCTGGCAAGGGAAAAGAAGGATGTTACTTGTGATGCTAATGGGAGTAAGAAGTAGGTGAGGACTCGAGAAAAGGTGTTTGATTGGAACATTTAAAAATATCTCTTTCACCCAAGGTTGGTGCTGAGAACTAACTTGACACCACTGAGCAGATGCTCTGTGAGTAGATACAGCTGGGTCGACACACCATCCTGCCCCAGAGCAACAGGGGCAGAGTTTCCTAATCCTGCAGTTGCTGACCACCCTGCATATTAAGTAAAAATAATATTCTTTTTTTTTTTTTGGAGACAGAGTCTTGCTCTGTCACCCAGGCTGGAGTGCAGTGGCACCATCTCAGCTCACTGCAGCCTCTGCCTCCCAGGTTCAAGCGATTCTCATGCCTCAGCCTCCATGGTAGCTGGTATTACAGGCACCTGCCACCACACCAGACTAATTTTTGTATTTTTAGTAGAGATGGGGTTTCACCATGTTGGCCAGGCTGGTCTCGAACTCCTGACCTCAGGTGATCAGCCCGCCTCAGCCTCCCAAAGTGCTCGGATTACAGGCATGAGCCACTGCACCTGGCCAAGATTCTTTATGTCTAGAATGACCAAAAGGGGACAGATTGGTGGTACTGACCAGCTGTAAGAGAATAGATGGATATAAAATAACTGAGTAATAACGAATTTATGGAACTTAATACCCTAGTATACATTCCTTTCTATCAAAGGTGCTCAGACTCCAGAGCAGAACTCCATGAAGAAAAGTTTCCTACGTGGAAACCCAGGTGGGGCCAGGTGGGCTGAAAACAGAATGTCTTGCTTTCACTTACAGTCAGACCAACTCATTCACCAAGAACAATTCGCTTGGAAAATACAGGTGTGCTGTCCAAACAACGCACAAACAGTCCCTTCCCTCCCACAACGAGGGGAAGCAAAGTCCCAAATGACCAAAGAGATTAACACTGCTGTAATTATTTTCATTTCAAAAAGGGCCCACTTAAAATATTTACTTCAGCAGTTCCTTCAAGTGTGGACCACCTCTGGGGCATTTAGATTTCCTTCATAAATCATTAATCACTGAGTCAGGGCTTGCAGAGAGGGAGAGTTATGGAGTTCTTGCCAATTGAAGATCAATAGAAGTAAAGGTAAATCATCTTGGAAATGATGATGTGAGCCAATGGGGGAGATGTGATTGCGATTTACGCCCAGTGCTTCAGGAAATGCGTCTTTAGAAAGAAGGGAGCCGTCCCTAGAGTGTGGAGGTGGGAGACTGCTCTTCCCAAAGCCGACTGCGGGTGCCACAGAGAATTGGGAATGTGCCCATGTGTCCTCTCTCCACTGGAAAGGCCTGAGACTGGACATGGCAGGTACCAGGGAAACTCAATCCATCCTGCCTTCTGGGCTGCACTTGCTCATTACAAAAGGCTGCAATTTCATTTCAGATAGGCAGTGTAAAACCTGTTGTCATATTTTATGAGATGATGTTAACTCTGCTATGAAATTATACCCTGAGAATACCCCAGAGCCAGCTCAGTACATATAAATAGCCATTTATCAGATGCAACCCATAATCTTCCCACTGCCGTGACCCATTCTGTAATTTTCCCTCGGCTGACAAGCTACAAATGAAGAGTGTACTTAGATTTCAGTTATGAGGTTTAAAATATGGATGTGGATATAAAAAGCTAAGTCCTTCAAGAAGAAACCAGAGAATTTTCCCATTAAATTATGAGGACTTTTGTCCATCTGCTTTACAATCATGTAAGAATCCCATGACCCCTGCATTGACCTCCCACACAATCTTTTATCCACTGATGCCCTGCCATGCCCCTGTCACGTGCTTTCCTAACTGGCCCATTGCCCCTTTATGTGTCATCCCTCTCCCATCACCAACACAGGCACTTCTTTTCTACATGCTTATAAAACATGTGTGTAAGCTGAGAACCACACTATGTTTGTGGACATGATGATGTGAGCTTTAACCACTGAAACTTTTTTTTTTTTTCACAAAAAACATGTCATGAACTATTACTATGTGCCAAACACTACATAGTACACATCTTACACATATACTTTCATTTTATATACATTTGGCCCTCTGTATCTGCGGGATGGATGTCCGAGGATTCAACCAACCTCAAAAAGAAAATATTCAGAAAAATATATAAAAAATACAATATCACAATAAAAAATAATACAAATTTTAAAATCTAGTATAACAACTATTTGCATAGCATTCACATTCTATTAGATATTATAAGTAATCTAGAGATTATTTAAAGTACACAGAAGGATTTATGTAGGTTACATGCAAATACTACCATGTTTGATATCAGGGACTTGAGCGTTCTCAGATTTTAGTATCCACAGGTGGTCCTGGAACCTATCCCCCCGCAAATACTGAGGGACAACTGTTTGAAGAAACTGTGGTTCAGAACAAACTAAGATCATGAGCAGTTAACAGTTGGAACCAGGATTTGAATCTAGACTATTAGTTTCCTGTGGCTGCTGTAACAAATAATCAAAAACTGGGTGGCTTATAAAAACAGAGGTGTATTCTCTCACAGCTCTGGAGGCCAGAAGTCCAAAATCAAGGTGTTGGCAGGGCTGCACTCCTTCCAGAGTCTCTAGGGGAGAATCCATTCCTTGCCTCTCCCAGCTTCTGGTGATTGTTAACATCTTTCAGCCTGTGGCCACGTCTCTCTCTGCTCTGTCTTCTCTCTGTGTGTGTGTCTCTCTCAAAACTCCCTTTACCTCAGTCCCATGAGGACACATGCTACACTGTATTTAGGGTCCATCTGGATAATCCAAGGTAAGTGCCTTCTTTCAAGATGTTTTACTTAATCACATTTATTTGCCATGTAAGGTAGCATTCACAAGTTCCAGGGATTTGAAGTGGATATCTTTTGGGGAGCTGTTTTTCAGCCTACAACAGCCTCTAAAGCCATCAAAGTCCCAATGGGTCCCCATCCCCAATCATGCATAAGAAATCTTTAGACTGTGGGGAACTAGAGGTAGGGGCTGCCTAATTCGTGAAATGCAAGTTGCACCTTTGCCAATCTCCACTTACATGAAGTTTCCAGGGACCGAAAATTCACAAATTCATTTTGTTTAAATCACGAAAAAAACCAAGATACTTGAATATAATAATAATCACCTTAATACAGATCAGTTTACCAGATTAACCCTAGTCACTCACAGCCCTGCAGAAGCAAGACAAAGACAAGCCAAGTCTGATGGACAAGATGAGCTATTCACACTTTTTTCAGGTAGGTTATGCTGACATAAACAATGGCTTTGAAATGCCCCTTGAGCTATTTTGTTTTTGTTTTTGTTTTTTTGAGGCTTTATCTGCTAGGCATTGGAACATCTGGATGAAAAAATGCAGTACTTAATTATATGTAAGTTTTATTGATGTAACAACTTTGATATGCTTGATTATTCACAGAAGTTATGCAGTGATCTCTTTATATGTTGAAATTGTTTGCCCAATTGGCACTTCTTGACCCATTTGTTTGTTGTCTCCATGACCTCATGGCTGGGAACTCTCCAAAATATTCTGTTTCTTCCTGGAAAGACCTTTTCATAACCTTTTAAAAATGTTTATTTTAAAAGGAATTTTATGTCAAGATTAAAAAAATTTTTTTGAAAGAATAATAAAACCCACCCATAATCCCGCCTGCCAAGCAAACAAGAGTTTTCATGAGTAGCGTCTTCTAACCTTAATGAACATCACAGTGCTACTCCATCAACACTTGAGACTGTATGCAAAAGAAAAACAGGAACTATTTGGTTTTCAGTTGTGAGGCATAGAACTATTACATGATTTGACTAAAGCATGTAGGCACCCCCACAACAGTCTTATGAATAAATAGACACTCATCATACCCCAGTACCTGAACATGTTAACAGATGTTATAAAATTAGTAGGCAATAGCCTGGCAAATTCAAAATTACTGGAAATTTTCATTGTGATTCATTGGTGGACCAGTGCTAGAACTTTATCATAAGCAATCAGACTAGGTCCTTGTGGAGATTTTGGATTTTCCCATGCAAAATGCTCGTTTTTGGTTTCTCATCAACTTTCCAGCCATCTCTTTCTACCATCTGTTGAGCCCAAGGAATGCACACTTTCTTTTAGAACCACTAGTAAATACTAGGGAAACACTAACATGGAATATAGCTCAAATCCAAATGATTTTTTTTTGTTTGTGTTTTTTTTGTTGTTGTTTGTTTGTTTGTTTTTGAGATGGAGTCTCGCTCTGTTGCCCAGGCTGGAGTGCAGTGGCACGATCTCAGCTCACGGCAACCTCTGCTTGCCGGGTTCAGGCAATTCTCCTCCCTCAGCCTCCCGAGTAGCTGGGACTACAGGTGTGTGCCACCATGCCTGGCTAATTTTTTGTATTTTTGGTAGAGGCGGGGTTTCACCATGCTGGCCAGGCTGGTCTCGAAATTCTGACCTCATGATCCGCCCGCCTCGGCCTCCCAAAGTGCTGAGATTATAGGCGTGAGCCACTGTGCCCGGCCCCAAATGATTGTTTAATACTTTATTAAGGATTGTCTTGAGAACATGAATGAAGATAATGATGAGTTAACTGCAGGGAAAAAAATGTAAGGTTGGTGAAATCTGCTTAGTTGATCCTAATATTTCATCCTTTCTATTTCCTGAAATACAACCCCCACCATACACTCCTGTGGTACTGTCATGGTACACTTGGCTGTCACAAAGAAGACTGGCAGCTCACAACTTAAATTAGTTGTGAAGACTTCAAAGAGGAACTCCCCCCAGGACTCTCTGGGGAGCCAGAAGGGGGCACTCAAGGGATGATTCATGAATGGTAGCGTTGGATCCTATGACAAATGAAGTGGTTTTATAAGATTGGGATGGGGTAGCTGCTTTCCTTGGTACCTCAACCCTCAAATCACACTATAGAGGTGACTCCTTCCTTTGTTTAGTAAAAACTAGATCTCCTTGTTGGAATCACTGTGCTTGTGTGTGTGTGTGTCTGTGTGTGTGTGTGCATATGTGTGTGTGTGTGTGCATGTAAGCGCATGTGTATGCAGGCGGAAAAAAAGAGGCTGAGGCCGGGCGTGGTGGCTCATGCCTGTAATCCCAGCACTTCGGGAGGCCAAGGTGGGAGGATTGCTGAGCCCAGGAGTTCGAGACCAGCCTGGGCAACATAATGGGACCCCATCTCAAAAAATAAAAGTAAAAGAGGCTGAAAAGCAGAATATAAGTAAATCCATAAATAATTGTACTGAAGGAAATTACCATCAAATGAGTCTTGTAGTAAATACAATTAAAAGAAAGTTGCTTTATTTCCCTGTTTTTATTCGTGAAGCTGAGCAAGACAGAATGTTTAATGGAAAATAGACTGGACTAAACAGGCAACAATTTCCCTGTAGGTCCGAGAAGCCTGTGCAACTGCAAGCAAGGCAGTGAGCCCCTTTCCACCGCACTTTCCTCATCTGTAAAATGGGTGCCGTAGCCAACCAGCTAAAAGGTGGTTTGTAGCTCTAAAAATCTGATTTAACTCTTGTAGAAGTTCAGAATTCCTTAAAACTGGGCTCTGCTTTATAACTCCATGAAGTAAAATTCCTAAAAATAGGATTCTATCACCAAATATCACCTGAGCACCAGCTTTGTATTAGACGCTATGCTGGCTAACATGCCGCTGTTAACACATAGGAAGATTGGATTGTGTTTTCATGAACATTTGGATTCTGAGAGTTTATTTTCAGAGTAAGAGACTCATGCAATTTGGAAGAAGTCTTGGAGATTTGGTCAGCCCATCTACCCAGAGCAGGCATGTCCTGACACAGGCCTCCCAGTCTCTGTCTGAACACTTGAGATGCTTAGTTTCTCATCCAGCCATCTAGTCCATTGGTACACAGTTCTTATTTAGAAATTTTTTATGTATAAACCAATTCTGTTTCTCCTTAAGTCTCCTAACACCTCTTATACCTCTCTCTACTTCTTTCAGATATTTGAAGTTCTTTGTACTACAAATATCTGTTAAGAAAGGAAAGAACACTTAATGATTATGATTTATTTGTGTCTCTATTATAGCAACTGTTGATTTACCCCCTGTATTAGTTGTCTCTGGGTCAGACAACCCCTCTCTATTAATAAACTTCTTGAGGTCAGATAGCATTCTTTCTCATTTTTCAGTCTCTCACAGCACACAGTGCTCCTCCTTTCATGTGGCAGGTACTCAGTAAATGTTTCTTGATTTATGAATAGTATCCCTTTAAATACTTGAAGGCTGCTATCAGTTTTCCCCAAGCCTCTTCAGGCTAAAAATTCCAAATTCTCCACTGCTCAGTGTACAATAAACACCCCTCTTTTAACACTTTGTGCATGTCAGAGGACTGCCCCCAACCCTGGCACTTTGGTCCCCTAGACAGAGTTAAATGATCAATGTGAGGTTGTTTAATCCAGCCCCGTCTTCCTTGACCTCCCCAATTACCTCACCACCTGGGGACTCAAGAAAGCTGGTGGAGACCAAAAATCCTGTGCTTTCACAGGAACTTTGGTTAATCAGGTCTCTCTCACCCTATCCTTGTGGAGACTAAATGTTTAAAACTGAATTCAGAGCTTCACATTTATTTCTGTTAAAATTCATTTTGTGATAGTTTCATTCCCGCTCTCCAAACTGTAATGACCTTTCTGTATTGCAATTATCTCACTAGGTATCAATCCCAGCTATGTGACATCTGAAAATGGTCCAACAAGCACTACACACGTCCAGGTAAAAGAATATGAAAAAGTATTAGGCAAGACAGGATAAAGTATTAGGCTGGAACACGTAAAACTACCATTTTTATAGGTCAAAAGTGCTCACATATCACCAGTATTTAATGCTGCAGCCTAAGGTATTGTTCCAGGACTTCCAAAATGGCAGGGAGGCTTCACTTGAACTTCTCAAGCTGCGACTGCTTAAACGAGTGCTACTGTGCCTCACTGCAGCCTGTGCAGACTGCATTTCCTCCTGTTGTCGTGAAAGGCATGTTGATGCTCATTATCCATTGCTTTGCTGAAAGCCTCTCAGAGTCAAGGGGAAGAGCAAAAGCCCCAGAGCCAGCCTGCCCGTTGAGCTCTGGCTCTGTTACACTGGCTGTGTGACCTCTGGCAAGTTCATTGACTCCCCTGTGCCTCTGTTTTCTCATCTGGAAATAGAGATAATGGTAGTACTGTTGCTGAATTTTACTCCTTAGTTCAGCTAAAACCTGGCTTCTTGTCACACAACCAGGAAAATTTAGGCACGTGGACACATCAAAGGGTGTGTAGAGCAGGATTGTATTGGGTGAAAGGTGAAAAATGAAAAAGAGGCCAGGCGCAGTGGCTCACGACTGTAACCCCAACACTTTGGGAGGCCTAGACGGGCGGATCACTTGAGGTAAGGAATTCGAGACTAGCCTGCCCAACATGGCGAAACCCCGTCTCTACTAAAAATACAAAAAATTAGCCGGGCATGGTGGCAAGCGCCTGTAATCCCAGCTACTTGGGAGGCTGAGGCAGGAGAATCGTTTGAACCCAGGAGGCGGAGGTTGCAGTGAGCTGAGATCACGCCACTGCACTCCAGCCCGGGTGACAAGAACGAAACTCCATCTCAAAAAAAAGAAAAAGAAAAAAGATCTCAGCAATGTGTGATGGACCCCTGCTAACAGGCCCTCTACCTCACTGATTGATTCCCAGGTCACCGCAGGAGCTGAAGAGAGCAGGCTCTTCCCATGCATAATGTGTGAATTTCCTGTGGCTCCACCCACTTCCCCCAGTGCACACGCCAGGGTCTAGTCAGCTGTGTGCATGCACAGACAAGCTCTGGGCATCTAGCCCTCATCTGCACAAAAGCATCTGATATAAACACTTTTGAAGCCGGTCAGAGATTCTCTGGGACTCCTTTTTATCTGCCTAGGATTTGACTGTCTCAGGACCTGCCTCACAGGATTCTTTGAGGCCTGAAGAAATGGAGTGCTTGTAGACACGCTGGCAGGTGGTGCTCAGTATATTATTAGTATAACATTTTTCCCTGGAAAATCAGGCTGAGTGCAGGGCTTTTCACTCCTTTATTGCATCAAGTATTCATAAACTACCTAATTTAATTAAATCAACTCAGAATTTTCCCAGGTATCAGCATCAAGCTCACAGGGTGGCAGATTCTGAAATACTTATTTCCCCACGTTAAAAATAAGCACACTGGTCCTTCTCTCAGCTTTCAGGCAGGTTCTTGTGCCCTTTCACCCAAGGTTGAGGTAAGGGTTTCCCAATCACATCTGCACGTTTTTCATCCAGCAGCAGATTTGAGCCCATGAAAAACAAGGAAGGGGCTCTTAGTATTTATTCAACTAGTTAGTGCTCAAATTCTTTCCTAGCCAATATCATGGTATCCATTATCATTAGAAGATCATTTTCCTTGATAGAGAAAATTAAAAAAAATTATGAAATGAATTGTTCTGCCTTCTTTGTGCTGCTGTTAACACTAAATTGACAAATGGCCATATGCTTCCTTGTCTTTCCAGCACCAAGCATAGCTACAAAGCTTTTTCAATTGTCGTTGGCATGCTTCACAAACCTTGCCTAGTTCTGACCTTTACCATGCAGGAATAATACCTATTTGTGTCATTCTGTGTTAGCCCTCAGCTCAGTGTTCTTCATTCACCTACGCAGATCCTTTAAATACCTGAGATCATCTGGGAGCTCCCTCTATGGACACACTGTTTCCCATTTTTCTCTCTTATCACGATAATTTATGACTAAAGAGTTAGAATTTCTGTTTAGAACCTGCCATTCCTCTTAAGTCACTCGGTCTTTTTGAAATCAGACTACATGGTCACAGCTATTTTTTCTCCAAACTTTTTTGAATTCTATTTTCTTAAAACCTAAATTAGATGTTGGCACTTCAACAAACATTTTCTTCCTATACTATAATATGATGGTCCCTTGTATATGACGTTGCTGTCAATTTCTCATCTTTCTTCCCAGTTCCTCAGTTTTGGTCAGTGGAGAGCAAACTGGTCAGTGGAGAGTAACTGTCCTTCATTGCATCTTTCAACTTCTGAGAGATTGAATCACTGGCAAGGAAAGTCAAGAATTTATTAAATATCATGGGGCTTTTTGAAGGCAGGCAGAATGAGACTCCTATTAATCATTTTAAGTAAGCTTTTTAAAAGTTATAATATATGTACAGAAAAGGTCCGAAATCATAAGTGTAGAGCTAGAGCTCAATCTATTTACTTATTTATTTATTTATTTTTGCAACAAGGTCTCACTGTCATCCAGGCTGGAGTGCAGTGATGCCATCTTGACTCACTTCAGCTTCAACCTCCCGAGCTCAAGTGATCCTCCCACCTCAACCTCCTGAGTAGCTGAGACTACAGGTGCACTCCACCTTGCCTGTCAAATTTTTGTATACTTTTTGTAGAGATGGGTTTCACCATGTTGCCCAGGCTGATCTCCAACTCCTGGCCTCAAGCAATTCACCCATCTTGACCTCCCAGAGTGCTGGAGTTACAGGCACCAGCCACTGCATCCTGCAAGCTCAGTGAATTTCTATGAAGTGAACACACACATCTAACTACCTAATTACAAAACCTATCAGCTCCACAGAAACTTTCCTCTTGCCTCATAAATTAGTTTTAATGGAATTATAATCTGTACTGGGAAGGTAACAATTACCATAATAGGAGTAACCATTTCTTGAGAACTTAACTATGTGCCAAGCACTGTGCTAAACAATTTATATGTATATAAGCTCCACAGCTCTGTGAGGTGGGTCTCGTTATTTTCCCCATTTTAAAGATAAGAAACTGAAGCTGGGAGGAAATAGGGAGATGCTGGTTAACGTCAGAGACCATAAGTCTGTGAGATCTATTGCAGAGCAGGGTGACTACAGCTAACAATATGTTGTTTATTTCAAACTTGCTAAGAGAATAAATTTCAAATGTCTCACCATGAAAAATAATGTCAGGTAATAGATATGTTAATTAGATTGATTTAATCATCCCACATTGTATATCAAAACATCACATTATACCCCATAAACATATACAATTATCTTTCTATTAAAATAATATTAATTTTAAAATAATAAATTAAAAAACACAAAGAAATCACTCTCACAAAAAGGCTCTGGCTGTTGAATGGTCAGTCAATAGTGGCTGCCTCAGCTACTGGGAACGTGAAAATTGTTTCCCACGATCCAGTAAATTTTACAAAAGCCGTAATATGTAAAAATAACAGAATAGGAGCAAGAAAATTGTTTCTACATATATTATGAGACAGGAATGAACACTAGTTTTCAACCGGAAATGTCCATGACTCAGAATGTCCTGTTTCCTGGGAGTTCTAGCTAACTTAAATGTTACTGTGATCATTTGTACTTGCTGACCACATAGTGTGACGTGGCATAAGGGGGTGTTCAATAGATCTTGCTTGAAAGCTGAAAAGAACACAAAACTGAAGCCTAGAGAGGTTAGATTACTTGCCCAACATCACTAGCTGGAATTCAAACTCAGGTCTAGCTAATTCTGGAGACTGCATTCTTAACCATTATAATAGACACATGGTCCACAGCTTCCACTTGGCTAGCCAGGCCGTAGATCAGGGCTTCTCAACTTCCACACTGTTGACATTTGGGGCTGAAAGGTTCTTTAGGGCTGTCTTCTGCATTTTAGGACGTTTATCAGCCTTCCTAGCGTCAATCTACTAGATGCCAGAAGCATCTTCATCTCCAACCAGTCATGATGTCAGAGGTGCTTGAGCCAGAGCGACTCCATCTTGAATAGGGGCTGGGTGAAATAAGGCTGAGACCTGCTGGGGTGCATTCCCAGTAGGTTAGGCATTCTTAGTCACAGCATGAGATAGGAGGTTGGCACAAAATACAGGTCATAAGGACCTTGCTGATAAAACAGCAAGAAAGAAGCTGGCAAAAACTCACCAAAACCAAGATCCCAAAGAAAGTGACTGCTGGTCATTCTCATTGCTCGTTATATGCTAATTCTAATACATTAGCATGTTAAAAGACACTTTCATCAGCACCATGACAGTTTACAAACATCATGGCAACATCCAGAGTTACCCTATATGGTCTAAAATGGGGAGGAACCCCCAGTTCTGGGAATTGCCCACCACTTTCCTGAAAAACTCATGAATAATCCACCCCTTGCTTAGCATACAATAAAGAAGAAACTGTAAGTATACTCAGTTGAGCAGCCCATGCTGCTGCTCTGCCTACAGAGTAGCCATTTTTTTTTTTTTGAAATGGTGTCTTGCTCTGTTGCCCAGGCTGGAGTGCAGTGGTGTGATCTCGGCTCACCGCAACCTCTGTTTCCTGGGTTAAAGTGATTCTCCTGCCTCGGCCTCCCAAGTAGCTGGGATTACAGGCGTGCGCCACTGTGGCCAGCTAATTTTCATATTTTTAGTAGAGACAGGGTTTCACCATGTTGGCCAGGCTGGTCTCGAACTCCTGACCTCAGATGATCCACCCGCCTCGGCCTCCCAAAGTGCTGGGATTACAGGCGTGAGCCACAGCGCCCAGTCTGCCATTCTTTTATTCCTTTACTTTCTTAATAAAGCTTGCTTTCACTTCACTCTGTGGACTCGCCCTGAATTCTTTCTTGTGCAAGGTCCAATAACCCTCTCTTGGGGTCTGGATCAGGACCCCTTTCTGGTAACAATGATAACCAAAAACATCTCCAGACATTGCCACATGTTTCATGAGGGGTACAACTGCCCCTAGTTGAGAAGCGCTAGTATAGACAGTCCCATACTTTCATGCCTCCCTTCTCCCTCCTCATTCATTAGCTGAGTCCATCCTCAGTCAAATGGATACTAAGATAGGTGTGCACCTTTCTGACAGCCGGTGCTATTCCAAAACCCTAGGATTCATCAGTTTCTTTTGAACTCCTGCCCTGCAGTGACAAGCTTCACTGCTTGGGTTGTATTTAACAAGCTGAATTAAAAGTTCTGCTTCATTTCATCATCCAAATACATTCATGGCCGTGCAGTCTTCTGTAGCCACAGATATCAGTGCTCCTGCCAACAACTGGCACAACTCCTGTCTTGTTTCCTTTTCACCTTGTTATAGAAAATCACCAGAAACTTCCTCCCAAACACTTTCTTCTTTTCCCTTGCACTCACCATCCTCCATATAGATAACTGTATGTTAGAGTCGTGGAAGAAACAGCTGGTATACATAAGGGCAATTTGAGAAGCAGTTTTTAAAGATCTTACTTACAAAGTGTAGAGATGATTAGGGGAAACTGAGGCTGGATAATGTAGCAGCTTTAGTGGCAACCACACAGAGTTGTTACAACTCCTTGGTCTGAAGGGGAAAGAGGAAGGTGTAGTTACTTGAACCCAGGGTTTCTCCATGGTGGCTCTCATTGGTACAAGCCAAAGAAAAGGGATGGGAGCCCCATGACGCAGTCTGTACTGTGAACTTCCCAGGCACGGAGCAGGGGGAGAATGGCAGAGAGCAGACCTGAATGTGAATGGCAGTATCTTCAGAGCATTATATAAGCACATTTCCCTGCCCCTTGCCCTAAATTTCATTTTGAAGTCCTCTTCGTCAGATCATACAGCTTCTTGCCAAACATGTTTATCCTGGTTTTTGAGAGACGCCTTCTTCTTCTTGCCAGAAGCCTATCATTCTAATATCATCAGCCCTGTTTAGAAGACCAAATCCTGTTTTTGGATACCATCTATGTAGCCAGCTGCTCATTTCTTCTCTCCTCTCATCTGTTCCAAAATTACAAACCTCAAGTGGAAGCAGAAATGAGAAACCCTGATCTGCCTTGGGAGATTTGGGTGGGTTCCTTCATCCGATTCAGGAAGGAGGGAACCATTTTCCAGTCATTGCTCTGCCTCATGTCCAGGTCAGGATTTCTTACACCTGTCAGTACCTGGATATTCTCTTGATTATTCTTGAGGGCAGTGCTGGTGCTTTTTCCTCAGAAGATCTGGATTCATCCTAAGCAGGAGGGTCATCAGGGCTGGGGGAGCCAGCTCCGAGACTGAAAAGCTTCTTCCTTTACTTTTGACTCTAAGCCATACAATTGTTAAGATGTTACCCTGCCTTCGTAAAAACTTCCCCCGACTTTTACTACATTCTAGGTTATTTTTCCTGGAATCCTTTTGTCCTCTCTGCTAAAGGCAGCAATAAGTTTTCCCTCAAGCCCTTTGTCTTCTCCAGAGAGATCAGTGGCATTTATGGCACATCTGAGAGAAAGAGAGACCAAGTGAACACACTCCAGAATGCTTCCTTGATGCTCCTACCACCTGAGAATCAAGTTCAAAACAAATTTCTCTAGTTACTCTCCATTTCCGCTCCTGTTTTCTTCTGAGTTTCTGGTTTCTTGGGGACTCTTGATAAGAGTGCCATTAAGTTGACATGGCTATTTTTCACCCCATCTCACCTAACTTCTGCTAATCTGAAAGGTATTGGTAATTAACAGTAAATTGCACTAGCTGTGAACCAGGTACAGTCTCTTTTGGTTAACACGGTAAGGCAGGAACAGCTGTCTGTCCACACACTCACAATGGCAATGCTTCATCCTCATCGTTCTACCTTTTGCCTTGCATGGTATTTTGTTGCTGGGCTCCTAGTCATAATTGTAGATTTATATTATGCATACGCTAAGACTTTTATTCTTGGTGCAGTAGTAAATTTAATTAGTGGAGATACATATATATACATATATATGCACACACACACATATATGTGTACACACACATATGTATGTTTTTAAAATTAAAATAGCCTAACACTTTAAAACAATGCTTAAAATAATTATATTTAAGAGCAACCACCTTCTTACACATCAACGATAAAATTTATAGAAAATGATTATGACAATATTTAACTTACGCAACATTTTTGTTTTCCAAAGTACTTTCAGCATTTCCTTAATGTTCATAGCACTTTTGTTGAGTATGTAAAGCAGGTGTTAGTTTCTTTCTTTTTTTTTTTTTTGAGACAGAGTCTTTGCTCTGTCGCCCAGGCTGAAGTGCAGTGGCATGATCTCTGCTCACTGCAACCTCCGCCTCCTGGGCTCAAGCAATTCTCCTGCCTCAGCCTCCCTAGTGGCTGGGATTACAGGCATGCACCTCTACGCCCGGCTAATTTTCGTATTCTTAGTAGAGACGGGGTTTCACCATGTTGGCCAGGCTGGTCTCAAACTCTTGACCTTGTGATCCACCCACCTTGGCCTCCCAAAGTGCTAGGATTACAGGCATGAGCCATCGCACCCGGCCCAGTGGGTGTTAGTTTCTATATCACAGATGAGACAATTCAGGTAAATACATTGGACTTATTCTTAGTTTTTTCTTCAGTTTTAAGTTTATTATCTGATCAGATTAAGTCAAGATCTTTAAATTCTGCTGTCGAAATCAACATTAACTTCTCTGATTTGATAACTGTACTATGGCTATGTCCTTGTTCTTAGGAAATATACACGGAAATATTTAGGAATAAAGGAAAACAATCTGCTACTCATTCTCAATGGTTAAAAAAGATTACATGCATATGTGTATACATGTGTATGTTTGTATGGATACATGCACATAGAAAGAGGGAGAAAGCAAATAAAATCTCATTATATATATATAATAAAAGTCACCTTTAGAGGTGGATAGAACACAAACCTATTACTCTGAAAATCAGGAAATGAAATAATTTTTAAAAGCCTGCTAGCCAGGTATTAATGGTGAAAAGGTCATTTGCAAAATATAGTCTTTAGGTGTTTTTCAGACATCTTGGTCACATACCACAATCAGTTAAAAATTGAACACACTCGCTCAGCATACGCTTATTTATTTATAATTTACACATAAGTACTAATATACTGATACATTATATGTATTATAAGGCATCCATATTCCTGAAAAGGGAATATGTAAATAGTAAATAAATCATGTTTTAAAATAATATTCTTTTTGTTTAATAATTGTTTAAAATATCTTTTTATTTATTTTTATTTTTGAGACAATCTCACTTTGTCACCCAGGCAGAGAGTAGTGGCACGATCTCAGCTCACTACAACCTCTGCCTCCTGAGTTCAAGCGATTCTCCTGCCTTAGCTTCCCAACTAACTGGGACTACAGGTGCATGCCACCACCACACCTGGCTACTTTTTGTATTTTTAGTAGAGATGAGGCTTCACTATGTTAGCCAGGCTGGTCTTGAACTCCCGACCTCAAGTGATCCACCCGCCTTGGTCTCCCAAGTGCTGGGATTAGAGTCTTCAGCCCCTGCTCCCACCCTTAAAATCCCTTTTTTAATCTTACTAAAATTAATGTTAACAAATGACAGAGTAATGTGATTGAATATGCCTAGTTAAATTTTTTAAATCTTGGCTTAACACCTTGTGATTTAACAATCCAAAGTTCTGGTTCCCAGCTTAGTCTATCCAGATTCTTGGTTTTAAAGGGTGCTATAAATGAGAAGATATCTTGCAATATGTCTAATCCAAATGGAAGAGGTGTATCCTTGCCTGCACATGCCGGTTTTCACTGAAATTTGGCCAGTAAAGTTCTATTTTCCCCAGCTCTGACCACTTTTCCTTGCAAACAAATCAGAAAACATTGACTTTTAACTTTAAAATATCTGGGTTTAAAACTCATTAAAAGCCTTTGTTTTGGAAAAATTTTAAGGAGACTAAAAAATTATTTCTAAATTATTTTAAGGGCACAGATATAAGGGTATTTTTAAAAATAGATGACACACATTTTTTTTTTCTGATGACCAAATCATGTTTCTATCCTTCTAAATGAGTTCTCAAAGCATTAATTTCTTTTGAAATATTGTTACCTTCTCATTCTTTGTTACTTTGAAGAAACAGGTTGTGGGGTTTTTTGAAAATATAAAATATATGCTTGATTATGAACAACTTAATGTCATATGTTATTAGAGAAAGGTTGGTAACTTTGGAGCACTTCCTTTTTTGTAACAGAAGAATGTTAAATTCCATCTCTAAGTTAACAGCTCTTCAAAGTAATTTTTTATGCATTCATCAGTAAATTTCTCTGAGATACAAAAGATGTTCATAGTCACTCCTTATGTCATTAAAAATGCATTGTAAAGCTTCTTCCATGTTTTAAGTCTTGCTTTAATAAATCCAGCCATACCAGTGACATCCTATAGCACTTAGACTATGGTACATTACAATTCGCTGAAAGCAAAATGACACATGAGGTTTTCACTGCCAGCCCATCCTTGCTGCAGAGTATACACATGGTTTGTGACCAACAGACACTGGTACGGTGAGGTCATCACTGTCAACCTGTGTATTAAATAATAGTAACACATCTCATTTTTAGCTAAAACTTAAATATAAAATAAAGTTTGAATATTTTCTTTTTTTTTGAGATGGAGTTTCCCTCTTGTCACCCAGGCTGGAGTGCAATTGTGCGATCTCGGCTCACTGTAACCTCTGCCTCCCAGGTTCAAGCAATTCTCCTGCCTCAAGCTCCCAAGTAGCTAGGATTACAGGCACATGTCACCATGCCTGGATAATTCTTTTATTTTTAGTAGAGACAGGGTTTCACCATGTTGGCCAGGCTGGTCTCGAACTCCTCACCTGGGCCTCCAAAGTGCTGGGATTACAGGCGTGAGCCACTGCGCCTGGCCTGAATATTTTCTTTCCGTACCCTAAAGGATTAACTTGTACTTCCCTTGGAGTACATATTCTCCTGATGGACCACTGACTAAAAGAATATATTCCAGTTCATCTGCCTTTCCTTTCATTGCTGTATCCACCGTAATGCAGGGCGATTTTCCCCAAAGTGTGGCTTTTCCATCGCTAAGTTTGAATTGCACACTGCTGCCCATTCCCCAATGTCTTCTATGCCTTTCAACATTTTCCCTCTCTGGACATCAAGATTTATAAACCAACTCAATGAGAGCACCATTTTATTTTTTTAACTTGACATTGCTTAAGATATTGCTTATAATTGCAAGATACTGGAAACGACCTAAATGCCCCTTCACCGGAGACTGGTTGAGTAAACTATGGGACATCCACATAATGGAGTACTATGCAACTATAGAAAAGAATGAAGAGGAGCTTATGAACTGGAGTAGAGTGATTTCCAGGATATATTGTTAAGAAAAAGGCATCTATATTATGCTCTTTTATGTAATAAGAGAACATAAGAAATATACATATATCTGCTCATTTGTGTCAAATGAAAGAAATAGAGAAAGTGTATATCAGAAACTATTGGGACTGATTACTTACAGAAAGTGGATGGAAATAGAGTAGATAGAATAAAGGGATGGGAATGAAGCAGAAGGGATGAAGGATGAGTGACTTTTCTGGGTATACATTTTTGTCTAGTTCTGATCTTTAAACCCATGTTTTTAATATACTCAAAAATTAGATAAATAATTAAAATCAGCCACAATATAGGGGAAGGCAAAATGGAACCCAAACACTAACAAATGAACCTAACTGAATTACAAATGAGTAATATAATTACACTGAAGGGATTGGGTGAAAACTAAGTGATTTTGGAAAGCAGAAAACATTATTTTGTTTGGCTAATACATCAGTCAGGATTCACCCAGAGAAGCAGATCAAAAGGACATATATACTAAGGGATTTACTGTAAGGAATGGGCTTGCAATATTGTAGGGGCTGTCTAGGCAAGTTAGAAATTCACAGGGCAGGCTATCAGGAGGGCAGGCTGGAACTCTAGGGTGTGAGCTGAAGCTGCTATTCACAGGCAGAATTTCTTCTTCTTTAGGGAAGCCTCAGTTTCACTCTTAAGGCCTTTCGATTGATTGAATCAGGGCTACCCAGATTATCTGGGATAATCTCCCTTACTTAAAATAAACTGATTATAGACTTTAAATCCATCTACAAAATCCCTTTACAGGTTTGATTTCTCGAATAAATGAGGACTGTAACTTAGCCAAGTTGCCACATAAAACTGACCATCACAAATACTATCAGGCTAAAGAAAAAAAAACCTCTACACAGATACTGTAGTCTACTTGGTAAGTTTTTTTTTTTTTCCACAAGGGTATGACTTGGCAATATTTGTGTGTATTCTACGACTCAGCAAATTAACAAGTTTATAGTGACTAATGTGAGTCAGGTTTCTTGCTGTCAGAGAAAGGAATTACAAATAAGGAAAGAGAGAAGGTTGGAATGAACCAGTTTTTAATACAGAGAGAGAGAGAGAGATACATGATGATTATGTGTGTATATTCATACTTATATTTTTAAATTCTGTCCACCAAGAAAACTAAGACAGTGAACATACCCAGAGCCCAGATCTTTGTTTCTAAAATTCATTCTCCAAGAACAGAACCAGGGATCCTTGGAGAAATGACTGATTTCATGGCTCGGGCTGGGAAAGTACAAGATAAGCCTGGAACACTTAAGGTTGAAGAAGGTAAGATAATGCTCAAAAAATGATAAGAACGTGTTGAAAAGACATAAGAACCAACTTGAGATTGTCCCCAATGGCCAAATCTGGAAAATCTAAGCAACAAAACCAATAGTGATAGAATGGATATAACCCATAGAATAAAACAAATATCCATGAATCCGTACTTATATAAATACATACTTGAATAAATGAATAAGGAAAAAACACTGTCTTACCATAGAATTCCAACTAGTAAATGTTGTAATTACAACTAGGCCAAGTTATAAAACAGAAAATCTCTACTAGATATTTGGGAAATATATTTCATGATTCTTTATACATTTGGCACTCAGTCAAAATTAACCCCTACTGTGACCACTCAATCTAAATTAACCCCTACCCCCGCAACATATACCCTACAGTAATAATTGCTGTAGGCAAGAATCATCAATGTATACACAAATTGGAAGGAAAAGGCTTGAGGAGAAACAGGATATTTGCATAGTCTCACAGTATCTCCCCATAAGACACTTAATAATTACAAAAGAAAATGTAATAACTTTACAATGGAGAAAACCGGCAGGTACCTTTTTAACCAAGTGACTAAGTTAACATCACCAGTGATACAACAAGTAGTTATCATGGGCCTCCTGATATGATGCAGTAAAAAGAGCCTAGTATCATTCTTGTGTAACTTGAATATAATCATTGGGAACAGCGGACAAACACAAATTGAGGGGTGGTGAGCAAAACAGCTGGTCAGTATTCTTCCAATTGTCAAGACTGTGAAAAACAAAGAAAGTGAAGAACCACTGTGGATTGGAGAGACTAAGATGACATGACAATGTGTAATCCTGGATCAGATCCTACACAACAAAAAAGAAAATTGGCAGTTTATGAATAAGCACTGTAGCTCAGTTAATACTACTGTATCAATGTTAAATTCTTGGGTTTCATAATTGTGGTTATGGAAGATGTTTACATGGGGCTGCTGTGTAAAGGGTATAAAGAAATTGTTTGTGCTATTTTTATATTTTTGGTAAGTCTGAAACTGATTCACAATAAAAAGTTAAAAAACTAAAAAGAAGTTAAAAAGAGACATGAGTGATGCCTGCTTGTTGATGCATAAAACTTATGTAGTCCACAATCATCTCTCACTTGAAGTATTGCAACACTCATTATCTGACCTCTTTACCTCCACTTCCCTTTTTCCAATCTGTTCCCTGCATAGCAGTTGAAATGATCTTGTAAACAAAACCAAATCATGTCACTTTCAAGCTCACATACCTTCAGTGACTTCCAACTAAACCCAGAATTAAATCCAAACTCTGAATAGTACATGCCATGGTGTCCACCACCCAGCATCACCTGGCCTGTCCTCTTGTCACTCATTTACAGTATCTCTTTTCTTCTCACACACCATGTTCTAGCCAGGCTGATTTCCTTTCAGTCCCTCATAAGCACTAAGGTCCTTCCTTCCTCCGGGCCATGCATTTACAGTCTTCTCTCTGGGGTCACTCTTGCTCCAACTCTGCCTGGCAGACTCCCTTCATCCTTCAGGGCTTATCCTAAATACAACTTCTGAAAGAGGCCTTCTATGGCCACTCAATCTAAATTAACCCCTCCTTCCATCACACACCACCCAAAGAAAGACTGATATTCTCCATTTTGTTATTCTGTTTGCTTCTTTCATTTATTTTTTCTCAACTTATAATTCTCGTTTGTTGGTTTATTGTCTGTTTCTGTTTCTGCCTCTAAACTATAAGCTTCATGATGGCAAAGATTGTATTTTCCTGTATGCTATGCCCCTAGTTCCTCACTCAGAATCTGGCAGGTAAGTAGTCAATATTTTTTTAAGTAAATAAATAAAATCCGGCAACATGGGCCAAGCTTCCAATTCTGGAAGAAAGCACAAAGTTCTCTGAACAGCAAACAGCAGTCACAAAGTCTAAGTGGGTGATCCCATTAGAGAGGCAGAATTACTTTCAGGACTTTACCTAAAAAATGCTGTGAAGAATGAGGCAACCATTAGAAGAAGCAGGGAAGTAATGAGCGCAGTCAAGGAGGCAACAGAACAATGACGACAACAACAAAGTGGTCCAAGAGCCGGTTTTTAGGGATTGCTTAGTAACCACAGCATAGAGGCTGCTACTAGTCTGTCTCAAAAGACCCTGAGCATCAACATATTATAACAGGACATGTAACTGACGTCAATAATGATGACCATAGTCACCATCATTCACTTATTTATGTGCTACGTCTTTTCAAAACAGACACAAGGCCCCTTAATCATTACCAAAAAAAAAAAAAATCGTATTTAAAATTGTCCTTTCACAAACAATGCCCATTAAAAACATTTTTGTCAGAATTGATGATTTAAAAAAAATTTCCTTCCTTCCTTTTTCTTTCTTTTCTTTCTTTCTTTCCTTTTCTTTCTTTCTTTCTCCTTCTTTCCTTCTTTCCTTTTCTCTTTCTCTTTCTCTCTTTCTCTTTCTCTCTTTTTTGAGACAGAGTCTCACTCTATTACCCAGGCTGGAGTGCAGTGGCGTGATCTTGGCTCACTTCAATCTCTGCCTCTCAGGCTCAAGCAATCCTCCCACCCAGGCCTCCCAAGTAGCTGGGACTACAGGCATGTACCACCACACCTGGCTAATTTTGTTATTTTTGTAGAGACAGGGTTTCACCACGTTGGCCAGGCTGGTCTCGAACTCCTCACCTCAAATTGATCCCCCCGTCTCAGCCTCCCAAAGTGCTGGGATTACAGGCGTGAGACACTGTGCCTGGCCAACTTGGCCAGTTTCTATCAAAAAATTTTAAAATATGAAATTGATTCTCAAAAGACTGAGTTTCTATCATCTGGAAAATGGGCTTACATAGACACTCTTTTTTCCCTTGGTAGTGCCAGTGTTACAAAGTGCCATGGCCCCAGGCTGGGGATATGCTGAGGGTCAGGGAACAGGTAAAAAGAAAAATCAGTGTGGCACCATGGAGGCTGAGAAGGCCTGGGGGCTAGGATAGCAGCATGTAGTCATCCTCCTGGCTTCTTTCAATAGCCTCAGTTCCTATGGCCCTGGGTCTGCAGCTGAAGCCTGTGCTCCAGACATGTGGAGCTTCCCCAGCCACAGACTCCCACTCCCTGGCTTGGCGAGGCCTCTGGTCCCACCTTAGGGACCTCGGATCACTTCCTCACTCACAAAAGCAGCTCTGTCCAGCCGAGTCGCTTGGACCACTGACCCCAGCATCCTGCCCCCAGCTTCAGCTCCTAGCCATCTTCCTGTTGCAGCCTCTCCCACACTCTTCCCAAACTGCTCTGTGCTTTCTCCTCTTAGATTCTCAGACCTTTTCACTGAGTGTCCTGAGAAACTCTTGCTCACGGTAGGCATATGAAAGTTCATGTCACAGTTTTCATGGCCTTAAGGAAAATCTGTCTCTTCCTTGAGGACACTGAGGTCTTCCCCTGGGGCCCTCCCTCAGGGAGACTGCTTATTCTCCACATCCCCAAACCTTTACCTGTCCTCATTTCCCAAGGCTGCTCCAGACTACTTCCTTCTACTCTCAGGTAAATACCCTGGCTTCTCTCAGGTGGGTGTCACAGTGCTCTGACATCTTCCACCCTTTTCATCTCCATCACTTACTGACTTCCTGTCCTTCCCCAAACTCACTGAAAACTGACCAGCCTCCCAGTATCCCTGTTCATTTTCTAGTGACATCAGTTTCCATGTGGACAGCCAGTCCAGCTCCCAGCCTGACTGCTCCCTGACGTCCTCAGTGTCACCACAGTTCTCTCTGGTTGCCCTTCCCACGGGGCAGGGAGAGCTCACTGGAGCAGCCCCGCTCTCTGGACACAGCCCTGCCTCTCCTTCCCACTCTCCTGCCAAACTTTCTCCTGAGTCTCAGAGCAGACTCGATGCCTGAGAGTTGTTGGGATCCTTCTTCCTTTCCTCACCCCAGACCTGAGAGACTCCAGATCCTGCTTCCACCACTGAGATTGCTGGTCATCTTGACACTGCTAAACTCAAGGAACATTCTTCTCTTTCTGAAAGTCTCTGCTACACTTGACACCAGGATCACTCTCTCCTCCTCTTTGTTTTTTGATTTTTTTCAGAGACTCAGTCTCCCTCTGTCACCCAAGCTGGAGTGCAGTGGTGCAATCTTGGCTCACTGAAGCCTTGAACTCCTGGGCTCAAAAAATCCTCCCACCTTGGCCTCCTGAGTAGGATTACAGGTGCAAGCCACCATGCCTGGCCTACTCCGTCCTTTTTACAATGTTTTACCATCTTGGCTTCTGTGATCCCACCCTCTCATGCTCTTTATTTTTCTCGAAACTTCCTTTGCTGATTTTTTGTGGACTTTTGTCCTCCGAGCCTATTTTAAATGTTGCGGGTCCTTCAGGGATATGTCCTTGGGTCTTGGCAGGATTCCTGGGTCACTCACTGGAATATGGCTCATTTATCCAGTTGTACTTGCCCTACTGCTTTTAACTGTGCACAGGGTTCTGGGGATGATCTCATCCACATCTCATGGTTTCAGCTATTACACGTGTATTGAGAATTATTTCCAGCCCAGCCTACTCACCTCATATCTGGGCTTTGTGGTCCGACTGCCTGATGGAAACTTTCTCCTGGGTGTCCCACTGGTCCCTTAAACTCATTATCTTCAAAACCAAACACATTATCTACCTAAAAATCTTTTCTTCTTTTGATTATTTCCAACTTGTTTCAAGGTAGAGATTTCAGATTCATGTGGTTTCATATCCAAGTAGTCATGTGCTGCTGTCACCATTGCTATATTTTTGTATCTGTCCCCTCTTCTCTACCCTAACTCAAGTCACTATCATCTCTCAGCTAAATCACTACAGTTGTTTTAACATGTTGTTAAAAGATACTTCAATGCACAGGTCCCTGCTTAACTCTCTAGACTAATTTTTCTCTACTACCTGCCTTTTATTAATACTTCTTAATCTAGTAGCATTTATTTTTCTTCTGCTTCAAGTAGCTCTCTTATTCCCTCATTACCTAAATAACTCTTACTCAACCCTGAAGACTCAGCTTTCTTGTTCCTTTCTCTAAGAAATTATCTCTATTGCACAATTTCTCTTCATCCCACCTCCCTTTCCCCCAGAACTGGATTACTTATCCCTCCTCTGATCTCCTGTAATGTGTTGTGTAAACTCTATGTTGGTACTTAGTGCATGACATTTTAAATATTCACTTTATGTCAACGTCTCTCTCATAAGACTAAGTTCCTTAAAGGCAAGGATTACATCTTATTCTTCGTTAACTTTGATGCCTTGTATAGTACTTGCCTCATTTTAATCACTAAGTAAATATTTGTTTTTTAAGGTAAGCAAGCTAAGCAAGGACAAATTCATGCAGCAGGGAGTGATATGGAGGGAGAAGAGGCCATGGCGATATCCATTTCTGCTTGGGCTTCTGTGGTTCTGTGGCTGCTCCAGCGCATTGGCTTCTGCTGAACCAGCTAGAAGGCACTGAAGACCAGAAGTGACAATCACAGTTAGGGCCAGTGAGTGTGTCTCTGCCTGAATAAATTTCTCAGCCCTCCCAACTCCCATGCTGCTGGTGTGGTCAAATTGCAGGGACGGCTGCTCCCACTCCTTATGATCTGAACTCTCCAGACCCTGCTTATGCTCTACTTTGCTTGTGTTGTTCTCTTTGATGGAAAACAACATTTTTATTTCTGACTACTGCAATGCTCCCCAATGTCAAGGCTCAGCCCAAGTGGACTTTTTCTATGTACTTTTCTCCAAGATATCAATTTGTATTTAACTGCCTTTTTAAAAATCAAATGGATGTCATCAGTATGGTACAATTTAGTTATAATATATTATCTTAGATAGGTTTCTATTTTTTTCACATGTTCGTCATAATTGACTGGATCCATTTGGTGAATGATAAGGCTTCCTGATGTCAGGGACCATGTGTTCATTTATGCATCAAGTAAGTATGCATTGCCATCATATAAAGTATCAGGCCTATACAAGGCATTGGGAGGAACAAACAGCGATTGAGACAGAAGTTCTACTGTATAGAAGCATATACACGAGTGCAGCATCGCTTAAGTTGGGGATATGCAAGCCAGGGAGTATCTAAGAAGATCTATTAAAGCGAGAAAATATTAGAATTCCTAATATTTCTAATTTTTGTTTCTAATAGTCTAATGTTTCTAATATTCTAGCAAACTTTTTATCTAAGGAAAGAAATTAAGCTTTATAAATATTTAATATGTGGATTGATCCTGATTCCCTCAGTTGGTAACTATGTCATACAGTCATATATCATGTATAATACAAAAGGATCTTTGAGGCAGAGTGGGAGTTCTCAAACTCATAGGGGCTGACAGTACAAACCTCTGCCATTTAATCACTTTCAGTGTAATGTGATGTATTGCAGTTTGAGTGTGCTTGGTTAAGAGGTTTGCTATTATCTAGCTTTAAGAAAATTAGCCCTCACAAAGAGACTAGTGGCCTAAAAAAATAATTCGTTTAAAGATACCATCACTTAAAGGTAATACTAATAATGCAAGCACGAGCAAACAAGAAAGTGTCAGCTGACATTCTCTCCACTCTTAATAATGAACATTTCAGCCATATTTCAATAAAAAACAATGTTTGTCTAAACAGATCTAGCAAGAACTTGTCCAAAATTTTAAATGATCTAGAATATTAATTAATTAGGAAACTCAACCTAAGAACACCTTTTGCCTTGAGATACACTTACTAATAGTTCGATGTCATCATTATCATAAAAATTTTAAAAATTAAGCATGAATTTTCACTTCTGCTTTGTGTTAAAAAGCTGCAAAGACTATTGTTCTCATCACAACAATGAGAAAAGTCCAGAAAAAAGCAAAATCATAACTTCATTGAACCAATCAGAAAACTGAGGAAAATAGAGTTATCTGAGTTTGAAAGAGAGATAAACCCTTCTAAGGAGAGATAAAAGACACAAACTCTCTCACCTATAGCAAACCACATGAGAAAAAGCTGTAGGCCACAATACAAGTAGGGAAGAAGAAACCAATCACATTTTAAAGGAGCTTCCAAAGGCTAAGTGTGGGTTAGTGTGCCAGTCTAGAATAGTGAGGGCACCAAAAGGGAGTTAATATTCATTCACCAGCTCCTATCTGTGGACTCTGCTGAGTGCTCATGAAAAAGTCAGTGCGTGGGCCTGCACCCACTGTGCAGGGCTTTGGGTATAGACCCACCCTGTGTGCTGCCACTAGTGTATGTGAATGCTGTCTAGCAATATAAGGACAGGACCACCCCACATGCTGCTTGTGCCCATATGCACCTCCTAAAAGCAGGGGTACTTGCCTGTCTACACTGACATTGCTGCTACCAGCCCCTGCCCACATGTACCACCCAGGAGACTGTGGTCCAGCACACCCAGCCTGCCACCACCACTGCTGGTGCCTGTGTGCACTGCTTGGTGTTCTAAGGGTTGGCCTGCTGCTGCTACTGACACCACCAACATCACACATGCTGTCTGGGGACCAGAGGACCTGCCCTTCAGGACCTGCCACTGCCGGCACCACGCACAACATCTGGGGGCCCCAGGCTCTGCCCTCCTGAACTTGTCACTGCTGGTGCCCACATATACTACTTTGGCACCTGAGGACTGGCATGCTCAGCACACCACCACCACCATCACCACTGTTGCCCGAGGACTGGCCCATCTGGCATTCACATCATCAGCAAAGTGTCACCACAGCCTCCACTAACAACTGCAGCCTAAGCCACTGAGGAACTCACAGATGCCACCGATGAGCTGATTACAGCTGAAGAAATCATACAAAGGGTACGCTACTACCCCCACCAAGAATCAATGCCAAAATGCCTTTTCTAACCAACACTACAGAAACATCTACAGGAAAACTATTTCACTGCAAAAGCCAACCGATAAAACTGGAAGAAGCAACTGTTACAATAGATGTGTAGATATTAAGGTAAGGACACAAAAACATGAAAAAGCAAGAAAACATGACACCTCCAAAGGAACATTATAATTACCAGTAACAGAGCCCAAAGAAAAGGAAATCTATGAAATGCCTGGAAAAAACTTCAAAATAATGACATTAGAAAAAGTCAGTGAGATAGGACAACCCAAATGAATGGTACAAAGAAATCAAGGAAAGAATTCATTATCTGAATGACAAATTCAACAAAATAAATGATGAGGAGCTTAAGGAAATCCTACATCTGGAAGCAAAAGAACTACATCTACATATATATGAAAACACACAAAAAATAAAACTCATTGATAAAGCAGACACACAAATGAGAAAAAAGGAGTCAACCGTTATTACCACAAAACAGACCAAACTGTAGACGTGAACAATAAAACAAAAAAATACAAAACAATCAGAAAACAATGAACGAGATGATAATAACATGTCGTCACCTATCAAAAACAACCTTCAATGTAAACAGCTTCAATTCCTCAATTAAAAGCTATAGACTGGCTGCATAGATCAAAAAAAAAAAAAAAAGACACAATTATATTCTGCCTAAAAAACTTACTTCACTTGTAAAGACGCACATAGATTGAAAGAAAAGGAATAGACAAAAATATTCCACACAAACAGAAGCCAAAAATATGCTTCTGTAGCTATACTTATATCAGACAAAATAGACTTAAAGTCAAAAAACATAAAAAGGGACAAAAAAGGTCATTATAAAATGATAAAGGGATCAATTAAGCAAGAGGATATAGCAATTGTAAATATATATGTACCTAACACTGGAGTACCCAGGTATATAAAACCAATATTGTTAGAGCTAAAGAGGGAGACTCCAATATACTAATAGTTGAGGACTTCAACATCTCACTTTCATCATTGCACAGATCTAGACAGAAAACCAGCAAATAAACATCATACTCAATATGCACTAGAGACTAACTGAACCTAACAGGCATTTACAAGACATTTCATCCAACAGCTGCAGAATGCACATCCTACTCATCAACTCATGGAACATTCTCCAGGATAGACCATATATTAGACCACAAGACAAGTCTTAACAAACTTTTAAAAATCAAAACCATAACAAATATCTTCTCAGCTCACAATGGAATAAAACTGAAAATCAATAACAAGAGGAACTTTGGAAACTGTACAAATACATGGAAATTAAACAACATGCTCCTAACAATTGGGTCAATAAAGATATTCAGAAGGAAATAAAAAAATTTCATGAAGCAAATGAAAATGGAAACATGTCCTTTCTGCCCATGGATGCCACCGAGGAAGCATTGTAAAGTCTCTCATCCCCCTGCCGTCATGTATAAAGAGCCCTAACAGCTGAGGAAGCTCTTCATTGGAGGATTGAGTTTTGAAACAATCAACGAGAGCCTGAGGAGCCATTTTGAGCAATGGGGAATTCACGGGCTGAGTGTTAATGAGAGATCCAAACACCAAGCTCTCCAGGGGCTTTGGGTTTGTCACATATACCACTGTGGAGGAGGTGGATGCAGCCATGAATACGAGGCCACACGAGGTCGATGGAAGAGTTGTGGAACCAAAGAGAGCTGTCTCAAGAGAAGATTCTCAAAGACCAGGTGCCCACTTAACTGTGAAAAAGATACTTGTTGGTGGTATTAAAGAAGACACTGAAGAACATCACCTAAGAGATTATTTTGAACTGTGTGGAAAAATGGAACTGATTGAAATAATGACTGACTGAGGCAGTGGCAAGAAGAGGGGCTTTGCCTTTGCAACCTTTGACGACTATTACTCCGTGGATAAGACTGTCATTCAGAAATGCTATACTGTGAATGGCCACAACTGTGAAGTTAGGAAAGCCCTGTCAAAGCAAGAGATGTCTAGTGCTTCATCCAGCCAAAGAGGTCGAAGTGGTTCTGGAAACTTTGGTGGTGGTCATGGAGGTAGTTTTTGGAATGACAACTTTGGTCATGGAGGAAACTTCAATGGTTGTGGAGATGGCTATAATGGATTTGGTAATGATGGAAGCAATTTTGGAAGTGGTGGAAGCTGTAATGATTTTGGCAGTTACAACAATCAATCTTCAAATTTTGGACCCATGAAGGCAGGAGACTTTGGAGGCAGAAACTCTGGCCCCTATGGTGGTGGATGCCAATACTTTGCCAAACCATGAAACCAAGGTGGCTACGGTGGTTCCAGTAGCAGCAGACCTATGGCAGTGGCGGAAGATTTTAATTACTGCCAGGAAACAAATCTTAGCAGGAGAGGAGAGCCAGGGAAGTGACAGGGAAGCTACAGGTTACAAAAGATTTGTGAACTCAGCCAAGCACAGTGGTGGCAGGGCCTAGCTACTATAAAGAAGACATGTTTGAGACAAATACTCAAGTGTATGGGCAAAAAAACTTGAGGAGGACTGTATTTGTGACTAATTGTATAACAGGTTATTTTAGTTTCTGTTCTGCGGAAAGTGTAAAGCATTCCAACAAAGGGTTTTAATGTAGTTTTTTTTTTTTTTGAGACGGAGTCTTGCTGTGTTGCCCAGGCTGGAGTGCAGTGGCTCGATCTCGGCTCACTGCAACCTCCGCCTCCCGGGTTCACGCCATTCTCCTGCCTCAGCCTCCCAAGTAGCTGGGACTACAGGCGCCAGTCACTACGCCGGGCTAATTTTTTGTTTTTTTAGTAGAGACAGGGTTTCACCGTGTTAGCCAGGATGGTTTCGATCTCCTGACCTCGTGATCCGCCCTCCTCGGCCTCCCAAAGTGCTGGGATTACAGGCATGAGCCACCACACCCGGCCAGTTTTTTTTTTTTTTCTTTTCCACCCATGCTGTTGATTGCTAAATGTAATGGTCTGATTGTGATGCTGAATAAATGTGTCTTTTAAAAAAATATGCTAAGTTAGTTTACTCTGAAGCCATCTTGGTAAATTTCCCCAACAGTGTGAAGTTAGAATTCCTTCAGGGTGATACCAGGTACTATTTGGAATTTATATACAACCTGCTTGGGTGAAGAAGCCACTGTCTTCAGAAACCTTGGTGTAGTTGAACTGACAGTTACTGTTGTGACCTGAAGTTCACCATTAAAAGGGATTGCCCAAGCAAAATCATGGAATTATTGGTTATAAAAATGATTGTTGGGGGCTGGGCGTGGTGGCTCAGGCCTGTAATCCCAGCACTTTGGGAGGCCGAGGCGGGCGGATCACCAGGTCAGGAGATCGAGACTATCCTGGCCTACATTGTGAAACACCGTCTCTATTAAAAATACAAAAAATTAGCCAGGCGTGGTGGTGGGTGCCTGTAGTCCCAGCTACTTGGGAGGCTGAGGCAGGAGAATGGCGTGAACCCAGGAGGTAGAGGTTGCAGTGAGCCAAGATTGCGCCACTGCACTCCAGCCTGGGCGACAGAGCGAGACTCTGTCTCAAAAACAAACAAACAAAAAAAGTTTGTTGGCACATCCTATGCAGTATATCTAAATTGAATAATGGTACCAGATAAAATTATAGATGGGAATAAAGCTTGTGTATCATCCATTGTCATGTGTAATCAATAACCCATTTAATTCTCTTGGAAAAAAAAAAAAAAAAAAGAAAACACAACTTACCAAAACCAATGGGATACTGCAAAGCATTTCTAAGAGAGAAGTTTATAGCAATAAATGCCTACACCAGAAAAGTAGAAAGATTTCAAATAACCAATTATGCACCTCAATAAACTAGAAAAGCAAGAGCAAACCAGACTCAAAATTAGTAAAAGTAAAGAAAAGATAAAGATCAGAGCAGAACAAAATGAATAGGGACAAAAAAAAAGAAAAAAAGAATCAACTAAACAAAAAGTTGGCTTTTGAAAAGATAAACAAAATTCATAAACTGCTAGCTAGACTAAGAAAAAAAGAGAGAAGACCCAAACAAACACAATCAGAAACCAGAAGACCTTACAACTGTTACCACAACAATACAAAGATCACTGACAACTATTACAAACAATGACCAATGATGTGGCTAACAAACTGCAAAACCTAAAGAATATGAATAAGTTCTTGGGCAAACACAACCTACCAAGATTGAACAAGGAAGAAATAAAAAACCTGAAAAGAACAATAATGGATAAGGAGATTGAATCAGCAATAAAAGGTTTTTCAGTAAAGGGAAGACCACGACCGGATGGCTTTACTACCAAACCTGTAAAGAACTAACGCCAATTCTCAAATTGTTGCAAAAATAGAGGAGGGAATTCTTTCTAAATCATTCTACAAGGACAGCATTACCCTGATATCAAAACCAGAAAAGGATACAACAATAGCAACAACAACAAAAACCAGTGGTATGAAACACACTGGTTTTGGTAAATTGTGTTTCCATTCTCATTTGCTTCAAGAAATCTTTTTATTTCCTTCTGAATATCTTTATGGACCCAATTGTCATTTAGGAGCATGTTGATTAATTTCCATGTATGTGTGCAGTTAAAAAAAAAAAGGAAACAGACCAATATCCCATAGATGCAAAACTCCTTAATAAAATACTAGCAAAACAAATCAAACAACACATCAAAAATATAAGACATCATAATCAAGTGGGATTTATCTCAGGGATGCAAAGGTGTTTTAATACAGGCAAGTCAATAAATGTGATACATCACATCAACAGAATAAAAGACAAAAACCATATGATAATCTCAATAGATGCAAAAAAATCATTGTATAAAATTCAACATGTCTTCATGGTTAAAAACTCTCAACAAATTAGGCACTGATGGAACATACTTCAACATAATAAGGCCATATATGACAAACCTACACCTAACATCACATTAAATGAGGAAAAGCTAAAAGCCTATTCTCTAAGAACTGGAACAAAACAAGGATGTCCACCTTTCACCACTCTTATTCAACATAGTACTGGAAGCCCTAGCTAGACCAATCAAAAAACAGAAAAATAAAAGGCATCTAAGTTAAAAAAGAGGAAGTCATCTTCCTTTGCAAATGACATAATCTTATATCACGAAAAACCTGAAGAATGCACCAAAAAACTCTTAGAACTGATAAACAGATTCGGTAAAGTTGTAGGATACAAAGTCAACATACAAAAATCAGTAGTGTTTCTATACACCAATAACAAACTAGCCGAAAAGGAAATCAAAAAAGCAATCCCACTTACGATAGCTACAAAAAATAAAATACCTAGGAATGAATTTAATGAAAGACCTCTACAACAAAAACCACTGATGAAAGAGATTGAAGAGGACACAAACAAATGGAAAGACATCCCATGCTCATGGATCAGAAGAATTACTATTGTTAAAATGGCCATACTACACAAAACAATCTATAGATTTAATGCATTCTCTATCAAAATACCAGTGACATTCTTCACATAAATAGAAAAGAATTCTAAAATTTGTATGGAACCACAAAAGACCTCAAATAGCCAAAGCAATCCTAAGCAAAAAGAACAAAGCTGGAAGCATCATACTACCTTACTTCAAAATATACTACAAAGCTATAGGAACCCAAACAGCATAGTATTAGTATAAAAATCGATACATAGGCCAAGGGAACAGAACAGAGAACCCAGAAATAAATCCACATATTTACAGCCAATTGATTTTTGACTAAAGTGCCATGAACATACACTGGGGAAAGAACACCTTCTTCAATAAATGGTGCTGGGGAAACTGGATATCCACATGCAGAAGGATGAAACTAGACCCTTGTCTCTCACCATATACAAAAGTCAACTTAAAATGGATTAAAGACTTAAAGATAAGATCCAAAAGAAAACATAGGGGAAATTCTGTAGGACATTGGACTACGTGAAGATTTTATGGATGAGCCTTTATTTTTTAATTTATTAAATTTTGTAGATCTGGGGTCTCCTCTGTTGTCCAGGCTGGAGTGCAGTGGCATGATCATGGCTCACTGCAGCCTTAAGCTCCTGGGCTTGTGTGATCTTTCCACCTCAGACTCTTGAGTAGATGAGACTACAGGCGCACAACACCATGCTCAGCTAATTTTTTTTTTTTTTTTTTTTTTTTTTTTTTTTTTTTTGGAGAGACAGGGTCTCACTATGTTGCACAGGCTGGTCTCAAACTCCTGTCCTCAAGTGATCTTCCCACCTCAGCCTCCTGAGCCACTAGGATTACAGGCATGAGCCACCATGCCTTGCTGTAACTAAGACTTTAAAAGCATGGGCAACAAAAACAAAAACAGACAGATAAGACTATATTAAGCTAAAAAGGTTCTGCACTGCAAAAGAAACAATTGATAAAGAGACAACTTGTACAATGGGAGAAAATATTTGCAAACTATTCATCTGACAAGGAACTGATATCTAGACTATACAAGGAACTCAACTCAACAGCAACAAAACAAAACAAAACAAAAGCCAGTAATCCCATTAAAAAGTGGGCAACAGATGTGAATAGACATTTCTCATAAGAAGACATATAAATGGCCTACAGACATGTGAAAAAATGTTCAACGTTGCTAATCATTAGGGAAATGCAAATCAAAACCACAATCAGATATCATCTCACCCCAGTTAGAATGGTTATTGTCAAAAAGACAAAAAATAACAAGTGCTGATGATGATGTGGAAAAAAGGGACTCATACACTGTTGGTGAAAATGTCAATTAGTACAGCCATTATGGAAAACAGCATAGAGGTTTCTCAAAAAATTAAAAATTGAAGTACCATATGATCCAGTAATCCCACTACTGGGAATGTATTCAAAGGAAAAGAAATCAGTATATCAAAGGAATACCTGCACCTCCATGTTTATTTCAGCACTATTCAGAATAGCCAAGATACAGAATCGACCTAAGTGTCCATGAATAAATAAAGAAAATATGGTATATATACAATGGAATACTATTCAGCCATAAAAAGAATAAAAGCATGTAATTTGCAGTAACTCGGATGGAACTGGAGGACATTATGTTAAGAGAAATAAACCAGGCACAGAAAGACAGTTATTGCATGTTCTCACTGCATATGTGGGAACTAAAAGTTGATCTCATGGAGGTAGAGATTAGAATGATGGTTACCAGAGGCTGGGAAAAGGTAGAGGTATGAAAAGAGGTTGGTTAATGGATAAAAACATACAGTTAGAGAGAAGGAATAAGTTCTAGCGTTTGATAGCACAGTGGGGTGACTATAGTTACTAATAACTTATTGTCTATTTCAAAACATCTACCAGAGAAGATTTGAAATGTTCCCAACACAAAAAAATGATAAATATTCGAAGTGATGGATATTTTAAACACCCTGACTTGATCATTACACATTATATGCATGTATCAAAATATCACATGTACCCAATGAATATGTACAGTTATTGTGTATCAATTAAATCAGGAAGAAAAGACCATGGGTGTAGCAGGTATACAGAAAGTAACTGGTAGGTCTGTGTGGCCAGACACAAAACACCATACACTTCCCTCCCCAGACTCTTTTCTCATGTGAAGCAAAAGCTTTAAACTTCTGGAAGAGTGGCAGCAAAGACTGTTGCCCAAAGCCCAGGAAAAGATGCATTATGGAGAGGGGTTAGGGATATAAGAAAAGGCTATCTCTGGGGAGATGCACAAAATCATCTTGGACCTAACATCTCAAACTGATATAAGGCAGAGGTTTTCTACCACTAGGAAAGGCGAAGAAAACTCTTGTTCAAGATCAACTATTATTAATACAAAGCAGAATTTGGCTGCCACAAGACGGAGTGACAGGAATGCAGAGAGAGGCCCAATTTCAGAGGCCCTCCCTAAGACATAGACTGGAGTAGAACAACAGATAAATCCATTTACCCTGAACACAAACCTGGCAAAAAGTAACAAGCAACAGTAGTCTAAGACTGGGGATGGGGAAAATCCATGGTGAGAGATCTTCCCTGTGGTACAGGCATTCAGGAAAGCTGAAAGCTGATGGTAGAACAATAAACCTGAGAGAAGACTCTGGCATACCAGTGTCCACTCTAGGCACAAGGCAAAGGCGGCCCACCAATGGAAGAATTAGAAGCCTGTGGTGTACTGATGGTAACCATAGCAACAACAAAACCTAAACCCAGCTCAACTCCTGACAGATCGAGTCAATTCTCCATATTAATGGCCTTATACAAGAAGAGTCATTCTCATTTTCCACTGTTAACAATATTTTAACAATATTTACCCCAATCTCTACTGTTCATGCAAAGTCTGGCATTCACTCAAAAATTACATCACACACACACACAGACACACACACACAGACACACACACACACACACACACACACTACCTACGATCAAGAAACAATGAAGTCAACATCCAATACCCAGATGTTGAAACTAGCATACAGGAATTTTAAAATAACTATGATTAATATGTGAAAGGATATAGTAGAAAAGGTAGCATGTATAAAAGATGGGGAATTTCTCCCATCTTTTTGAGAAGAAGAAAGATGTATAAAAGATAAGGAATTTCTCCCATCTTTTTCAGAAGAAGAAGCATGTATAAAAGATAGGGAATTTCTCCCATCTTTTTCAGAAGAAGACATCTTTCTTCTGAAATTCCCCATCTTTTATACTTGCTACCTTTCTACTATATCCTTTCACATATTAATCATAGTTATTGTAAAGTTCCTGCATGCTAGTTTCAACATCTGTGTACTGCTAGAAATTAAAAACTAATATTGGCCAGGCACGGTGGCTCATGCCTATAATCCCAGCACTTTGGGAGGCTGAGGCAGGTAGATGATCTGAGGTCAGAAGTTCGAGACCAGCCTGGCCAACATGGTGAAACCCCTTCTCTATTAAAAATACAAAAATTAGCCAGGTGTGATGGTGGGTGACTATAATCCCAGCTACCTGGGAGGCTGAGGCACGGGTGCTTGAATCTGGGAGGCAGAGGTTGCAGTGAGCCGAATCACGCCATTGCACTCCCTCCTGGGTAACAAGAGCGAAACTCCATCTCAAAAAAAAACAAAAACAAAAACCAAACAAACAAACAAAAAACAAAAACAAAACTAATAGTGGAGATAAAAAATGCTTTCAACGTACTCCTTAGTAGAAGTATGAACCCAGCTAGAAAGAATCAATTAACTGGAAGATCTGTCAACAGAAATTACCCAAACAAAAATACAGAAAGAAAGAAGAAGAGTGGGAGAATAAAATCAGAACAGGGCATTCAAGAGACGTGGAATTATATCAAACATAATAATGTACATATAATTGGAGTCCCAAAAGGATAAGAGAAAGAAAATGGGGAAGAAGAGATATTTGGAGACATAATGAATGGCCAAGAATTTTCCAAAAATAGTGAATGACAGTAAATCACAGATTCAAGCTCAAACAACCCAAAAAGGATATACACCAAACAAACAAACAAACAAAGAAAACCTTACACATGCCTAGATACATCATAATCAACCTGCTAAAAATCTAAAATAAAGAGAAAATTTTGAAGGCAGCTGGGGAAAAAGGGTGAGGAACACATTATATACAGCAAAACAAAGAGACTACTTAGTGTAGACTTTTCATCAGAAACTATACAAGCCAAAAAAGAAATGAAGCAACATTTTTAAAGTACCGAAGAAAAAATAAAAACCACTGTCAACTTAGAGTTCTATACACAAAGAAAAGTTTTTGAAAAGGAAAGCAAAGACATTTTCATAAAAACAATAGGTGAGAAAATTCACTGACAGCTTACTTGCTTTGTAATAATCGTTAAAGTTCTTCAGGCAGAAGGATTACGTTACCACATAGAAATTTGGATCTACACAGTCGACTGAAGAGCTCTGGGAAGGATAAATGAATACTATGTAGCAATAAAAAGGAACAGCTAACTAATACATAACAACATGGATGAATCTCAACATAACGACTGACTAAAAAAAAGCAGACAAAGCCAAAACATATTGTATGGTCAATATATAAAATTCTAAAAACACCAAATAATGTCTAGCAACAGAAAGTAGAACAGTGGTTTCCTGTGGGCTGAGGAAACATACACTCACCATACAATCCAACAGTTTTATTCTTGGTTATTTACCCAGGAGAACTGAATGCATGTGCCCTCATAATACCTGTATATGCAGGGTTATACCAAATATATTAGCTATATTCTTAATATCCAAAAACTAGAAACCACCCAAATGTCTATTAGTTTGTGAATGAATAAACAAATTGTGCTACATCTATACAATGGAATACTACTCAGTAATAAAAAAGAATAAAGTACTGATACATGCAACAACATGGATGAATAATGAAAAAAACCTTTGTACTAAGTAAAAGAAACCAGACTTGAAAGTCTATACTTCCTATAATAAGCAATTCTATTTTTATGGCATTCTGGAAAAGGCAAAACTATAGGAACGGAAATCAGATCTGTGGTTGTCTGAGGCTGGATGCAGGTAAAAGGATTGGCTACTAAAAGGTACAGGGAACTTGCCAGGGTAATGGAAATGTTCTATATTTTGAGTGTGTTGCTTACACACTCAATACGTTTGTGGAATTTGTAAAACAGGGCACCTCTGAAGGATTAGTTTTACTGTATATAAATTATACTTCAGCAAACTGATTTTAAAAATTAGGCATCCAAAATAGGAAAGCAAATCTCTCAAATTTTCCAGTGATATGTAAAATTATACCACACTCAATCCAGTACTTTAAAACATTTCACTAAATATAAAGATAAATGTTTAGAAACCTCTTCTAAAGTTTCTTATTTTATAGCAAAAGCCAAACTGTTGGGGAAATAGCTGAAATAATACTCAGAAACCAGTGAAGTGATAAACTAAAATCCTTTCTCATATTGACAGATTCCATTGATAGACACCTGGGAAACACTCCTGAACATTCCTGAAAATTTGAAGAAACAAGTATTAGATCAATTTATGCAATGTTGTAATTATGTAAGTTTGCTATTTATGTGGATTAAAAAACAGCAGCTATTTCTAACATGTTTGAACTTGTGGTACTTTATAGATTCTGTCTCAGAATCTTTTGAAATACATGAAGAACTCTTTTTAAGGGGATATAAATGGAAAAATGTATGGGAGCAGATATATTCACAACTGAAATGATCTTCAATAGAAAGAATAATTTATGGAAAAATTATGGAAGTGTAACTACTGAGGAAAAGGCTGCTTTAACTCAAATAAATATAAACAGCCTGGAGTCAGAGAGACCATCACAAACAAAATTTATTCACCAAGTAATTACTATGCAAGAAATGTGCATAATTTGAAGCCAAAGTATGCAAGATGTACCCATGTAGTTAGTTTTAGAAATATGAGTCTTTTAAAATATTATAGAATCTTTGCAATAAATGAAACTGGAAAATACCATAAAATTCTACTGTTCCACAACGAAAAGTGCTGTTTGGCAAATGGTAAAGTAGGTAAAGAGTACTTAAAGAGTTGCTCAACTTTAAGATAAGTGTTCCAAAGTTATTTTTTACGACAATGTCAATGGTATGCTACCAGCAGATTAAAAAAATGAATGCACACGCAACGTGTCTCTTTAAGTATTATTTTTAAATGAATTAAATGGTAAATTTTAAAAACATTGTGCAATGGAGAAGGCATTTTGAAGAGATTTAATTTAGAAATTTTTCCATTGTTATGTGATTTTTGCTACCCCAAATAATGAAAATGTGACATACATTAAAATCTATTATATCTGAACACTTGAAACACTTGGAAGCATAAATATCTAAGCTGTTAAAAATTTTTCCGAATCAAGAGTTTTATGGATTTTAAACCCATTGTTAAAAGAAAAACTAATTCACATTAGAAAGAGACTTACTGTCTAAATTTCAATAAAACTTTGGAATATTTCATAGATAAGAAAGAAAAATGAGAATAATAAATTAGTTAACACAATCAGTGATTAACTTCTGTTAGACTTTTGATTTTTTTTCTTATAGCACACATTTTATTCTTTCATAAGAAAAATGATCTCCCACAACCATGTGTATATGTCTGAATGGGTTGAGGGATTGGAAACATTCTTTTATTAATATATGTTTAGTGAAAATAAATAGCTCTCAAATTATGTCCTATCACTTATGGTGTTTATATAGATGCTAAAATACTTTTGTCACAAAACAGTTTCTGTTTTTTCCCCTGTAATTATTACTAATGGGATAATATTGGCTTATATAAAATAAATTGGAAATTTTACTTTAATTTTAAAAAATTGGGAATGGTTATCCACCACACATATCAGCTCACCAGCACAAGTGGACCATAGATAAGTACAGAGCAAACTAGGGGATACTATTGTCTATCTTTAACCTCTGACTGTGTTCACTCCTACCACGGTTCGGGTCACATAGATGGTAAGTTTTCAAAAGTACTGCTACAACTGGTGGTAGTCTCTTCTATTCCTTTAAAGAAAGCAAACAAATAAAAAATGATAAAAACCCTCACCATTTAAGATATAATCAATAACAATAAATAAAAATATATACTAGATAAAATAATAAATAGAGATGTACAGTGAAAATAGGAATTGTTGGGACTCAGAAAATGATAACTCAAAGTATGGCACTTTGGCATGCTGAGTACTTTGAACAAAAGGTGATTGAAAATCCCTTAAAAGCAAAGTCTCTCTCTGAACTTCTCATGCCCTCCTTTCTCCTTGCTCCATTTTCTCCCCCAAGGGCAAGCCATAGAAACTAGAATTTCTCTTCCCCAAGGTGGATCATAGAAACTAGAACCCCTCTCTCCAAAGCCAGCCATAAAACCTAGAAATAGTATTCTAACATTCTCCCATTTTTCTGTGTAAGAGCTGGCCATAAAGACATTCTCTGACCTACTCTGTCTGCAAGTAGATTATAAGACCCTCATTCTAAAAGGGGTCTTGCCCTATCCCTGGAAAAAGGAATGCCACACAGAAAGACCAAGTAGAATCTTAACAGGCAGGCTTTCCTGGGTTTCCTCATTCAGTCTGTTGCTGTAAGATCATTCCCTTTTTGTCCAGTCACATTTCTGCACGGCTATCCACTCTGCATCAAACCTAGGCATAAAAATGGACAGTTTTCCTTTGGATCTTTGGGTCTTCATTCTGAAGACTCCTGTGTCATGTAAAACTCTGATTAGATAAATATGTTATGCTTTTCATGTTAACCTGTCTTTTGTTAAATGAGTGTCAGCTGTGACCCTTATGATGGGTGAGAAAAGACATCACACCCTTTACACACTACAGTGACATAAATATCACACATTATGTCTTCTGAATTTTCTAATAGCTTTATTGAGATACACTTAACATAGCATAGTTAAGGCACACAGCTCAATGTTTTTTAGTATATTTACAGAGTCGTGAAATCATCACCAAAATCTAATTTTAGAATATTTCCATCATCCCAAGATGAAACTGTGCTGATTAGCAATCACTCCCTGGTACCTTTCTTTACCCGATCTTATCCCTGCACAGCCATTAATCTACCTCTGTTTCTATAGATTTGCTCATTCTGTACCTTTCCATATGAATGGAGTCACGCAATATGTGGTCTTTGTGTCTGGCTTCTTTCACTCAGCTTAATGTTTTTGAGGTTCATCCATGTTGTCACATGTATTAGTACTTTGTTTCTTTTCTTGCCGAATAGTAGTCTATTGTATGGTTATATCACATTCTGTTTATCCATCCATCAGTTGATGGACCTTAGGGTTGTTTTCACTTTTTCTTATTTTTTTTTAAATTGACAAATAAAAATTGTATACATTTATGATGTACAATGTGATGTGTTGATATATGTTTACACTGTGGAATGATTAAATCAAGCTAATTCACATATCCATCACTTCACATGCTTATCATATTTTGTGATGATAACATCTGAATTTTTGTATTACATCTCTTTCTGCTGTATCAGCCAAAAAACAGATTCTAAATAAATTGATCTTAAAACCAGATGATCAAATCATTATCTCAAAGGGTTAAACAATGAGTTTAACAAAATTAAGCTTATTGCTCTCAGAAGTTATACATGATCAATAAAACCTTATGCTGTTAATTGGTTTTTGTGCTGTTAATAAATAAAATTAAATATTTTATTAATATTATTTTTAAGTTTATCATATATTTAACAATAAATATGAATATTTAAATTTATAAATATATCTATTGATAAATACTTACAAATTTTAAAATAAATATTTTTATCATATCTTTGCATACCATATCTTTTGTATATCATAATTATATAATATACTAGTACAGTAGTACATGTACAAAGCTTATACATGTACTACTGTACTAGTATATTATGTAGTTATAATTGGGTATATACATATAAATATACATATACTCAGTATGTATGCCCCAAATTTTTATCTATGGGGTACAAAATTTTAAAAAATAGATTGGAAACAGATGTCTAATGAAAGTAACAAATAATTACAAAGCCTTTGTAGTCCAACAGTATCTGGCAAAGTACTAGATGTGCAGTAAGTATTTAAACTACACTGACACTGTATTAGTCCATTCTCATGCTGATATAAGAACATACCTGAGACTGGGTAATTTATAAAGGAAAAATGTTTAATTGACTCACAGTTCCTCAGGGCTAAGGAGGCCTCAGGAAACTTATAATCATGATGGAAGGGGAAGCAAACATGTCCTTCTTTACAAGGCAGCAGGAGAGAGAAGAATGAGAGCTGAGCAAAGGGGGAAGCTCCCTATAAAACCATCAGATCTCATGATAACTTACTCTTTATCATGAGAATAGCATTCAATTACCTCCTACCCGGGAATTATGGCAAGTACAATTCCAGTTGAGATTTGGGTGGGGACACAGCCAAACCATATCACTCACTAACCACCCCTGAATGCAAAGGTGGCAATTTATCTAAGTTTTGTGTGTATGTGTATTTCTCCCTTGCCATATGCATTTTGGTGAATAGTTCTGTGTGAGTATATCTGTGTAGGAAACAATGACAGAAACAGTAGTACTTTGTGTCTGAGAGTGCAGTTTCTGAATTTAGACCACCTGAATCTCTATCTTAGCTCCATAATTTATTAGCTATGTGACCTTGAGTAGATTATCATCTTTCCCATGTCCTAGTTTTCTTATACACAAAATCGGGACAACAGTACCTACCTACCTCACAGGTTTGTGGTGAAGGTTAAATAAGTTAATATGAGCAAAGTCACTATACCTAGGTCTGACATATGGAAAATGCTCATTGTAGTTTGGCCACCAGAACTATGGACACACACACACACACACACACACACACACACACGGGTGAGTATATCTGGATATGTTTATTTTTCTATGTCAATATATATCTGTTCCTCAATATGTATTTATACTGAATAATAATAATGATAGCCAACACTTACTGAACATGAGTTCTAGGCATTAGTTTAAGCACTTTACATAGATTATCTTGTTCACCTTCAGAAAAAAACATGACATAACATTACATAACATGCTTTGATTATTCTCATTTTACAGATTAGAAAACTAAGGTCCAAAAAGGTTAAGTAACTTACAACTAAATTCACACAGCTAGCATATGACAGAGCCACAAAGCCGGACTTTTTAAGTCACTACTTATCACCTCCCCATTCATTTAATAATATTATTTAATATTACTCTTATAGTCTATAATATCATAATTTGTATGGTGCTTAGTATTTTATCAAATATTTTCAAATACATTGGGTCTCATAGCAAGCCTGTGAAATGAGAAGTGCAATATTATTAATCTCATTTTTATAGGAAAGAAAATTGATAGAACTGAACCATGGGTGTCCTTTAGTGGAAGCGTTTCTATGTTACAAATATCTGGGGTACCTCTGTACATAGAGTCACAGCATAAATGAACTGAGTACCTATAATGTGTCAAGCTCAGACATTAGTGCTGGGGATATAAGCTACAGACCTCCCCTGGAAGCATCATAGCCTAGGGAGAGAGACCAGTGTGGTAACCAAGAACCAAGAATCACGGTACACAATATGTAGTCTCTAAGGGAGACATGAAAGGAGTGCTTATGGAGCACAGAAGGAGGGGCCATCTGTGCCAGGGAGGTCTTAGAAAAGGCAAAGGGGTGGGGGAGGGGGAGGCTTTGATGGAAGAAAGACTGTGTGTGTGTGAATGTGAATCCATGTCTGTGTCTATGACAGTGTGGCTAGGCATCACTAAGTATGGATCTGAGTGTGTACCTGTTTATATAGGCTTACTTCTGTAAGCATTAATTTTTGTGTATGCTGGCTGCTGGTATAGAATGAGTAAGCCTGAACATAAAAGGGAATTTGTCTGGTATCACACACACCATAGCAGAATTGGACCTGCCCTGATATGCACACCCCGTCATGACTCCCCAACACCAGGGGAACCAGAGATGCTGGTCCTTTCCCACTGTAGCAGCTGCCCACTCTAGAGCTATGGTGATTAGACCCACCAGTTTTTTTCAATCCATCAGTCTGGATGTGTGGTGGTCTAATAGAGCCAGCCAGCTTGTATGATGAAGGGGGAGGAGGTACAGGTATCTGTGGGTGTGCATCTGTGTGCACACTTCTGGTTGTGTGTGAATGCTTAGCATTGGCTGTTCCTAACTAGAGTGAGAAAACCTCCCTTCTCCCTTCATTGTCACCACCTTGGGGTGTTTATCCACTCACCCATTTCCATTGCCACCTGTATGGGACCGGCTTCCATCTTCACTTTAACATTCTGGGGATATCTAAAATATACCTCTGTGCTGGGGTTAGGCAGAAGCAAGGCTGGGGAGTGTTGGTGCCCTTATTTGTTGGAGGCACTCCCTCCTTTCCCCGACCCCTGCCCCACTGTGGTCCAGGAATCTCTCAAAGGAGCAAAAATGTGGGCAAAGGCAAATAGTACTTGTGGAAGCCATGAAAAACCCGGAGGGTCACTCCCAGGGGTGGGCTGCTCAATGTGCCTCCCCTGGTGATAAAATCTGCTTTTAGGGCAAAATTAAGGAAGACAAGTGAGGACTCCTCTCTCCACAAATGTTCCCCTAGGAACTGGCGGGGTGGGAGTAAGGCTGTAATGCTCTTTTATTTCTTTAAGCTTGTATGATCAAAACAAGCTAAAATAATCACAAATAATATGTTACTGATATTAACTATGAGTATCTTCATAAAGTGGCAAAATAATTGAACTAGATTTTATTTTTTATTATAAGGTATACAAATTCAGGGCCATGGGATCATGTAAGGCAAAGGCATTATGTACTGGAATACACTGGTAATTTGTGTTTACATCTTAGCACAAGCACTGCCACGCAGTACAATATATTAGCATGTTAAGATGGGCAAGAATGAAGTGCAATAATCAACACATGTAGCATGTCATATTTCAGCTTGAATGAATGAGTGGGTGGAGAGAAAAACAAACATACAGAAAAGTAGAATTATCTCATATCGTGGTCCGTGAATATGTGGATTCTCTTTCTAGTTCCACCAATGGCTTAATCTATTGAAGGGTTCTTACCATCTATTGATAAGTTAGTCTCATAGCAGATCATTTCTCAAAAATGTTAATATGCTTAATCAAACCTTACTGAAGTATCTTTTAAAATGTAAATGATCTCTAATAAATGTTAGCTGTTGCATGTCTAAATACTTTATTGCAGCATCTTATATAGTATATATTTCCATGTTCCGGACACAAATATTTTTCTAAATATTAAGGGAAAGTGGTGGCTTTGTAATATGCCAGGGGAATTTTTTGATAGTCAATATATTGTTTATTTGTACTTAAATATTTCATCAATAATCTGGAAAAGAGAAATAGCCTGACTACGGCTAGATACTGTTTAGAGGCTAAGATTTCTATCATGAACTGCTTTCAATTGTTATATTTTATGGCACAGATTCAGTGGGAATCTGATCTGCTAAAATATTTGGGCTGTGAAAACTCCCACACTGTGACAGATGTCAAGTCCAATTAAGTGACTCATGTCCAGGTTTCTGTCCAATAGGATTTCCCATTAAATATCAATTTAGGGGAAAAAAATTCCATCCCCCTTCCTAAGCCTTTATCTCTTCCACCATCTCCAGGCTGAATCAATTGGTACCAGGAGAGCCCAGAAGCCACACACGCATCTCTGCCTCTTTGCTCTGGCTCTCCCACCCTCTTCCCGTCTTTCTCTGCTTCCTTGTCACTGTTACTCCAGGAGACGTTCACTTTTCACCAACCTTTCTCCAAGCATCTCCAAGCCACTGACTATATATATTTTGCTACAAGGTAAAGAGAAGAGGGGGTGGGGACGGGGGATATAGCCAAACCTTGAAAGACTTTGAAACTGGAAAATAGGTGTCTATTTATACAACATACAAGTAAGTGAGGGAAGAGGAAGAGGCAACCTTAGCTCCTAGTTACAGTATTGTGTTCCTGGGAACTGGGGAGATATCAGCTGAACAAAGCCTTATCTCAAAAAAAAAAAAAAATCACTTCTGAGCAAGATCACATCTCTGTCCTGCACTTCCCAGTTTCTGCTCAGCCGTATTAAGGGAAAGAAAGGCATACGATAGGAGCGGAATCTTATCTTAACCATCTTTCTTATTGATTATTCCGCTATTAGAAAGTGGAGGAATCAGCCCTTTGATGTGATTGTGTTTATCTCTGCATCTCTTTTGTTATTTTTAGAGACCTAGAAGAGGAAAAAAGGCACGAGACTTTTCAACACATCGTTTAAAAAAATCATCAACGAATTTCTTGAAATGTTTGAGAACAATTAAAAGGAAAAAGCGTTTTTTAAAAAATCTATCAACTAAGTGAACAATCATTCATATCGTCTACATCCTGAGATATTATTGTCCCTCGCTGCGGACACCAGCGAGATGACAGCTGCTTTTTCATTTTTGAATGTAATAAATATTTGCTGCTTTTAATATTTTCCGGAATCTCCCCTCGCTATTCCTTGGAATTTTAACTCTAAAGATTGGAGAACAGATTATCAAAAAGGCTTTTGCAAGGTAAGACTCCTTTAAATAATTTTTTTCAGCTTGAAATAAGTTAGATTATTCATACTGCGTCTATAGATGCAGTTCATTCCATAAAGAGATAAAACGCATACACGACATACTATTTATGAATATTTTTAAAGATCTAGAGGAGAATTTAATATGCTTTGAGGGCAACCCAGGAACTTTTTACCAGAACTACAACTATTTAGTGGTTTATTGTGATTTTCCATTACTCGTCTATTTATTTCTGCCCTTTCAAGCTGACTGTGTAGGTGCAAGTTGTTCTACTCATAAACGTACCCGAGAAAAGCCCGTAGGGAGTCACATGCAGTTCACCGGGAGCATTTGTTTTTATTTTGCCGTAGAGGACCTGATTTCCTCGCAGGGAAATTAAAGCTGTTTTGGCCCAATTCGCTCCTCTGCAAGTGCGGTGCTGGGAACCGATCACCCATCCCCTTGCTTTTGTTTCTCTAGAAGCAAACGCTCCTATACGTCGCCGACGCGGATTTCTCCCGTGCCGAGCGTCGCTGAGGCTGCCCACGCCGGGGCCCCGAGTTCGCAGCCTGGTCCTCACTCCCGACGCCCAGGGGCGGTGCGTGCAGCCCCTGCAGGGGCCTTTCTCCTCCTGCCGGGCCCTTTCTCGAAGCCCGAATTACCCGGAAGCCCAGCGGTTCTGAGCGGCCCCCTCCCAGAAGGCGCACAGTCCGGGCCAGTGCTCCAGGCGCCCCAGAGAAGCCTGGCCAGGTGGCGTTTCCAAGAGGGCACAGTTAAGTTAGAGGAAGGCTAAGCACCGACATGCCCGGACTTGGCCAGGCCACCCGGGGACAGCTGCAGCCTGCCGAGCTCCGGTTCCGGGAGCGCCCGAACTTTGCCGGCAGAGATGCAGCTCCCGCCGGGACAACACGCGCTGCACCCGCTAGTCCCCGCCTGCCCCGCCCTTCTCTTCCCTTCCCTCTGCATCCTGTCCTCCCTCAGCGGCCCGGCTGCCGGCATTTTCCCGCAAGGTGGTCGCCAGACTGCCGGGCGCATTGTCTGATCCCACGTCGCCGTGTCCCTAGGTCCCCTATGTGTGTGGCTGTCTGCGTGACAGATGGTGCTCCGGGAGCCTGCGAGGGCATCGGAGTCAATTTTCTTTTTAAAGGCTCCCCCACGTTTGTTTAGTCATTTCTTTACGATTTCGGAGAAGCGCGAGGGGTCCAAGAAGCCTTCCCGCCCCCAACCGCTGGCTCTCCGCCTGCGCTCCAGGATGGGGATTCCTGACCGGCCGCACCCCAGAGCCAGGCGCCCCCGGCGCAGCCCCAGACCAGCGCCAGGCCCTTGGGCGCCGCGGCTGCCGGGTTGCTTCGCCGGAGGCCCTCGGGGCGAGAAGTGCACTCCGCGTCTCCCCGCCCCCGTGAAAACCCAGATGTATTCGTTGTTCGAAATCGCTCGTTTGTCTGGGAAGGGGACGAAGGGAGGGAGGAGGAATAGCGCGGTTGGCATTTGGCCGGAAGAGGCACAAAAACCCAGTCGCGACCCCACAGGCCTGCGGTTGTTCCCCAGGCCCAGGGCCACAGGCCCGCTGTGGCCGTCTGCAAGTCGAGGTGTCGAGTCTAGTATGCGGCCTGGGTCAACCGCGTCCCCGCCGGCTCCCGCGCCAGGGCGAGGCGCAGGGCTCGCGCCCTCGGGCCAGATCCTATCGGCGCCCTCCCGCGTCGCGCGCCGGCCTGCTGTGGGGAGGGGGCCCGGGCCGCGCGTCCGCTGGGAGGGCCGGCGTGGTAGGCCTCGGCAGCCATCCTTCCAGCAAAATACCCTGATTCCTTTTACTGATTAATTTTCCGACCCCTCCTCAGCCTCCAAAATGATGCTGAGTCCGGACCAAGCAGCAGATTCGGACCATCCCAGCTCGGCGCACTCGGATCCGGAGTCCCTGGGCGGCACGGACACCAAGGTGCTCGGCAGTGTGTCGGACCTGGAGCCGGTGGAGGAGGCCGAGGGCGACGGCAAGGGCGGCAGCCGGGCCGCGCTCTACCCGCACCCGCAGCAGCTGAGCCGCGAGGAGAAGCGCCGCCGCCGGCGCGCCACGGCCAAGTACCGCTCGGCCCACGCCACCCGCGAGCGCATCCGCGTGGAAGCCTTCAACTTGGCCTTCGCCGAGCTCCGCAAATTGCTGCCCACGCTGCCCCCGGACAAGAAGCTCTCCAAGATCGAGATCCTGCGCCTGGCCATCTGCTACATCTCCTATCTCAACCACGTCCTGGACGTGTAGGGCGGGGTGCGCCGGGGGGGGCCGCCTGTCCCGGCGTCCGCGAAACGCTACGGATCCGGACGGGCGCCGTCGATCGGGTGGCGGAGGCTGCGGTGGCCCAGCGAGACGGCCGCCTCGAGAGACGGCCGGGGAAGAAGCTCGCTACCTGTTCTCTCTGGTCAGCAGGGCGACGAGGGAAGGTTTCCGACGCAGGCAGGTGGGGTTGTCTGGCGAGCCCGGGGGCTCGCAGGGGGGATTTTCCAGGCCAGGAGAACCTCGTGGAGACACCCGAGATGAGCCACTTCTGGGGCTCCCCAAGGGTTGTGGTTTTAACCCACTGGAGACTTTGAGTTCTCCTACATTCATACGCCACAAATCTTAATGTGTTGAAAGAATGAGGGCAGAAGTTCAGAGTATGCAGGCTCATAACTTTAGGCTATCTGGAATTTTTCTAATGGACAAATCACCAAACACTGGGAAGGAGGAGAGAGGAGGGATCTCTCCCATAGAGATGGAAGGCACAGAAAGGTGCGACTGGAAACTTTCCTTTCTGTTGTGAAAATAAAGATTATATTAGAATCCAAATAAACCCTGAATATTTAGTAAGTTTAAAAAGACAAATTGAGAACAAGTAGACACACTGTGGGAGGATCTGAGCTTGGTGATATTTTATCCCCAAGATATGACACCAAGGTAGACAGGAAAATCCATATTTAAATGGAAACTTTAATATCTGATTACTTTTGCAGGCGAAGTGCCCCTTTATATATCCAAAAACATCTATTTGTGACCTTAAACATGTGGACCCATAGGTGCAGTTAGAAAAAGACAACCTATTTTTATTTATGTTAGAAGGAGTAGAGTATTTTTTTCAAGACATTTATTTTTCAGAGTGGTGATACTTTTACTTTGGATACTCTGTGCCAATTTATTTATAGTCAAGTGTTTACACTTTTTCCTGTGGAATAATTATGTCTAACTTTTTACGTGTTTGTTGAGATTATACTGTGGTCTTTCTTTCTGCTCTAATTATATTGCACTTGTATAACAAATTTCCCACTTCTCCCTGTTTCTAAACATATTTTATATATTAAGATGTTTGTTCTTGAAAGGTTCTTTTGTTGTGAGATCAGCAACACTAGCACTTCACTATTATAGTTTTTTAAAAAGTGTATTATTCTTATCTGTAGTTATGTCTGAGAAGTCCTTTACAAGCTGTTTATAAGGAGAGTAGCTTCTTTCTGTGTGTGATGTTTGTGCGTGTGATGAATTTAGCAAATTAAGTTATTTTCCTAAAAAAAAAGAAAAAAAGAATTCAGAACTACTTTCCTCTGTGACACCAAAAAGAAAAGTCTATAACCTGAAAATGTTTCATGTTCTCTGCTGTGAAACTCTTAAAACAAGGAGTGTATTTTAGAGACAAGGGAAAAAAACCACATCTGCTATCCAAAGATTTTAGTCTTTTTCAGGGTTTTTTTGTGTCTCTGTTGCTTTATATAATGCAATATTTTGTAGTGAAAATAGATATAATCTGGTTTCTATCTGACGAGTTTTTCATATCTCATGAATGGTGCGCTGTTTTGCATATAAATAAAGGTATCAAATAAAGTCCTCTCTTTTATTTTAAGCACACAGTCTAAAAATAATGGACATGTTAGCTGAGCATGAAATATCTTAATGGACTCAATTCCTTAGAAAGGAACTGGTAAACACAACAAAATCTTAACATAAACATATTTATGTGGTGAAATATTTGATGCTCAAATTTGGACGTGGATCAGTCCCATAAATAGATGCCCCACATATGATGGTGACATAGATCATTCTACAATGAGGAAAAGAAGTATAGTGTTTATATAAAATATTACTTGAATTGTGGATTCTTTGCCTCTAAAAGAAAACTTAGTAACTCTCTAACCCAGCCTCTTCAAATTAGAGTTGGGAAACTGAGGCCCAAGGAGTGAGCTACACTAAAACACATAGCTATTTAATGGCAGTGAGAAGAAGATCCCTGATGTGATGACTCTCAATCCTCATGGCACTTATTAAGAACAAGGTGTGTATTACTATTGTAATACTCAAACATCCAATCAGTACACAGATTCAAGACAGGGCACCCGCAAACAAGAAAAAAAAATTGAGCCCTGGACCAACCTTGAGATAAGAAGAATGACATCTGCAAAAACCTGTGGCTAGTGTAAAAATGCGAAATGTATTGCTTACAAATAGAAGACATAAATGACTTAAAAACTATATGTACATATGCATATATAGAATATTATGAAGTATGAGTCTATATCACACCAAATCTCTGGTTTCAGAATAAATGCGGTTAGATGGATGCTTGGCCTTACGCATATAAAATGTCTGTGGGATTGCTGGTATTCTTCACTTTTCACCCAGGTGTCTTCTTGTCAGCTTCACAGATACCTACTAGGTAGGACCTCATCCTCTCCCTTATATGAAGGTGTATAGTAGGAAAGTACTTCCTAGTGTGTGAAAAAGAACAGCACCTTCTGTTGCCTTGTATCTGGACAATGTCCTGGCCACTAGAGCAATGACTGGTTACTCTGTGACCTGCAAAACACATGAGTGCCTGTAGGCCTTCTCACCTCTAGGCAGTGTGGAAGGATAACTACTCCTAGTTCTTATAGCACCTCTCTATTATACAAGAGAATAATTAGCCCTGCTCCTATGCCAAGGGTATGAAGTCAACTTCTAACCTCTGGAAACCTTCCAAGTGCCTCTCTTTCCCAGTTTAGGGGCCCAACTTCCAACTGACCAACACAGTCCTCCTATTCACATGTAGGAGGAACCTACTGATACACTCCCCTAGACAAAAGGCCCTTGGGATTTGGACAAAGGGCCTTTGGGATTTGGACAAAGGGCAGCATCCCTTCCTAGCTATGCAACCCATGTGATTTCAGGAGAGGACCTTTGCAATGTCATTTCAAATCCAAAGCTGCTGAGCACCCTCCAAGAGAGACAAGCATGGTGGCAGTCTGCTAGACCAGAGGGTGACTGGCTCATTCCCTGAGCACAGCGCAGACGCAGTGATTATTCGCCCATCCGTGAGGTCTCGATTCTTCTTTGAATGACGATGGTGAGCATTCATTCTTACATTTAACCTTTGTTTATTGAGGACCCACTGTGTGCCAAACATTGTTCTAAATGCTGAAAATAGAGCAACACATGAGACAAAGTCTACTGGAGAAAAGCAGTACACTGAAGCGAAAAAACCCCCAATATTTGATTTTAGATATTGCTAAATGCTATGAAGAAAAATAAGCAGGGTAAAGAACACAGGATGGGGGCTGGACGTGCTGGTGCTGGGTAGCATTTTAGAGAGGGCTGTTGGAGAAAGCCTCTCTGAGGAAATACATTGGTACCCTCTGCCTAGAGACTTAGGCCTGCTGGACCAGCTTATACAGTTGCTGCCACTGGCACTGCCTTTTCTTTTCTCATCCTATTAAAATGTTCTGAGTGCTCATGCTACCAAAACAGTCTGTGCAGGTCACTTACCTTTCCGCAGCTGGCCGCAGCCTCATCCTTTACCCTGAGCTTGGTCTTTCACCAAACAGACCCAGAACCACATGTCTTCCTGCTGTCCCTTCACCTTCTTCTCTTTGCCCACAGCCACTGAACAACTTGCCAGGCCATTGCTGCTCCCCAGAAAGCCTAGCCCCAGCTGGCCCAGCGGACAAGGCTGCCTGTGCTGAATATTTCTCCACCCAAATGGACTTCCCCTCACTTCTACCACTGCCCGGAAACTTCCAGAGAACAAGGGTAAAAGTACTGGGCAAAACAACCTTCCTCTCCAGGGAGAGGGGAAGAGGAGGGGCAGTGTATGATGGGATGGGATGGTAAAGGAAGGGCCGACTGAGGAGAGAGGAATGGGTAAGGAGGAAATGAGACTGGGTGGGAGTGGGGGACTCTGGAGGGAATACCCGCTTCCCTCAGGAATGCTGTTTGCAGGAGCTCCCTCCAGTGGCCCTGCCCCATGAACATGTATCACCAGAGCACTATGATAAGGCGAGTAGCCAGAGCCAGCCTCTGTGATGCTGTGATTTATCCAACTCTCCTCACTGCTGTCTCTGGCTGCCAGTTTTCTTGCTGATGTTTGGGGTGGAGAGAATTTAAGGGGAGAAGAGGGCCAACTTAAGAGCATGCACAGCCAATACCCTTTTCCATATTTAGATGTGCTATCTCATTTATCAGTATTAGTAGTCGAAATAATAGCTAATGTGGGTTGAGTGTATACTACATGCTTACTAAAGTGCTTTGCATGCATTATCTCCTGTAATTCTCACAACCACCCAGTGAGGTAGGTACTTTTATTGTCTCCATTCAACAGATGAGGAATTTGAGGCTTAAAGAAATTAGATGACTTGCTTAGGGCCATGAAGCCATGTTTATCAGTTTATCAAAGTGCCTGCCCCTACCCATCATCCTCTAGAGTTGTCCTTTGATAGAGGGGTAGCTGTGCCACGCACACACCCTCCCCTTGGTGCCTGCACTGCATCTTTCCATCCATGTGCCTAGGGAAAGCTTCAGCTCATGTAATGCCTAAGGAGTGCTGCGTCTGCAGTACACACAGCTGCCCAACCAGTGGGACCAGTGGAGGCCAAAACCAAGCCTGTGCTCTGTATGCCAAGTCAAGCATGTGCCTTGGCTTGAAGTTGAACTATCTGGAGGAAGGGGAGCATTTTTCTACTTTGCAAGAAAACACTATAGGATAATGGTGGCCCTGTGACAACTCCCCCACCAGGGCACTGTCATTCACTACCACATGGGTGAGGCTGGCTCCATCCACACTCCTCTGCACCTTCCAGCCCATTCTCACGCTGCTTCTAGACCTATCTTTAAAAATTAGCGTGGCATCCTCCTTTGTGAATGTCCATTTTATTTTTTAATAAAATTCAAGTTCCCAATCTAGGCATAGAAATGTTTCACAGTCTTGTTCCAGACCCTCACTAGTGCCATTTTCAGCCACTCTCCAGAGATTAAATATTCCTGCAAACTCGGTTTCCTCACTTCCCCAGAGAGGCCAAGTCTTTTTCTTTTACGACCTGGGCCTTTGCATTTACTTCCCCTTTACTCACAATGCTCTCCCCTAACCTCATTTTTTACCCAGAAAATTCCGATGATTCCACTGTGACCCAACTCAGACCACACGTAACCACACGTATCGTTACAAAGCTTTCCATTTCTTTCAGAAGCATTAGCTGCTCCGTTCTCTGAGTCCCACATACATACATCGTTTTAACTGAATTTACCTGTTTCTCCCATCTCTGTGTTTGAGAACCAAGACTCTGGAGCCAAGTTCGGGCCCTGGCTCCAATTATTCTAAGTGTATGACATTGAACATGTTACTATATCTCCTCAAGCCTCCATTTTCATCCATAAGGTGGGACAATATATGTACCAATCTCAAATGCATGTTATGAGGTTTCCATGGGATAATGTATAGTGCTTATCAGAATAGGAATACATGGGAAGTGCTCAGTAAATGTGAGCTATTTTCATTACCTTTGTATTTATAATATGCACAGGAATTAATATAGGATAAGCTAAAATCAGTTTTAATTCTTTAATATATTAATGATTTGTGGTTTCCACCAACTATATCCATCTGCATATGATACATTACTAACTCAACAGTCAGCCAGAAATCATCCCCATCTTCTAAGACAGGAAGCATAGGTAAATTAATAGTCATCCATGGAATACACCACACATGCACACATGTAGAGTTATCTACAGGTCTGAAAGCCCCACTCGACTCATGATAAAGGCCCAGTCTATGCCTTTTCTCTTTTACCTTGGTTTTTCCCATAGCACGAATGCTGTGATAAGCACTATAGCAGACTGGTCAGTAGCACAGACTCTGTCAAAGCTAATTTTTAAAGATAGGTCTAGAAGCAGAGGGCCAGTTTTCAGGCCTGCTCACCCATGATAGGTCAGGCAGAGGGGGATAAGCGGGCACTCACATCCAATGTGTGTGTACGAGCAATTGCCAAAGTTAAGGACGACAAGGGGTACATTTTTTTTTTTTTTTTGAGACCAAGTCTCGCTCTGTTGCCCAAGCTGGAGTGGTGCAGTGGTGCAATCTTGGCTCACTGCAACCTCCACCTCCCAGGTTCAGGCAATTCTTCTGGCTCAGCCTCCCGAGTAGCTGGGATTACAGGCATGTACCACCATGCCCGGCTAATTTTTTGTAGTTTTAGTAGAGACGGGGTTTCGCCATGTTGGCCAGGCTGGTCTCGAACTCCTGACCTCAGGTGATCTGCCCACCTAGACCTTCCAAAGTGCTGGGATTACAGGCGTGAGCCACCGCGCCCAGCCAGACAAGGGGTACATTTTTAAGGTAGAAGGAAAAGTCATCAGGGAAGGTGGGTTAGATCAGCTGTGAAAGTCCCCTCAAATATGCAAGTGCTCACAGATGATTTTCAGGAAATACTGTTCGTTTTACTGTGATAATGGTATATTTGTTGTTAAAAGAAAAAAGAGTCCTTATCTTTTCAGAGATACTTACTGATGTCTTCATGGATGAAATGATGTGATGTTTGGGATTTGCTTCAAAAAGTCTTAAGGGGTAGTGAGAAAGAAGGATAAGAAAATAAATGAAATGTACTTATTGGTGTTGTGTATATTTGCATCCATTTCACTATTCTCTTGGCTTTTGGAGATGTTTTAACAGTTTTCCATAAGAGTGTTTTTTAAAATGTAGTTGCTCAGAAAATTTGTGCCAGTTGATTTTTACTCACCAGGAAGTCGACTCCCGCTTAAACTAAGGCCACCACCCTCTTTCACAGAGCTCCACCCTCTAGCACAAGTCACCTCATGCCACTCAGAGAACCATCTCCAGCCCTGGTTACTTTTTGTGAATGCACCAGGTATTGCTCCACAGAGTCATCTCTGGAGAAAGTTTTTTTCTTTGTCTTTGGTCAATGATCCTCTGTCCCTCTTGGCAGACTGACTCCAGTGGCCTTTTATTTTCAGTTATTCCATCCTAACCCCAGGGAATCCTCAGAGGACCTGCCCCCATATACATATCTACCAATCACACCACCTTTCTCCTGATTCAAGAAGCCCCTGAAATCTTCCCTTTTTCTGATATATTGCTGGAATGATCAGCAAGGAGATGAAGAACTCCCTCCTGACCTGGAAATACTTACTGAAATGAAACAGGAAATTCCAACAATTTCTCTCTCCATTATCTCAAGAATAATTAAACTGTTTAATTCATTGTTAAAAAGGTTTCCTGCCATAAATGCTAATATAGTGAGTGCTATTGAGCTCTTTACAAGCACAAGACATGTTCTAAGTACTTAACGTGAGTTAACTTAATTAATCCTCCTAACAATGCTACTGGCTAGGTACTATATTTTCCCTATTTTACAGGTGGAAAAACTGAGGCACAGAATTAAGTAATTGGTTCAAGGCCACAGCCAGTTAGTAGGGATGGAGAATTGAGCACAGAAGCCTATCCATGGCCCAAAGTTGCCCTGCGGGGTGTACTGGGGTAGCTGACAGCTGGGGGCTGGCTAAATATAGCCACAGGTAAAGGGGAAGCTATCAGGGACTGCTGGAACATGTTAGAGTGGATATGCTGCCAGATTCCAATTTAGGCAGATTTTAAAGATTAAATAAAAATCGGGTGGACTCTTTCAGCCATTGGTCAGGCACTAAAGTCAGGAGGGAACTTTGGAGTGAGGACCTCCTAGACTTCCCTGGCAGCAGCAGCCTGGAGCCTGAGGGTCATTTACAACAGGCCAGGGCCTCTCTTTGAGGTCTGTTGCATATTCTGTGTCTGTGAGTCCCTCAGGCCCCTGGTAGAGAGGGCTCAGCTGACCTGAGTGGTTAAGTGACTTGCTCACAGTCTCAGCATCCTGCAGGGCAGAGCCACCTAGAAGCCTTTCACACCAATCCTGTGCTCCTTCCACACATAGACCCCACACTGTCTACCCTGGGCTGCGGCCTAGGGACTAATAGCATCAGCAAAAACTGCATAGGCATAGCATTCACCCTGTGCGAGCCACTGTCCATTATTACCTCATTTAATCCTCTAAAAATTCATTGAAGTAGAAGGTGTTATTATTCCTAAATTATAGATGAAGACACTGAGACACGAAGTTAGGTGATATGCCCTAGGTCACATTGCTAGTTAGGATTGAAATGGGAAAATGAGTCTTTAGGGCAATACAATTAAAAAGCAAATACTTTGATAAAAGGAAAAAAAAATACGTTTCCTTTGTTGTGAAAAGAAAAATACACGACAGCAACTGAAAATGAGAACAGGTTTTCCCTTAAGCGGCGTAGGCCCTGGACTAGAAATGGGCCCTGCTCAGTGGGCTTGTCCTCTGGTGCCACTCGGAGAGTCCGAAACTTCAAAGGGACTGCAAAGGAGCAGGTGAGGGAGGCCTCAGTGTGGGCTGGTTCTGCGTGTGTCTGGAGAAGGCTCTGTGCTGACATCATGCCTTATATAAGCTCTGGATCAAGCCTGGGGGAGGAGATCCCGATGAGTCACTCTCACCAGAGGATCCTGACGAGGATGCTTAGACTTTGGGAAATATTCAGAAAGGCTTAGTGGTTAGTGCCCTTGCACAATGCCCACTAAATGGAGAAAGAAATGAGTGTCCTTCTTAATTTAGGCTAGATATGGGCACTAAGGCCTTACACAAAGAAAGTGATCCCCTCCGGGGTCGCACACCCATCTTCGGCCGGCAGACGTCTACGCAGCCGCACACCTCCATCGCCCTGTTCTTTATACCTGGCTCTGGTTCCTAACCTCGCTGTCAACACAGCCTAACGCCAGGCACCTGGTGTTATTGTGAGGTGGTGTGAGTGGAAGAAACTATCACTTGCTGCAATAGTAGCTAACTCTTGATTTTTTAAAAAAGTGTAAATCTGAGACTGAAAGTTGTGGGTGATGTTTAACGTGAAGTTCGGGTGTCCCTGGATGGGCTCGGTGTGTGGTGGGCAGCGTCTGCCTCGCAGGCCGCGCTCCTTTCCGCGTCGGATCTGCATGTGGGCTGGGATTTGTCTTTGGCTTCTTGTCTGGTTTGGGATGAGACCCTCGCGTCCCAGGGGAGGGGGGCAGGTGTTGCTCCAGTCGAGCGAATGGAACCAAATTACAGGCCCGTCTGTCACCTCCTCTGGGAGAAGGTGGGGGAGGCGGGACGGGCGCGGGGTGGGAGGGGAGGGGCCAGGCGGGCCCGCGCGGAGAGCGGAGAGCCCCGCCCCCAGCCCGCCGCCGCCCGCGCAGCCTACACGCCAGGTCCAGGGGCTTCGACCACAGCTCCCGGGCCGCGCCACCTCGCTCGGCAGGCGCCTCAGACCCGGCCGCGTCTAAGGGGCGCCGGCGAACGCCTCACACTGAAAGTGTTTTCCACTGAATTGACTGACGTGTCTTCTGACGGCACTGACTCGGGGGCTGCGTCTGTTCTGCTGAAAACAGAAACATCCTCCACACAGATCTGTTTCCCTGGGTCTTCAGTCTAGGATAAGCCGCTCGCTCGCTCACGCACGCACTCTCAGGACGCCACACCAGTGGGCGCCTGTGGACACGGTGATCCCTGCCCCAACTTGGCTCGCTCGCCGCTCCTCTCAGGGTGCGGACCTCAGGGAGAGCGGGCGGACGCGGACGCCGCAGGTGGGATCGCGGCCACGGGACCTTGGAAGTCACTCGGAGGCTGTCGGACGTAACCGGCGATAATGATGACACCTCGCTGTCTGCGGCAGTCTCGGGAGAGCGTCCCTCCACCGAAGGCCCCAGTGGGGCGCAGCAGTGTTAGTCTGAGCTACCTGAGAAAAACACCAACAGATAACGCCGGCCCTTTGTGGACAGCAGGGGACAGGAATAATAAATTGCCGTTATTTTGTTTGCTGTTATAAATAGAGCAACAAAGACTATAGGAGAGAATGAGGGGAAAACAAGATCTCAAACCAGACAGAGCGTTTCTAATAAGAAACGAGTTCTTGTCAAATTCTCCAGACTTCAATGGAGAAAACTGTTTCATATGCCTTGTTCTTTCTCCTTGCCTCTGGGGTGGGAAAGGCTAAAGAAATTGTCAGTTCCTGGGAGCTCTTTCAGTAAGAAAAGAGCTGAGGCAGAGAGGGCGGATGTACTGCGGGCCCAGGAAGACACACATTCCTTCCCTTTTTCTTTGACAATAAAGTGATTGACAGAGATAATTTCCCATGTGAGAGGATAAAAGAATTGCTAGCAGATAATGGCCCGTGTTTAGATTGTGGCTGATAAGACTCTGTCCATCCCATGTCAAGAGATGACTGAAAAGTGAAAAATTAATTCCATTATCCAGCTGTTGCTGCTGTTAAGTGCCAAAATACCCAGATGTTTCCAAACATCTGAGTATTTGACAGCACGTTTTTACTATAGATCCAGATGTTTGGTATTGTGTAGACAAAGACCAAACCTAAACACGGAAAAGAAAAATAACTAACTGGGAATAAGGAAGCCAAGAGGTGGTTAAGAGGACAGCAAGAAGGGGAATTGAGTGGTGATGGGAAAGAAAAGGAGAAATTAAAGACAAAAAAATGTAAAGAAAGGTAAAACATAAAAACCAGTAAATTTTTTAAAAAAGAACAACATTCTATTTCTTCATAGCCCACACCTTGACCTCATTCTTACCTGGCTCCATGAAAAGCATTTCTGCTTGTCCAGGTCCGGGTTATATGGGGGATGGGGGGGTTGGGGGAGGCCGGAGGGGAAGGTTTAAAAGAATGACTGGGAAGAGAAATCCTGAGGAGACCTAGGGAAGCAAACTTGGCACTAATGCCTGGGCATTAGGCTTACCCAGGGAGGGCAGCTGTATGAAGGGGAGAGGCTACAAAATGGAAAAGTGATTAATATACTGGGGTGGGGGCAGGGGTGATTTTCACACTCAGCAATGAAAAGCCAAAATTCCAGTCAAGGATATTCACATTAAGCAAAGCACTGAAATGTCTTGATTAGTCAACTTTGTTTCCAGTTATCAGTCAGGATGTTGAGCTCCATATAGACAGAGCCAATGATAGTGTAACAGAAGGAAAAGGGTAATTGAGTGGGGGAAGGTTGTGCAGTTTGGTGACAGATTTAGAGGAGGGGACATCATGTGATTGAGGTGATGGTGGGAGTGTTAGGCTTTCAGCACAGCTCACAAAGGCTCCTGTAATTCCCAAGCTGTCTGTTATCTATGAAATGCAAATCAGGAGGGGAGTGACATCATGTCGGATTGTGGCCACAGGGAGTAATTATTTAGACATTAAAGGCTATTGGAGGGAGTGGTTGACAATATTAATGATGTCCAGATGGACAGAGTGTGATGCTAAAATTATTTTCTAGTACAAAGAACAAGAGAATTTTTATCAGGTTTACTCTTCTATTGGACAGTCTATCTTTTGGAGGTTTGCCCCTCAAAGAGATGGTGATACTAAGAGATGGCCTCTGGAATCAAAGCACAGAGGGGATTGTGGAAGGAGCTTTGTTCTCCAGCTTCTCAGAGGAAAGGCACAGTCAATATGTGAAATATTCACACAATAATTTTGACTATTAAAAAGGGAAATTATCTAAGGGTAGTGTATGTAACAAGTCCCTCCATCTCATTCTTCCTCTCTTATCCAAATATAGCAGCACACGGGAACTTGTTGCTTTTCATGGTATTGTTTGCTCTCCACCTCCTGCAATACAAACACTAGTACAGACACCTTGGTCCTTAATGCTGGTATCAGCTGTATAACCACAGATAACAGTATTATCAGCCATTGATTTTTAAAAATGGTCTACATGAGGCGAAATGCAGCCTAGCTAACACCATAGCATAAACAAAAAAAGGAGGAAGCCACAAACCAGGACTCAAATTGGGAAAGATTCACAGGCAATGGGAAGATCCAGAGGCCATGTATGCTGATCTGGGCTGTAGACCTGACAATGCCACTGCAAGTTCTGCTCTCTTCCCAGAGCAGATAACCAATATTTGAGTGGGAACTCACAGGGGGATCCAAACCAGCTGCCTATCTTTCTGAATCATGTCAGAATGAATGATGCACCAAAATAAACAAAAATGTGCCTCTGATATATGTGGATTCTTGCATGAAATTAAAGGGACCGGGGCACAGGTAATTTTTTTTAGCTTTTTACATTTAAAAGTTATGAAATTGGTAAAGAAAGGAGGATTTGGAAAGTGAATAGAAACACCCGAAGACAATTTCAATGATTTCCCTCACCCCTGTCCTCCTTAGGTTGTGGCTTACAATACCAACATGCAGGGCTTTTGGGAAGGGTCAATTTAACATGATTCCCCTAAGCTAGGAGCTTTCTAAATGGTCCCATAACCCCTTGTACCGGCCTCCATCATAACACTGATATCACTGCACTATACTGGCATATTTATTTCTCTCACTTCTCTCCTAGGTTATGAGCTTTTCAAAGGCAGGTAATCTGACTTATTGGCCATTGAATCATCAGCACCTGTGATGTGCCTGGTATATAACATGCCCTCAATATTTTAATATAAATTAGAAGAACATCATAGCAAGCTTTGCAAACTGTTCAAGACGGTGTAACAAGGAAATCTCACAGGGAGGGAGACAAATGTTATGAAATCATTAAACCTATTATGGAGGATAATAACTATGATATATAAAGAACAACAACAGTGGAGAAGTTACCCAGTAATTATTAATATAAAATAGTTAGAAGAGGATCAGGAATGAAATGTGTGTCTCAACCATAAGCCAGTAATTCAATTCAGTTATTTCAATTCAATTCAACAGATACTTACTGAGTACTTACGTGCCATTGTGTATCATATACAGTATGAATAACTGTAAAAGGAATATACAATTTTACAGCAAGAAGATAAATATTTTATAGAAAGTACTTAACATTTTGGTGTTTGGGGACACATGAATAGAAAATGTCAGTAGTTCAAGTGGAAAGCAGTACAGCATCATGGTTTAAATTGAGGGTTGACAATACTCACAATATGAAAATGGCATAAAATTCAAATTTCAAGGTAGGTAAATAAAGTTTTATTGGAACATAGCAACACTTTATTTATGTGTTGTTTACGACTGTCCTTGAGCTGACAATGGTAGAGTTGAGTAGTTGTAAGAGAGAGTTTACGGTCCACAAAACCTATTACTATTTGGTCCCTTACAGAAAGTTTGCAAACTCCTGGTGTAGAGAAGAGCCCTAGAATTAGAATGCCTGGTTTCAAATCCCAGTGCTGACACTACTTTCTAGTCACAAGATTTGAATAAGTTACTTTTCTCTTCTTTGATTTCATCATCTATAAAATAGGTATAATAATAGTACTTTCTTCAAGGGACTTTTGAAGGAAAAAAGTGTTCAAAATGGTGTTTAGAGTGTGTCTAGAAAACATAAAAAGTTCTCAAAACTCAACAATAAGATAACACACAATTCAATTAAAAATGAGGCACAAGATTTAAACAACCACTTCGCTAAAGAAAAGATATAAATGGCAAATAACACATGTAGAGTTGCTCAATATTATTAGTAATAGGGAAATGCAAATTAAATCCATGATAAGATATCACTTTACTACTGTTAGATTAACTTAAAAAGAAAAACTTATGATACCAAGGTCTGGCAAAGATGTTGAACAATTGGAACTCTCATACATTGCTGGTGGGAATGTAAAATGGCCCAGCTATTTTGGAAAATAATTTGGCATTGTCCTTCCTACCCTTATCAATGAGTCTTTACTTTGTGCTTCACTTAGGTGCTATAGTCACTTACCTGGATTCCTTAGGTCTTAGGAAGATACTTTCGTGCATGAATAGTTGTTCAAATTGATGTTTTTGTGAGGGGATGAGCACTAGAAAGTCCTATTATGCCATCTTGCTGATGTCAGTCTTAAGATAAGTACATTTGATACTAGAATTAAGAAAGATAATTCAGAAAATAGAAAACTATTAAAGTAACTGAGTAGTATCCTCAGGAGATTATATGAGTAAAGATATTGTATTATTATTATTATTATTATTTTGAGACAGAGTCTCACTCTGTTGCCCAGGCTGGAGTGCAGTGGTGCGAGCTCAGCTCACTGCAGCCCCTGCCTCACAGGTTTAAGCAATTCTACTGCCTCAGCCTCCCGGGTAGCTGGGATTACAGACGTGTGCCACCACACCTGGCTAATTTTTTTTGTATTTTTAGTAGAGACAGGATTTCACCATGTTGGCCAGGCTGGTCTGGAACTCCTGACCTCAGGCGATCCTCCCGCCTCAGCCTACCAAAGTGTTGGGATGACAGGCGTGAGCCACTGCGTCCAGCCTCAGATATTGTATTCTTAAAGGAACAAGATAAGAGAAAGTAAAATCAGAGATCAATATAACTTTTTAGAGTAAAACAACATAATTCATGCAGAAAAACTAGAAGAGTTAGAAAATAAAGACAGGAAAATCTTTCACAACACTGAACAAAAATATGAAAAATATAAGAGAAAACATAAATCATGGATATTAACATCTGAAGATCAAAAATAGTTAATTCTAGAAAGAGAAAATGAAATCAATGGAGGGGAGAATATTATAAAGAAGTAACACAATAAAAATTTTTATAAAGAAAAGGATACTTCAGTATGCACATTATTAGGAAATTTTAGATCTTCAAAGATACACAGAAAATTCTGAGTTTTCAGGAAGAAAAAAAAAGGTATCCTATAAAAGAACATGATTTGTATTGCTATCAGCAACGTATTATGCCAAAAGAAAATGAAGCGGTATCTTCAAAGGGTTGAGAGAAAAATGATTTTGAAATTGGAATTGTATACCCAGCAAAGTTATCAATCAATTGTGAAGACAAAAATAAAACCTTTTTTAAACAAGCAAAGCCTCAAGACATTTGCCTTTCACATGCCCTTTTTTAGTACATTATTTGAATACATACTGCAAGAAAAATAAGGGCTTAAACAGCCACAGCAAAACCAAGATAATATGAAAGCCAAAAAAGAGTGAATGCTGTTTAGGAGAGCAAAGAAGCAAAGTCCCAGGATGATAATGGCATAACTAATCTAGAAAGAAAATGGTCTAGTTTGGAGCAGAGAGAGAAGGTATTAGGATGGAGGTCCCTCATTATCAGAGGGATTCTATATACTTGAGGTCTGTGGAAAAATAAACTTGAAGGTATGCAAAAGAAATTGGAAAGGTCACTAGAAACATCAGGAAAAATACAAAGCTTCATACAAATGTTAAAGTTAAAAATATAAAGCAGCCATCCAAATATGAGCAGTTAGTGGGCTTCAAGTAGAAAACAGGAATCTATTCTCAAAGGTAAAATATGTTAAAAGGGCATAGTCCAGATGTGAAACACCAAAATGTAACAAAATATTTAGCAGTTAGAATATTGCAAGAAAGGAATAAGTATTTAGCTTTGATGTGAGAAACATGTCTTTTGAGAGGCACAGAGTTTGGGACTTTGGGACCATAGTACACTATGCCACTTTGCATTGAATATTTGCATGGTCATAAACTGTAAATGTGGTTTGTAGTTTGTTTTTCACTTTTTATTCTGAAAAATTTTGAACACATATAAACATATTGTACAGTACAATGAACTCCTTATGCCTATTACCCAGCCTCAATGCTGATCCATCTCATGGTCAATTTTCTTTCATTTATACTCCCCACTCCCTGTATTATTTGGAAATATATTCTAAGTCATTATATCATGAAATCCATAAATAGTTTAGTATTTAGCTCTAAATGATAGTTTTTCAAACTCTATACATTGCTTGATATGCCCCCTAAGTCCCTGTTAATCCATAGGATATTTCTTCTTCTTTGCATTTATTTTTATTTATGTATTTTTTTTTGTAGAAACGAAATAGTTTTCTCTATTGAGTTTCTCACAGTCTGGATTTTTCTAATTAAATCCCCATTGTTGGGATTTTGCATTTTCTATAAATTGGTAAGTAGATCTAGAAGCTTGACCAGATTCAGTTTTCAATTGTTGGCAAATCTGCTTCATAGGCAGTGGTATGTGTTTCTATCAGAAGGCTCATGATGTCTAGTTGATTCTCTTTTTTTGATATTAGCAGCCACTGATGACCATGGCTTAGGTTCATTAATTCATTAGCAGTTATAAATTGTTTTTCTAATTCTATTATTCTTTCTTCATCTATTATTTGGGACACTTTATGAAGATAAACTTCCTGTCATCAACCATTTGGTTAACCTTAGGTACAGCTCATCAAATAGGAAAGACAGGATCAGTTGTTGTTTCTTTACATTAATTTACCAGTTTTCATTAATGAGTTGATTCTCTAGCATCTTCCAAAGGTGACTAATAAGATTTTTAAATGTTTTCTATGTGTTATAAAATCATGGTTTTAAAGTAGATGATGTGTTTCCATCCATTGCAGTTATTATCCTTATTAATACTTAAATTGCCCCATTCTTGGCCAATGACAGCCTTTTCAGGTTGGCTTCTAGGTCTTTTCAACATGATCTCAGTAGTGTTTCATAATATTCTTGCTTTTGATATGACAAGATGTTCCAAGTTTGTTTTATACATTTCCTTCCTCAGATCGTGAATCAGCCATTTCTCCAAGGTACCCTAGTTCTTTTTAGTGCACAGTGGTGCTTATAAACCGCAATCTGTGAATAGGGGTCCTCATTGCTACTAGCTTGGCTGTTGCTACCAAATCTTTTCAATGTAAAGAGCTAGGAAATATTTTTGATTCCTTGTTTTGCTTTAGGATAAATTATAACTTTCAATTCAAAGTCAAGACTACAGGGCTTTTAGTTGCCTTCTTTTGATTTTATATCTCTATCTCCTTTCTTTCATGCTGAATATATCAGTTCTCAACGACACCAATATGATTCCTTTTTTATTTGCCTTATCCTACATAAAAACACAGTCTTAAGAATAACAGAAACAATATTACTGTAAAAAATATGATAACTGAAACAGTCTAAGATTTTTTTTTCTGACAGCCCTTTTTGTCTTAGAGTATAAACTACTAGATAAAATTGTCATATTTATTTTATTTTATTTTATTTTGGTGACAGGTTCTTGCTCTGTAGCCCAGGCTGGAGCACAGTGGTGCCATTACAGCTCACTGCAGCTTTGACCTCCCCAGACTCAAACGATCCTCCCACCTCAGCCTCCTGAGTGGCTGGGACTACAGGCACATGCCACCACACCCGGCTAATTTTTTCTATATTTTATAAAGATGAAGTTTCATTATGTTGTGTAGGCTGGTCTTTAACTCCAAGGCTCAAGCGTTCCGCCTGCCTTGGCCTCCCAAAGTTCTGGGATTACAGGTGTTAGTCACTGCACCTAGCCTATTGTATTTTACAGTTACTTGAAATAGTTTCTCTCTGTGTGGTAATGCTACCAACTGGACTTATTTGTTTCACTTTTGCTTTTTTAAATTTAGTTTTATTTTAGAATTATGTTAGAATATAGAGTTTATTTTAGAATTATTTTAGAATATATTTCAAAGGCCATATCTATAGAATTAGGTATATTTTAAGAATTTTTATTCCCATGACCCGCTCCACTCTGTTTCCTCTCTCTATATAGAAACTTGTTTTCATGGTTTGTTCTTTTTTTATTCTGCAAATAAGTGTGTGTCTACGTATACACACATATCTGCACATATATGTGTATGTGCATATGTACATATGTATGTGTATATATACAGATATATATGCACACCTTCCCACATACTTGTGTATATTAATATCTCTTACTTTCTTAGATAAATGGTGGCATACTATATGTATTTATCTTCATGTTGTGTTTTCATTTAGTATATCCTGAAAATCACTCCATAACAACAGGTAGAAATATTCAGATTCCCTTTAAAAATATTTTTTGCCCAAGTCTAACGAGGTATCACTGAAAGACAATAAACTACAGGTATTTAAAGTATACAATTTGATCTCTTTTGACATGTGCATACACCAAAACTAAGATGACAAACATTTCTATTACTTCCAGAAATTTCCTTGCACTTATTTATAATTTATTTCTCCATCTACCCATTTCCAATCTCTGATCAGCTTACTGTCACCATAGATTAAATTTCATAATCTAGAACTTTATGTAAATGGAATAATAGAATATGTTCTTTTATTTCTGGCTTCTTTCACTAAGCACAATGATTTTAAGATTTATCTATGTATCAGTAGTTTGTTTCATTTTATTCCTGAGTAGTATCACATTGAATGGATATACCACAATTAGTTACTCATTCACCAATTTTTGGATATTTGGATTGTCTCCAGCTTTTGACTCTAACACATGAAGCTGCTATGAACATTCATGTGTCAGTACTTGTATGGACATATCATTTTATTTAAAAGTTAAATATATATGTATCACACAAGTCAATCATTCCATTCCTAGGTAATTACTTTTTTGTAGCTGCACAGTACTCTGTTGTGTAGATGTATCATAGCTAATAAGACAAGTTTCCTATGGATGGACGTTTAGGGTGTTATTTGTCTTTTACTATTATAAATAGTACTGCAATATAAAATCTTGTGCATACGTCTTTTGGTATTTTTGTTAGTGTATATGTAGGGCAAATTCCTAGAAGTAGGAAACCCCAGGCTTTTCTGCGAAAATAGCAGCAGAGGAGGGGCTAATAAACAGAGAAATCACGTAGTTCCATGCCTTCTCATAGTGATTGGATTCTGGACACTTATCAGAGTCAAATTCGAAGGTGAACCAGAAATATCTAAAATTGTATTCAACACTCTCCTAGCCCAAATAATGAGAAAATCAAGGACAGATGCACTTTGAATTCAAAGTCCCAATAGGCTAAAAGTAAAAGAATGAAAAAAGATATATTATGCACACAGTAATCATAAAAAATCTGATGTGGCTGTATTAATATCAGACAAAGTAGACTTTAAGGCAAGAAGTAGTGCCAGAGATAAAGAGGAACATTTTGGAATAGTAAGAGGATCAATTTCTCAAGAAGACATAACAATCTTGACTGTGCATGTACCTAATAACAGAACTTTTCCCTTAGTCATATACTAAATTTTCTGTCCTTTTTTTTTTTTTTTGAGATGGAGTCTCACTCTGTCGCCCAGGCTGGAGTGCAGTGGTGCGATCTTGGCTCACTGCAACCTCCGCCTCCAAGGTTCAAGCGATTATCTTGTCTCAGCTTCCTGATAGCTGGGACTACAGGCGCGCGCCACCATGCCCAGCTGATTTTTTATTTTTAGTAGAGACAGGGTTTCAACATGTTGGCCAGGCTGGTCTCGAACTCCTGACCTCAGGTGATCCACCCACCTCGGCCTCCCAAAGTGCTAGGATTGCAGGCGTGAGCCACTGCGCCCGGCCCATATACTAAATTTTCATATGTAGTTGAGTATTCCTACATTTTCAGAAAGTTTGTTTCATTGTTCTGTCTGTCTAGTCATGGGCAAATGCCATCCTGTTTTCATTATGGCTCAGAGGAGCTTTTAATATGCCTTAATATCTGGTAGGTCTAGACCCTGGTCCCACTACTGTTCTCAAAGGTTTTCTATCATTTATTGTTTATTCTCCCTCCAAATGGACTTTATAATCAACTTGTGTAGATACAGAAAAAGAAAAAAAAATCCTGGTGGTATTTTTTATTGTATTACATTGGGTTTATAAATTTAGGAAAAAAAGATGTTCAGTCTTCCTTTTCAAGAACATGTATTTTCTTCATTTATTCATCTCTTTTGTTTATTAGTTTTTGACTTTTAGAATAAAGCTATAGACAAATAGCATACTTAATAGTAGTTACAAAACAGAATGTTATCAATCTTATCAAGGGTAAAAAAAAGTATAGCTGATTGCAGTTGAGGGATAGAAGGAGAGCAGAAGGGGTGGAAAGAAGTATAGGGATTTTAATATCCTCAACTTACAAAGTAAGAAATCAGAGTTTACAAAACAAAAAAGAGGGGTTTATGTATTTTTACTAAAGGTAGAGAAATAAAAAAATAGTTATATAACTAAATTGTAGGAAGGAAGAAAGGCCAGGAAGGTGTATAGAACTAAAACATTGTCCACCTTGACAGAAGTTAACAGGTAACGTCTAATGTGATACTCCTATAATTTAGAAATATGGAAGGAACCACTCTAAGAATTCAACACAAAAACAATTGAAAGTAGTTGCCCCTCAGAGAGCAGACTTGGGTAGCCAGGTAAGAGCCTGTGGTATTTTATTATAAACACACTTTGTACTATCTGATTTCTTAGCTATTTGCATATAACATCCAGGTAAAAATATTTTAATAATTATAGTATATCATAAATTAAAAGATAGCTGTATATTGCTAAACTTCAAGATAAATATTTTATTTATTAACTTATTTCCTTAAGTAGGAGAAAGTAATTGAGTAGTAATTAGACATCTCTTCTGCCTGGATATTAGAAGATAATACCCAGCTAACGATCAGCCTCCTACTTCTGATATAATAGCCTTGGGGAAGCCAGACCACAGTAAAATGATTATTTAATGGACAGTTGTGGGAAGTAGGCACCCTTAAAGATCTGAGCCCTGTTCTCAAACTTGGGCTGCTGCCACTTAAATTGCCTTCACCGGACCAGCACCTTTAAACCCAACCTTGTTTCGGAGGTTTTTCCCCTGAACAGCGGACAGGAAGTTGCACACCAATTAATGTGCAATAATTCCCCACCCTAGGAAGAACAAGATGGATTGAGGGTGGAGAAACAAGAACTAGACAATGAGTGTCTTTCTATCTTTTTCATCTAATCCCTGTACTCCAAAGACTCTTTTTTCTTTTTATTAAGTTCCAGGATTTAATTGGATTGCTCATGTATACTAGGGGAAAATAAGTAGGCTGTAAATTTCTGAAGTGAGTTTACTGAATTCAGTCTACAATCACAAGTGGTGATTTGGGGAATTATTTAATAGATGATGGTGTAAAAGGACGAGGCGCCCTCAGTTAGTGTTAGAAAAGGCCCCAGCCTCAATTACACAACCAGCGCCTAAATCCTTCCATGACCTCCCAGCAAAGCCTCTCCCCACTTCCACCTGCTTCCCTCTGGCCACAGGTTGCCCTTTTATGCCTTTTATTTTTTATCCTTTAGGGCTGTCCCTTTACATATTTGGATTAAAAATATGTGGGGTGGTGAATAGAGGTGGGGTTTGGGGTACGAATAATAGAGTACAGAGTGCGATCTCTAGTCTTTTATCATTTTCCCTGTTTCTCCCAAGTTACATTCCAAGTTTTAAATTTACCACAAGAAAGACGATTATTAAGGGTGGGCATGGTGGCTCATGCCTATAACCCCAGCACTTTGGGCATCCGAGGCTAGCAAATTGCTTGAGCCCAGGAGTTTGAGACCAGCCTGGGCAACACGGTGAAACCCCGTCTTTACAAAAATACAAAAATTAGCCAGGCATGGTGGTGTGCACCAGTAGTCCCAGGTACTTGGGATGCTGAGGTGGGAGGATCGCTTGAGCCTGGGAGGTCAAAGTTGCAGTAAGCTGACATGGAGCCACTGTACTCAGGCCTGGGCAACAGAGCAAGACTGTCTAAAAAAAAAAAAAGATTATTAAGTAGACTGGATTCTCCACTTTCCTGGCCTGCATATCTTCTTCCTATGGTGAGCCTACAAGTGAATTTTAATTTGAAGAGTGCTTGGTGATTACGGTGATCATGAAATAAAAGTAAAAAGAGCTGGAGAGAGCAGAAGGACAGCTTTTCCCATGAATAAAGGAAAATCGCAATATGACAAGCATCCTCATATCTCCCAGCCTCTCACCCCTGGCCCTTATGGAGCATCTTGGGTATTAGCTTTCCAGGAAAGTGTTCACCCAAGGCTAAATAGAGTGCTACTTTGTTTTGGAGATTATTCAAAGCCAAACTACTGAAACGGTACACTTTTGTGTTTCTATTCCACTCATGATGGTAGAGTGTGGAGGCAGTTAGCACAAGGTCCCAAAGCCTTCATTCCTGAATGCTGTGATTTGAAAACCACCCCATCCTACTGAACTTTCCTGATATTTGTCATTGAGAATTACTGCGTGTTTATTCTGGGAAAATGAATCATGGTTGTAAACATTTGCCTGGAACCAAGAGGCTGTCAGTCTGGGCATTGGAAGAATTACTAAGGACAAGATGACCTAACGTGACCCAGATATGGGAGGGAAGGAGAATAAAAAAAGGAGAAAAAGAATAACAAGAAAGGGGAGGGAAAAGACCAGCAGCAATGATGGAAAACTAGAAAATTTTGTGTCTGAGAAGGAATTATGACAGAATACAAGTTGGAGGACAAGTTTGCCTTTGCCTCAAGCTCCTCCCTCCCTTGCCCTTCACAGGCCAAAGGACCAGACTACCCTCAGAACCACCTGCAGAAGAATCCCATTCCCTCCCATGCTAAGTTTCTGGGTGCATAGTTAGAGGTCTTGCCTCTCTCTAACCCTGTTTTTCACCTGGCTTGGGATAATGCAGATAATGCAAAGAGTTGGAGCCTGTGCTCAGCTCTGTTAACTACTTGTGAGAGGTGGACACAAGCACAGGCCTGTAGTCAACATTTGTTTGCACCATGAATTTATTATTTATTATTGTGTCCCTGAGACAATATGACCCATAAAGAGGTGGTGCCAGTTAATCTTAGGTCAGTGTCCATTCAAATAAAGTCCACATTCTCTTTGGAGAGCAGACATCTTTGCAAGACTACTGACTACCAGACATCTCCAGCCCTTAGCTTAGGCTTGATCATTGTGACTCTGATAAGCTTCTCCTTGGCATGCTAGCCTCACACGCTCTCTCTAAGTCTACTCCAAAAGGCTTTCTGGCAGCTCTATTTTGTAGGCTTGGTCTGTCCCACCCACATATTTTCTATTGCTGATTGCCAAGATGCCTGTAGCCAATGTTTGTTTGCACCATGAATTTATTCTCTAGTAGGAGGAGGGATAAGAAGTTCAATAGCAGAATTAGTATACAAAAAGGGCAAAAAGAGGTAGTGTGGAAATATAAATTAAACTCTGTGGGATCCCAAGAGAAAAGATGATTAATTACAACTAAGTGAATCAGGAAATGCTTCACGGAAATGGTATTCACACTGGGCTTCTGTGGGCAGGTTTCAACAGGCAAGGTGGGAAAAAGGCATTCCAAGTGAGAACAATGTAAGATGGGGACAGAGCTGGAAAAGTTCAGTGTAGGTGGAGTTCTGATCATCAAGGGCCTTCAATGCTGTGCTCAGGAATTTGAACTTCATTCCATAGACAGTTGTGGACCAGTGGAAACTTCTAAGAGGAATGGTATCAGATCTGATGATAGTGACCATTTATTGAGTACTCACTATAATCTAGGCATCGTGCTAAACACTTCACAGGCATTCACTTAGCCTTCATAATCACCCCATGAGGATGGTGGACTTGGACAGTAGTTTGAGAATGGGCTAGAAGCAAAATAAATGGTTAGGGATGATATAGTAGGAGAGGCCATGGTCTCAGTGGTTTAGTCCCTTGTCCCTAAATTGTAAAGTTTACTAACAATGGCAATGAGAACTGGAGTTAGAAATCTGAGGTGGCAGAATCAGAGGACCTGGTGGCCAGTTAGCTCCTGGGGTCAAAGGAAGCAAGTGGTTAGGGGATCTAGTAAACAATGCCAGCAGACCCTTGTCTTGGGAACTTAGCTCCCCTACCTTCCACCAAAATCCCAATCTCAGGAGAAAGGGGCATTTTGCTATTCACTGAATATGAGACTTGAAGATTCAGAAGATTATAGCCAGGAAGGCTTTTCCAGTTGGTCCAGGTGGGAGACCAGACAAGATGTAGAAGCAAATCAATTAGGGGCAATAAAAACACCTCCCTATCTGAAGCGCTCATCATGTGGCAGGCACTGCACTAGGCACTTCATAGACCTCATCTCACTGAATATTAACAATAACCTCATGATTAGGGTCCCTGCTGTACTCTAAGATAACCGAGATTTAGACAGATTAGGTAACTAGCCTGGGTTCACATACTAAGCAGAATTGAGATACACACCCAGAGTCTATGCTTATGACAGTGCAAGAAACTGCCTAAGAGGAAGACTTAGGCAGAGAAGACTATGACAGTGCAAGAAACTGCCTAAAAGGAAGACAGACTTCTCAAAAAGCAGCCAAGACAAGTCTGGCTCAAATTGGATTCATTCTCATGTCTACTAATGCATTTATTAATTTACCCTTTCATTTATTCATACACTAAACAATTGCTGAACACCTGCTCTGTGTGGGCATTGTGCTAGCTATTTGGGATAAAAAAAACTAATAAGACACCATGTCTGTCTTCAAGGAGACTATTCTAGAAGTGAAGGCAGGCAAGTGAACAGATAATTATAATGCACAGAGGAGGAAAGCAGCTAACCTGGCTTGTGGGGCTAAGGAAGGGAGTTGGAGAAGACTTCCTAAGGTGATAGCTGAGCTCAGTCCAGGAGTAGAGGGTGGCTAGGCTAAGGCAAGGAAGTGAGAAGAGAGCAATGTTCCAGGCAGTAGGACTGTTGCAAAGGGGTTTGGATCATAATCCTGAGAGACATGATCCAAAATGCCATAATCCTGAATATTGAAATCCCAAAAGATTTAAACCCCTAAAGTCTAAATTACAATCACAGTATAAACGTATCATTTTAGGCAGAACTATTACTTGTTATTGTCTTCACTGGAAATGAGGTATGTTTAAGGAGATGTGTGTGAGTGCCAAGTTGACAAGGGGTGAACTTCTGGACTTAATTTTAAATGTCAACTTGACTAGATTAAAGAATACCTAGAAATCTGGTAAAGCGTTATTTTAGGTGTGTTTGTGAGGGTGTTTCCAGAGGAGATTAGTGCCTGAGACTGAGTGGATTAGCTGGGGAAGATCTTTACCCAATATTAGAGGACACCATCCAATCGGCAAGGGTCCTGGAGAGAACAAATACAGAAGGCTATTGGCATCTGAGAGCTGGAACAGACTTTTCTTCTGCTGCCTTGGACATTAGAAAACACTGAAACTTCCTCAACAAATGAAGAGATGTCCTTTTTGTGCACCTGTATTTATGAAAGATAAGATTTCTCGAGATCGGCCGGGCACGGTGGCTCACGCCTGTAATCCAAGCACTTTGGGAGGCCGAGGCGGGCGGATCACGAGGTCAGGAGATGGAGACCATCCTGGCTAACACAGTGAAACCCCATCTCTACTAAAAATACAAAAAATTAGCCAGGCGTGGTGGCGGGCGCCTGTAGTCCCAGCTACTCGGGAGGCTGAAGCAGGAGAATGGCGTGAACCCAGGAGGCGGAGCTTGCAGTGAGCCGAGATAGTGCCACTGCACTCCAGTCTGGGCGGCAGAGCGAGACTCCGTCTCAAACAAACAAACAAACAAAAAAAAACAACAATTTCTCGAGATCTCAGCTCTTTGAGAAAGTGCATATGATGAGTTGGTGACCCATTGCATTTTTTGATCCATTTCATCAAAAGACTTAGGTTGTTCATCACAGTATTTCAGATGATTACAGTTATGAGACTGGGTGTACACAATTACCAACCATAATGATATTTATATATACATTTCCCTTTTTGACCTATTTCTTTATGAATACAGTTGTCTGCTCATCACGATGTGACTGTCAGTATACCTGAGTAGTTATGATTGCAAAAATGTATTTCATTTATCTATTTTATTGTATAAAGTGGCCTGTGAGTGTTCTGTCATTTTTATATGTATCTCAAATAAAATATCTTTAAACTAATTTTAAAATTACTTTTCCCAGAATTGTAATTTTGTGATTTTGATTTTTGGGGATTTCAACATGTGGGATTATCACATCTGAGATTGTGTCTTTTGGGATTATGATTGGCTCTTGGTGCAAAGAAACAACAGACAGAAACAACAAGCTCTATACTGAGATCTACAAGCAATTTGGATTGTCAAAGGCAATGTTGAGAGGCAGAGGAGACAAGAGGCTGGAGTAGGGGCAAGAGAATGTACCATTCAGAGTCATGGAGCTTGGATTTCATCCTACAGGCCCATGGGGAGCCACTGAAGGGGAGACTTAGCTTCATTAAAGCTCACTCTGACTGTAGTGGGATGACAGTGGGCCAGGAGGCTGGGGAGGAGCCTGCTGCAATGGTACAAGTGAAGGATGACTTTGATCTGGACTAGGGAATGCTGGCAGAGGCTCAGAGGAAGGGCAGGTCTGAGTAATGTTTAAAGGTGAAATGGGTAGCACTTAGGAGTGATGCTCGGTGGGGACAAAGGGTTGAGGCCCCTTGAGGATGACTCATCCTTGAAGGAATCCTCCAGCAGGTTTCCCACACTCAGCAGTAGCATAGGTAGTGTGGACACTATCAACCCTTATGCCCAGCACAGATGGTCTGACCAAATGCTCATGGTTACCAAGACACTGCTATTGTGGGGAGCTGAGTCTCTATGCAGAAAGGCTTCAGTCCTGAGGCCACTGGCCAGAAAAAGTCCCTCCGCCTCCAAACTACCCCTTCTTGCTGGGAAGGAAAGTGTTAGCTCAGGAGATCTGAGTTGCTCAAACCCTATACATTCCCAAGAAAGGCCTGATTTCTGCAATGGCCCTTGGCCAGTTTCCGGGAGATGAGCTCTGAGTCCCTGGATATTCTGCCTGATAAGGGACATTTTGTTTGCGTGAGGCCTTGGGTCACATGTTACCAGTTGGATCAGATTGTGCTAAGAATGTGACTTGTGGCAAACACTTGCTTTTGGTCTAGGAGTGCTGGAGTCTGAGTAGCTGAAACCAGTCACACAGGTACAGCATGCCTACATGACAGATCCCCAATAAAAACTCTAGACACCAAGGCTTGGGTGAGCTTCCTTGGTTGGCAACACTTTATATGTGTTATCACACACTGAGGCTGAGAGGATTAAATACATCCTGTGCAGCTCTATTGGGAGGGGACATCTGGAAGCTTGCACCTGGTTTCTCCTGGACTTTGCCCCATGTATCTTTTCCCTTTGCTAATTTTAATCTATATCCTTTTGCTGGAATAACCTGTAACCATCAGTACAACAGCTTTCTGAGTCCTGTGAATCTCTCTAATGAATTGTCAATGAAGCCTTGAGCGCCTGGGGACCCCTGACACACATCCAACTCTGGAGTGACAGAAGAAGGGACTGTTGGGAAAGCATGCAGCCAGAACCTGGCATTTCACCACAGGGTAGGTTCTGTGCAGACAACATAAGTGGGGCACTTATGTATTGCACAGAACAGATGGGCAGGAATGAACACTTGCAGAAAACACTGGGAGGATGTTTCCCAGCTTATCCAGAGTCCAAGGCCACTCCGCTCTTCTCCAAGTGGCCTTGGTGGTCTTGCTTTTGTCCAACACAGCACTTCACCTTTTAATTTTCAGCTTTTCCAAAAAGTCTAATTGTCCTTCTTCAACTCTCCAGCTTATTTCTTTTGCCAGATAGTCATGTCCAAACTGGGTACAGAACTGTAGGCAATTTTCAGATACTGTAAAGCAGAATTTACACTGAACAACAGTTGCAAGAATCTACAGTATGTCCTAGAAATGCAATACATTGCTGTGCCGGCAACTTATAGGTTATTTGAATAACATGCTGTAAACAACTGGTAAATTAAACTTCTCAGCAATGGGTATAATCCATAGCCAGAAAACCTGAGGTTTGATTTTATGCAAATACAAGCTTTTTGTGCGCAATCTGACACCTTACTTTTATCACTTTGTCAGCTGTTTTATAAAACATAAGATACATTTAATAAGTGGTGCCCACCTCCTCTACACTTTATCCAGATGAGGACTTAGATTAATAGGTATTTCTGCTCACCATGTAGTCCAAGCCCATTCTTGTTTTTATTGACAAGCCTAGGCACTATGAACATTTTACATTCCAGTTAACATGATGACATCCTTGTATATATTTGGAAAGCCTCTCTGAGTTCTCCCCACAACCAAGTGTAACAGCACATGTAACAGCACACTCCCTTCCCCTGGCCCTGCCACTTCCTGGCTTGGTTTTCCCTTCATTATCTCCCACTCTCCACTACTGTTGGGGCCCTCAGTTCTGAACCTAGGTTAGTGACAAGCAAGACAGGAATTTCTTCATTGTTTATGACCTCATAGAGGCAGCGTTCTATGCAGAATACAGAAAGTTGGTTATTATAAGCACACAGAAATGCAATACAGAAAATGAAGTAACACAAAGTGATTGAAAGGGCGGGAGGAGGGGATTCTAGGATGGGCCTCCAGAAAGCCACCACTGGAACTGTTGAGTTCAAAGATACGACGCCATGCCTGCTACCCAAGGATCCACATCCTCTGCTGCCTCCACCACCTCTTGATGCCAGGAAGCTAGGGACGGACACTACCACAGGACATGCCCTCTGTCCTCAATCTTGCTTACCAGCAACAACAGCAAGTGGGACAGGAAGGCAGCCTCTGCCTTGCTTCCACATTCAAATCTCGCTTGTGCATGTAAATGGCAGAACCTAAGTGTATGTAAGACCTTGCTTGCAAGGAAAGCTTGAGAAATGAAATGTTGAACTTTCCAGCACTCACAGTACAGGAAGCAGACCAGGAGGTGACAGGGTGGAGGTTGAGTCAAGCAGTTTGCTATATTCACCACAGGCTGGTAAGGTCCCTTTAAGATCTAACAGTCCATGTCTGACCAGGATCCTGAGGAAGAAATTTTAAGGAAATAATGTAGAGAGGGAAGTGTGCCTTCTACTACCACCTCCTCTTCCACTACCATCTATAGGAAGAAATAATTTCCAGATCACATGCTGGAGTGAAGAGAAACCAAAATAAACTTGAATCTGAAGCTTTGCCTTAACAGTTTGGAGGCTTTCATGGGAAGAGTACATAGCTTTTTAAAACTATGATTTCAAGCTTATGAGCTGTTTCATGTCTTGTAAGAGGTGGAGGTCCATATATAACAAAATTTAGGTATGTAAGTAGAAAGTAGGATCCACGCCTGTAATCCCAGCACTTTGGGAGGCCGAGGAAGGCAGATCATGAGAGGTCAGGAGATCGAGACCATCCTGGCTAACATGGTGAAACACCGTCTATACTAAAAAATACAAAAAATTAGCTGGGCATGGTGGCGGGTGCCTGTAGTCCCAGCTACTCTGGAGGCTGAGGCAGGAGAATGGCATGAACCGGGGAGGCAGAGCTTACAGTGCGCCAAGATAGTGCCACTGCACTCCAGCCTGGGCGACAGAGTGAGACTCTGTCTCAAAAAATAATAATAATAATAATAAAACAACATGAGAGAAAGAAAGAAAGAGAGAGAGAAAGAAAGAAGAAAGAGATAAGAAAGAAAGAAGGAAAGAAAGAAAGAAAGAGAGAAAGAAAGAAAGAACGAACGAACGAATGAACTTGGGATGGGGATGATGGGGTGGAGAATTGTCTAGTGAGAGAAACACATCTGGGACATGTGATTTTGAAGGATATTACATAACTATTTACAGGATAACTCTGAATGAAGAGTTCAAGAAATTTGAGAGTGTGATTTTAGGAATTCAGATGAAAGACAGAAGAATGATGAGAAACTAAGAGTTGGAGAGTTTGTACAATTCAATATCATTGTAACTTGCAAACAAATAAAATATTGTTTTAAGGCAGGATTTATTAACCTCAGAACTATTGACATTTTGGGCCAGATAATTCTTTGTTGTGCAGGTGTCTGATCACCAGCAATGTCTCCAGACACTGATAAATGTGTCCTGAGAATAAGGGGTAGGGGGTTGGGGGTTAGTTGGGAGCAAAATTGCCTCCAGGTAAGAACCACTGTTTTACAGTTTAGGCTTGGGTATCAGTGTGTAGGCTCACATTAGCAATGGGAATAATAGGGAAGACAACAAAGTTGGTAGAATTTGGAACTTGGAAAGTTAGCAGTTTCCTTTTAATCTTACATATTTGTTTTAAGGGTGTCTTCAGGACTTCAGCAAACACTTCCTCCTAGCATTTCCTGTTCATTCCAACATCCCACAGGTATCTTCATTGATAAGGGCTCCCCCTACTGGGCATGGTGTCCTTAAGCCTTCAGTTTCCAAAAGCTAAGATCTTAGCTAGGCTATTCGAGCAACCACCCCCTTTCTCCCCTGTCACTATTGTACTAAAGAAGTTCAGAGGCCATCTACCATCCCATTAGTGGAATAGTTCCACGTAAGGGCCTTTTAAAGTCCTAGTTAGATTCAAAGACTTCCTGGAAGAGAGGACAAAGTTCAGTGCAAGCATCAGTGACCCCTCTACTCTGAAATGAGATATCAGGGTTCAAGTCAGCCAACTGTCATACAAAACATTGTTACCTGGAGTATCTCCTTGCTTCATTCCCAAAGTATGTGCTTATCTGTATCCTCAGTGAGTCTCTGCCAGTGACCATGTGTCTGACCCTGAGATGTGTTTTCTTAATTCAACAACTGGGAAGGCTCTATAAAAGTATCCCTTCCTTTTCTCTCCTTATCTCCTCTGTGCCACCATGGACTTGGGAAACCCAGTCATGGCTAAAATACTACCTTGTTTCTGAGGCCCATACTGAGTCCAATAGGGTGGCAGAATTTCTAGAAGGAATGCCTTTGATATTAGCAGGGCTTTAAAAGCCCCTGAAACACCCTAGACATATGTAACCTAAGAGCCAATTTATGGCATGCATCCATTGGTTTCAGGAGATGTTAGGGGCAGAGTTCATTCATTCAATAATTATCGAATACCAACTATATGCCAGATATCGGGTTAGGTGCTGAAGACAGGAAGAGGTATGACCCTGCCTTGAGGGAATTTACCATCAAGTAGAGAAAATTGAGGAATAAACTGTGGTACTAGGGAAGCATAGCACGCCAGAGAAACACTTTCAAGAGTGCAAACAAGGGTTATCCATGACATCTAAAACCACTAAGTGAAAGGTTGATGGAAGACTTTATAATACATGGTTCAGCTAAATGGCATCAGAACCCAATGCTCAATTCCAATATCTCTAAAAGTGAAACACCAGTAATAGTGTTCCCTGCAATGTGATGGAGATACAAAGCACACAGCTTTAGAGCATACCATTTAGTGTATTACTGTAAAAAAAAGGTACAGAATCTAGTTAAGTCTCTGGATTTAACTACTCATTTACAGTAAATACAGGGAATAAAGGAACATGTTAAATTACACCATGTGGATACAATCAGGCAAATTCAGAATGAGAGAAATTCTACATGGCAAATAACCTAGTTTTTTCAACAAATAAATTGAATGAAATAACAAAAGAAAGAAAGAAATAAGAGAAACCGTTAGAGATTAAAAGAAATTTAAAAGTCAAATCAATCAAATGCAATGTGTAGCTATGATTTAGATCTTGATTTAAACAAATTAACTATAAAAAGACATTTTTGGGACAATCATTTAAAATTGAATATAGACTAGTATTAAACAACATAAAGGAATTATTATTAGCTTTGTTGAGAATAATAATGGTATTGTGTGTGTGGTTTTTTAGAGTCTTTATGTTAAAGACAGATAAAAAAGAACTCATAGATTAAATGATATGATGTTTGGGTTGGCTGAAATACTCCAGATATATTCATGTATTACTGGTACAGTTAAAAAGTAAGTGAAAAGCAAAAGAGAAAAAAAGGAACCTGGCTTTTCTTATTCATGATTAACATACATTAGCATGCGAGAGGGACCTTATTTAATCTATGGAATTGGAGTGGAAGGCAGGGCTATAGAAACCAGGTTCCAACAGGTGAAACCTTCAAGAGGGAAGCAGGGAACAAGGTGGGATGTGTTCTAAGCCCTTGCATCTAAGACTGGTTCATGGCCCAGCAGCACTGGCATCTCCTGAGTTATTATAAATGCAAAATCTCAGGCCCACCTCAGACCCACTGAATCCAAAGCCATTTTAACAAGATCTCTAGGTGATTCACATGCACATTAAAGTTTGAGAAACACTGCTCTAAGTGCATGCTCATGTTTTAACACAGTTGCTCCATTTTCTACCTCTGAAAGCTCTTACTGACCAAATCTAAGATTTCATGCAGGATCCCTTGAGAGCAAAGATTTGTGTATTAATCTGCTGCAACACCTACACTGGTTCCCTTACTAATGGCTGATCCACCCCCAGCCACACAACATCCTCCCCGCCATGCTTCCTAATTGGTAATCTGCCACCCATGACCTTGGCCAGATGGTGTATTGCCTTGGGACCCCTGGCCTCATCAGCTGATTCCACACTCAGGCAGAACCACATTACAAAGGGAGGCTAGTGCCCAGAGCATCCATAGAGATAGATGGGCCCCCAAAGATTGTGGCATGCAATTAAAGGGAAAGAACTCTATTAAGTATTTTTATGAGAGGTTAAGGCCCTTTGCAGATAGGGGTCATCAGACCTGCCGTTAATCTGCTCTTGCTCTGTCCTCCAAATAGAAAATACTTTACATATGAAGAAATATGAGGAGGGCATAGGGGCAGCTGTGGAGTGCTCCAAATCCATTCAGATAAGTGGGACTTTTTTCTACCCTCCCTCTTCTCAAGACAGGAAGGAAGGTTTGTCTCCATTAGTGTTATCTCTCCTTTTGGGCAGAATCAACGTGGGAGTAGCATCTATGTCTTCTTTGTGATTAGCTTTTGTTCATGCACATGGCTGTTTAACGAATATTGATTCTGGTGATGGGTCTGATTAATAGGGTCTGAGGTATTTCACACTTAATACCTGAGTGGAGGTGAGGCATGTGGCATATTTCTATTCTCGGGGAACCGGCAACCACATCCTAGCCTGTTTTATGAAGTGTCTCAGAAGCAATCTCTTCCATATTTCTGAACATTTGCCATCAGTATGCCCAGAATCTTCAAGTCTGACTTTTTCGGTGTTGCTTCAGCTGCCTGAGGATCAAGAAGACAGGGCTGAGTAGTATGACTGTGTGTGGGTAGTGGTTTAGGAAACAGGTTTAAATCCAGTTTTGTCAGCTGTATAACACTGAAATTACTCCCTCTATGCCTCAGTTTCCTACATGTAAAATGGGGATGATAATGATATCTACTTCATTGTTTTCTTGTGAGGATTAGATGAGGTGATACGTATCAAGCATCCAGAACAGTACCTGGCATAGAATGACTACTCATTAATGTGATTTATTATGATTTGCTACTTTCTAACCTCAATTCTCCAACACCAAGTGGATATCTTAGAATTCAATTCAATTTTGACACTCACTACCCACAGTTAGGGCAGACTCTACAAGTTAAGGGCAAAGTTGTTTGCTTTTGACACTAACTACTCGAAGTTAACATTAGATACCACAAGTTAGAGGGCAAGGTCCCCAATAAGACTGCCCTTACTTCAGATGTCAGCTGAAAGTGGTGTCCTTGGATACCTGCAATTCTGTCTGAGTTGGCTACAAATTTAGGAGTTCCCATGACCACATTCTAGTCATTTACTAAAATGACTCACAGAATTTACTGAAAGCACACTAAAATTAAGGTTTTATTATAAAAGCCACAATAGGAGAACACCCCAATGGAAGAGAAAAGCAAGGTCTGGGAGAAAGGCTTGGAGCTTCTTTGCCCTCTCTGGTTGTGTCAGCCTCCTAGCATATCAACCTCTTCACCAACAAGGAAGATCCCCTGAACTATGGTGTTCAGAGTATTTATCTAGGGTCTCATTACATAGGTATCATTGATTAAATGATTGGCCAAGTGATTGAACTCAATCTCTAGCTCCTTTGCCCTCTTTGGAGCTGAGGAAGTGAGGCTGAAAATTCCAACATTCTCATTACATCTCGGTGTTTCTGTCATGGTCAGCCTCTCCCTTAAAACTAAGGTTTTACCATGAGTTGCCTCATTAGCATAAACTGAGCTATGATCAAAAGGGGCTCTTATGAAAACAAAAGACACTCCTATTATTCAGAAAATTCCAAGAAATTTTGAGCCAGGAACCATGGGCAAAAATCAACTACACTCTTTATTATATCACATTCAATAAATATTCTGAACATTTATCTTGAGCTAGGTACTATTCGAGGCATTGGGTATATAAGAATAATAAGCTATGTTTTCAATGGTTTTCTTTAAATCATAAGACAGTGCCATATTCGGATCACAAATTGGGATCACCAACCTTGCTTCACCTTCATAATTACTCATATAGAACCGCATCTCAGGGGTTTTGAGAACATAATATTTTCAAGCTGTGGGGCACCTAAGAATTTGTTAATACAAATCCACTCCTTCACAGATGGAGGAACCAAAAGTTAACTGCCAAAAGGTCACCCCATGACAAATGTCATGGCTGCCAATCTGGAGCTATTTCTGCTACACCATGATCATGGGATCAGAAACATTGCCATCTTTGACAACGGAGGGCAGTAGATATTTACAATCCTTTATATTAAGGACCTACTCATCTTCCTCTACCCACTTACTTATTATGGCCCTCAGAGTTGGTTCAGACGATGTATAGTACATGCTAGGGAGAGCTGTGGTCTGGAAAATAGACTACCATTGCATATTCCCTTCTCTCTCTTCTTCTTCTAAGTAAATCAGCTCTTCCACCACCAACTTCCACTGCTGGAGTAAAGATCCTAAAACTTTAGCTAGTCCATTCAATTCAGTATTTTGAGGGGCATCTACTATGTAAAAAGCATTCTACAAACTGTTGAGCCCACAGAGCTGAATAAGACTTTGTCTTACATACCATATGTACTTAACTTGAATGCAAAACCCAATGTGAGAAATGTGGTACCAAAAGCATAATTTGCTATTAGAATATAGGGGAAAGGGAGATTAATTACTGCAAAGAGTCCTAGTGAAACACTATTTTACAAGGTACTGACCCCCCATTAGTCTGAAGGCCAATGAGAAAGGATGAAAAAATATGTTTAGTATCTCCTATACCATGCAAAGATACATTTATTTTACCTTCAGTTTCCTAAATGGGAAAAGTTTTCAAACAATTTTGATTATGCACTCCAATGTATAAAGCATTCTGACAGTGTTATAAATATATACATATTTAGTTATGTATAAAATATGAAGATGTAGTGATATGTTGTGTAAAACACAAAATGTTGTATGATAATAAAAATGATAATTTTGTAAGATTGCATGTTTCAAAGATGGCCATATCAACATAATCTGTTCCTGCCTTTTCATCTTGCAGTGTGACATTGACACTACTTGACTGAAAGGCTATGTTCCTTCCCCTTGAACCTGGCAGGACTTTATAACTGTGCTGGCTAACTAGACTAGGTCATAAAAGAAGTTAATGCTTCTGCCTAGCTCTTTTTCTCTTGGGACACATGCCTTGGGAGCCCTGAGCCAACATACGAGAAGACGGCCCACATGGAAAGGAGCTGACAGTTAGCATTAGCTCCCAGCCTTCAAGCCAACCAAAATGACACCATGTGGAGGAGAGAAAAGCTATCCCTGAAAGCTTTCCCCAACTTGCAAAATAGTGAGCAAAATCAATATTGTTGCTGTTCTAAGCCAGTAAGTTTTGGGATGAATTGTTCCATAGCACAGTAACTGGAAAAAAATAAGAAAGATGAAATTAACATTTCTAAAATTATTTTTTATTAATGATACGAAAACTTTTTGTACTCTTTTATAATTATAATTCACAATAATATTTTTAGTGAGAGTAATGTAGTTAGAAACACTTTATTTTTAAAAATCAAATTTAGTTTAATGTTTTACAATGTAGTAATTCAAAGTTGTGATTCTAAGCCTAGTTTATTTATCCACTAGATTTTCATGGCAGATGTGGCCAAAAAGATACCTCACTTCATGAAAACATAATACACACCATATAGATCATACCCTGTGGTTAATGATACAAAGCTGTATTTCAAAAACTCTTGTTAATTTTTAATTTTTTTGGCTGACTTTTTTCAGAGTTTATTATATCATCTTTGCTTTAATCTCATAACATGGCTGACAAAGAACTCAGGCTAAGAGTAGAACGTTGGCTCTGCCATTCTGTTGTTTGCTTTAGTCTGCTATGTCTTTGCAGGAAACTCTCAATGCCACTAATTCATTTAGTGAGAAAGAATTTGGTTAAACTAAAGAATATACAGTTGATTCTACAACAACCCAGGGGTTAGGGAAACCATCTCCCCATCCCCCCGCCCCCCTATCCTGCACAGTTGAAAATTTGCATATAACTTTGACTACCTCAAAACTGAAGTATTAATAGCCTACTGTTGACCATAGCCTTACTAATAACAAGTAGTCAGTTAAACATATTTTACATGTTATAGGTATTATATACTGTATTCTTAAAGTAAGCTAGAGAGAATAAAATATTATTAAGAAAATCATAAGGAAGAGAAAACATATTTACTATTCATTAAGTAGAAGTAGATCATCATAAAGATCTTCATCCTTGCTGTCTTTATTTTGAGCAGGCTGAGGAAGAGGAGAAAAGGGGGGGTTGGTCTTGTTGTCTCAGAGGTGGCAGAGGTAGAAGAAAATCTAAATATAAGTGGACCTGTGCAATTCAAACTCCTGTTGTTCAACGGTCAACGGTAATTGCAAATACAGGCATACCTCACTTTTTTGTGCCTCACTTTTTTGCACTTTACAGTCTTTTTTTCTTTTTTGGTACAAATTGGAGGTTTGTGGCAACCTGTGTCAAGCAAATCTATCAGCTCCATTTTTCCAATATCATATGCTCACTTGATGTCTGTGTCACATTTTGGTAATTCTCACAATATTTTAAACTTTTCATTATTATTACATTGGTTATAGTGATCTGTGATTGGTGATCTTTGATGTTGCTATTGTAATTGTTTTGGGATGCCATAAACCATACCCATATAAGAAAGTAAACTTAATTTATAAATGCTGTGTGATCTGACTGCTCCACCAACTAACCATTCCATGTCTTTTTCTGTCTCCTCATGTCTCCCTATTTCCTGAGACACAACAATATTGAAATTAGGCTAGTTAATAGCTCTAAAATGGCCTCTAAGTGTTCAAATGAATGGAAGAGTCACACAGCTCTCTAAATTGAAAGCTAGAAATGATTAAACTTAGTGAAGAAGGCATGTTGAAAGCTGAGACAGGCCACAAGCTAGGGCTCTTGCACCTAATAGTTAACCAAGTTGCAAATGCAAAGAAAATGTTCTTGAAGGAACAGTTCTTGAAATTCTTGAAAGAAATTAAAAGAAAATATGGATGATAAGAAAGTGAAACAGCCTTATTGCTGATATTAATAATGGTTAATAATAATAGTGTAGGCAGCTACACTAAACAACACATTTTCAAAGTAGATGAAATAGCCTTGCATTGGAAGAAGATGCAATCTATTGCTACAGCCACTCCAACCTTTAGCAACCACCACACTGATCAGTCAGCAGCCATCAACACTGAGGCAAGACTCTCCACCAGCAAAACAATTATGGCTCTCTGAAGGCTCAGATGATTGTTAACACTTTTTTAGCAATAAAGTACTTTTAAAATAAGGCATGTATGCTGTTTTCTAGACAGAATGCTATTGCACACTTAATAGACTTCAGTATAATGTAAATATAATTTTATATGCACTGGGAAACCAGAAAATTTGTGTGACTTGCTTTATTGTGATATTCACTTTATTGCAATGATCTGTAGCTGAAACTGCAATATCTGAGGTATGCTTGTTTCTCAGTGATCTGCTCACACCTTCTCTGTTTTCCACCTCTAGTACCTCCTCATCACCCTCTGGATAAATATCCAAGCCCCAAACTGGCAGACCATATTCTCCACTCCCTCACATGTACCTGGACAAAGCATTTTTTAATCCATTACAGCCTTTATTTAGTGTCTCACAATTAATGGTCATACAATAAATTGATACATCTAAATTCAAGTCTCACAATGAATGGTTATAGAATAAATTGACAAGTCTAAATTTAAGTCAAATGTGAAGAATACATTGCCTCTTTAAAATGTATATATACCTCACCAATGATAACCGACAGAAGAGGTCCCATTTACTTGTATAATGACCTCATACGAAATGGCAGCGAAAACTACAGAACAAATTTTTTTTTAAAGCAGCCTGAAACTGCAGTGCTAGGGGCACGGGTTGGGGGAGTCCTTGTCATACCTAAGGAGTCTGTCTCAACCATGGCATGTTTGTCTCTTGTGGCTACTGTGGACAGCATAGTGAAAATCGTCCAATGGAGATCATCCAATAGTTAGCGCTGACCATTTTTTCAACCTTATATGTACTATATCTTTATGCGATTTTTCCAGTGGGTTCTTCCTGCCCACTGCACAGACAAAATCAATTCTCTGAGACCACAGCATTGGAGTGGAGAAAGAGTTTAACTGATGTAAAGCCAGCCCATGAGGAGGAACTGAATTTATCACTCAAATTAGTCTCCCTAAAAACTAAGACATTAGGGTTTTTAAAGGATAGTTTGGTGGGCAGGAGACTAGGGGATGAGGAACGTTGCTTGGTTGGGTATGAAATCATAGGGGTGTGGAAAAAGGTCTTGATGTGCTGAGTTGGTCTCTGGGTAGGAGCCAAAGGACCAGTTGAGACACGAGTTGGGGGTCTGGGTAGGGTCAGCCCTCATTAGCAATGCAAAAGTCTGAAAAACATCTCAAAAGGCCAATCATAGGTTCTACAACAGTGATATTATTTACAGGAGTAATTGGGGAAGTTACAATTCTTGTGACCTCAGGAACAATGGCTAGTTGTCATTTAACTACGCCTACGTCTTAGCAGAAATCAGGCCCCTCATAATCCTAACCTTGTAAGCTTTCATTAGTTTTACAAAGGCAGTTTAGTTTTGGGAAGGGCTATTATCATCCTTGCTTTAAGATTAAACTATAAACTATATTTCTCCCAAAGTTAGTTTGGCCTACGCCCAGTAATGACCAAGAACAGCTCGGAGGTTAGAAGCAAGATGGAGTCAACTACATCAGATTTCTCTTACTGTCATAATTTTGCAAAGGCAGTTTCATTTAGAGTCATATTGTTTTGTAAATATGGCTCCTATTATCTCCAAAAGCAAACTTTTTACATGTTATACAACTTTAGTTTTGAGATGGACATTCATGGCAAAATCTAATTTTGTTAATAAAAATTTTTTTTGTAGCTGACTCTTTAAAGAACTCAGGTCTTCTATAAAGTAGGCATATTTATATTCCTGTTTTCCTTTAGGAATAAAGGAGGAAAATGGAATAGGCAAATGCTTTCAGCCGCCAGTTATTAATGTTGTGGATTACATTCTCTGTGGATTATCAGGGGTGTGTTTTTCATTCCGGGCCAACACTGACTGTTGTACCAAGGGAATAAAAACTCATTTTAAAATTAGCCCAAGCAAAAATAAATAATGAGGAAAGAAAATGCTTTGTAAAAAAAGAATAATATGATGCAGGTGAAAGCCAGATAATATGGTTTTGCTCAATCACCACTTTGGAATGTCTTTTCCCTGCTTTTGCTTCCATTTGCATGCACAATTGAATGTTGATGACACAATAAAAATGAACATTTATGAGAAAATGTTCACCGAGATAATCAAGATTTGCTAAACAAGTCCTTTATACAAGCTTACTTATCCTTCAGAGGCCACACCCATCATTCAGGAAATTTCTTTTCCCTTAGATTCCAGGTTTGGTTTGCCTTTCTTAAGTAGCTGATGGCCCTTCTATGGAAGGAGCCAGACTTTGTGCCTCAGCGTGTCCTAGGTGTTCTAATTGCATTTCCTTATAAAATTTTCTCAGGCTTTCACAATTCCCAGGAGGTCCTAAGATGACATTTCTTAATGCTCACATTTACTTTTTATTTTCCCCTTCCTTTCTCTTTTTTTGTCATTTGGGAAATATCCTGAAGATGTGGATTTTTTTCTTTTTCCAAATATATAGTGACCTAAACATCTTAACTCCTGGCAATCTCAGTTTGTGAATATCTTCATCCTTTCTTATTTTCCTTTTTACAGAAGTGATAGCATCAAAGTTAACTCAAGAGGAGAGGGTAGAATTTATTTTACACACTTTCAAAAAAATGGTAAGTCTGTATGTATGTATGTGATGGTAATGCAGCTATTGCGGTGACTGACTTAAAATATATGGTTTATAATACAGATGAAAGAAAACTGATTGCAAATTCGCCTTCCCATAGATGGTAAGATGGCCCAATAGCTCTGGCTTTAATTGTAGAGTAAATACCCAGGAAATCTTTTCTTCTCCTGCCTTAATGAACAGCAGCATGTATCAGGGCATTGGCAAATCTTGTGAAATAATCCCTTGAGGGTGGCCCATTGGGATTTAAGCAGTCGTCTCTAGGAGCCAGTCAGCCTCAATGAACTGCTCCAGGGGATGTTGCTCTGACCTTCCAGAGTTGCTTGCCATGCTTCTGCGGGCAAGCCGCTAACCTGATGAACCGAAGGCAACTGGTTTTCTTGTCCTCAACTGGAAATCACAATATTTTCATGGACTCTTCTTAGGAAGTTAAGGACGTGCCTTTTTTTTTTTTTTAACTCCTTTTATTATAATGCTCATTACTTGTCCTTCAACTTCATTCAAAGTAAGTGAAATTGGTCTTCTACAACTGTCTACACAGGTGGATTACTCAGCAGATTTCAGTACAAACAAATTGCTTTTTTCCTTTCCTTTCATAGTTCTCATTTTTCAATCTAGACTTACAAATGTAGTTATTTAAAAAAAAAAGACCTTTGGGCCTAATGTATTTTTTTTTTATTTTAGTTTTAAATGGAACCTACATTGGCCCGACTTCCTTTTGTCTGAATAAAAGCTTAAGCACAGTATAAAAGGGTTGCATGTGCTGAAATGTTGCCCAAGGATATGTGTTATTATTCCTCCCCCCTTGACCAGCAGGGTCTCAGTTCTCTTTCCCTTTCAGCCTTTTGTTTGAACAGATGGGATTGGGGAAGCTAGGGGGAAGAAAGCCATTCTGTTCTCATTAACTCTCCCCACACACAAACACAACCTGGGCTTCAGGGACTCAGAAACGGGACAGCTCCCACTCCATTGCCATTGAGACCTGATGTACCGAGATACAAAGAAAGCCGGGCTGAAGACCCACATCACCGTATCAATGAGACAGCTAACCAGTGAAGTCACATTTATAGATGTTTTTAGATATACATTTATGAAAATAGCACCTGAATAATATACAACACAAATATTATGGGTATAGAATAAGTCAATCTGTCATATATGCTATATTTAATATATATTATTTTCAGAAATTCATTCATCATGGAGAGTGATATCTTGAGTGTTCTGTGAACTACACAATCCTTTTTATTTTTACTATATCTTTTCTGTATACAATAGAGTCAAAATATATGAAGAATGGTGGGGTTTCTCTTATTTCACGCATTTTTGTGCAGTTGTAATATAAAAATTATTATTAAAGTTCCTAGTTTGGATGATCTTGTTTGTTAAAGCATTCCTAGCCAAGAAAAAGTCACACAAAATTTTTAACTATAGACCAAATATTGAAGGCTCTCTCTTTATGGTCCTTTTAAAAGTATAGGACTTTTTGAATATTTTGAGAGAAAGGAAAAGATTTTCCACAACTAAATGAGAGTGTTTCTCTCCCGAGGAGCTAATTCCAGGAAGTGCTATCTTTTGTTCTGGACGTGGATTAGAAAGGGGTCTGGCCTATTTGTTAGATCATATTTGCTTTTAAATCTCTGTCCATCCTCATTACTATGATGAGGGTACTGAGGCAGAGATAAAGAGAGCTGAAAAGGCTCCTTCTTATGGCTAGATGCACCTGAGCTTTTGACGCCATGAGCCCTGCGTCTCAGGAGAGCAAGGGAAAAAAGAAAACTCTGTCCAGGAAGAGATACATTTATATTTCATAGCACATCCATGCATTCAGAAAGCAGTCCCAGCGGAGTGATATGCTCCTCTTCTTCCAGGACTTCTAGATGTGTGGAATACACACAATAAAAACGAAAGAGATTTACCCAGCATCTTTCTTGGTAAGATCCCCAAATGGGGGGAAATAATTGTGTCAAAAGACAAAGCATTTCTAAAGGATAAACAATCCTTTGTAGTCCTATCAAACATTTCTTGGAGTTTGTTGTAAACACAAATTAGTTTATGTTATTTACATCTGAAGAAACTGAAGTACAAAATGCCCCAAGTCTGAGTTTACAATCAGAAAGAGAAACTGAGTGAAATTTTTACTTTTTATTAGCAAACGTTAACTCATGAAGACAGGATACCAAAGAACTTGTTGAAAATAAAATATTAAGTCAACAGTACAGATTATGGTTAACATAAAAGTATGTTGATATTTAATGTGGTGTTATTCAGTTTTTACCCAAAATTGTTTCCTGATATATAGAAACAGACATAGATTTGGACTTTAACTGGAAAAGCTTGGGATATCTCTCAACATTTTTACTCTCACATTCGGCTCTAATTGACTAGGCTGAGGACAGGGGGAGGTGACTGTAAATTGGACAAAACATTGCAAGAAAAAAAGGCCAATGATAAAAGGCAGCCAATCCCAAGGGGGGCTGTCTAGCAGGGTGCAGCAGGGGTCAGCCCTGGGTTTAGTCCTGTTTAATATTTTTATTACCAGTCTGAAGGGGGAAGGGAAACTGCATAAAAATGAATCTGCAGATGGCTGCTCATTACAGAGGATTTGCAGACCCCAGGAAAAGCAGGAACATAATTCTGAGGTTAGTTTGGAAAGATGATCAGAGAAGAACAAAGACAATACAGACTGGAAAGCCATGAAGTGGTGAATCCGAGGGAAGTAACTCCAGTGTGGTGGGTGAAAGGCATCTCACGCTGCAGGAATTCTGAAAATGCCCTGGCAGAGGTCATTAATACAAGCAGGTTTCGCCTCTGCTTGTTGGGGAACACACACATCATTTTAGGTACTTGGACTGGCAAGGTAAAGCTCTTTTCCACCTAACATTTATGAGATTGTCCTTAGAGTGCTGAATTTGGTCATACGAATAGAAAAGGAATTCAGGTTAGAATATTTGACTTCATAATTGCAGGTGCTCCTGCTGAGGGGTGATTTAAGGGATATGGAAGGCTAAAAAGACCGCTATGTGACCAGGGTCTGTGCCATGGAGACATAGGAAGGCCATTCTTTGATATGCACAGGCAGACTCCATCCTCAGAGCCTGTCACTCCACGCAGTTGGCTCCATAGACACACATTAGCACAAAGCCTTTCTTCAGCAGAACCCTCCCCACATGCCTAGCCTCCCTAGGACTGAAGTTTCCCAATGGTCTCATTGTTTGAAGTGCTACCCCTGAAACTTCTGCAAGTATTTCTTCTATCTTCCTCATTTGCTCAACAGAGAGAGTTCATCATCAACTTATTAAATCTCCCCTATGCTCAGCAATCCTCTGTGGCTCCCCACTGCCTGTAGAAATTAGGAAATCTTAAGCATTCTTTAGTTTAGGATTCTGATTATCTCTCAAAGAACATAAAGATTATGGCATTGTCCCTGAAATCAGATTGACTGACTTCAAACTGTATTCCTCACCAAAGGCCCATGACTAGGTACTTTCTTCACCTACCAAATGGGAATGATAAAAATAATATCAGCTGCCTAGCATAGTTGTCAGGGCCAAGGGAGGTAAATATATATCAAATGCTTATACAGTGTCTCATACACTGCAAGCTCAATGGATGTCAAGCTTTCCCTTTGACAATTATCCAAATCTTTTAGAAGTAATCTTCCTTGGTTTACTTATATGTGTTTTATTTTCCAGGAAAATATTTAACCGATCACATAAAAGTAATATTTTTATATGAAGTAGAAGCTTCATGAACTGCTTCATGTTCACACAGGTGCTGATGTTTGCAACTGATGCTTGTAACTCTGCCTGCCTCACAGCATGTCAGATAGCAACCTTCACCCTCTATCCTCAGCCAGACTTTCCAGCCTCAGCCACCCCTCCCCTGGTGTCTTCCAGGCATATCTGATTACTCACCTTCTCTGACCCACCATGGACATGATTACCCATGCTGTTCCCCCTACCTCACTTGCCTTGGATCTCCATGCCTCTGTGTGTTACTCAGCGACACATAGTAGCAAACCCCAGTTATTCTCTTTAAGACCCACCAAGGTGGCACCTCTTCTGTGAAGCCTTCCAGAACTACTCCCTGCCACCCCTTCTCTGAGAAATCTAGTCTCTTCCTGGGGGTTCCCACTATTGGAACTGCTGCATATCTGTCTCTATCTCTATTCTGACAGCTCCTGGGGTCAGAACTGTGTCTTACTCAACTCATATCTCAAATTCCTGGCACAAAAGTCCTCAATAAATGTTTGCCAACTGTTTTAGTTAAACTTGTTGAATTCATGAATGAAAGTTATTCTTACTAGAGAAAGTACAGAAAACCAAGGCTCTCCTAGGAAAGGGGCAGATCTGAGGTATGGAGAGAGACAAGAACCTGGTCTATCCACTAGGACCCCTGCTGGAGAGAGAAAGTGCTTTGAAATTAACAGTGGAACTCAGAGCCAGTCGCCTGTGGGACTGGGTCTGGGTTAGCCAAAGAGAGGTGTTAGAAATGAGACCCCAAATGCAATTCTACTATTGGAGCTGCCTCCTTCCTCCAGCACGCAGCAGCACGTCTGTCCTGGGACAGGCACACAGACTGTGTAATCAGGCTCAGCTGGTAATCAGGAAGCTGCCAAACAGACGCGAGACTAAATTATCTCCCTGTCCCAGACAAAGTGGCCTTCTAGATGAGGGTTAAAACCAGTGATGGTAGAGAAAACAAAGGAAGGAAAGTGGCAGCTGCTACCAAACACCTGGCCAGTGGACGGCTCCCAATCCGTCCTTATTCACTCACAGACCCTCTGAAGCCAGGGCTGCTTAATAAGAAACCGGTGTTTCAGACCTATGGTACTTGGTGCCAAAGTCATCGTTAGAGGAGGAAAACAATTTATGCCCACAGCGACAACATAAGGGGGCAGAACCAGTTTCCTGTCAACAGCTCTAACACTTGCCAATGGCTGGCCAAGTAAACTTGGATGAGAGAATGTGCCTCAGTTTCTTCCTTTGTTAATTGAAGAGGTTGTGTCCTCACATCCAAGATGAAGATGGTAAGACCTTTTTGTGTGATCTCTTTGTTTCTATGACCTTGAAGGGCTGGGAGAAACCTTGCAGTTGTGGTCAGAACCGTATGAGTTCATGAGCTGTGGGATAAAAAGTGCTATAGAAAGGAAAGAAAACCCAGGTAATCAAATGATTACCTAGAAAAGGGGCAGCTCTGAGGCTTGGAAAAAAACATGAGCCTATGAGTCTAGTCTATTCAGCAGATACTTATTAAACGCTCCATGTGCCAGGCATGGCAAAACAACCTGAAGCTTGCCCCTGCCTTCATGGAGCTCACATATTGGGACAAATGGACAGTAAACAAATCTTCCTATGAGTGAGTGTGAAATTGTACCTCTAAGTGGTGTGAAGAAGAAAATAATTATGGAAATGGCTAGTGGGGGACTTTATCTCCTCAGGGAAGGTCACTGAGGTAGTGTCAACTGTGCTGAGAGCTGAAGGGTAAGTGCAGTTCACTCCACAAAGAAGGGAAGGATGGGCATTCCAAGCTGCTGGAAGAGCATGGCAGTTGCAAGTGTGCCAGGTCTTCTTATTCACTGCAATTATTGTCTGGTTCAGACATATTTTATACTATACTATACTATACTATACTATACTATACTACTCTTTAGAGCAAGACTGCTTTCCACTGTGGGAGTGGGCATGTGTGATGTGGCAGGGGTTCTTCCTGAGCAGGATGATAAACTTAACACTTCATCAGCAGCTGGAGGCAGGTGTCATGTTTTCCTCAGTTGCACTGGCCAGTAAGAACGAGGTCAAGATGTCCTGATACAGCACCTGGGTAGCAAGCAATAAGATGGGCAGGACTTCCTCTAAGGAAGGCATTTTAGACAAGACTTGTTATGTGTATTAATCAACTATTCTTATTGGAATGCTGAGAAACAAGTTGGCCTAACACCCAGTGGTCACCACAGCCAGCCTTTACACTCATGCTTATGGTCTGCAGGTTTTCTACAATTTAGCTGCTCTAGGATGAGCCGCCTGGGAGTCTCTGCTTCAGGCTGTGGGTTTTCTAGGTGGTGCTCCTGGCTTCAGGTTGGGCTTAGGTCCAGTCCACATGTCATTCTAGGGTCTAGGTTGAAGGGGAATTGCTACTGAAGGCTTATCTTCTCATGGAAGATCAATGGATGCAAAAGCCAAACGACACACGCACATTTAAGGCCTCTGTCAATGTCACGTCCATTAACATTCCATTGGTCAAAGAAAGTCAGGCATGGCTCAGCATCAATGAGACAGGGATGTATATTCTGTCCACAGTGGGAAGGGATAGGGAATGAATATTTGCTGAACAATAATCTAAATTATCACACTATCCTTAAGACCACCCCGTGGTTACCTTAGGATCAGAAATCAGTACTCTGGAAAGTCGCTATTTGTACTGACTGCTATAATTTCATTTTTGTTCTCCTTAGTATTTAGTTAAATTCATTTTGAAAATGTCAGGTTGTCTCAGCTGTGCTATGAAGAACCAAGGGAAACAATTTTGTCCACCTTTGAACTTGACTGTTAAATGGAAACTGATGTGCCCTAGGGTGAGAATCTCAAGTGGGAGGTGAAAACTCAGGAGAATGGTTTCTAAAAATTATTGTTCAGTTGCCTCTCCTGCTTGGGTGGATTCTTCTTCCAGCATTCTTCTCTGCTCACACCTTGGAGGATACTGGGGTTTGATTTCAGAAGAAAACAGTTTCTTTGCACGTGTGTGATGTGTCGGACTACAGCATAAATACATGCAATGTGCTATCCGTACTATGCCAGCATCCTTCTGGTTGCCTTGCCATCCACAGCTGCATTGCTATTAGTAGAGCAGGGGAGCTGAGAACCTCCCTGTAGGCCCATTTAACACATCCTGGGGCATTTCCGTGGAAGCCAACAGCTCCAGGAATTTAGTTGGCAAACCACAACAAATTACTGGCCTACATGACCTCAAAGGTCCTTCCTGTTCCAAGGCATGGCTCACCTCGTCTGCTAGAGTGCCCTCTAAGACAGGCAAAAGATTGAAACGAAACCCCTCCCAACAGTGGGACACCTGGCCATAAAAGACTTGGCCCCCTGCCTTTTGCTCTTTCACACACAAAGTCAGGTTTTCAGGGATAAAGAGTATATGTTAAAAATTCTGAGCATAGTGTACTATTTTCAAATCTTTAATTGCAAAGGACAGAAAAAAAAAACTTGATCCAGGTTAAGCAAAATAGGGAGAATTTATTAGCTTGCACATTCAGCTTCAGAAAGATCAGGGAGATTTGATCTGAAGACAACGGAAACGAAAGATTCAAAAACCTCTCTTTCTTCTCTTATCTCTGCTTTTATTATGTGTTGATTCTCTTATCTCCTCCTGATGTGTCTTGAGTCAGCTCTGGACTGCCATTCTTCAAGCTTAGTAACTACAGAAGGGGAAAATGTCCTTTGGCATGCCATATCCAGTTAAGAAACATCTGCTTGGGGGCTCTGCTTGGACCATCCTGGGCTGTGTGTCTCTCCTAGGACCTATCACTATGGACAGAGGGTGGGGTGTGCTCTGTGTGGGGCAGAATCCACTGGTGCAGCATGGCTGCTGGCAGAAGGCTACTACGAGAAGAAGGGGGAAAGTAAGAAGAAAGAGAGATAACAGAAATCCATCACAGCTGTCATCTAGGCTTCCTTCAGCCGGGATCCAGCATACGTTCACAGCATTATTGCTCATTAAGGCTATACACAGCCTTCACTCCAGCCAGACTGTCCCTTGGTTTTTGCTTTTGTTTCTTGTGCCTGGCATGTCCTTTTCTTCCTTCTCTAACAGGCTAAATATTGTACGTTTTCCAAGGGTCATTTCAAATCCAGCCTCCTCCAGAAAGATCTTTTCATCCATCCTATATATTCCCTCCTTTTCCTGAGACAGAATCTTCTATGCATATATTCAGTGGTGTGCTGGCAAATGTTTGACAGTGCTCCTGGAAAACAAACAAAACCCTAATTTATTATTTGCCAGTTTCCATGGTGTAAATACTCTCATCATGGTCAATTTCATGTTACCAACATGACATCACTGAATGCAGAGTTGGTAAGAGGTGTGCAATAGAGCACCATTATACAGAATTTCTGCAATACAGATAGAATAGATTAAAATAATTTGAAGAGCATATCTATTAGGAAATTATAATAAAATAAGCAAGAAGTGTATGACTTTGGGGTATTTGTTAACTTTGTTTTAATATAATGTATTTAATCATGTTTATATAATTTAATTTTCAACATGGTCATATTTAATAATCACCTCATAAAATTTTCACCTATTGAAAAATTAATAGCTGTAGCTTGTTTTTTCTACAATTTCATTTATATAGAATCATATACTATGTAGTCTTTTGACTCTGAGTTCTTTCACTAAGCATGACAACTCGCGTTGTTGCATATATCAGCAGTTTGTATTTTTTTATTGATGAGGAGTAGTCCATTATATGGATACACCACAAAGTTTTACCTGTTCATAATTTAATTTGTTTCCAGTTTTTGGCTATTATGCATAAGTCTGCTAGGAACATTCATTCATTCGTTTACAGGTCTTTGGTCATGAGTTTTCACTTGTCTTGGATGAATATCTAGAGGATCGTTGAGTTGTACGGTAAGGGTGTTTAACCCTAAAAGAAACCACCAAAATGTTTTCCAAAGAGGATGTACTATTTTGCATTCTTACCAGAAATGTCTGAGAGTTCCAGCTGCACCACGTGCTAACACTTAATGTGGTCAGTCTTTTTAATTTTAGCCATTCCAGTGAGTAATGCAGTGGTATCTTACTTTGATTTTTATATACATTTCTCTAATGATTAGTGATGTTAAGCATTGTTTCACATGTTTATTCACCATTCATGTATCTTCTTTGGTGAAGTGTTCATTCAAATATTTTGCTCAATTATTAATTGGATTATGTGTCTTATTATTGTAAAAATTACTTGTATATTCTGGGTGCAAGTTATTGATCAGATATATATTTTGCAAATATGTTCATGCAGTCTATGGCTTTCATTTTCTCAATGATATCCTTTAAAGATCAAAGGTTTTTAATTTTAATGAGGTTGAATATCCTTTAAAGATAAAAGGTTTTTAATTTTAATGAGGTCCAGTTTATCACTTTTTAATGGTTCTTTATTTTTATGTTCTACCTAAGAAGACTTTGCCCAATTCACAGTCACAAATATTTTCTGTCACATAACTAAAAGTATCATTATTTTTTAGCTCTTACTTTTAGGACTGCAAGGAATTTTTATTTAATTTTTGTGTATAGCATGAAGCAAGGTTTAAGTTTAATTATTTTGCACAGGGATATCCAATTTTTCCAAGGCTATTTTTGAAAACTATCTTTTCCCCATTGAATTATCTTGACAACATTGTTGAAAATCAATTCATCATATTCATTTGAGTCTGCTCTCAGCCCTCTGTTTTGTTACATTGTGTCTAGGCTTATGCCAATATAATACTATCTTCTTTAATGTAGCTTTACAGTAAGTCTTGAAATCAAGTAGGGTAGGTCCTCAAGCTTTCTATTTCAAAAGTCTTCTGACTAGTGGTGATCATTTTTATTTCCATATAGAATTTAAAGTCAGTTTGCCAATTTCTATAAAAATGATTTCTGAGATTTTCATTAGGATTATATTGAACATATAATCCAGTTTGTTGAGAATTAAAGTCTTAACAAAATGGAATTTTCCAATCCATAAGCATCATGTATTGCTTCATTTGTTTAGGTATTTTTTTTATTTCTGTTAGCAATATTTTATAGTTTTTAGTATAAAGGTTTTGTACATCTTATTAAATCTATCCCTGTAAATGTTGCTATGGTAAATAGTATTTTAAAATTACTTTCTAACTTTTGATTACTGGCATATAGAAATAAAGTTGATTTTTGCATACTGACATGTCTTTTAACCTTGCTAAACTCACTGATTAGTTGTAGAAGCTTTTGTTGTAAATTCCTTAGAATTTTTTACATAGACAATCATGTGATCTACAAATGGAAACTTTTTTTTTCTTTTTAATCTGTATATGTTGTATTTCTTTTTCTTGTCTTATTGGATTGGCTAGGCCTCCAGTACAATGTTCAATAAAAATGGTGAGAGTTGAAAGTCCTGTTTAATTTTAGGAGGAAAAATGTGTTCAGTCTTTCCCTATGAAATATGAAGTTATTTATGATTTTTTGAAATTGCTCCTTTTCAAGTTGAGGAAATTCCTTTCTATTTCTCATTTGCTGAGAGTTCTTTTTTTTAGTCATGAATGGATGTTGAGCTTTCAAATGCTTTTTTATCCATCTATTGAAATGATCACTTTTTTTTGTTTTTCTGTTTATATGATAAATTACATTGATTAATTTTCAAAATCAATCTTGCATTTCTGAAATATATCCCACTTGGTCATGATAATATACTGCTGGATTCAGTTTGCTAAGGTAATTTTAAGAATTTTTGTTTTGTAGTTTTGGTTTGTAGTTTTCTTTCTTACAATATCATTTTCTTGTTTTCTTGCCTTCCTAAAAATGAGAAGGGAGGGTTTCCTTCTTTCTTGTTTTCTCGAAGAGTTTGAGTAGGGTTGGGATTATTTCTTCCTTAAATGCGAAGCCATATGGGCCTGGAGTACTCTTTGTGAGAAGGGTTTTAACAACACATTCAAATTTCTTAATAGATATAAGGCTGCTTTGCTTATTTATTTCTTCCTGAACAAATTTTGGTAGTTTGTATCTTTCAAGGAATTTTGTAAGATATGTAATGATGTTCCTGCTTTCATTCATAATTTTGGTAATTTGTGTCTTTCAAGGAATTTTGTAAGATATGTAATGATGTTCCTGCTTTCATTCATAATTTTGGTAATTTGTGTCATTTTTCTGATTAGTATTGGTGAAGTTTTTTATCGGTTTTATGTATCTTTTCAAAGAACCATCTTTTGGGTACATTAATTTTCTCTATTTTCTCTTTTATTTCATTAATTTCTGCTCTCATCTTTATAATTTCCTTCTTTCTGCTTATTTTGGAGTTAATTTTGCTTTATTTCTGGTTTCTTACAAGTGAAGCTGAGATAACTGCTTTGAGACCTCTCCTCATTTCTCAATAAGCATTTAATGCTCTCAAATTCCTTTAAAGAAATACTTCTGAAGTACCTTACAAGTTTTGATATCTAGTGTTTTTATGTTTATCCAATTCAAAATATCTTTGAATTTTTCTTGTGATTTTACCTTTGACCAATGAGCTATTTGGAAGTGTCTTATTAATTTCAAAATATTTGATGATTGTTTTCATATTTTTGTTATTTATTTCTTTTTTTTAGACAGAGTTTCACTCTTGTTGCCTCAGCTGGAGTGCAATTGTGCGATCTCTGCTCACCGCAACCTACAGGTTCAAGTGATTCTCCTGTGTGAACCTCCCGAGTAGCAGGGATTACAGGCATGTGCCACCACTCCCAGCTAATTTTGTATTTTTAGTAGAGATGGGGTTTCTCCATGTTGGTCAGGCTGGTTTGAACTCCCAACCTCAGGTGATCCACCCACCTCGGCCTCCCAAAGTGCTGGGATTACAGGTGTGAGCCACCGCGCCTGGCCTTTGTTATTTATTTCTAATTTAATTCTACTGTAATCAGAGAACACACTCTGCATGATTTCAACATTTATATCCACTGACACTTGTTTCATGGCCCAGAATATGGTCTACCTTCTTGATCCATGTGTATTTAAAAAGTATGCACATTTTGCCACATTAAAAAGTGAAGTATTCCATAAATATCAGTTAGCTCAAATTGATTGACAGTGCTATTCAAGATGTCTATACCCTAATTTTCAGCCTACTTGTTACTGAGAGAGAAATATTAAAATATCGGACTATATAGAAATATTAAAATCAGTTATTGAGAGAGAAAAATTAAAATATCTGACCGTAGTAGTATATTATCTATTTCTCCCTTCAGTTCTATCAGGTTTGTCTTATTTATTTTGAAGCTATATTATTAGGTGCATATAGACTTATAGACTTTAGGTATATTGGTGAATTGACCCATTTATCCTTATGAAATATTCCTCATTATCTCTGGTAAATTCCTAGTTTCAAAATTAATATGGGCATTCCAACTTTCCTTTGATTAGTATTAATATTTACTTGAAATTTCTTTTTCTGTCCTGTCTTTAACATATCTGCATTTTATATACTGCTACTTCATATATAAAATAACAACCCTACAACAGTAAATCTCCATCTCTCCCATTCTATTCTTTATGCTATTGTTATAATACATTTTACTTCTTTAAAAAAGAGTCAAGGTCTTTTTACTTTTATATAGGCTATATATCCCATAATACATTTATATCATTTTTGCTTTAAACAGTCATACTTAACAGATTCTTCTGGAGCTACTCATTCCTTTGTTGAGTTCCAGATTTTCAACTGACATCATGTTCCTTCTTCCTGTGGAAATTCCTTTAACACTTCTTGTGGTGAAGGTCTGTGGATCATGAATTTGTCAGCCTTTATTTATCTGAAAAAGTCTTAATTTCTCCTTTTTATTAATAATTTATATAGCATTATTGATATATAATTTGCCTATAGTAAGTTGCACTATGTAATGTACAATTTTATGTGAATTTCTGTGCATGTATATATAACCAAAATCAAGATGATAAACTTTTCCATCCTCACAAGTTTTTTTATGGCCTTTTAAAATCCATTCTTACTTGTTACTCCTGAAACATATTTTCTCTTAGCAAAACATTCTAGGTCGACAGGTTTTTTTCTTTCATTTTTCTCTACAGTTATTTGGCTTGGATAGTTTCTAGAAAGAAGTATGCTATCATTCTTATGCTTGTTCCTCTGTAGATAAAATATTTTCTCTAGTTGCTTTTAATAATTCTTGTTATCTTCTGTCTCCAGAAATTTCATTATAATTTGCCTTGTTTTCCTTTTATCCTTTCTCTGATGGGGTTTGTTAAACTTCGTGAATGTGTAGGTTTATAGTTTTCATCAAGTGTGGAAAGCTTTTAGCCATTTCTTTCTTTTTTTTTTTTTTCAGAGGCAGAAAATCTAACCTGTTCCAATTTGTTCCTATTTTTTTTTATTATACTTTTAAGTTTTAGGGTACATGTGCACATTGTGCAGCTTAATTACATATGTATACATGTGCCATGCTGGTGCGCTGCACCCATTAACTCGTCATCTAGCATTAGGGATATCTCCCAATGCTATCCCTCCCCCTCCCCCCACCCCACAACAGTCCCCAGAGCGTGATATTCCCTTTCCTGTGTCCATGTGTTCTCATTGTTCAATTCCCACCTATGAGTGAGAATATGCGGTGTTTGGTTTTTTGTTCTTGCGATAGTTTGCTGAGAATGATGATTTCCAATTTCATCCATGTCCCTACAAAGGACATGAACTCATCATTTTTTATGGCTGCATAGTATTCCATGGTGTATATGTGCCACATTTTCTTAATCCAGTCTATCATTGTTGCACATTTGGGTTGGTTCCAAGTCTTTGCTATTGTGAATAATGCCACAATAAACATACGTGTGCATGTGTCTTTATAGCAGCATGATTTATAGTCCTTTGGGTATACACCCAGTAATGGGATGGTTGGGTCAAATGGTATTTCTAGTTCTAGATCCCTGAGGAATCGCCACACTGACTTCCACAATGGTTGAACTAGTTTACAGTCCCACCAACAGTGTAAAAGTGTTCCTATTTCTCCACATCCTCTCCAGCACCTGTTGTTTCCTGACTTTTTAATGATTGCCATTCTAACTGGTGTGAGATGGTATCTAGCCATTTATTTCTTGAATTTTTTTTTTTCTGATCCCTCCTCTCTCTGCTCTTTCAGGGCTTCCAATTATGTGTACGATAAGCTATTTATCATTGTCTCATAGGTCACTGGGATTCTATTTTTTTCAAATTAGTTTGTCTGTACTCTATTTACGTAGTTTTCATTGCTATTTCTTCTGGTTCACTGGTCTATTTTTACCCCAATGTCTAATCTGGGTTTAATCCCATATAGTATAATTTTTATTCCAGATACATTTGCTCCTCTATTTGTAGTAGGGTTTTGTCCCAATAAATCCATTCTAAGTTGGAAATAAGTTGAAAATGCATTTAATATACCTAGTCTACTGAACATCTTAGTTTAGCCTAGCCTACCTTAAACATGCTCAGATCTCTTATATTTGCCTATAGTTGGGCAAAATCATCTAACGCAAAGCCTATTTTATAAGAAATAATTGATTATCCTATGTAATTTATTGAATACTACATTGAGAGTGAAAAACAGAACAATTGTATGGGTACTCAAAGTATGGTTTCTGCTGAATGCATATTGCCTTTGCACCATGGTATAGTTTAAAGATTGTTAAGTTGAACCATCATAAGTTAGGGACCATCAATATTTTATTTTTCAGATCTAGAAGTTACATTCAGGTTTGTTGGTGCAGACATACCCTTGTTGCTTAGATACTTGGATCACTTAATTAGTCCTATCCAGTATTAAATAAGGCCAAGGAATTTCTTGGTAATAGCCCAGCAGAGAGTAGTGAATGTGAAATATATAGACATGGATCACCTAGCTTATTAGTTGTGTCACCTCAGAAAAGTCACTTAACTTCTCTGAGTTTAAGGATTCTCATCTATAAAATTGGAGTGAGTGATAATAATATTAACTGACTGTATAGGAATTCCTTGGAGTAGCAAACAAGTGGAGTAGGTATGTGGGACCATGAGGCCCCTCCCTCAAGCTCTGCAACCTCACCACTTTGAAAGCTGGCTTTAGTTATGAGTCAGAGGGAGGATTAGCAGTTCCTTTACTCTAGGAAGGAGTGGCAATGGAATGTCTCTGAATGCTACCAATGCAGACCACATGTTGCAAGATACAGCAGCTATTCCTGAAGCAGTGCTGAGATGCTGCCCTAGCAGATAACATTCCTGTTCTTATGGGCCCACAGGCTTCGGGGTGCCACTGCACCAACACCACAAGGACCTGCCTCATGCTTCACCTCAGTCATGTGTCTGTGCACTCCAAAGCACCTGAGAGCTCTGACCACAGGACAAAATCACACAGAAACCTGAGCGCCTCAGCTGCATCAGGCTGGTTGTGTGCTGAGGATGACAGGGGATTTCAGAGACTGGGTGGCTGCTACCACAAGAACCTAGCAAACAGGACAGGCAGAAAGAAGAATCCAAGGACTATATTAAAGCATGACTCAGAAAACCTAAAAGAGCCAGACACACTGAGAATGCTTGTCCTGGAACAGTTAAGGAGAAAGTATTCCTCCCACTCTAAACTTATCCCATAGCTTGTGAGGCAAGGAGACAGGGCTATCAAGGGCGACACAAGCTGAACCAGTGCTCCTATACTAAACAAGGAGTGAAATGTGCCATGTATTCTTCAGGCTCTGTGAGCAGGGTTAGGCATGATGACTGCTACTCAAGTCTCAGGGACAAAACTCCAGGAAGTGTCCACAGAGAGGGGATCTCAATGCACACATTGCAAGCTCTGTTTCAGTGTAGCTCAGGGTTTTTCAACCTTAGCACTAGTGACATTTTGGTTTGGACAGTTCTTTGTAGTGGAGAGTTGTTTTGTGCATTGTGGAATATTTAGCACATCACTGAGCTCTGTTCACTAGGGGCCAGGAACACCCCAGCCAACACATCTCTGAGTTGTGGCTATCAAAATGTTTCCAGACACTGCCAAATCAAAATCACCTCTGATTGAGAATCAACTAATCTAGACTTCTGGTATTAAGCCTCAAAAGAAGTGAAAGCACTTGCAACAATACTTCCTGAGACTAGAACTTGGTGTGAAATACAGAGACCTCTGCTAAAAATCCAACACTTATGTTGATTTATTCATATCTGTGAAGCCAAAGCCATTATTTAGCTAAAAATTTTGCCCCAAGCACTTAACAGAAGTGTACAGTGTAGTGGTTAATTACACATACTCTGGTGCCAGAATCCCAGCTGCTTGGGACACAACTTTACTGCCTACTATCAGGCAACATCGGGCAAGGGAATACCACCTTTTTTCACCTTTTTATTTATCTGTAAAATGTAGACAATGCCAGTGACTACTTCTGGCATTCTTCTATTCTGCCTCACAGAATATATATCTGTGAGGATATATAGTCTTCATTGCATGTAAGATGCTCGGTACGGCACTTGGGACATGGTGAGTCCTACAAATGGCCTGTTTCAGCACTTCTCAGCTGGGGGTTGTGACAGTGTTCCCAGGGTTCATGACATTAATGGCACTACGGCGTCTTATTCAATTTTATTTTTTTATAAGTATCTTAAATACTAACTTAAATGTCTTGCCACTTAAAATAAAACTGCTGAGTGCCTCTGATTAAATATATTAGTCCACATGGCCCTTAGTGGGGTCAGATGGGCCAGCTCCTGACTCAGGCTCTCAGATGATCACTCAGCTGCCACAGTGGTTTTGACTCTTGCAGAGCTTTCGATTATCTTTGTTCTTAGTCACCATATTGCCTAATTTGTGCCTATAACACATAAAGACAAGAACATACAAGAAACTTTGGTACTGAAACACAAGGGAAGAGGAACATACCAATATTATTAATTCTGCAAGTTCACCTCAAGGTGATTTTCATAACTCTATTAGTTTAATTTATCTGACCTAAATCCCATGTACACATCCAGATGTCTCCTAAAATATCTAAAATGAGAGTGCAAAAGATACCATCATAATTATAACAAATTTGGCTTTTCGTTTATTAGGAAGGGATTGCTCACACTTATGTTATCTGTCTCAAAGCATTTACAAATGGTCTGATACCCACCCAAGTGGACATTGTGACTGCAGTGTCCTCAGTCTCCTCAATCCTCTGACTTTGGACAGTGACCTGAGTATTGTTTGGGTATTCCACCCCTCTCTGGCAGCCCAGCTTTCAGGGAACTGACCCCACTGGAGTCTGAGTGGATTCTATTTTTCAGTTGTGAGCACATGATTCAATTTTAGTTTATGAGATTGGAGAAGATGGCTGGGCTGGTTTCTGAGGGGACAAAAAATCTTCACACTCTCTTTCTGGAGGAAAAATTATGGAGCCCTGGAGTTGTTTGCAGTCATCTTTCAACAACCAGGCTTAGCCACTACTATGATGAGGGTTTAAGACAAGAGAAGGCAGTCTTTCTAACTGGTGTGAGATGGTATCTTACTGTGGTTTTGATTTGCATTTCTCTGATGACCAGTGATGATGAGCATTTTTTCATGTGTCTGTTGGCTGCATAAATGTCTTCTTTTGACAAGTGTCTGTTCATATCCCTTGCCCGGTTTTTGATGGGGTTGTTTGATTTTTTCTTGTAAATTTGTTTGAGTCCTTTGTAGATTCTGGATATTAGCCCTTTGCCAGATAGGTAGATTGCAAAAATTTTCTCCCATTCTGTAGGTTGCCTGTTCGTGCTGATGGTAGTTTCTTTTGCTGTGCAGATGCTCTTTAGTTTAATTAGATCCCATTTGTCTATTTTTGCTTTTGTTGCCATTGCTTTTGGCATTTTAGTCATGAAGCCCTTGCCCATGCCTATGTCCTGAATGGTATTGCCTAAGTTTTCTTCTAGGGTTTTTATGGTTTTAGGTCTAACATTTAAGTCTTTAATCCATCGTGAATTAATTTTTGTATAAGGTGTAAGGAAGGGATCCAGTTTCAGCTTTCTACATATGGCTAGCCAGTTTTCCCAGCACCATTTATTAAATAGGGAATCCTTTTCCCATTTCTTGTTTTTGTTAGGTTTGTCAAAGATCAGATGGTTGCCGATGTGTGGTGTTATTTCTGAGGACTCTGTTCTGTTCCATTGGTCTATATATCTGTTTTGGTACCAGTAACATGCTGTTTTGGTTACTGTAGCCTTGTAATATAGTTTGAAGTCAGGTAGCGTGATGCCTCCAGCTTTGTTCTTTTTGCTTAAGATTGTCTTGGCTATAAGGACTCTTGTTTTTGGTTCCATATGAAGTTTAAAGTAGTTTTTTCCAGTTCTGTGAAGAAAGTCATTGGTAGCTTGATGGGGATGGCATTGAATCTAAAAATTACCTTGGGCAGTATGGCCGTTTCCACAATGCTGATTCTTCCTATCCATGAGCATGGAATGTTCTTCCATTTGTTTGTGTCCTCTTTGATTTCATTGAGCAGTGGTTTGTAGTTCTCCTTGAAGAGGTCCTTCACATCCCTTGTACATTGGATTCTTAGGTATTTTATTCTCTTTGTAGCAATTGTGAATGGGAGTTCACTCATGATTTGGCTCTCTGTTTGTCTGTTATTGGTGTATAAGAATGCTTGTGATTTTTGTACATTGATTTCGTATCACACCAGTTAGAATGGCGATCATTAAAAAGTCAGGAAACAACAGGTGATGGAGAGGATGGGGAGAAATTGGAACACATTTACACTATTGGTGGGAGTGTAAACTAGTTCAACCATTGTGGAAGACAGTGTGGCGATTCCTCAAGGATCTAGAACTAGAAATGCCATTTGACCCAGCCATCCCATTACTGGGTATATACCCAAAGGAATATAAATCATGTGACTATAAAGACATTTACACACATATGTTTATTGCAGCACTATTCACCATAGCAAAGACTTGGAGCCAACCCAGATGTCCATCAATGATAGACTGGATTAAGAAAATGTGGCACATATGCACCATGGAATACTATGCAGCCATAAAAAAGGATGAGTTCTTGTCCTTTGCAGAGACATGGATGAAGCAGGAAACCATCATTCTGAGCAAACTATCACAAGGACAGAAAACCAAATACCGCATGTTCTCACTCATAGGTGGGAATTGAACAACGAGAACACTTGGACACAGGGCGGGGAACATCACACACCAAGGCCTGTTGTGGGGTAGGAGGATGGGAGAGGGATAGCATTAGGAGAAACACCTAATGTAAATGATGAGTTAATGGGTGCAGTGAACCAACAAGGCACATGTATACATATGTAACAAGCCTGCACATTGTGCACATGTACCCTAGAACTTAAAGTATTAAAAAAAAAAAAAGACAAGAGAAGGCAGAGCAGAGAGATGAAAACAGAAAACATCTGAAGGTGTTCTTGAGCAGACAAATCACACTGACCCTACAGCCCTCCCCATCTCTAGTTACACAAGCTGAGCTAGCTTGCATTGGATTTTTGTTACTTGCATTCTAGCATAATCTTACTGATATACCATTAGCTTTTTTTCTTTTCTTTTTCTTTTTCTATTTTTTTTTTTTTTTTTTTTTTTTTTTTGAGATGGCGTTTCGCTGGGATTACAGGCGCACACCACCAGGCCCGGCTAATTTTTTAAGTGTTTTTTAGTAGAGATGGGGTTTTGCCATGTTGACCAGGCTGGTCTTGAACTTCTGACCTCAGGTGATCTGCCCACCTCGGCCTACCAAAGTGTTGGGATTACAGGCATGAGCCATGGCACCCAGCCTATCATTAGCTTTTCTAATTATTTAGAAATAAACAAAACTTTATACAAACTAAACTACTTGAAATAAGTAATCTGCAAGAATACTCACCATCAGCTCATGAAAGCAGTTTTTGTCTACTTTTACTTGTATAATACATAGATAAATGCAGTGGACTGAAATTTTATGGCCCCTACCTCATTGATATGTTGAAGTCCTAAACCTCAATGTGATGATATTTGGAGGGGGGACCTTCAAGAGGTGATTAGGTAATGAAAGGTAGTCCTCATGAATGAGATTAGTGTCTTTATAAAAGGGACCCCTGTAAGATTCCTCAGCCCTGCCACTGCGTGAGGACACAAAGAGAAGACAGTTGTCTATGAACCAGATAGCAGGCCCTCCAGTGGACACCAAATCTGCTGGCAGCTTCATCTTGAACTTCCCAATATCCAGAACTGTACGAAATAAATTTCTGTTGTTTATAAGCCACCCTGTCTATGGTATGCTGTTATAGCAGTCCAAATTGACTAAGACACACATTTTCAATTTTCTAAGGCTTCTGCTTCCAGGCAAAATGGAGTAACAGGGACCAAACCAATTTCCCCTCCCATCTGAAACAACTAAAAAATAAAAAAATAAAAAACATTTGAAGCAACAGTTTTTAAGATACTGCACAGTAGGCAACAAAAGAGCATAATCCCTGGGAGATAGGAAGCAAATCATTTAAAGCCTACAGTTGCCCCACAGAATGCCTGGAGAGATCTTTTAGGCAGTGGCACAGGGAGGGGTAACTAAGGTGGAATCCTCTGTTGGGAAGATAGAACTGAGGATCCAAGGAGACCAAGGAGTCTGAAAGCTGCACAGAGAAACAGCCTGGAAGAGTGGCAGGGCGTTACCCTCCGGTTCTTGAGCAGAGCACTGATCAATGCATGTGTTTTAAGGAAACTATGTCAGACTAGCGAAAAGAACAATCTAAAGGATTCAACTAGAAAGAATAGTACCCAGTGCCCACACAGAGCCAGTGATGATGCCGACTTTCACCAACCAGGCTGGAAAACCTCAGAATACCTGTGTATTCTGATTATGAATACATTGGGTGAGCTTTCAGAAAAGTCTTGCCTCAGTAGTGGAGAATAACTAGTCTTAGGCTCATCGCTGCTTTTGCCCTACCAAAAACAAAATGAAACAAAACAAAACAAAATCTTATTATTAAGACCTGAATGGATCAAACTGTTTCCAAATAACTTAACTGCATTTCAGAACAAAAGTAGAAAAGATTTAAAAATATTTTTAAAATCAGTAACTAATGAAGTAAAATGTACAAGGTCTTGCCTCTAATCAAATATTATTAGGTACTCAAAGAAGCAGAAAAATATGAATCATAGTGATGAGAAGAATAATAATTGAAACTGACCCAGAACCGACACAGATATTAGAATTAGCAGCCAACAACATTAAAATGGTTACTGAAATTGTATTTCATATCTTTAAAAACCTAATTCAAGACAAAGAAATATTTAAAAGACCCAAATCAGGGTTTTAGAGGTGGAAACCATAATTTCCAAGATTAAACAACACTAACTGGTATTAACAAAAGACTATGTGTTTAAAAAGAAAAGATTAGTGAATTTGAAGACACAGCAATAGCAACTATACAAAATGAAGCATAAATAATAATAATAATTTTAGAAAATAAAAAGAACATAAATTAGGAAACCCCATATGGCTTAATATATATAATGAGAATCCCTTAAGAATGGAGAGGAGACAGAAAAGCCATTTGAAGAAATAATGGCGAAATATTCAACAAATCTCAGGAAAACTATGAACGCACAGATCCAAGGAGCACAGGAAACATGAAAAAAAAAAAAACAAAAACAAAAACCTAAATCATGAAAGCAAGGCACATCATAATCAAATTACTCAAAACTATTGATAAAAACAACATCTTGAAAACAGCCAGAGGAAAAAAGAAATTATATACAATGGAACAAACATAAGGATGACAGTAATTGCTTATAGAAAAGAATATAAGCAAGACAACAGTGGAGCAACTCTAAAGTGCTGAAAGAAAAAAAAGTCAACCTAAAACTTTTAACCAGTAAACATATCTTTCAAAAAAAAAAAAGCAAGATAAAAACATTTTCAAACAAACAAAAGCTAAAAGAATTGTCAGCAGATCTGCACCACAAGAATGTTAAAGGAAGTTTTTCTGGCAGAAGGAAAATGATACCAAATGGCAATCTGGACCTGCACAAAGCACTACAGATCAATATCCATCATGAACAAAGGTGCAAACATTCTAAACAAAATTCTCATAAATGAAATTGAAAAATTTATAAAAATGATAATACATCATGACCAAATGGGGTTTATACTAGAAGTCCAAGGTTGATTTAACTTAAAAAAATCAATTTGGTAATTTACCAAATCAACATAGTAAAAAAACAACAACATATGATCATCTCTATGGATGTAGAAAAAGGATTTGACAAAATGCAATATCCATTCTTGAGAAAAACTCTCAACCAACTAGGAAAAGAAGTCAATTTCCTAACCCTAGCAAAGGGCATCTGTATAAAACAAACAAACAAAAACTGTAGCTACCACCCTGCCAGTGAGTGAACTGAACTCTTCTCCTAAGATCAGGGACAAGACAAGGATGTTTACAGTTACCACGTCTGTTTAATATTGTACTAGAGGTTCTAGTTAGTGCAATAAAACAAGCCAAAGAAAAAAAAGGCATCCAAATTTCAACTGAAGAAATAAATAGGTCTTTGTCTGCAGACGAAATAACATCTATGAAGAAGATCCAATGGGATCTACAAAATAGCTTCTAGAACTAATAAATTTAGCCAGTTTACAGGATACAACACCAACACACAAAAATCAATTATATTTATATTTGCTATCAACAAACAAATTGAAATAAAAAATTTAAAACTTTATCATTTTTTAAAGCACCAAAATATGAAATACTTAAAGATTAAATCTGATGAAAGATCTAGTACCTAAATAGGGAAAACTGTAAGACATTGCTGAAAGAAATTAAAGACTTAAATTTATAGAGAGATATATCTTGTTCATGTTTCAGAAGACTCAATGTTGCAAAGATATGAATTCTCCCCACTAAAACTCCCAACAGATTTTTGTTTTAGAACTTGTTGAACTGATTCTAAAGTTCATATGGAAATGTAGGGGACCTAGAATAGCCAAAATAACTTGAAAAAGAAGAAGAAAGTTGGACAGCTAACAGTACCTGATTTCAAGACTTTCAGAGCTACAGTAATAAAAACTAATACATAGCACTGACATTTTAAAAAGATAAATAAAAGGAACAAAACAGAGAGCCCAGAAATAGACCAACATATATATGGATGACCACTTTTTTTTTTTTTTTTTTTTTTTGAGACAGAATTTCGCTTTTGTCCCCTAGGCTAGAGTGTAGCGGCGCCATCTTGGCTCACTGCAACCTCTGCCTCCTGGGTTCAAGCGATTCTTCTGCCTCAGCCTCTGGAGTAGCTGAGATTACAGGCATGCACCACCATAACCAGCTAATTTTTGTATTTTTAGTAGAGATGGGGTTTCACCATGTCGGCCAGGCTGGTCATGAACTTCTGACCTCGAGTGATCCGACTGCCTGAGCCTCCCAAAGTGCTAAGATTACAGGCATGAGCCACCACATCTGGCTGGGTGACCACTTTTTAACAAACATGTTAAAGCAATTCAGTAGAATTGGAGTCTTTTCAAGAAACAGTATAATACAGAACAATGGAATATGCCAAAACACCCCTACTTTGATTCATACTTATTCACATTATATTAACCAGATTGAATCACAGATTTTAATTTTAGCTTTATGTGTAAAAATGACACAAATTTCCATTAATGGGGAAAGAATAAACAAATTGTATATGTTGATACAATATAATTCTAGTTAGTGATAAAAATGAAAGACAATTAATATAGGCAACATTACTGAATATCAAAATAGGTATGCTGAGTGAAAGAAGCCACATCAAAGAAAAAAAAAAGAGAATAGGTAATGTATGATTCCATTTACATAAAACTATAGAAAATAAAAACTAATCTATAGTGACAAAAAAGATTGGAGGTTGCCTAAGGACTAGGGGGAGCAGGAGGGAAGGATGGATTATAAAAGGACTCAAGAAACTTGTAGGCAGTGGATATATTCAATATCTTGATTGTGGTGATAGTTTCATGCATGTATGCATATGCCAAAATGTATCAAATGTCACACTTTAAATATGTGCAATTCCCTGTATATCAATTATTTCTCAATTAAAAAAATTAAAAAAGGAACACCTTCAATCTTTATTTCTCATATATATTTGTTTCCTAAACCAATATGCCATTTAAACATTTGCTAACAAATCAACCTTTCTGTTGTCTATTTTAATTAAATTAAACAGTGAATCATTTATAAACTGGCAAAGTATAATTTATCTTCATTCTGTATATAATGACTATTAAGAATGATATTAAAATGAATTTTATAAGAGTCTGTAATAATATGTCAACCTAGACATATTTGAAAATCATTTCTTTTTAAATATATTACACAAAAACGGCAACTTTAAAAAAACTCCTAAGGAGAGATATTGAGAGATGGTATATTACCATAAAAAAGAAAGGTCAAAAAAGTAGGAGAATGTGGATCTAGATTATTTTAGAGGCCTTCAGAGGTGTTAGTGACTTGCCTCAAGAGACATATGTCCCAGCTCCCTCATGGAGTGAGGATCAAAGGAACCATAAATGTAAATGGCCCTATCAACTGAACTGTGCTGAGCTGTTTTCTCATCTATTTGGTACAGGCAATGGGGCTAGGTGAAGGTACAGGTTACTTTGCAGATAAAACAGCTGAGGCTATAGGATAGGCAGCTTTTTGTCACTTTAGGAGTCGGTTTTCACTGTCACCCTCTATTAGTTCCCTATTGCTGCTGTAACAAATTATCACAGACTTAGCGGTTAAAACAACACAAATGTATTATCTTATAGTTATGGAGGTTAAAAGTCTCAAATGGGTTGTGGGGCTGCATTCCTCCTGGAGGCTTTCAGGGAAAATCCTCTCCTGGCCTTTTCTACCTCTTAGAGGCTGCCTACATGCTTTGGCTGCTGGCCTGTGTCATTCCAGCCTCTGCTTCCATCCTCCATCTCCTTCTCTCACTCTGACCCTCTTGCCTCTGTTTCACAAGCATCCACCAGGATAATCCAGGCTAATCTCTCCATCTCAAGATCCGTAACTTAATCACATCTGCAAAGACTCCTTGGTCATATTAGGCAACACACACACACACACACAGGTTCTGAGGATTATACTGGACATCCTGTTGGGGGGTGGGGGAATGGGGGGGCACTATTCCGCCTACCATACCCTCCATTTGGACCCTTTGATATGACCTCCATATTAGGGCTTTTTTTTTCTGTTCTTTTACTGCTACCCCTGAGAACCCTGTATTTCCCCCCTAGTTCCAGGACAAAGTAGCCCTAAGCTTTCCATTTATCTGTTCTTGTCTACTGAATTAAATTTTTCCTTCCTTCCTTCCTTCCTTCCCCTGTCCTTCCTTCCCCTGTCCTTCCTTCCTTCCTTCTCTCTCTCTCTCTCTCTCTCTCTCTCTCTCTCCTTCTCTTGTTGCTGCTGTTAAAATATCTGGCTTTTTTTTTTTTTTTTTTGAGATGGAGTCTCACTCTCTTGCCCAGGCTGGAGTGCAGTGGTGCAATCTCGGCACACTGCAGTCTCAGCCTCCCGGGCTCAAGCGATTCTCCTGCCTTAGCCTCCCGAGTAGCTGGGATTACAGGCAGGTGCCATTATGCCTGTCTTTTTGTATTTTAGTAGAGATTGGGTTTCGCTATGTTGGCTAGGCTGGTCTCAAACTCCTGACCTCAGGTGATCCTCCCGCCTCAACCTCTCAAAGTGCTGGGATTCCAGGCGTGAGCCACCGGGCCCGGACACAAAGTAATGCTACAGATTTATTTAATAAGCATTTAATGAGAACTACTACTTGCTATGAGGATGCTGTGAACAGATGCTGCCCCTGAAGCAATGAGGTTCAGCGGGGAGAGGGAGAAGGATCTCCCGTGAGAGGAGTGTTTCCAAGGAGAAGTATAGTGTGTAAGGGGAGTGAGTGTCCACTCCTGGTCTACACTGAGGGCCTCCTTGAGGAGGTGACATTTGTCAAAACCTGGAATCATATCGGTGGAGCTTTGGGGCTCTTTTTCAGGATAGCATTGATCTCTTTCTGCTCGTTTCTGTTGAGGAGTTTCCTGGTGCAGAGGAGGCAGGAAGGCTCCAGGGACCACCTGTTAAAGTTGAGAGAAAAGGAGGGCCTTGGGGTTGCTAACAGGCTTGTTTAGATGTGGCCAGAGGATGCTAGAGGCTCATGGAGCACAGGGCTCTAGACCCGAGCATTTCTGCACTCTTTCTACCAGGCCAATAGGCTGTGCTTCCCTCCAGGAACGGGAGCAAAGAAATAGGCCATTTTCTGTTTTGTCCACTGGGTGGAGTATTTTAGCCAAAGAAGGGTCCTTTGGCAGCAGTGACATTGTAGGCGATCTTTGCCTTGGAGAAGAGGCAAGCTTGGACTCGTCCGGAGTCACGCCCATCAAAACCCTCCTCCGCAGCTAACACTCATCAGACTTCATCACACTGTGTGTTGGGCTGAGGCCTATCCTGGTAAAAGAAAATCTTATAACAGATTTTAACATCTTAGAGCCAGAAAGGGGGCCTTAGGAGCTTGGTGACTCTAACCCTCTTTCACAAATTGGAAGTGCTAGGGCCCGAGCCTCAGGGCTCCTGACCTAATCACACAGGCAGGCGGAACGCAGGTCTCCTGCCTTTCTGGGGGCGGTTCTTTCTCTCTGAGGCACCTCAGAGGCGCCCAAATGGAGACCTGCAGACCTTCGAAGGGAGGCGTGAGCACATACGTTTCTCTTTGTAGATAAAATGGTCTGAGAGAAAAATCATTCTGCCACCTGTCAAGAATAAACAAAGTAAATGAGCTAGGTTAGATTAAGGGACTGTAGTTGGCGGCCACTCACAGTGAAGGACTGGAAATTGTTAGCAAAACAAGGGGCCTACGGCATATATTGTGACAACAATAAACATTTATTTGTATTGATTTGTGTGTTTTGTTCTACCCCTTCTTGTTTAAAAACAAAACAAAAAGTACCTACTAATGGCACATAAAAATGCACACATTTCAGCACAACTACCTAAACTAGAAGTGCATGACACATTGGCTTGGGCCGCAGCTAAAGCTGGAACAGAACAGCTGATTTGCAGGACGTAAGGTTGACTCGGAAATGTGTGAAGCATTCTTTGTTTAAAAAATAAATGAATTGGCTGGACCCGGTGGCTCACACCTGTAATCCTAGCACTTTGGGAGGCTAAGGCAGGCGGATCACCCGAGATTGGGAGTTCAAGACCAGCCTGACCAACATGGAGAAACCTCATATCTAATAAAAATACAAAATTAGCCAGGCGTGATGGCACGTGCCTGTAATCCCAGCTACTCGGGAGGCTGAGGCAGAAGAATGGCTTGAACCTGGGAGGCGGAGATTGTGGTGAGCCGAGATCGCACCATTGCACTCCAGCCTGGGCGACAAGAGCGAAACTCCATCTCAAAAAAAAAAAAAATTAAAGTTGGTGAGCAATAAGACAGAGGAAAAACAAAAATAGGAAAATGAAAGGCAGACAGAAAATAAGCCTGGTACGTTAAATGTAAACTATGAAAACCTACCTTTTGCTGAGAGTGGGGCATGAATGTAGACCTCATATCTACCGTGGATGCTTGGGGGAAACCTGATCACCACAGCATATGTCAGTGGCTGCGTGTCCTCAGGGCTGGGCTGCCTGGCCCAAATCGAGTCCATGATCTAGGGGCAGGAACTTTCCACAGCTCGGGCTTTTTGTAGTAAACCAGAGTTGAAGGCTAAACTAAATTTTAAAAAATTATTTCTTTTCCCTTATAGTTTTGTCAATTATAAGTCAGAAGGAAATTAAAAGACTCTGACTTTAAATAGCTTCCAATTTTTCAGTAACAGTTAAAAAAAACCTACTTACATATTAAGAAAAGTGGAGCAAATTCTAAATAAAGGTAACCCAGTGAGATCGAGACAACTGGGAACAGTCTGGGGAGGCTGACCTCAAAAAGACAAGACACACATTGTTTCACTCGGAAATCTTTTTCCCCTTAAATTTCCTAAAGAAAGCAGAGATCTTGCATGCTTGCCACTGATTTGGAAAGCTAAGTGCACCTTAGAATGGATATTCTTGGCTCCATCTTTTGAAAACTTAGAGACTACACCATTAGAAAGAACGGAATACCGTCAAGGGTTTTAGTGATGGGTTCTTCAAGGCCCCAACTTTCTGCACATGAGAGTGTAGCATCAAGACAACCCCTTATCAGCCTGACTCTCAGTGTAAGGCCGTCTGACTGCAGGGGAGCCTTGCTTTACTCAGAGAGGCCACGGATCTTCTCTTTGCCTTCTAGCCCCTGCAGAAGCTGTGCATGACAGAGTACTCTGTCTTTCCAAAGCTGATTTATAACTGAAGGAGAACAAAAACTTGGTCAGAATCATGAATGCCCTAGATGCCTTTGCAGAGTGGAGAGACATGACTGGACTAGGGTTGGACTGGAAGAGATGGTCAAGAAGGTACTTAAGAAAAGGGGTGTCTGCAAGGGAATCACCCAGAGTCAGAGGCAAAACAACCAGGAGCAGCAGCTTTGAGGCAGGGTTGGATTCTTGCTCCGGCAGTTAGAAATGCTGCAAACTCAGACAAGTTGCTGTTAGCTCAGCGGTAGGATGAGCCCTGATCCCTTTTGCCCCAATTGCCTACTGGATTCAAGGAGAAAATGGACAAGAAAGGGTTCACAAACCATTCATATTAGAAACAGACAAATATCCATTATATAACCAATGTTCCACCAGCTCCAATGAGAAGTAAGTATAATAGCTACTATTTTTGAGCACCTATTTTGTGCCATGCTTTTTCATCTATGTGTTTGAAACTTTATGGTTATTATCAGCCCCACTTTACATAGAGGGGAACTGAGAATCAGAGAGGGCAAGTGACCCTCCAAAGTTCATTAGCTGTTAAAAGGCAGAGTAGAGATTTGAACTGTGAACCTTGTTTCATTTTAGTTTAATGAGGACAGGTTCTTCTGGTGTCAGCTGGGTTCAGCAGGGTGTCCCTGCACCCCTCGCCCAGTGGCTGGCAGAGGATTTTTAAGAAGAGAGGAGGGAAGGCAGAAAAAGACAGGAGTAGAACATGAAGAAGTCTACCTCGGGGCTCCATTTTGTTCCATGTGGCAGTGAGGAACAGAGGATGAACAACCACCGTGAGGGGACAGGCTGAGTTACCACCCTGGGGTGATTTAACAATTCAGTAATGTATGAGTGTCATTCCGTATGTTTGAACTCTCCATTTGCTTATTGGCACCATAGTCCCTTATCTCTCTCCCTCTCGAGTTTCTTTCTCTTCTTTGACCTTTCTAGCCTCCTTATTTCATGCGTGTACATTCTTGTCTTTTTCCTTCTGCCTCTTCCCTCTTCACCAGTAGGACAGACTGTATCAGCGAATCCCTCTACAGTGTCGTATCTAACTTTTTTATTCATTGCATGATTTATTTTTAGCCTGAAACAACTGCATCCTAAAAATGGAGTTCCTAATGAGACAGAGGCTGAGCAGAGCTATGTAAGGTATCTGGGGCTTGGCCTCCCAGCCTCCCTAGCTTGGCTGTTTTTCTACTCTCATGCGTGCGTGCGTGCGTGCGTGTGTGTGTGTGTGCCTCTGCTCTTTGTCCTGAGCCCACGATTCCAGAGCTGGCTGGACCCAAGGAGGTGAAGAGTCACTTCTCAGCCCCAGGAAGGGCAAAGAAGAGAGACAAAATCAGCCTGTCTGCTCTCTGCTTGGCTCAACAAGGCCTCTAACAGTCTTCTGTCCTCTCTTCTGCACACGGCATATTTGGGAACGAGAAACAAAAGTTTTCCCAAATGAAGAGAACTCACTTGTTTATTGTGGGGATTTATTTTCTGTCCTCTTGCAGGGCAGAAGAGGGGCTTAATTTCCCCACATATGATGGGAAGGACCGAGTGGTAAGTCTTTCCGAGAAGAACTTCAAGCAGGTTTTAAAGAAATATGACTTGCTTTGCCTCTACTACCATGAGCCGGTGTCTTCAGATAAGGTCGCGCAAAAACAGTTCCAACTGAAAGAAATCGTGCTTGAGGTAAGTAACCAAAGGGCATGCTGTCTGCGCTGCCTCAGTGAGGTGCCGAGGGAATGCCTTTGGCCAGGGGTTGGGATATGGGAACGAGGATGCAGAGAATATATACTGAAGTCTGCTTTATTTTGGCCTCACGTGAATCAGATGCCCTTGTCACACAGCTGGGATGTGTGAACAATGAGGGGTGGGTCCTAACTCTTCAAATGAAGAGGACCAAACGTGCTACACTATGATGGGTCTGATGTAAAGTCTTTATGGCCCCCTTGACTTTTCAAGGGCCCTTGTCCCAGCCATTGTTTCCCAGATAGAATGTAGAAACTATTGTTAAAACTGTTGGCTGAAATGAAATCCAGGGACTACTTGTGGATTTCATTCAGTGTGCCCACTCTGCTCCCTCAAATCTCCCCATGATCCTGGAGAGACCAGAGTTACTTGACCTTGCCTCTCTCTGGGGGTCAGACGGAGAATATCACTAAATGACTTTCCTCTCTCTTGTTTTGCATCAGTCAGCATTACAGAATGTAGTTGTGTGCAGATCTTCTGAGCGGCATATTCATTTATGTGATTTTTTTTCTCAGAAAGTTCTTGGTGTGACTTTAGGGCAGAGCTGAAGTCAGTTCTTATTTTATCCGCATTACATGGCCTGCCTGTTTGTAACCCGGCACTGGGGCCCATTTTCTAATCCTTTGCGAGTGCCCCAGAAACTATTCCTGCAGCTCCTCCTGGACAGCTTAAGATGGCTTACACTTTAAGAGGGCCTGAGGGTGCCAAGAATGCTAGTGGGCACCAAGATGCCTCATCAATCCCCACGCCTAGCCCAGGCGCAAACCTGTGAAAAGGATATTTGAGAATTACAGTTTATTAACCAGCACAATCAGAGAACTCAGGTTGATGAAATAGTTTAAAGGATTATCGTATAAAACCCATGTGGATTTGAATTTTTTCAAATTGAAAAATTGGCTGTAATAAAATCCTGCAAAACTATCCCAAATACATCAAAAGTATATCTCCAACCTTGGGTGCTGAATGTGGAATTTCAGTTCTCTCTGTGGGTTGCAAGAAAAGAGAAAGCAGGGATAGTTATTAAGACTTTATTTTATAGAAATGAGCAAATCACAGGCTGGAAAAGAACGAGACATAGAACTTAGCTGCTGCTTAGCACATGAAACCAACACTTACATTATATCTCCATCTCAAACTGCCATACTCAGTTATCAAGAGACATTGTTATGAAAACTTAACTGAAGGCATAAGGATTCTCCCCTATATGCTCATCGCTGTCCAGTTAGCCTAGAACTCCAAAAGAATGCCTTTGGGTGGCCAGTACAAACAAGGACATTCATTTCTGATTCTAATTTTTTTTTAAAAAAGAAATATCTTTCTATCATCCTATCTATCTATCTATCTATCTATCTATCTATCTATCTATCTATGATCTATCTATCTCTAGCTCCCCCAAGTATATCTGTCCCCAAAGACTATGCAAAATCATGAACAGAAACTTCCCCTGGGCTTACCATCCCTCCAGACACCTTTGATCCAAGAGTGCCCTTTTCACAGTGGATGCCGGCCCAGCAGAGACCGATAAGGAAAAGTTCACCACAGGAGTTAATTTGATGCCCCTCAGGCTGCTAAAGCTGGAGTGAGGCATCATTAGGAGAAAAAGAACACAGAACTTGAAATCAGGATATCTGGATTTAAGTTCTGGCTTTGTCTCTACTAGGCACAGGACACAGGGCAAATTACGTAATTTCTCAGAGCTTCATTTTCTTATCTATAAATATGGAAAAATAATAACTATCATGCAGGCTTAAGAAATGATTAAATAACAAATAATGTTTATTAAATGCTTACTAAGTGCAGGGACTGTTCTAAGCACTTGGTATGTGTTAGCTTGTTTAATCCTTACAATAATTCTATTAAGTAGGTACAGTTACCAATTCCATTTTATAGATGGGGAAACTGAAGCAGAGAGGCTAAGTTGTCCAAGGTCACACAGCTACTACAGATGAAGGCAGTCATACGTAACACCTACACGGTACTACTCCTGAAATCAGTGCGAAAACACCCAAGGGGCTTCTGGGTAGCCTGTTTAAGATGGTTTCAAGAGTCTTCCTTAAACAGAGTTGCTCAGCCTCTGGACCCGGGTCTGATGATGCCAGCTGTACACCAGCATGGCCGAGAAGTACATGGCCTGGAGGCGCTGCTCATGCAAAAGTCCAAACTGAGGAGGAGGCCTGGGCTCCATTAGTGAAGGTTGAGGAAGGGGTGGGCCTTTGTTGAGATACTTGTCAGGTGCAGCATCAAGGGAAAAAAAGGCTCCAGGAAGTCCATGAGTGGAAAGAGCGAACATGCCTTTAAACTTTCTTCATGGTCAAAACAACTATTTTGTCCTCTTAATCCTCTAGACCCCACACTTGCACTAAGAAAAATAGTCTGTCAGCTTCCAGGGCTGTGGCTGTTAGGGGGTAGGGGGAAAAGAGGAGGCAGTTCCCAGTGTCCATCCAACAGGCAGTGTGGTCTCAGCCACGGGCAAATAGCTGGAGGGGAGGCAGCTCCATTCCCTCTCGCAGCTTAAGGCGGCTTCTGACACTTTTGATCATAACTGACTATGAACCAGTATATACAGACACACACAGACACACACACACACCAGAAACAAAAATTTCATATAAACTATACTTATTATTATTACTTGGGGAATTAAAATTTTTTTTCTATTTTTATCCTGTTCTCTTCTATTTCATTTTAAAAATTGATCTCAACCTATTAAGTTGATTTCGCTCTCCAGTGAGGAGTTGCCATCCCCAGGCTGAAACACCTGAGGAATTTCTAGGAGTTAGAAACTCATAGCTCCTCACACTAGGGCCACCCCATTCTAAGAAACTCCAAGGGCACTGTGGCCAGTCATGTATATTTTGTCTGCATCTCTAAGGGATGTCAATGAAAAGAGCCAGAAACAGCTCCATCCGCAGAGTGAGGAGGTCACTGCCTGATGAGGGGCACTTGAAATACCATTCAATTAGTCATGCATCTGCCACCTAATTTTTGTTGGGGCCCTGGGATAGATGCTGTGGATACGGGGAAAATGAGACCCTCAAGTGGCTCACAGCTGAACATGGAAGAAAACATGCAAACTAAGAGCTACAGTGCAGGGAGGTTGCTGTAACAACATAGCAACTTATAAGTTTCTCAGGGAGAGTAGAGGAAAGAGGAAGAGCCAGAGTTGGTTTGTGAAATGAGTAGGAATTTACTGGCAAAACAGCAAATATTCTGATGGCTCTCAAGTATTTTTCCACCTGCTGGCTTTTTCCTAAAATTTGGCCGAGAGGGCCTCATTTCTTTAGGGTAAGATTTTTGTCCCTACTTAGTCAAGGTCCTCTGGGAGAGGTAGATCTTTGAGATGTTGCCAATTACTTACATCCCCCGAGTCTGAATTCTGTCGTGAGAACAGGGCTTGACAAGGGCAAGAGGAGAAGGGGGAGAAGATAAGGTCTATACAGCTTAGCAAGAAAAAGGCAAGTAATATGACACCAGGAGGCAGCAAACTCAAACTTTGCTTTCCAATCTGGCCAGAGTCCAGCTCTGGAGGGCCCAAGGGTCATTGTATAATCCATAGTTCTATGCAGATGTTCTACACATGCTTGTTGAATGAATGAACGAAATGTTAGAGCTCAAAAGAACTGTGGGAGTCATCTAGGTTGCTCTGAACCCCTCATTTCATAGCTGTAACCCTGACTTAAACAGCTGGCAGTTCTGATTCCTGCTTGGGTATTCTTCATCAACAAAGCAGCATATACTGATTTAGAAATTTCAGAGTATGTGGAAAAGAACTAAAAGGCAATAAAAGTAATCACACCAAAATAAACATGGATAATGTTCTGGTAGATTTCTTTCCAGTATTTTTTTCTATACATAAATATACATTTTTCAATTGGGAATTATACCATTTATACAGTTTTGTTTCCAGCTTTTTTTCACATCCATATGTTGTATTTCTATATTATTAAACAGTAATGTTAATACTAGCATAGTATTCCACTGTATGATCATACATATTTTTAAAATAATTACCCTATATTTGGATCTTGACACAATTTTTAGAGTTTTAAAACTCTTCGCTTTTCATTGTTGTTTTAATGAACATTTCTTTGATTTCTGGCTAAAGTTTTCTATAAAATTGTTTTGCCATTTATGTATTTTTTTCTTTCATAAATTATTTTTCTATGCCTTTTCTCATTTTTCTATTGGGGTGTCAACACAAATTATAAAGGGAGTTGCAATTTTGCATGCTGTCTCTTACAGCTTCCACCAAGATAGTAAATTTAGTCACACCACAGTGGCCAACTTCCATTAGCATTACAGGACTCAGAGACAGAGGACATGGGCAGGTAATTCAGTTTCTCCTTGCTGCTTTGTTTCCTGCTTCCTCTTTTTCCTTGAAACTGCTGTGCAAGCCACTGCTCCTATCATGTCCTATAAATATTGCCAGAGAAAGTCCTTCATTTCTCAACCTGAGTTGAGAAATGTCACCATTTCCCTCAGGTTGAAGTGCTTGAGAGATGACATGCTCTAACACGGGCTTCCAGATCAGATAGACCTGGCTTCCTTGTTTGCAAGGTGGAGATGACAGTGCTGTTGTGAGGATTGAATGAGGCTGCCCAGCAAGAGCATAGCTCTGGCACACAGAAGATACTTAACAAATGCTGGCTTCTTTTAGCCCACACTCACTATTTCATCAGGATTCTAAACACAATACAGCTAACCCCATCAGTTGACAAACTGAGGAAACCAGGCCTTGGGAACTGGGGACTGGAAATGCAGCCATCTTGCTTATTCACAGCCAGTTTGATTTGCTCCTCCTCTTATTGCTTATTCACTCCTCCTCTCTGGGGCTGGAGAGGAGGAGTGAGTTGCCAGCGGTCACAGGTCGCTCTCGATGTACTCCTGTTTGGCATTCCCTCTGCTCTCAAGGCTTTGCTGAGCCTGTGTCAGCTATGTCCAATCACCTCATCCATGCCATTTATTAAATTAGGCCTTGCCCCATTTTCAGTCATGGTTCAGTCTCACCTACTTTGAGAGGTGCTTCCAGTTTCCTTCTAATCCTTTCTACCTTACTCTTTCCCCCCATGGAGACATGGGTTGGATTTTTCCCTCTAGATTAGAAGCCTCATGAAAACAACCTGAATTAAAATCAAACTTCGTAATAGAGGAAGCAAAAAGCAAAGCAAAACAAAAGCAAACTGAGCCAAGTTCACATTGGGCAAGGATCAAGAAACTGCTTGAGACTCAAAAACACAACTAAATAAATGCACTGGTCACATGACAACGTGACAGGTGGAGCCCCAGCTGGCCAGGCATGAGCAACATGGCCTCCACATTGTGAGTTCCTGAGCCCTCTATACATGGCATTACCTGTCTGCCTAGCACCCAGCCTGGGATGAGGAATCATCGACTCCTTCCTCTTCCCCTTCTACCTTGACACAGATCCTATCCCTAACTCCAAGACCTTTATCTTTTCCTCTACACCACTTCACTGCTAGGAGTCCAGCATTCCAACCTGAAAAAGAAGGCAAGAAAAGGACAAAAGCTTTTTCTGGGTGAGCTTCACACTTACATAGAAACAATTTTATGGCCACTTAAATCGTCTATAGAAGGAAAAGAGGAAGGAGACATGCAAGGACCTCAGAGCTCAGTTTTAGGACCTCTGGGCACTTTTCATTTTATATTCACATGTTTTGCAGTTAAAATTGATGCTGTTAGCCGTGTATATGTGTTTTGGGTGGCAGGGTGGAGAGGGGGGAATAGCAACTAAATAGACTAACCTGTAACCAACATGCATTTATTGGATTAAGGAAAGCTATGGGGGATTTTTTCAGGCAGCTAGAGAGTGTTTCAGAACATGAAAACAAGTATTGTAAATCCCTGAATAGAAATATTCATTCATTTATTAAATTTTCATTGCTGTTAACAGACACTCAATAATCTTTGCATGAGTAAATGAATGTATCATTGAATGTATGGATAAGGAACAAGCAATACTTTCCAGATTCTGAACAGTAAAGCTTGGTTCATTCATTTAGGGTGAAATAGGTCCCTTGCTCAGGCAGGGTATCTGGAGTCTTGGCACAAAAATGGCCACATCTTCTTGGAAGTTGAACCAGGTCTACCTGCCAGTCCTGTAGTTTTTCAACAGGCTGCAACTAGAGTTCAAAGTCTAAGGCTGCTGCCCGGTGTACCCTTGGTGTAGTTCTTCTGCTTTTCCTGCTTAAGAAGGTCTCACTTTAGCTCACCAATAGAGGCTGTTGGGATGCTCTGCTACCATCTACACAGTGCCTGTCCAGGGGATCTCTCGTAAGCTTTGTTGGGTATTAAATGGCAGGACCACTACCTAAAAATGCAAACCATTTTTCCCGTGCTGAAACATAGGTTACTTTCCAATAATATTTAGAGGATGACTCGCGCAGATTATCTATTAAGCCCTGTAGCGGAGAGGGATGCTGGTTTCATCATGTATGACAGGATCAAGAATCATAATCCTGTGTAATGTAGGCCTCGAGTTTTGCAGCTGTTTAGTGGATCTCTTGATGCTTCTGCTTTCAGTCTGCCAGAGCCCCTAACAGACTGAGCTTCCTTCTTCCTTCGGGCCTCAGTCTCCCAAACTATCTGTATATCAATAAAAAGTAAACTTTAGTGGAGAGTGACTGTAGCCTCTTCAGGCTTTGCAATGTGCCCAGCATCATCATTGACAAGACTCATGTGCACTTTATGAACACTCCTCTCCTTCTTCTTCTCCTTCTTCTTCTTCTTCTTCTTCTTCTTCTTCTTCTTCTTCTTCTTCTCCTTCTCCCTCTCCCTCTCCCTCTCCCTCTCCTTCTCCTTCTCCTCCTTCTCCTTCTCCCTCTCCCTCTCCCTCTCCTTCTACTTCTCCCTCTCCCTCTCCTTCTCCTTCTCCTTCTCCTTCTCCTTCTCTTCTCCTTCTCCTTCTCCTTCTCCTTCTCCTTCTTCTTCTTCTTTTTTTTTTTTGACTGAGTCTTATTCTGTTGCCCAGGCTGGAGTGCAGTGGTGCGGATTCAAGCAATTCTTCTGTCTCAGCCTCCTGAGTTGTTGGGATTACAGGTGCCCACCATCATGCCCGGCTAATTTTTGTATTTTTAGTAGAGACAGGGTTTCACCATGTTGGCCAGGCTGGTATACCACCATTTTTCTATGTCCAACCTCAGATGAGGTAGCAGTGCTTGGGAAAACTGAGAGCCGAGCACCTGAACTTCTCTTCTATTTACCCACTATCCTGAGCAAGTCACACAGATTCACCTCTTTACACTGACCTATGAAATCTATGTGTAAAATCATCTATAAAATCAACCATTAGCTCCTACCTCCATGAATTAGGAGAATTAAATGAAAACAGGTGAATAAGAATTTCTTATAAAATTATAAGAAGGTATAAAAGAGTCAGGTTTTATTATTTTTGTTACATCAGTTACTACTGAAGAAATTCATCTATGTATTAATAGAATGACTAATTGAGTGCTTGAAGTATAGTGGGTGCTTATCAATGTGAATTTCCTTCACTAGTCACTTGAACTTTTACACGTGTTCTTAGTCGATTGTAGTAGTTCTCAACTTTGGCCACATATTAGAACCACACAAGGAGTTTTAAAAAATACCGATTCCTGGGTCTTATCCCCACAGGTGCTGGTTTAATTGGTCACTGGGTAAAGGCTGATGTCCAGATGCTACAATTTTTAAAAGCTTTCTGAGTGCTGTTAAGATGCAGCCAAGTTTGAAGGCCACTTGAAACCTGATGCTTAAAATGTGGACCCCAAGGCTGAGAGCAGCCCAGCTACTTGGGAGGCTGAGACTAGAGGATTGCTTTAGGCCAGGAGTTTGAGGCTGCAGTGTGTTATGATTGCACCTGTGAGTAGATACTGCACTCCAGCTTGAGCAACATAGTGAGACCTCATCTGAATAAAAAGGCGGACCCCAGACCAGTAGCAAATGGCATCACTTGGACCCTGTTAAAAACAAAGAATCTCAGGCCATATCTCAGAATCAAACTTAGCATTTAAATGAGATCCCTGTGTCGTTTGTAGGCACATTAAAGTTTGCAAAGCACTGCGACAGTCTATTGGGTTGGGAAAGTTTTCCAGATGACCAGAATCATGTTGTTACCTGTTTGACCTTTGGATTATTCATTCTTCAGAATGGTGTTGGAACTGTCAGTATAGCTCTAATTTGGAGAGTCGCTAGGATGTTAAGTTGGTTCTAGGGGTGCAGGGATTCATATCTGATTTGGGACTCAGCCAGTCCTCCCGGGGTTCTCCCACTGACCCATCACTCACACAATCAGTGACTAATCCTTTGGACCTCCTTAGAAGGAAATGATCTGGGACTTGAGAAGTCTTACCCTATTTGAGATCTTTCTAGTTGAATTGCCTGGCTTTTAAAGACCAACTCAGAAGGTGGCCTTCTAACTATCCTCAGGTCAGGGTTCAGAATTGACCTTCAGAAAGAGAAGACATGCATCTATTTGGTTGCTGTGGCACATTAGCCCTTTCCCCAAAAGAGATGGCAAATCTAAGAACCCTGAAGGTAGATGGAAGTGGGATATTAAGATGTTATGATGTTTAATGGAAACCATGGGAAAGCTTCTCAGAGAAAACTGGTGAGTATTTTGTAATATAAAACTAAGTCTAGTGAACACCTGAATAGAAATATTAATTCTTTCATTTATTCATGAAATATTCATCTTACTTACTGTCTAAGTCTGCTTAGTGTTGCTATAACAGAATACCTGAGGCTGGGTCATCTATAAAAAGAGGTTTACTTGGCTCATGATTCTAGTGGCTGGAAAGTTCAAAATTGGCAGCTGCATCTGGTGAAGGCCTCGTGCTGCTTCAACTCATGGCAGAAAGCAAAAGCAATAGAGGAGTGGGCAAGGAAATCATGTGATGAGAGAGAAAGAAAGAGAGAGAAGCCAAGGAAGTCAGACCCTTTTAAACAACCTGTTCCCTCAGAAACTAATTTGTTCTCATTAAAACTCACTTACCCTTGAATGAGGGCATTCATCTATTCATCTGTTTATAAGGGGCCCACCCACATAACCCAAACACCTCTGACTAGACCCTACCGCTGAACACTACCATATTGGGAATAAAATTTCAACATGAGTTTTGATGGGGACAAACCACACCCAAATCATAGCACTTACAAAGATGCAGATGGAATGGCCCCAGTGTCTAGGGAAATGTTCCTCTTTTATTGATGATAAGAACTCACTTCCTTTAGGTCTATGCTTAAATGTCACCTTATCAAAGAAGTTATCTCCCTGACAACCTATGTAAATCACACTTTCCATGCACTCGTTTTACCTTCTCTACCCTCCTCTATGCTTTTTCTACATAGTACTTGGCTGACATATTGCATATTGTCTGACACCCCTTCTTTCAGTACATTTGTGTTGCTATAAAAGAATACCTAAGACTAGGTAATTTATAAAGAATAAAAGGTTTATTTGGCTCACAATTCTGATGTCTGAAAAAGTTGAAGATTGGGTATCTGGATCTGGCTAGGGCCACAGGCTGCTTCCACTCATGGCAGAAGGTGAAAAGGAGCTGATGTGTGCAGAGATCACACAGCACCAGAGGAAGCGAGAGAGAGAGAAAAGGTGCAAGGCTCTTTTTAACAACCAACTCTCAGAGGAACTCTAGCAGGAACTAATAGAGTGAGAACTCACTCAGTCACTGCCCCACCCACGGAGGACATTAATCTATTCATAAGGGATTCACCTCCATGACCCCAAGACCTCCCATTAGGCCCCACCTCCAACATTGGGGATCAAATTTTAATGTGAGATTTGGAGGGAAAAACGTCCAAACTACAGCACCTGCTATAGAATGTGACATTCACAAAGGCAGGGACTTTGTTCTACTCGTTGCTATACCCCAGCACCTAAACCAGTGCCTGACTCAGTAGGTATTCAACAGCATTTGTCAAATGAATGTTGAATGAAGAGAAGAGGAAGGAGGAGAAGGGAGAAGCACATACTATGAACTTACCATAAACCATGTCAATATGGGGCTTTACATATGTTATTTTATTTAATTCTTACAATATTACAGACAGAGAAATTAGCCAGAGAGTTAAGTAAAAATTGCCTGAAGTCACAAAGCTATAAAACATTAGATTGTGAAGCAGGGTTTGAACCCAAACCTATTTGGTTTCAAATGACATGTCCCTTCCAGTATGCCAAGGAGCAGCTGAAAGGGATTGCTTCATGTTTGTAAGCAGTGCCAACTTATGAAGGGACAGATGTCTTTAGTTTGTACTCTGGATTTTCACTCACACTTGAGCTGCATTAAATTGTGCAACTAGACTATGTGTTGAACCTAAATGACTAATGCGAGCCAATGGGCTGTTGCTTGGCACTTGGAATTTAATAAATGTTTGCTGGATGGATGGATGGAGAGGGGAAGAAGGGAAAGGTCAAGAATTAGAAATAAATTGCTTATACTGAAAATATACTTCTCCTTGATCTCTTTTTAAAATTAAGTTAAATTTTTTAAAGTATTGAGTACAATTGTAAAGAGGTTGAATTTGCCAGATACAGGAACCTGTTTGTTACCCTTGCTTAATCCCTCCAAAATATGGGTAAAATTGATTTTTTTTAAGCCATGGGATTCTTAGCCCCAAATATATATGCACGTGGGCAGAAGCCTCCAAGCTTTATAAGGCTGACCCTTGTTCTAAACCTATTTAGCACTGGCAAATATTCCAGTGGTGGTTGCATTTCCAAACCCCAAGAGAGGAAGGCAAAATGAAGTTGCTGGAGTTGAGTGAATCTGCAGATGGAGCTGCGTGGAAACGCTGGGCAGGGAATAGCAACACACACAGGATTCAGGTATTTTTTTCCAACTGTTCACTGCCCAAAAATGGCAATCTCCAAATTCACACCTGCTCCACTCTGAAAAATTGGATGAGGTCAGACTTATTTTGGTTTGGCTTGGAGAACAAAGCCTCTCATAGAGCCCATACTCTCTCAGGAGGTGCTCACTTTTAAATCGTAGTTCTCTGTGAATCCCAAGTGCTGTTGAATTCTGTGTGGAGGGTTGCTGGGCACTTATCGGTAATACAGGGGATCCTTGGAGTGAGACGGTAGAAGAACAGAAATGCTAGTTGTAAAAGCATGGATTGAGTTGATTACAGTTAAATGTTTCCTTTCACCTATGGAATTATAAGGAAATAAAGGTTTCACGAACTGGAAAATACATTGTTGATTCAGAAGTTTTTAGACTATTGGAACCTTTTCTCACTACTCCTATCTCCAAAGCCCCCGGTATAGCGCAAGCCCAAATAGGACACCTATTCATAACATTCCTGAGGTAGACCTCCTCCCAAAGGTATACGTTTTTATTTATTTATTTATTTATTTAGAGACAGAGTCTCGCTCTGTCACCCAGGCTCCCCGGCTGGAGTGCGGTGGCACAATCTTGGCTCACTGCAACCTCTGCCTCCCGGGTTCAAGCGATTCTTCTGCCTCAGCCTCCTGAGTAGCTGAGACTACAGGCGTGTGCCACCCTGCCCAGCTAATTTTTGTATTTTTAGTAGATACGGGGTTTCGTCATGTTGGCTGGGCTGGTCTTGAACTCCTGACCTCAGGTGATCTGCCTGCCTCAGCCTCCCAAAGTGCTGGGATTACAGGCACATGCCACCATGCCCAGCCCCCAAAGTTATAAATTTTAAAATGGGGACGTGAGATACCGTGAAAGTCACCACTGCAGAAATATTATAAGGGCTATTATGATATAAGGCAGTAAAATTAAAAGTAAGAAATAAAATCTGATTCCAAATCACAAGATTTTTCTTTACTCAGCAGCCCTACTCTGTGGCAGTTTGAGCTTTACAGGTTGGTGCGGAGTATTTTTGCATAATTGTCAGCTTAGCTTTAGTGCGCATTCAAAATGACTTGTTCCTCCCAGAAAGTCAGCCCCCTGAAGAACTGAGCCTGTTCAAAGAAGCCTCTAAGGCTTCCCTTTTTATAAACTGGATGTGGTAGGCCAGAATTATCCAGATAAGCTGTTTCTGTTTGGACAGCCATGCAGGAAAGGGGCCAGTACAGCATCTTGCAATGTGATGGGCTAGGCAAGCCAGAGCCGCTTCTGTGTGCCCAGAGTGCCAGTTCCAGGAGCTCCCACCTGCTGCCCAGGTGCCCCAAGCCAGACAGGCCTCTCCTCACCATCTGCCATGAGCTGGGTGTCCAGGAGAGCCAACAGGTACTCCCTCACATGCTCACCTGCTTCTACCTATACAACACACACAATTACTCTGGCCTTGGATATCTAACTGTTAGCCCAACCACACACCTCTGATTTATGAAGGGAGTGAAGCATCCTCCAGACACAGAAGAAGAAGTGAATGCAACAATGCAACACATAAACGACTATTGGCAGTAGCACCTAGCAGTGTGAGATGCACAGGCTTTGGAGTTAGAGCCAGCTGGGATTGAGTCCTTGCACTAGCTGTGTGACTGCAGGCAGGTCACTTAGCTCCTCAAGGCTGAGTGCTTCCTTTATAAAATCTAAGCCACAGTACTCTCCTCATAGAGATTTTAATAAGACAAAACAGGTAACATGTGTGAAGTGATGGGCACACGCTTGGTGCTCAGTGAAGGGCTGCTCCTGAAATCATTGTGTATGTGAAAGCGCATTGAAAACTCCCACTCTCCACTCAAGTTAGTTATCCATGGCATTTGCTGTCATTAGCAGATGCTATCAAAATAAACACTAGTCAGACATTTCAGAAAGTTCAGCCAAGCAGGAACAGGTTCCTCTTCTGCTTATTGCACTGTGGAAGCAATAAGTCAAGGATCTCTTCGTTCAGTCATTATTTTACATTCATGAGGCCTCTCCATGAGAGGAAGCACCCCACCCCCTTTTTAAAATGAGGTATACCAACCTCCTCTGAAGGTTAGTTTAAAAAGGGATGATCTCTCTGGCTCCAGAAAGCACTAAGTAGCATGTGAAACTTTTTCCCAAGGAGAGTTTGAGGGAGGGACTACCAGAGGAGGTCAGGGCCTGGGCTTCCAGACTGCATTTTCACAGGCTCTGGGGCACAGAATTCTGTTGAGAAAAATTGGTAAAGGGCATGGCCTTGCCCCACGTCAGTCAAATTCACTCTTTAAAAATTCCATTGCAATAATATTTTTAGATAAAACAAAACAAACCTGGCCTTCAGGGACAGCTTCCCTCATTCTGTCAGTTTGGACATGGCAAAATGCTACGCAATAAAAGATTGTGATTTTGTGTTAGAGGCTGGAAGAGCCACAGCTCTCAATGTGTGGGCCCAAGACCGGCAGCCTCCGCAGCACCTGGGACCCTGGCAGAAATGCAAATTCTTGGGTCCCATCCCAGACCTGCTGAATCAGAAACTCTGGGGTGGGCCCAGCAATCTCTTTTTACTGGCTGACCCTCCAGGGAATGCTGATGTGCACCCAGGTTCTAAAACCACTGACTTAGTGTAGTGGGGTTTGCCCTGTAGTTAATTGGTAGGGAACTTTCACTACGTCCTTGTATACATGATACTCCTGTGAGATTGGATCTCATAAGGAAATTGAAGATCAGTTAAGTTGTGACTTGCCCAGAGTCTCACAGCTGGTAAGTTGCAAAGCCAGGATTTGGGCCCAGGTCCCTCAGAGGTCCAGGTATAGGAACAAAAGGTAACAGATGAAAGTTTGGGCTCTGGAGCCAGAGTGTCAGGGTTGAGATCCTAGCTGGGTCACTTAAGCTCTGTGTGTCCCCAGGCAAGTTGGTTAACCACTCTGTGCCTCTATTTTCTCATCTGCAAGCCTCTACCTCATGAGGGTTTTGTAGAGATTCAATAAGATAATTCTTGTAAGGCAGTTGGAGCAATAGCTGGCATATAGTAAACACCCAGTAAGTGCTTTTTTTAAAAATTGTTGTTGTTATATAGCCTCTCAGAATTGTAGGGTGGAAAAAATACATAGCATCTTCCCTTGGGTCTTTTCCTTGGCATTGACCAACGTGATAGTCCAAAATGCCAATAAAAACAATCAACAGCCTCTCTCTCCCCGAAGGCTCTTTCAGAGGCCACCTATTCCAGCCCTAAAGAGGCCCCCGATACTCGCTTGAATCCCATAAAATAGCTGTCCCTTCATTGAGCCAGCCTCCTTCGTGAACACATCACATGCCAACTGCCCAGCTATACATAGCTCAGGCCTACTTTGAGGGCGGCAGAAAGTGACAGGAGATTACCGGAGAGAAACGTCAGCTCTCTGGTTTCAGGGAAGGACACACAGTTGTTGAATTGCTTGACATGTTGCCAGATGGCATGAGGGACAGTGGGTACAAACAGCCGTTTGGCTCTTGGCTTACATGAAAAGAGCAGGGTTACAGCCAGGGTGTTTTTAATGACTGGTCTGAGGGACATTCACTTGGAGCAGAGATCTGTGACATTTTCCCCGAGGCTCAACTTTTTTTTCAGATTCTTGGCCCTGCAGAAAGTAATCCCCACCCACCTCCCTTCAACAAGCAACCACCTCCTTTTTCTTTATGACCCTCCACCTCCCCACCTTCCCTCTGACTGTGTAGTAAATTAGTCTTTCTCCTCTACAAAGACAGTTCTTGGGAAATGGTACAAATGTAACTTTCTTCTTGTCTTTCCCTGGGTTAGAGCTGGTAAGTCCTATGAAGAGACTGGATTGGGTGGGGTCTTTATGGAGGTATTGGATGTGCTGCCCTGGGAGCCCCAGGGGCAGTCACGCAGCACAGGGCGCCCCTCTCGCTTCTGTGTGACACCTTGAATAAGCGAGCCACACCTGCTCTAACATGTCCTTGCCACCCACCCAGCAGTTTAACTCCCAGTGCTTTGGCTTCTGTCTCAGCTCTTCTCTAAAAGGTCACCCGTGACTTACCAGTCCTGAGATGAGAGGCCTCATGGGGGTCCTACCCCTCCTTGACTCCCTGCAACATTTGATATGACCACCCGCTCCTTTGTGACTCTGGAGTCACTACACCAGGATCCTTTCTCTCCCCGCACTTCTCCCATAGCTCCGCTTTGCCTCCAGGGTAGGCTTCTTTCTCTTCCTTCTGAGACAGCCAGCCCTTGACCCTGTGGCTTTCTCTCATACTCATCTCCCAAAGATGTCACCTGTCCTCAAGCCTTGACCTCTCACGCGGGACCTCTCCCCTGAGCCCTAGATCAGCACCTCCGGGTCTGGGCTGGACTGCCGTGACTGTGAACTCTCTGGGTCTGAATCCATGCTGAGAAGCTTCCCCAGTTCTGTCATGCCCTCCTGCCATCACTGTGTGTCCTGCACTTCGTTTCCTCATGGGAGACCCTCAAACTATTTTGCCTCCTCCCTCTTCTTTGATCTCTCTCCCTTTTCTCTCCAAAACCAAGGAAGACTTACCAGGTCTGACTGATTCTCAACTTGTAGCACCACCTGCACGTGTCACTTTTTCTCCCACTGACACTGTCTTGGTCTGAGATCAGAGACATCTCTCACACAGACTAGGACATCAGCCTCCCAACTGGTGGCCTTTCCTTTCCACTCTCCTTTCTGTCTGCTCTATGCACTCAGATCCACTCTTGCCAAACACAACTTAGTCATATTACTCTTCTACTCAGACGATCCCCAAATCAGAGCTTCCAGTCCTAGTAGTTAAGTCCTTCACCCTTTTTTTCTAATGTGATTTTAACACAGGACTTCTTTCAGCACCCCAAATAAGCCCACTGTTCAAGCAGGTCAGCCTGTTCTCCTGCACACCCCTGCACATTCCCACCTGCAAACCTTTTCTTATACCATTTCTTCCTCCTGGGATGCCCTTGCAGCCCCCTCCGCCTATCCACACACTCCTCCTCCAAGTTCTAGCTGGCCTCCCCTTTTCTAAACAGCCTCCCTCTTCATTCATTCATTTACTGAAGAAACTACTGTTTTATTTGTTTTTATTTTTTATTTTTGAGATCTAATCTCTTCAGGTATTATGCTAGGTGCTGGAGATAGCATGGGAGAAAAACAGACATGGACATAGAGCTTACAGGCTACAGCATGGACAATTGCTAGACAAAGAATCATATAAATTAATGTGCACTTGCAACTGTGAAATGGTTGCAAAGGAAAAGCATGGGGTGTGATGATCAAGGGTAAAAAGGGAAAAATTGAGATTGGGAGTCAGGGAATGCCTTTTGAGGAACTGACGTTTAAATGTAGACTTCAAGGAAAGTAGAAACCAGCAAACAGTCGGGGAAAAGGAATTCTATTTGGAGTGAGGGGTGTGTGTAGAAGCAGAGTATGTGTTGGTGGCTTTGTGTGAATTAGAACAAGGTATCCCTGCAAGAAGCTGAAGCTTCAACTGGCCTAGGGCTTGAGAGGACAGCTGAAGGAGGTGATCCTGTGCAAACACCTGAGCCAGGAATAAGCTTGATGTTTTGAGGAGCTGAAGACAATTGTATTAAGTAGGAAATAGAGTGACCCCAGATGAGGCTGGAAAGACAGGTGGGACAAAGAGTGCAGGACATTCTTGGCCATGTTAGGGATTTAGGTTCATCCTGAGTGCATGGAAATTTAATCCACAGTATTCATCACAGCCCACTGGGCTCTGCAGGATTTGACCTCCCAGCCCACAAACTCTCTAAGTCTCCACAGCTCTTATTTTTTTGTCCTATTCCTGTAGCACCTAGAGCTATTTTTTTTTTTTAAGCGGAGTCTCACTCTGTTGCCCAGGCTGGAGTGCAGTGGCGCAATCTCGGCTCACTGCAAGCTCCACCTCCAGGGTTCACACCATTCTCCTACCTCAGCCTCCCGAGTAGCTGGGACTACAGGCTCCTGCCACCACGCCCGGCTAATTCTTTTGTATTTTTTTAGCAGAGATGGTGTTTCACCGTGTTAGCCAGGATGGTCTCTATCTCCTGACCTTGTGATCCGCCTGCCTCGGCCTCCCAAAGTGCTGGGATTACAGGCGTGAGCCACCGTGCCCGGCCCTAGAGCTGTTTTTTTAAATGAATTTCCTACCTCCTTAAATCACAAGGTCCTTGGAGCTGACATGTGTCTTACACATTTTTGTTAACACAGTAGTTTCTCAATTAATAATCGTTCTCTTTCCATTATAACACTTTACACTATGGCATTTTTGAATTGGCACAAAATCCAGAACCCTAGCCAGCTGTCATAATATTAAGAAGAAAATCTAATGTTTACTAAGCACTTACTGCATGCCAAGAACTGTGCCAAGCACTTTACATGCATTATTTCAGTTAATCATCAAAACAGTCCCATTGAATAGATATTGGTATTGTCCACTTTTTACACTGGAGTCACAGCACAGGCTTGTGGACAAGTCAAAAATCCGGGTCTCTGATTCCAAGCCCTGTGCACTTAACAATTGGGACATAGTATCCATGAGTCATTTATTCATTCGAAGATGAGATCTACTTGGATCCACCCTGTCATTACAGGGTAACAGTGGTGCGATATATACCTACAGGATACAATCTTTTAACAAGAGTAAAGCTATATTATAAATATCCACTTCTTTCCTATTGAATTACGCATATTATTTAAATAGAATTTTTAGGCTGGGCGCGGTGGCTCATGGCTGTAATCCCAACATTTTGGGAGGCCAAAGTGGGAGGATTATTGAGCCCAGGAGCTCAAGACTAGCCCTGGCAACAAAGCAAGACCCTGTCTCGACAAAACTTAGACAATTAGCCAAGTGTGGTGGTGCAGGCCTGTAGTCCCAGCTACTCAGGGGACTGAGGTGGGAGGATTGCTTCAATCTGGGAGGTCAAGGCTTCAGTGAGCCGTGATTGTGCCACTGCACTGCAGCCTGGGCAAAGGAGTGAGACCAAATCCCAAAACAAAACAGAACAAAACCTTAAGGACCTTAAAAGAACTTTTAAAAAATATTTTTTTGTACTTAAAAGAATCAGCAATGGTTAAAGCAAATCCTAATGTTTCTAGAAAGAATGAGCACTGACCAATGCCCAGAGGCTGCATATAACCAACCGTTAAGAGACAACCCCATTCACTAGGATGGACTACCTGGGAGGTAACTAACCAAACAAACAAAACCAGCAGAGAAACAGTTGTATGTCAACAGGAGAAAATTGCAATCCTATCTGAAAAGTCTGTACTAGTTTTCTGGGAATTTAGGAGATATATTGACTCTACCTTTTTTTCTCACATATGTAACTCTTTGTTACTGTATTTGATGGCAATTGCTTCTAACTCCTTGGCTCACAAGGCCCTTGAACTTGTGAAGTACTTGGACCAATCCACCCATTCATCCACAAGTATGCTGAGTGTCTCCAAGAAACTGCAAGATACAAAAGAAGCACAAAACAGGCTCCTTCTTCTTATGGAGGAAAGAGTCACAATGTAGAGACTATACACAACTCTAATGATTACACAATAAGTGCCAGAGTACTGTGCCCTTGTGAGGGGCTTTTTGAGTTCCAGAGAGGAAAAAGGGGTGAAAGATGAACCTGGAACTGCGCTCTGCAGCCAAGGGTGGCCAGGACTGGTAGCAACCTGAGAATGCAGTGAGACTAGGCTGCAGGAGAGAAGGGAACGTGTGAGCTGCAGATTTAGGGCCAAAGCAAAGGTGGAGGCAAGGTCAAGCCAAATGTGAGAGGTAGACAGACTCCTGCCTGCCCCACTGGCCCAGCAGAGGCTCCTGCCTGCCATGTCAGGAGTCACCTACCTGGCACCCTTGGCTCCCATGAAGGAGACTTGCTAGGACTGACGGCAGTGATCACAGAACTCCAGTGGGCAAGTTTTGGGTCTTATCAGCATGGGAGGCAAGAGTGATGGGAATTCTGGAGGAATATTGCCTAAGGGTGCCAAAGAGGAGGTGGGAAAGTCTCAGTTAGGCATGGGATCCTGGCCCATGTGTTATTGCCTGCTCTGTCTCTCCATCTATGGCACAGGACAGTGATTGGCTGTATTTAGTTAACCAGGGAATCAGGAAAAAAGAATCGAGTTCATTTGAGATAGCACCTCCCACTCATAGATCTTCAAAAATCACATATAAATATCCATAAGATAACCAGAAGGCCATGCTTTACATGCCTACGAGAGGCACACATTTGGATCTACCTAAAACCAAATAAAACATGGTAGTGCATACCTAGGAGAGATCAGAGTTAAGTTCTCTGTTTAATTCTCAGAGTTAACTTCTTATTTTATGTCATTGGTTATTCTTACTATTATTAATACATCTCTCCTATGCCAAAGGTAGAGACAGGGGCTTAAAGAGCCCAGCAGTTAGAAGAGCACTGTGTCATATCACTTTGGATGTGCTGACAACCATTTATAGCAGTGTTTTTCAGAGTCTGGCTTGAGATCTGCTGTATTAGAATAATGGGGTGTGGTAGTGTGGTTTATAAAAACGTAGATTCCTGAGCCCCACCCAGGTCTATTTTCTACTGTATTGTGCTGAGGCCCAGGAAGCCCCACTTCAGTCCCTGGGTGATTCTTATGCACACTGAAGTTTAAGAACCACTGTCAGAGGCTCACGTACTAGGAGTAAGGAAACTTACTATACCACAAAGCCATTAGGTCCCATCATTACTGACTCTGAGTGATATACAAGGGAACATTTAACTTAAGATTTTGACAGCACTAAATAGAACACAGGGGCTTATGCTGGAAACCAGAAAAGTCATTAAAAAATGGCCTTGTCTAACAGATTAAATGCAATAGAGTGAAGCCAAGTGACTTGCAGAAAAGTTTTTTGTTTAGGCACTGCAGAAAATCTCAAGATGAGTCATACATAAACACTGATGATGCCTTTCATCCTAAGTGTTGCCTAGTTACAGCCAAAATAAAAGAAATAAGAGAAAGCTGAATGAGGGGTGGGGGTGGGGGTAGGCTTATTTGTTACCTGCCATTCCACTCCCACCCCTCAGTCCCCAACCACCAGAGGTATTCCTCGGAGCTGCTCTTGGTGCTTCTGCTCACAATCCTTGCTCTTCGAATAAGGGAAACGGTTAGAAGCCAGAGAGAAAGAAAGAGGCTGGGAACAGATGAAAAGGTCTGGGAGGGAAGAATAAATATGCAAAGAAAAACCTCAAGATATTCAGAAGAGGAACTCTGAAGGAGAAGACACAGATTCTAGGAACAATGAAAGGAAGACATAAAAATGAAGAAGATATGAAAGAAACAAACATAGAAAAGAAAGTAGAGGGATTTATAGTATGAGTTATAGAGCCAAACAGATCCAGGGTCAAACCATCAAGAAGACAATAAATCCTAAATGTGTCTGGACCAAACAATAGAACTGCAAAGTACAAAAAGCAAAAACTGATAGAACTGAAAGGAAAAATGAACAAACCTCTAAGAATGGGAAACAAACAAAAAATTTAAGAAAACAAGACATTCTTATCACTCTTATTCAAAATAGTGCTAGAAGTTCTCACCAGTGCAGTAAGAAAACATAAAGAAATAAAATGGCATGCAGAAAAAGGAAGAAATTATTAGCAGGTGACAAAATTGTCTACCTAGAAAAATCCCAAGGAATCTACAAAACAAAAACCTCTTAGAACTAATAAGTGAGTTTAGCATTAACATTAACAAATTAATTGTATATCTATATACTTGCAATAAACACATGGACATGAAAATTAAAAATACAATACAACTTACAGTAGCTGAAATAATTTAACTGATTAGATATAAATCTAACAAAATGTGTGCCAGACTTGTAGGCTGAAAACTATGCAATGCTGATGAAAGAAACCGAAGAAGATCAAATAAATGGAGACATACCATATTCATGAATTGGAAGACTCAACATACTAAATATGTCACTCTCCCCAAGTTTATACACAGATTTAATGCAATTCCTATCAAAATTCTAGGAATATTTTTTTGTATGTATAAACAAGATTATTCTGAAGTTTATACAAAAATGCTAAAGGACTAGGATAGTTAAAACAATTTAGAAAAATAAAGAATAAAGTGAAAAGAGATAATCTACCTGCTTTCAGATATACTTGATCCTAGCTACTGCAGTCAAGACTATGTGGTGTTGGCAGACGAACAGACATATAGAGCAATGGAACAGAATCGAGAAACCACAAAGAGACCCACATGAATATGCCAACTGATTTTTGACAAAGGTACAAAAGCAATTGAATGGATGAAAGACAGCCTTTTCACCAAAAAATATTGGAACAGTCGGACATCTATTGGCAAAAAAAGAAAAACGAACCTCAACCTATCTTAAATTTTATCAAAGTGAATCACGAACTTAAATGTAAAATGAAAAACTATAAAATTTTTAGAAAAAATAGGAGAATTCAGGATCTGCGGCTAGACAAAGAGTTCTTGGACTTAACATCAAAAGTACAATCCATGAATGAAAAAAGTGATCAACTGGACTTCAGCAAAATTGAAAATTTTTGTTCTGTGAAAGATCCTATTAAGAAGATGAAATGATTAGGATATTGAATGTTCTCAACCCAAAAAAGTGATAAATATTTGAAATGACAGGTATGCTAATTACCCTGATCTGATCACTATACATTATATGAATCAAAACATCACTGTCTACCCTATGGATATGTACAATTATTATTTGTCAAATAAAAAAAGAAGATGAAATAACACACATACAGAGTAAAAAAAATGCTTGTAAACCATATATCTGAAAAAGGACTGGTATTTAAAAAAACTCTCAAAATTCAACAGCCAAAAAGCAATCCAGTTTAAAAATGAGCAAAAGATGTGAACAGGCATTTCATAGTAGAGAACATACACATGGCAAATCAGCACATTTAAAAATGCTCAACATCGTTAGCCATTAGGAAAATGCAAATTAAAACCACAATGAGATAGCACTACATACCCGTCAAAATGACTAAAATGAAAAATGGTTATGCTACGAAGTCCTGACAAAGACATGGAAAAACTGGATTATTCATACCTTGCTCATGGGAAGGTAAAACAATACAGCTACTCTGAAAAATATTTTGGCAGCTTCTTTAAAAACTAAACATGTAACTACCATACAACCCAGCAATTGTACTATTAGACATTTATCTCAGAGAAATTAAGACTAATATTTAACTCAAAAACCTATACACTAAACTTTATAGCAGCTGTATTCATACTAGCCAATCACTGGGAACAACCCACATATCCTTTAATGAGTGAATGATTAAACAAACTATGGTACATTCATACCATACATTCTACTCAGCAATAAAAAAAAAACCCAGCGTATTGATACATGCAACAACCTAGACAAATCTCTACATAATTATGCTGAGTGAAAAAAGTCAGTCTGAAAAGGTTACATACTATATAATTCCATTTACATAACATTCTTGAAATGACAAAATTATAGGAATGGACAACAAATTAGTGGTTGCCTAGGGTAAAAGAGGGGATAGGGACACGAACCAGTGGGTGTGACCATGAAGGACAACAGAGCGATCCTTGTGGTGGTGGAAATGTTCTGTATCTTAACTGTATCAATGTCAATATCCAATTTGTAACATCGTACCTCCGTTTTGCAAGATGTTACTGTTGAGGAAACTGGGTAAAATGTACAAGATATCTCTCTGTATTATTTCTCACAACTGCATGTTAATCCACAATTATCTTTTTTTTAAGTTTAACTTAAAAAAGTAGTATTAATATTTCATGATCTCTCTGGTAGCATCTCCATTTTGTTTCTGTTTCAAGTCCCTGTTCAAACAGATGGCAAGAATTAGGTCTCAGTCCTGAAGTAAGCAAGTATTCCCTACTTGCTCATATCTGCATTGCAGGAAGCTTAACATAATGCCAATCTTGTGCTTGGTGTCATCATCTATGCTGGTGTCTACCCAGAGAAGTTTTCAGCTATCTGTCCATCTAGGACACTGCTGCATACTCTTGGCCTTTGGAGCCGAACCCCTGACCCCCGATACTCTACTAGTCTCAGTGTGCTTCAGGGAACCTTAAGAAGACATCTCAGGTCTATTCACCCAACGGGCATTCCTACTTCACAAGCCCAGGAGTGGGGGAATTGAGGGCAATGCTTGGATATTGAGGACATAGGCCTCCTTTATTCTTAGGTCCTCTTGTGTTCCCACTCTGCCCCAGGTACATCTGGCAGCTAGAGAAGGGCTCAGGGCCCCTTGTCAGGCACCCATGCTTCCTTCCTGATTCTTCTTTCCCCCAATCCAGGTTTTATCTACTCCAAGGGCAGAAACTGGTATGTGACAGTGGATATATTCTTCCAAATTTTCTGTCTTAGGTCTGCTCCTCAGATTTTCCCTCCTTGATTCTCAGCATTCTCCTGAATCATCCTTCCCCTGAGGGGACAAGAATACGTTTCCTTTGCTGCTGCTCAACTTGGTCACATAGTAACAGAAAGTATAGAGGAAACCCTTCCATTGATACATGAGGATAGTAATCCTGTAATATTTTCTACCATCTTTCTGCCCTTAGCACACTCATCTTTCCATTTGTTTCTTCAGCTTGTGGCCCAGGTCCTTGAACATAAAGCTATAGGCTTTGTGATGGTGGATGCCAAGAAAGAAGCCAAGCTTGCCAAGAAACTGGGTAAGTGTGATTTTTGAGATACTGTATGTGGGAAAGAAACGAATGTGTCTTGCAAAAGGAAAAGTACAGTTGCAATTATTCTTGCATAAGCCGACTATCTTTTAAAATATATAAAATGATCCTGCATACCTTCATCTTTGGTTGGAGAAGAGTTTCACAAAAGTAAATATAGGCCTGAATTGAATGGTTTCACATTAATCATGTAAGAGATTGTTGTATCAGTACAATGAAGAGGGTTTCTTCCTGGAGAAATTGATGCTAAAGAGTCAAGCTTTTATTTTCAGCTTCTAAAGCAAGCTAAAAGTCCAGCTTCTCTTATCTCACCACTGTGGTGATCTCTCTGAGAGAGTTAAAAATTCTCTTCTTTCATCATGTATTATTTCGTTGCCTTGCGGCTGAAGCAGCCAACAAAAGACAGCATTAATAGTAATAATGCCAGGGTAACAGTGCTTTTCAAATTTAAGGCTAAACCCCAGTTGGGCATTATCACCAAGAATGAGAGGGGAGGACATAGGTGAGGTATGGTTAAGTGACCCGCACATGGAAGTTGTACTCTCTAGTGTCGATATGTCACACTTAAGTGCAGTGCACTTTAGGATTCACAACCCTGTAATCCCAAAGAGAGAGAATGTAGGTAGTTCCTCTGGTTTTCTTTTTCTTTTCTTTTTTTCTTTTTTTTTTTTTTTTTTTTTGAGACAGGTTCTCACTGTCACCCAGGCTGGAGTGCCGTGATGTGATTTCAGCTCACTGCAACCTCTGCCTCCTGGATTCAAGCGATTCTTGTGCCTCAGCCTCTTGAGTAGCTGAGATCACAGTCACACGCCACCACGCTCAGTTCATTTTTTTTTTGTATTTTTAGGAGAGACAGGGTTTCACCATGTTGGCCAGGCTGGTGTTGAACTCTTGATCTTGAATGATCTGCCTGCCTCAGCCTCCCAAAATGGTGGGATTACAGGCGTGAGCCATAGCTCCCGGCCCGCTCCTCTGATTTTCAAACACTGACACACATGTACTGCCCATTTGGCTTTTTCTGCATGACCAGTGAAGAATGGCTATTAAAAAAAATAGCGGGTTATAAAACAGGATCTTTGAAGAAAGGTTAATTGGATTTGGAGTAGTAAGTACAGAAAAAAAAAAAAAAAGATTAGTGGTGGCTCAGTGAATACCTTCAGGTACATAAAAGTCCGTTATCCTGGAAAATTACAGACAACTGTTTTCTGTTTTATTTTCAAGAAGACCAGTCTTTTTTTAAAAAAAGATTTAAATTATAGGAAACTATTTAGGACTATACAATGATAATGAGTTATTAAGAATGTCTGGGCACTTTGGGAGGCCAAGGGCAGAGGATTGCTTGAGCCCAGGAGTTTGAGACCAGCTTGGGCAACATAGAAAAACCTCATCTCTACAAAAAATTTAAAAATTAGCTGGGCATGGTGGCATGTGCCTGTAGTGCCAGCTACTTGGGAGGCTGGGATGAGAGAATGGCTTGAGCCAGGGAGATCAAGATTGCCGTGACTTCTGCCTGCATGATTGTGCCACTGCACTCCAGCCTGGGCAACAAAGTGAGATTCTGCCTCAAAATAAATGAATGAATGAATGAATGAATGAATAAATAAATAAATAAATAAATAAATAAATAAATAAATAGAATGCTTGGGATGTCTCTTTCCCTGGAGACACATTGAGGGATATTTTTCTCCCTTGAGTATGGGAGCAAAATATGTTAAACTCTTTCCCTAGAGTCAAAAACAGTTTAATGGCTGAGCACAGTGTAAACCCAGCACTTTGGGAGGCCAAGGCAGGCGGATCACAAGGTCAGGAGATCGAGACCATCCTGGCTAACACAGTGAAACCCCGTCTCTACTAAAAATACAAACAAATTAGCCGGGCATGGTGGCGGGTGCCTGTAGTCCCACTACTCGGGAGGCTGAGGCAGGAGAATGGCGTGAACCTGGGAGGCAGAGCTTGCAGTGAGCCGAGATCGCACCACTGCACTCCAGCCTGGGCGACAGAGCGAGACTCCATCTCAAAACAAACAAACAAACAAACAAACAAACAAACAAACAGTTTAATGAGTTCTGTCTCCTCCCCCAGCAGTCTCTTGATTCCTCTTCTGCCTTCCCATTGGTTTAATGAGAAGTTGCATTTGGGAGAATTTCCAGCAAATTTAGTTAGGGAAAAATACTAGTGTCCCAGTGATCTAAAAATTTTGGGTGGACAAGCTGGGCAAGTATACATAAAAATAGACTAGCAAAGAATATGATGGGGCTTGATACACTGAAACAAGCTCAGTTTGGAGGAGTTGGGGCAGGTTCCTTCTGGTTATTTGATCCCTGGGGGTTTATAGGAGAGTGGAGGTATTTTGTGAACCTGCTCCTTCATCTTCATTTCTTTTCCATTTGCCTTATTTTGGCCTCTATCAAGTTGTGCCTGAACAATTACAGTAGTCTTCTTACTGTGGTTTTGCTCAAGACAAAATCCAACAGCAGGACACTGGCCAATGTTCCCTAGGGCACCTTTTGAGATTGGCCATCATTGATATCAAGAAAATCTGGCAGGGCCAGACACGGTGTCTCATGCTTGTAATATACATACATAGTATAATTTTTCATATATAAAAATATATAATTTTTCATATATACTTATATATGAAAAATTAGCCAGCATCATAGCACATGCCTGTAGTCTCAGCTATTCAGGAGGCTGAGGCAGGAGCCATGATCATGGCCCTGCACTCCAGCCTGGGTGACAAAGGGAAACCTTGTCTCAAAAAACAAACAAACAAAAAGAATACCTGGCACATTGCTCCTTTTGATTTACAAATGGTGCCTCTACCATTTCCCGCCCATGTGCCAGAGGCTGCTTATACCTCATGCATGCCTTGGGACACAGCAGGCGGCAGTCCAGCTTTCCTGTCCCTGGACGTTCTGCAGAAGAGTTCATTTGGAGAAAACTTTCTCCAGCTAATAGACTTTAACAACAATCTAAGGAATTAAGGATGCCATGCAATTGGACTAAATGCCAGCTTTGTTTATTTAACATTCCTAAGGAGGAAAATGCATTTTTCCAACAAGCATTTGTTAAGGTACACAACATCAGACCAAGGGTGCTAAAGGGCAGCAAAATAAGAAGACGCTGAGCCTGTCCTTGCAACATCTACCAGCCAACTGGATAAAGAAGATGTGTGGGATTCAGCTGGAACAGGAAAGCAAGCTGTCCATCCTGGCCACATACATTAATGGGTTGCTGATGTACACAGCCTCTGTACAAGGCACTGGGATACCAAGAAGACAATGATCCTACCCTCAGAGAACTCACTGTGATAGTGAAGACCTGTAAATTGAGCTGAACAAAGATCAATAATGGCATGAGTTCAGTGAGATTGAAGTGACCTTTCTTAAGAAAAATGAATCCTAAGCTGAGACCTGAAGAAGCTAACCAAGATGGAGGTCATTCCAGGCTGGGAGAACAAGAAAAACTAAGTCTAGAGAATAATGCTCAGTGACTTTTCCTTTACTCACCTTTTCATATAAGCATGTGGACAGGAAGCAAAGGGAGTCCCACAGGGGACAAGAGAGCAGTTCTCAAAGGAGTACAAGTCTACCCAAGGGAGAATGAAAGGGATAGATTTGGAAACAGATTTTGGAGGGACTTTAACGCAAGGCTAAGGAGTCAGGTGGGCAGTGGCCATTACAATTCTTTGATAAGGAGAATGACATGGGATCAGCTGTATTTTTGGAAAACTAAAGCAGTGGCGGGGTGGAGAATAGACTTTTCTTTTAAGTCAAAATCCAGCTGGAATTGTTCTGGACTATTTCCAATGAAATGTCCACTTCAGGAGCTCTTCAAAAGTGTTATTTCAAGGCAACTGCTTCTTTGGTTAATGCTAGTTCCACTAATCCTGACCCCACTGTCACCCAGAAACCCTGAGCCAGACCTCAGCCAATACAATCGCTCTTCCTAGGTCAGGATGACCTTCTCTGTGGGCCTCTTTGTTTCTTACAGGTTTTGATGAAGAAGGAAGCCTGTATATTCTTAAGGGTGATCGCACAATAGAGTTCGATGGCGAGTTTGCAGCTGATGTCTTGGTGGAGTTCCTCTTGGATGTAAGCATTTATACACAGTGACCCTGCGTGGAGCTGCCTCTGCTCAAATATAGGGAGAGATAGAACCCCAAAGAAAGGACAAGCTGGAGAACCTGGCCTCATCTGTGACAGGTTTTTCAGGATTCACAAAAAACTAAGGAGCACCTATATTATTGCACTGTCTACTCTACTGGGAAAGTGATCTTTAAGTCACCCTAGAAACTGTTGGGGGCCATGTAGTAGTAATACGCTAATTCTGTTACCAGTTATACATAGATGTCTATTGAAATCTCCTTGGTTTTGCTCCACTGCTACTGAAGAGGAGCTGGGGAATGTGGGGAGTGAGGGGGCTAACCAGCCACCTGAAGAGAGAGGAGGGATGGGAGTACCAATCAGCCAGGTCACCCTGAGTTAGCTACCCTCAGAGCAACATAGAGAAGTGGCAGAGCTAAACAGCCCCGCAATATCACACTTTTTCAGCCGTGGACATAGCACAGCCTCATATCCATATGCTTAGACAAACATAGGAACAAACATCATAAAAATATTTCATCCATAGATAAACTCACACTTTCAGTAACTGCTGTGAAGTTCAATGCTTTGAACACGTATTCTTGCACAGATAAAGAACCTAGTGTTGAGCATCCATGCCGATGATTCTTTATCTACCAGCCAGTACCCAGTGGTCTATCATTCTTTCTCTACAGTGTCAAAAACCAGAGGGAAGGTCAGAAGTGAGTTGGAAGCTACCTTTTACCAAAAAAAGTGCCATCTCATGACCCACTGTGCTTGGCCATCTCATTGACTCACACCCACATGCCCTGAAAAAGTTGAGAGGGGTGACAGAACAACTCTGGGACAGCATGGTGCTGCCCCAGCTTTATCAGCTAGGGGGAGGCTTTTGGAAATAAGATTAACTGCTTCAAACAATAAACAATGTGATTGACTTACCTAAGTAGAAGGCTCTAGTTAGAGGAGACTTTAGACTTGATCGAATCCAGACACTGCCTCCATTTTTCTCTGTAAATCACAGATAACTGTGTTTTCAGTAGTTGCTTGTGTCCTCAAGCTGACTATTCTCAAGTTAGCTATAAGATGGCCAGCAGTAGGAACAAATACATTGCATTTCCTCATTCATATTTCATGATAGAGAAACAAATTTGACTTCCCATTGCCCTTTTAAGAGTAAAGAACTTTTCCCAAAGCCTTCAGCAAATCTGTCTTTATTGGGCCAGTTACTTGCCCATTCCTGAATCAATAACTGGCAGGGGAAGTTATGAAATCCACCTAAATGTCCATCAGCAGATGACTGGATAAAAAAAATGTGGTACATGGCAGAGCGTGGTGGCTCATGCCTGTAATCCCACCACTTTGGGAGGCCAAGGTGGGCGGATCACGAGGTCAGGAGATCGAGACCATCCTGGCTAATACGGTGAAACCCCATCTCTACTAAAAATACAAAAATCAAAAAAATTAGCTGGGCATGGTGGTGGGTGTAGTCCCAGCTACTCGGGAGGCTGAGGCAGGAGAATGGCGTGAACCTGGGAGGCGGAGCTTGCAGTGAGCCTAGATTGTGCCACTGCACTCCAGCCTGGGCAACAGAGCAAGACTCCATCTCAAAAAAAAAAAAAAAGAAAGAAAAGAAAATGTGCTATACATACACAAGGGAATACTATTCAGCTTTAAAAAAAAAAGAAAGAACTATCATTTGCAACTATACAGATGGAATTGGAGAACATTATGTTAAGTGAAATAAGCTAGGCACAGAAAGACTAATACAACATGTTCTCACTTATTATATGTGGAATCTAGAACACGAGAACTCAAAGAAGCAGAGAGTAGTTGCCAGAAGCTGGATGGGGGTGGGGGGGGGGTGGGAATGGAGAGATAATGATCAAAAGGTGCAAAGCCTCAATTAGACAGGAGGAGTAAGATTTTGTTTTTTGAGATATATTGTACAGCGTGGTGAATATAGTGAATAATATGTATTACATATTTCAAAATCACTAAAAGAGTAAATTTCAAATGTTCTCACCACAAAAAATGATGAGTATTTGAGGTGATGGATAGGTTAATTAGCTTGATTTAATTATTTCACATATTTATAGATCATAGCAACACTTTACATCCAATAAATACATAAACTATAATTTGTCAATCTACAATTAAAAATAAATGTTTTCTAAAACTGGCAAAAGGAATAGGTTGCCCCCACCAATCATTTAACTCTTTAAGTTAAGGTCTGTTCCTCAGAAGGTACTGCTGGTATGCTCACTGGGGGATTGTGGGGAGAATGGAATAGATATTTGAGGCACCAACCACAAAGTCCGCTACAACTTCCCTCCAACGCACTCTGTTTCCCCAGTGAAGAAGGAAATCTCTTGTTTGAACATGTGTGTATGTGCATGTGGCATTTCAGCTAATTGAAGACCCAGTGGAGATCATCAGCAGCAAACTGGAAGTCCAAGCTTTCGAACGCATTGAGGACTACATCAAACTCATTGGCTTTTTCAAGAGTGAGGACTCAGAATGTAAGTTGTCTGCCAACCCCAGCCGATCAGTCTAAAAGCTAGATTCCAAACAAGGTATGTCAGGTTACCCCAAAAGAGGATGGGTCTTCAGCACCTCTTTTGCTGGGTAGAATAGAAGTTAGAATTCTTCCTGAGCCTAACACAGTGGAGTACATGTGCAAAAATTGTACAAAACAGTCAGGAAAGCTGAAAGAATATTAAGGAGGGGCCAGGTTCTCCGGCTTTAAAGCAGGCTGAGTGTTCTACAAAAAAGAGAAAAGCTCTTCTCCACTTTTCCTGCCTACCCACCTCCCAGTCGGATTCTCCCCTACAATGGGACAAGCAATGGGCTGTCTCCCTGGCATTGGTAGCTCCTATGGTCACCAGCTGGAGAGCTTTGCAGTCAATTGGAAAGCATGAGTGGAAAATTGGGGTAGGGATGGGCTTAGCAGTGGCTACAGAATGTGAAAAATCGCTGGCCAAGCCCACAGCTGACCACCAAGGCTACCTGTCATAGTGCAGCCACACCCTTGGACATATTCCCTTTGAAAGCTTTGTGACCAGGTTTTGGGTGGACACAGAACCTATGATAACATCACTACAGCCCGTATAGGGATGAGAGGGTGGTGGGGGTGAGTCAGGAAGAGCAGGCAGAAGGGACCAGGAGGAGTAAGCACTTGAGTACTGTACATATTTAAAACTGCTTTGGCAGCATGGCCCCAGTGAGGTAGGCTTTTTTCTGGTATCTCAGCCTTGGAGAGAGGAACAGCATTAGAGCGGGTGAGCATAACTCTGGTAGCATTCATACACGTAGGAAGTACAAATGTGGGCTGCTTATGACTATTTCTGAGAACCCCAAAATATTCTGAAATTGTTCGCAAACCCATTTCTTTAACCAGTCTTCCCACTTGCATCCTTAGTCACCTCATCAACAACCCATTCATTTTCTGTCTCCCATGCCCCAACTTAACCCTCTTTTCATTTGCTTCATTAAAACCTCCATTTACAGTGCTTAAAATGAATGTGCTAGAGGGAGGTGGCTAACCAGGGAGATTTGCCCCAGTTCTTCTTTAGGCAATTTTATTTTAGTTTGTACATTTCCGTATCAGTGCTGACTACTCTGGGGTGCTTCTCCTTCCCCTTCCTTTTCAGTTCGTCTGTCTCAATTTGTTTCCATCTTTATATTCCTCTATCCTCTTCATCCATGTAGCTCAGGATGGCAGATAAGAGGGAAGCAAAACAAGGTTAGGATAAAGAGCACACCTTTCAGTACCCTTGGCGTCTTCCCCCGCCTAGACGAATCATCATAATAATACTATTTAATTAACACATTTCATATGCTAGGGCCTATGCTAGGAGCTTATATGGATGCCTTAATTTCATTCTCACAACAAGCCTGTGAGGTGATTATCATTATTATCTGCATGTTAATGATGATGAAAGGATGGAACAGAAAGGTGCAATTAACTTGCCCATTATCACACGGCTAGTATGGTGTGCAAAGTAATATGAAATATATTACATATTGCATTGTAAAAAATCTCCAATTAAAAAAAATTTTGAATGAGAATCTTATGCTTGCCTCAAGAATATAGCTTTTTCTTGAGACCTAGTTTTGCTCTGTTGCCCAGGCTGGAGTGCAGTGGCATGATCTTGGCTCACTGCAACCTCTGCCTCCTGGGTTCAAGTGATTCTCCTGCCTCAGCCTCCTGAGTAGCTGGGATTACAGGTGCCCGCCACCACACCCGGCTAATTTTAGTGTTTTTAGTAGAGACGGGGTTTCACCATGTTGGTCAGGCTGGTCTTGAACTCCTGACCTCAAGTGATCCACCCGCCTCAACCTCCCAAAGTGCTTGGATTACAGGCATGAGCCACTGTGCCCAGCCCAGGATATAGCTTTTTGATATTAGGTTTTATGCTTAAAATAGCAACATGAAATTCCTTATCAAGATTTTAAATGATGACCTCTTCAAATTCTTGATGGTCACCATGGACAAGAGACTTCACTTGTATATGTGGATAGTGACAAATGGGAGGACAATATCCATTGCTTTTTCTATTTTTTTTTTTTTGCGGGATGGAGTTTCACTCGTGTTGCCCAGGCTGGAGTGCAATGGTGCAATCTCGGCTCACTGCAACCTCTGCCTCCCGGATTCAAGCAACTCTTCTGCCTCAGCCTCCTGAGTAGCTGGGATTACAGGCGCCTGCCACCATGCCTGGCTAATTTTTTATATTTTTAGTAAGGATGGAGTTTCACCATGTTGGCCAGGCTGGTCTGGAACTCCTGACCTCAGATGATCCACCCGCCTCGGCCTCCCAAAGTGGCCGAGCCACTACGTCCGGCCTGCTCTTTCTTTGACTGATGAGCTTTCTTTTTTTGCCATTGGACATAATTCAGATAATTCCATCTCTAAAGTGTCCTTCAAGGGCACTTAGTTCAATCTGACAGCTATCACTTTTCTTTTCGTTGACAAATGTAATGTTCATATTCCTTATAATAATTTGAATGAATTTGAAAGGATTACAGATTAATTAAATTTTGTATATCATCAATATTTCAAAATAATAATGAAGCTTTTCCTTAGGAATACACGGATATTGCTCTACTGATCTTAATAATCATTCTTAAAACTTAATAAAATTGCTAGTGAATCATTTTAACCTCTTTTTAAGGTTGAATTTTTGTTTTTAAATGTATAAACTTTGTTAGTACATTATATATTTCACGTAGTCCTTGCAATTTTCAATTAAGTACATTCAAGTAGGTGTTTAGCAAGATCTAGCCTTTTTTGAAGCCAATAATGATCCCTCAAAATATTTTCAAAGTAAGTATAATTCATAGCATAGTTTTAAATCTAGTTTTTAGCTGATAAACTCTGTAAAATTCTTGCGCAGTTAACCAACTTTAGGATGAAAGAGCAGGGAGAGGTCTCCTGAACCCATTTCTTCACCAAAAGCTATAAAGAGAAGGAGTTATACAGGTTTGAATGTTATTGGAGTCACTTTTTAAAAATAACAACCTTTTTGTGGAATGCAGATTCACAGGCAAACCTTTATATGATGAACTTTTTCTCTGAATAAATATTATTTGAATCTCAAGATTTTCAGAAAGAGCTTGATGTAAAGCCTTTACACTTTCTCGTCATTGTAGCTGTACTATCAATACATGAACTTGGACATTCAAAATCTGACTTCAGAGTTTAACTGTGTATAGAATTCATGCACTATAAAGTTTATACATTTAATTGTGTACACTTATTTTGTGCAGTGCTTTCAGAATCTATTTTGACATGTTTATCTACTTCTTTGAATGTTTCATCCCCAACAACTTGGTTTGGTTCTTCTTTGTAAGACAGATGATATTATTCCAAGCATTTCTGGTCAGGGTTTCTAACTGGTGCCATCAACCACACCCAGTTACTAACGTCTGTGATACTAATATCCAGTACGCACAACCCTGAGAGAGGGGGAAGAAAGGAGAGAAAATGCTAAGATAAGTTTTTAGTAAGCTGGAGGCTGGGAACTCAATGTTCAGGAGCCTATTCCAGAAGCCAAAAGAGTCATCAAAGAAAGTGGGAAAGGGGTCTGACTGGAAGGGACCAGGAACAGGCTGGTCAGGAGGCAGGGAAAGCCTAGAGATGACCTGAGCTCCAACAGAGCAGAAGACAAGAGGAGGCTTCTTGGAAAACAACTGCTGTTTGGCTGAGGCTAAAGGTCAAGCCACATTTTGAATCACCCATCTGGAGGTCACCTTGCTCCATTCTTCATCTTAAAGTGATGTAGACCAGCTCTCCAAGAGAGGAAGGGAAGCTCCTGACACAGGCCTAAGCCATTCTTTCCATCGGGGTGGGAGTTCATGGAGGGGAAGAGAAATTCATCAGGGACATGGGGATTGGAAAAGAGGGGGACAGAGGATTCTGATAGAGCCCTCTGCTGCTTTAGACACAGATGGCTTAGGTGTTGCTTTAGCCATTCTACTTCCTTACTTTCACTCCATTCATTCTTCAAATGTTCTCAGCCAACTTCTCCCCTCCACCCAATTCTCGACCCCAGCTATGATGTTACAGGATATCTTTTCTGACTACCCGCTTACTTTTATGAGGACAAGTTAGTGTGAATGTGTATCAGTATGTGCAAGTATTCTCATGACTTTCCAACCCCTCTCTCACCTGTGCTTGCGGCACTCACCTCTGTTGTAACAACTATCATGCTGCATTTTGATTCTTTAAGGATCAGTCGCTCTCTCTAGGCTGAGAGCTTTTGAAGATCAGTATCTTTGTCTTACTCATTTTGGTATCCTCTGGGTTAACATTGTTCTAAAAAAATTTTGATAGAATCTTAGTAAATTCTGCATGGTCCCAGAATTCTAACAAAGGCTTATACTTCACACGGTTAAGGGAAATGGAATTCCATGAAATGGAAAGAAGCTAATCTTGTTAAGAATAAATCACAGGCTCATTGACTCTCAGGCTTATAGCATTTATTCATAACCACCACCACCACCACAATTACCATCACCCTCACAACTAAGGTTTGAGGACAAATCTCTTTCCCAAGTAACTCCCCAGGTGTACCAAGGTACAGCACTCCCACACTCACCTGATCTCATACTGCCTCGGCCAGTATGGACTCCAGTTTGAGACCATACTCAATCAAGGGCTTGATTAAGTTTAAGAAATCCTCTTGAGGCATCAGAATAAAAAAGAAAACTTTAAAATGAAAAAAAGGGAAAGAAAACCAGAATTCAGCAACAGGAGTACTTCCATTAAGAAGTTTAAAATACTTCTGTGATGTCAATTGTGATTGAGGTTACTTTACACCGTGAGACGAATTTCCTTCTTACTTAGGGCTCATTTATTCTGGCAAACTGCACTCTCTCTAGAGGGCATGATTATAAGTAGCAGTGAGTTAGAGTGAAAGATCTTTTTATTTCGGTTTGGAGTTTTACGCGTCTTTTTCTCTCTCTTTTCCTCCCGGTTCCCTCTGTTTCGTGCTTTCTACCTGCAGTTCATAAAAGTGTGGTGAATGGGTCTTCTCTTGGGCGTTTGAATGCCAGTCAATTCCAACTCCTTGGGGGGAACTATGGGTTTAAATAATATTAAATAATATCTATCTAAACAATACCTACTAAATTATTATCCAATCAGGATTAATTGGCTTTCTACTCTCTACACCATTTAAAAAGAAGATTCTTCTGTGTTAATCTTGAAAATGTCTCTGCCTTCATCTTTATTTTTCTCCTTAGACTACAAGGCTTTTGAAGAAGCAGCTGAACACTTCCAGCCTTACATCAAATTCTTTGCCACCTTTGACAAAGGGGTAAGTACCTATGAAACCCCAATTTGAACAGTTTTGTAGGCATGAAGAATTAAAGTTTGAACTCTCACCACTCTTTCTTTTCTTTTAGCAACATTAACCATCCTCCCTTGCCTCTTTCTCTAGAAGGGTTAAGAATTATATCACCAAATCACTATTGGATTTAAGATGAGTACAAAGATGACTAAGTCAGAGGATGTAAGGATATTTATGAAAACATCCAAGGAAAAGTGATGACCCACCATTATCTTCTTATACACTGAGATGGGAAACGTGTGGGCCCAGAGTGTGCCAGCCCACTGAGCCACTGCTTCCTTTTTCCTTAGGGGGTATCCTCTCCCTTCCTGGGGTTGCATACTTCCCCTTCTACTGCGTCAGGATGGGAAGTAGAGTGGGAACTCCTCTATGATTAGTTCAAGCAAGTGTTCTGTGAAAAACAAGAGGAAGCCAGTGAGCTGAAGCAGGGAAGGGGCGTGGTGGGATGAGATTGCATTCAGTTCATGTATATGATGAACCACTTCTGTGGACGTGGCCCTGTCTTCAAGCCTATGATCCAGAAGAGTGGTCTATAATCCAAGTAACATAATCTAAACTTGAAGAATGTTTATCCTAATTGGTTGTATTACAGTTGGGAGGGATCTTGAGCAAGAATAATCAAAAAAGCTATCATGTATTAAGTGTCTATTATGGGCCAGGTGCTGTGGCTCACACCTGTAATCCCAACACTTTGGGAGGCTGATGGGGGTGGATTGCATGAGCCTTGGAGTTGGAGACCAGCCTGGGCAACATAGTGAGACCCCATCTCTATAAAAAATACAAAAATTAGCTGGGTGTGGTGGCACACACTTGTAGTCCCAACTACTTGGGAGGCTTGAGGTGGGAGGATCACTTGAGCCCAGGAGGTTGAAGCTGCAGTGAGCTGTGATCATACCATTGTACTCCAACCTGGGCAATAGAGTGAGATCCTCTCTCAAAAAATAAAAATGTAAAAAATAGTAAATTCAAAAAAGTTTTTATGTGCCAGAGTCTGTGCTAAGAAGTTAACATGGATTTTCTCACTTCATCCTCTCAACACTCCCATAAGGGAGGAATTAGTATCCTCATTCTACAGAGGATGAAACTGAGGTGCTGAAAGATTAAGTGATTTTTTCATGATCATGTAGTTACTGAATTGAGAAGCTTGCTATAATCTCAGACCAGCCTGACTTCAAAGTCAATGCTCTGTCCTACTTTACTCCAGAGAAAGAAGCAATATATGCAAACTGCCTAGCTGGTTTTTGGCACCCAGGAAGCATTCAGTAATAGTTAGCCAGCTATGAGCACCATTGTTCATAAGAAGGCAATCATCTAGGCCCAGGAATTGGGAGGCTTGGATAGGATATTAGTAGAGAAAGGGAGGAACAGAGAAGCCGAAACTGAATCCATTGCTGACATATGGTTCTGATGGAGCATTTGGTTCTAATGGACTAGGTGTGGCTAAAGTGGCTCCTGGGTAAGAATCCAGCTGAAAGGAAGAGAGAGGCAGGCCAATTAATTTGGCCAGCAACAAACCCTTAGTTTTTAGAGGGGTGGTTCAACGTTGAGCTCAGGGTAGTATTTGTTTGTAGAAGTGCCTCCTAGTGCAACTGTATAGCTTCATGCCTGTGGTCCATGAAAAAGGTGAGGTCAGGCTATGATTAAAAATTCAGAGAGATGCTTTATTCAAACTCCATAGGACACTGAGTCATAAGTGCCAGTGTTCATGTAGCCTTGTTGGATTTCAGAATATTTAAAGAGACAAAGGCACACAGAGGGGAGAGCACTGAGAGGACTCTGATGCCATTTGGTGCTTAAGAACTTGCATCCGTCATTTGGGGTGGAGGGGGTGTCCAAGGGGAGATGGTGGAGTCCAGAAGGCATGACTGCACCTGGTAGAGCCTCAGTGGTTTCCAGCAGGGAGTGCTCGGACAGAAGAGGAGAAAAGTAATAAATGTGAAGTGGCTGAAAGGACCTGTTTGTACAACACACCCTAGGGAATCTCAGAGGGACCTGGAGGTGCTTTGTTGAGGTCTGAAACCAGGAGAGGCAAGGGACAAGAAAGCACTAATGCAGTCACAAAAATGCAAAAAACAACTGGCACTAGTAAAAGTGGATATAACAAGAAGATCTGGTCATTGATGAGATGATGAGAGAAGGCCTCAAAATAACTTAAGATAGCAAGTCTTGGCGTTAAGACAGCAAAAATTATGAAGCTACTGAAAACATTAGGAAATCCCGGAAGAAGAATCTATTGAGGAACAAGAGATGGGGTTATGAGTTCTATTTTCTAAAAGTTGGGGAAACATTCAACTGGAAATGTCCTTAATTAATTAATTAATTCAGTCATTCATTCACTCAACAAGTATTTATTGAGTGCCCTTTATGTGCCAGGCACTCTTCTCAGTGCCAGGGACACAACATTGAGCAAAGCAGATTCCTGCCCTTTAGAATTTAAAGTTTATTGTGGGAAAGAGAAGATGGAAAGACAGAAAGTTCAAAAGTAAACAAACCAATAAATACATCATATGAGTTGCAAGACTGTAAAGAGGGTGAGATGTCATGGCTGCTGATGTAAATTTGTCAGTCAGTAGTTCCCAACCACTATCCATATTAGTATCCTCCAACAGGCTTTTAAAACCATTGGTCTCTGGGCCCCAGCCCTGGAAATTTTAATTTTTAGGGTTGTGGCAGTGTCTGGGAATCTGCATTTTCAAAAGCCACCCAAGGAATTTTAAAGGGTGTGGAGGTTTAGGACCAGTACTGATCTATTAATACTAATCCTAAATCAAGCCACACGAAGACCCAACCTCTCTGAAGAAGCAGTTAGCACAAGAAAGTGTCAGAGGACCAAGGATGGTTCCACTCTGCTGCACCTCACAGCCTGAAAAATATCAGTTCTTAAAATCCCATGTCCCCGCCCACTGACCTGTTCCTCTCTCTGTCTGAGTGAACAATGAGACGAAAAATCACTTTCTTTTTTAAATCACACTGGAGCCAAAGGGTGCTGTGACTAAACAAAGTTAGTGGAGAAGATAGATGTTGGGAAGACCTAAATTTAGTAATGGCAAAAACCATTACTTTTGGCAAAAACTGCGATTACTTTTGCACCAACCTAATACTTGAGTTGGTTTCACTGGCAACAACTAAAATGACTTGCTAACTGGAGGAAAAATGATTTGTATCAAAATTCATACACGTGCACATGTCAGAAAATTGGCATTGTACTTTGTAGTTTTCTTATCTTTGTTAAAATCTATTCCAACTAGTTAACAGATAAAAGCATGAAAGAACTCATTTTTATGGACCCATTTGGTTCTTAATAATATAATTCATTCTTATATAATGCTAATACCCATGAACCAGATCTCCTCCTGGAATAATGCCTTGGGTTCAGTAGGCCCCACTAAATACTTACTGAATAAATGAATGAATAAAAGCTTCAACCAATCAAATCCCTTCAGTCCTTACCATCCAAGATAGGAATAATAAGAATGAAAGGGGTGGTCGGGCGCAGTGGCTCACGCCTGTAATCCCAGCACTTTGGGGGGCCGAGGGGGGAGGTGGATCACCTGAGGTCAGTAGTTCAAGACCAGCCTGGCCAACATGGCGAAACCCCATCTCTACTAAAAATACAAAAATTAGCTGGGTGTGGTGGCCTGTGCCCATAATCCCAGCTACTCGGGAGGCTGAGGCAGGAGAATCGCTCGAACCTGGGAAGCGGAGATTGCAGTGAGCCGAGACTGTGCCATTGAACCCCAGCCTGGGCAACAAGAGCAAAACTCTGTCTCACAAAAAAAAAAAAAAAAAAAAGAATGAAAGAGAGGGATTCTCTGAGATACAAGATGAGGGCACTCCATGATGGTGGTAGGTAGACAGTGAAGAGATCCCTGGGAAATTTTTACTTAGCATTTCCAAGACTTAAATTAAGGACACGACAATCCAATTTTTACATTCATAGACAGCACTGTGGAACCAGACATTGGCATTCAGAGACTGGAGACGATCACCACCACCAGGTGGGTTTGACTTCTGGCTCTGCTCCCTCCAGATATATGATCCTGACAAATTTCTTACCCAAATTGTGCCTCAGGTTCATCATTTGTAAAATAACTATGATAATCATTCTTACCACATACAATCAAAGTGAGAATTAAACAAAGAATCAACCTAAAACACCTGGCAGCAGTGCCTGGCACGTGATAAGCACTACATATGTTTGTTATTATTACTGTTTTCATTCTGATCACTTCTCCTTTCATGGAAACAGTCTTCTGGTTCCTGGAATACATAGTAAGTTAACTCAGAAAACCAGAATTCAATGTCATTTTCTTGCCCACTCTGGCTCCCTGCCTCATCACCTCATCATCTACATCACCCCCCTACCCCTGAGAAGAGGGAAAAACAGTTAGAAAAAACTCCACGTCTCCCTCTCTTAAAATTAACCTGACAATAAAATCTCCCTTGACTGACTATAGCTGTCAACATGGCCTGTTTTCTTGATCTCTGAGTAGGATGCTGGAATTTCTCTCCCTTAAGTACTATATGAAATGCCTTTCAGAATATAGTGACCTGGAATTCATAGCAATTGATGACAAAAACCATATGGATATCAGTGTTTCCTCAGAATGGATCTCCTCGTGTAAGAACTTATGCAATACCCAGCTCCTCCCCTTCCCCAGTTAGTTGCAGCCGCCCTGGGTCACGGCACCACGGGTTACCACCACAGTGCATCAGCTCTTAGGCAATTCCTCTTCAGCTTAAAGGGAACCACTGTTCATCCCTGCGCTTTCTTGAACCACAGCTCTGAACTAGAAAAGAGTGGCATTTGGTTTTCTATAGAGCGTTGCACATTCCAGGCCTCTCAAATCATTTCACAAACAGAGGTCCTGAGTTCAGCAGCTGTGCAGGCAAACAGCAACCATTCTGCCTTGACAACACACTGAACATGTGGCTGCTTTAATCCAGAGAGAAAATGTCTTCCTGGCTATCGGCTGGCTCTCCGAGCTCTTTATCTGTTGTAAGATGAGCAAATCATCCTGGCTTACTGGGGTCTGTCCAAGTTTTAGTACTGAAAGTCCTGCATCCCAGGGAGCCCTTCCACCCAGAACAAAGCAAGATGGTCAGTCACCTCATAACTGCTGACAAACTGGGCAGCTCCCAAAGCCTGACAAACCATGAAGCAAGTTGGGTACTGAGAGATTTAACTGTAGGGCCAGCACTTCAACCTAAAAAGCAATTAGGGCTATGAGCAGATCAAAGACAGGCTAATGGGTTGGGTTCTGATTCTGAGTACCTATATGCCTTAAGGATCTCCATCAATTGCCTGTTTTGTCAACATTGGTTCCATTAAATCCATACAACACAGGATAGTATATATGCTCCATTGGCATTTGCTTCCCATCCAGCCCTGGCAAATGCAGTAGAGTGATGGTGATTGTAGAATTAAATTTCCCACTTCGCATCTCAACTGCTCCCTGCCCCTGCCCGACCCTCATTTGCTAGATAAGTCTTTTTCCTTCCTATCTTTCCTTCTTTGATCACAAAAGAAGATTAGTCTAGCCAGGCCTTGGGTGATAAGTTCCTGTCACTTCAACATTGAAGTTAAAACTGTACATCTGTTTTTATGTCTTTGCCGGAAAACATACACACTTATCTTAGATGGACAACACACTGCTATTCTAGACTAGTATTCAAATAAACTTTGTCTTATTTCTAATGGTTACAGGTTGCAAAGAAATTATCTTTGAAGATGAATGAGGTTGACTTCTATGAGCCATTTATGGATGAGCCCATTGCCATCCCCAACAAACCTTACACAGAAGAGGAGCTGGTGGAGTTTGTGAAGGAACACCAAAGGTGCCTGAGATGGCATGTGGGGGCTGGGGGCCTGGGGTCTGGGGAATGGAGAGGAGCCTCTCTGTGCTAACATTTCAGACCTGCCAAGAACAACAACCTAGTTAGTACCCCAGCAGTACAGAACTCAGTAGTATGGCTTTGTTGATCAGTAATGACTAGCAGGGATGTTATTACTTCTGAATCTAAGTCTGCACCTGCAAGCAGAGTTTGATAAATCCCTCAGTCAGCAAATCCCCTCAAAGCCAGGGCAAGATATAAATAAAATTCTATACTAGGAATGATAGCAATTTAGTGAAATTTCCCATATACCAATAACCATGCCCAGTGCTTTAGGGAAACTATTTTATCTAATCTCCAACCTTAGGGAGTAATTATTATTATCCCAATTTTACAGATCAAGAAATTGGACTCAATAGTTAAGTAACTTAGCCAAGGATGAACACTCTATGCATAGAACTTCTGGGAGAGAAATGCTTGATACCACTTAGTGTAGCTCCAGCATGGATCAGCAAACTTTTTCTGTAAAGAACAAAATGGTAAATATTTCAGGTTCTGTGGGCCAGATGGCATCTGTAGCAACTACTTAACTGCGGCTGTGGCATGAAAGCAGCCATGGATCATGTATAAACAAATGGGTGTGGCTGTGTCCCAGTAAAAGTTTATTTAGGAAAACAGGAGGCCCTGGCTGGATTTGTCCCACCAGCTGTAGTTTTTTGACCCCTGCTCTTGAGGGAGGGAAGATATGGGAATATGGAACATGGTAGTGGACTCACTGGCTTGTCCCTCCACCCTACCTGGCATGTACACGAGTGTGTTCATTGGACCTGCAGTACTGTGATCCCCCTCACTTGGACAGTCCTAGTTCCTTCAGGAAGGCAGTACTTGGAGGAACAAATATTAATATGTCCAGCACTATTTGCCAATATTCAGAAAGAAATGAAACTATGAGCAAAATATAGATCCTGTCTGCTCCCCTAAATATCCCTAAAGGACTTTCAATGTATACACCAGATGATAAAACAAAGGCAGTTTTAACCTACAAAATCCGAGATTTCCTGTTTTCCCCCTCAGGTTTCTCATTCCAGGCCTGCTGTGGGCTCTCTGGAGTGGTGGCTATCTGTGAGGAAGGAAATGGCATCTTGCCCTGGGAATGAGCTGACCCTGTGCCCTCTGACCCATTGTTTGTAAAAGACTTTATAATTCTTGGATCAGTGGGTCTATGAAAAGGCTGAGTGCCTTGGCCCAGCTCGCTGTCTGATACAGCAGAGTAGAGCACGTCTGTTTCCTTAGAAGATAAGTGGGTTTTTAGGGCTCTCCCTGCCTTGCAAAGGAAGCATCATCTCATTTTACATTTCATGATGCTGTGGCTGCTGTGTCTTGAGTGATCCCTACTCAAGGAAGCTCCTTCTTTTTTTTTTCCAGACCCACTCTACGTCGCCTGCGCCCAGAAGAAATGTTTGAAACATGGGTAAGAAAGAGGCAAACTCTCTTTGCCTTGTAGAGATGAGTATAGTCCCAAAGAGGAGTGCTTCTTAGATTAAGTCTCCAAACTCAAACCAAGTTTATTTGGTTGAGGTGGATGTCTAGATGAGTATTTGAAACATGGACAGATTGGGTACGACGGCTCAGAACTGTAATTCCAGCACTCTGGGAGGCCGGGGCCGGGGATCACTTGAGTTCAGGTGTCTGAGAGCAGCCTGGGCAACACAGCAAAACCCTGTCTCTACAAAAAAATGCAAAAAGTAACCGAGCATGGTGGCATGTGCCTGGAGTTCCAGCTACTTGGGAGGCTGAGGCAGGAGGATTGCTTGAGCCTGGGAGGTCAAGTCTGCAATGAGCTGTGATCCTGGCACTGTGCTCCAGCCTGGGCAACAGAGTGAGACACTGTTTCAAAAAAATGAAACAAAACAAAACAAAAACATGGACAACTTCACGCTCAATTAAAACACAGTTCTCCATGGATCAATCCAAGCCTCTTTGGTACTACTCACTAGGCAAAATTGCTCTTAGTTAATTTCCCGCAGTGACTATAGCTTCTGTTCATTGACCATCAGAGCCACACAGTAACACAGTGGAAGGAACTCAGGCTATAAAGTAATAGAGACTCGGGTTCAAGTCCAGAATCTGCCACCTAGTAGCTTTGTGTACTATGTCAAGTCCTGTGGCCTTTCTGAGCTGTCTAAATTTCCTCATCTAAAATTGGGACTTTTTATAAGGATGAATATGAAGAGTTCAGTATATGGTAGCTGTTTTTTTAAAATATCAACTGAAGGCACTGGCAAGCAGCTGAGCCAACTTGTCTTCTAGGTCTGTGTCATGGATAATATGTCAGGCAGCTCAAACAGTGTTAGATAGAGGGCCTTGGAGATAAACCCCCAACCCACACCTTATGTACAGAAGTTCATAAATAACAAAGGCTGTGGAGCATTTTTCAAAGCATTTCATGCATCTTTTTATTTGGATCTTCCAATAGCTCTAGAAAGTGATGTAGAACAAGTATTATTAATTAGTCGGGCATAGTGGGGCACACCTGTAGTCCCAGCTACTTGGGAAGTTGAGGTGGGAGGATTGTTTGAGCACAGCAGCTTGAGACTTCAGTGAGACATGATAATGCCACTGCACTCCAGCCTGGGCAACACAGCAAGACTCTGTCTCCCCAAACAAACAAACAAAAACCAAATACTATTTTAGCCCCGTTTGACATAGTCAGAAACTGACGCTCATACAGATTAATCACTAAAGGACACATAACTAAAAACCATTAGTTCTTGGAACTTAAATACAGGCCATCTGGAGCCAAACCTGGTGTTCTCTGCAGAATGCCTCCCCAGAGTGACTATGTCCCCACAAGGGGCCATTTGGCGTGAGGGCTGGGGAGGAGGAGAAAGGAATTAACACGGAAGTATTTATCTGTTTAATTCTTTGAAGTGATGGATGAACAGAACCAGGGAGCAACTTGACACTGTTTTACTGGTCTGTAACTTACTTGGATGTTTGAAGGTAGAGCAAACATTTCACAAGATACCAAAGGGTAAATAATCCAGTCCAGAGGAGCGGACTATTTAATAACAACTCAGCACAATAGAAACAAACTTTCCTAACATTTAAACCTTTCAAAGATATTAAAAGGGTCTTATCGCTAGGCATAGTGACTCATGCCTGTAATCTCAGCACTTTGGGAGGCCAAGGTGGGCAGATCACTTGACGTCAGGAGTTCGAGACCAGCCTGGCCAACATGGTGAAACCCCATTCCTACCAAAAAATACAAAAATTAGCCGAGTATGGTGGCAGGCGCCTGTAGTCCCACCTACTCTGGAGGCTGATATAAGAGAATCACTTTCATCTGGGAGGCAGAAGTTGCAGTTAGCTGTGATTGCACCACTGCACTCCAGCCTGGGCAACAGAGTGAGACCCTGTCTCAAAAAAAAAAAAGAGTCTTATTAATGTATTTTAAAATAGTAATAGCAAAAAGATATAATAGTGCTTTAAAATAGTATTTTTTAAATTGTTTTTACTTTTTACCCTAAAATAATTTCAGATGTACCAAAATAGTGCAAAGAACTTCATTATCTCTTCACCTAGATCTCCCAAATGTTAACATTTTACCATCCCTTCTAGCTACATAGATACATAGATAGATGATAGATAGATAGATAGATAAACAGATAGATAGATAGATAGATATAGAGAGATATAGATAGATGATAGATAGATAGATAGATGATGATAGATAGATAGATAGATAGATAGATAGATAGATAGATAGATATAGAGAGATAGAATTATCAAAATCAGGAAATTAACACTGATATAATACATCTACTACCATTATTCAAATTGGCCAGTTGTCCCATCAATGTCCTTTACTGCAAAAGAAAAACGTCTCTTTTTCCTGGCCCAGAATCCAATCCAGGATTCCACACTTACATTTGCCTATGTTTCTCTTTCTTTTTCTTTTATTATTATTATTTTTTTGAGACGGATTCTCCCTCTGTCACCCAGGCTGGAGTACAGTGGCACCATCTTGGCTCACTGCAGCCTCTGCCTCCCAGGTTCATGTGATTCTCCTCCCTCAGCCTCCCAAGTAGCTGGGATTACAGGTGCATACCACCACACCTGGCTAGTTTTTGTGTTTTTAGTAGAGACAGGGTTTCACCATGTTGGCCAGGCTGGTCCTGACCTGCTGACCTCAGGTGATCCTCCCTCCTCGGCCTCCCAAAGTGCTGGGATTACAGGCATGAACTACCACGCCCGGCCTGCTTATGCTTCTTTAGTCACCTTTAATTTGGAACAGGGTCTTGGTCTTCGTCTTTCATGGCACAAAATACCACTTTAAATTGAGAGTCATTATTGATGTTCTCTTCTGCTGTGGCTTTATCTTCAGTTTTTTTCTTTTTATTGTCTTTATTCCTAAAAGGCAAGTCTCAATTATCTAGGTTCTAGGAAGGGAGGGAGTATAAGACTGTGGACCCCTTCTCCCAGGTCTTTCCTTCCTGTCATAGCAGTATCACTCAAGACCATGGTGTTCTGTAGATGGGGAGCCTGTGTCCTCACATATCCCACACTGCTACAGAAATACTCCCTGTTGACACATTAGAGGCAGATGTTCAGAAAGGAAGTTCAGTGTCTGGTTTCATTGGAACTCAGTCTCTCCTTTCTTTTCATTTAATGAATAAGATAAAATACAGCCTTTTGCTATAATATAAAATAATGGTGATGGCTCATATTTTCCACATTATTGCATATTGAATTGTTCTTAACTTGGGGAAGAGAGCAGCATATTGAATTTAACCAGGCAGAGAAAAGGGCAGCTGAAATGGTTTATTCCTTCCCTCCCCGTTCTGGAACAGCCTCATGTCTTACCCAGGAACCCTAACCAGACCTAGTCGGCCCCTCATTCAAGTCTCCAACTAGAGGGAAGGCAGGACAGGCCTCTCCAGTGCCATCTTTGTTTCCTTGAAAGGGAGAAACAGAAATCAGTCCATCCAAAGGACCTCTGAGGAGCCACTTTCCATACCCCCTCCTCTACCTGGGCCCCCTAGCAGGTCACTGCTCTAAAGAGTGCCATCCCTGTGGGCCACGTGGCCACAGCAACTTAAACCACAGATGTGGTTGTGGAAAGTGACCAGTTAATGAACTTCAAAGTCTTTTTGGCCAGGCAAGGTGGCTCATGTCTATAGTCCCAGCACTTTGGGAGGCTGAGGTGGGCAGATTGCTTGAGTCAAGGAATTCGAGAGCAGCCTGGGCAACATAGCGAAACTCCATCTCTGCAAAAAAATACAAAAATTAGCTGGGTGTGGTGGTGTGTGCCAATAGTCCCAGCTACTTGAGAGGCTGAGGCAGGAGCATCCTTTGAGCCTGGGAGGCAGAGGCTGCAGTGAGCCGAGATGTGCCACTGCACTCCAACCTGGGCAACAGAGTGAAACCCTGTTTCGAAAGAAAAAGAAAGGTCTTTATCTTCAACATCCACTTCCCCAGACATTTACTTCCCGAGACATTGAGAAATATTTAAATAAGATGGGAAAGCCAGCTAGGACTAAAACAACTATTGATCTTTCTCTCGCTCTAATTGTGCAGGTTTTTAAGATGCAGGCCATAGAAAACACATCACATATGATTACTAAAGAAACTGGTGCCTGGTAATATTTGCTGTGTGTACATTGGAAAGCTATTTATTTATTTTAAATACTCAAAGAATGTCAAGCTGAGGCAGGGCAAAAAGAGACCCAGTGCTGATCTGTCATTCCTCCTGGAGACCCCACCCTCCATCTAGCCAAGTGGCCCGCTGGAGTCCTGGGGAACTGCCCACAGGGAAGGAGAGTCAGCAATTTCTTCTAAAAGAAGCCTCCCTATATTGCAACAACAAAATACTTTCAAGATGGGGTCAGAGACCCCCAGACAAGAATCTAGGTCACTCCATTGCACCTTAAATAGGGAGCCTGCTTATTTTAACCACATTTTTCTTTGCATCTCTTCATTCAACATGAGAACAAACATTCAACAGAGACTGGAAGGAAACTGAGTAAAATATTAAGTGGTAATATATGTTGTTGGTAGGTAATTGATAAGCATAGTTTCTTCTTGGTATACCTAATATTTTCTAATTTTCTTCAGTGAGTAAGGTTTTTATTGCCATACTCCTTTTTTGAGTCTATAGGCGTTAAAAAGAACCTCTGTGCTAAACAATGAGGTTATAAAAATTAACATTGCTGTCCTGTCCTTAAGAGCTCAGATTAAGTAGACGAAACAGTCTCAAGACATATAACGCCAGCCCAGCATGCTCACTGCTGCGACAGAGGGGAGTACAAAGTGCTGGGGTATCCAAAGGAAGGGATTCACTGACGTTATTCCCAAATCTCCGGTTCTTTGGGAAATCTGGCACTCAGTTACTTTATATACAGGTCTCTTTCCAGCCTCTTTCAACTTAAGAGCCATTGATCCAAGTTTACAACATCTTCTGCAAACCCTGCAGGGGAATAAATTCATGGAGCCTGTTCTGCTGGTGGTGAGAAAGAAAGAGTACAGGTTCTGTGGTCTGAATGTTTGTGTACCCATGCAAATTCATACATTGGAATCATAGCCCCCAAGGTAATGGTGTGAGGAGATGGGGCCGTTGGGAAGTGATTAGGTCTTGAGGGCTGAACCCTCATGTTGGGATTAATGCCCTAAAAGATGCCCCAGAGAGCTAGCTGGTCCCTTCCACCGTGAGGACACAGCAGGAAGGCACTGTTTCTGAGCCAGAAAGCAGGCCTCGCGAGACACCAAATCTGCTGGCGCCTTGACTTCCCAGCCTCCATAACAGTGAGAAATAAATTTCTGTTGTTTATAAGCTACCCAGGTTTTGATATGTTGTTATAGCAGCCCGAATGGACCAAGACAGTGGGCTTTGGGGCCAGACAGAACTGGCTTGAATCCCCCTTCTGTCACTACTAGTTCTGTGGCCTTAGGTAAGTCACTTTGATTCTTCAAGCATTCAATAAGAATAAGACTTTCTTATGAGATTTTGAGATAATGTACTTACAAAGTAAGTACAGAAAAAGTGGCAAATAGCAGATATTGTTGCCACTTTAATAACTGTTGTTATCTTAAGGCATAATCCCTTCTTTTAGTGAGCTTTCCATCTAGTTGAGGAGGGAAGATTCGTGCAATTAAAAACAGAATTTCCAAGACAACCTAAAGACCAAACGAGAGATCTGGGTAGCAAAGGCTGTGGGATTCAGAGAAGCCCCGGGGGTTCTCAGCCCTGAAGTCAGCACAGCTCTTCCTCCCCTGTGCAAGCTGGGTTCTCACTGAGTAACCCCAACTTGCCAGCTTGCCCATGGGTTCTGGCTCTGTGAGTTTATTACTTGAAAATGCCTGGCACCTAGTGCTGGCCTGCTTCCTTGTGGATGTGGAATACAGGTCTGCATGCTGAATCTTTGTGATGCACACAGTGACAGGCTCTTTCCCTTGGTGACAGTGCTCCCTCCAGGGACCATCTTGGGTCTGGGGAGTGACAGCCGTATTATGAGCAGCCTTCTAGAAAACAAATATGGATTCTTAATTCTAAAGCCAATTTCCAAATGCGTTCTAGCAGGGCACACAGAAATGAAGCCTGCTTCACAGAGTTAACAGCGCTCACTCCCATCTGATGGCAGGAGACAGAGACACAGGCTAGCCTAATGAGAACTGATCGGGATATTCTGTCTGGCGATAATAGCAAATGTAAAACAGTGAAACCTCAGACTCCCCTTCTGGTTGCTGTCGGATTTGTGTAATAAGCCGGCACACACAGGCACACACATGTGTATCTGTAAAATTAAATTCCCCAGAGAATCTGACCAAGGCAGTGCCCACTCTCTTGTTTTTAATAATAATATTTTCCATTTAATCTTTCTTAGAATTTGTGGAGGCTTTGTCCATTCCAAACTCAAAGGAAAAAAATTAGCATTTAGATAGGATTGCGCCAGCATTAAAATCAATTGAAATGGAAACAGAGATCATGGGAAGGTTGAGACGCCTGGAGGTTTTTCCATAGGATGATTCTGATATGACGTTCAGGGTGCCCAAAGCATACCTCTCCCCATGTCTCATCATCACTATGCACTCAGCCTTGTCCCCAGGTGCCTCTTTCTCACACATATTCCTCCCCAAGTCTCCTGAGAATCACATTTGTGATAGCAGAGCCCCTTCCAAGCTCTAGCTCCTCTTTCTCCAGGAATAATCATTGCAAAGGAGACACAAGGCATAGGTTCCTTGCTGCCCAGGGTGTAGAGACATGAAATGCCCCTCGTTTGCCCCATAGACTTAAAATACTCTCTCTAGGTTCTTCTTCCTGCCCCTGCCCCCACAGCCATACACCACTTTTCTCAATCACACACCCTCAACCTTCCTTACACTCAAATTCCAGACAATTCCTGCAGCCTCAGAAATGCACTGGAGGCCTATACTGACTGGGCAAGGACTTCAAGGAAGTCACCTAGAGGCCACTTCTAGCAGTGTCCCCTACACACTACATGGGTTCTGTAGGCAGGGTCCTAACAGGGAAGCACAACCCTTGTCTGTGATTCTTGTGTGAACAACACCAGCCCACATCCTAATTGACCTCAATGATTCCTGTCTGCCATCCATTTGGATATAGTTTCAGGATCTGTCCACAGCATTCAGAAGCCTCCATAATCTGGTGTATCACTGACTCTATCTGCCAGTGGTAAATTCTTGAAACAGAGACTGACAGCTGCTTTTACTGAGCTGCCTCCAGAGCCATTGTTGCTCTCAGATCTCCTGATAAACCAGACTCATGTTCTTTCTCATTTTGCCTTTTACTGCTGCACTCCTGGAACCACCAGACCACAGGAGTGAGGCTCATTTAGTGCTAATGTCTTGCGTGTGGTTGGTATTTTCCTGTCTTGCAAACTCATTTATCTGAGTCCCTGATCCAAACCCTATGCATTCCTGGCAGTTGCTCCTCAGCATTCCTTCCTTAATGTGAGCCCCACTGTACTCCTCTGTGCTTCTGTGTTCATCCCTGCTTCCACACCTCTCCCTACCTCTCCTATTTCCATTCCAGCTTCTGAGTCCCTGTCCCCGGCTCAGTCCTTTGTATCCCTCCAGCTGGAAGTGTAACTTTTGATACTTTTCTCATACAGGAAGATGATTTGAATGGGATCCACATTGTGGCCTTTGCAGAGAAGAGTGATCCAGGTAGGAAACCTTCAATCTGCTCTTTTACAGCTTTAGCAAGAACTGATTTCTCACCTTTGTCTGCCCTCACCTTTCTCTTCTCTCACATCCCATCCACAATGCAACTGCAAGATATTGGGCACCCCCTGGTGGTCGCCCATTAAGTATGAGTTCGTTTTCAATTGTGCACATGGCTAAGAGAAGAAAAGGTGTGAACAAATCAGAATGTTATAGACTACCAGGTTCCTACAGCGCTGCACAGCAATGGACCAACACACTGAGTCAGTGGGATTTGCAGCAGAGAAAGAGTTTAATAATTGCAAGGCTGCCAAATGGGTAAGAGGAGGGATTCTCAGGCCACAGATCCAATTCTTCAAGGGGTTCTGGGCAAGGGTTTTTAAGAGGATCATGGAAGGTAAGGGCCTGGAAAATTGGGGTCATTGATTGATCTGGGTAAGGGGATGAAATCGTGAGGATGTGGAAACTGCATTCTTCCATAAGTCAGCTCCTTGCTCAGCCTTTTAGACCAGCTGATGTCAGTAGTTTTATTGGTATGCAGAACCTAAAAGAGAAACTCAAATGGAAATCTTATTGTATTAGTCCATTCTCACATTGCTATAAAGAAATACCAGAGACAGGGTAATTTATAAAGAAAAGAGCTTCTATTGGCTCACAGTTCTTCAGGTTGTACAGGAAACAGGGCAGTATCTGCTTCTGGGGAGGCTTCAGGGAGCTTTTACTCATGGCAGAAGGCAAAGCGGGAGCAGACATCTCACATGGCAGGAGCAGGACCAAGGTCGTGGGGAGGTGCCACACACTTTTATATAACCAGATCTTGTGAGAACTCATACCAAGTGGGGAATGGTGTTAAATCATAAGAAACCACCCCCACGATCCAATCATCTTCCCCCAGGCCCCACCTCCAGCATTGGGGATTACATTTCAACAGGAGATTTGGGTAGGGGACACAGATCCAAACCATATCACCTTTAATCTCACCATGTCTTAAATTTTATCTATAGAACAGAGAAGGGACAACAAGTCTTGTGACAAGGGCTACATTATCCTGGGGTAGTACACAGTGAAGAGAAGTGGGCCAGAGGGCAAGCCAGCTTCACGATTGCTGCCGATGGTGTGGGAAGCCTAGCGGGATTTTATTTTTTTCTCCAGTTGATTTTATAAAGTGTTTTTGGAGATGCTTTCAAGAACCTCAAACATTCTGCTTTGCTGCCCAAACATAGAAAGGTACACTGGGCACTGGGGGAGATATTAAAACATACCAGCTTTACAGGGTGTGTGTGTGCTTGTGTGTGTGTGCACGTGTGAACTTCTGTTCACATTAAAAGTTTATTTACCTATTTTGCCATCTAGCCTATATCAACCACAATTCTACCTGAAAATAGGATAAATGTATACTTTGATCCATAAAATATTGTCTGTGCTTAGGAAATGAAGTAGGAAACATTCCCCTAAATAATGAGAACTGGGGAAAATGAGCAGCTTATTTTGAAAGTGCAAGATGACCCTGTAAATGGATGGGTAACTTTGTTTTTGGAACTTGGACAACTTTTCTCTGGTTTCACTCTTTTCAACACCAGTGGAGAGTGAAGTGCAGGAAAATTGATTTTGCAGGTAGCAATTCCCTATGGCAGTGCTCTGTGAGACAGAGAGTCCCCAAGAGAAAGTGGAAGCACAGATTCTGAAGTGCATTTTGGAAACCCTGGGACAACCCAGAATGTAACCAGAGAAGTCAAGGGAATGTAGACTTTCATGGTATTTGCTGGGGACCTCAGTCTCTTGTATACTCAGAGGGAGAGATCTAGAGATGGTTCCACTAGACAGATCAGGAAACAGCGGTTTGGAGAAGTTAAACAAACTGCCCAAGAGAACACAGTTAGTGGCAGATCATGAAGGGTGAACAGATCGCCTTTTTCATCAATATATAGCTGATTCTTGCACAGTGTCTTGACTCATGGTAGGCGCTCAATAAATATTTGTCTGGCAGTTGATTAGAGAGTTAGATGACCAACCAAGACAGAGCCCCAAACTCTTCACTGGCAGACCAGCTTTTCCTTCCCTTTTTTGGCAATACACTAATAGCCTCCATAGTTTCTTACAGAGTGAAACCCACATTTTTTATCATATAATTTATAAAATCAAGATATAATCCATATACCATAATAGTAACCCTTTTAAAGTGAAGATTCCAGTGGTTTTTAGTACATTCACAAAGTTGTGCAAACATAATCAGTATCTAATTCTAGAACATTTTGAAAAATAGCCATTACCAGTCACTCCCATTTCTCTCTCACCCACCTCTGCAAGCAGGAATTACCTACTATCTCTAAAATTTGCCTATTCTGGACATTTCACATAAATGGAATCATTTAATATGTAGCCTTTTGTGTGTGGCATCTTTCACTTAGCATGATGTTTTCAAGGTGTCCCAATGACATTGCACATATCATTCCTTTTAAGGGCCGAATAATATTCCATTGTATCAAAACCAAATTTATATTCTGAATTATCTGAGCACTCTCTTGTCTTTTTCACTTTTCAACATGATCTGCCCTTGTCTCCACCCTCTCAAGAAAAAGCTAGTGTGGTTTCAGTGGGTTTTCCACAGGTTCCGGCCACCACTCTTCCCTGGAGGAGCAAATAGCAAAGGAAGCCAATTGCCTAAGGTTTACAAGCTATAATCAAACAGAATCGGATCCCTGGTGTTATGTGAACAGAGATGAAGTTGCCATAGGCAGCAGCCTGCTGGCCAGACTCCAGAGGGTTCCTTCCCCACCTCACCTGCCCCCTTCCAGGATTGTGGGGAAGCCTGTCTGGCTCTTTGGAACAATAGAACAAAGAGGCCTCCCTGAAGTTGCAGGAACCTGTTTGACCGAGATTGCTGCTGTAATGAATCAAGCTCCAGAAACTACTTCCACCTCCTCCCTGCACAAATATCCCTGGGCCTGAAGCTGTGCCTTTCCCAAAAAGAGCCCAAGCTGGGGCTTGTACTGGGAAGCTGTAAGCATGCACTGAGGTGAGGGCAGGGGGATGGGGAGGAGCTCTAGAAGCATCTTCTGTGAGCAAGGGCCTTGCCACTCAGGGTTGGGAAAGGGAAAGACTTGTCTGTGAAAGTCCCTGACTCTGAATTTGTGGTTAATCAGTGATTTGCCTGCAGAGCACTGATGTGTAACCTGGGGCAATGGGCCTGACTGCAGGACTAGGAATTTCATTCCTGCAAAACAGTCCCTCTGCATTCCTTTGCTCTTGCTAACAAGTTAGACATGGCCTTTCACCCCAACCAAACACCTACCCCCACCACCCCAAGGAAGAAGATCATACCTCCAGGAAAATAATACAGTTATTCTTAAAGAACTAACAGTATTGAGGAACTGTGCTAGGAGCTTTATGTAGATGACCTTATTTAGCACCTAAAGCCACTCTGTAATACATGCATGATGATTATTATTCTAGTGTCAGATGAGGAACGTGAGTTTTAGAGGTTAAATAAGTTGCCCAAATCACTCACTGTACCTAAGCCAAGATTCAAATTCAAGCGGGCTGTCTTGACCTCTAAATACATCATGACTATGAGGAAGATGATGATGATTGTCACTTACTGTGTACTTATATGTACACAAGAACCCCATGAGGAAGGCATTATTTTTATTACAACTGAGGAAGCTGAGGCTGAGAGAGCTTACCTCATTGGGAAGCATAAAGTTGGAATGACGCTGAGGATGTCTGGCTTCCCAGCCCACACCCTTAACCACAAGGCCCTGCCATAGAGTTATATGAAGTCGTCAGGTTAGCAACTCTGAGTAGCATATACGTCTGTAGCAAGGCCTTATGCTAAGTGATCATTCGGTCCTCCTTCCTGCCTCTCTATTGCCCTTCACCATCTCCTCCACCTGCAACATTTGAAAGACAAGAAAGCGGAGACCCAGGGCAATGCAGTGGCATGTTCGAGATCACAGGGTTATAGGAATAGTGGGAAATCGAGCTTAGATTTCCCAAGGGCCCCTCCTGTGCACAGTCCACCCTATCACACCAACTCCAAACAATGCCCCAGCCAGTGCAGGCTCTGAGCATGTGCAGTGCTGCCGCATGTACTGGGGAAGGGGACACGAGCAGGCAGAGCAGGCGGAGGTGAGAAGAGCACAAAACCACCTGGAAGCTTCAGAGCCTAGTTAGGGAAGAAAAGTCAGGCTTCCTCCCACTGTCTGTCCAGGTTTGGGATCTAAGATTACACAGCAGCAACAACCACACGTCCCAGTGATCCAGCTGCCCCAACCACTTTCTTCCCCCAGCAGTTCTGACATGACCCTCATGGCCAAGAGCTTGAGTTCACCCAGGGTAGGAAGCTAAGGGAAGGCAGCAACCCTGTACTCCCACCTCCACCTGCCAGGAGGCAGAGTCTGCTCTCCTGGCCCTCGAGCCTAATCGCCAGATCTCTCCTGCTGTACTCATCCCACACCCTCAGGCAGGCCTGGCTGGGAAGGACATTTCCTAGCCCTGTGCTCTTGCCCATTGCCTGGTGGTGCTGCCAGTCTTCCTCCAGCTCCTGCGCTCAAAGTGCCCGCCAGAGCCGCTCGTCTGACAGGTTTGAAAATGAATGACTCTCTTCCTCACCACCCCTGGATGTGTCTGTGTCAGGCTGACATCTTCTTTATAACATGTGATGAAAGGTTTGCAAAGCAGCGTTTCTACATGAGTGCATGCTAGATGGATATCCTCAAAGGGCACTGGGAATATTAGCGCTAACAAGCTGGAAATGCAAGGACAGGCTGCTGTCTGCACACGTGGAACAGAATTAGTGACAGGACCTGGAAGGAACGTCTCCAAGCTCTGTTCCATCCAAGCTTCCACTGCTTCAGGTTCTTGTAAAAATCTTTTTGAGACCAATTGTCTCAAGTAGGACCACTAACTGCCTCCTTGAGCTTTTGATTTTAAGTTTGGTTTACCAAATTTAACATTTGGTTCTTTCTTTCTTTCTTTTTTTTTTTTTTTGAGACAGTCTCCCTCTATTGCTCAGGCTGGAGTGCAGTGGCACCATCTCTGCTCACTGCAACCTCCACCTCCCGGGTTCAAGCGATTCTCCTGCCTCAGCCTCCCGAGTAGCTGGGATTAGAGGCATGGGCCACCACACCTGGCTAAGTTTTGTATTTTCAATAGCCTCCCAAAGTGCTGGGATTATGGGTGTAAGCCACTGTGCCTGGCCTGGTTCTTACTATGTGTTGAATGTTATTCCAAGCACTTAACAAGTATCAACATATTTAACCTTTGCAACAACCCGACGTGTTAGGTGCTGTTTTTATCATCTTCCCCGGTGTACAGATGATAAAGTACAGGGACAAAGAAGTTAAATAATGTCCCCAGCTCACATGGCTAATCAGTGATAGAACTGGGATTCAAACCCAGCAGTCCAGCCCGGAGTCTGGGCTCTGTAACCATCAGCTTAAGCTTCTCTTCATCACAACACCATATCATTTGACTTTTTCACCAATTCTGGGATCTTAGGGCCAGGAGAAGACAGGCAGAGAAAGAGGGTAAGGTAAGGAGTGGTAGCGTATTCACATGTCTCAAGTGCCATCTCATAGCTGTGGGGCCCAGACAATGTCCCCTGTCCTACGCGGATGTCTGACTCTCACAGGTGACTTCTTGGCAATTCCATCTTGTGAGAGGAGAGCTCCCAGCCTTGTCTGTCCCTCTGAGGTTTCCCAAAGGATCCAGTTCAGATGCTGGGCTGCTTTTTGAGAATTCCGTATTTACTGAGTGAGCTCTGGCCTAGAGACCAACAAGGTCTTTCTGAGAAAGGACCTGTCCTATTCACCCTTGTGTCTCAGCCTCAGGCTCTGGACTTAAGATGTTGTGGGAACTCAAATTATACCTGCCTGCTGAAAACAAACAAACAAACAAACAAAACCCTTACGCCTGTAATCCCAGCACTTTGGGATTACAGGCGGGTGAATCACAAGGTCAGGAGTTCGAGACCAGTCTGGCCAACATAGTGAAACCCCGTCTCTACTAAAAATACAAAAATTAGCTGGGCATGGTAGCATGCACCTGTAGTCCCAGCTACTCAGGAGGCTGATGCAGGAGAATCACTTGAACCCGGGAGGCAGAGGTTGCAGTGAGCCGAGACCACACCATTGCACTCCAGCCTCGGTGACAGAGTGAGACTCCATCTCAAAAACAAAAACAAAGCAAAACAAACAAACAAAAACCCTTCCCATCAACGAAGGATCAAAGTAGTGAAAAAAAAAAAAACCTTAAAATGAGTAAGAGTTTGATGGGGGTGGAGGAGAGAAAGGAAGAAGACAGACAAAGTCTTTATGAGGACCTTCTGCATGTGTCTCCCTACACACTTTGCCCAACCCACATGCTGATAGCATCTCGTTATATCAACATGCCTGAGAAGTCATGTGGCAGCTGTTCTCTCCACTTTCAGAGGAGGAGATGAAAGGGGAGCGGTTAAGCGACCTGTGCAAGGTCTTTAAACTCCAGACCCAGTGCCCTCTTTAGACACAACCTCTAAGCTGTGTGGTTCCAGCCCCGGCCGTTTATCTGTCCACCTGCCACACAAGCAAGGGCAGGACCCCACTCTAAGAGCTTGGCCCTCCCAAGCTCAGGCCTCTCCTCACAGGAGCAGAGACCCTGAGGCCCAGAACTTCCCATGGCATGGAGTCAGGAAGGGTCCCTTTCCGTGCCTTTGTGGAGTGAGCACAGCCAGCTCCCCCAGGAGTGGGGCCATGAGGACAGATAGCAGGGCAGGGCAGGCTGCATGCTGTGGGCCTGTTCACTCCTGGACCACTGCTTGGTCTGAGACCCGTGAGCCTCTGCCGAATGTGGCCTTGGCTCCTGACTTGGCTGTGCCTGGCCTGGGACCGGTCCCCTAGGGCTTGGTGAAGGCTCATTCCCACCAGTCCCTGCCAGGGAAACAGAAGAGGATAATCACCAGTTTCTCCTCCCACAAAGATGTGATTCCCAGAGGCCAGTCGCTTGCCGTGGGAAACCTCCTGGTACAACGTGCATCCCTTGGCTGTGGGTCATGGTCTCTCAGGACTCCAAGCCTGAGTGGCAGGAGAGGAGTTGCAGTTCTCACAGCTCCAGGTCTCTTTATTTACATCCATCTCTGAGACGCCAGTCCCACTCAGAGCCATCCCTGAGTTAGCCAACCCATCATACTACAGCTGCTGGGAGGCGAGGGCTTGGCAGCGTGGTTTGAAGGAGGGGAAGGGACCCCTCCATGGGAAGGTAGAGGCCAGCCCGCCAGCCCTGGGACTGACCCCATGGACAGTTTCCTCAGTGTCCCAGCCCCTGCTTCCCTGATGTTGAAGCTTTCACACTGGGCTTAAAAATCTCAAGCACAAACTCGAGGAAGGAAGATGGCAGCAACATTGGTAGGAGTGCGGAGACCTCAGAGGTAGGAGACGGTGGAAGTGGCTCCAGACGTGCAAACTTAAGACCTGAGTTCAACTCCCAGCTCTACCATTTGCTCCCGTGTGATGCTGGGCAAGTCATTTGCTCTCCTTGGGTCTTAATTCCATCCTCTTTAAAATGGAGATGATAAAATCTTCCTAACCTCCATCAAGACTAGTTGTAAAAATCAAATGTAAAAGTACTCAGTACCCAGTAAGTGTTCAATAGACACTCAGAAAATAAAGGTTGGAGCAGCGTGATTATAGACTTTCTGCATATGGAGAGCAATGTTCTGCGTCCTGGCTGGGCATGGTGGCTTTCGCCTATAATCCCAGCACTCTGGGAGGCTGAGGTGGGAGGATCGCTTGAGCCCAGGAGTTCAAGACGAGCCTGGACAAGACAGAGAGACTTCATCTTTACAAATAGTAATAAAAAAATTAACTCCATGGTGGTGTGTGCCTCTGGTCTCAGCTACTTAGGAGGCTGAAATAGGAGAATCACTTGAGCCTGGGAAGTCAAGACTGCAGTGAGCCGTGATTGCACCACTGCATTTCATCCTGGGGAACAGTGCAAGACTCCATCTCAAAACAAAACAAAAAAGAACAATGTCCAGTGTCCATAAAGGAAGAAATTGGGGAGTAAATGTCATGTGAAAAAAAGGAGATTTCAATTGGATGCAAGGATAAGATTCTTGGCTGTTAGAATGATCAACTCTGTAGTCAGCCTTTAGCAAGGTCAAACGGTCTCAGTCCTGGAAATATTCAACAGAGACAAATGTTCTGAGTGAGGGCTATTCATCTACCTGGAGTTTGGAATGTCTGGGTTGCGGGGGTCTCTTCTGATTTTGAGAACTGATGCTTTTCTGATAACTGCAGAGAATAGTCCTCTACTTGCTTTGTCTAGATAACTATTAGCCTACACATCTCTGAATAGTACTTTCCCTTTTTCTCTATATAGTTTTTTGAAGTATAGGCTATATTACTTCTGAAACATACATGACCACAGTCTTGAAAGGGCTCCAAGCCATGTCTACCACTGGTAAAGGAAACATTTACTTATTTTAAACTCAGTCATTCATCCATGTAATTTTAACAGTAGACTAGTCCTTGCTTAACATTGAATTACTAAAGTGAAATGCGGCTTTCTACACCTGCCTTCCTGGTCAAAAAGGGAGGATCCACAGAGAATGTTTCTCTTTTCCAGGGGACTTGCCAGTTTTACAAAGAAACAGAGGCTCTATTTGGAAAAAATTGAACTTGTAACTTGCAATTTTAGCAACTGAATACATGTGAGACCAGGTTAGCTGCCTTAACTCACTTTCACAGATTGACAATCCATTTTAACAGGTCTGCACTCAAGGCTGGTGTCTGAAGAGGGGAGAACCTTGGAGGCTTTTAAGCCTTTGATCAGGAATATCCACACAAGCTAATGCCTTAAAAGCAAAGGAATTAAACCTTTCCCTGACCCAGTTATCAAGGCACGGTTCTTGTGGTCACACCAGCTGGCACAGCCATCCCTGAAGCCTTTGGTCACAGAATCGGCAACAGGAGCTGGAAGGAGCTGCCCCACGCTGTACACTTTTGTGATACAGTTTTCTGTGAGCATGTACCACGTGGATCCAAGACTGCCTCTACCCCACTCCCAGTGCCCAGATCACTGAACGTAATACCGATGTGGTAAATGAGCAGAGGAATGGCCATGCTTGGGGGGTTCCAGCCAGCTTCCTTGCCTTTGAATATAGAATGTCAGGTAATTTAAGTAAAATAATGGCTAAACCGTACTATATGCCAGGCACTGTCCAAGTGCTTCAGAGATACTGATTCATTTAACTCACAACTACCCGATGAAGTAGATGCTATCATTTTCATCATCTCTGTTTTAAAGATGAGGAGACAAACATTAAATAACTTGCGCTAAGTCACACTCTAAGGGTACATCCACGACCTTGGCCAAGGTCATTTGGCCCCAGAGTCTGTGTGTTTAAGGGCCATGCTGGACTGACTCCCTGAAGAATGGGCTCTGTTCTGTCATTGAAAGTATTTGGGGTCAGAGACATTGTCCATTACAGAATTCATCACCCTGAACATCAGAAACCTGCCCTTGGATCTAGAGGAAACTTTTTCAGCTTTAATGTCAACCTTATTTATTAATTTATTCTGGGAATGGTTTTTGAGATTTCTTTGCTTCTCCATAGACACAAAGAATATTCTCCTTACAAAAACCTTTTAGTTTCTTGAAAATGGGCATTAAGCCACACTTTTGACTTCACTCGTGTACAAAAAAAACCACAACCCATTTGATTTTTCTTGCACAGTTCAGTTTTTCTTTTCATCTCTTAACCTGCTCTAGAATGTCAAATAGGAACGTAGTAGGTAAGTTCTTGTATACCACATTCCTTTTGATGAATCCCAATGTTAAGAGAGTTTTTCCCATAAGAAAACAACAGGGCTCCGTTGTGTATTCAGCTTATAGTTCTGGGTCACGGATCCTGTCCCTCCACAACACTTGTGCCTGCCTAGACTCTCCTTTCCTTTATGTGAATCAGTCTCTTGCACCACAAGTTTACTTTCTACTTTCATTTGAGTCTGTGTTTTTGCATTTCATCCTCTCTGTGAATTTCAGTTTTGTCATGTCCCTTTTACATTTGACTCTCTCTCATCTTCCAAAGTACTGGCAGTGTCACCTCATTGATTATCATTTCTTTATTTTCTGCAGCTAAAAACAGTAACTGAAGTTGTTTTGGAGGAATTCCTCCTTGTGGTCTTTGTACTATGATCTCTATCTCTACAGATAACCAAGGTGGCACCATATTTCCCTCTCCTGTGACAGACACATGGCCAAAGGACGACCCATAGTGTCCACACGTCAGTCAGTGATACACTGGAGGGGCAGGACCTTCTCAGTTCCACCTACAGGCAGCAGGAGTAATGCCCCTGCCCCACCTCACCCTCAGCCCCGCAATGACAGATAAATGAACTCTAATGCTTAGGGCCCTGTCAGTCTCCGGTGTTTGTCATAATCTCATTTGCAATATGGTTATGAGCACGGATTAAAAGATCACCCAGGTCCACTCTGTATTTCTGCAAGAAGTGGCCACCGGCCATAAAGACCCCTTCTAGGCCTGACACAGTGACTCACATCTGTAATCCTGCACTTTGGAAAGCTGAGGCAGGATCACTTGAGCCCAGGAGTTCAAAACCAACCTGGGCAACAATGTGAGACCCCTGTCTGCACAAAATAAAACAATAAAATTTAAAAGACTAGCTGGGCATAGTGGCACACACCTGTAGTTTTAGCTACTTGTGAGGCTGACACAGGAGGATCACTGGAGCCTGGGAGGTCGAGGCTGCAGTGAGCTATGATCCCACCACACACTCCAGCCTGGGCAACAGAGACTCTCAAAAAAAAAAAAAAAAAAAAAGGAAATATTTCTCCACTAGAGGTCGCTGTGCTTCCCAGGTAATAAGGCCTAAGGGGCTCAGCCTGAATCTTCAGTGTGAGCTAGCAACAGTGACTACACCAACTCAAAAACTCAAAGTAGAGTTGCTAAGAATAGTATGCGTTTTGCCTGGAATGCATTAGAGATAAAGAAGTGTAGAAAAAAACTTTTACCAAGAGTCCAAAAGAGCCAAACAAAAGCTAACATTCCTGGAGAGAGGAGAGGCTTGCTAAACAGAGGCCATAGGGAGGAGCTCAAGTTTGCTGAGACTCCAGACAAAAGAAGAAAAACTGTGCAAAGAAAGCACAGTTAATTGAATTCCCAAGTAGCTGGTGAGTTACTTGTATTCAACGTATAAATTTCAAGCCACAAATTCAGCTATGCAAGAAATGTAACTTTATTATTTAGAACTGAACCTAAATTTCAATTTTGAGTGTATACCACTGAGTGGTGGAAGCTGGGGCTGATAATTAAGGTCCTCCACCCCAACCCCACTATCCCAAGGGATCCAGGGTCTCTCTGGTTCCCAGGCATAGCTGAGTGGGGTGCACATCTGGTATGGGTCATCGTTATCTGTTCAAGTTCCTCAGAATGACAAGACAACTCCATGGGGCCTTCTGACAGGCTTTTCTGCCCTAGTGCTCCTATACTAGGGGGTTCTCTAAGGGATTCTGGGATCTTTTCATCTGCCTGAGTTTAATTCTGAAACAAATCATGGGTCTTCTATACTCTGGGATTCCCTGAAACAATGGAGATTCTGTACGTGGACACACATGCACACATGGCTTGTGTTTCTGCACACGCACACGTGCACACACACATACACACACGCACGCACACACATACACGCACGCACACACATACACACACGCACGCACGCACACACACACAGGCACAGTTTATTATTCTCAGGGACCTTCCAGAATCTAAACTATTTTTTCTGTTTCTAGCTGGGGGCTGGGGAGTGGTGCTGAGGGTTGAGAGTATGCTATCTCTTACTAAACATTCTCCTACAATTTTTGTTTATGGCAAAAATTGTATGCTCCTAGTCCTTCAAGGTTTAGGCTTTTAAAGCTAAAAAGTTTGTGTTCTTGAAGCTTATAAAGCTCCTCTCTGCTTTTCTTATGAATCATCCCGCCCCTGGGGCAATGACTGCTGCTGACTGAACAGAGAGAGGGCCCAGTATACAAGGAAATAGGGAGGGAGGGAGGGAGGGAGGGAGGGAGGGAGGGAAGCCCCGTTTACTATCTCAGAGCTGTGAAACCAACTGCAAATCAGAAGCTCGTTTGGTTTGAAGGTTTTAGCAATTCCTGGTTGTAGAAAACTAAGGGTCCAGGCTTAAACATTCTTGGTCCATAGAGCAAATGTTATTGGGGACTCTAGGGGACAGCAAAGCATCTGTTTCAAGAGATCGCACAGGATCAGTAAGGACAAGCAGGAATTTCTCTGTTCCGTGACTGACTTTCTGACCCAAGGCTGGGCAGTTTTCACAAATGAAGTTTGGCTTCCAGTGAAAAACCAGCCAGTTCTCTGTGAACTTTTAATCCTTTGTTCAAATTTTTTATTGTTTCCTTTGTATAATCTGCTCTGTGCCTGGAGCTCTCATCTGACTCATTCTATAGAATAATCCTATAATTGAGGGTAAGCACCAAATGTCCTAAGAAGTTCTTGTGGAAAAATCACACTCTGCTCTCCACATTAGAAGCTGTGTATGTGCAGGGGTTACTCAACTCTCTTGAATCCTGTTTCAGATGGCTACGAATTCCTGGAGATCCTGAAACAGGTTGCCCGGGACAATACTGACAACCCCGATCTGAGCATCCTGTGGATCGACCCCGACGACTTTCCTCTGGTGAGTGGCTCCGGCCAGCGCTCCACCCTCAGTTGCTGTCACAACCTCATGATTGCGTTCAGCATCCGAGGAGGTAAAATAGGCAGGGGCACTTGAAGAAACCCAGTGGCGGCCCTCATCCAATGTGGGAGGTCTTGGCCCTTGGGGCAGTATTGAACTGGGGGCCTGGTGCTGACCCTGAAAGGATTAGGCTTACTCCCTGGAGACCAGGAGTTGAAAACCCTTGACCCTCGGGGTCCCAGCCAAGTGAGCAGGGTAAACTCCTTCGGCAGCAGCTCCAGAGCTGCTCCTCATCACTCCTTTCCCAGTCCCCAGAACTACTTTTATTTTCTGGGTGGGGACCATCGTTCTGAGGCCACCTGAATTACTAAGTAATAAAAATCAGAGATGAACATTTTTCAGCGAGTTCAGAACTTTGTGGAGAGAAAGCGAGCGTGCCTGTCATGTTCATCGTGTTCTCCCCAGGACCTAGCATAGTGTCTAGCCTACAAGGAATGTGAAAGAAACTTCAAGTCCACACTTTTGATAGTGTGCATGATCAATGGCCCGAAAGTTTTGATTATACTTAGTTTTTAAAAAAGAATAAACAGAATTTGTACACTACATGTATTGAACCCTGGTACTGGTTCTGGTGCTGATAATAAGTACTGGTACTGATAATAAGCATAGCTGATATATTCTACTGTATGCCTGGAACTAGAGTAATACTTTACATGCCTCATCACAGCGAATCCTCTCAACAACCCTGTGAAGTAGGTACTATTATAATCCCTGTCACAAGGTGGAGAGAATGATAGCTGGGGAGGTTAAAGCTAGTGAGTGATAGATGTGATATTCCAGTCTAGGTCTACATGATGCTAAAGCCTGGTCTACCGACTGCTTTAGGTAAATGCTTATTGAAGTAATCAGTACAAGTTTAGTTATCATTAGGTTATGAATGATGACTTTATCTTCCAGGAATTATCATTAGTTGCATAGGTCATGACTGTTGATACTGTGATTAAATAGAGAAAATTGAGAGGGATCTCAAGGGTCCTGAAAATCAGCCCTATGTAGAGGAGGGGGGTGAATCAAAGGCAGAGGCTTCCATGACACTTGAGACCAATGTCATAGCACTGGGTAATTATAACAAAGTCATGGCCATATAAGACTGCATACAGTACAGCTTTGTTGATATAGCTTCTGCCTGGTTGTGTTTCTAGTTTATCTGACTATTTTGTTATACAAGCTTGCAGATGGTTTGCAGTTTTCCTGGCCAGTTCTTTTTTTTTTTTTTTTTTTTTTTTTTTTTTTTTTTTGAGACAGGGTCTCACTGTGTCACCCAGGCTGGAGTGCAGTGGCATAATCTCAACTTACTGCAGCCTTAAGCTCCCAGGCTCAAGCAATCCTCCTGCCTCAGCCTCCTGAGCAGTTGGGACTATAGAAATGTGCCACCACGCCCAGCTAATTTTTAAAATTTCTTGTAGAGACAAGGTCTTACTATGTTGCTCAGGCTGGTTTCAAACTCCTGGACTCCAGTCCCAAAGTGCTGGGACTACAAGCATGAGCCACCATGCCCAGACTCTCTTTTGGCCAGTTCTATGTGTTTGCCTTGGTTTTTGCAAAGAAGAAATCTTCAGACTATTCTGATTTCCAGATTCCTGAATATCCCTAGTCCCCACTAGGCCATATATTTGCATGGGAGATTTCCTACCACTGGACATCTCCATTAAAAAAAAAATCCTGTGGCCCCTTGCTCCTTTATTTTTGCCCCAGTCCGAGATTTGTCCACATGGAGTCCAAGCCTGGTTGAATGAAGAAGCCTTCTTCTTACTTGGCAACTTATGACCCATCATGGCTTTTCCAGCTATCTCATGTAGCACAAGATAAGGTATTTTTAAAACTGGGACATTAAAAAAGAGGTGGAGGGAAATGGCTCTATAAACTATAAAACAGCCACAAGTAATTTGGAAAGCAACATTAGACCACCTCTATAATTTTCTCTCTTACAGCTGTAGACACATGTTTCCATAATTTATGCTATGTCATCTTTTATTTAATGCTTATTTGAAGTGCTTGAAGGCTGGGGCCAAGTCTTCAATTCGCTAAGTGCTCACAGCTGTTTTGAAGACCTTTAACCAATGGTGACCTAGTTACTGCGATGGGACGGCGGGTGGGTCCTTAACAGAGAATGCCCTCTGCTTGCTGTCTAATCTTATTTTTTTGTTGCTGCAGCTCGTTGCCTACTGGGAGAAGACTTTCAAGATTGACCTATTCAGGCCACAGATTGGGGTGGTGAATGTCACAGATGTGAGTATCCCGTGAAGGCTTGCTCAGGCACCCTTGGCCTGCCCTGTCTTCTGCTACACAGCTTAGATTGTGAGAGCATCTATAGTAGCCCAGCCTTTTCAGAAGAGGGCAGGGGTCCTGCTCAAGGAAACTTGCCAGTGTGTTCCACGCCTGGTCTCCGAGCCAGTCCCAATCTGTGGTTCCATGGCTCTCTTCCATGGGCACATTTTCTTGCCTATGGGGCCAGCCTTTCCTGAATCACTGATTTGGAACTTTCCCTTCAAGTAAACTCTCCTGTATTTACCCCCAAAGTCAAACAACAAACAAAAAGGTCTCTTTACAAAAGGGAACCCACACCAGGAGCCATCACTGCACAATGGGTGATGGGGCCGTTGTGGCCTAGAATCCCAGGCAGGCAACTACTCTACAGGCAGGAGACCAGGCCTGCAGAAGGGAAGGAGGAAAATCATATGCGAGTAAGGGGCTTCTCCTCAGAGTTCAGGCATTGTTGAACTGAGGGTGGGACAGGCTAGTGAGGTACACTGGCAGAATGCGAGGAAATCTTAGATCTCAGTCCATACATCTGATACAACTCCACCATCATAAAACTCAAGTGGGGACAGATACAATCAGGCAAATAGTGAACAGAAAGGGATGATCACAGAGGATTATTAGAGCCATACTTAATTGAGGTAGAATCTCTTAAGAATGGGGGCCAAGCCAGGCGTGGTGTCTCATGCCTGTAATCCCAGCACTTTGGGAGGCTGAGATGGGTGGATCACCTGAGGTCAGGAGTTCAAGATCAGCTGGCCAACATGGTGAAACCCCATCTCTACTAAAAATACAAAAATTAGCCAGGCATGGTCATGGGTGCCTGTAATACCAGTTACTTGGGAGGCTGAGGCAAGAGAATCGCTTGAACCCAGGAGGCGGAGGTTGCAGTGAGCCGAGACCATGCCATTGCACTCCAGCCTGGGCAACAAGAGCAAAACTCCATCTCAAAAAAAAAAAAAAGAATGGGGGCCAGTTAGCAATGTCTTTCTCCCCTGTTGATAGGTGTTCAATCACCTAGGGAACTCTACATTCATTTATTTTGTAAGCTACTTTAAAATTAATAATAACACATAACTTTTAAAATATGCTCAAGTGAAAACATTTTAAAACAGAACAGTAGATTAGAAGGTCAAAGTAAAAAGTAATTCATGCTCCCCCGACCCAACCCCTAGTCTCATTCCTGGAGGGAACCACTGGTGGTTGTTGCATGGGTATATTACCAGAAATGTCATATATATTCCACTGGGCAATGGAATACACATTTCCTTTTATGCAACACAAACAGTATACTACACATACCATTTTGCCATTTGGCATTTCCATTTAACAATGTGCACGTTCCTAATAAGTGTAAGAGAGTCGGGGGGCACCCAGCATAGCTATTCAGCACGGCTATCCCTGGTCTGGTTCAGCCTTCATGCATTTACTCATTCATTTTGTCCCTCACTGCAGGCTGACAGTGTCTGGATGGAGATTCCAGATGATGACGATCTTCCAACTGCTGAGGAGCTGGAGGACTGGATTGAGGATGTGCTTTCTGGAAAGATAAACACTGAAGATGATGATGATGAAGATGATGATGATGATGATAATTCTGATGAAGAGGATAATGACAGTGATGATGATGATGATGAATAGCCCAACTCCAAACAATTCTGATGAAAACAAAATCACAGCACCCACTACCATACAGACAGCACAAGGTGGCAGCAAGCAATTCTGCCCCACACCCAGCCAGCTCCTTTCCCTTTTCCATCATCTCTTTTCCCACTCCCTTTGTGTCAGGAGCAGTATCATTCAGCAAATGCCTTTTCAAATGCAGCAATCCCACTTAGCAGGGACAGGAGAAAAATTATTCCCATGTTGACTGTCTTGACTGTCACGGAACAGATCTTGTTCTTTGCTGGACCATCAAGGGTCATGGCAGTGCCTGAACATGGCAGTCTGGGGTGAACAATCCCCTAACACAAGTTTACTTGTCTTTGATTATGACAGTAACAGAATTGACAGCTTTCTAACTCACAGGCATAGAGTGACCTTTTAATCAGAGCCCAGGGAAGACACATGATTAATGATTTAGCTCCCTCCATACCTCGAACATCAGTTGGGATCCCTCCTCTAGCCAAGATGATCCTTCTTAGAGAAGGCTCAGCCTTGGAAGCAAACTTATAAATCATATTCTCATGGCTCTGTTAAACTTATTTCAAGTGATGGTCATTCATATCACTATGAACTTGGATATTCAAGCCTTTGGATGGCTATGGAGAGGCCTTGAAATGTGTACAGGTGTCACCATCATTTCTAGTATATTAGGAAACTGGGATGGGAGGTCGATTTCCTCTCTAAACTTCCCTCTAGTTGGCAAGTCTCACATATTCATCAGCAGGAGTGGAGGGTGGGGGAAAACTAGAAAGATGAAAACTTTTACATTTTTCTGATGGGTTCATGTCTCTGGGTCAGCTGGCTTCCTAGCCTAAGCTGGGATCTGAATACCCCTTCTCTGTAGCTGCTAGTGAGCCTTCCCATTTAGATTAAAGATTGCTTTATCCAGCAGTCAATTAACTCTCCAGTTATCAGTACTCCCACAATTGGCCAGGGCAACAATAATTGGAGTTCATACTGATGCCCTGAGGCACTGAAAAAAAAAAAAAAACCCAAAGTGCCTTCTGAGCTGTCTAAAAGTTACATTGTGCTTGGTAGATTTAGTGTTAAGCATGCAGTATAATTTTCTAATTTATTTTCTCAATCTTTTAGCACATGTGTAAGACACTGTGCAAATTTTTTGAAAATAGAGCAATACTTTTTGTGGAATACTAGCTAACTAATTCTGTCATTAAACTCATATTTTGAAAATATTCAGACAATGTTGAAAATCCTATCTTGATTTTTCTGACTCTGCTCATTCTCATCTGGCTCCAGTCCTACCTCCTTATTTCTTCTCTATTTTCCTTTCTAGCCCCTCTTCCTCCGCCTGCTCTTTGAATGATGGTGTTTCACAGCATCTCAACTCTACATACTCTTCCAAAATGATGTCATCATGCCCATCAATACTATCCATGTGCTAATTACCTCCAAATATGAGTCTCTAACCTTGACTCCTTGCCTTATTTTTAGACACATTCATTCAACTGCCTCTGGATATCTTGACTTGATGTTGTACAAGCACTTCAGACTCAACACAACAAAACCTGAACTCATTGCCTTCTCCCCTAAACATCTTCTCCTCTTCATGGAGTCCTAGTTTGGGTGGGTGATAGCACCATTTATCCAATTGTCTAGGTGACCTGAAGGTGCCCCTTCCCCCCTGTGATTTGTGCATCCCTGGATCATGTCACTTATCATTTAAGGTATAACATATATTTGCATGTCTGTCCTTTCACTAAATTGCAGGCTCCTTAGAGGCAAGGAATTTATCTTAGAATCCCTAGCACTTAGCGCTTTGCCCATCACAAAGTAGATACTCATTTATTGAGTTGGTGGATGAATAATTGGTTAACTAGAATACCTATAATTCCCCAGCACTATTGGGTAACAGAGCTTACAAGGTGTCTTAGTCTGTTTTTATTGATATAAAGGAATAACTAAGAGTGGGTTATTTATGAAGAAAAAATATTTATTTCGCTCACAATTCTGCTGGCTGCAATACTGGGCATCAGGTGAAAGCCTTGGCTGCTTCCATTCATGGCAGAAGGTAAAGGAAAACCAGTGTGTGCAGAGATCACATGGTGAGAGAGGAAGCATGAGAGAGAGGAGGTGCCAGCCTCTAACAACCAGCTCTCCAGGGAACTAACAGAGCGAGTACCCACTCACACCCCACTTCCTCCAGAGAGGGCATTCATCTATTCATGAAAGATCCATCCCATGACCCAAGTTCTCAAGTTCTTAAATCACTCCCTTTAGACCCTACCTCTCAATACTGCCGCACTGGGGATGAAATTTCAACAGGGGATTTGGTGGGAACAAATATCCAAATGATAGCACAAAGTGTATTAACAGGGTTTACTTATGTAGATATAAATTGTGTACATTTTGCTTAATGGCCCAAAGAAACAGCTTATCAATAATCTAACCAATGAATATCTTTGAGTCAATTGCTTTCTCTAATTTCTGTCCATGCAATAGCTAAGAATTTGATTGTGTGCTGTCAAAATTCTACCACTGAGTTTAGCAGAAAACAGGCTTCATATTTCTTTGCAAATAATCAAATTTCCTTTAAATAGACCTATCTAAAATCAGTTGATAATTTAACTTGAATTCCCAAGCCACTCAGAAAAATAATCCAATATTCACCTCCCACATCAACCCAAGGTCTGTTACTTTTCTCTCTTCTTATTTGACTCAAATACCTTTCCATTTGCTGGTTTACTCAAAAGATCTGTTTCATCTCCATGTTTTACAGCCTGAGGATTTCATTTTTAGTTATCTATTCAAAACATTTTCTTCACTGTAAAATGATTGACAACCAGTAGTTTTTGTTACAATGGTAATTCTACTTTCCCAATCCATCACAATTGTCTTGGTTTTTATAGAAATATGACAGGTTGTCTTGAAATTCTGAAGGTCTCAAAATTATGCAAGAGTGAAAAATGTCCCTGAAAAAGTAAGCAACTTTTTAGATTGAAATAATCACATGAAGAAAAGAAACAAGACACAATTTGATATTTCAATTTATTTTCCAAGTTTACAGTATAAAAAATGTGATGTGTAAAACATTTTACCGTTAATTGGGATGAGGGGGGGATTATACTGGAGGACCCAAAAAGGAACAAAATAACTTGGGTGACAGGTACACTATTCCATCAGAGACACTAACTCTGTTACTGACATCACAATGAGAAGAAGTTTCATAGCATAAACCTTATGAATGTAAGTAAATGGACCTGTACAGATGGTTGCTGGTAGTGTCATTTATTCATTTACATGCTTGCAAATGTGTCAAAAGAGCCCACTACCCAGTTTATGCAGGAACTCACTCAGGCCTTGTCATACACATATGGTGACCATGAGCAGAGGCTGGTTGGCAAAACTGCCCCTCCTGGTTACAATGTACAGTATTAACTAATCAGAAAGAACAAAAAAGGTCCCTGACCACATTTTTATACAAACAGTTATGACTCTGTCAGGTAAAGACAGGTGGTTTCATCTCTGAACTTTCTAAATTGGTGCTGGACTTGAAATCAGGAAATGTAAAGTCCTTCTAACCAAAGCAATTATCAAATAATCTCCTCTCAAATAAGACCTGCCTGGCCCAGGCCTCTCTGGTTCTCTCAGTAGCATTTCTGTTGAGGAAGGGGTCATCTATAATGTGAGCTAAATCACTGAGCCAGTATCCGCCCCCACCCTCATCTTTGCTGGCATCCTGCACTCTATGCAATAGTTATGGCCATAAATGACTGTTGGAAATCAAATTTGGTTAATCACGCCATAACTTAGGGGTCCCAGAGGAGTTTGCCATTTAATTAAAGCCTACCGTAAAGTATTATAAAAATAAATTATTGCCAAAGTTTAGATTTTTGTATGTTCCCTTTTTAAAGAATGATGATGAAAAGTAAGCAAATGTTCCATTACCTCTATAACTGAGAGGTGCTGGTAAATGAAAAACAACTGCCGCGTCTTTCTACAAGGCCCCTAGAACGGCAATGCTGTGCAACTGTCTAAATTCCCTACAACTTGAGTTGAACTAAACTTGTCACCTGCAGATCAGATGCCCAAGTCCCATCACTAACTCCCTGAGCAACAGTCTCCGGTCCCCACAGATGAAGCTTTCTTAGGCTGAAGGCTTTTTAGAATTAAACACTCCTAAATGATGAGCAACTTCACAACAAAAGGCCATGTCCACAAGTGAAAGCTCAGACAAAGATAAGCACATACAAAACCAAACAACTGTACATTCAAATAATGCTTCCCAAATACCATTTCAGTGCCAAAAGAAGTGCCAAAGACACTTTTAAGATAAAAGCCTGGGGTTTGTCACCTTTGTCCCCAAAGCTTAAAGTAAGTGTCTTTCTTCCACTATGACAAGGACAAAACGCTGATGTTGTAAGCTGAGAGAGACATAAATGGTAGAGTCTTGGTGCCATATTGAAAGAAACTTTTCACAGTGCTGCACCTGGCTTTAGGAATCTGTTCTTTTGTTGGAGAGACTAAAACAACCCACTAAAGAGACTTATTTCATAGACAAAACAAATTGGGTTATCTACGTAGAAACGGAACAGGACCTGGGAAAACGGGACTTATAGAGCCCTGAAATTTAATTTTATTCTGAAGTTTTACATTTCTAATCCATCGCATCTTAATTCCTAATGAGATGTCACATGGAGAGATGTGAGCACCATCTTCCCTTTACTGTCTTCCATTGAAAGCAAACAGCAGGGCAGAAAACTATGGTTTATGCACAACTGAATCAAAACTTACTACATATGGGAACAGAGAAAAATGGTTTTCTGAGTCCTGTTTTACGTCTGCTCTGTCAAAAGTCTTGGGGGCAAGTGTGAGAAAGACGGTGGGATGCAAACTGCTTGCTGAGAACACCTACGTCAAGGAGGCCAGGCCAGGGACTCCGGCTTGAGATCCCCACAGGATGGGGCTGTGGACAGCCCCTCTCACTCCAACCAGGGAAGAAGTTTGGGGCATAATGTTGCCATGGCACCAGAGAGAGGCCAGGTCAAGCCCCTGCCTGCCTCCCTGCACCCAAGGCCCAAGGCACGCATCTTGCCCAAGCCAGCAGAGTGGGAGCAGAAGGTGGGGCCAGGCAAAAGCAAAGGGGGGCTGCCAGAACAACAGCATCCCTGTCTTGCAGCAGGTGTTAACACTGAAAGGCTGGGTTTTCCAGAAGGGATTCTCAAGTTCTTTCCATCAAATATCCTAAGATATTTGCTAGCATAGTGGAGAAGCTTTCCAAGGGACAAGGTGTAAATCCAAAGTGAAAGAAGAGACCCTGCCTCCCAGTGAACTCTCACCCCAGGTTCTAGCTCAAGGATGTGTCTCTAGGTCCTTCCTCAACATCCAGAAGTGCCAAATCATTTAGACCATACTTCAAGGTACAGTGGACTGAGGGGTTAGAATCAAACATCTAGTTTGAAATTCTGTTAACCAGACATGAGACCTTGGACAAGCCCCTTCCTCTCTGACCTTCCGTTTTTCACCCAAAAAACCAAGATGACTCCTATCTTGAAAGAATGTGGGGATAACAAGGCTGGGTGGAACACGGACTGTGACATACAATACCTGATAAATGTGTTAGTAGCCTTTCCTTGACCAAAACATGTTTTGTCAAAATGTGATCCAAAACTGAATTTTCTGAGCATACACTTGGTTAAAGCTCAATGCAGTTATTTCAACAGTGTCTAAACTATCTCATTTCGCTACTGCACTGAATACCAATCAAGAACGGTGGGCAGAAGAGCAATTCTTATTTTATTTATAATGAAATACGACCACAAGGTTACATAGTAGTAAATTCACAGTAGTGATTTTTTTTGTTTTTCGGTAACAAATCCGTAAATCACAAACACTACCCAGAAATACTTAAATCACTTTACAATCGCAGGGTCTCTGCTGCAGGACTATTTAAATAAATATGCTAACATTTCTGTGCTACTTTAAGTAACCTATCACTTTTTAAAAATAAAGCCCAATTTTTAAGTTACCTTAAGAAATATCTAGTAAGGCTTCCAGGGTAGTGAAGTTTGAGCAGTAATTTTCTTAGAGCTTGACCTTTGTTTGTTTGTTTCTTGCTGTTTTCAGAGTCCTAAAGCAAGAAAGAGTTTAATGGACTTGCCTGCAGGACAGCAGGCTCCCCAGAAGACAGTGCTGTGCTAAAGCCATTTACTCTAGGGGGAGAAGCCAGTGTCAGTGAGGGAAAGGAATAAAGCAGGGGAGGGAAAAGTCACTGGTTTAGAGCGACCTCCCAAAACACAGGGTTATTAAGTCATCTCTCAAACACAGGGGACTGCAGAAACACAGACACCCTCACACACTCAGCTATATACACATTCACACGTATCTGCTGAGCTACACACCTGCTACAGATAACACAGATGTTAAGATGTCTGACATATAAATGTGCTATCCGTCTGGTAATACACTCAGAGAAATGCTCATATATATGGAAATAAAAACGCACAAACAAATATGCATCCCCACTTAGGGATACTTACACAGCAGGACCCAGATTGGAAGGTAAACCAAGGACTCACTTTTGTTCGTTTCACTGAGTGGCTGGAACACTCACTCAGTACGTAGGTTGGAGTGGCAAGGTAATCAATTTCTGTCAGTCCAATATGCTGGTAGCATCCCACAGAGCTACAGCCCTTAGGTAAATACATGCACTCGAAAGTGATTATGAGGCAAAATGAGAGAGAAATCTACCACCAACTACTGTAGAGAGGGCAGGGGTGAGCACTTTATCCCTATCCAACACACACCTGCACAGCCAGTCTCTCCATTAAAAAAGGAGTCCCAAGCCCCAGGCAATGAACTACAACACAGCAAACACACCAGGTCACCTGCCTCTTACCATTTGCTGTAAAGAACTTGTCTTCTATGTAGATGTCAAAAGGCAAGAACAGAGGCGGGGGAAGGGAGGTGATGATAGTTGGGCAAAAATTTGGTGTCAAGTATTTTCTCTAGGGCTTACTTTATGAATTTTAGCCAAAGTATTACAGATTTGACTTAACATTTTGATAATGCAAAGGATGGACGAACTATATAGCTTTAAAATCCTCTCTGAGAATGCATACAGAACTTTTTAACATTCAGTTCATGGACTATAAAAACTGTCCTATCTTCAAAAGTACATATTTAAGAACAAATTATCTACCAGTTAAAACATCACCAGGGAAGAGAGCAATCTCAGATATAGACTCCTCATTAAGTTCTTTAACACTCAATGCTCTAATTTTAATAACGTAGGATGAAAATTATAAAAAATCTATAAACATATAAGGCAAATGAAATCCTGTCTACTATAATGTGAACATACGTTCCACCAGCCTTATGGCGAAGTTTATCCCCTTTTAAAAAGAATAGCCTACCAGTTCCAAGAATTGAAATAAAAATGCATTGTGTTCAATTGTGGGATGCAGCTTTCTGAAACCTTAAATCTTTTAAACGTCATTTACATTGTTCCCACTGCAACAGTAACTCAAGCTATAAAGAGGTTGCAAGTGCAAAGGCTTTACAAAGATCCTGCATTTTATTTTGTTATTCTTTCAAAAAGAACTCAATACAAAGTCAATATAAAAAAATCAATACTCAATTTAAAACAGAAACAGTAATTTCTGAATGTCTAACATTCTCCTATGCAAAGACTGGGAGAAAGAGGAAGGGGGAGAGAGAAAATAAATTCTTTAATTTAAACCTTTCTTCACCCTGCTGGGAATGCACATGCAAGAGCAAATGAATCCAGCTTAACCCCTTCTGGACTGGTCATTGAAGATAGGGTTGGAAGAACAGTATTTTAGAATGGTGATGAACAGTGTCACTATTAACTATATGTACATACACTTATGGCACTTGGAACTGCACTGTACCCATGACGTAGCAACCTCTGACACAGCCCGTCTCACACTTGCCATCTCTTACCCCATCTCCCAAAATATTTCCTGAGAAAGATATTGTAAGGAACTTCCAGTTTGAAGGGATCTAACGGAAAAACTAAGAACAAAAGCACCATGGTTCCATGGTATGTGTTTTTTATAAACAGAACCACATAGTTGAATAGTACATCTTGGCTCCACGCCACACCTATGGGTTCCCCCTTCCTTCTTCTCCAGCATGTCTTTTCAAGCTGAAGGCTGGTAATTGAAGAATGTTGTTTACTTTTTCAGGTACAGGTGTATTACAAAGATCCAAAGCCAATTTTGATTTTTACAATGACACAAAATACTGTACCACTTGTGGAGTGTATGAAGCAGTAAGGGAGTAACGGGGTGTGCACACATACAAAGAACATTCGACAATGTCATCCTGTACTACAGCAAGATGGCTGATTACCGAAATACTGGAAAAAGCAAGAGTGAACACTTTTAAAAGGTTTGTTGCAGATACAGGAAGGCAAATGGAGGCAAAGGCAGCCCAGTGCAAGAGGTCCGGGTGGGGCTCCTGAAGGAGCTCCCCTGCAGCAGGGCTCCGCCAGGATGGCTCCTCTGCCCACAACCCAGTCAGTGTCTGCTCCCCCAGGGCCAGGGGAAAGCCCACTGAAATCAGCTGTGTTTAGCAGACAGACCACAGATGATTCTTTCTGGACAAGAAGATGGGCTCCCTACTCTCCCTTCCCCAAACTCTGTAGAGTGTCAATTTTCCTTCTCCCCACTTTATCAGCAACTAAGAGCGGGAGCAAAACCAGCCTCTTTCCTGGTCCTAAGTCGCAGAGGCGATGAGTTGCACAGTGACGGTGGTCAGAAAACACAGGGACTGGACAGCAGCAGTTGCCAGCGTGGTTGGCATGGTTTGGTCTCCTTTGGCAGGGCAGCTTGCTCTAAGCTTGGGAAGAACTTACGTCCCCAGGAAATTAAGTGGCTCCAAGTTGCACCTGCCAATCCCAGAGTCACAGTGTTAGTCTCCCCTGGTTGGTGTAGAACAGTGGGGAGGAAAACTGGGCAGTGTGGGGCTCCTGCTGCAGCCTAAAGGCGGCATTCCCACTGCCCTCTCTCCCTATGCTTTACCTGCTGGGCACCCCACACTTCCCTATGGAAACAATGCTGGGACTGACTTGAGGCTTCACACAGAGCCGGAGGGCACACATGGAGAGCCAGGGCTGCCAGCCAGGTGGGGGCAGGATGGCATGGAGGCCAGGTGGGCAGCTGCAGGGCTGGGAAAGGGCTACCTGCTTCAAGCCAGCAGAGGGGTGGGATCAGAAACAGGGCAGGTAGGTTTTCTCTTTGGGAAAAAAACAAAATCAAATCACTTAATAGCTGTAAACGACAGTGTACATTTTTTTGTTGTGATCTTTCTCTGAAGAACCTAAGGCAACAAAGAACAAAGACGAAGGCAGGTATCTCCTGAACTGCCCACGACTTTCATGGGTGATGTGATACTGGACATTAACATACACAAATACATATGTGGACGTGTCGTGACTGGTTTCCTGAAACAGAATAAAGATGTGTCCCCTGGAAGTCTACAAGTGGGCTGACCAGAAGCAACGGGGGACTTGGTACTGGACGAAAGGCAGGAACTAGTTGTAAGGCGAGGCTCCCAAGAAGCACCAGCTCCACTTTGGTTTACAGCTGTAACAGAAGCTCCAAGGAATGGCTTCTTGAGAAGTCCCATCGACAAAAGTCAGATGTCATCAGTCACTCTTTTTCAGGGTGGAGAGCCCCTGCTTCCTTCCAAATAAAGTGCAGATGGTCAAAGGATACTGGTCAATCATCTGCCAGTTTCAGTCAGCAATGAAGAAGCATTTTTTAAAAAGACACCCCTCTGGCATAGATATATATCTCTCTATATATTTTTCTTTTTTTTTAATAAAGCCACAAATATAGAACTTTTAAACTGATGTCTCAGACTGTAAGCGAAGGACAAATTTGTGAGATTTGGGGTCTATGAACTCTTCAGAGAGTATGATGAATGGAATTTTCTTCACATTGACTACGAGGCTGAAGTCCAAGCACTTAAGGACGAACACAATTCCATCCCGTAATCCATTAGTCACAGCCTCGTCACTGACAAGCCTCCACTGTGTAGAGAGCCAGCGGTCCTTGTCATATTGCAGGGTGGGGCCCGCGCTGAGGTACCGTTCTAGGAAGGCCTGGAAGCAGAGGAGAAAGGCCATTAGGGAAGAAACAGCCTGTTTTAAGGGCAGTACTGCCAGGCGGCTATCCACTTTCACATCTATAAAGAACTTTTTCCAAATAAACCAGCTTAGACCAGAGCCCAGCTCATCACACTCAATTCCCATCAGACCCTCACAACTGAGTCATTACTGGGGAGGGAAGACTTCTTGGACTTCGTCACTCCCCTTTACCTACTATCCACCAAGGGCAAGAATAGTGGTACCCACAGAGGGGAGGGAAAATGGGGTGGCTGGTGTCAGTGTCTGGCTGGAAGCCGTCATGGCTGCATCACTCCATTCTTAGGGTATGGTCCTACTTGATGTGTTTCTCCATGTCTTCCTCCTCCTGAACCAAAAGTTTCTCAGGGCCAGGGCTGTGTCGGGCCCAAAGGAGCAGTCAGGAAATACAAGCTGAATATACTTGCATGAACAAGAACGCATGCTCTACCATTTACTGGCAGTGATTCTGCACAAGTCATTTACACTGTCTATTAGTGGACGCAATGACACTACCTAAGTCATAGGGCTGCCGTGAGGATGAAAGTGTTAGCTCTCAAAAAGCACTCACAGCAATGCCCAACATGGTAAGCAAGCAATGGTTATTCCATGTTGGGCTAAGTGTGCACATGGCCAGTCCAGGGGATGCCCAGGCCTGATGCCCCCTTCCCTCTCCTGAGTTCTCTGCTCCAGTGGCACCTGGCTCGATGGAGTTCTGATACATGCGCTGTTCCTCCAGCTAAACACTGTCATTCAGCTCATTCTTCCCTGCCCTTCAAATCTTCTTAAGGCTCTTCTCTTGAACCTCTCAGGCAGATTAACATGTCCTCCTTCAGGCTCCTGTAATCACTGACTCTCGTGTGACCCTTTACTTTCAAAGTGATTGCTGACTTGCGTGTCTGCTCCCCACACTACACTTCACTCTCTTGAAGGGCAGGAAGTATGTTTTGTTTTTTTAATTTGAATTTCCAATGTGCCTAGCACATACTAGGAGTTTGACAGCATGCAAATTAAATCAAATAAATACACTGATTTAGCCATGACGGGAAGGAAGAATGAAATGAGCCAGTAATACAGATAGAAACATACTGGGATATATCAATCAGGTCCCAGACAGAGTCAAGAACAGATTTTGTTTTGTTGAGATAGAGTCTCACTCTGTTGCCCAGGCTGGAGTGCCGTGGCAGAATCTCGGCTCACTGCAAGCTCCGCCTCCCGGGTTCAAGTGATTCTCTTGCCTCAGCCTCTTAAGTAGCTGGGATTACAGGCATGTGTCACCACACCTGGCTAATTTTTGTGGTTTTAGTAGAGATGGGGTTTCACCATGTTGGCCAGGCTGGTCTTGAACTCCTGGCCATTAGTGATCTGCCTGCCTGGCCTCCCAAAGTGTTGAGATTACAGGCGTGAGCCACTGCACCTGGTGAAGAACAGTTTTTAAGTAGTATCCTCTTTTTTTTTTTTTTTCTGAGGCAGAGTTTCACTCTTGTTACCCAGGCTGGAGTGCAATGGCACGATCTCAGCTCACTGCAACCTCCGCCTCCCATTTCAAGCAATTCTCCTGCCGCAGTCTCTGAGTAGCTGGGATTACAGGCATGCGCCACCATGCCTGGCTAATTTTTTTTTTGTATTTTTAGTAGAGACGGAGTTTCACCATGTGGGCCAAGCTGGTCTCGAACTCCTGACCTCAGGTGATTGACCTGCCTCGGCCTCTCAAAGTGCTGGGATTACAGGTGTGAGCCACTGCGCCCGGCCCGGTATCCTCTTTTATTCACACCCTGCTGCTACTGCCAGGTATATATTTTTTTCATCTGTGGAGCATCTATTGTAAGGCAGAAAAGTAAGGCCTTGCATACTCTCACACTTCTAATATAAATACAGCTCTTATGAATCGTAAGAAAAAGAAAATAACTCAACAATTAGAGAAATGAAACTAAAACAATAATTTTATAGAATAAATATTATTGGAAAATTAACATATAAAAATTTTTCTATCACATTATTAACTAAAGAAATATAGGCCAGGCGCAGTGGCTCACGCCTGTAATCCCAGCACTTTGGGAGGCTGAAGCAGGCAGATCACGAGGTCAGGAGATTGAGACCATCCTGGCTAACACGGTGAAACCCCGTCTCTACTAAAAATACAAAAAAATTAGCTGGGCGTGGTGGTGGGCGCCTGTAGTCCCAGTTACTCGGGAGGCTGAAGCAGGAGAATGGTGTGAACCCGGGAGGCAGAGTTTGCAGTGAGCCGAGATCGCGCCACTGCACTCCAGCCTGGGTGACAGAGTGAGACTCCGTCTCAAAGAAAAAAAAAAAAAGAAGAAATATAAATTAGAAGAATTAAAAACTAACTTCCTCCTATTAGATGGGCAATGATTTTAAAAAATAACATCCAATGCTCCCGAGTATGTGGGAAATAAAAAATCTCAGATGTTAGAGGCAAAGCATGCAAAAGTACACCCCCTAGGAGGGACAATTTGGTAGGATCTACAACTCTGACCTGGCTTTTCCTCTACTTGAAACTTTGGCTTCAGAAATACTTGTACAAATACATATGTAAAAAAGTATTCACCACAATGCTGTTTAAACCAGGGGTTGGCAAACTTTTCCATAGATGTAAATATTTTCAGCGTTTCAAGCCATATTCTGTCACAACTACTCAGCTCTGTTGGTGCAAAGTGAAAGCAGCCATAGGTGATACATAAATAACAGGGCATGGCTGTGTGCCAATAAAATCTGATTAACAAATACAACAAGCCCCTGGCTTCCACTAATGAAAACTCTTAATCCAAATGTGCATCAACAGACAATCAGTTGAATAAATCATGGTATTTGGTAGAATAAGACGTAGCTATTACCAGAAATGAGTTATATCTGTAGTTATATCTGTATGAGTAAGATCTGTATGTATTGACTTGGAAAGACAGCCAAGGGATAGCTTTAAGAAAAAAAAGCAAAGTTTTATATATCTATATCTCTCTTATATATAAGAGAAAGATAATATACATTGTATAGAGAGATGTAGTATGTAAATCTCTATCTATGAATGATAATATATAGGCTATCTATCTATCTATGTATATATCTATGTATCTATCTATGTATCTATCTATCTACCCAATGAATGATATATATAGGCCGGGGTGGTGGCCTGTAATACTAGCACTTTGCAAGGCTGAGGCAGGTAGATTGCTTGAGCTGAGGAGTTCTAGACCAGCCTGAGCAACATGGCGAAACCCTGTCTCTACCAAAAAAATACAAAAATACGAAAATTGCCAGGCATGGTGGTGTGTGCCTGTGGTTTACACACACACACACACACACAGAGAGAAAGAGAGAGCAATGACCCAATTTCTGTTTTGTTTTCCCATTTCAGCTTAAAAAACATCTACATATATTTGAAAGAATATATACTAACTCCTTATCAGTAAAAACTGTTTTGGGGCAGGGGCTGAAAACTTCATTTTCCACATGATACTTTTCTTTAATGTTTGGATTTCTATACCAAAAACAGCTATTATTTTTAATTCAGGAAAGTATAAAATTTTTAAATGAAACAAAAAGCAACCAGGAAACTTTCTAAAATCTTGTAAAAAGAAAAACAACTGTTTTGGTTCTACATGGTACAAGCCATCATTTTATACCTGCAGACATATTTTCCTCATTTGCAACCACAGTATTCACATGTTTCTGCATTCTATTTCTTGTAACTTAATATTCTAACAGATTCTTTCATGATTCAACAGGTGATACACCATAATTTATAAGCCACTGTTATGTTTTAAATTATTTCCATTGTGGAGGATTACAGATTGCTTTGCAAAACACCACCTTTGTGTATATTCATTCATGTGTATATATGATTATATGAAATAGTTTTCCTAGGAGAGAGATTAGTGAATCAATACAGAAAACTTTTTGGTTTCTTACTATTTCTACATTGCTTTCCTAAGGGTAGTTATTGGTTGACAATGTAACCAGCAGGATACACATATAGTGCAACATATAAACAGAAGTCCTTATAAAAAACAGCTACCAAATGTTACACGTGTACCACATGCCAAGCTCATCTACTCTCTACCATGCGATTTACATGCCTTGTTGCCATATTCAATGTAATTCTTACACAACAACCCTGTCAGAGAGATATTATTATTATCCTCATTGATACAACAGCAAACAAGTGTAGAGGAACTGAAACAGTTAATTCACATGATGTGCTTAAAACAGTACCTGTCATATGAAGAGGCCAGACTAAATTGCTATTATTACTATTGGTAAAAATAATGCTATGGCTTTGTCAGGCATTTTGGGTGTTACAGAGTCAGTTTTACCGAATGGTCTTTTAGATTACGGTATTTAGCACACTTTCAGGGATATTACAAGATACAGCCATATATCTAATAGAGGGTAGAGTAATTTGTGCACAGTCACAAAACAATTAAGTGGTGGAGCCAGGATTTGAACCCACTTCTCTGTAGAGAAGTCATTTGCTGTATCTTTACTCTAGTTTGCCTCCTTGGCCACAACTCTCTATTAGATACATGGCTGTTTCTTGTAACACTTCTTAAAGTGTCCTAAATATCATAATCTAAAGACCACTCAGTAAAACTAATTCTATAACACCCAAAATGCCTGATGGCATTTTTTTTTTTTGGACGGAGTCTCGCTCTGTCGCCCAGGCTGGAGTGCAGTGGTACGATCTCGGCTCACTGCAAGCTCTGCCTCCTGGGTTCACGCCATTCTATTTTTTACCAATAATAATAACAGCTATTTAGTCCATCCTCATCATATGACAGGTACTGTTTCAAGCACTTCACATGAATTAACTGTTTCAGTTCCTCTACACTTGTTTGCTGTTGTATCAATGAGGATAATAATAATATCTCTCTGACAGGGTTGTTGTGTAAGAATTACATTGAATATGGCAACAAGGCATGTAAATCGCATGGTAGAGAGTAGATGAGCTTGGCATGTGGTACACGTGTAACATTTGGTAGCTGTTTTTTATAAGGACCTGTTTATATGTTGCACTATATGTGTATCCTGCTCTTTCAGTTCCCAAAACATACAAATGAGATAGTTATTAGTATTATCCTAACCAATTAACAGGTTAGGAAACTGAGGCACAGAGCTATTGCCATCTGCCCAAGGTTATGCAACTAGTTGGTGGAGGAGCCAGGTTAGAATGAATCAGTTCAGCTCCAGAGTCCACAATGCACCCCTAATCACTATTCCATCCTGTCTCCAATCACTATTCCATACTGTCCTCCAAGCGAAATTCTCTCCTCTGTTAGAATCCAGAGGCCTTCGAAAGGCACATTTAAAAAAAACAATTGTACTAACATAACATAAAATAAGTGAGAATCACTAATTCTTATTACTTGAGTTTTAGAGATGCCTTTCGATTTTATCACTTCTAGTAACACGCTATAATTCAACTGGCCAAGCTCAGTGACAAGCCAGGATGACGGTGGCAGAGCCCGCCCGGAGCAGCGCACCTTGGGGGTCATGCCGTTGGTGATGCAGAAGGCCAGGTGCTGCAGGATGCTCTCCATGCTGTGGTAGTTCTGCTGCCGGGTGGTGCGCAGGTACTTCTGGAGAGCCCTGGCCATGGAGGGGAAAATGGCCTGGGCGGCCTCCCTAGGGTCCATCACCTCCCCTGGGGCTTTCTGCTGCTCCTCAGCCTGGAGACGCTGAATGTGGATGAAGGCCTCTTCCACTGCAACCACCAGCCTAGAAGGTGATGCAACACTAAGTAATCAGGATGGTGCCTGCCACAGGGTGTGAGAACAGAATGACGCTTGTCTACCCTGCTGCGGCCCAACCTGCCAACATACCCAAGGCCCGATCACGCTGCTTGCATCCTTAGCTGTCCCCCAGAGAGTGGAGAGGGAGGAAGGGAGAAAGAAAAGCAACAGCAAAAATAACATGTGGAACAGGGGCCCCAGGGGTTGGGGGAAAGGAGCCCCAGGACTGGGAGATGAACTCTGTTCTGAATTCTGCCACCAATGAGCTTGGGAAATGCACTAGTCCTTTTTGCATCTCTGCAATGGTTAGATGAAAAGAGTTCTGAGGCCCCTCCGACTGGCTATAAAAGGCTCTGTACAGAGAGAGGTGGCTGGTGGTGCAGAAGCAGCCCTACAAAGAAGCAGAGCTACGTGCCCTCTGGTCCAGCCACCCACACCAGCGCCCCTGGGAAACAGGAAGAGGCACAGCACACATGATGGAATGCACCTCTGTCCCCTTCAGTGAATATGACCTGATGGTGAACACTAGCAAGGGTCCAGGGGTGCAGAACAGACCCACTCAAGTATGGGCTGGGGGCCAGGAGCATCAGCATCACCCAGGAATCTGTTAGAAATGCCATTTCTTGGGCCCAACTCCACACCTACTGGGTAGGGTCTTTGCAGGCAGGGCCCGGAACCTGCAGCCTGTATTTGAACAGCCCTCCCAGTGATATTCATACAGGCTTCAGTTTGAGAAACACTGGAGCAAGGTGCACTCCAAAGGTGTCCCAGCAGGTCATGTTTTTAAACAGAAACCTCATTCTAGTGGTAAGAAAGGAAAGATTGAAAGTCTACAAGAGGCCGGGCATGGTGGCTCATGCCTGTAATCACGGTACTTTGGGAGGCTGAGACAGGCACATCACTTGAGGTCAGGAGTTTCAGACCAGTCTGGCCAACATAGCGAAACCCCGTCTCTACTAAAAATACCAAATATTAGCCGGGCGTGGTGGTGGGCGCCTGTGATCCCAGCTATTTCGGAGGCTGAGGCATGAGAATCTCTGGAACCTGGGAGGCAGAGGTGACAGTGAGCCAAGATCTTGCCACTGCACTCCAGCCTGGGCAACAGAGTGAGATTCTGTCTCTAAATAAATAAATAAATAAATAAATAAATAAAATAAAAATTTAAAAGTCTGTAAGAGGGTACTGGCATCAGGAGGGCAGTATACCTTGCTTTCCGCTTCTTTACTCGCCGTTCATGTTCGGCCTCTTCATAATACAACTCGTTGTGGCTTGAGTCCCTGCGCCGAGCAGCTGCAGCAATCATGGCCCGGGACTGGCCAGTGGCATTGTTACTGGGGCCTTTGGGGAAAGGACAGTGAAAGAATAGTGTTAATACCACGAGGGTGGGAAACAGAGCAGAAAACTAGTACCCAATCTGTCAGTGTTGTCTACCCACCCCCTATGAAACACACACACACAAATCCTAAAGGTCACTTCCCAGGAGGGTGAACTGTGCCCCGGCTCCACATTCACTATGTCCAAAGCAAGGGAGCAGAGGAATCTCCCTAAACCCCAATCTGGTCAGTGGAAATGGAAAAAGAACTCAGAAGGGGATGAAGAACGCTGGCAATTAAAATGTTGGCCAAAAACAACACATAGAGTGTGCTGAAGATGTTACCATCTGTTACATAAAGTTTCAGTTTGGCCATAAGGGCAGCTGGGACATCAAATTTCAGCAAGACAATGAGACAGAATGAGAGGGATGGGGAGACCAAGGACAGACAGACAGACAGACAAAAAAGAAAGTCAAAGGACATGAGACACTGAGTCTACAATGGAAAGCAAGCTATGCTAGAATGTCATGGCAGCCACAACTTTTCTAGGAAATACCAATGCTTGAGGGTGTGCAACGTGACCCATTAATGAATACAGACTCAGAAGTCCTGTCCTGTCCCCTGACCACTGACCACCTTAACTTTTCAGAAACATAGGCAGATTTCAGGCTTTCTTACAGATGATTTACTTGGCTGGTGACTTGGTTTCACTAGTGGGAATCTTTCTTAAGTTTTTAGATCACAGGTGAAATTTATCAATCCTTCAGGCTTCGTGAGGGAGCTCACACCTCATATAGCCAAAAAACGAACAAACGAATAACTGAAAGGATATTGCCAACAAAAACTGACACTGTATATATATCACTTGACTTGTTGACAATATAATCCTCTCCTAGGGTTTGCAAAGTTCTTGCCCTCACCCAACATACCCAGGAAGAAATGACACCGCATCCTGTTTCTTGCACTTAACCATCTGATACCCTGAAACATAGCTTGGACTTACCCAGCCTGGCCTCCAGCCTCCTGCCACCCACTCAACTCCGGCTCCTAGCCACGAGTAAGAAGTGCCCGTAGGTATCTCACCAGATGCCTAAACTACTGAGATTTCTAGTCTTAATGATTTAGGTAGCTTTCTGAGTTTGTGGGTAATGTGCACAAATTTTGAAAAGCAACCCTTTCCTAATAGCTTCCAATATAAGGTGATCCTGGCAGAAGGCAGGAAACACACACCGCTGCTGTTTTCAATCATAAAATCCCAAAATGAACAGGCTTCCAACACAGGTAGATGGTAAATCAACATTCCTCTAAAAATGTGTCTGCCTACATAAAAAAGAGAAATTGTTCTGAAACAAGAATGTACCATAAAGGTAGGCCCAGAGAAGAAGTCGAACCAAACGTACCATGAAGCTTAAATAGTCACCCAACTGTGCCCCTGTGAGCACCACGGACACCCTTTCAAGGCACATACCATCTACATTGTAGACTTTCAGCCCGGCCATATGCTTGGCTGCTCGGAATTTGGAGGCTGTTAGGAGGTTTGGGTTATAGATGGTGAAATCTTTGTAGTAATTTTCTAGGACCACCAATGCTGCTCGCTGGATACTGAGAAAAAAAGAACAAAATTAATGCAAAGCTTTTTCACTGAATAAGCAGGTCCTAAATGAAAAATCCTCTTTTGGAGTCAGGTAAAGGAACACAGCATCAAAGATAATCTCATACAGAAGTCCACTGGGTTCCACCACACTTCTGGTCTCCAGGATGAGAACTTAAAGCTGAAACTAAGCCCCATGGCCAAGTGGCTTCTGTGCCCTCTCCTGGACCTGTGATTAGCCACATCCCATCTAGCCCTTTGTTGAAAGAGGAAGAAGTTGTAACTCATAACTTACATTTAGCTTTAGGCACACAAGAACTTTTTCTATTTTTCCTCGGTTTACAAAAGAAGAAACTGAGGATGCCCCCAAAAGGGCAAGAGACTTACTAATGGTTGCAGAGCTAATGAGTGAAAGAACAAAGTATAGATTCAGGTTTCTCAGGTCCTCATTCAGGGTTTTGTCCCCTAGGCCTTGGTATCCCTGGGTATAAGGAATCCTGGAACTTAGGTTTTATACAGACCAGAACAACTGCAGCCATCCAGAGCAGAGCGTACTTAAGAGGGCCTTGGCCATGCGCGGTGGCTCACGCCTGTAATCCCAGCACTTTGGGAGGCTGAGGTGGGCAGATCACCTGAGGTCAGGAGTTTGAGACCAGCCTAACCAATATGATGAAACCCCGTCTCTACTAAAAATACAAAAATTACCGGGGTGTAGTGGCATGCACCTGTAATCCCAGCTACTCGGGAGGCTGAAACGGGAGAATCACTTGAACCCAGGAGGCGGAGGTTGCAGTGAGCCGAGATTGCACCACTGCACTCCAGCCTGGGCAACAAGAGTGAAACTCAGTCTCAAAAAAACAACAACAACAACAACAAAAAAGAGAGCCTCCGCTGAGACCACTTGATCTTTCTGGGTCCCCCTGCCCCTTGGAGTGCTATCTCTGGCCTTTGGCAGAGGGGTATGAAGGTGACTATCTATGTTCCGATATTCTAGGTCTCCAACCTATCCCCTGCTTGGTCCTCAGAGAGCAGCAGGGGAACAAAGAACAGGTACCATCAACAAGTGGGAGAGAGGATGTGGGAGGGTACTTATAATTGGAAATGAGTATAGACAGCAAAAGAATATGCCCTTGGTCTATGGTGCAGGACACTTGCCACTTTGAAGAACACCTTGCAATGATACAGCAAGGGTTTGCACATACCTGATTCTCATTTAACCCTCACAATCATTCGAGGTAAGAAAACTGAGGCTCAAAAATCTATGACCTGCACAACAGTATGCATTTAATAAACAGGAGACCTGGAACTCTGATATGATTTACAAACCTCCAAGTTGGGCTTCCCGGTAACATGCGGACTCTGTGTAACAGCGTACGTGCTGACATCTCCAACCACCACCATGTTAAATACCACAGATATATTTTTATCTTGCCCTTTGGATTTTCCTTTCTAGTACTCTGCTAAGCAGATCGGCTTACAAGGATTATTTGCAGTAGCCGGAGCACCGGGATGGGGCTCCCTTTGATTCCTGGATGACCACACTGTGTTCCAACACTCTCCAGGTGGCTCAGGGATCTTCACTTCACACCAAGACAAGGGAGCTCCCAAACTATCCACTGGAAATTCTGTCTACCCACCCATTTGGCTCCCCTTGGAGCTCTGCTTCAAGACTTGAACAGAGTTGAATCTGGAAGTCAGTCAGCTAACCTGCTTAAGAGCAGAATCATGGTAAAACTTTCTGAGTTATATCCCCAACAGTGCCTGCATTCAGTTGGTACCTAATATCGTCCTAGATAATGTACAGTCATGTGAGGCTGGGGAACACTATCAGGGGAAATCTGGTGAGACCAACTTTGCATAATGGAAGTAAACCTAAGACCCCTAACAGCAAATCTGCATTTTGAAAATTCTGACCATTCAGTTACTCAGTTGCTCACTCGTCATTCCATATTTGAGTGCCTGTGTCTGCTAAGCCCTGGGAATATCAAGATAGACCTTAGCTGGTACATGGAGCATGAACCCCATGACAGTGAGTATGTTCTCATGCTGGAACACGTGGGGCTGAGTAACCACGGAGAAGAGCTTCTGGCTGCCTGGGACAGGGTGCAGCCTTCCTGAGGAGGCGGCCTTCCGTGGAGGTTCGTGTATCACGAGAGCTCTTCCTGCAGAAGTCTAGTCTGCTTGCCCTGAAGGTCTCACCTGGCAATCTCCAAGTCAATGTGGCTCCAACTCCGTCCTTGCCCCCTGTCCATGGCATTCTCCAGAGAGGGGCAAGTGTTTCTTTATTCCTACCCCATCCAGAGATTCATTGCAACCCTCTCCCTGATCTCTCTCTCTCTCACACACACACACACACACACACACACACACACACACACACTCCCTGGTGTGCCTAGCTCAGCTCCCACCCCTGTGCATGCCTTTTCCGGAGTGCCTGGGCTTTCTGAGGCAAGCAGTCCCTCCACATGGCTGTAAGACTCAGTTTATACACACAGACCCACTGGGGTTCAAACTCACTTCATCCCCCCTCCTCCACTGATAAAGAAACATCTCTAGGCCCCTGGATTCCAACAGAAAAGCATTACCCTGATCTAAATTTAAAAATTAAAAGGCAATCATCAGAAGTTCTCAGAACCATTTTCAACTCAAAACTGTCTTGTGGTTGCTGGGCTTTGCTTTTCTGTTCAGCAAGGCTGCAAGGAGGTGTCAAGGGAATCCCATTAATTCAGCTGGGGCCTGTGAGGGGATGGGTGGGTTGGAGCCTCCTGGCTGTGTCTCTCACCCTCCACCCTGTGAGTGTGATGCACTACCCAGAGCAGTGGCTTCTGTCTCCAGCAGGGCTCCCGGCCCACCGCCTTCCAGCATGGGGCCTCAGCAGATGCTCTCCAAATGGGCCAGCTCTCCAAATAAGCCAAGTCCACAGCCCACCTGACAGCCCCTCAGAGCAAAGTCCTGGCGTCCCAGGAAGTGCCCAGGGTGGGGGCGGGTACTGTGGGATGCCAGCCCTGGGTGTCACAGGCATGGCTCTCACAGTCCTCCCAAAGAGTGAGAGTCTTTGCTCAAAAATACCAAACAAGGGGAAAGTGCAGGCGTCCTGCACTCCCTCTGGCTCTGCCCTCTCAGAGAAGCAACAGGATGACTCACAGCCTGCCGTGGGCCTGGCCAGCCCCACAGGCTGAGAAGCCAATGCTGGAGCTGAAGAGATCTCAGGGTGAAGTTGATAAACGCCTCCAAGAGTGTGCATGCTCTCACCTACAGAGGATGGTCTGTTTGATGCCCAGCATACCTGGCAGTATTAGGGAATGAGAATTTCCAAGTAACTAAATAAACACAAAACTCAAGTGCACACCTTAAATAAAATGGTTGTGACATTTTGGGATAAAATCCAATATGCCTTTCTTCTTTTTTTTTTTTTTTTGAGACAGTCTCCCGCTGTCACCCAGGCTGGAGTGCAGTGGCGCAATCTCGGCTCACTGTAACCTCCACCTCCAGGTTCAAGGGATTCTCCTGCCTCAGGCTCCCAAATAGCTGGGACTACAGCACATGCCACCACGCCCAGCTAAATTTTGTATTTTTAGTAAGGACGGGGTCTCACCATGTTGCCCAGGCTGGTCTTGAACTCCTGAGCTCAAGTGATCCGCCCACCTTGGCCTCCCAAAGTTCTGGAACTACAGGTGTGAGCCACTGTGCTTGGCCTTTCTTCATCGTTTTGAAGAGAGTAAGCTATGTGATATATGATTTAAGTCTTCTTGATTACTCCAGATGATGATTACGCATCTTAACAGTGAGCTGTGCCACGTACATAAGGCAGTGAAGACACTGGGTTCCATCAGGAGGCAGAGGCCATCTATCCCCACTCTGTCCCAAGCTGCAGCAAGTGTGAATAGGTGAGGCTGTTTTGTTTACATTTTTTCTACATTCTCCCTCACTACTGCTATCAGTCATTCCTAATTACTATGCCATGGCCTCAGTCATAGCCCCAGGAGGCCAGGATGCAGGGAGCAGCCATTCCCTCCGCCACTGTCCGTGCCCAGCATTCCTCTTGCCTTGATTCCTCTCCACCCTCCAAATATGGAAGGAACCACAAAGCCAACACAGGACTGGCTTCTTTCAGGAAGGCTTTTCGAATCCTCCAGTCCCCGCTGATCTGTCCCTAAACTTGCAGCATCAACAGTGATGACACATGACTTGTGATATCTTCGAGGGAGTCAAGGAAGCTGGTCTTGCCCCTTCAACAAGCTTGCCCATGCAAATCCCTGACACACAGGGGACATGTCCTTTGGTTCCTCCATGGGTATATAATACTTGCAGGCTTAACTTCTCTGTTCATGCAATCTTAGAATTCCCACAGGCCTAAGATCAGTCTTGAATATGTATTTCATAAAATCATGGAATTTCAGAGGCAAAAAGGGCCCCAGAGACGAACAAAAGCAAATCCTTCTACAAACCCCAATCTCTAGACCAGACAATCTTGGGGAAATGTGGGAGGCAAGAAAAATCAAGTTGGTTAGAAACCTGCCCCCTCTGTTATCACCATTACATTCAGAGAGAAAAGGCAGTAGCCTGACTGAACAGGACCCCTGTATTACCATCAGGGGGAGCCTGAAGTATAGACTGTGGACTCAGCCCCCTCAGAAACCTATGACAAGGAGCATTTTCCCAAGATAGAGGACTCTGTGCTCAACTGGTGCCACATGCCAACATACCTGCCTAGTCACAACCCAGGGAAAGAAATACTCTCTCCCAGACCACATAGATTTGTGGAAAACAGCACATGAAGGTACGCCTAGTTGTGACAGAAATTCGCTTGAGACCTATGCATAAAAACCTCCTCAATAGGCTTCAGTCTAGGCTGGTCCAAACTTGAACTCCTGGGAAGGACGGGCCAGCAATGGGTCTACACAAAGGTCTAAGGGAATCTGATGGCTGCATTTTAATTTAAAACCCACTGCTGACCACATTGCCTACTGGCCTATTTTCTTTGCAGGACAAAGAGGGTGGAATGAGAAATGCTGTGTTCTTTTGTGTCTAATCAACCACGAAAGCACTTCCAGTGTTGTTGACAACTGTTACATGACTGCCATGGCAACAGAGAAGAGGGGCTTGCCCTTGGGCTACATTTCTTAAACAGACCTGGAAAGAAGCACCTCAAAACATAGTTCAAATGTTAATGCACAAAAATCTGAAAGACATATTTTTTAAAGATAAATTCTGAAGAAAAAAATACAAACCAAATTAATGCCCTGCATATCTAGACCATCCACTGCCTCCCCATGCTCTGTGCATGTCTGAGTCTGCACAGAGGCTGTGGGAGGAGGCACGCACAGTGCAACTGGTGCAGACTCTGGCCCCAGACAACATGACTCCAGGCTCTCTCACTCATTCATTCACCTTGAACAAATCAGTCACTTCTCCAAACCTCATACTCTTCATCTGCAGGATGGGAAGAGCAGCACAGAAAACCCTGATTACCATGATAAGTGGGCTCCAAAATACTCAGTGGCATAAAACGTCTTACTGAAAGGCTAATGAATTGACTGGGGCAGGCCTGGTACAGGCAGCTACTGGGAACCTCCAGCAGCAGCCTGCGAGATCCAAGTATACCAGGTGCTGGCTGAGGTCTGCATCGCCCTAAGGCAGGTTAAGTCTCATGAGCTTAAATATCCACTGGGACGATTCCAAGTTCTATGACATTCTGAGACTTCAAAGCTAGTTGGCATTTATACCAGGAAAAATACTGGAGACTTGGGAGTTCACCCACCACTTTCCTGCTTCCTAAAGAGGAGTAGCCTGCCTGGTTTAGGTCTGTGCTGAAGATGAAATAACACATTTTAAAGTGGTTATTCAAAGTAAATAATTCATAAACGATAGCCACCACGAGCTTATATGGCCATATATGTTGAAGCGGCCAACTTGATCCCATGTGCGCCTGTACCAACCTCCTCCAGAGGCCCACCATGAGGGTACTGCCATGGGAAATGAGCCAAGATGGGTCCACTCTGCACAGTTTTCCTTAGGGACTGGGGCCACAAAGTTATGCTACTCTTTGTTTTTATGCAGTACTTCCTGCCAACTCTCAGCCTCCTGAAAATCAAACCTACCTATAGGGAGGCATCCATTGTAGGAGTACTAGATTCCAGAAGGTCTAGATTCCTGCTACCTACCCTGTAATCCTGTATAAGTCATTTCCCCTTTCTTGGCCTTTTTCTTGGCTTTTGATAAAGAGATAACACCAACTACTGCATGTGGTTGTTGAGAAGAGCAAATGAAATAATGACAGTGAAGGCATTTATAAACTATAATGCATTGTACAAACACAAAAAATTATCACATTACTAATAATAAGCATGAACATTTTGCAGCGGGGATGGGGTTGGTTGGTGGCTAGAATATACACACAGCTCCTAGGCACAAAAGCATGACCCCATTTCCATTTATACTGAACCTCAAAATTTTAGAAATGGAAGGAATCTTAGTGTTCACCCAAGCAGAGATTCAAGAATCAGAGAAATCAAGAGTCCATCAGTCCAATCTCCCAATCCATATACCAATTGTTTTTTTTAATTATTTTATTTATTTAGAGATGGAGTCTCGCTCTGTCGCCCAAGCTGGAGTGCAGTGGCGTATCTCAGCTCACTGCAACCTCTGTCTCCCAGGTCCGAGCAATTCTCCTGCCTCAAATCCCAAGTAGCTGGGATTACAGGCGCACGCCACCATGCCTGGCTGATTTTTAGTGGAGATGGGGTTTTGCCATGTTGGCCAGGCTGGTCTTGCACTCCTGACCTCAGATGATCCACCTGCCTCGGCCTCCCAAAGTGCTGGGATTACAGGTGTGAGTCACCAAACCTGGCCAATTTTTATTTTTATTTTTGAGACAGTCTCCTTTGTCGTCCAGGATGGAGTACAGCGGTGCAATCTCAGCTAACTGCAACCTCTGCTTCCCAGGTTCAAGCAATTCTCATGCCTCGGCCTCCGGAGTAGCTGGGACTACAGGCACATGCCACCACGCCTGGCTAATTTTTTGTATTTTAGTAGAGACGGGGTTTCACCATGTTGCTCAGGCTGGCTCAAACTTCTGGCCTTAAGGGATCCATCCATTTCAGCCTACCAAAGTGCTAGGATTACAGGCGTGAGCCATTGCGCCTGGCATCCATATAACAACTCTTTTTACAAGCTCCCAAATGACATCCAGCCTTTGCTTGAAAAGAAAGGTCACTTTCACACTGAAATGACCTTTCAGTTCTACCACTGGTTCACCCAATGCTTTGTTCTGAACCCAAGTCCCCCTTTCTGGTGAAAGCCTTTTAGATACTTGAAGGAAACAATCGTGACCATAAACCACCTCCATTTTAACTCCCTTATTTTATAGCTAAAGGAACCAAAGCCTAAAAAAATGTGTGCACACATGCACACATACACACAGACGTACACATGGTCCCTTCTACTTCCCATTCATTCACCCTACCTTGAACTTGATTGTGGATTCTGCAATCAAACTTGGATTCTTACATGTTATTAAAATCCGAAATTAACATTGAGCTTTAGAGCTCATCCAGGCTGATGCCCTCACACTTTATGGCCTGCAACTTCTCCCTGAGCAGGGAGAAGGGATGAAGACATCCCCCATGGACAAGTCCTTTTCAAGTTTTAGCCACATCTTTTCAAATATGAATTTGATCCCTTCAGCTAGGTCAATAAAAACAGCTTTCTTCACACGTGGAAAATGTCAAAGTACTTCTTGTATGCTAATTCCCCAAATACATGTCACGCCATTCTTCTTATTACCTAGGTACATGCTGACAGAAAAAGTACTAAAAAGTGTTCTCATCATAGAGTAAAATCTGCAAAGATCTCCTTTTAGAGCATGCAGTCACTATCCTGAAAGCCAGCTAAGGATGCTACATTCAGAAAAATCTTAATAACTAGCCTCTCCAACTCCATCAAAAGCAGTTATAAATTATGAGCACCTGCTAAGTCCCTAGTACTGAGACCCGGATGTAAATGAAACCTTCAAGGGGCTTATGCTCCAATTAGTGGTGAGTACCACTCAAACAATAAGTACAGTCAAGTGATCCAGAGACCATGACAGAACATGTACACCAGGAGAAGAGGGACGGTGTTTCCGCCAGGAATCCACAGTGGGGGCAAAGCTGGGCTGTTAAGTCTTACAAGATGAATGATGGTCACACCAGGGACAACAGGCTGTAAAGCAAATTCCAGGCAGAGAAAGCAGTGTGAGCAGAAACAGGCTGGTGTTAATCCTCCCAAACATCCACAATAGAGCAACAGGGTCAGTGTTCAGTCACAGGACAGCACAACTTGGAGAAACCCGTAGTGGCAAACAGTGTCTCCCAAAATTTGCATCTACCCAGAACTTCAGAATGTGACCTTATTTGGACACAGGGTCTTTGCAGATGTTATGTTTAGTTAAGGTAGAGTCATTCTGGTATCCGTATAAGAAAAGAGGTGGCCAGGCCTCTTTGGCTCATGCCTGTAATCCCAGCACTTTGGGAGGCCGACACAGGCAGATCATTTGAGGTCAGGAGTTCAAGACCAGCCTGACCAACAAAGTGAAACCCCATCTCTACTAAAAATACAAAAAGCAGCTGGGTGTGGTGGCATGCATCTGTAATCCCAGCTACTAGGAAGGCTGAGGCAGGAGAATTGCTTGAACCTGGGAGACAGAGGTTGCAGAGAGCTGAGATCGCACCAAGGCACTCCAGTCTGGGCAAAAGAGTAAGACTCTGTCTCAAAAAAAAAAAAAAGAGGACATACAGAGACCCACAGAGAGGAGGCCATGTAATGATGGGGGCAGAAACTGGAGTGACACAGCCATAAAGGAACACGAAGCGTTGCCAGCAGCCACCAGAAACTAGGAAGAGGCAAGGAAGGATTCTTCCCTAGAGGCTTTGCGGGGAGCACAGCGGTGCCAACACCTAGATTTTGTACTTTCTGAGAAGGAGAACTTTTAAGCCATCCAGTTTGTGCTATACTCTATTACTTCAGCCTTAGGAAACTAAGGGGAAGCTACTTAGGAAACTACTCGAACTTAGGGAAGGAAGGGTGGAGGCAGGTAAGCAGCAAAGCTGGTCAATGGTAATGGAGGCTGCAGATGAATGCAAACGTGAGAGAACGGGAGGAAGGAGGGTCAGTGGACAGGGACAACCAAAGGAGGCCAGTACTGACGGCTGCCCAGGCACTAAGGCCACTCATTACCTACTTTTTAAGGTGTGCCTGCTCTGGTGGCTGCATTTTAGGGCCCAAACCTAGGTCTTTGAGATAACTCTAAAATGCAGAATCCCCAATACAAGTTGATTCAGCTTTCTGTGAAAACCTGCAGCTAGGGTGCAATAGCTGATGCTTTCAGTTTTACCCACCTGCTGCTTCCCAGAAGAGTCCGTAAGAGCTAAATCTACCTGGACGTGTGGGCTTCACTGCTCCCCACACTTGGAGATAAATGACTTCAGTCTTGACAGTCAGGACCATTTGTGGCAATATTTGTGTGAGTCCCAGAGAAGAGAATATAATTAGCCCCTGGACGCAGAACGCCACCGCCTTCACTGACAACCAGGCACATGAGTGTTTATATCTCCTGGCCCTTCTGCCTTTTAATTAAAATATTTGTCTCACAGCTGCATTTGGGAAGTTAGCTTACACAAGTCCCATAGATAACAGGCAATGATCACCTTGGAACTTGAGAAGGACAAAGAGGGACAAAAACTGGAATTAGCTCATGTTTACTGACAGGTCTGGTTTAAACTGCACAACAAAGGCCTGGACTTGGTTGGACTTTCGAGATAGAGGCGGAGATCCACAGGTTTCTGCTTGAGGTCTTGAGACACAGGAGACTGACCATCCCGCAAAGGGAAACAGATCAGAGGCTCTGTGTGGCTGCTGAGGCCCACGGGAAGGCTCTTCCTCGGGCCACCTGGATTCACTCGTGCCTCGGGCCTGCTGGTGCCTCAGCTACACAAAAGCTTCGGCAGCCAAATTCTTTGAACCAATATCGGAAGGCTGGAAAGCGTACCTGGCTTTTGGTTTGAAATTCAAGCTGTGGACAAGCCCTGCAGGGTATCCCCACTGAAAGATGAACAAGCAGATCGGCAGCCTGGGATATCTAATCCCAGAGCGCCAAGGAAGTGGAATCAGCAGGACTTGGGAATCACCGAATGATCTCCAAAGTGCAGTGTGTGGGACACCCAGAGCACTTCTCCATGAGTCCCTAATAATACAAATAAAACTATACCCAGAGCATGCCCGGAGGACACCATTCTCTATCAACACTGGGAGGAGTTTGTGAGAACCAGAAGTAGCTAATAGCTCATGCAATTACCTGGATCTTCTGGTCTCAGCAACTAAGCAATACAAGGTTGTCAACATATGCACCCCTCCTGGGCTTAACACCACGACCCAGTGGCAGTTCTGAGTGCAGAGACACACTGCTGGTCTCCTCCTGAGGAGCTGAGCCAGTTATGGATGAAGCCCTCTGGCTGCCTTCCCCACAGCACAGCGATGCTGGCAGACCTCCCCTACTGGGGCACCTAGGAGACACGCTTCCCTACAAGTGAGGGGCTTGGCTCTGCCACCGTCTGCCTGGGGAGCATGCAGCCCTGCTTGTAGGCCGCGGCACAAACCTCGCCATGCTGCCATTTCCTTGCACAGTCCAACCTGCACTGCGCCTCCCCTGCCTGGGATGGGAACTCTGCTCTCTCCACGTCTTAAATTACAGTGATGAATCACACCAAGATAAACAGCAGAGGCATGGGGATCAAAGACAGCAGCCTGCTTAGGGTGCTCTAAGAAAAAGATTTAGATATGGACTCGAAACACCTCCACTCCACCCAGGATGCTGGACTGCCTCGCCTTCCTCGTGAGTAAGCAGGAAGGAGCGCACCATGAAAAGTCTGGAGTCTGAGGCTCCCGGCCTGCCCAAGTGGATCCCGGCTCCCCGAAACCTGGGCTGGAGCAGAGTTGAGTGGCGGCTTTGCAGCCAGGGAAAGGAGGCTGCAGGCTGTTCACCCACCTGAGTGCTTGCGCCCCTCCACTTTCACACCGTGTCAAGTCACACCCAGCCACTTGCGGTGAGTGTGGAGAATACGGGACCTGGCCTGCAGCAAGAATCCTCCAGGGAAACCAACAGCACAGCATTCAGGGAGTGTGACCCATCTCCCAGGGGCCAGGGGCCCTCAGGAGACCATGAAAACCAGCTTCACCTTTGCCAGCTCCTTTTCCTGTGAGTCCTCTGGGCTCTGGGCGCAAGGCTGTGGGCAGACGCCATGCGAGGGAAGCCATCTCAGCTGTAGCCGCTGGCAGGAGGCAGCTGAATAAACAAAGGGCTTCAGTGTGCAGCACCTTACACTCTCATTAAAGCCACTTTTAACAGGCACCACAGCACCAAACCACAAACGGCAGCTCCACTCCCGCCTTCAAAATTCTCCCACAGCAAAGCATGGCCTGAGCAAAACCCTCCACGCTCTATGTTTCAGCCCTTACTTGTTCTTGTCCTTTGCTTTGCTATGGAGTGGGGCTAAGGACTGGCAAAATATCTTTATTAAAAAGTAATTACAGGAGTACAAAAACACACATTTCTAAAAATGAGATGGTATATGAACCCACAATCGTAGGAACATGAGCCAAAACCACTGATGGTCATTTAAGAATTTTCCCAACGTTGCAGCCACTGGCTCTGGGCTCTCAGAGACCGTTGGTGCTCATCGTGAACATGGGATGGAGGGCGTGGCCCAGCATGAGAGACATGCCTACCAGTAATGTAATCACTGGCTTGGACATTACTTGACCCAGAATTACAAACATAAGATTTCAAAAGGAGCTGGAAATATCCTGGAATTACTGGAGTAACTTTAACCTCCCTAGAAGACTCTCCCTTTGTCAGTTAAAACTAGAAAATCAAAGTGCAATCCAGAGAAGCAAGGCCCCCTTGCAAGCTGGGAGGATGCATGCATGAGCTGGAGAGAGGACAAGATGAGCTCTATTCAACAGGTCAAAAGTCTTTGGGGTTACAAGTCTCCAGTGTATGTAATATTCCTGTCTCAGCTCAGGCTGCTGTATCAAAATGCTACAGACTAGGTAGCTTAAACAACAGAAATTTATTTTCTTACAGTTCTGGTGGTTGGGGGTCCAAGATCAAGGTTCTAGCCAACCTGGTTCCTATTGAGGGCTCTCTTCTGGGCTTACAGATGGCCACCTTCTTTCTGGGGCCTCACACAGCCTCTTCTAAGGGTGTGTGCAGAGACAGAGCAAGCTCTCTGGTATCTGTTCTTGTAAGGATGCCAGTCCTATGGGATCAGGGCCCCACACTATGACTACATTTAACCTCAATTACTTCCTTAGGGGCTCCATCTCCAAATATGCCACACTGGAGGTTAGGGCTTCCACATACGAATTTGGGGGGACCACAAACATTCAGTCCATAACACTTCGTGAATATAATCACAATCGACAATGTGACAATCATAAACTTCCATTGCTTGAAAAGCAATCCAAGGATCATTTCTTCTAAAGCACAGGTGGTTCTGTGATTAGTTACCACATCTTTGATTAAAACTGTATTAGTCCATTTTTATGCTGCTGATAAAGACATACCCAAGACTGGGTAATTTATATAGAAAAAGAGGTTTAACGGACTCACAGTTCCACGTGGCTGGGGAGGCCTCACAATCATGGCAGAAGGCAAAAGGCACATCTTACATGGCACATCTTACAGACAAGGAAGAAAATGAGAGCCACCTTTTATAAGGTTTCCTCTTATAAAACGATCAGATCTTGTGAGACTTAGTCACTACCACAGGAACAGTATGGGGGAAATCGCCCCCGTGATTCAATGAACTCCCACTGGGTCCCTCCCACAACATGTGGGAATTATAGGAGCTACAATTCAAGATGAGATTTGGGTGGGGACACAAAATCAAGGTCTATGGTCAGTGTCAATTTATAAGCTACTCTCTCTGTCTCAATGAATGAAGCATTTTTTACCCCAAAACTTTGACCCTGAAGCTTAAAAACCCAAACAGTTAAAACCTGCTGGCTGAATTAGGTACAAGGGAGCTTCAGCAATATAAATATCCTACAGAATGGGTCACTGTGGAAAGCTTCCCAGAGTGCTGAGTCATACCTGCTTTTGTGGTTTCTCTGTCTCCCTCCTTGTTGATGACTATCAGCTATCATTTTTCATTGATGTTCATATATCTCCTTAAAGCAGCACTTTTTCCCCTCAAAATATATTACTTCTGGGCTTTTTAAGGTGTAGAAATCAATAATTAAATTTGTTAGAACTATATGCAAAATGAGAATAAACAGACTCTGAGAAAGACAGCCCGAGGTGGTTGTGGGGGTCTGCGACATTGAACTTAACATCCTAGTAGCCTCTGTCTTGTGTCGTCCTCTCTCCTTAAATGTGGGATAGGGCTGTGGCTTGCTTTCACCAAGAGAATGCAGTGGAAATACTACTGGGACAGTTCCAGGCCCAGACCTTAAAAGGCCTGGGAGCTTCTGCTTTTGTGCTCCTGGGAGCCCTGAGCTGCCATTTAAGAAGTCTAGCAACCCTAATGAGGAAACAACAAGGAGAGGCCATGAGAAGGAGAGAATATACAGGAAAAGAAGGAGGAGAGAATACACAGGAAAAGAAAGTCAGCCTCGGCTGACTCACCATGTGAGTATAATCACACAGGACCATGGGCAGGATCAGCTAAAGAACCTCCTGGCTGAGCCCAATCCATGCTGCAGAATTGTGAGAAATACTGAATTGGTTGTTTTAAACTACTAAGTGGTGGGGTAGTTGTTACACAACAATAGATAAAATATATTTTCTTTGAGACATGTGAAGTATAGGAAGTTAAAAAGGTCTGACCAAAGGCTCAAACCTACTGCTATGACTTTAAGGACCAGGCTTTGTCAACTGAGTGAATAAAATAACCAGTGGAGCTAAGGAATGGACCTCAGAGTGCAAGCCATCTTGACAATCCTGCACATTCTCTCTGTTCCAGCCCTAAGCTCTGTGTTAAGTGAAACAGGATAATGTATACAAAAATATCTGGCACCGAGGCTGGCACATGGGAAACACTCAAAAAATGCTTCTGGGTTTGTTCATGTGTTCCTAAAGCAGTGACGTGAACATGCACCTATCTATTCAGAGGTAGTATGGTGAAATGGGTAAGATCATTCTGGAACCAGAGAGCCTGGGCTCAAATCCTGGTTCCCACAATTACAAAGTGTGGGGCCTTAGACTTACCTAACTCTCCCACGCCTCGGTTTGCTCATCTGAAAAGGAGGCTACCAGAACCTACCTCACATGATTGTTGTGAAAACTGAGTTGCACATTAAAAGATCAGAAGGTACCTGGCTCCCAGTAAGACTATGTAATTGTTTATTGTTAAGGTTTTCTTTATCTGTCTCTGTTGTTCTACCATTTCACATTCAACCAGTCAATTACACTAGTGCCTGTGCACCAGTATTCACACTATTTCCCTTTAGAGGTTTCAAAACTGAAAAATGATTAAGATAATTGAATGCCAATTTTTAGGCTCTTCTATTCTTCTGGGTTTCTCCTCAAATAAAGTCATATCAACAGTCATTAGTCTCTGGTAACATCCTGGAAAAGTTAGCAACTTATTGTGAGAACGGGGCCAAGAAAAGTGACGAGCAAGGTGTGTATGGAAAATGACAAAGCGACTGTGTGAGACACCAGGATGCTGTAGAGAGTGCGGTGGGGTAAGCGGTGTGATGCACAGGAAGGTGCTGATTCCCTGTGACCTTGAGCAGGTCCCTTACCCTGGGGCTTGGGGACCTCAACTGTAAGAGGGGACACCTCTACCCCACCTGTTCTGACCTCTGACAGGGCAGCAAGGAGGGGTAAATGAGTCCAAACCTATGAAAAGCTTTTCATAACTCCTAGGGCACTGGGCAGAGGTTAGGAAGTATCTCAATCTATTTATGGTATCTTACTTTCTGCAACAACTTTTTACATTTTTGAAAGTTTTCAAATAAGCCCAAAACTTCATTCCTGCCAACAAGCAGGGCCACAGCAAGCACCTTTTATGAACTAATGAGAAGCCTATTTTCTTTAAGAAACTAAAGAGTAGACATTCTTTAGACAACTCTCAAAAATAGCTCAGTCAATTCGATAAAATCATCTTTGAAAACATAAAAAAGAACTCACCATCGCTTGGCACCTAAGCCCAATAGGGTGCTGCCATGGTGAAGGCTTTACATAAAGGGAGAGCCAACAGCCTGTGATTCTGCTGGGTCTGATGGAGACCTGCTATTCTGATTTCCAAGGCTTGCTTTGTCTATTCCCGCTCCCTCTTCCCTCCTGTCTGTTTCTACACTTTACAAAAGGCCTTAGAAGTTGTATTTCTGGCCTAGTAACTCTTCCAGCCACTGCTGGGTTCAGACCAGATTTAGCCCAAGGATCGGCAGGTGACCAGGCCCACACAATGCCAGGAGGAAAGGTGCCAAGCCTGCTCCAGCTCTGGCAGACTGGCTGACACTTGGGCATCTGGCTCTCCCTGAGGGCTCCATTTGTCAGTAAAGACATCCCTCTTTCCCCAGCCATTCTTTCCACCTCCTAACCCAGGCTCTCCACGAGAGGGACAAAGGGGGCCTTATTAAAGGCAGGGAGAGGAGGAACACCAATGGCCCTAAGAAGAAGCCGAAAGGATGAGGCTGGGGACCACCTCAAAACGCTCTCCCCAGGGCAGATGGGCACTTGCCACCTTTCAGTTCTCCCTGGGGAGCTGGGGTGACTGACTTGAGTTTTTGAAAGCCTGGACAGTTGTTGGTCATGGTAAGAGCAGACTGAAAGGTTTGCAGCAAGCCTGGGAGCCATGCAGCACAATCAGTCTGGCTTCTCCCATCCAGCTCTGCCCTGACCAGCAGAGCTGTGTGGTGAGAGGCGAAGGCTGCTGCTAATTACGTTTTCTGAACACGCCACAGGCATACTTTCCTCGGGCTGTTTGGTTTGTCCCCTCTCCACCCCCACTCAGATGCAGTGTGCAGCTCAACCAGTCGTACAGGGAGGAGCGATGTGGGAGCCCATGGGGGTAAGTCGGTCCCACCACCCTGCATGACCTATGGTGAGAAGATGCCCTGCCCTTTCCCACCTACACAGGTGGAATTCACACCAACTAGGGCTAAGGGCCAAAAAACAAAACCACCATAGACCTCACTCCTGGCCAGTGTCTTGGCTACTTACATATACAGAGTTCCAAATATCACTCATCTCCACTGAGACCACAGCCGGATTTTTCTCTACCACTTTAACTGCAGCAAAACCTGTTCTGAGACAGACTGTCTCCTGCTCGGCTTTATTGCTGCCACAATCTGAAATTCTCTGTCCTCCTGTGTTCCTATCACCTATACCCCCAGGCCTGTTTCTGCACCTGTCCACCAGACAGCGGTGCACTGGTCTCTTTCCAAGTGACTGTGAGCGCCACAGGTGCTGAGATAGAGCTCTGAAGGCAGCCAGCCTGGTGTGTCCAGGGCTCTGCACACAGCAGATGTTTAACACAAAACTGCTGGTCATTCCCTGATGCAAAACATGGGAAAAGAAAGCCTTCTGAGATGAATACGCAGCAAAGCGGTGACCTACTTGTCTTCAGAGCCCTACAGGCATCTGTGAAGGACTCTAAACCCCAGATTTTTGGTGCACAGACATGTGACTTGGACACCAGTTTCCACCAAGGATCAGTTAGGGTGGCAGCAACCTTGAACGCTAGATCATCCCGTCCTCGTAGCACAAGCCAAGCCAGAGGAATGGAGGAGGGTACACACCAACATGAAGATGGTTTGGCAGCACGGCCTGACTCCAAATACAGGCTGAGCCACCTTCCTGGAGCCCAGCCAAATCTATGACAAAGCCGATTGTTCTGATACCCACTAAGGTGTGCCCTTGCTGATTTTGGCTGCTCTGCCAGCTACATGATCACAGCAGTAATAGCTGCAATGAACTAAGTGCCTACCCTGTCCCAAGCAGGCTACACACATCAGCATATACTGCCTAAGGAGGCAGAGAGCCTGGGAGAGGGTAAAGGCTTTGAAGTCAAATGTCCCAGGCTCTGCATTCACCCAGAGAACATCTCAGTGCAAGCCATGCTCCATGCCAGGCACTGAGGATGTAATGAGGTATAAGGGTGGCCCCTGGCCTCAGGGAGTTCATAGTCTGCGGAAGAAAACAGATGGAAAAATAGGCCACTAACCACAAAGTGAGAGATGCCATTATGGGGGCATTCACTCAGCCCTGGCCTCATGACATCTGAGTGAATCCTAAATGAGGCTAGCCATATGTTTTTGTGCAAATTACTTAAATCCCCTAAGCCCTAGTTTCTTCATCTGTGACACAGGGATTAATAATACCTAGGTCACGGGGTTCTATGAAGACTAAATACACAATCTATATATAAAGTGCTTACCTTGAAGCAAATAAAATGATGGTAATCACTCTTATTTAACCACAAAATAATGAGATTTTATGCAGAGATGTAAGTATGACAACCCAACTGACTTCTAACTTTTTCTCACGCATACATTTTCACAACACTCAAGGATTACACATTTGGAGTCTCTAACCTGCACTTGATTCTTTATTGGAGGGTCCCTCGGATGACCATATAATTTACTGCCCAAACCAGGCCTCTGAGAGTGGGAAAAAAGGAACAATTCATGATTCCACTGGGACAACATGGTAAACCAGATGTCACATCTGGGACAAAATGGAGCTGCTGGTCACTTTATCCGTTGTCCATTGGCCAATTTCAGAGTCAAAGAAGGCAGCCATCGCTATGCATCTCCTTTCTCCATCATTTTTGGGAGCTGCCAATAACTTTGAGAACAGGCCCAGCAAAATCTCAACCTGGGTGAGAGCCAGCAACTGCCCCGCACCATCTAGAAGTCCAGAAACTCAATGAACATGGACACCCTCCCCACCCTCGCATCTCCTCCCCAAACCAGAAAAGAGTCAGACTCTGGTCCTAGCTCTTGGCATCTGTCACCACCCCTCACGTGCTACAGAGCAGCTGTCTCCCAGCAAGACATCAGCCATCCTTTCTGCCTCCTGGATGTTGCCTCTTACCTCAGGTGTCCCAGGCTGTAGAAGCGGGACTCGCCATCGGTGGAGCGGACCACCTGCAGCGTGAACATGGGCTGCAGCTGCCTGAGCTCCAGCAGGACGATGGCCAGGTAATGGATGAAGAGGAGGGCATCCACAAGGGAGACTGCATATTGCACAATGCCCTGGTAATTCCGGTCCCGAGAGTCCAAAATGCGGACCCCGTAAAAAAGCCAATAGGAAACCACAAAGAGAAAGATGAGGACCAACAAAAGGGCACGAAACACAAACACCCGTGGCATGTCAGCTCTCCGCTTGCGGAAAAAAAGTGCCCAGGTCCCTATGAGCAGAATGAGGAGTTTGAATGCCATGGAGATAAAGAGCCCCTCACAAATTGTGCCACAAGGCTCCAGCTCATCCCTCCACAGGATCGGAGGTAAAAGGATGAAGGCAATAGGGGTGAGGAAAACTAGAAGTCCAAGAAAAGAGGCGACGGTGAGGCCCAGGTAGCGTTTGCAATCCAGCCCCACACTGTCCTCCATGTCCTTGCTGATCCTGGCAATGTCCTCTTGGGATATGCTGTGCTCCGAGGTGCCTGTGATGGCCGTGGTGGTCTCTCCCCAGTTGTCATCCTGGTGGGGAGAAGACAGTGAGGATGACATGACGCAGGTCATTTGTAAAAGCTACAAAGGGCAGTGAACATGCAGGGCCCGCTGCATCTACCCAGCCCTATTCACAAAGGCTTCCAGAAAATGAAAGCTTAACTCTTTAAATATTAGAACTTTTTAACTCAAACAATTTTCATTGAAATTTTCAAAATGTATGAGGTATTTACCTTTTCAAACAGAGAAAACATAATGTGATCTTTCTGTCTGTTTGGCTGATTCATTGACATAACATTGATTATCATCCCCTGGGTTGAAAAGCCTTGAGCAGCTCTGAGGGCCTGGAGCTGTTTGCCCTGCAATGCGCAATCCAGGTATTAGACTAATCTTGTGAGAGCTCATCTATAGAGATAAACCTCCTGCATCTTCTTTCCAATTCACGCTGGGTTATAAAGGCTTACGAAGTCCAACTTTTGGAGGTGGGAGTATTACTACACCCTCTAGCAGCCCAGAAGAGCAAAGGGCATAGCAAGGGAACTTACACCACTACACAAACCCAAGCTTACCTGCACCTAGGACCCACATTTTAAAATCTCTTTATGGACTGGGGCGCGGTGGCTCACACCTGTAATCCCCGTACTTTGGAAGGCCGAGGCGGACGGATCAGGAGGTCAGGAGATCAAGAACATCCTGGCCAACATGGTGAAACCCCGTCTCTACTAAAAATACAAAAATTAGCAAGGCGTGGTGGCACATGCCTGTAATCCCAGCTACTCAGGAGGCTGAGGCAGGAGAATCGCTTGAACCCGGGAGTCGGAGGTTGCAGTGAGCTGAGATCGTGCCACTGTACTCCAGCCTGGGCTACAGAGCGAGACTCCATCTCAAAAAAAAAAAAAAAAAAATCTCCTTATGATGTTCACAAGATCCACTTAACAAGTATCAGTGTCAAGCACTCTTTAACAATATTTCTCATGGACCAAGCTAAGCAAATCCAGGAATCCGTGTATGGCCAGATTGGCTTAAAAATTCTTTCTAAAACATGTTTTCACGAGGAACTAAACATCAAGGGCATAGAAACAACCAGGATTATTAAAATGTTATCTTTTACTTTCTAGCTTCCTCTCTTTTTAAACTTCTAGGCAGTTGCTAGTTAAAGCAATTAGTCTATTCACTTAGCAAAACCCAGTTGACAGAATTTTAAAGGATTTTGCTGTTTAAAAACAACTGGCAACAATAATGAAGCAACAACAGCAAGGCGCTGAAAAGACACAGGGGGCCAAAGAGGTTTTTGCCTCTGAAATTTGTATGTATCCTTTCACTCGGAAAAAAAACAGTCAGATGCAGTGGCAAAGTGGGTGAAATTAGGACACCAACTTAGAAAAAGCTAGTTTAAGTTAGTAGCTAAATCAGCAAGACAGACATCGCTCATAATCAAATAACTCCGAATCTAGTAATGACCAAAAAAAACATAATTTATGAAATGTATGGGCTATGGTAAGAAGTGGTGGTGGTTAAGGTCTCAATCCTATAAACTAATAATCCTTCAACTTGCAAAGTCAGAAGTATCACATACAGTGAGAGAAATTCCTATTTAAGACGATGGCCAGAAGCAGCCAGGACTCTCCAACACTGCTGGTGGAAGTGGACCATGGTACAGTGCCTCTGGAAAACCACTCTGGCAGTTTCATATAAATCTAAATATATACTTAGCTATATGGCCCAGCAATTCCACTCTCAGGTTTTATCCAAAAATTAATAAAAATATACATCCAGCCAGGCACGGTGGCTCACGCCTGTAATCCTAGCACTTTGGGAGGCCAAGGCAGGCAAATCACCTGAGGTCAGGAGTTCGAGACCAGCCTGGCCAACATGGTAAAAGCCCATCTCTACTGAAAATACAAAAATTAGCTGGGCGTGGTGGTGCGTGCCTGTAATCCCGGCTATTCGGGAGGCTGAGGCAGGAGAATCGCTTGAACCCGGGAGGTAGAGGCTGCAGTGAGGTGATATCATGCCGCTGCACTCCAGCCTGGGTGACAGAACAAGACTCTGCCTCAAAAAACAAACAAACAGCAACAACAAAAAAAACCCAAATGTCCATCCACTAGGAGAATGGATAACAAATTGTGGTAGACTGATACAATGGAATACTACTCAGCAAAAATAAAAAGAATAAGCTGTTGAAACATACCAAAACATGGATAAATCTCAAAATCATTATGCTAAGCAGGGCGGGTGGGTGGGGGCAGGAGATGGACCATATGATTCTAATTATACTAAATTCAAAAACAGGCAAAATTGATCTACAGTGATAGAAATCAACACAGTGGTTGCCTTGGAGAGGTGAGGGTGGGGCAGAGATTGACTAGAAAGGGCATGAGAGAATTTCCTGGGGTGCACATGTATGCCTAAAAAATGTAGATACACAAAGGATCCTGTTAAGCTTCAGGTTCTTAGAAGAAAAAGCACCTAAGATGCTTTCATCAAAACCCCTAGATTTTCAATAAAGAAATTGAGGCCTACAAAGGCTGTGACTGCTCAAGGTAACGGAGCTACTAAAAAATACAGCCTCCAAACACCCATCTCAATGCTTTTCACACCAGATCATCCTGGGGCAACACCAAGAGCTTCTCAAAGTGTTCTCAGCTACGAGGTGCAGAGGAGATGCAGAGAAAGAAGAGCCTTTGCTGTAGGCCACTGGCACCTCTGAACCCACATCCAGGAGGAAACTGACCCCTTCAAGTACTCCAGGGTGATCCAATCCTAAGACTGGCCCCATCCGACCATCAGCCATCCCAGAGCCAAGGCAGACAGCACTAAAGGCATTTGCTCATTGCTCAATGAATCCCACGTTCAACCCACAATTGTAGTTTTGTGTCCCAAGAACACCTTGTGTACTCTGAGGAATTCCAGTTTCAGTCCACCTATTTGATTATAAATGCTTACCTGTGTGTATGCACAGGTATGTACAGATGTATGCTTATCTATAGTCCTATATCTATCTTTACAGCTGTGTATCATACATCGCTTTGTTTATGAGGGGCAAGGCTGGACATGTGTATATATACTTCAGGATGTGCAGAGGGTATGCAGACATGTTTCTGTGTATAGCTCAGATGTTTATTTAAATCGGGTGGGCTGCCAGACAGTTGGAACCTGGAGAAGAACCCACTCAATGGTTCAAAAAAATTAATAAAGTGTCAGTATTTCAAAAATACTATAAAGTTAGGATTCCACATAAAATCCTGATTTGCAGCTTTTCTCAAACAATGAATCCCTGCATTCCTGAGCAACAGTAGGTGGCTGGAGCTGCGGAGCTGCTGTTTCCTTTACAGAGGAAATGCATTCTCCAGTTAGCCATAGGCTCCTTCACACCACACTACAGCACTGACACTGAGGCACTGCACAGATTGCTGTTAACCCAAAGCTAGGTTAATATATTTTTGCCCCCTCTTTTCGACCCAGGGCCTCCTTAATTAACTTACGTTTCTCTACCAGGCATCTGAGCGTGCGGCCTCTCAATTCCTGCATAGCTCTAGTAGTAATGGTCAGTCTGGGCTGCCCCATGTTTTTTAAACTTCTTAGGTTTCTGAGTTTCCTTCTCCCCCTTATACTGTTCCATTTTGAAATGAGTCGTGGGAGACTTCAGCTTTTCCCTTCCCAACCCTGTCGTCAACCTTGCTGGCTACTTTTCCACACCATGTAAAGCAGGCCAACCAATCATACTTCAGAAGAATCCCCACGCTACCAAAGGGCAGGACAGGCTGTCCTTAGACCAACAAGAGACCATGGGACATAGATAAACTAATTAGCATGGTAGAAAAATAAAGACAAAAATCCAAGAGAACCTAAGGAAAACATTTACAGACAGGAGTCTTGGTCAAGTGGCAGTGTGCTTACAGACCACCTTTGATCCTTACCTGAACTTCCTCTGTCCGAGTAGAATCATTTCCCAACAGGGGCTCTCCAGTGGGAGGTTGAATGGTGACAGACTTTTCTGACCCTCTGCCGTCTTTATTCCGGGGTGACTTGTGTCTCTCTCTAGTTCTCTCCCTGAAAAACAACAATGAGCTAGCACATTTATGCCATGCTAATTAACTCTCTGGGTTTATCAAAATGTAGGTATCATTTTGAATTTAGGGAAATTCTACATACATACACACACACACACACACACACAGAGCATCAAAACCCACCCATCTTCACCACACTTCAAGGGGTACACTGATCTTTACTCCCTACTAAATATTTTCTTTCTGCCATCCCAAGACCCAAAACAAAGACTGTCACTCTTCCTCTATCATCAGTGATATTTTCTCAAAGCCTAAAATTGTAATTTTAGGATTTTTGTAGCTAGTTACACTTTATTGTAATAATTAGTGATTTGATTTGGTTATAATTTGCCTTAACCAGTTTTCTAGGGCTTTTAAAATTGGGACAACACTGTAGAATAAGCTTTTTTCTACAAAAAAATATCTATTTTTTTGTAGAATATCCAAAAAAATCTGGGACACATTGTCACCCTTCACCTTTGGACAACAGAAGAAAGGAAATTCAAAGTCAGTACAAAGAATTGTTTACTTCTCATTCTTACAGGTTCAAAACTAAGTCATTCCCATAGGTTCTAGCTGAACTTGAAGACACCCATAGAAACAAATAAGCTAGGAAAAAAGGCCAAAGACACCAAGAGGGGTGGAGGGTGTGTGGGTGGGTGGGTGGGTGTTTGTGTGTGTGTGTGTGTGTACATGGGGAGGGTTTCAGACCTCCTGAGGAAAGCAGGCTGCTGCATCATTTTACCCCACAGGAACTTCCTGGGTGGTCTTCCAGCGTGATTGTAAGAACCCTGCCTGGGGGTCACTCATGAAATTCCAAAATGAACCAATCACTGGCCAAGCCAAGGTCACAACCTGGGCAATAACCACTTCTGGGAACTGGCACTCCCCCTCCAGCTGCCAACAGGAAACCCAGAAGCCCCCACCTAAGGAGTCCCTCAAGGGTCAGTGAGTTCCCTCAGCCTCCTGCCCCCACAGCCACCTTGACATCAGCCCTCCTTCCTACAACCACTTGCCGTCATTCCCAAGGTCTCCCAGCAGGACAGAAGCAGATTTTGGAGACAAACAGATCTTGGATCTGCCCTACCGGATGTGTGATCTTGCACAAGTTATTCAATCTCTGAAAACCTTGGTTTCTTTATGTATGAAATGGTGACAATGACAACACCACATAATGTAAGTAGTGCTCAGTACAAGGATGTGGAGTAAGTGCTAATGCACAGTGGCTATGATTGCTATTACTATTAGCCAATGTCAAAGAATGGTGTCTTGACTTAGTGATGCAGAGTGTGTATAACCTTGGAGAAAGGGATGTAAATAGAACTATTAACACACAACATATCTTCTGTTAACCTACTACTTAGCTTAAGAAAACGTAGATTTCTTGTCAAACTTCGACCTTATCATTACCTCCCTGGGATAAGCATTGACTGATTCCTTCATAGAGCCAGGAGGCTCCCATGGCCAAGGGAATCTTTCAGTGACAACAATTCTATTCCTACAGCATAACTTATAATCACACTCTATTGCTGATACAGTTCAGATAGTTGTCCCTACCCAAATCTCATGCTCAATTGTAATCCCCAGTGCTGGAGGTGGGGCCTGGTGAGAGGTGTCTGGATCATGGGGACAGACCCCTCATGGCTTGGTGCTATCTTCACGATGGTGAGTGAGTTCTTGGGAGACCTGGTTGTTTAAAAGTGTGTGGCGCCTCCTCTCCCAACTGTCTCTCTTGCTCCCGCTTTCACCATGTGATGTGCCTGCTCCCGCTTCACCTTCTGCCATGACTGTAAGCTTCCTGAGGCCTCTCTAGAAGCCAAGCAGATGTCAGTACCATGCTTCCTGTAAAGCCTGCAGGACCATGAGCCAGTTAAACCTCATTTCTTTATGAAGGTGTCAGGTATTTCTTTATGGCAATGCAAGAAGAGACTAATACAACTGCAAAGTTAGATTCTAAAAACAGAGGTGTTCTGGTCAACTCAGGTGTTTTGTTTTAACAAGGCAGCTAGGGAAACAGCCAAATAGGCAGATAATTTGGTTGTTTACCCAGAGACGCATCTAACAATGCCAATTACCTCACATCCTACCCCAATTTATAGAACACTTTGCTGAATGCCTCACTATAATATTTCATTCAATCCTAATAATAATCCTATGAAGGCAGTATCATTGTCTTCATTCTACAGACAAGGAAACTGAGGCTCACAGAGTTCAAGTTACTTCTCAAGCTAGTATTATAGTCAGTGGCAGACCTGAATTCAGGTCTGTTGCCACCACTTCTATTCACACCTACTATGGTGCACCGTGTTGAAGAGCAATTGGAAGATTTCATGGCATAAATATTCTTAAAGCTCATTCTCACACCCTTATACTTGAAAACTATTAGAGCTATGAAATATGCCTTGAAGCTATTGCTAGGAATCACAATTGGACCGTGACCTTAGATAGCACAAAGCTGTGTGCCCAACACTCTGGGCTGTCAAATACAATCACTTCAAAAGGCACCCACTGTGAGAAACGATAAACAATTTGGGAGAGACTTCCCACGTTGTTAGGTCAGTTTCTGAACTAACCTCAGAATAGTCTAGAACTGCTGCTCCACCAGCCCTGCCATCGGCCAGATGGACAATGCCCCTCTTCTATCTTAATCCGTTTCCATTTTCCCCAGCTACTCTCACATTTATCACTCTCTCGGCCACCAGCCAAGTCACATGCTCACCTAACCCATCTATCTATTCACTAGTCCCATGGGTCAAATCTTGTGACAGCACAAATTCCACTGGAAATCAAAATTCTTTCACTGAGTGCCAATTCCCGGAGCCTGAACCCTACCAGGGCAGAAAGCAGGTGGGGAGCCACCCAGGGGTGGAAACAGCCTCTGTTGCCAGCCAGGGTTGCCATCACCAGCCCTCCCAGCCTGGCTCTTAAAAGGCCCAGAAGCACCCAAATGTGAAACAACCAACAATTCCCCTGATAACATCGGAGGGAAACCAGAGAAGAATCTGTTATCTGATAACCCAAGCAAGGTTTCTCATCCTCCAGAGCCCAAAACCCTAACCAGTGTGTCTTAAACTTTAAAAACCTCTTAAACTTAAAAAACTGCACAGAAAAACTATCCTAGGTATGGACTCAAGTGCAGATTTGTTGGCCCCACTCTCAAATAATTTTCTGGAAGGGAGACAACAGAAATCAAAATTTTTCCCAGCATCCCAGGTGACTGCAGGTGGTAAAGAAAACTTGCCCCAAGATTCTCTTCCCCAAATGCTCCTAGGAGGAGGTTGCTGAGTGACTGCTTGGAAGTTTGCTTCTTTGTGAAATGCCCTGTATATAGCAGGGGCTTGATAGTGGGAGCCATGAGTGTAATGCTCAGCTGCACAATGTTATAATACACAGCACTGCTTTATTAAAATAGTATAAAGTGGATGAAGTTGGGAGAAAAGCTCAGGACAGTGTGCAGTCATGACTGAGGGATACCCTGAGCCAAGAGCCTTCCACCCACTGTCAAGTGAGAGGTGAAGGTGAGGCACTTCCTGTCGGCTCAGCACTAGCACTGCGCCAGGTACTGGTCATGCTACCAAGGGAGCAGGACCTGCCATATGGCTTTTATTAGAAAACAATTATTAGAAAATTAGAATAACTTTATCAGAAATCCACTGGTCCCGAATTACTGCTCTAAGAAGGTCTCTGAGCCAAGTCAGGACTTCATAGTGACACTCTACAAAAATCCTGGCATTCACTGCCTTCCAGTCTGCAGAACTGCGGGTCACAGTGCAGCCACCTCACTGTAATATGTACTCAAATGCTCATCCCTGTAGTTCCAGATGCCACAACTCCAGGGAAAACCTATGGCTGCCAACTGCTGTCTGGGAGAGGGTTCCCCAATGATGAAGACAATCTGTTCACGGCATCTAAGAGTATGGAAATGGGAGACCAGGAGAGTAAACAGACTGCCAAGCCACAGGGAGAGGTGTTACAAACACATGTATACATGTGTGTTTTTCCAACTCTGCCTCAGTGGTCTGGATCACCTCTGTGCCTTTGCTGGGTGGCTGTGTCAGCTACGAGAGTTTTTCTTCGTATCTTTATCTCTGAATCTGTCTCCACGCAACATCTGCCTGTATGAGTAAAGATAAGTATATCTGTGCGTGTTGTGTGAGGGGCAGGAAGAGCAAGTGGTGGCATGCAGGCAGCCCGGGCATGTGTCTGCACCACACGTGTGTGAGCAAATGCGTCTGTTTAGGTGGTTCTAGAGCTAAGCCCTTGGGGGTTGCTGTCACCCTCCTCGTTCCAGCTAGAACCCCTGTAATTCTCACTGTTCTCACTTACAGTCAGCATTTCCTGGGAAGATTATTTAGTCCTGTTTCTGTTGTTTGCCTATTTCTATTTGGGGAAAGCTGGCCCCACTGGTTACTCCTCCCTTTCCTTCTCTCCCACAACCCACGACCCGTCCTTTCTCTCTGCTGGCTGCTGGGGCCCGGCTGGCTGCTTCCTCTTGGCTATGGCTGGGGTAGGAGCGCTGGGCGCAGGGCACACAGACTCTGAAGCAGCCTTGAAACAAAAGCACCAATTCCTCACTGCCCCGGCGGCCCTCTTTTTGTGCATTTTAGCACATCAATCACATGAGTCACCCTTCGTTTCCCTTTCCCAAAGTAGCATTTCTCTTCTAAAGAAACAAGGTTGGCCCAAAATCTGCTGAGGGCACCTACTAACTTTGTAATTTTAGGCAAATAACACTGCCCTCTGTGCCTCGATTTCATCACCTGTAAAATGGGGCTATGACCTCCCGCCATTCTAGGACTGCTGTGAGAATAGGAGACAACGGCTATGAGGGAGGGGCCTAGCAGACACCCCCAAAGCAGTTAACATAACTGGCAGCTGCTGTGTTTAAATTAGGGAACTTGTGCTCCAAACCCAACTTCAAATAAGGATGAGAAACAGAAGGAGCTCGGGGCAGGTGCTGCTGGACGGGGCCTGTGGTGACATGGCAGAGCCCAGCTCCTGAGACAGTCACAAACCCTCTGGCCATAAGAATTGAATCACACATTTCAGCTGGTGGGTAAACTGATCAGATTTAGTTATGAAATACCAGAAACAGCTGTTTTAAAATACCAATTTTTTTTTTTTTTTTTTTTTTTTTTTTAGCCCTACCAATTCCCTTGTCAATACCAGGCTTCCCTCATCCACACCACAATGACAAAAGTTAGGCGGGGTCAGCAGGAGTCCACACCATTCTCCCAGCAAGTTAACTGGACACCCTCTGGAGACTGCAGGCATCGCAAAACCAGGCCACTGACCTCTTTGTTAGAAAACAGTCACTTGTCATCTGCTTGGAACCTGGCCAGTCTTCTAAGATGATCATGGTGTCATCAGGCATATCAAGTTTGGTGCATTTCATTATTCCTCCCTGAGTTGGAGTCTGACTAAAATTACCAAAGAGCATGGTCCCCCTCCAACCCCAACCCGCCTCCTACCCTTCCATTCAAGTTCCCCACAAACCTCTGAGCAGGGCAGCCTTCACAGGAACACTCCTCGGACAAAATACCCTAAGCTGGGCCTGGGGCCTGCTCTCATGCCTGTGGGGGGCAACCCTACTGCTTAACATCCTTTAGGCCCCAGCAAAGTACACCACAGCCCGTGCTCTCTAGGGATGGTGCCTCTCACCCCACAGTTGCTGTGCCCTATGCTGCAGTCAGTTGGAGAATCCACCACCCGTAGGTGGTAGTGCTGTTTTTTAAAGAACCCATAGAACGCACCTACAAATCTCTAAGGTTCATCTCCTCTCTCAGAGCTTTTCTCAGAGTAGATATCCAGGAACATTTTTTGAATAATTGATTAAAAGACTCAGCTTGTATTAACATTTGCCAAGTACTTTCTATATGGGTCCAAGAATGCATTAAAAATTCTGCGTGTTGTTTTAATTGGAAGTTACAGTCTCTTAAAGTTACTACAAGGGCATTGGAATATCAATTTCTGGAGGCCCCAAGAGGCCTAAGGAAATAGCAGAGCGTAGCAATGGGCCCCGAAGCGTGAAAGTCAGAACTCGAGTGTAGACAAAAGAGCCCAGAGATGGTTCCCACAAAGGATACTGCAAGCCAACCTGCTTTGTTCATCCCCAAGCACCCAGGGAATCCCAAATTCCTACTTCTGTCATTGTGGTGTGGATGAGGGAAGCCTGGTATTGACAAGGGAATTGGTAGTGCTAAACAAAATTGGTATTTTAAAACAGCTGTTTCTGGTATTTCATAACTAAATCTGGTAAGTTTACCCACCAGCTGAAATGTGTGATTCAATTCTTATGGCCAGAGGGTTTGTGACTGTCTCAGGAGCTGGGCTCTGCCATGTCACCACAGGCCCCGTCCAGCAGCACCTGCCCCGAGCTCCTTCTGTTTCTCAGCCTTATTTGAGAGCCTTACCTGGACTCCAGCACAAGCTCACTGACATGTTTTCCCCAAATTTTTATAAGAGCAATACATAAAAATTTAGAAAACAATTAAAGTTAAAAAGAAAATACGACCATAGTCCTACACTCAGAGACAGGCATAGTCACTATGTGAATACTCATCATATGTCTATGTAACTATCACAGCATACAACATTTTGAATCCTGTTTCTTTTAACATGGTCTCATGAACATTTCCTCAAGTCATCAAACATCTTTGAGAACCTATCCTTATACTCTATTCCATTCATTTCTAAAAATTACAAAATATACACTTGTAAAAAAAATTGAACAAGTACAAAAAGATAAATGAAAATTCCCATCATTCTCCAGCTTCCGCCGAGCCTCCCCCTATGGATGACCACTCCTGGCAGCTTGGGAGGTCACCCTCCCAAACCTCTTTCTACGTTAGTAATCCAGATGGGCTTGTAAATAATTAGATATATGTAGCTCACTGCTGTTTTACAGAACAAAATCTCACTCTGCATTCGGCTGCTTGTATGGGGAAGAGCGCAGTCAGGGAAAAACCACTACAATCACTATTCCCAAGCCAGTGCAGAGCTGGGCATTTGGGCTGGGGCCAGTTGATACCTTGGAACATAGTGCTGAAATGCCAAGGCCATTACAGCATTACTTTAGCCACTGGTGAGTGACCTCCAGCCTGTACTGTGTTACATGCTTCACATGCATAATCTCATTTAATCCTCTCAACAGCCCTGTAGGAGAGGACTGCTGTACCCATTTTACAGATGACAAGGCTAAGTAAACAGCAGCACTGCAATTTCACCAAGTACAATTCTAACTGGTACAGTGCCACCTATCTGTTCACTGATTTCTTTATTCATTCATTTGCTCTTCTACTTAACAAACATTCTACAGGTCAGTAACACAGCAGGCCCTAAGAATACCAGTGCACACCTGCTAATTTTGCGGAGAAGGGGAAGTTTGACCAATATCACTCAGGACAGTGTTTTCAAAACCCAAACTTGTTCACCTGAAGATTAGTCAAAAAGAACAAGGTGCCAGGACAATCCTACCAGTTCACTAAATAAGCCTCATGACAAAGGCATAATGGACAATGAGTCAACAACTTCAGGTGAAAAGCAACAAGCAATGAACACTTTTTATATCTTCCATTTACATTCTTCATAAAGCTTTCAGGAGAGCCGATACCTATAAGAAATACCTAGAAACTGAGGCAGGCGGATCACAAGGTCAGATCGAGACCATCCTGGCCAACAAGGTGAAACCCCGTCTCTACTAAAAATACAAAAATTAGCCAGGCGTGGTGGTGGGCGCCTGTAGTCTCAGCTATTCGGGAGGCTGAGGCAGGAGAGTGGCGTGAACCCACAAGGCGGAGCTTGCAGTGAGCCGAGATGGCACCACTGCATTCCAGCCTGGGTGACAGAACGAGACTCCGTCTCAAAAAAAAAAAAAAAGAAATACCTAGAAATGAAAAACATTTCCACTGCAGGAAGAAACTTTAATTTAAAACCAATTGTGAGAAACTAAAGTCATCAACTCTAATGGTGGCTATAAAATGTAAACTGGTGGCGTAGTTACTCCCAAGAATGTTAAATGCTCTTAAAGCTCAGCTTCTCATGCACCAACGGACCAAATGTCCAGCGCTGAGTCACTGAAAAGTGAGTGTAGAGAACCCCACCAACCTGTAGGTTTCCCCAAAAGGAAAAGTGGAATAATGAACAACTTACATACCCTTGTCTGTGAGATTTTTTCGAATGACTTGAATAGTAAGAATATCCAGAATAAGTGGATTCGGTATCCATAGCAATGGAGGGCTTGCGCTTGAGGAAGGAGCAGGTACTGTTTCTCCTTAGAGGTAGAAAATTTCACCTACCAGACTCCTAAAACCTCAAGGAGTCTGGAAATTAGAAGAGGAGCCACTCTTCAACAGGAACAAATTCTGGGAAAGAGGGAAAAAAAAAAAAAGACATTAATCTTCAGAGCCAACCTTAATGGGGCTGAAAGATAAATGACAAAGCCACACGTCCTCTCTGGGGTCTCTATCATGGAACAAGCGAGTGAGGGTGAAGCAACTGAACTGTAAATGCTCCACCCATGCAGCAACCAGTTTTCCCAGGTGTCTGGGAGGGAGACAGGATAGGCGCTGAGCAAGCTGAACCCCTACCACAGCAGCAGGAAAATGGGAGGCACTTGTCCACGTCCTCAGGATGACCTGACCCCTGCTCACTGGCTTTAGGAGGTGGCTTTCCACATCTGCGACCCTCCACACAATGCCCAGCCCCCCACTGCCAGTTTGCTGGTTAAAAAAACAATACCCAGCGAAGTTGCTTTTAAGGGATTTGGTCATAATTTCCAAAAGTCAATTAAAAAAAAAAAAAGATCTTCAATCTTTTTGATCTAGGATCTGAATTTCTGGGAATTTATCTGAGGGAACTGATTTCTTTTTTAAAGAAAAATTATTGTTGTCTCATTGTCTATAAATAATAAAATGCTAGAAACAATCTGAATGCCCCCAGAATACAGGAACAGGTAAGGAAAACATGGTTCATCCACCAGAAAAGTATCACATATGTTTAAAATGATCATTATAAAGAATAGAAACTCTTATAATGATGAATTTTAAAAGCAGGATACAGTATTGTTGATACACAGTGAACCAACATTACAGTTACAATTGTATAAAATTGCTTATGTAAGGACAAAGATTTTTAAAAGGAGACACAGAAAATGAAAGCAGGCAATTTATTATTTGCAGGCTCCTGGGTCTTTTCCCACATTTTCATTAGATATTGCTTTGCAATAAAAATAAATTGGAAACATTTCCAAGTACATTCCTGAGCTCCCACATGCTAAAATTTTTACTTCTAGAAAACCGAGATCCACAAGTTCTGTCTCTTTCTGCACCCCTCACCCCAGAGCTAGTCTCAGCTCAACAGGGTTCCTTCTTCCAGCCGCTGGAAGCTGAAACTGCAAACACAGCCAGTGAGATAAGTGTGAAGAAAAAACAAAGGAGCTGTAAATGCCATACCCTAACCCTCCTGGGAGGAGGCCAAGTTTCCCTGACCCCAGCAACAACACGTAAGTCTGGAGGGAATCAGGTCAGCAAAAATTGCCATACACCACCAATACAGCCCCCACAGCCTCTAATCCCAGTTAGGGTGTATTTACCCTTACCATTCATTCTTCCTGGGAGTCAGGTACGATCACTTCCAAGGTCTGCCACCCAGGGCCAGCCTCCTTTGCCCCTGATGCCCTGACTTACCATTTCACTTCTCCTCTGCCATCAGGAGCCCAAGGCTAGCCCTGGGGAAACCTGAGTTCTAGTCTGAGCCCAGCCACTGTTTAGTACAACCTGGGATAAGCCACTTGCTTTCTTATGCCTCAGTTTCCTCATCTGTTAAACAGGGTAAACCAACCAGCCACCGACCTCACAGGTAGATCTGAAAATATAAGCAGATACAGTTTCCAAAGGTGGGTTCCAATCTCGGGTTTTACTCACTTATTAGCTATCAGGCCCCAGTCAAAATTAGTAAACCTCTTTGAACATGTAACTGTAAAATGCAAATATCAGGGTTGCCGTGAAGACCAAATGAGCTAACAACTATGAAGGCACCCAGCGCGAGCTCCAGATGTGCTAGGTAAACGAAAGTCACTGTCTATCAGCACTCCCTTTGCGGGTTCCGAAATGCTTGTTCCTCTGTCTTTTTAATGAGAGAAATGCTTGGAAAGAAGCAGAGCAGACAGAGTCTCTGTGCCGGCCTTCCTGCCACAAGGCTCACCTGCAGTCAGACAGAATGGAGCTCACATCTCAGTCCGCTGCCTACTAACTAGCTGTACACCTGGGCAAAGCAGTTTCTCCTTGGAGCCTCAGAGACTTCCCAATCCATAAAAAGGAAGCAAGGCAGCCTATTATGGTGGGGGTTTGTGGGGGGAGGTAGCTGTAAAGATTAAATGTGAAAACACAGCAGGCCTTTTTTAAATGCTAAGTTTTGCTCCTGGACTTACCCTACTTTCCTAGAAGACTTCAAGGGCTGAGTCATCTTTTTTTCTGCCTACTGTCTCCACCATTTTCACTAGCAATTTCAATCAGCTTTCAACACCTCAGTCTCACTTCCTCTCTGCCCTGGGCTTTGCTGTTTTCTCACCTGCTTCATAACAGGCAGACGTCAACATTAGGATGTGCTTCGAAGATCTCCAGCCCTGAGTGAACTGAGATCCTCCCTGAAAGCCCCTCACCCAGCCTCTGCTGATCTGCAGATTCAAATGTCCAGTTCCCTGGCCCAGAACACCAATTTCCCACTCTCTTCTAGATTCATAATTAACCCTTCACAACTCCTACACTCTGCCTTGCAACCCATAACTCTGGATTCCCCATTCCATCCCAACTTCCAGCTACTTTTTGCTAAATGCTGCTGGAGTGTCTCAGAGGCAGGTGGCCCAGGCCCCCCAGATGTGGGCAGATCCAGCTTGGTGCTTCCTAGCTGTGACATCAGGGGGCAAATGTTTGCCTCTCTGAGCTTATCCAACCCTGCCCCATAAAAATGAGGTCATTTAATACTCTCTCTTCCCAGGGTTCTTGTGAGGATTAAATGAAACTGCAAAGGTAAAGTCTCTGGCACATGGTAACCCAAGTTTTATTCCCTTCCCCCTCTGCCAGAGGACTTCATTCCTTGTCCTCATTGAAAACTTGTGGCCATTCATTAAGACAACTCCAGGCTTGTCCCTCAAAGGAAACCATGGGTCCCAACTGCCCTCCAGGGAAAGGCTTTATCTAACTCTACCAACCACCCTAGTCCGGTTTCCCTCCCACGGTTCCTTCCTGTACTTACCAAAGGAATGGTCTATACATGCTGTCACTCCCTCCTTCTCCACTTTCAGTCCAAATCTCCATCCACAACACTCCACTGAAACAACTCAAAGTTGGCCAACAATTGCTATGAGCCAAGTAACATCCTTGTCCTCCTCCCCCAGTGCTTTTTATTTCATTTATTAGTCCATCCACCTCCATATTAAGTGGCACCTACAAGACCATGCTAGGCAATGCTAGGGCACAGCAATGACAAAGGCATGCTGCCTGCCCTAGCAGAGTTTCTCTGCAGCTGGCTAGCCTCCAATTTGATGCCGCTTATGTTACTACTTCTCCTCTAACACTCCCTCTCCTCTCCCCTTATCACGTTATCCCTTGACATTCAAAACTCTTCTCAGTCTTCTCCATCCACAGATTTCCTATGGCAGAAGCTCCTTGAACACAGCAACTACGTCTTACCTCCACCCAGGATATTTTGAACATAGCAGGTACCCAACAAATACTTACTGAAAGACTAAATCCCAAGTGCACATTTCCTACTGAGATTCCTCTTGCTCCCCTTGGGAATACCATCATCCCTCTCATAGGTGCTCTCCAGTATCCTGTCCTGTTCTTCCCAATTCCTCAGCTAAAGCAATACCCTCATCCTAAGGATCTAACCCTGTGCCACCTTCAACACCCTCTCTGATCCTCCCTTCACTCTACTGATTCACAGCCACCCACTTCCTCCAGGCTCCACCTACACAGGGCTAGACCACTACAAAGCCTCCAGGTGTCCTCACCAGCCTATACACAGCTCAGGCCCCTTCTAAGTCATACCGTTTCTAATAGTTACCAACTCTTATCCTATCCAAGATCTGAGTGAGGACTAAGAGAATGCAATAAGAGGCAAACTAATAAAATCCGAAGTGAACTTATTTTAAAAGAGTCTGAGCCAAGGTAAGAACTTCAACAGACTTAGTGGAAAAGGATATCCTGAAGCTTATCACTGCAATGATATATCTATGAGATAGTTCCCTTGCATACACAAGAAATTAACCAAACTCATGATAAGGTCAGAAGGAATCCCTTATCAGAAAAGACAATAAAGCAATGAAAAGGAATCAGGTTCCCAGGGTAATACACTGATAGGCTGTCACAGCAGCATGAATAGGACAGTCATATAAAGGTGGGAATATGGCTCCTAGAACCTGGAACTGTCTATCATACTGACCCCTGACATGACTTATATTGTGTTTGGCCCAGGCTGGGCAGCAGCCAGAGTGACCTTTTAAATTACAATGCAGACGTCACTTTCCTGTTTAAAACCTTTCCGTGGTGTCCCACTGCACTTTAAATAAAATACAAAAATCTTTCATTTGGTATGCAAAGTCCTCCCCAGCGCTCTAGCTCCCTCCTCCTTCTCTAGCCCCAGCTCCTTTAAGGTAGAGTCTTAGGGCTTTGGCAGAGCCCAGTATATCTGTTGGTACTCACCCTTTACATGCCCTGTTTTGCCAAATTCCTACTCATCACTCCTTAATTTAAATACTGCTCCTTTCAAGAGGCCTTTCCTGATCCTTCATTCTCAGTCAGGCTCTTCTCTAGTACCCTGTACTCTTCCTTTCTATCCAACTTCCAGTGATACATTTGTTTGTGTGATCACTTATTGTCTAGTTTCTTTACAGGCTGTAAGCTCCATGAGGGCAGAGGCACTTTCATGACTGCCTGTCTTTCCAGCTCCTAGGACATTATGGGTACCCTATAAATGTCTGCTGAATGAAGGGTTTTGTGGCAGATCTTAGGACATGAGGCCATAGATTCATTGTGGAAGAAACTTTAGAAATTATTTATTTTAAATCCTTAGTTTTAGAGGTGGCAAAAAAAAAAGATGCAGATATTAGATAGAGGCGTGATACCAGAACTATCAAAAAAAAAAAAAAAAAAAAAAGCTATACTACTGGCTCGCATGGCAGTCCCACTCAGGGGCAGAGTTCGTATGCCAGACACACTGAGTAAAAATCAGCAGCAGCCTCTTTCAGCCACTGCCCAAGAGCATCTTGCCTCACCGGTCACCCACCCCTTAAGAGTGTACTGCTTGGCACTGCTTGGGTAGGGGCTGGAGGCAAATATTAGGACAGGGCCAGGCTCATTGAACCACATCGCATGCAGGCAAGGTCAACAATGGGAGATAGGTGCACAGAGTGCTTCTAAGTGGCAGTGTCCTAAATTCTGGACTTCCTAGGCAAAAATGTCAGAAAGAACCTCGTTCACCACCCTTTATCAAAAGCAAAATGAAGATAAGCAGCCTCAAACAGAATTCTCTCCTAAAGTCATGTTCACTCATATAAAAATCCTACTACTTAATATGAAAACACAGTGTTTAGCAAATCGTATGAAGGAAATAATATGTTATGATAATGACCGTGGTAAACATAAGCTAACCTTCGCAAAAAGGAAATTATAAAAACATCAACAGCTCTGCCTAGAGCTATTAAGTAATTAAGGGAGCTCTGGTTTGGAAAGTTACTTTGTAAGGGTTACAGAGACACGCACTGAATTTAAAGAGAGATTTTGCTTCCTATTCAGTGAGTAGATCTATTTCCAAGGAAAAGTGGTATCTGGTACAACCATGCTTATATATGCTGTGTATATTATTCTGAATATTTGATTTTTACATAGAATTCTGCAGAGATTATGCTATTAATTATTATTTATATTATGTCTTGAAGCTAACATTCTTCTTAGGGGTACCCATTCTTAATTAAATGGCACTCAAGGGGAAAGTGACAATTGAAATAATTTTGTTTAGAGTCAACTATTCTTCTAGAGAGTAGCAATGAGACCAAATTGTGGGTGAAGAGCATTCAAATCCTGGCTCTAGTACTTAGCTGTGTGACCTCAGAACAAGTTACTTAACTGCTCTCTGCCTCAGTTTCCCTAACTGTAACAACAGATTTTATTTTACTTATATTATAGATCTGTGGTAGGTATTAAATGAGATAATTCATAAAAATTATTAGAACAGTGCCTAGCACATGGTAGGCACTCACAGCTGTCAACTACTACTAGTATTCACTAGAGTAAAATTCCTTCAGTTAGGAAGAACTGAAGGGGTTGTATGGCATATAACTTCTGTATCATTTTCACTGAACTTATACACATTTTTCTGGTCTCTGCTACCACCTTTAACTGCTACTATTAGCTATAGCTGAGTAACAAGTGATTTCTATTCTGTTTCTTACAGGCCTCTATTTACCATCCCCAGGTTGGAAGCAAATGTCAGAGAGACCAGAGGAAACCGTGTGTGTTTTAGTGGGTTTATTTGGAGGGGCATGGGCTGGAAAGGAGCGGGCAGAGATGCAGGGCAAATCTATAAAACATTTTGAACTTGTGGCCTATAAACCACCAAACATCATGCAGGTCACTGATGTGAGGATCTGCTGGGCTTATGGCATTTGTGACAAACCCAGTGATTCTTTTATTACAACAGCTTATAAATGAATGATTCTGGGTCATTATTTACAAGGAAAGAAAATGTCAACTTTGTTTTACTTGTTTCGCCAATGATTTCAACTCACCTTGCCAGAATAACTTCTCTTGGCTCCAGTCATTAATTACCCCTGAAACACCTCCAGCAGCTGGGTACAGATTTCTGAAGAGGTGTGAATCGTTAACATGTCTGGAGTTATGTGATGTATATTTGCTTGCAAGTGACTCCCTTGTTCCCTGCCAGATATTTAAACTTCAGAAAAATAGATCTCATGAGTACTACCTCCTCTGTAAATCTGATGGTACGGAGTCTGATCACTGTTGTCCTGTAACTGGGATTCAGAAGGACACTGCTAGAGACAACAGCACACACATGTATCCTTGCATCAAACTTCAATACTGCTAACATCAAACCAATACTGCTAACACCAAACCAATATTGCTAACAGAAACATGGTCCGATCACAAGCCTACCTAATCTTTTCCATCTAAAGGAAAATAGAATAGCATGATGCCCAAATTACATGCCCTATACAGCGAGACCCTAACCAGCTAGCTGATTTTACAGAGATGATGGTAATAGTCTAACAGTTTCTAGTTGTCAAGTGTTTACTATGTGTTAGATGCTGTTTTAAGTCACTTACATGTAATATCTCACTTAATCTGCATAACAAGCGTTTAAGAAAAATAAGACATTAATATCATGTTAGTTAGGGAAACCAGACTGACACAGGAGCCAGGGCTTAAACGTTGAGAGTCTAACTCCAGAACCTGTGTTCTTAGCTACAGAAAATTGACAGCACTGTAGCAATTACTAGAATTGTTTGTTTATATAGAGGAGTATAAGCAACAATCACAAATTGTCCCAAACCACATATAACCCCACTAAGAATTTTGCAATTTCAACTTCTACTCACAGGTTCAGTGTTCCAAGCATCGTGGGGCACTCAGGAGAAAAGAAATGGATCTAAAATAATTCTAACTCCTAATGAGCTCACAGCCCCAATGTGGAGACCTCCAATTAAAACACAATGTGACAAGGGCCCATCCCACCAAAATAGCTGATAAGGCCTAGGGTAGCAAGCACGGTGTGTGTATATAAGTGTGTTAAGGGGATGATGAAGGGGAGAATGCCTTCTTCATTCAACACATTTATCCTTCAAACAAAGGGTGACATGGAATTGTTGCTTGGTAAAGAAACTTTAAATTTCCTTTATGGTTTTGTCCTGTTGCTTAATACATAAGACAATAAAAATGTACTGCTTGGCAAGCAGTCCTTACAAATATATCACTCTCAAAATTCTTCTCCCATTTTACTTACAAATTAAGTTGCAAGCAAGCCTCACTGCCAACATTGTTAATAGTGAAATTCCACACTGAGTGTTTTCACTAATTATATTGAGAGACATCAACGTTTGGGAATGTTTAATGCTCATGGATAGGTGAAGCGTGTTATTTCTTTGAACTGGAAAAAGAAACAGTTTCCTCCCACAAATCAAAGCCCCAACTATATCACATTGATTTAATTCAACCCTAAAAACTCTATAATTAGTGGTTACAGAAAATGGCTAATTACCTCTCCCTGTATTCAGACAATTTCTGCCATCTCACTTGCAGAGCCTGGGAGCTGTGTACTCAACCCACCCACTGAAGGGAGAATGCTAATTAGCATTGTTGACTGGTGATACAAGTTATAATATTTTTCAGCAACCCCGTAAAATTTATAAACATGTTAGTGAAAATGCCAGATTCTTTTACAGTTTGTTAGCTTTTGGACTAAGTGTCTAAGAATACATTCATTTCTAACCAAAGCCAGGTCAAGAGTTTTAACAAAATGCATGGGCCATCTACATAATCATCATCATAAGGCGCTCTAACACTTCCTAAGGAGAATCTAAGGGAGCTCACAACACCTTCGCAGCGTGGGCATTAGACCTGGTTTGGAGAAGTGAAAACTGAGCAACAGATTTCTCTGCTCCAAGTCTCATCCGCTCATCACACAGCAGCCAGGCCGCGGCTCCGCCCCACTGCTGCCGCCACCACGGACGCGTTTAAATTTTTATAAAGCTTCACACTTCTCTAGGCGCGATGCTTGGGGCAGTTCAAAGACTGCAGAAGGAAATGAGGTCCTGCCGGTGGCGAAGGCTTCCCCGGCGCGGTGAGATTTCCTCCAGCGGGACACCCTGGGCAGAGACCCGCCGGGCGCCTCTGCTCCACCCCGGCGTTTTTGAAAGTAAACTCCTACCTGCCTGTTGCGCTCTCCGAGGCGCAACTGGACTCGCCCCCCAGGCCTCCAGGGCCGGCTCAATTTTTTTGTGAGCGAGGTGTGCACACAGACCAGCTCTGTCCCGGTTCCTGGCGAAGGGCCAGGCGGTGCCCAGGTCGAGCCCCGCCAGGGGTGGGAACCCCGGTGCGCGCCCGGCTCCCGCCCTGCACGGCTGCTGCAGCCGCCCGGTGCCTCCAACGCTCGGCCACTCCCTGCCGGCCTGCCCGCCGCCCCGGCACGCGCACCGAAGGGGCGCACTCCAAAGGCCAGCCCGGGGAGAAAGGGGCGTCCGAGGTGTGAGCAGGGAACCCCGGGACCCCAAGGAGTGGGGTGCGGCGGAGATCGCACGGCAGGGCCAGGAGGGGCGCAACGCATGGGGAGAAGAGTGGAGTCAGAGGAAGCACGACCCGGAGCGCTCCGGAGGAGGGGAGGGAGCTCCCGGCCCGAGGCGGGAGCCGGCGACCCGGGGTCGAAGTCCGGCGGGGCGAATGCGGGAGGAGGGTGCAGGGGCACGCGGGGTCCGAGGTGGGGGCGTCTCCCAGCCAACGGTCTGCCCCGGGGGCCGCCGCCGCGCAGCGCTCGGCCTCTCGCGGGACTCACCTCCGCGCCGGCCGCCCGAGCTCCGCGGCCCGCGGTCTCGGCTCACAGCGGCCCCGGCTCTGCGGCCTGCGCTGGGCTCCTGGAGAGGCAGAGCCCCGCCGCCGCCGCCGCTGCTGCACTGCTGCTTTCCGCTTCCTGTCCCGGCGCCGCCCCGCAGCCCGAGCCCAGCCCTGCGAGCCCGGCGCGGCCGCGAGCCAAGAACAGCTAGCGCTGCCGGCCCCGCCGCGGGGCCGGCCCACCTGCAGCGGAGGGCGGGGCTCGGCCGGCGTCCCCCTCACCTCGTCACCGCCCCGACCCCACACACCCGGGACACACACGAAGGCGTGCGCGGTCACACTCTTACACACGGACCAGGGAATGACACCTCCCACACTCATTCACCCTCATACACACACTCACCCTACACAGACGTGCACAGCCCAGTAACCCACTCTCTTCTGGGCAGACACACACACTATAAACACATGGCCCAGGGATTGATCTCCGACACCGCCCCCTCCCTCCCCCACATACTTGGAATCTCAAGCACACACACACACACACACACACAATCATGCACAAAATCCGAGCCCATTTGCCCTCACGAGCGCCCCCATCCACATATTCACACGGCTCAGGGACTAACCCCCCAACCCCACTCAACACACACTCATATACACACTTTCCAAGAACTGACCGACAAATATCCATATACACCATATCTCAACCCATATACACACACTTAAACTCACATGTAGCCCTGGAAATGACCCCACAAATAGACACACACACACACACACACACACACACACCCTACAAGCCACCACAGCAAGCCTCTCCCCTCCTCCTCCCTTATCAGAGCAGGCACTGCCGCCAGCCTAGTCTCCTAGAAACTGCTAGATGAGCACATCTCTGCAGGCAGGTAGCTGAAGCTTCAGTGCTGATTCCAACCAGGTACTGTTTCCTTTCTGAGCCTTTGTTTACCTGTCTGAAAAGTGGTGAGGATGCTGCTGTCAACCTTGCAGGATTGTGGTGAGGATTACAAAACAGTTGGCAACGATTTTCATGAATATTTGCACTTTTCTTAGTTGTCTTGTGTTGGTAGCATTAGGGTTCCTTACTGATCATCTCCAATCTAGCTTGGACCCAAAGCTGCTTACGTGGCAGGATTTTCCAGTGGAAGCAGTGTATAATGAAGTGCTGAATTTCCTAAGAGTTGTCTACAGGAGTATTGCGGGCATTTGGGGTGGGGAAATGCAGGCCCACCCTGACTAGCCTTAATCAGGGAACCTTGGCTCCAAGAACCCCTCACTCCCCTGATCACCTCTTCCTCATCCCTTCTAGACTCCATTTTCTCTCGCATATGTCACATTTCCTTGAGAAGACACCCATATGTTCAATGTGGCTGATTTTCACCACTCCTAGTCCCCAGGCTCTGCTGCCCCACTCAGTGGCCTAGACCATCTTCCTCCCCCACCCCCAGCCTCCCAGTAGGCTCCAGAGAGCAGATGTTGCTGACTCAGGCAGCCAGGTTCCTATGGGTAAAGCCAATGGTCTATTCACCCAAATCAGCACTCAGGTTCAGAAATGTAGAACATTATAAAAACATGTCTCTCTCATCTCTAAAATGTAGAACTTTCAAAGTTCAAACAGGCCAGGGATTTCCAATTCTAGTCATGTACCTGAATAGCTCCAATTAACACAGAGATCTTCAATGAGTTTTCAGGAAGTAATTCTAATTCACTTAGGTTCTTATGTCTAGCCACCTTACCAGATGATGTTTTGTGGGAAAGAGGGGTAGTTGCAAATAACCTATTTTAAAATAATAAATTCACCTTTAAATGCCATGTAGAGGCCAGGCTTGGTGGCTCACGCTTGTAATCCCAACACTTTGGGAGGCTGAGATGGGCAGATCACTTGGGGTCATGCGTTCAAGACCAGCCTGGCCAACATGGCGAAACCCCATCTCTACTAAAAATAAAAAAATTAGCCAGGCGTGGTGGCAGGCACCTGTAATCCCAGCTACTCAGGAGGCTGAGGCAGGAGAATTGCTTGAACCTAGGAGGCAGATGTTGCAGTGAGCCGATATCATGCCACTGCACTCCAGCCTGGGCAAAACGAGACTCCATCTCAATTAAAAAAAAAAAAAAAAAATGCCGGGGGACCTGGGCAAGATGGCTGAATAGGAACAGCTCCAGTATGCAGCTCCCAGCAAGATCAATGCAGAAGGCAGGTGATTTCTGCATTTCCGACTGAGGTACCCAGCTTATCTCATTGGGACTGGTTAGACAGTGGGTGCAGCCCACAGAGGGCGAGCTGAAGCAGGGTGGGGCGTCACCTCACCCGGGGAGTGCAAGGGATTGGGGAACTCCCTCCCCTAGCCAAGGGAAACCATGAGGGACTGTGCTGTGAGGAACAGTACATTACAGCCCAGATACTATGCTTTTCCCATGGTCTTCACAAACAACAGACCAGGAAAGTCCCTTGGGTGCCTATGCCACCAGAGCCCTGGGTTTCAAGCACAAAACTGGGCGGCCATTTGGGCAGACACTGAGATAGCTGCAGAAGGTTTTTTTCATACCTCAGTGGCTCCTGGAATGCCAGTGAGACGGAACTGCTCACTCCCCTGGAATGGGGGCTGAAGCCAGGAAGCCAAGTGGTCTAGCTCAGGGGATTCCACCCCCATGGAGCCCAACAAGCTAAGATCCACTGGCTTGAAATTCTTGCTGCCAGCACAGCAGTCTGAAGTCGACCTGGGATGCTGGAGCTTGTTGAGGGGAGGGGCATCTGCCATTACTGAGGCTTGAGTAGATGATTTTCCCCTGACAGTGTAAAGAAAGCCACTGGGAAGTTTGAACCGAGCAGAGCCCACTGCAGCTCCACAAAGCCACTGTAGCCAGACTTTCTCTCTAGATTCCTCCACTCTGGGCAGGGCATATCTCAGAGAAAGGCAGCAGATCCAGTGAGGGGCTTGTAGATAAAACTCCCATCTCCCTGGGATAGAGCACCTGGGGAAAGGGGCAGCTGTGGGTGCAGCTTCAGCAGACTTAAACGTTCTTGCCTGCCGGCTCTGAAGAGAACAGCAGATCTCCCAGCACAGCATTCGAGCTCTGCTAAGGGACAGAATGGTTCCTGAAGTGGGTCCCTGACCCCTGTGCCTCCTGACTGGGAGACACCTCCCAGCAGTGGTCGACAGACACTTCATACAGGAGAGCTCTGACTGGCATCTGGCAGGTGCCCCTCTGGGACAAAGCTTCCAGAGGAAGGAACAGGCTGTTCTTTGCTGTTCTGCAGCCTCTGCTGGTGATACGCGAGCAAACACGGTTTGGAATGGACCGCCAGCAAAGTCCAAAAGACCTGAAGCAGAGGGGCCTGACTATTAAAAGGAAAACTAACGAACAGAAACGAATAGCATCAATATCAACAAAAAAGACGTCCACACAAAAACCTTATCCCAAGGTCACCAACATCAAAGACCAAAGGTAGATAAATCCACAAAGATGAGGAAAAACCAGCACAAAAAGGCTGAAAATTCCAAAAACCGGAGCACCTCTTCTCCTTCAAAGGATCACAATTCCTCACCATCAAGGGAACAAAACTGGAATGGAGAATGAGTCTGACAAACTGACAGAAGTAGGCTTCAGAAGGTGGGTAATAACAAACTCCTCCAAGCTAAAGGAGCATGTTCTAACCCAATAAGAGGAAGTTAAGAACCTTGAAAAAAGGTTATAGGAATTGCTAACTAGAATAACCAGTTTAGAGAAGAAAATAAATGACTGATGGAGCTGAAAAACACAGCATGAGAAATTCGTGAAGCATACACAAGTATCAATAGCTGAATCAATCAAGTGGAAGAAAGGATATCAGAGATTGAAGATCAACTTAATGAAATAAAGTGTGAAAACAAGATTAGAGAAAAAGAATGAAAGGGAATGAACAAAGCCTCCAAGAAATATGGGACTATGTGAAAAGACCAAACCTACGTTTGATTGTTGTACCTGAAAGTGACGGGGAGAATGGAACCAAGTTGGAAAACACTTTTCAGGATATTATCCAGGAGAACTTCCCCAACTTAGCAAGACAGGCCAACATTCAAATTCAGGAAATTCAGGGAACACCACAAAGATACTCCTCAAGAAGAGCAACCCCAAGACACATAATCATCAGATTCACCAAGGTTGGAATGAAGGAAAAAAATGTTAAGGGCAGCCAGAGAGAAAGGTTGGGTTACCCACAAAGGAAAGCCCATCAGACTAACAGTGGATCTCTCTGCAGAACTGCTACAAGCCAGAAGAGAGTGGATGCCAATATTCAACACACTTAAAGAAAAGAATTTTCAAACCAGAATTTCATATCCAGCCAAACTAAGCTTCGTAAGCTAAGGAGAAATAAAATCCTTTACAGACAAGCAAATCCTGAGCTATTTTGTCACCAACAGGCCTACCTTACAAGAGCTCCTGAAGGAACCACTAAATATGGAAAGGAAAAACCAGTACCCAGCCACTGCAAAAACATACCAAATTGTAAAGACCATTGACACTATGAAGAAACTGCATCAACTAATGGGCAAAATAGCCAGCTAGCATCATAATAACATGATCAAATTCACACAGAACAATATTAACCTTAAATGTAAATGGGCTAAATGCCCCAATTAAAAGACACAGACTGGCAAATTGGATAAAGAGTCAAGACCCATTGGTGTGCTGTATTCAGGAGACCAATCTCATGTGCAAAGACACACATAGGCTCAAAATAAAGGGATGGAGGAATATTTACCAAGCAAATGGAAAACAAAAAAAAAGCAGAATTGCAATCCTAGTCTCTGATAAAACAGACTTTAAACCAACAAAGATCAAAAAAGACAAAGAAGGGTATTACATGATGACAAAGGGATCAATGCAACAAGAAGGGCTAACTATCTTAAATATATATGCACCCAATACAGGGGCACCCAGATTCATAAAGCAAGTTCTTAGAGACCTACAAAGAGAGTTAGACTCCCACACAATAATAGTGGGAGACTTTAACACCCCACTGTCAATATTAGACAAATCAATGAGACAGAAAATTAACAAGGATATTCAGGACTTGAACTCAGCTTTGGACCAAGCAGACCTAATAGACATCTATAGAACTTTCCACCCCAAATCAACAGAATATACATTCTTCTCAGCACCACATCACACTTACTATAAAACTGACCACATAATTGGAAGTAAAACACTCCTCAGCAAATGCAAAAGAATGGAAATCATAACAGTTTCTCAGACCACAGTACAATCAAATTAGAACTCAGGATTAAGAAACTCACTCAAAACTGCACAACTACATGGAAACTGAACAACCTGCTCCTGAATGACTACTGGGTAAATAATGAAATTAAGGCAGAAATAAATAAGTTATTTGAAACCAATGAGAACAAAGACAAAAGGTACCAGAATCTCTGGGACACAGAGTTTAGAGGAAAATTTTTAGCACTAAATGCCCAAAGGAGAAAGCAGGAAAGATCTAAAATTGATACCCTAACATCACAGTTAAAGGAACTAAAGAAGCAAGCAAACAAATTCAAAAGCTAGCAGAAGGCAAGAAATAACTAAGATCAGAGCAGAACTGAAGGAGATAGAGACATGAAAAACCCTTCAAAAATCAATTAAACCAAGAGCTGTTTTTTTTTTGAAAAGATTAACAAAATAGATAGACTGCTAGCCAGACTAATAAGGAAGAAAATAGAGAAGAATCAACTAGACACAATAATAAATGATAAAGGGGATATCATCACTGATCCCACAGACATACAAACTACCATCAGAGAATACTGTAAACACCTCTACACAAATAAACTAGAAAATCTAGAAGAAATGGGCAAATTCCTTGACACATACATGCTCCCAAGACTAAACCAGGAAGAATTTGAATCCCTGAATAGATCAATAACAAGTTCTGAAATTAAGGCAGTAATTAATAGCCTACCAACTAAAAAAAGCCTGGGACTAGATGTATTCACAGCCAAATTCTACCAGAGGTACAAAGAGGAGCTGGTATCATTCCTTCTGAAACTATTCCAAACAATAGAAAAAGAGGGACTCCTCCCTAACTCATTTTATGAGGCTGGCATCATCCTGATACCAAAACATGGCAGAAACACAACAAAAAAAGAAAATTTCAGGCCAATATCCCTGATGAACAGCAATGCGAAAATCTTCAATAAATTACTGGCAAACCAAATCCAGCAGCACATGGAAAAGCTTATCCACCATGATCCAGTTGGCTTTATCCCTGGAATGCAAGGCTGGTTCAACATATGCAAATCTATAAACATAATCCATCACATAAACAGAACCAATGACAAAAACCACATGATTATCTCAATAGATGCAGAAAAGGCCTTTGATAAAATTCAACACCCCTTTATGCTAAAAACTCTCAATAAACTAGGTATTGATGGAACATATCTCAAAATAATAAGAGCTATTTATGACAAACCCACAGCCAATATCATACTGAATGGGCAAAAGCTGGAAGCATTCCCTTTGAAAACTGGCACAAGACAAGGATGTTCTCTCTCACTACTCCTATTCAACATAGTATTGGAAGTTCTGGCCAGGACAATTAGGCAAGAGAAAGAAATAAAGGGTATTCAAATAGGAAGAGAGGAAGTCAAATTGTCTCTGTTTGCAGATGACATGATTGTATATTTAGAAAACCCCATCGTCTCAGCCCAAAATCTCCTTAAACTGATAAGCAACTTCAGCAAAGTCTCAGGATACAAAATCAATGTGCAAAAATCACAAGCATTCCTATACGCCAAAAACAGAAAAACCGAGAGCCAAACCATGAGTGAACTCCCATTCACAGTTGCTACAAAGAGAATAAATACCTAAGAATACAACTTACAAGGGATGTGTAGAACCTTTTCAAGGAGAAGTATAAACCACTGCTCAAGGAAATAAGAGAGAATACAAACAAATGTAAAAACATTCATGCTCATGGATAAGAAGAATCAATATTGTGAAAATGGCCATACTGCCCAAAGTAATTTGTAGATTTAATGCTATCCCCATCAAGCTACCATTGACTTTCTTCACAGAATTAGAAAGAACTACTTTAAGTTTCACATGGAACCAAAAAAGAGCCCATATAGCCAAGAAAATCCTAAGCAAAAAGCTGGAGGCATCATGCTACCTGACTTCAAACTATACTACAAAGCTACCTACAGTAACCAAAACAGCATGGTACTAGTACCAAAACAGATATATAGACCAATGGAACAGAACAGAGGCCTCAGAAATAACACCACACATGTACAACCCTCTGATCTTTGACAAACCTGACAAAAACAAGCAATGGGGAAAGGATTCACTATTTAATAAATGATGTTGGGAAAACTGGCTAGCCATATGCAGAAAACTGAAACTGGACCCCTTCCTTACACCTTATACAAAAATTAACTCAAGGTGGATTAAAGATTTAAACGTAAGACCTAAAACCATAAAAATCATAGAAGAAAACCTAGGCAATACCATTCAGGACATAGGCATGGGAAAGACTCCATGACTAAAATACCAAAAGCAATGGCAACAAAAGCCAAAATTCACAAATGGGATCTGATTAAACTAAAGAGCTTCTGCACAGCGAAAGAAACTACCATCAGAGTGAAAAGGCAACCTACAGAATGGGAGAAAATTTTTGCAATCTATCCATCTGACAAAGGGCTAATATCCCGAATTTACAAGGAACTTAAACAAATTTACAAGAAAAAAAAATCCCATCAAAAAGTGGGCAAAGGATATGAACAGACACTTCTCAAAAGATGACATTTATGCAGCCAACAAACATATAAAAAAAAAGCTCATCATCACTGGTCATTAGAGAAATGCAAATCAAAACCACAATGAGATACCATCTCATGCCAGTTAGAATGGCGATCATTAAAAAGTCAGGAAACAAGAGATGCTGGATAGGATGTGGAGAAATAGGAATGCTTTTACACTGTTGGTCTGAGTGTAAATTAGTTCAACCATGTGGAAGACAGTGTGGCGATTCCTCAAGGATCTAGAACCAGAAATACCATTTGACCCAGCCATCCCATTACTGGGTATATACCCGAAGGATTATAAATCATGCTACTATAAAGACATATGCACATGTGTGTTTATTGCAGCACTGTTCACAAGAGCAAAGACTTGGAACCACCCAAATGTCCATCAATGATAGACTGGATAAAGAAAATGTGGCACATATACACCATGGAATACTATGCAGCCATAAAAAGGAAGAGTTATGTCTTTTGCAGGGTCATGGATGAAGCTGGAAACCATCATTCTTGGCAAACTAACACAGGAATGGAAAACCAAACACTGCATGTTCTCACTCATAAGTGGGAGTTGAACAATGAGAACACATGGACACAGGGAGGGGAACATCACACACCAGGGCCTGTCGGTGGGTTGGAGGACTAGGGGTGGCATAGCATTAGGAGAAATACCTAATGTAGATGACGGGTTGATGGGTGCAGAAAACCAGTATGGCACATGTATACCTATGTAACAAACCTGCACGTTCTGCACATGTATCCCAGAACTTGAAGCATAATTTTTTAAAAATGCCATTTACTGTCCATTTTTCTCCAGTGATCTTAAGTGTTCAAGCTGAAAAGGTAAGCATTGGAAAACTTCTCAGGAACTGAATGATGGAGGCCTGCTCTAGCTCAAGGTTACTGTTACCAAGTGGTTCAGCCTCATTTGGCTTTTGCCCAAAGTTGAGTGCTCCAGCTTATCCTTAATTAGTAATAAAATTAATATTGTGGGTGCCACATGCCATTTCTTTGTTTCACTAATATATTTGCTGCAAATTCAATGTGGGAAGTGGGGTACTATGCACTGGATGATCTCAAGACTCTGTGTTCCACAAATGCATACAAATATTTCTCCCTTCTCATTCTCACAGCTTTCCCAAATCTTGGTATGCTGCAGTGATATGATGATGTATATGTTTTGGTTTTCATCCATGGTGGTTCCTGGCTCACATCTCCTGTGAGATTCTTATTTCCTAAGTGACTAGAGCAGTAAGGATATCTTTTGTTCAAGTATTTGACTTTTTGTCCTTGATTCCTGAAGCAGCTCTGGAAACAGTTTCAGAGTGATAAAGGTGAAAGACAGTCTTTTGTTATTTATAACAAATGCTTTTCACCCACACCTGAGCTTATGTTAATGAGGCAATTTTTGGGAAGTCCCTAGATAACACTTTGTAGCATTGGGGGAGAGATACTGGTTGTCGGGGAAACCAATTCTGTAGTCACAGGGTTGAAGGGTTCTGCCTGTGGTATTTATACATTATTGAGGAGATAGGATGCAAATAACCAATAGGAAGCAACAAGGTGAGCATTCAGATTGAGTGCTGTGGGAATTCAAATAGGAGAAACTGTTTTCTGTTTGGGAGACCTGCAGAAGTCTTCGTGCAACTGGTGGCTTTTCAACTGGGGCTTGGTGGATAGGAAAAATTTTAGTGGGTAGCTGAGAAGAAAAAATAAACTTAGTTTCTTCCTATTGTACTCTCACAATACAGAATGCTTTTCAGACCCCGCTGTAGGAATATTTCTCCACACACCAAGCTAGCAATCAATTCTGCAGCAGATACCAGCTGAGAGGAGAGGGGGGTGAAGGTTAAGCTGATCACAGTGGCCAATGATTTAATCAATCATGCCTCTGTGATGAAGCTTCCGTAAAAACCCCAAAGGACTGGGTTTGGGTAACTACCAGATAGGCAAACACATGGAGGCTTCTAGGACAGTGAAGAAGAACATATCCATGTGTCTAGAGGGTGGCAGAGCCCAATTCCACCAAGATGGAAGCTCCTGGGTGCCACCCTTCCGGACCTCCTGCTGTGTGTCTCTTCATCTGACTGTTGATTTGTATTATTTCAGATATCCTTTATCATCAACATAAGTGTTTCCCTGAGTTCTATGATCCACTGTAACAAATTAATCGAATCTGATGAGGGGGTTGTGGGAACCCTGATTTATAGCCAGTTGGCCATAAGTTCCAGAGTCCTGGACTTGCAACTGGCCGAAGTGAGGGCATTCTTGGAGGCTGAGCCCTCAGCCTGTGGGTCTTGACACTCTTCAAGTCCATAGTGTCAGAATCAATTTGAATTAGAGGATACCCAGGTGGTATCTCCTGCAGAATTGCTTGCTTGCTTGGTCTGTGGGAAAATCCCTTACACTTGTGGTCAGAGAAGCATTCCATGTTGTGAGAGTACATAGGAAGAACTGAGTTTGTTTTTCCTTCTCAGCTACCCACTGAAATTTTTCCTGTTCACGAAGACCCAACTCAAATGCCACCTGTTTCATGAAGCCTTTCACAGGTCTCCCAACCAGAAGTTTCTTCTATTTGAATTGCCATAGCACTCTGAATTTTTTACATTTACCTTATTGCTTTGTATGGTTATTTGTGTCTTATCTCCTCAATAATGTGTAAATACCATGTCTTATTTATCTTTTTTCTATCACAGATCTTTTCACATAGTAGTTGCTTTCTAAAATACTTAGCACATGAGTAAATGACTATAAAATACTTTTTGCCCTGGGAAGTTAATAATTTAACCAGAGAACAATCTAATTACAGAGTTTTTATATATGCATATAAAGGTTGTTAACAGAAGATAATACATAAAATGCTAAATGCATTAAATCACACTTTTTTAAGAAGTTACTTAACCAACCTCAAGAATTATGAATAAACCCCAAATAACAGGAGTTAAGTGAGAAAGGCCTCTGATCCACAATATAGACTGTGCAAAGTCTATGCCTTAAAGTAGAGAGAGTTGATAAACAAGTGACTCCCTCATACCCCACTTAGATACTGTTTACACTTGGTTTACTAACAATTCTAATAAACTTTACTATCTGATTCACTGTAGATTAGCAACACATCAAAAAGAGTCAGGCAGTGACCTCAGGAAGACCCCAGGGACTGCAAAGAGGATCACTATGAGGATTGTTTAATTCCAGAGCTCATGCCCTTCTCTTTTGCTCCTGACACACTGCACATCACAGAATAATGGCTAGGGATGCACAGTGCCTTCGTTGTAAAAGGTGAGATGGCCCTTCTGTATACAGTACTCTATTTGAGAAGACAGAGAAGATGTAAAATAAATATCAGAAAAATTTCCATCCAAAATGTTTGAAATGTTAAAAAGTGCCAATTCTTTAAAGGGCCATTTTCTGTAAAATCTACATATGCTTATTTTATGTCTGCTGGTTAATAATGCCAGTGATGAGGTGCTACAGTATGGTTCATTAGTGCCCAGTGAGAGAGTCACACAGGCCTGGATAGTTAGGGAAAGCTTCCCAAGGGAGGGTCAATTTGTCCTCACCTTGAGGAAAGAGAAATGGAATAGGCATAGGTGGAGGACAGTGGCTGGATCCCAGGTGCTCAGTATGTACATGTTGAAGAATGGTTCAACAGTGTTTCTGTTTGGAGTGTGGGCCAGAGAGAGGAAGAGCAATGCCTGGTATTTACTCAAGGGCAGGGAGCAGGGCAGTCAGGGTCAAGATAAAGGCTTATGCTGAGACAAAGAGGATTCAAAATTGAGTGGCCAGGATTAGAAGGTAGAGAACCTGGAATCCAACACTGATGTTTGGATTTTTTTTTTTGCTTAAGAGTACGTGCTCAGGCACCACAGATAAACCTGAAATGTTCTTTCCAAGTGTTTTAAAATTTCATTTTTATTTAAGTTTATTTTTTAGAAACAGTCTTACTATATTGCCCAGGCTGGACTCAAATTCGTGATCTCAAGCAATCTTCCCACCTTAGCCTCTAGGACTATAAGTGCATGCCACAGTGCCTGACTTTTATGATATCTTCTTCTGGTATCTACTATGTGCTAGGCAATATGTTAGCTACTAGAGATATAAAATTAGGTAATATAACATTGATCAGTGATTCAACAATTAATTCAACAAACATTTATTGAACACTCACTGTGTACCAGTTACTATTCCAGTCTCTGGGGATATATTAAAACAGACTAAAGCTTCTGTACTCAGAGAGTTCATATTTTAGTGGGGAGAGATGCACAAATGAGCATCATGTGTAGTATGTCCAATGGTAATGAGTGCTAAGGAGAAAATAAAGCAGGAAAGGACATGGAGAAGTGGGGTGAGGGTGCATACAGCACTCTCCTGGAGGAGCTCAGGTGCTCCAGGGCAAGACTGCTACATAAACAAAGTCTTCCCATCAAATACCATAGTGCTGATAGTGCCAGTGCCCTGACAGAGACCAGAGGCAGGATGGGAGCACCATGGGAGCACAGAGAGAAGGACTAGCTAAATCTGCAAAAGTGGCATGGCTTCACCTGGTTGTAACTCTGGAACCAGAAGGAAAAGGGTGTATTTGGCAGTTCAAGGGGGAGAGAGCATTTTGGGCCAAGGCACAGAAGTGTGACAGAGTAGATCCAGGAAGGCACATTTGTGACTTTCATGCTAATGGACTTCACAGGTCTGAAGAAACAAGGTGCTGAATGTGGGGGTGTTTCAGGGGAAGGAGAGGCAGGTACAGAGTGTTGAAGCAGGACAGCTCTGTGGGGCGCCTGTTGGCAGTTTGGCATCATGGGAGCATAAGAGAGGAAGCAGGCTGGGATACGGGGGAGAGAGTGGGGATGGGCCTGGAACAGGAGCAGCGCCAAAGCTCAGAGGGCCCTGCATGGCAGGCTTAGAAGTTTAGATTTTGGCCAGTCGCAGTGGCTCACATCGATAATCCCAGCACTTTGGGGGGCTAAGGCAGGAGGATCACTTGAACCCAGGAGTTTGAGACCAGTCTGAGCAACATAGGCTCTGTTTCTACAGAAATTAAAAAAAAAATTAGCTGGGTGTTGTGGCTCATGCCTATAGTCCCAGCTACATGGGAGGCTGAGGTGGCAGGATTGCTTGAGCCCAACAGTTTGGGGTTACAGTGAGAGTGAGCTATGATTGTGCCACTGCACTCCAGCCTGGGCAACAGAGTAAAACACTGTCTCCAAAAAAAAAAAAAAAAGGTTCAGATTGTATCTGATGGACAATGGGGAGCCACTGGGTTTTTACGGAGAGGAATAAGATGAGCCAATCTTGACTGCAGTGTGGAGAGTGGTTTGGTGGGTGGGAAAAGTAAAGGCAGGGAGACCAAATGGGAGGCTGGTGAGACCATAGGAAGCCCAGAGAGGCCAATAGCCCTTAGTTAATGCAGCCTTCACAGGCAAAGCTCAATCACAAATGGGGAACCAGGCAGAGGAAGAAGCTCAAGGAGAAAAGGTTAGTTTAATTCTAGGCATGTTGAATGTAAGGGACCTGTAGGATGTGCAGGTGCAAAGAATAATAGTTCACATTACTGATCATTCGTTATGTGTCAGGCACTGTGCTAAGCATTTTATGTCTTATTTATTCCTCACTACAACTGATGATGTAGGTGGATTTTACAAAGAGAAAAACTCAAGCACAGAAATGTTAACTTGCTTGAGATCAACAGCTGCTAACTGGTGGGGCAGGCTTTGAACCCAGACTGGCTGAACATAGATTCCTCATTTTTGATCCATAAGCAATACTGCTTTCTAACAGTATAGATTTAGAACTCAGGGGAAGATAGGCTAGTGATAGTGACTAAAGGTTTCAGAGATTACATATAGCTGGCAATGCAGTAGAGAAAAGAACAAGAAGTGGGTAGAGGAATACAGACCGTGTGAAGCAGAGATAAGATAGGGAGTGTGGCAGGGGCTGTTGTTTTGTTTTGACATGAGAAACACTGAAACCTTTGTATAGACCAGGGAGAAGCAACCAGACGGGTTCAAAATTTAAGAAGGGGTAACTTGTGGGACAAAGAAGATGTGTGATGGAGAGCACAGGTGGAAAGACTAGCCTTGTACAGGTGCAGACAGAGGTGAGACCACCGGTGAGTGCAGGAGGTCAAAGGTGCCTCAGTATTTGCCATGAGGTAGGAGGCAAAAAGCTCTGCCAGAATCAGGGGGGCCAGGAGATACAGTCAGCCAAGAAATAGAGCCAGCTGGGAGAAGACATGTATCTGATGGCTTCTCAGGGCCCTTTGAGAATTTGATTGCCAATGGGATGGAAACTACCGAAAAACCGCACATTTCCCAAATTTTTGCAAACAGTTTGAATGGGCCCTTCGAATTGAGAAAATTGCCAAGGGACCTAATTGGTTCCTTGCAGGGGCCCTAGACATAGCAGTCTCTAACAGCTCTTCTGTGTCTAAGAATTTTTATCTTTGATGGATTGAGTTTCAGGCGAGGGTAGGATGTCCAAGAGCAAACTTAAAAAAGCAGTTGAATGGTGGGATTTTCTACTAAATAGCCTTGCCTGGATTTGAGAGTGTAGTATACAAACAGGAAACAAGCTTGTTCTGTGGAAAGCCACTGGCCCACAGGAGCCTAAGCAAGCAGTCATGGTCTGTGGACCAAGTGTACTAACTCCCAGGCGCGCCAGTCACTGGTGTCCCGCCAGGCTTCTCTGCAGGCCCTGGCAGGCAGGCCCACTCCCAGGCCCAGTGGCTAGTGTTACCTTGGGGGTTGGGAGGGACCCAATGTCAGATAGAGATCTCAGGTCGCAAAAGTGAGATCCTGCCAAGACTACAGCCAACCCCTCACTTTGGCAGCCTTGTTGTCATTGAAAAGGATACAAGTCAAGCAGAGAGAGAGTCTGATAAAGACACCAGTCCGTGCATGTGGCCTTAGGGCTGCTGGGTGCTCCCCAGATGATTCCACTTGCCGGGGCAGTGCAAAGGATCACACTCAGGGCCAGTCATGGGCAGAGCTGCACCAGGCTAATACCACCTTCTGAAGACCCAGAAGTTTCTTCTCTAGTGTTGTTTATTTCATCTGTGGCATCATCATCAGCAATTCATTAAACTATTTATGAGAAACACTTGAATAACACACCACATACAGTGTTGAACTAATTATTTGGACTGACACCAGGTGGCATTATTTCCCCAGGGTGAACCAGCCTCCAGAGCTTCTGGCCCAGGCTGAGACTCTTTCTGGCTGTGGAGGAAACGCAGGCATGCAAGGAAGGCCTTGGCTCCTGGTCTGCAAGTAGTCCGCCCTGCCCTCCCTTCTGAGTTACAAGTGGTCTCCATGGGAGCTGCAGAGAGGAGGGCTAGGTCTGGGCATGGTAGGACAACACCGTTAACCCATCTTAGCAGTCAGACTTTGTATTAATCATGCCTATTTATTTTCTGGATTTCTGATGCTTTGACATCTGGAGGCCTGCTTCCCAGGGTTAGTTAGTTCCTAGTGATAGTAAAGGCTCACCCATAAGCATCCTTTTTGTGTGCAAACGAATCAATCCAGACCCTGTACCCCAACCAACTCCTTTACTGAGCTCTTGCAGGGGTCAGATACTGGGCCATTATCCCCCTGCCCAAATCACTCCAGGGTCAGATACCAGAAAAATAGAGACAGTCCTCACACCCCAGAGCCTGCTGATGTTATTTAAACTAGCCAATCCTAAGCCTGCTTACCCTGCTTGGCCTGTTTCTTCCCATAGGGACCACAATAAAAGCTCTTGCCCATGTTTCCTGCCTGCTCTGTCTGCCTCTTGGCCGACTGTGGTGCGTCCCTGTGTGGCCTTGCACAGCATGGCATGCATTCTCCCCTTAGGAACTATGAGGAACCAACTATCTTTTCAATGGCAATTGTCTCCTGATCTGTTGGCCTCACCATACCCCAGTATAATAAAACCTACTTTTTTTTTTTTTTTTAAGATGAGTCTCGCTGTGTTGCCCAGGCTGGAGTGCAGTGGCGTGATCTCGGCTTACTGCAACCTCTGCGTCTCAGGTTCAAGCAATTCTTCTGCCCTCAGCCTCCCAAGTAGCTGGGATTACAGGGATGCACCACCACACCCAGCTAATTTTTGTATTTTTAATAGACACGGGGTTTCACCAAGTTGGCCAGGCTGGTTTCAAACTCTTGACCTTAGGTGATCCACCCCCCTTGGCCTCCCTAAGTGTTAGGATTGCAGGCATGAGCCACCATGCCCCCCATAAAACCTACATTTTAAAAAAGGGTTTGTATTCAATCTTTGCTGATTTGTGAACTATATAAATGAACAGACAGAAGCAATTAATATTTATTGTGTTTTTACAATGTGTCAGGCATTGTAATAGTCATTTTTTATCTATTACTTATTTAATGGTAATTTCCAAAATCAAGTAGGTTAAATAACTTTACCAATGTCACAAGACAGGCTAAACTCAGGTCTTCTGGTTCGCAGCTCAGGACTTTCCTACCACACTATTTGTAGATAACTAAGACAAATCTCTTTTTTCTTTTCTTTCTTTCTTTTTTTGTTTGAAAGAGATGGGGTCTTGCTATGTTGCCCAGGTTGGCTCAAACTTCTCCCCGCCAGCCTCTCAAGTAGCTATGACTATAGGTATGTGCCACCGTGCCCATCAGATTTCTTTCTTCTTTTCTTTCTTTTTTTATTTTGGTTTGTTTTTGAGATGCAGTTTTGCTCTTGTTGCCAAGGCTGGAGTGCAGTGGCATGTTCTTGGCTCACTGCAACCTCCACATCCCAGGTTCAAGTGATTCTCCTGCCTCAGCCTCCTGAGTAGCTGGGATTACAGGTGCCCACCAACACATCCAGTTAATTTTTTGTATTTTTAGTAGAGATGGGGTTTTACTGTGTTGGCCAGGCTGGTCTCAAATTCCTGACCTCAGGTGATCCACCCTCCTTGGCCTCCCAAAGTGCTGGGATTACAAGCGTGAGCCACCCTGCCCAGCAGATTTCTTTTTGTTGTTTCTTTATTCCTCTTTCTTTCCCTAATTAATGATCACTGTCCAATCCTCACCACCACTTTTCTAGCTATCCTTTTCTTAAAAAAAAAAAAATTCCTCTGCAGCATTATTTGTTTCCTCCCCTCCCAGGTGAAAATATGAAAGACAAATAAATTGTAAGTTACAGAATAAAACAAAGTTCTTAATTTTGATTACAAATGTTTTTAAGTTTGGATCTTAATATTTTTATATTTTTAAGTTTAACAATACAGTCTTCAAACATGTACTTTGTTTTAAATGTTTTTTTAAAAAAACATGAGGGCCACAATAGACTAACAGGGCCAGATTTATTCTCCTACCTGAAATAACTATGAATTAGGACAAAATATAGGAAACAACAGGATTCAAGAAATTGGACATCAGGTAACAGAAGACCATGATTCCTGAGAGACTGAAAACAAATTAGGTATTCCCTACAGTTGTCACAGCTTGCTGTCTAGAGGGAATTTTTAGGTTGTAGAGGGAGAGGAAACCCAAGCGGAGACTATTGATCTCCTTGCCTTGAAGAGGGAGGCCTAGGATCTCAGGGAGGCCAAGGAGACTAGAGTTTGCAGGACAGAGTAACAGAGATGAGAGGGCTGCAGAGAGAGAAAACCCTGGAAATCCACAGCGAATCCCCTCAAGCATTCAGCTGAGTCCTGTTGAGTGCAGATGTGTGAGGAGAGAATCCTCTGAATGGATAAGAGGGAACAGTACCTAGAACTCACACAGGAATGTAAATAGTGCCTGTTATGACCAGCCAGGCTGAAAAACCTCAGTTTGTGGAGCACTGGGTAGTGTAATCAGAAAGGTATTCCCTCAGTAGTGGGACAAAAAGCCCCCTAGTTGAAACATTGCTCAGGTTGTGCCAAACAAAGCTTAGAAGCAAGACCTGAAAGTGTCAAACTCTTTCTAATAACTCTGTATTACAGAACAAAGTTCAAGGATATTTATGAAATGCACAAATATCTGTCACCCAATAAAGCAAATTTACAATGACTGAGATCCTGTAAAAATTACCAAACATATAAAGAAGTATACAGGAGAAAGTGAGCCATAACAGGGAGGACAATATATCAACTGAAACTCACAAAACGGACATAGATGATAGAAGCAGAAAAACAACATCAAAATGGTCATCTTAAGTTGTATCTCATATATTCAGAAACTTAGGTGAAAGATTAAACATGATAAGTAGAGAAATGAAAGACGTAAAACAAACCCAAGAGCATGGTAATGGGTTCATTGGGGGCCCTTCTCTGTGGGCCTCATAGCGTACCCATGCCAGTGTAAACTTCAGCCTTGAACCATTGCCCAGCCTCCTTCCCATGGGCTGTGTGTAGCGAAGGGGGTTGCACAGTGTCAAACAAGCAAAAAAATCCAAGTTGAGCTTCTAGAGATGAAAATTATAATTTCTGAAATAAAAATTACACTAGATAGGATTAACAAAAGTTAAGACATTGCAGAAAAAAAATTAATAAACTTGAGGACATAGCAATAGATACTATCCAAAATGAAACACAGAGAAGGCCAGGCACGGTGGTTCACACCTGTAATCCTGCACTTTGGGAGGTTGAGGTGGGCAGATCATGAGGTCAGGAGTTCGACACCAGCCTGGCCAACATGGTTAAACCCCATTAAAAAACACAAAAATTAGCTGGCTGTGGTGCCTGTAGTCCCAGCTCCTCAGGAGGCTGAGGCAGGAGAATTGCTTGAACATGGGAGGCAGAGGTTGCAGTGAGCCGAGATTGCGCCACTGCCCTCCAGCCTGGGCAACAGAGTGAGACTGTGTCTCAAAAAAAAAAAAAAAAAAGAGACATAGAAAAAAATTGAAAAGTGAACAGGGCATCAGTAAGTCATGGGTATAATATACATGTACTAGGGGTTTCCCAGGAGGGGGATAGAAAAAATACATGAAGAAATAATGGCTCCCAACTTTCCAAATATCATGAAAATGATAAACTCTCAGATTCAAGAAACTCAATGAAACTTGAAGAAAATTGCTCAACAACATCACATTGCTCAAAGCCAGTAACAAAGGGAAAAACATTTGGGGGGATGAGGGGCACAGGGAATGGAGACATTACATACAGAAGAACTAAGAGAAGAATAACAGCAAATTCATCATCAGAAACAATGCCAGCATGAAGACAATGGAGTAACATCTTTAAAGTACTGAAAGAAAAAATGTCAGTTTAGCATTCTACACAATATACTTTTATCTCCATTGAAAATATCTTTCAAAAATGAAGGCAAAGTAGATAAATTTTTAGACTTAAAAAATCTGAATGTATTAATCACCAGCAAGTTTATGCATCTTCTGCAATGTCTAATCAGTTGTTAATCCCATTCAATGTTTTTTTTTTTAATTTCAGACATTGTAATTTTTAATCCTTAAAGTAAGTTTTATTTTGGTCTCTTTTATATCATCCATGTTTTTACTTAATTTTTTGGAATAACTATTTTAATGCCTTTGACTGCCAAATTTAACATCACTATTAATTCTGTGTCATTTTCAGATTATTTATTTACCCCCTTATTTTAGTTAATATTTTCCTGCTTTTCATGTTTTGTAATTTTTTACTGGATGCTAGACATTGTTAATTTTACCTTGTGTGCTGGATATTTTTGTATTTCTATAAATGTTCTTGAGCTTTGTTCAGGGATGCAATTAAGTTACTTGGAAACAGTTAGATCCTTTCAGGTATTGCTTTTAATATATGTTAGGTGGGACCTGAGTCATATTTAGACTATGGCTCATTATTTCTAAACACTGAGGAAGATCTTTTGGAGTACTCTACCCAATGCCCCCTGAATTGTGAGGTTTTCCAGCCTGGCTGGTATGATTAGGTACTATTCCTAGTCACTGTGAATGCCATGTACTGTTTCCTCTAATCCTTTTGGGTAGTTCTTTCCTCAGTCTCAGATTGTTTCCCCTCACCCATGCACTGATCAGTATCCTGTAGAATACTTGAGAGAGACCCTCTGCAGATCACAGTTTTCTCCCTCTGCAGTTGTTGACTTTCTGGTACTCTCTACCAAAAACTCTAGCTACCTTAGTTTCCCTGGACTCTCAGCTCTGTCTCCTCATCAGATAGTATTCTAGGCTTTTCCTGGGTTTGCTTTCCCTGAACCAGAGCCAGGAACTCTCCCAAAGGAGTATACCTGGGCAATCATAGGTCTCACTTTGTTTGTTCTCTATCTCTCAGGAATCACTGTCTTTTGTTGACTAATGTTCAGGGTCCTGAAAATAATCATTTTGCATATTTTGTCCAGTTTCTTGGTTTCTGGCAGGAGTGTAAATGTGGTCACTATTATTCTGTCTTGGTTAAAAACAGATGTCCTAGATCATTTAACATTAATTATAGATGTGGTTGGCTTTACATTACCACATTGCTATTATTTTCCTTTGTTTGATTTGTTCTTTTCCTGCCTTTGGTTGTATTAGTTATTTCTTTGATTTCATTTTATATCTATTATTAGTTCATTTAGTTATACTCCTTTTTAACTTTTTCAGTGGTTGACCTTGGGTAGCTAATATACATTTTTTTATCTTATCTTTCTTTCAATAGTATTATACCAGTTCATATGTAGTATAAGAAACAACAATATATTTACAATCTCTCTTTCCAATTATTTTGTGCTGTTTTTGTCATATAGTTTACTTTATTTTACAAACTGTACAATGCATTGTTATGCTTTTTATCTTTAGTTAGCCAAATATCTCATAATGCAATCAAAAAATAGAATGCCTTTTATATTTATCTTAATGTTTACCTTTTTGTGCTCCTCCATTCCTTGATTATATTCAAGTTTCAATTTGGTTATCATATTCCTTTTACATAAAGAACTTATAACTTAACATTTCTTATAGAACCACGTCTGCCTGGAATTAATTATCCTAGATCTTGTTTGTCTAAAAAAGTCATTATCTTACCTTCATTCTTGAGATATTTTTTTCTGGGTACAAAATTCTTGACTGAAAGGGATTTTTTCCTCAATTTTTAAAAGATATCACTTCATTTTTTTTTCTGGCTTGTATAGCTTCGTACAAGAAGGTTGTTGTATTTCTAATCTTTTTTTCTCTATATGTGTTTATTTTCTCTGGCTGCCTTCAAGATGTTCTCTTCGTCTTTGGTATTTAGCAGTTTGGCAATGATGTGTTTAGGTGTTTTAAAAGTGCATCTACTGCTTGGGGTTCTCTGTATCTCTTAGATCTGTTTTTTCATGTATTTCATTTTTTAAAAAAAAATTATTATGTCTTTAAATATTTCTTCCACTTTGTCCTCTTTCTCTTCTTCTAGGATTCAAATTACATACATGTTAGGCCATTTGATATTGTCCTATAGCTTTGAATACTTTGATCTTTTTTTTTCATTCATTTATCTCTTTGTGTTTTAGTTTTAATAGTTTCTATTGACCTGCTTTCAAGTTTTCTGTTTCTTTTCTCAGCTGTGTCTACTTTACTCATCGGCTTGTGAGAGGAATTCATCCCTGATATCATGGTTTTAATTTCTAGCAGACATTTTCTCTCATTTCCATTTTTCTGCTGAAATTTCCAGTTCATGCATTTATATTTTCCCATGGAGCCTTTAACATATTGTTTAGTTAGGTTAAAATTTCTGTCTGATAGTTCCAATGTCCGGATTTCTCTGATTCCGGTTTTGTTGATTCCTTTACCTCTTGAAGATAGGTTGTTTTCTCTTGCAATTTTGTCTGTCTTACAATTTTTTTGTTGAATGCTATACATCATGTGTAGAAGAACAGTAGAAACTGAGGTAAATAATATTTATAACTTGTTAAGATTCATAGACCTGGCAGGAGGTTTTGCACAAACCCAGCTACCAGAGTATGAGTCTGGCAAGGTAGAAAACCCACACAAGTCAGAGAAAGCAACTTGTTATGCACCAATAGGCAGCAAGAATCAACAGAAGCCTAGGATCCATGGTGAGCCAGTCCTCCAAGGCTCAGGAAAGCTGTCCACAGCAGATGGAGTCTTATCTGCATGTGTCCCACTTTGTACCAAAGCTAAGGGACTCCAAAATCATGGCATTCTGGGTTTCACTCCCCAGGGGAAACCTGGATCACTGTGCACAAGTGTTGTAGGACATCCTGTTCTAGGAGAAATGAGGACAAAGCCCAAGCTATTCTGGACAGGTACTTCTTATCTCAGCATATTGCTTTCTCAGAACATTGTTCCAAATTGCAAGCAAGAGGAGGAAGAGCTGGGTTAACCAAGGTCATTTGGGGACTTGTCCTGCACACCTGGAAATAGAAATGCCTCTTCTACTCTTAGGCCGTTAGTGTGTATGTAGGAATGGGAGATGGGTGTTGAGCTAGACTAGTCAGGAGTTGAGCTGGTTTGAGCTTCAAATTCTTCTAGCAGTAAGATGCCATTACCATCTTCTTATTGTGGGTCTGGGGTGCTAGTGAGTTTCTCCTGGTGTTTCTGCTTCCCCCTAAACGTTTCACTGTTCTTTGAGTGCTTACACCACAGAAGGGAGTCTCTCTTACTGCTACTCCCCTGTCCTCAACAGTAGAGGTCTTGTTACTCAGTGCTAGGCTCATGGTATGGCAGGAGATGTTCTCTTGTCCTGGACTGGCCTCAGTCTTAGGTAGACCCTGAGCACCTGGGACTGGGGATGACGCTTTATTGATGTTCCTGCACTCCTCATTGTGGTAGGGAAACTCTGTTTTGTATTTGTTGTTAGTCCTGGGTGGAAATGGACTGCCACGTCCCAGCTGTGCAGTACTATTCTTGGTGTCAGCATAGGATTCTGGACCCAAAAGGTTTCCTGCCTTCCCTAGGAGTAAAGGGCTTTTTGCTTCTACTCTTCCAGCAGCAATGACTCTTTGCCCACGTCCTGGGAAATGGTTTCCTACCTTCTCCAGAGAAAGATGGGTTTTACTTTACTATTTTCCAAAAAGTCATGGTTCTAAACAGCTCACTACCTGTTCCCAAGTGGCATCATGCTTTTTTGTTTCATAGAAGAAAAGAGTCCAGAGAAGCAAGTAAGCAGGCTGTGTGCCTGTCCCCCAGCTATTCATTGCTTATACCATCCCCCTTCCCCTGCAAGTGAGGAGGCTCTCGCCAGTCTCTGCCTGCCCCCAATCTTTGAGGCTCATGAAGAAGAGCTTGCCAGGGAGAACAAGCTCTCCTTGTGTCCAAAGCCCCCAGCCATTCCAAGCTGACATGCTGGTCCCTCCTGGGCCCCTAAGAATTTGCTAATATATTAGTTTGCTTTTTCTTACTCGCTTGTTTGGCAGCCATGTCTTTCTCCCATGCTCTGCCAAAGGAGGGACTGTATGTGTCCGATCTTGCTTTTGAGGGTCTCGTCCCTCTCTGGAATTTGGTTTACTTGGTGCCTGTCTCTCGTGGGCTCCATAAAACCTGTAACTTTGTAGCTTATCCAGCTTTTCCTTATTGTAGAGTGGGAACATCATTCTTTCCCACTTTCTTCATCCTGAAAGAAGTCCCATTTTCTTATCATGGGATTCTCTCTTTGTTCTCAATGACCAGTAGAGGTGAGTTTTTCATTTTACACACAGGAAGCTAAGCTCTCAGAGAGGTCTTGTTCCTTGACTGGCAGGTGATGAGGCTGGGACACCTCAGCTATAATGAAGACGGTCTTCATTAGGACGGGGGAGCAGGAAGCCATGGAGAAAGCCTGAGGTTCCTGGGAGGTGAGAGAGCATGGGAAATAGAGACCCACCCCACCAAGAGCGCAAGGGTCGTCAAGACACACACCTCTATCAGAGGCAAGAATACATCCAGCAACCAAGAATAAAAACCCTGACTGAATGGATTTCTGAAATACCCCTGATCAGGAGTGATCCCCGACACAGAGTGAGGAAGAACTGTGAGATGACTGTGATGAGACCTTCTGCCACTAGTATGGTTTGGCTGTGTCCCCACCCAAATCTTTTCTTGAGCTGTAGCTCCCAGAATTCCCACGTGTTGTGGGAGGGACCTGGTAGGAGATAATAGAATCATGGGGGCAGTTTCCCCCACACTGTTCTTGTGGTGGTGAATAAGTCTCATGAGAGCTGATGGTTTTATAAGGGGAAACCCCTTTCACTTGGCTCTCATTTTCTCTCTTGTCTGCTGCCATGTAAGATGTGCCTTTCACCTTCTGCCATGATTATGAGGCCTCCCCAGCCACATGGAACTGTGAGTCCATTAAACGTCTTTTTCTTTATAAATTACCCAGTCTTGGGTATGTCTTCATCAGCAGCATGAAAACAGATGAATACAGCCACAGTTCACTGCATGCAGGATCAAGGACCACCTGGCTCTACCTTCACAGCTGTGCTTTCCCCAGCACTCTCCCACCCGTCCACCCCCACCATACACAGTAAAGATGCCCCAGCCTGCTAGCCATTCCTCAAACACAGGCTCCCTTTCCTGCTGTTATTACCTTCTTTGAGGTGTTTCCTTAATTGTTCTGCCCTTCTCCCACAAGGCCACCTTCTCTCGGCAGTTCTGCACATCCAAAACTCAGGATGGGGAAGAAAACCTCTGTGCACTTGGATGTGTCCAAGAGCGCGAGCAACTATGTGCATCATGTGTGTGAAATAAAAGAAAGGGTGTGGGTATGAATGACAGCAAAAGTGTGAGACAGCTCAGAGGGCACAAGAGGAGAGGAGAAGCAGATAAAATGGAATTGCTGATCTTATTACAATTTAGAACAGGCTTGGAGAGATGTGTCTCTGTCAGCACTAAAGTTTTCAGGTAAAATGCAAATGTCTAGCTCCAAGTGAGACAGAATTAGCATTGAGGGTAATCGTGACAGCACACGTTGTGACAGCACACGTTGTGACAGCACACGTTGTGACAGCAGTTTGGAAAGCACTTGCTGAGGTGTCCTCTTTTGAGCCTATAACCACCCTACAAAGCGACAGAGCAAGGCTGGGTTCAAAGGAGTGTCATGTCTTGTCCAAGTCACCCGGTGAGTATGCTGTAGAGAGGAGCTCAAATCCAGGTGTTCTGAGTACAGATCCAGGGTTCTACTCATTACCTAGGTGACCACTGATGTTGTACAGGAGAGGAATGCTCCTCCAGTATGACTGTATGAAAAGGGGCATGGTGAGGCACCCTGTGCTGCAGATAGAGTGAGCAGAGAGAGGATGGAGGCACCTATGTGATACGGCTTGAAGGTTTGGGGAAGGTCTACTGCTGAATGTATGAAATTCCACCATCAAGGATTCAACACTACCATATTCTCCATACTATTTTTTAAAATGCAAACACTGTCTGGGCATGGTGGCTAACACCTTTAATCCCAGCACTTTGGGAGATCGAGGCAGGAAGATTACTTGAGCCTAGGAGTTTGAGACCAGCCTAGGCAACATAGTGAGATCCCATCCCTAAAAAAAATAAAAATTACCTGGTGTAGTGGTGCGTGCACGTAGTCCTAGGTACTTGGGAGGCTGAGGCAGGAGGATGGCTTGAGTCCAGAAGGTTGAGGCTGCAGTGAGCTGTGACCAGGCCAGTGCACTCCAGCCTGGGTAACAAAAGAAAAGAAAGTAAAAATAAATAAAATGCAAATATTTTTAGGAAGAATAATGTGTTTGATTCCGTTGGTTTGGCTTTATATTAGAATAAATAATAGAATAATTCCTGCAATGCCTTCTTCTATTTTAAAAAATGGATAAATAATTGAATCAGAACTGATTTCAAATCCTGACTCTACCAGTTATCAGCAATGAGCACTGTGAACCTTTTATTTGTAGTTTTGAATCATTCTGATTATTCACTTCCTCATCAGAAAAATATGATATTCATCTTACAAGTTTGTTGTGAGGGTGAAATAAAATAATGAACATAAAATGCTTCCTACAGTGTCTGCCACAGAATCACTCCTTTGTTCATTCAGCAGATGTTTATTGCGCATCTAGTAAGTGCCAGGTGCTGCTCTACATGCTGGGAAATGTTCAGCAGTAAACAAAGCAAATTCCCTGACATCATGGCGTTCATGTTCTAGAGCAAAGTGATAGAAAATAAATAAGTAAGCCAAAAAGTAAATATAAAATGTGTCAGATGGTGAATGGTTTGGAGAACAATAAAGCAAAGGGAAAGGGAGTGAGGGGAAGATGGGCCACTATTACAATGTTCTATGGGACGTCAAGAAGACCTCTTCCATGAGATGAGGTTGGAGCGGAGCCTGAAGGAAGCAAGGGGGTGAGCCTTAGACATCTGGGGAGAGAGTTGCAGAAGAGGGAAGACTCACACAAAGGTCTTGAGTCTGTACCTTGCTTGGCAAGTTTGAGGAACAGCATGGAGGTCAGGGCAGTGGAGCAGAGTGAGTGAGTGGGGAGTGGTAGGAGATGAGGTGGAGGCTGAGGGTGGGAGGCAGCCCCAGAGGATGCTATGTGTCATGCAGGACTTGTAGGCCATGGTATGAACCACAGCTTTTGCCTGACACGGGAGCCATAGAAGCATTATGAGAGGGGAGAGACCTGGTCCTCCTTCCACCCCAGGTGCTATGTGGGGTATTGACTGCAGGGAGCGGGGAGATGCAAGGAAGCGGGGAGAAGCAGGGAGTGGGAAGAAGCAAGAAAGCCATTTAGGAAGCGATTGCAATATAAGGAAAGGATGCTGTGGCCTCTGTCATAACAGATCAGGCTCCACATAGAAAGTGGAGCTGAAGCATATGCTGATGGCTAGAAAATGGTGTGTGAGAGAAAGACAAGGATGATTAAGTTGTTTGGCTTGAGAGGCTGGAAGGACAGACTTGCCATTTACTGAAATAAGGAAGACTATGGGAGGAGCAAGTTTGGAGAGGAGAAGAGATTCGGGTTAGTTTTAGACATGTGAGGTTTGATACCCAAGAGGAACAGTCAAGTAGACAGATGGATATGTAAGTCTGGCATGCAGGGGAGAGGTCTGGAAATAAAAAAATAGACACAGTGAGGCAGGGCAGTATCTGGGGGACCTTTCATTCTTTTTCACATGTAGGTATGGTTTTAGGAGCGGGTAGAGAAGACCCTAGAAATGAAATGCCAGGCTCTAAATAGGCTCCAGCTTTTCACATCAGGCTCCACCCCTTCCTACTGTGCCCTTTTGCAGGTGATTCTCCTATTTTGAATTCATTTTCCTGTTCACAGAGAAGGGGTTGGACAAGAAAACCTAAGGTCTGGCACACTATGGCTTTGTGGATATCTTATGAAGATTAGATACATTTAGAAGAAGTAGCGCCTCAAACTAGCAATTATTTGTGTGGGTTCATCTCTTAGGCGTCTACCTAAGGAAGCAGGGGAAAGATCCTAAGAGTTAGAACTCACAAAGGCAAGCATTAAAGAGGAGGGGTGAGTGCACACCTGGAAGGACATGGGACATGCTCTTCAGAGTGGAGGGGAGAAAAAGGTGGGCTTTATAGAGCTGCCCAGGGCTGCTCTGAGAGTCAGTATCCCAGCCTTGCCCTGTAGGGGCCTGGCTGTCCCAGCAACTCTAGAACCTGTTCATTTTGTAGCTCAAACCCAAAAGCTCCATCTTCCTAAGAGAATTCCCTGCCTTTCCTAAAGGGACTGTCTCCCTACCTGAAAGCCCATCACACCTTCAACTAGGGGCTGCTAGAGTGTCTTCGTCCATTTTTTGTTGCTTTTAACAGAACACTTGAAACTGGGTAATTTATAAAGAAAAGGAATTTATTTCTTACATTTCTGGAGGCTGGGAAGTCCAAGGGCATGACCTGGCATCTGATAAGGGACTCTTTAGAGTCTAGAGGTGGTGCAGAGTATTACATGGCAAGAGATCTCTCTTCTACTTTTTATAAAGCCACCAGTCCCACTCCTATGATAACTCATTAATTCATTAACTCTTTAATCCATTAATCAGTGAATAGACTAATCCATTCATGAGAGCAGAGCCCTCATGACCCAGTCATCTCTCAAAATTCCCACCTTCCAATATGGTACTTTGGTGATTGAGTTTGCAGTACATGAAATTTGGGGAACACACTCAAAGCATAATAGGGAGGGATTCTGTTATAGGGGAGTGTATTGTAGACAGTGGAGACTGAAGCCTAGACATCCGGACAGACCAGCAAGACAGCAGTAGGATGAGGTTGTTAATTGGGCCTGTGCAGGCTCATCCCTGGTGGCCAAGTTTTGGGTCCATGTAAGAATACATATTCTCAGCCTCCCAAAAGGCAGACAAGAAGGTGGAGGAATGAGGAAGAAATGGAGCCAGGAGGAGGGTATCAGTGACTGCACCTCGGATGAACAGGGAAGGGAGAAGTGAAGAATTTGTTGCTAACCTACATGATGTGCCAACATAATTTATGAGGTGTACATGTTCGCATGAGTTTCAACCATGGCTAACTGAAATGAAAGAGCTTTGTTCCCAAAAGATTCATTTATGAAAATGTTACACTACCCTAGCCTTCCTTGGCTGACCATAAAAGGACTTGTTTTTGAACCAAGAGTCAAATTTTAGAAATAAAAAAGCCTGCCATGGAAGCTTGTTCATCTAAATGGGAAGAAGCACTCTAAAGGGGTGTGCTGGCATGGGATTTTCCTTTAGGTGTTTGGTGCACAAGAGAGGTTAGACACTACGAATTGGGGATGTGTAAACTTGCCAGCCCATGGCTATGAATGAGGCCTCATTAGCTTACATGATTACCCCATCTGGGTGCATCAGCACGGCATTGTAGAAACATGACATTGTAGAAAAAGTGAGCGGTAAGACAGGTAGGCAAGTAATAGAGAGACAGGGCGCAGATACTGCATCTGTCACACCAGTCAGTAAAATTGCCATCTTTTTAACCTGCATCTTGGATTGGATCACTCTGCGGAGATTGCGATTTTTTCCCCTAGCTTAGGGGAGTGGTTTATAACCCTGGATGGGTACACAAATAAGTATAGAGATAATGAAAAAGTGGATGTGGATTTCTTCTGAGTGGGCTGCATTATATGGGATTTGTAATAAGTTTCGAAATCGTTAAAATTTCATTGCTCTGCTTTGTATATGCTTTGTTTGCTTTCCTGTTTTCATAATGTTTGAAATGGGTAAGAGAATCTGATTTACCACATTACAAGATTGATTTATTAATTTGCAAAAATAGCGTAATTGCTGAGAATAATTTTGCTCGTTAAGTCTGCCACAACAGGGGTTTCATTTGCCTGGAAAAATCTGATATGTTAAATTTGTGGTTGTGGTTGTAGTTGTAAATGTCTAAGAAAATATGATTTTTTTTAAGAAGTGAAGTCAGTGTTTAAGAAGGATTTAAACCATTAAATTTAAGTTAGTTGAACACTGATCAAAGAGCCAGTATCAATGATTTTAAAATTATTTTTATTGATAAATCTGCAAATAGAACAAGAAAATTTGTAGGTTTAACTTAAGGGTTTAAGATAATCTAGGTTTTAAAATAAAAACTTTAATATATTGCATATTACCCTTTAAAAATGAACTAAAATTGTTATTTTCCAGGTACAAAAGCCTTTTTTCTCTGTATGAAAAAAAGAAAAGAAAAAAATTATAACTGCATCTTATTGGCCTTTTGTAGAGTTGCTCTAGGTCCTGCCCAACACTGGTTGTTATTGCTCTTATTAATTTCCGCCAACCATATGAGTCAAAAATGACATTTCTTTATTGCTTATTACATTGCTATGACTACAGTGAGGTTGAACATCTTTTCATTTTAAACTGGACATTTCTGGTCATCTCAGAATTTGTGCTGAAGCCTCAAAACTAAAAACAGTAGATGATAAATACTACCTCATTCTAAAGAGAGGCACTGGGCCCATCTTAGGGTTTGCTGAGGGGTGGCCGAGATGATCCAGATTCCCCACCCACCTCAGGACTGTAAAGAGAAAGTAGTGAGTCCTTGAGGAAGGAAGGAGACCCTGAAAGGGAACCAATAGGAGTAGAGAACACTAGAGTTTCTCCTCCTCTCGCCAATGTGGTGGGGTTCCCTTGCTCTCAAGTTAAATTTGAGCAGCCCAAAGAATGCCAATCTTAGACATAAGGGAAGTATTTTTCTGCAAAGAGAGGTGGCTGACATTTTGCTGCCCTGGCTGGCTGTTTACTGAGGGATGGAGAGGTAGAAAAGATTCCATGCATGCCACTGGGAGACACAGGGCTCCACTGAAAATGAAGCTTTATAACCACTATCTCATTCTGGGATCCTCGTGTCAGTGGAGCAGCAGGCAAAGAAAGAAGTTGCAGTATTGGTAGGGGTGGTTGGCCCTAGCTACCGTGAAGAGCTAGGGTTTCTGCTACACAACAGAAGTGCATCTGGAACCCAGGAATATCCTTTTTATGGCCCAGCAAGCACCCCTCAGAGATTAAGGTCTGAAGCACCACACCAGGCAGGCAAACTAGACCCATTGAGGTGCCAGCTGAGGAAAAGGGACATCTGGGGGTGGTGGGGGTGGGGGCAGGATGAATATAAGTTATAGCTTGGGCACCAGTTGCAGCAGTGCACATTCTAGTTTATTTGCTACATCTGTGTGTTAAGTCTGGCTGCTGAAGGCTCTGTAACAGCTTGGACATACTGTTAGGCAGGAATCTGAAACACAAAGGGTAGTTCGTTGGGCCAGGCATGGTGGCTCATGCCTGTATAATCCCAACACTTTGGAAGGCTGAGGCAGGAGGATCGCTTGAGGTCATGAGTTCGAGACCAGCCTGGGCAACCCAGCTGAGACCCCCATCTCTACCAATTTGTTTTTTAATTCACCAGGCATGGTGGTGGGCTCCTGTAGTCCTGGTTACTTGAGAGGCTGAGGCAGGAAGGAGGATGCCACGAGCCCAGGAGTTCGAGGTTACAATGAACCATGATCACGCCATTGTATTCCACCCTGGGTGAAAAAATGAAACCCTGTCTCTCTCTTTCTCCTTTTTTTTTTTTTTTTTTTTTGGTTGTATTGAACACCTCTTGAGTCTGGCCTCACATCTTCTGAACTCACCCTTTTTATGCCAGTCATTGCTGAGGTGACCAGCCAGGCACAGGAATAAGCTGACCACATCTGGCTTCCACTGCATTGCATACATCTAGTGTTGCATACCTAGCTTGCATACTCTTCCTGGAGTTTCTCTGGCACTGCCATGTGATATGCCTACAGCCTATGCAACCATTCTGAGGCATGTGTAAACCTGGAAGTATGAGGGAGTTAACCCCCATTAGGTAATCCTTGACTGTATCAATTGAGTCTTCCAGGAAGCAGATGCTGAGAGGGAGGTAGGAGTGCAAGTGGTTTATTTGGATATAACTCTCATGAAAGGTTAAAAGAAGGTGGGCTAGGGGGAGAGAAGCAGGACTGGGTAGGAAAATTCTTCAGACCACAATGCAGTTCAGACACCTGTGAAAGAAAACAGGCAAGGACACACACAGGGTTGGGCAGGGTGAGCCTCAAATGGTGAGGCAGATCTGTCACAGTCTTAACACGGAGCTTTGGAACAACGATTGCCCATGTTGAGCAGAAATGACAAAGCCCTGGGACCCCCACCAAGCTCACCCATTAACTGGTGCTGCCGCAGAAGAGCGTGGCTTTTGTTCAAAAGCTGCGGCATATCCTGAAGGCACTCAGCTGAAGGCTTTCAGATAAGCGCTCTTCTTGCAGTTAATTAAGTAGCAAGTTATTTCTTGAAAGGAGATGCAAGCAGTCCACCTCCATGGCTGCACATGAACCAATGGGGGAGGGAACCAGTGGATTAAATGCTCGTCTCTGTCCCTAGAGCAGACAATGCTGCATTCTCCATGGCTCTACAGAGGGTTCCCAGCAAGACTGAGCCCTAGTTGCCTACAACAATAATTAGCGCAATAATGCACATTTGGTTTGCTTTTTCCTTCCTTCTTTTCATCTTTCCTCTAGTCCTTCATGCCTATTCCTTGAGATCACTTCTCAAAATAAATTCTCTGCATGCAAGCCTTGTTCTCAAGCTGCTTTTGTGGGAACCCAGGCTGACAGCCGGCTTTACTGGATTTTCAAATTCAACAGTGCCCTCTTCTGATGATATAATCAAGTTCAGTTTCTTTAATGAATTGTGTGTGTGTGTGTGTGTGTGTGTGTGTGTGTGTGTGACACAGAGAGAGAGAGAGAGAGAGAAAGGGCATGCTAGTGATTTGTGATACTGTACCTGATGACACTTAATTCAGATATTTCTTCCTTCTTTTCTTTCACTACCAAGCCTTTAAGGGATGCCTCCTTCCAAGTTACCTCGCTGTCTCCCTGAAGTTTTTATGGCTCACACACTCTCTAAGGCTCTTTGTTTTGCTCAGATTTACTTAGTCTCAAATGTATTGTAAATATTTCTCTACTAGGATGGAAGGCTCTTCTTCTGATGCTGTACTCTGGTGACTTTTTATTTATTTATTTATTTATTTATTTATTTATTTTTATTTTTTGAGACGGAGTCTTGCTCTGTCACCCAGGCTGGAGTGCAATGGTACTATCTCAGCTCACTGCAACCTCCGCCTCCTGGGTTCAAGCAATTCTCTTGCCTCAGCCTCCTGAGTAGCTGGGATTACAGGAGCACACCACCACACCCAGCTAATTTTTGTATTTTTAGTAGAGAGAGGGTTTCACCATGCTGGCCAGGCTGGTCTCAAATTCCTGACTTCGTGATCTGCCCACCTTGGCCTCTCAAAGTGCTGGGATTACAGGCATGAGCCACCGTGCCCAGCTTCTGGGGACAGTTATTTATTTTCTGCTACTGCTTGGATCTTGTTGCACTTTTCTTACACAAAATCCCTGCTTGATTCTCCACTCCAAAGGGGCTCTAAAGCTGGGTCTGCTCCTTGCAGAGATTTATAGCCACATATATGTAAACTATCTTCCAATATAGATGTGGGTTAAGAGTAATCTTATTTGTTCTCCTCATTAATCTGCATAGTTTTTGGAGGATGTCTGTAGAGATCTTTCTTTAGGTGGCTGCAGTTCGCCAATGAGAATCAAAAGTCCCGATTTAACTTCTGTTCCAGTTTCCTATTTCTTTTTGAGTCAGTATTGAAGTTATAACCAGAAAATCATTATTTCCACATAGGTTTTCAAATGTATTGGCATAAGATTTACTTAAAATACTTGCTTACTATTTTTTAAATCTTTGCTACAGTTTTGTCCCTCTCTTCATTACTCATTTATTTGTTCCTTTTCTATTTTTCTTGATCATTCTATCACAGACTTTTCTAAAGTATTTATATTTATTATTAATTAATTAATTAATTGTTTTTTTAACAGAGATGAAATCTTGCCATGCTGTGTGGCTGGAGTGCAGTGGCTATTCATAGGCACGATTTCTTTCTTTCTTTTTTTTTTTTGAGATGGAGTCTCGCACTGTCGCCCAGGCTGGAGTGCAGTGGTGCGATCTTGGCTCACTGCAACCTCTGCCTTCTGGGTTCAAGGATTCTCCTGCCTCAGCCTCCAGAGTAGCTGGGATTACAGGTGCCCACCACCACGCCTGGCCAGTTTTTTGTATTTTTAGTAGAGATGGGGTTTCACCATGTTTGTCAGGCTGGTCTTGAACTCCTGACCTCTTGATCCACCCGCCTCGGCCTCCCAAAGTGCTGGGATTACAGGTGTGAGCCATGGCGCCCAGCCTCTCACAGGCACGATTCCACTACTGATCAGCATGTGGGAGTTTGGATCTGCTCTATTTCCAACCTGGGCCAGTTCACACCTCTTTAGGCAACCAGGTGGTCCCCTGCTCCCTGGAGATCACCATACTGATGCTGAACTTAATGTGGACATCCTATCAGCCTGGCACACTACAACCCAGAACTCCTGGGCTCAAGCGATCCTTCTGCCTCAGAGCCTCCTGAGTACCTGGGGCTATAGACGAGTACCAACATGCCCGGCAGCATTTATAAATGAACAAACTTTTGGGCTTATTGACTTATGTCTTTGTTTTTCATTTCACTAACTCCTTTTAACTTTGTTATTTCTTTCCTTTTATTTTCTTTGGATTTATTTTATTATTCCTTCTCTAACTTCCTAATTGGATAGTTAACTCATCAATTTTTACCTTTTCTTCTTTTCTAATCTAGATATTTTAAGCATAAAGTTTCCTCTTAGATAGTTCTAGCTACATTTCAAATGTTTTTATATGTGGCATGTTCACCATCATTCACTTTTAAGTTGTCTTAGCCCAGGTCCTTTAGAAGGCAGAGCTTGACACAATAATTAAGATGTTCACATGTTTGGAAAGTATACGCACAGGGCAGTGAAAGTGAGAGAAAAGAGATGAGGCAAGGTACCATTTGATGCAATACGATGCAGTGCCCAATTGTGCCACATACTACTTCACCATGAGCCATGAAAAGGCAATTGTTACCCAGCAGCTGTGTTCACTCAGTGGGTTAAATTTCCCTAGAAAGGTTGCAATGAGGGACCTCACCTCAGAGTTAACTGTAGGAGAGTGAAAGAAGGAGAAATTTATTTTCCCAGCTGCCTTTTTCATCTCCCACTTCCCATTAGTCAACATTCATACCCAATTCATACTCAATACCCTACATTTCCAGGATATAGGGACTTCATTGGTTGCTCAGAAAGCCAGATCCCATACTCCACAATGAGGGGTTTCATTGAAGTCCAAAGTGTAGAGGCAACCTGGTGTGGTGGACCACTGACCAAGAGACAAAGGGGAGGTAGTTGAGAGACTGAGAAGGCACACAAGGTTTGTTTCCCAAAACCTAAGTAATATCTAATTTCCAGTGTGATTAATTTTATAACCCATAAATTATTTAAAAATATGTTTCTAAGTGTTTAAATATATGGATGTTTAAGGCCAGCATTTACAAAAATTGGTTTTATGTGTGTTTGAGGGAAATGTGTATTCCCTAGTTGTTGGATGCGAAATTTCATATATGTCCATTAGATAATTGTGTTGTTCAAATCGTCAATATCTTTACTGATTTTCTGTCAGGACTGATGCATTAGTTACTGAGAAAGTGTGATAAAATCCATCACAATGGAATAATATATTTCTCTCTGTACATCTGTCAATTTTGCTTTTTATAGATCAGGGACATTAGGTGCATATAAGTTTAGAATGCTATTTTTTCTGGTAAGTAAATCTTTTTATGGGTGATTTCTTTAATTCTAATAATGCTATTTGCCTCAAAGTCTATTTTGCTGATTTTAACATATAACTGCACTACTTTCAAAGGTAACATTTGCCTGACATATATTTTTCCCATTTTTTTCATCCTTTTGCATTTTCATTCAGTCTCTTTGTATCCTTAGTTTTGTTTTTTTGTTTTTTTTTTTTTTTTGAGACAGAATCTCTCTCTGTCACCCAGATTGGAGTGCAGTGGCATGATCTTGGCTCACTGCAACCTCCTGGATTCTCATGCCTCAGCCTTCCAAGTAGTGGGAATTACAGGTGTACGCCACTGTGCCCGGCTAATTTTTGTATTTTTAGTAGAGATGAGATTTCACCAATGTTGGCCAGGCTGGTCTCAAACTTCAGACCTCAAGTGATCCACCCGCCTCGGCCTCCCAAAGTACTGGGATTACAGGTGTGAGCCACTGCGCCAAGCCTGTATCCTTAGTTTTCAGCAGTGTCTCTTAACGCATAGATGAATTTCTAAAAATCTAGTCTGACAGTCTTTATTTTTTAGCTAGAGCTTTTAAGACATTCATATTTATTATTATAACTGACATATGATTTTCTAACATCTTTTTTTATAAATTCTATTTCTCTCACTTAAATTATTTTCTTCTTTCCTGTCTTCTTTTGAATTAAATACATTTTCATATTACATTTTTCTACTTCACTAGTTTAGAAGCTTTTCACTTTTTCTCACATTATAGTAATCTAGAAATGCTAACATGCATACTAATCAGTTAATCAATCTTCTTACTATCCTCTGAAAAAATAAGAGAAGCTCAGAACTCTAACGGTGACCATCCCCTTGCAACCTATGTGCTATTGTTGTCATGCTATTGTCATTCTTTTTCTAAATTTCATGAGGCATTACTATGTACTACGTAGATTTACTCACATCTTTATTGTTTTACTTTCTCATTCTTTCTCACACCTCAGATATTTCCCTTAGAATGGTTTTTCTTCTTTTTAAAGAATACTCTTAGGAATACCTTTTAATGATGGTCCTTTGTGATCAACTCTTTCAGATTTTGTTTGCCTAAAAATGAATTTATTTCATCCTTGTATTTGGAAAGTATTTTGTTATATAATTTTAGTTGTTTTTCTCTTAGCAAATTAAAGATATTCTTCCACTATATTTTTGTCTTGCATCCTTGTCTTTGATCAGATAATCATCTGTTCAGTTGTGAATTTCTGTGTCATCCTTATATGGATTTCTTTTTATTTAATTAGTTTATTTAATAAATACTTAGAGTTTTTTACTAGATGCCATACATTTCCAACCACCACGCAAATATTAACTTATTTAAATCTCAAAACAACCTAATGAGGTAAGTATTATTAAGTTTCTGCGTATGAGGAAACTGAGGCCCAGAGACATTAGGAAACTTTCTCAACATTACATACCTAGTAAGTGATAGAGCCATGATTTCAACCAAGGCAGTCTGGACATAGAGTTTTCTTTATCAATTTAGAAATATTCAGGTTGTTTAACTTCTTGAGTGGGCTTTGGTAATTTGTATTTGTCAAGACATTGATTCATTTTATTTAAGTTTTATGTAATGTATTGTCATAAAGTTTTTTGTAGTAGTCTTTTATTATCCTTTAAAATGTATGTAGAATGCACAGTGATTCTACTCTTTCATTCCTGTAATTGGTAATTGGTGTCTTCGGCTCTTATCTTTGTTGACTTTCTTTGCTTGTTTTCAGTTTAATTTGGTCTTCTTTTCCTAATTTTTTTGGAGTTAAGACTACTGATTTGAAAACTTTCTTATTTTCTAATATAATTAAAGTTTGAACGCAATAAATCTCCCTCTGTGCACTATGTTAATTTTAGTATGTGGTAATTTCATTTTCACTGAGTTTAAAATATTTTCTAGTTTCTCTTTATTTTATTTTATTATTATTATACTTTAAGTTTTAGGGTACATGCACACAATGTGCAGGTTAGTTACATATGTGTACATGTGCACAATGTGCAGGTTAGTTACATATGTATACATGTGCCATGCTGGTGTGCTGCACCCATTAACTCGTCATTTAGCATTAGGTATATCTCCTAAAACTATCCCTCCCCCCTCCCCCCACCCCACAACAGTCCCCAGAGTGTGATGTTCCCCTTCCTGTGTCCACGTGTTCTCATTGTTCAATTCCCACCTATGAGTGAGAATATGCAGTGTTTGGTTTTTTGTTCTTGTGATAGTTTACTGAGAATGATGATTTCCAATTTCATCCATGTCCCTACAAAGGACATGAACTCATCATTTTTTATGGCTGCATAGTATTCCATGGTGTATATGTGCCACATTTTCTTAATCCAGTCTATCATTGTTGGATATTTGGGTTGGTTCCAAGTCTTTGCTATTGTGAATAGAGCCGCAATAAACATACGTGTGCATGTGTCTTTATAGCAGCATGACTTCAAACTATACTACAAGGCTACAGTAACCAAAACAGCATGGCACTGGTACCAAAACAGAGATATAGATCAATGGAACAGAACAACCCCTCAGAAATAACGCCGCATATCTACAACTATCTGATCTTTGACAAACCTGAGAAAAACAAGCAATGGGGAAAGGATTCCCTATTTAATAAATGGTGCTGGGAAAACTGGCTAGCCATATGTAGAAAGCTGAAACTGGATCCCTTCCTTACACCTTATACAAAAATTAATTCAAGATGGATTAAAGACTTAAACGTTAGACCTAAAACCATAAAAACCCTAGAAGAAAACCTAGGCATTACCATTCAGGACATAGGCATGGGCAAGGACTTCATGTCTAAAACACCAAAAGCAATGGCAACAAAAGACAAAATTGACAAATGGGATCTAATTAAACTAAAGAGCTTCTGCACAGCAAAAGAAACTACCATCAGAGTGAACAGGCAACCTACAAAATGGGAGAAAATTTTCGCAACCTATTCATCCGACAAAGGGCTAATATCCAGAATCTACAATGAACTCAAACAAATTTACAAGAAAAAAACAAACAGCCCCATCAAAAAGTGGGCAAAGGACATGAACAAACACTTCTCAAAAGAAGACATTTATGCAGCCAAAAAACACATGAAAAAATGCTCACCATCACTGGCTATCAGAGAAATGCAAATCAAAACCACAATGAGATACCATCTCACACCAGTTAGAATGGCAATCATTAAAAAGTCAGGAAGCAACAGGTGCTGGAGAGGATGTGGAGAAATAGGAACACTTTTACACTGTTGGTGGGACTGTAAACTAATTCAACCATTGTGGAAGTCAGTGTGGCGATTCCTCAGGGATCTAGAACTAGAAATACCATTTGACCCAGCCATCCCATTACTGGGTATATACCCAAAGGACTCTAGTTTCTCTTATGACTTCCTGTTTGATGCATGAGTGATTTCAATTTTTTGGTTTAATTTACAAATAATTTGAGATTTTCCCAATATCTTTCTGTTGTTGATTTCTAGTTTAACTCCACTGTTGTCAGAAAACATACTTTGCAAAATTCCACTTCTTTTGATTTACTAAGTAAGGTATGTTTTATGGTTTAGAATATGGTCTATCTTGGTGAAAATTTCATGTGTACTTGAAAATAATGTATATTATGCTGTTGTCTTTTGTGGGGCGTTCTATCAATGTCAGTTAGGTAAAATTGTTTCAATAGCATTGTTCAGGTCTTTCTTTCTTTCTTTCTTCCTTTTTTTTTTTTTTTCCTTGAGACAGAGTTTCACTCTTGTTGTCCAGGCTAGAGTGCAATGACAGGTTCTCAGCTCACTGCAACCACCACCTCCCAGGTTCAAGTGATCCTCCTCCCTCAGCCTCCCGAGTAGCTGGGATTACAGGCACCCGCCACCACACCTAGCTAATTTTTGTATTTTTAGTAGAGACAGGGTTTCACCATGTTGACCAGGCTGGTCTCGAACTCCTGACCTCAGGTAATCCGCCCCCCTCAACCTCCCAAAGTGTTGGGATTACAGGCATGAGCCACTGCTCCCAGCTTCTTCAGGTTTTCTGTACCATTGCTGATTTTCTATTTGTTTTATCATTACTGAGAGGTTAATGTTGAAATCTGCAACTGTAATTGTGGGTTTGTTGATTTATCTTTTCACTTCTGTCAGTTTTTGCCTCCTATATTTTGAAGATCTGTTATTAGGTGCATACATATTTAAGATTGTTATATATTTTTGGTGAATTAATAACCTGTTAATCATTATGTGATCACCCTATTCATCCCTGGTATTATTCTTTGTTCTGAAGTTTACTTTGTCTGACAGTAATATAGCCACTTTCATTAGTGTTTGCATGATATATTTCTTCTATCCCTTGACCTTTAATCTGTCTATGCTTTTATATTTAAAGTGATTTTCTTGTAGACAACATTAATTGGGTCTTGCTTTTTTTTGAGACAAGGTCTTACTCTGTCACCCAGGCTCAAGTGCGGTGGCATGATCTCAGCTCACTGTAGCCTCTGCTTCCCAAGCTTAAGCAATCCTCCCATCTCAGCCTCCTGAGTACCTGGGACTACAGGTGTGCACCATCCTCCTCTGCTAATTTTTAAATTTTTCAAAGAAACGAGGTCTCACTATGTGGCTGAGGCTGGTCTCAAACTCCTGGGCTCAAATGATCCTCTCACCTTGGCCTCCCAAAATGCTGGGATTACAGGCATGAGCCACTGCACTAGGCCTGGATCTTGATTTTAAAATTTAATCTGGAAAATTTTGATCTTTAAGTAGATGTATTTAGGCCAGGCATGGTGGGTTATGCCTGTAATCTCAGCACTTTGGGAGGCCAAAATGGGAGAATGGCTTGAGGCTAGGAGTTTGAGACCAGTCTGGTCAACATAGCGAGACCTCATCTCTATTTTAAAACAAACAAACGAACAAACAAATAAATAGAAGTATTTAGACTATGTATATGTAATGTAATATTTTATCTGACTTATTTTTTATTATTTTAAATTTATCCCTAATGATTTTATTGTTTTTGTCTCCTTTTATAGTCTATATAGAGTTAATATTTTACTACTTTAAGTAAAATGTAGAAGTCTTACAACCATATAAATCCCTTAACTCCCATTAAAAAATAATTTTCATGTATGTGTCATCCATGTATATTGGAAACCCAACCAATGTTATAATTTTTGCTTTCAACATTCATACTTATGTTAAAGAAATTAAGAGAAGAAAAGTAATCTATTGTATTTACCCATATTTTACTTTTTTCTTAGTTCTTCATTCCTAAAGTTCCAAAGTTTGCTCTGGTGTCATTAGTCTTTAGACCAAATAACTTCTTCTAGCATTTACTTTAGAGCAGGTTGACTTATGACAAATTCTTAGTTTTCCTTTACCTGATAATGACTATATTTTGCTATCATTTCTCAAAGATATTTTCTTCAATATAGAATTCTGGATTGTCATTTCAAAAAATCACTTTAAAGATGTGCCTTCTGGTCTCCAAGGTTTTTTGATGAAAACTCCATAGTCATTTGAATCATTCTTCTATATATAATGTGCTGTTTTCAAGATTTTTTCCTTTATCTTTGGTTTTCAGCAGCTTGTGATGTGTCTAGATATAGTTTTCTTAGAGTTTATCCAGTTTAAGCTTTGTCTTTCATCAAATTTGTGAAGTTTTTGCCACACACATATACTCTACCCTCCCCCATCTTGTTTTCCTCTCTTTCTGCCACTCGCCACTCTGTTAGAACTTTCATGTCGTTGGCTCACAGGTACTTGGGGCTCCATTCACTTTATAATATCTTTTCTTCTCTGTTTTTTCTTTTCTTTTTTGTTTTTGAGATGGGGTCTCCCTCTGTGACCCAGGCTGGAGTGCAGTAGCACAATCACAGCTTGCTGCAGCCTTGACCTCCTGGGATCAATCAAACCTCAGGCCTCAGACCCTGATTAACTGGGATTGCAGGCATGTGCCACCACAACCAGCTAATTTTTCTATTTTTTTGTGGAGAAAGGGTCTCAGTTTGTTCCCTAGGCTGGTCTCAAACTTTAGTGATTAAGCAGTCCTCCTGCCTCAGCCTCCCAAAATGCTGGGATTACAGGCATGAGCCACAGTACCTGGCCTCTCTCTTTTCTTAAGATTGGATAATTTGTTTACTCATTCTTTCTTCTGACGTCTCATTTTCCTATTACACCCATCCAGTGAATTTTTCTATTTTGGATATTGCTTTTGTTAATTCTAAAACAGTAGAACTGAGTAGTTGTGACTGAAGCCATATGGTTTGCAAAGCCTAAAATATTTACTATGTGCCTTTTTATAGGAAAACGTTGCCAATTCCTGCTCTAGGAGATGGGAAACTATTGAGGTGTTTTAAACAGTGAACCAACAAATATATCCCTTTGGCTAGTGTATCAAGCATGGATTTAAGAAGGGGCAAGACAGAACCAGTAAAACCAGTTAGGAGGCAATCGAAATATCTATGAAATAATGGAGAAAGGCCTGAACTCAAATAGTAGGCAGGATAGAGAGGAGAAGACAGAGGTTTGTGAGGCAAAATCAGCATAAATCACTGAATAGCTATGGGGAAGTAAGGAAGAAGACAGACTCAAGGGTAATTCCCTGCTTTCTAGTTTGGTGACTGGGAATATGATGGTTCCCAAAACAGCTAAATGAAAGCAAAAAAGTTATGATTGTTAATTTTATGTGTCAACCTGACTGCACCATGGGTTGCCCAGACAATTGGTCAAACATTACTGTCAGTACCAAAATCTGCATTTGTCAGAGTTCTGTGGGAGATTGTTTCTTTGTTTATTTATTATAGGAAATTAGCTCATGCAATTATGAAGACTGACAAATTCTAAGATCTGCAGTGAGCAAGCTGGAACTCAGGAGAGCTGATGGTGTAGTTCCAGTCCAAAGGCTGGCAGGCTTGAGACCCAGGAAGAGCCAATGTTTGAGTTAGAGTTTGAAGGTAGAAAACAAAAAAACAAAAACAGTGTTTCAGTACAAAAGCAGTCAGGCAGGAAGAAGTGGGGCAGTGGGTGCATGCTCATGGAACTCAATGGTCTCACCATGTTTTCTACCATCCTTAATCAGCTGGCTTGATAGAACAGTGGAATGGCCTTTTGAAGATTCAGTTACAGTGCCAGCTAGGTGGCAATACCTTGCAGGGTTAGGGCAAGGTTTTCCACAAAGCTATATATGCTCTGAATCAGCATCTAGTACATGGTGCTCTTTTTCTCATAACCAGGATTTATAGGTTCAGGAATCAAGGGATGAAAATGGGAGTGACACTACTCAGTACTACCCTTAATGACCCACTAGCAAAATGTTTGCTTCCTGTTCCTATGGCCTTATGCTTAGGTGGCTAACAGATGTTTGTTTCAAAGGGAGGAATGCTTCACCAAGAGACACAACAATGGTTCTATTGAACTGGAAGTTAAGAATGACACTCAGACACGTTGCGCTCCTCCAAGTCAACAGCCCAAGAAGGAAGTTACAGTGTCAGCTGGGATGATCAATCTGGACACCAAGGGGAAATTGGACTACTGCTCCACAGTGAAGGTAAAGAGGAGTATTCTGGAATATAGTAGATCCCTTAGGATATCTCTTAGTATTATCATGCTCTGTGATGAAGGTCAATGGAAAAGCAAAACAACGCAATTCAGACAAGATTATTAATGGCTCAAACCCTTCAGACAAAAGGTTTATATCACCCCACCAGGTAAAGAACCACAAACAGCTGAGGTGCTTGCTGAAGATAAGGGAAATATGTAATGGGTAGTGGAAGAAGGTAACAAGATATGTATACGTGTGCATGTGTGTGTGTGTGTGTGTGTGTGTGTTGAATATCTTTGTTTTCCTCCTCTTTTCCCCTTATCATGTAACATAAGATGTATTAACTTTATGTCATAGTATTTAAGTATTGCTAATTTTATATGATAGTATTTAAGTTTTGGTATGTCACAGAGAAGAGTGAACATAGCTCAAAGACATTGCTTCTTCCTCTGTGGAAGGGTTTAGTGTGTTTTCTGTTGTACAAAGGACAGTTGTATCAGTGTAGGTGAAATTATGACAATGTTACCATCTTTGTTTGGAGATTAGCATGGCTCAAGTACATGCATATGCATGCCAAGTTGAGAAGGAGTAGACTTGTGCTGGTTAATTTTTTGTGTCAGCTTGACTTGGCCATGGGGTCAAGTTGGTCAAACATTATCTCTGGGACTGTCTGTGAAGGTGTTTTTGGAAGAGATTAACATTTGAATCAGTAGACTGAATAAAGCAAATTGCGCTCCCTAATTGTGAGTGGCCCTCATCCAATGAGTTGAAGGCCTGATTAGTACAAAATGTCTGGCCCTCCTTTAAGAGGGAAATCCTCCTGCCTGACTGCCTTGAGCCAGGACACAAGCTTTTCCTGCCTTTATATTTGCACTGAAATATCAGTTCTTCTTGGGTCTCAAGCCTTCTGGCTTTTGGATGAGAACTCAACCATCAGCTCTCCTGGGTCTCCATCTTGTTGACTGCAGATCCTGGGACCCCTCAGCCTCCATCATTACATGAGCCCATTCTTGCTAATAAATCTCTTTCCAAATATATATACATCCTGTTTGTCTGGAGAACCCTGACTAATACAAGGGTTATTTGGCGGTTTGGGATGATGTAAAGAGATTAAAAATTCAGAGCTGGCCATGATAATTCTGTGCGTCTGTTCTGGAGACAGAAAGCAACCAGTCAAAAAATAGCAGCTGAAACTCAAGAGACTTTGCCTAAAGATACAGATTTAGGAGTGTTCAGCACAGTTCTCAAAACTCAGTGAGTGCACATAATGATCTGTGCAAAGCAGACACTTAAGAGGCATGGTCCTTCAAGAGACTGGTTCTCAAAGTGTAGTCCAGAGACTTGCCTTACAAACTCCTGAGATACTAGTTAGGAAAACACATTATTGGATTCCTCCCCAGACAAACTAAGTTAAAACCTCAGGGTCTGGAGCCCAGGAATTTTTGGGGGGGATCTCACCATGTCACCCAGGGTGGTCTTGAACTCCTGGGTCCAAACGATCCTCCTGTTTCAGCCTCCCAAAGTACTGAGATTACAGCCATGAGTCACTGCGCCCGGCCAGGAGTCCTCATTTTTGACAAGCATCCTAGGTGACCGTCACACACACCAAAGCCTGAGAAAGTGTGCACTGCAAGAAGGCAAACTGCTTTCCTGAGAGAGCTGTCTGACAGGGTGCAGGAGGGCCTCGATCACTAGGTGGCGCCAGACGCACATTTACAGTAATTTTCCAGTGCTGTGGCTTCCTCAGCCAGCATAGAAAAGGAAGCCTCATGGGGCTCCTGGGATTTCTGCCAGCATCTCCTCAAGGGGAGCGAAATACAGAGCTAGCAGGCTGACTAAACTGTAGTCACTGGCACTATCAGTCACCCCCACAATGGTCTGCCTGGAAGAGGCTCCAGTTATTGGCAGAGCGTAAAAAAGGAGAATTCTCTGCAAAGCCACCCATTTTGCGCCACAGTGATCCAGCAGGCAGTCTTGGGAAGTAATGGTGTGGATTTCCCAAGACCGAGTCAGGGGCAGAGCTGTAAGAGGCCAGGGGTCCCCCCACATCCCAGACCACCACCGTTCCCAGTCAGGGTATCTTCAGAGAGGACAGAAGCAATCCCTTCTTCTGTCCTAGGAGACCTGATGGTGCTGCAGTGGTGCCTAACACTGGCTCTGCCTGCCGCCTGTCTCCAGGCTCAAACAGTCTCCCAGCCTCTCACAGAACTAGAAGCTGACCCTTCCTCCACCCGCTGCTTTCCCCCTTGGCCCCCAGCGCCTCACGCTTGAGCTGTTTCCACAGCAACGACTTGCATGCACTCCCGAGTCTCCATGACCTCCTACCAATCTGCACATATCCATGCTGGAGCTTCAAGCACTACTGTTGAGAAGTCGCACCCCTTGCCTGGCATTGAGGACCTGCATCTTCTGGCCTTTTGGTATCAGACTATTGGAGCTCCTTAGGCAGAGAAGTGCTGATGGAGGGGGACTGGGGAGTGAAGAGGAAGACCTGGGGGCCACTGGGCCTCTGGACAAGCACAAAGGCTTCTACTGGATTCTCTGGACCAGAGATAGCCACAGGGTCTGAGAGGAAGCAAGTCAGCTCTGTGCCTGGTTAGACTGGCTGAGCCCACCCAGCTGCCCCCAACCCATCCGCCTAACACAAAGCCCAAGGGGCATCACTTCTGCTTTTCTCGACACAGAGATTCTCTAGGCCCTGAGACAATCCTTATGGTTATTCTGGCTACCCTCTCTTTCCTCAGGTCCCTATGCCTCAGTCTTGCTCTTCCCATATTCGGGGCCCCAGAAAGCAACCCATAGTCCAGGCAGGGACAGCAGCACTCCTGGGGCCCAGGGCAGAGTGTGGGAATCCATCCTGCAATAACGGGACTTGGTTGCGTTCCCAGAGTCAAGGAAACGACCACTTACAAACTAACAGGAGACAGGCCTGGAGTGGTTCCAAGGCTGGGGAAGGCTGTGGAAGGAAGGACTGGGGTCCTTGAGTCCTCACACCCAGATCCAGGGGCACCCACCTTGTATTGCTACAGCCAGTTCCCTTCTTCTCACATTCACAGCCTGCTCTCCTCAGACATACCACATGTTCCCTCATGTCCATCACCATCTGGAGGGCCACATCAGACAGCCAGGTGTGCAGGCGCAGGGCTAGGAGGGCCCGAGTCTCCCCTGCCCAGAAAGCCTGAAATGTGAGCCCTATACTATCTCCCAATGTGATTATACAGTTATACATTTTTTGTCGAAAACATTAATTAATAATTTATAAATTGCCCTTTTTATGATCCCGTTATAGCTTTTATCCATTTCTTTAAAATGTAGCAGAAGCTTCAAGAGACAGAAGAGAACTGGGTCATTCTCAAATCGTGAAAGGCCCTGCTGTAGAGGATCCCAAAGAATCCAACATGGAGCAGGTGCTTGGGTAGAAGAGTCCTAGCTTGTAGCTCCTCCTCTCCCCTCCCCTCCGCTCCTCGCTAAGGAAACCTTTTGGGTTAAGAGAAACCCACACAATAAATTCTGGTCTGGCCTGGACTCGGAGCAGCCCAGCTTTCCCTTCACTTTCTCTAGGTGGGTGGGCCAGCTCTTCTCTGACACACAAGGAGGCTGTGGTCCACCCAAGAGGGGCCAGGTCTCACAGCCCAGCTTTCCTGGGCTCAGCAGCAGCTGCCCCGCCAAAATCCACACACAGAAAGCACTGGGGTCACTGCAGAGCCTTCTCCAGGAATAAACTCCTAGGCTGGGCTCAGTCACCTGGGGCACCCAGGTCCTCAGGGTCCCCAAAACACATACACCTAGCTGGGGAAAAATCACAAATCATGGGCCCTGACTTCTAGAGGTAAAAGCTTGGCAAGTAGAAGCAGTCACTGGGGATTCAAAATGTGTCAAAGGGCAGTAACCAGGTCAGGCAGCTCTTTCACTTACTGACATCATAGGCCCTGGGGATCCCAGGGAGGAAGTGATGATAATAATACAATAGCTACCATTTACTTTGTGCCAGTAACAGAGCTAAATGTTTTACAGACATTATCTACTTAAATCCTAACAACCAAACTAGAATTTGGATACTGTTTTTCTCACTCCATAGATAAGGAAAATTGAGGGCTAAGAGAGATTAGGTAAACTTGCTGGCTCACCCAAGAGAAAGGGATGGAGGATTCCAGCCCAGATCTGCCTCCCAAGCTTGTAGCACTAGGGTTTCATAACCTTATTTTTGGGAGAAGTGGGACAATCTCTCTGCCAGCAAGCAGATCGTGAGTGGGTCAATGCTACGAGGCTAAGAGGTGTAGCATTGTCAAGAGCCTAAACTTGACCTACCTTATTCCTGGTTTGAAAATCTGATCCCTCTTGAAATCTCAATTCAAATGCTATCTCTTCTCTTAGCACAAGCCATCTCTTTATTAATTCATTCATCTATCACTTAGCCATTCATTCATTACTTGGTCATTCATTCAGTCATCCTATTTTCAGCTCCTGTGTTGTGTCATGTGCTGCTCTTTGCCCTCAGCCTCTCAAGATAACTAAAAACATGCAAGTGCATTGAGAATCTCAGAGGGAGAGTTCTGGATAGAGAAGGAATGAGGGAAGGCTTCCCCGAGGAGGCATTTGAGCTGGGTCCGGAAGGATGTTTTGGTTTGGTGTGGAAATCCTTCTGATGGAGAGGTTTAAGTAGAGATTTTAGGCAGAGGAAACAGCATACTACTGTTGCAGAACTTTTTCCTTAGTTCAGCTAAAACTGGGCTCTTGTCACATGACCAGGAAAGATTAGGCTTGCGAACACACAGAAGGGTGAGGAAAATGGAATTTATAGGGCAAAAAGGAAAAAGAAAAAATAACTCTCAGCAAAGTGACAGAGTTCTGCTAGCACGTTTCCCGTCTCATAGATTGAGTCCTTGGTCACCACACAGGAACAGGAGAGGCCAGGCTCCTCCCCACTGCAAATGGCACAAATTTCCTGAGGTTGCACCCCATCCTCCTACTGCACAGGTGGGCATTATTCAGAAAGAATAAACTGGGAAAGGGCGAGCTTCATCCAGAACTGGCAGTCTGGTTTTTCAGCCTTCAGGCTATTTAGGCTTGAAGGCGGGGTTTGCTGGGGAGTGCAGGGAACCCTTGGCTGCCTCCTGTCTCTATCATTACCCCTTCTAAAGAAGCACATTTAACTGCTGTTAGAATAAGGATAAGGATAAGCATGAAGATTGATCTTAACTCCTTCCTGCTGACAGGGGGTGCTGTTTTGGGAAAACAGCAGTCAGATCTCCCTCAGAGGCCTATCTAAGGGTCCCTGGCAGAAGAGGCCATCATCCAAGGCTCTGGTTGCATGACTGTTTGGAGTTTGATGGCCTGAAGGTGAGAAGAGACAAACTGGGTTATTAGAAGACATGTATCAAAATGAAACAAGAGGGGTGCTGGTTAAGGAGAGCTAAAAAATTCCAGGGCCTTTTACCAGTTTGTACAGGGATGGGAAGGGGGCAAAAACCTGACTGGAAAAAAAATTTACCTTTTTTCTGGCATGTCAGGTTTCTGGGTTCCCTTCCCCTAGCCCAATTCTAACCAGTTTAAGGTTTAGGAAATTAACTTTTCCTACTTTGGAGGATGCATCCAAAGGAGTGTCCCATAGTATGGAGACACAGTTACTTATCAGTGAAGAGAGGGAAGAGGAGAAAGGAAAAAAGAATTTTTTTTTCAAAGGAGTCCCAGGGTTTCAGGATGCATTCAAAAGGGGTACAGACTGAAGATGAATGGCTATTCATCTAGAAGAATGGGGAGCAAGGCATCCCTGGCTCCCTTCTCTTCCTAATGAATACCTGGGGTACATGAGGGAGGGAAAATGAGGCATTCCTCTTTCTTTTCACCATCCTTTTATCACCAAGTCCCAGTGACCGTGACAGGGTGCTGCCCATGGGTGTCAAAGTGGCTTTCACCCATGTTAACAGAGGGGCCTAAGGGGTGGGAGTATCTGCTCTTACCCACATACACTGAATCTCTCCTGTTGTCAGTAGCCTTTGAATTCCCTAGATTTCATTTATGCAATGGACACTAGTGTGACCTTTATCCATGAAATGGGAAGCTTGGCTTAATTGGCAGGAATCAGTCACACTTACCTGTACTCTGCCTTTTAACCTCCATTATTGTCTGCCTCTGGATCCCTCAGATCCAATTTTCATTTCTAGGGCTTTGACCAAAAGCTTGGAATTGAGTTCAGTACAAAAATGTGTCTTGTGGTGGGGAGATGGGAGGGTTGTATGGACTCCTTATCATATGCTGAATGCTAAGGTGAAGCTGTGGAATTGTGTCCTCCTCCAACAAGAAAGAGAAAAGGATGTTTTGTGACATGCCCAGATAACTGGTGGCTGTAGTTATGCTTGCTAAGATTTGGGTGCATGGGGCCTGACTTTGGTTAGCACCCTTGGTCTTACTTTCCCAAAAAGGAAACCTCCGGGTGATGGGCACCCTATTTATTCACATCATCTGGCAGGATTAGCAGGATGATTACTCAGAACTAGAATATTGATCCAGATTTTTATATCATCCATCCCTTTTGTTCTTTCTGAGCTGCAGCCAGAAATTGCTAGTTGGTTCACAGGAAGAAGCAGAGTTAGTCTAAAGTGTAAGCCAAAACTTAAAAACAGCTAATGAGTCTAGAATCTAATGACAAATGTATGATAAGTTTTGAAATATAATTTCTTTCTCTCCAGTCCTCATTTTTGTTACAAAAACAAATCATGATAGGACTGACTTCTTTGCAAAATAGAAGTTAGTCTTACACTTGGCCTGATTATTTGTATAAAGTGCAGCAATAATAATTATTTCTACATAAGGATTTTAGATTGGCTTTGATGAAACTCTGTTCCACAAGGAATCTCAGATAAGACCTTTTAAAGCCAAGCCCAGCCATTGGTTTTTTTTCCTTAAGTACCTGTGAGTTGGGTAATCCTCTTTTCTTAAGGTCACAAGATAAACTTGGAGCTCCTGGGCCTGTCAAAAAGTGATATTCTTTACTTACCACAGATCAGGAACCCTGTACAGGGACTGCATAGACAAGGGTATGAGGCCAGTTTTCCCAGGGAGCTTTTATTGGTGCTGCAATTTGAACTTGACTCCTTAAAGGGAAGCATACCTTTCCAGTTAAAGCCTTGGTAAAACAACCAGTTTCTCCAATTGCATCCCGTTGCAAAAGAAAATGGATTCTTATTGCACTGATGCAAACAACTATATTGCCATAAGTTAATAATATGTACAACTAGTTTCCAAATTGTGGAGAAGCCAGGCAAAAAGAGAGAGAAACAAATATGCTCCAAATTTTGTTCACAGGAGTATACCTTACTCAATTATTAAAGGCCATAAATAGTTCAAAATAAGTTTCCTTGATTCTGAAAAACATAACGAGGATCAGCATTACTCCAAACAAAAGTCAAAAAGATTGCTTCAGTGTTATATTTCAGTCCATTTAGCTAACTCTTGTTTTGCTTGATATTCATGAACATTTTAGCTCTTCAAGAATCCTGTGTGTTTTTTCTTTATTCAAGTGTTAAAATCTCCAAATGTATCAGAAACTTGTATTTGAGAGCACCTATCAGAGTCCTATAGCTTATTATAAGCCATTTTTGAAAAGGATCAAAACAAGACAGCAATTGTCTGTGAATAACAAAATGTCCAGGGTAGTTGCAGTTAGAAACACAATTGACAAAGAAGTTTGGTTATCTATGTGGTTTACAGTAACTTAACAACCTTAATTATAATTGATAGCATACACTTTAGACATTAGAATTTTAGAAATCCCATACAATTATGAAACATATATTAGTATTATTCACCAAAATATAACTGAAAGAAGATTGAACACTATTTTGGCAGTCCCATGTAACTAAACATGTTCAAAAATGTTGTTTCCCTCTCTTCTGGATACTTCAGGGGCCCTCTATAGCATCCAAAAGCTAGGCATTAGGAAAGACAATTTTGAAACTGAAGTTTGATTTTGGGAAACTTGTTAAATATGTTAGAGGTTTAAAATACTTGCTGTCATGAAATAGAATTCCAGATTACAATTTATTTTGCCAAAATGACTCAAAATTTTAAAAAGCAAAAACCTTATATAACCCTTTACAAATTTTGCTAAAGAGCAGATTAGTGCCTTCAGATTACATTGTTGTACTTTTATTTCAATGCTCAATTTACAGAGAAACCATGTAATACCATTTTGAATTTAGTCAATATGTTCACACATGGAATTTTTTGCAAGATTAACTTTGACAATACTTCCATCATTTTTTTTCAAACATCCAGCTTTATATTATCTAATTAAAAGCAATCCTTTAACCCTAGGTAAGAATTTACATTTCCATGCCTTCTTATAATCTTTTACTGAAAACTCTTCTTACTGTTCTTACACACTTCACATGTAAATCTATTTCTAGTAGTTTCAATTACATGTTATAATGGTAACTCCTAGCAATTCTAACTTTAATGTAAAACCCGATAAGTTGTTTTAATTATGTGCTAGATGCAGCCAAGGTTTGACTCCTTCCAGCGTAATTAAGGACATGGTTAATTCCATATATCCCAGTCCTTACCAATGGTGAAGCCAGCAAGTTGAAAATTCTTAAAGGCAGTTTATAACCTTAAAACATTTAGCAAACCTAGTATCTTACCTGCATAACTTAGTTTACCTATTTACATTTTGATATCTGCATTTTACCAATAATTTTTAAGGCTGTTTTTATTTCTCAAAGATTAAAGTCATGTGAACTAAAAGGTACCACAACTTTTATCTTCCCTTTAAAAAATATTTGATCCAAGTACTTGTATTCCTTTAGGCCAATTAATTAGAGCTCTTTTTTATAGACATCACATACACAACACATATATAACTACAGAGACAGGCATAAGAAAACCCAGCAGCCATAAGATTTTTTGTTTGCCAATCTCCTAATTGGATTATTGGACTCTGAGTGGAGCCCTTTAAGAGACAAGGTTAGGAAAACATTCCACTTTTAAGGCCTTTTAATAGACAGGCATAACTGTGAGTCAAAAACAGACTTTGAGAGGGATTGATCTGCCTTTAATTCCTGGGGTTTCATGAGAAAAACAGAGGTATCTCTCCTCTTGTGCATGCATGAAAAGTGGCAAAGTAAAATGGAGAAAAATAATTCAGTCAACCAAAAAAAATCTTTTCCAGCAAAACAAGGTCAAAGTAAAGGAAAAAAAAGGCCTTTTAAATATACCTATATCTTGTGTACCCACTTTTAATTAAGCTGAATGCTATTTAAGAAAATCCTTTTAAATCCCCCATTACCTGACTTTAGCCACACCAAGTGACCAATAATTCTGGCTTTCAAACTTTATGAAAGGCTCAGAGAAAGGAAAATCCAAGGTGGTTCATGGTGGAGGGGAAGAGAATCAACAAATACAAAGGTTGCACAGATATCAAACCAGAAAGGACTCATATCCTAAGCCAAAAGTGAATCCAGCTGCCATTGTGAAATGGCAGAGGCTAAGCAAAACATTGCTACATAGTTACAGGTCATACTCCCAAGGATGTAAAACAAAATGAAAGCCTACAGCAAAGTTTGCTACTGACCATAGAAAAAGTCATGCAAAGCACACCAGATTGGCTACAGCTTAAGACCAACCTCACAAATTCTTTTTCTATATTAAAACTTTACAGAGAATATAAACAGTGATAGTTGGGGTCCCGGCCTAGTAAAATATTTTCTAAAAAGAAAAAAACCTCTCACATAAAAATTAACTGCTGACAGGGTAGAGAAAAGGAAAAAGAAATTAAAGTGCAGGGTTGGAAAGATGCCTGGGGGAAGAACTTCTTATTCATATGCCAATGGGTTCCTCTAGCAGGGAGAAAAACTTAAGAAGGGAGTTGGGGAGCCACCAGTTCACACATCCATCCCAAAAAGAGAAGGAAAAGGCCAACATTCCCTACCCCTGGGAGCAATGTTCCGTGGGGGCATGATTTCCTCTACCCTCAGAAGAAGTCCAGGGACAAAAAGGCTTAGGCGCAAAAGGAAAAAAGATTTTTTGGTTTGCACGTTACTCACCCTTCCTCAAGCCCCATGTTGGGTGCCAAAAATGTTGCAGAGCTTTCTCCTTAGTTCAGCTAAAACAGGGCTCTTGTCACACAACCAGGAAAGATTAGGCTCACAGACACATATAAGGGTGAGAAAAAATGGAATTTATTGGGCAAAAAGGAAAAATAACTCTCAACAAAGCTAGAGAGAATTCTGTTAGCAGCTTTCTCACCTCACAGATTGAATCTCAGGTTGCTACACAGGAACAGGAGAGGCCATGCTCCTCCCCACTGCAAACAACATGAACTTCCAGAGGCTCCACCCTGTCCTCCCAGTGCTCAAGTGGGCATTATTCAGAAAGAATCAGTCAGGAAAGGGCAGGCTTCATCTAGGACCTGCAGTCTGGTTTTTCAGCCTTCAGGATGTTTTAGGGTTGAAGGCAGGCTTTCACCAGTGCTGGGGCAGGGGACACTTGGCTGTCTCCTGTCTCTATCACTACAAGGTCAAATCCAAGAAACTCTCTCCACCAGACATCACCTGTGATACCTGTACATTTGAGCAAATCCTTGTCTTCTTAAGGTCCCCTAAATTTGCTAAAGTCCCAGGCTTTCCAGGAAGTGATCTTCCTTACTGCCTTTGAGAATGAGACTTTATAAACCAGGACCATATTCCCAAGGGGGATTTGTATGCACCAGCTCTATAAGTGAAGTCAACCCTTGTTCCTCAAAAGTGGCTGGTCATACTGAATTCAGTGAGGATTATTCTGAAATGTGACACTCCAGCTAAGCTGCACGATTTGTCCAATCATATCCTGGTAAGAACCTATGCAAATAACTATGTTGCCACAGAAAGCAAGGAGACTCATAATTTAGAATTTCTGATCTGGGGTTCAGGAATAATCAGGTATCATTTTAAATTTTTTACTTGAGTTTACAGAAATTGAGTTTATTAATTTTTTTTGGATCCAGAAAGCTCAGGAAGAGATAGAATACATATCTATATCTATAGCTATATATTCTACATGTACATATGGAAGATAGACCACTAAAACAATATCAATGATATAAAAAATGAACAGTTACCAAAAAATTTCCTTCATCAGTTTATTCAGTCTTATGTAATTAATTTTTGTGTTAGATCTTGGGTTAGCAGTCTGCTTTCATGAAGCTATCTATTTCTAGACTAAAAATGATTCTGAAAATTCTGACTGATCCCACTGCTGTGGTATGAAAGTTGTCTAAGCAATGTCAGCACAGAATCTTGGACCTAAAAGTCTATTCTTTGAAGTATTCATAGTTTGTATAGTCCTTTTTCTCAAGGCAGGCACTGTGATCTTCTTTATTGAAGAAACAAATGCTGACCTGTAGCTTTTAGCAGAAACTTTAAGCAAGTATCTGGATGAAACAAAAGCTATCTGTAAATGACAATGAGACAGGCAATTCTATGGACCAAACTATACAAGTGGAACTGACCCACGACTGTGGCAACCAGCCTGGGAAGCCAATGTACTTTCTGTAGCAACCAGTCCAAGAAATCAGATGATAACCCTGGAAGCAATTGTCCTCAAATGGCCAGGACTTGATTCATAATTGATAGTTTCCCTAATTTTCACCCCTGCTACCAATTTTAGAACCAACCAGAGAAAGCCAAGTATGTTCCCCAAACCAATCACACAGGATGCCCCACTTCCAGCTGGCCCACCTACAACTTCTCCAGGCCAACAGCCTTTAGTAAGGGCACTCTTGAAGCCTTCCCTCTTCCCACTGTAAAGCTTTCCCACTCCTCTGCCTGCCTTTGAATCTCTTTCAAGATGCAAGTGATGGTGGCTCCTTTGCTATAGCAAGCTCAGGATAAATAGGCTTTCCTTGTTTTCATTTGGGTTGTCTCTATTCACTTGCATAACAGAGGCTTAATGGCTGCAGTTATTTTATAACTATTTTTTTTGAGACAGAATCTCACTCTGTTGCCCAGGCTGGAGTGCAGTGGTGCAATCTCAGCTCACTGCATTCTCTGCCTCCCAGACTCGAGTGATTCTCATGCTTCAACATCCCAAGTAGCTGGGATTATAGGCATGTGCCACAACACCTGGCTAATTTTTTGTTTTTAGTAGAGATGAGGTTTCATCATGTTGGCCAGGCTGGTCTCCAACTCCTGACCTCAAGTCATTCACCCATCTCATACTCCCAAAGTGCTGGAATTGCAGTCATGAACCACTGTGCCTGGTCTATTTTATAACTAATAATTTTCAAACCTAAAAGTTCTGATGAATGTTCGTAAAATAAAAAATGCAACTGTTGAGGAAATTTGCTTGTTTCAAGGCATGTAAAGATTTTAAAAATCTTGAGGTCAACATATAATAATCCTGAGACATCATTTTTTTTCTGAGAATGTTAATTAAAAAGATTCAGTAAGTATGGAGTAGGGGCTAGACATTTATATTTTTATAAAACTTCAAGAATAAGTCTGATCTGCATCCCAACTTGAGAACCACTGGCCTAGAAGATGCTTTATGCAAATTAAAGAAGTAAGATTGTGGCCAATTAAATATTTCAATAATATATAAAATTATTACAGATAAGGTGACCTAATATCAGACAAAATACCTCCAGGACTCTGATAAATATAGGAAAAGGCAGCAGAGCTATATCATTAGACTTTTGATTGGTGTTATTCTGAGGGTAAAACATACTATTACAGGACACTTCCAAGATGGCAGAATAGGAACAGCTCCAATCTACAGCTCACAGTGAATTGATGCAGAAGATAGGTGATTTCTGCATTCCCAACTGAGGTACTTGGTTCATCTCATTGGGACTGGTTGGACAGTGGGTGCAGCCCATGAAGGGTGAGCAGAAGCAGGGTGGGGCATTACCTCACCTGGGAAGCACAAGAGGTCAGGGGAATTCCCCTTTCCTAGCCAAGGGAAGCCATGAGTGACTGTACCTGGAGGAACGGTATACTCCTGTTCAAATACTGTGCTTTTCCCATGGTCTTCGCAACTGGCAGACCAGGAGATTCCCTCCAGTGCCTGGCTTGGCAAGTCCCAAGCCTACGGAGGCTTACTTGCTGCTAGCACAGCAGTCTGAGATCCACCTGGGATGCTGGAGGGGGGAGGTGCGTCCACCATTGCTGAGACTTCAGTAGGTGGTTCTATGCTCACAGTGTAAACAAAGCAGCCGGGAACCTCAAACTGGGCTGAGCCCACCACAGCTTAGCAAGGCCCACTGCCTCTCTATATTCTACCTCTGGGGGCAGGGCATATCTGAGCAAAAGGCAGCAGACAGCTTCTGCAGACTTAAATGTCCCTGCCTGACAGCTCTGAAGAGAGCATGGTTCTCCTAGCATAGTATTCAAGCTCCAATAACAGACAGACTGCCTCTTCAAGTGGGTCCCTGATGCCCATGTAGCCTGACTGGGAGACACCTCCTAGTAGGGGCTGACAGACAACTCATACAGGCAGGTGCCCCTCTGGGAGAAAGCATCCAGAGGAAGGATCAGGCAGCAATGTTAGCATTCTGCAGCCTCTGCTGGTGATACCCAGGCAAACAGGTCTGGAGTGGACCTCCAGCAAACTCCAACAGACCTGCAGCTGAGGGACCTGTCTGTTAGAAGGAAAACTAACAAACAGAAAGGAATAGCATTAACATCAACAAAAAGGACATCCACACCAAAACTCCAACCATAGGTCACCAACATCAAAGACCAAAGGTAGATAAAAACCACAAAGATGGGGAGAAACCAGAGCAGAAAGGCTGAAAATTCCAAAAACCAGAATGCCTCTTCTCCTCGAAAGGAACACAACTCCTTGCCAACAGAACAAAACTGGATGGAGAATGAGTCTGACAGAAGTTGACAGAAGTAGGTTTCAGAAGGTCGGTAATAACAAACCTCTCTGAGCTAAAGGAGCATGTTCTAACTCATTGCAAGGAAGCTAAAAACCTTGAAAAAAGGTTAGAAAATGGCTAACTAGGCCAGGCGCGGTGGCTCATGCTTGTAATCCCAGCACTTTGGGAGGCCAAGGTGGGCAGATCATGAGGTCAGGAGATCAAGACCACGGTGAAACCCCGTTTCTACTAAAAATACAAAAAATTAGCTGGGCGTGGTGGTGGGTGCCTGTAGTCCCAGCTACTCAGAGAGGCTGAGGCAGGAGAATGGTGTGAACCCGGGAGGCGGAACTTGCAGTGAGCCAAGATTGTGCCACTGCACTCCAGCCTGGGCGACAGAACGAGACTCCGTCTCAAAAAAAAAAAAAAAAAAAAAAGAAAATGGCTAACTAGAATAATCAGCGTAGAGAAGAGCTGAAATGACCTGATGGAGTTGAAAACCACAGTACGAGAACTTCATGAAGCATACACAGGCTTCAATAGCAGATTTGATCAAACGGAAGAAAGAATATCAGTGATTGAAGATCACATTAATGAAATAAAGCATAAAAATAAGATTAGAGAAAAAAGAGTGAAAAGAAATGAACAAAGCCTCCAAGAAATGTGGGACTATGTGAAAAGACCAAATCTGTGTTTGATTGGTGTACCTGAAAGTGACAGGGAGAATGGAACCAAGTTAGAAAACACTCTTCAGGATATTATCCAGGAGAACTTCCCCAATCTAGCAAGGCAGGTCAACGTTCAAATTCAGGAAATACAGAGAACACCACAAAGATACTCCTTGAGAAGAGCAATCCCGAGACAAATAATCATCAGATTCACCAAGGCCGAAATGAAGAAAAAATGTCAAGGACAGCCAAGGGCCAGGCGTGGTGGCTCATGCATGTAATCCCAGCACTTTGGGAGGCTGAGGTGGGCAGATCACAAAGTCAGGAGATTGAGACCATCCTGGCTAACATGGTGAAACCCCATCTCTACTAAAAAATGCAAAAAAAAATTAGCTGGGCATGGTGGCAGGTGCCTATAGTCCCAGCTACTCAGGAGGCTGAGGCAGGAGAATGGTGTGAACCCAGGAGATGGAGCTTGCAGTGAGCTGAGATCACGCCACTGCACTCCAGCCTGGGCAACAGAATGAGACTCTGTCTCAAAAAAAAAAAAAAAAAAGTTAAGGGCAGCCAGAGAGAAAGGTCAGGTTACCCACAAAGGGAAGCCCATCAGACTAACAGTGGATCTCTCTGCAGAAACCCTACAAGCCAGAAGAGAGTGGGGGCCAATATTCATCATTCTTAAAGAAAATAATTTTCAATCCAGAATCTCATATCCAGCAAAAAGAAGCTTAATAAGTGAAGGAGAAATAAAATCCTTTACAGACAAGCAAATGCTGAGAGATTTTGTCACCACCAGGCCTGATTTATAAGATCTCCTGAAGTAAGCACTAAACATAGAAAGGAACAACCAGTACATGCCAAATTGTAAAGACCATCGATGCTATGAAGAAACCGCATTAATTAACAGGCAAATTAACAAGCTAGCATCATAATGACAGGATCAAATTCACACATAACAATATTAATCTTAAATGTAAATGGGCTAAATGCCCCAATTAAAAGACACAGACTGGCAAATTGGATAAAGAGTCAAGACCGTCAGTGTGGTGTATCCAGGAGACCCATCTCACATGCAAAGAAACACGTAGGCTCAAAATAAAGGGATGGAGGAAGATCTACCAAGCAAATGGAAAGCAAAAAAAGCATGGGTTGCATTCCTGGTCTCTGATAAAACAGACTTTAAACCAACAAAAATCAAAAGAGACAAAGAAAGCCGTTAAATAATGTTAAAGGGATCAGTGAAACAAGAAGAGCTAACTATTGTAAACATATATGCACCCAATACAGGAGCACCCTGATTCATAAAGCAAGTTCTTAGAGACCTACAAAGAGACTTACACTCCCACACAATAATAATGAGAGACTTTAACACCCCACTGTCAATATTAGGCAGATCAATGAGACAGAAAATTAACAAGGATATCCAGGACTTGAACTCAGCTCTGGACCAAGCAGACCTAATAGACATCTACGGAACTCTCCACCCCAAATTAACAAAATATACATTCTTCTCAGCACCACATCACACTTACTATAAAACTGACCACATAATTGGAAGTAAAACACTCCTCAGCAAATGTAAAAGCACCGAAATCACAATAAACTGTCTCTCAGACCACAGTGCAATCAAATTAGAACTCAGGATTAAGAAACTCACTCAAAACCACACAACTACATGGAAACTGAACAACCTGCTCCTGAATGATTACTAGGTAAATAATGAAATTAAGGCAGAAATAAAGATGTTCTTTGAAACCAATGAGAAGAAAGACACAAAGTACCAGAATCTCTGGAACACACTTAAAGCAGTGTGTAGAGGGAAATTTATAGCACTAAATGCCCTCTATAGAAAGGAGGAAAGATCTAAAGTTGACACCCTGACATCACAATTAAAAGAGCTAGAGAAGCAAGAGCAGACGAATTCAAAAGCTAGCAGAAGACAAGAAATAACTAAGATCAGAGAAGAACTTGAAGGAGATAGAGACACAAAAAAACTCTTCAAAAAAATCAGTGAATCCAGGAGCTGGTTTTTGGAAAAGATCAACAAAATAGATAGACTGCTAGCAAGACTAATAAAGAAGAAAAGAGAGAAGAATCAAATAGATGCAATAAAAAATGATAAAGGGGATGTCACCACCGATCCCACAGAAATACAAACTACCATCAGAGAATACTATTAACACCTCTATGCAAATAAACTAGAAAATCTAGAAGAAATGGAAAAATTCCTGGACACATACACCCTCCCAAGACTAAACCAGGGAGAAGTTGAATCTCTGAATAGACCAATAACAGGTTCTGAAATTGATCCAATAATTAATAGCCTACCAACCAAAAAAGTCCAGGACCAGATGGATTCATAGCCGAATTCTGTCCGAGGTATGAAGAGGAGCTGGTACCATTCCTTCTGAAACTACTCCAATCAATAGAAAAGGAGAGAATCCTCCCTAACTCATTTTATGAGGCTAGAATCATCCTGATATCAAAGCCTGGCAGAAACACAACCGGAAAAGATAATTTTAGGCCAATATGTCTGATGAATATTGATGCTAAAATCCTCAATAAAATACTGGCAAACTGAATCCAGCAGCACATCAAAAAGTTTGTCCACTGTGATCAAGTTTTCTTCATCCCTGGGATGCAGGGCTGGTTCAACATTCGCAAATCAATAAACGTAATCCATCACATAAACAGAACCAATGTCAAAAACACATCATTATCTCAATAGATGCAGAAAAGCCCTTTGAGAAAGTTCAACAGCCTTTCACACTAAAAACTCTCAATAAACTAGGTATTGATGGAACGTATCTCAAAATAATAAGAGCTATTTATGACAAACCCACAGCCAGTATCATACCAAATTGGCAAAAACTGGAAGCATTCCCTTTGAAAACCAGCACAAGACAAGGATGCCCTCTCTCACTGCTCCTATTCAACATAGTATTGGAAGTTCTGGCCAGGGCAATCAGGCAAGAAAAAGCAATAAGAGGTATTCAATTAGGAAAAGAGAAAGTCAAATTGTCTTTGTTTGCAGGTGACATGATTGTATATTTAGAAAACCCCATCATCTCAGCCAAAATCTCCTTAAGCTGATAAGCAACTTCAGCAAAGTCTCAGGATAGAAAATCAATGTGCAAAAGTCACAAGAATTCCTATACACTAAAAACAGACAGAGAGCCAAAACATGAGTGAACTCCCATTCACACTTACTACAAAGAGAATAAAATACCTAGGAATCCAAATTACAGGGGATGTGAAGGACCTTTTCAAGGAGAACTACAAACCACTGCTCAACGAAATAAGAGAGGACACAAACAAACAGAAGAACATTCCATGCTCATGGATAGGAAGAATCAATATCATGAAAATGGCCATACTGCCCACGGTAATTTATAGATTCAATGCTATCCCCATCAAGCTACCACTGACTTTCTTCACAGATTTGGAAAAAACTACTTTAAATTTCATATAGAACCAAAAAAGAGCCCACATAGCCAAGACAATCCTAAGCAAAAAGAACAAAGCTGGAGGCATCACACTATCTGACTTTGAACTATACTACAAGGCTACAGTAACCAAAACAGCATGGTACTGGTACCAAAACAGAGAGAGATAGACCAATGGAACAGAACAGAGGCCTCAGAAATAACACCAGACATCTACAACCATCTGATCTTTGACAAACCTGACAAAAACAAGCAATGGGGAAAAGATTCCCTATTTAATAAATGGTGCTGGGAAAACTGGCTAGTCATATGTAGAAACCTGAAACTGGATCCTTTCCTTATGCCTTATACAAAAATTAATTCAAGATGGATTAAATACTTAAATGTAAGACCTAAAACCATAAAAACCCTAGAAGAAAACCTAGGCAATACCATTCAGGACATAGGCATGGGCAAAGACTTCATGACTAAAATACCAAAAGCAATGGCAACAAAAGCCAAAATTCACAAATGGGATCTAATTAAAGAGCTTCTGCAGAGCAAAAGAAACTATCATTAGAGTGAACAGGCAACCTACAGAATGGGAGAAAATTTTTGCAATCTTCTCATCTGACAAAGGGCTAATATCCAGAATCTACAAAGAACTTAAACAAATTTACAAGATAAAAATAAACAAACCCATCAAAAAGTGGGCAAAGGATATGAACAGACACTTCTCAAAAGAAGACATTTATGCAGCCAACAGACATATCAAAAAATGCTCATCATCACTGGCCATCAGAGAAATGCAAATCAAAACCACAGTGAGATACCATCTCATGCCAGTTAGAATGGCGATCATTAAAAAGTTAGGAAACAACAGATACTGGAGAGGATGTGGAGAAATAGGAATGCTTTTACACTGTTGGTGGGAGTGTAAATTAGTTCAACCATTGTGGAAGACAGTGTGGGAATTCCTCAAGGATCTAGAAATAGAAATACGTTTGACCCAGCAATGCCATTACTGAGTATACCCAAAGGATTATAAATCATGCTACTATAAAGACACATGCACATGTATGTTTATTGTGGCACTATTCACAATAGCAAAGACTTGGAACCAACCCAAATGTCCTTCAATAATAGACTGGATAAAGAAAATGTGGCACATATACACCATGGAATACTATGCAGCCATAAAAAAGGATGAGTTCATGTCCTTTGTAGGGACATGGATGAAGGTGGAAACCATCATACTCAGTAAAATATCACAAGGACAGAAAACCAAACACCACATGTTCTCACTCATAAGTGGGAGTTGAGCAATGAGAACACATGGACACAGGGAGGGGAATGTCACACACTGGGGCCTATCATGGGGTGGGGGGCTGGGGGAGAGATAGCATTAGAAATACGTAATATAAATGACGAGTTGATGGGTACAGCAAACCAACATGGCACATGTATACCTATGTAACAAACCTGCACGTTCTGCACATGTACCCTAGAACTTAAAGTATAATAATAATAAAAAAAAGAAAAAAATTCTATTACAGTAGCAAGGAATATTGAGAAATATCCAGGAAGTTCTTGTAAAATATATAATTCCTGGAATATTTATACAAACATCACTTTACCTATGCAAATGTATGTATTTGCATATAATTTACCTATGCATTTACCTATGCAAATTTAGCCTAGGGCAGATTGGGTGTCTTTTCTGATTTGACAACTCTTCCCATGTAACTGTTATAGTAGACGGACATCAAATAAATCTAATTATTTCAGGCTGGGTGTGGTGGTTCAGGCCTGTAATCCCAGCACTTTGGGAGGCCGAGGTGGGTGGATCACGAGGTCAAGAGATCAAGACCATCCTGGCCAACATGGTGAAATCCCATCTCTACCAAAAATATGAAAAAAATTAGCTGTGTTTGGTGGCACATGCCTATAGTCCCAGCTACCCAGGAGGCTGAGGCTAGTGGCATTTGGACATATGAACAGAAGTGTGTGGTTCCAGTACAGTGGTTAGATGTAGTCACTTTGAAAGCCAGAATGGCAAATATGACTTACCTGGATACCAGTGGCTTACTCATGGTTGGAAAGTTTTCGGTGGGCGTTTAAGTGTTGTGAAGTAGTATGTTTCAGTGACTGGTTGGAAATGACAGGGACGGACTAGCCCCCAGAATCCTGCTATGCTAGAGAATTCCCACCAGGAAGATCTTAGTGACCTTTATCAAGAGGACTGTGGGAACAAAAATGTTTCCTTTTGAAAGGAACCAAACAATCACAAGTGCTAAGTTTTCTGGGAATTTCCATTAAAGTGACACAAACCTGGCCATGATTCTCACCACTGCTTAACTCTGGGCTCTGTATTATGAGAGAAGGGAGCCTGAGATAGACCAAATGACATCCCTGAAGCACCTCTCAGCAACTCATGTCACTCAGTAGAACTGTCCATACCAAGCCTGTCAAGGATCTTTGAACATACATCCTTGGCAAACAACTTTAATACACCCTTTGAAATGGAGTAAATATTAAGAATGTCAAAGAAGGAAACCACAAACTTATTTTATTGGACTTGTGAATTTTTGAGTACACACTTAACTGTTACAGAAATTTGTAGAAATAAACATGTTGCTATAAAGGAATGCCTGGGCATATAATTTTCTACCCTTATAAATGAAGAGAAAAGTTATCATATTATGTCACCAGCTGGACACTAATTGATGTCCTTTATAATACTGAGGACAGATTTAATACCCACTTTATAGCCTGTGTAAGATTTTTTACTGAACACAGTACGTTTTGAGGTGGCATGGTTTGATCAGCATTTCTCATCCATGTAAATGAGCCACATATGGCGGGACTGGAACTACAGTAAATGTTAGTTTACTTCTACCAGGTAGTATATAAAGTACCAATCAACTGCTAACATAAGAAAACAAACAGTAATAATGACTTTTATTCCTTGGCGATATATTCTTTTGAGTGTGAATAGATTACACAAAAGAAAATTTTTAAGATTGGTGAATGTGAATACCTACATGTAATTTTTGCTGGTTAGTAAAATATTCTTACCACTTGTAAGAGCAAACTAACACATTGTCTTAAAGTGATCATGGACACAAGCATTTATAAGCCTGTGTTAAGTCTTTATAATTCAATAGATTTCAGTTTTTATAATGTTAATAATAACAATTGTAAAAAAGATAAATTTGTCCTGTATAGCACCATTATTTTTAGCCTTTCCTGTTAATGGAGCTTTAAAATTCTGTTTTGGGTTTATATAATAGCATATACATAACTGTGAATTCAAATACTTAACCACTAATTTGAAAATTATCAGTGTGATACACAGGAATCATTATTCAGAATGTGGTCTGGTCTCTAGGAAGTATTAACAGGAAAGTTACAAAACAATTTAGTTGATTTAGCAAAGACCTGGATGCTATTTTTCTCCCAAACTAAGATACTTTTTGACACTAAACACACACACACACACATATTTTAAATTTATTATATATTTTTAAAGACAGAGTCTCCCTCTGTCACTCAGGTAGACTGCAGTGGCATAATCAGAGCTCACTGTAATCTCAAACTCCTGGCCTCAAGAGATCCTCCCATCTTGGCTTCCCAAAGAGCTGTGATTACAGATATGAACCCCTGTGCCTGGTGGACACTAAATGCTTTTTAAAAGAGTTTATCTTTGCCTTCTCCAAACAAGAAGCAACAGTCTCCAAGTCAATATAATCCCACAGACAATGGTGTTCTTTTTCTCCAGAGTAAGATGCTTGTGGCAGTCATTAAAATAAGTGACAATTTAACTAGGGATTATCCTTATTTTCCTGATAGTAAATTGATATGGTTTGGCTCTATGCCCCCACCCAGATCTCATGTCAAGTTGTAATCCCCACGTGTTGGAGGAATAGCCTGCTGGGAGGTTTTGAATCATGGGGGTGGACTTCCCTTTTGTTCTTGTGATAGTGAGTGAATTCTCACGACATCTGATTTTTTTTGAAAGTGTGTAGCACTTACACCCTCACACACTCTATCTCTCCTGCTCTGCCATGGTAAGACATCCTTGCTTCCCCTTTTCCTGCTGCCATGATTGTAAGTTTCCTGAGGCCTTCCAGCCATGCTTCCTGTTAAGCCTGTGAAACTGAGTCAATTAAACCTCTTTTCTTCATACATTACCCAGTCTCAGGTATTTTTTTATAGCAGTGTGAAAACGGACTAACACATATACTGTAGTGAATTACACAGATTATTACATGTTTTGCAAGAGCAAATTATATTTATTTGAAATGGGAAGAGAGCATTTTATTGCATTTTGTGTATTATATTTATTTTCCAGAATACAGAAAGAAAATTAAAGTAAATGTTAATAAATGCTTTCTAGAGAGTAATAAAAAATAGACACAAAAACAAAAACATCACAATTACAGATATAAAAAATCTCTTTTTCTTCTCAGTGTGCACCAAATACTTAGTTGATTTGAGATAAATGTGGACAAGTAAAGGAAAAGGGGTGTCAAATGGGATTATTTGTCATCTCTCTCAAAAGAGAATAGATGTCTGTCATGTATCTAGAAAAATAACCCAAATTGTGAGTGCATAAAACCAAATTCTCAATTATTGCTGCTACCAGTAGAGAATAACCTTTTGACCAAAAAGTTTCTTTGGCCAAAAACGAAATAAAAAATTCAGTAAAGATAAAAAACCTGGAGAAAAGGAGACTTAACGTAATAATGTAATTAATTCTTTGCTACTGGGTTTTCTATCACTAGTAGTTTGCCTTCATAAAGCTGTTTGCTTCCTGAGTAAAACTAGACATGGAAATCCTGCTTAGCCCACTGGTACAGTCTGAGGTTCTCTGAGCTGTGTAATCTTGGAATTATGTATTCAAGAATCTATTATTTGAAATATTGTATTACTCTGTTTTCATACTGCTGATAAAGACATATCCAAGACTGGTCAATTTAAAGAAGAAGGAGGTTTAATGGACTCACAGTTCCATCCATGTGGCTGAGGAGGCCACGCAATCACGGCAGAAGGTGAAAGGCACATCTCATATGGTGACAGATAAGAGAAGAGAGCTTGTGCACAGAAACTCTCATTTTTTAAACCATCAGATCTCATGAGACTTACTCACTATTATGAGAACAGCACAGGAAAGTGCCAACTCTATGATTCAGTTATCTCCTACCAGGCCCCTCTCACAATATGTGGGAATTATGGGAGCTACAAGATGAGATTTCGGTGGGGACACAGAGTCAAACCATATCATTCTGCCCCAGCCCCTCTCAAATCTCATGTCCTCACATTTCAAAACCAATCATGCCTTCTCAGCAGTGCCCCAAAGTCTTAACACATTCCAGCATTAACTCAAAAGTCCACAGTCCAAAGTCTCATCTGAGACAATGCAAGTCCCTTCCACCTAAGAGCCTGTAAAATCAAAAGCAAGTTAGTTACTTCCTAGGTACAATGGGGGTACAGGCATTGGGTAAATACAGCCATTCCAAATGAGAGGAATTAGTCAAAACAAAGGGGCTACAGGCCCCACGCAAGTCCAAAAACCAACCCAGCAGTCAAGTCTTAAAGTATCAAAGTGATCTCCTTTGACTCCGTGTCTCATATCCAGGCCATGCTGATGCAAGTGGTGGGTTCCCATGGTCTTGGGCAACTTCGACCATGTGACTTTGCAGGTTATAGCCCCTCTCCTGGCTGCTTTCATGGGCCAGCATTGAGTGTCTGCGGCTTTTCCAGGTGCACAGTGCAAACTGTCAGTGGATCTACCATTCTGGGATCTGGGTGACCGTGGCCCTCTTCTCGCAACTCCACTGGGTGGTACCCCAGTAGGGACTCTGCTTGAGGGCTCTGACCCCACATTTCCCTCCCATACTGCTCTAGCAGACGTTCTCCATGAGGGCCCCACCACTGCAGCAAACTTTTGCCTGGGCATCCAGGCATTTCCATACATCCTCTGAAATCTCGATGGAGGTTCCCAAACCTCAATTATTGACTTCTGTGCCCTTGCAGGCTCACCACCACATGGAAGCTGCTATGGTTTGGGGCTCCCACTCTCTGAAGCAACAGCCCGAGCTGTACCTTGGCCCCTTTTAGTCACAGCTGGAGTGGCTGCAATGCAGATCAAGTCCCTAGACTGCATACAACAGAGGGACCCTGGGCCCGGCCTGGGAAACCATCTTTTTCTCCTAGGCCTCCAAGCCTGTGATGGGAGGGCCTGCTGTGAAGACCTCTGAATGCCTGGAGACATTTTCCCCATTGCTTGGGGGTTAACATTCATTAATTAACTCGTTCCTTATGCAAATTTATGCAGTGGGCTTGAATTTCTCTTCAAAAAATGGGTCTTTCTTTTCTATTGCATCATCAGGCTGTGAACTTTCCTAACTTTAATGCTCTGCTTCCCTTATAAAACTGAATGTTTTTAACAACACCCAAAGTCACCTCTTGAATGCTCCTTAGAAATTTATTCTGCCAGATACCCGAAATTGTCTCTCTCAAGTTCAAAGTTTCACAAATCTCTAGGGCAGGGGCAAAATGCCATCAGTCTGTTTGCTAAAACATAGCAAAAGTCACCTTTACTCCAGTTCCCAACAAGTTCCTCATCGCCATCTGAGACCTCCTCAGCCTAGACCTTATTGTTCATATCACTATTAGCATTTTTGACAAAGCCATTCAACAAGTCTCTAGTAAGTTCCAAACTTTCCCACACTTTTCTGTCTTCTTCTGAGCCCTCCAAACTTCCAGCCTCCGCCTGTTACCCAGTTCCAAAGTCGCTTCCACATTTTCAGGTATCTTTTCATCACCACCCCACTCCTGGTACCAATTTACTGTATTAGTCCATTTTCATGCTGCTGATAAAGACATATCCAAGACTGGAAAGAGAAAGAGGTTTAATGGGCTTACAGTTCCACATGGTTGGGGAGGCCTCACAATCATTGAGGAAGGCAAGGAGGAGCAAGTCAAATCTCACATGGATGGTGGCAGGCAAAGAGAGAGAGCTTGTGCACAGAAACTCCTGTTTTTAAAACCATCAGATCTCGTGAGACTTATTCACTATAATGAGAACACCACAGGAAAGTCCTACCCCTATGATTCAATTATCTCTCACTGAGTCCCTCCCACAACAGGTGGGAATTATGGGAGCTACAAGATGAGATTTGGGTGGGGACACAGAGCTAAACCATATCAAATATCAATAGTTGAAAATTATTGATGCAAAACTTTCCATGGGGTTCTGAAACTTTCCTTAGTTGAAAACACAGCCTCTAAAAGCTTTTTAGCTGTTTGGCAAGAATCAGAGTAAAACAAAAATTATTTGTAGATGAGAAATACTAGAAGGATGAGGCCAATTATATCATAAGGTAGGAAAGTAAAATTCCCCATTGGGGTATAATACAGAACTTTTTTTTTTTGAGACAGGGTCTCACTCTGTCACCCAGGTTGAAGTGGAGTGGCATGATCCCAGCTCACTGTGATCTCAACCTCCTGTACTCAAGCAATCTTCCTACCTCAGTCTCCTGAGTAGCTGGGGCAACAGGCACGAGCCACCATGCCTGGCTAATTATTATTTTTTTGTAGAGACAGTGTCTCACCATATTGCCCAGGCTGTTCTTCAATTCCTGGACTCAAGCAGTCCTCTTGCCTTGGCCTCCCAAAGTGCTGGGATTACAGGTGTGAGTCCCATGCCTGGCCTATAACTATTTTGTATACATTTGATCAATATTTTTCCTTGAGGATAAAAACATATTATGGATAGTGAACACACTGAAAAATCTCCAGGGCCTTCACATAAAGCATATTGTTTTTGAAATATTTATATTAACAATATTTCACCCATTCAAACTTAATTCCAGGAGGGCTAAGTGTTTTCTATGATTTAATAATTCCTCCTCTGCAGTTTTTTTTTATTTTTTATTTTTTATTTTTTTAAGATGGAGTCTTGCACTGTCGCCCAGGCTGGAGTGCAGTGGCACAATCTTGGCTCACTGCAACCTCTGCCTCCTGGGTTCAAGTGATTCTTCTGCCTCAGCCTCCCACGTAGCTGGGATTACAGGCATGAGTCACCACACCTGGCTAATTTTTTGTATTTTTGGCAGAGATGGGGTTTCACCATGTTGGCCAGGCTTGTCTCGAACTCCTGACCTCAGGTGATTTGCCTGCCTTGGCCTCCCAAAGTGCTAGGATTACAAGCATGAGCCACTGCACCCGACTTTTTTTTTTTTTTTTGAGACAGAGTCCTGCTCTGTTGCCCAGGCTGGCATGATCTCGGTGGCCCACTGCAACCTCCACCTTCCAGGTTCAAAAGATTTTCCTGCCTCAGCCTCCAGAGTAGCTGGGACTACAGGCATCCACCACCTCGCCTGGCTAATTTTTGTATTTTTAGTAGAGAGGGGGTTTCATTGTGTTGGCCAGGGTGGTCGAACTCCTGACCTCAGGTGATCCACCTGCCTCAGTCTCCCAAAGTGCTGGGATTACAGGTGTGAGCCACTGCACCCAGCCTCCTCTGCAGCTCTTACAATAAATGCTGAGCTGGTTAAGAAATACGAAGCATGCCAAGCAAACCTAATTATCTCTAACATCTCTCCTAGTTATAAGGTAAAATAAAAAATTATGGCTATTTTCCATGGGCTCTTGGGGTTATCTTAATAATAGTTCTAGGTATAAATAATATTCTGAAAATATTACTTTTTATTTGTCCTAAATGTAGGGCCTGATCTTGGGAGAGCAAATTCAAGAAGGTCGTAGGAACAGAACTGATCACTTGATGTAGAGAGGGTCTTGCGTGACTGAGGAGCAACATTTAGCAACTTAACCTAATTATAATAAAATATTAAAAAATAAAACGAAGAAAATAATACAGCTCCACAGAAACTTAGTACTTCTGTTTTTTTAATAATCATAAAGTCAACAAAACACAGGAAATTATTCTAAGACATGGAATTTTTTATCTGTAGGCAGATTGAAGAGATGATAATTAATAACCTTTCACGTTGTAAATGAAGTCATTAATCAATAAACCCAGAAAGCAGGTCCATCAAAACTGACCAAAGTTTGCCAAAATTTTAGTAGATAATTTCTTTTCATAATTTCTTTTCAGACTCAGATGCTTTAAACCAAGGCAAATGCAATTCATTCTGCTTGAGCTTTGTCCTTCATTATGCTCTTTCTTCCTCTAACTGGAAGAAACTGTTACTTTAGGACTATTTCTTTTCATTTGAAAAATAAACATACAGGTTATTTGCCTTGTTACTATTGTTCTGATATAGTTTTAGCCACCTATATTATTATTACTTTTAATCAAAGTAATTAATTTCTGTTTTGCAGAAAATTGGGAATAGGTAATTGACTTCTGTCATATACAAGCATTTTAGCAGATCATCAAAGATCTTGAATACACAAAGCACAACTTTCTACAGCCACCCAATCCTTTTATACTTTCTTAAAGTGGCAAAAATGACTGAAAGATATAGCTGCTCTATTGCATATGAAAATAAGAAGCAAAAGAAAATAAATTAAAATTATTCTTAGTACTCAATGCTTGTATCCAATATTTTCCTTTTATTAGCTCACTTTAATATTAGTTCTATGTTTTATGTTTTCTAAGACCTTCAAAATTATGTTTAAGCTGACATACAATAAAACATAATTTCTGCTGATATTAAAAGTTCACTCAGCAAAGAAGTTGAGGTTCCATTGCCACTTGGAAGCCACTCTGAGAACTAACAAAAGATGTGCCTGGACTTAGGCAGCTCATGGGGTGCATGTCTCATGCAGTGCAATTCACCTGACTCCTTCAGGAGAGTCACTGGAGCAGCTTAGTGGATGATCTCCAAAAGTGCTAAGATAGTCTCAGAATGGCAAATTCATGACTCTCATGGAAATTTAAAATAAACATGTATCAACACTTTATATAACTCTTTAAATAATGAGGAAACTGGTAAGATATTAAAATCAGTTTAAATCAAGATTTGACCTCCAGTGATTTCTAGTCTCTGTGGGGCAAAATCCATTTACATAGTTATAGACAGGAATCATTTTTACTGCTATGGAAGAAAACACTTTTGTTTGTTTAAAGGAACTTTTATTAAAATTTAAAAAGTGTAAACTATACTGATAACATTCTTTTTTACTGATATATAAAAATTATACATATTTATGGAGTACATGTGATATTTTGAGATATGCATAAATGTGTAATGATCAAATTAAAGTATTTAGACTATCCATCATCTCAAACATTTATCATTCATCTTGAGAACATTTCAAATCTTCTCCCTATTATTATTATTATTATTATTTTTAGAAAAGTCTTGATCTGTTACCCAGGCTAGAGTGCAGTGGCACCATCTCAGCTCACTGCAACCTCCACCACCTGGGTTCAAGCGATTCTTGGCCTCAGCCTCCCGAATAGCTGTGATTCCAGGCATGCACAATGATGCCTGGCTAATTTTTATATTTTTAGTGTTGGCCAGGCTGGTCTTGAATTCCTGACCTCGGGTTATCCCCCTGCCTTGGCATCCCAAAGTGCTGGGATTACAAGCATGAGCCACCGTGCCCAGCCTCTCCTCCCTATTTTGAAATATAAAACAAACTATTGTTAACTATAGTCATCGTTTTGTGGTACTAAGAACTAATAATTTATTACTTGTATCTGACTGTATGTTTGTATCCCCTAAACAACCTCTCTTCATCTCCCTACCACCTTTTCCAGCCTTTGGAAACCATCATTCTACTCTCTATCTCCATGAGATCAACTTTTTTTAGCTCCCACATATGAGTGAGTACATACAATGTCTGTCTTTCTGTTCTTATTTCTCTTAACATAAAGATCTTTAGTTCTGTCCATGTCACAAATGACAGGATTTCATCCTTTTATCATGGATGAATAGTATTTTATTATGTATATATCACATTATCCATTTATCTATTGATGGACACTTACACTGATTCTCTATCTTAGCTCTTGTGAACCGTGCTGAAATAAACATGTGTGTGCAGGTATTCCTTTGATACACTGACTTCCTTTCCTTTAGATAAATACCCGGTAGTGGAATTGCTGGATCATAGGGTAGTTCATTTTTAGTTTTTTAGGAAACCTCTATATTTTTTCCATTATGGCTATACCAAGTTACATTCCTATTAACAGTGTATGAGAGTTCCATTTTTTCCTCATCCTCATGAGCATTTGTTATTCTTTTTGTCTTTGTAATAATAACCATTCTAACTGGGGTGAAATAATATCTCATTGTGGTTTTGATTTGCATTTCCCTGATGATTACTGTTGTTGGGCATATTTTCATATATCTGTTGGATATTTTGTATCTTTTTCTTCTTCTTTTTGGAGACAAGATCTCATTTGCTCTGTCACCCAGGATAGAGGGCAGTGATGTGATCATAGCTCACTGCAGCCTCAAACCCCTGGATTCAAGCAATTCTTCCACCTTAGCCTCCTAAGTCCCAGCCCCACCATTCAGTATGATATTAGCTATCGGTTTGTTATATATGGCCTTTATTATGTTGAAGTAGTGTTAGTCCGTTCTGTTCTCACACTGCTATAAAGAACTATCTGAGACTGGGTAATCTATGAAGAAAAGAGGTTTAATTGAGTCAGTTCTGCAGGCTGTACAGGAAGGATGGCTGAGTGGCCTCAGGAAACTTACAGCCATGTTGGAAGGGAAAGCAAGCATGTCTTACCACAGCAGAGCAGGAGAGGGAGAGAATGAACAAGGAAGTGCTATACACTTTTAAACAACTGGATCTCACCCACTATCATGAAAACAGCAAAGGGGAAATTCACACCTATGATCCAATCACCTCCCACCAGGTACTTCTCCTAACATTGGGAATTACAATTTGGCATGAGATTTGGGTAGAGACACAAAACAAAACCATAGCAGGTAGGTTCCTTCTATGCCTGAATTGTTGAGAGTTTTGATCAGGAAGTGATGTTAAATTTTATCAAATGCTTTTTCTGTGTTTATTGAGATGATCATAAGGTTTTTGTCCTTCATTTGTTGATATGATGTATCACACAACAAATTTGTGTGTATTGAACCATCCTTGCATTTCTGTGATAAATCCCACTTGATCATGGTATATTATCTTTTTGATGTGTTGTTGGATTCAGTTTGCTAGTATTTTGTTGAAGGTTTTTGCATCTGTGTTCATCAAAGATATTGGCCTGTAGTTTTATTTTTTATTGTGTCCTTATCTGGTTTCAGTATCAGGGTAATGGTAGCCCCATGGAATGACTTAGGAAGAATTCCCTACTCTTCAGATTTTTGGAATAGTTTGAGAATAATTGGTGTTAATTCTTCTTTATAAGTTTGGTAGAACTCAGCAGCAAAGCCGTCTGCTCCTGGGCTTTTTTGTTATTGTTGGGATAATTTTATTACTGATTCAATATTATTAAATGTTATTAGTCTGTTCAGGTTTTCTATTTTATTTCTTTCTATTTCTTCATACAATCTTGGTAGATTGTATGTATCCAGCAACTTCTCCATTTCCTCTAAGTTTTCCAATTTGTTAATGTGTAGTTATTCATAATGGTCTCTAATGGTCCTTTGGATCTCTGTGGTAGCAGTTGTGATGTTTCCTTTTTTCCTGCTTTTATTTATTTGAGTCTTCTCTCTTTTTTTCCTCTTACTCTAGCTAGTGGTTTATCAATTTTTTCTTTTCAAAAAACAAATTTTTTATTTAATTAATCCTTTGTATTTTTTTACTTTTTTTATAAGAAAATATTTTTGAAGCCTTTATTTACAAAAGCTCTAAAAACAAATAATACCTTCCGTTCTGTAAATAATCTTTTGTTTAAAAAGGATTACCCAGTTACAGCACTGTAGTATCATGAATAAAGAATGTACAAGGGGGACAAACAATGTGGCTAACATTTGGAGATTTGCTAATATTACTGATTGAAGTGTAGGTAACACACATTATAACTTGTAGTCCATCATTTCAGGGTAGAGTTAATGATTACCAAAAAGTCTTCCTACAAATGCTCTGGTCTGGTCACATGTTCTGCATGGCTAAATATTTCAGTCTCTTTTGTCAATATATATATAAAATAGATTGCAAAGATATACACACACAAAACAAAGCATTACACTCCTCAGGTAATTTTATTAGCTGTATATATATATATATATACATACATAAAAATGAATATGTATATATATGTTATATTTTGTTGTTTTGTACCAAATTTCTTCATTATTTATCTTTGTAGCAACTATGAAAGCATAATTTTTGTCTTTAATTTAATTTGGTACAAAATATAACTAAAGGCTCGTTATCTTTGGATTTTAATAAAATTGATTTGTGTAACCAACAAATCAAGAGTATCATAAGTATGGCTACAAAATGAAATAAAATAAAGGGTAAACAGTGATGGAATAAAAGAAGCAGATCAAGGGAAGTGTGCTATCATAAAATAACAGTAGCTTCAACATCTTGAGTACCAGTTTCCTGGCAGATACTAAACATCCAATCACAAAGGATTTTTCCTGAACGGTGTAAAGCTGGTTTTAAAATTCTTCAGTCACAGAGCAGCCTACACATGCCAATTAGAAACTGACAGACACTAGAAGTGCTTGGAAGATTAAACGCTACGTACAGAAACAGCAGTTACTAAGCTCTTCAGTAGTTTCTTGTCTTTTTTTTGGTTTTGCTGAATTGACAGTTTGCACAATGAATGTGCTATATTCTGTGGGTCAAAAACAAGTAAATACTGTGTAAAGTTGGCAGATGGTCATTTTTCCAGATAAGATAAAGAAAAAACAAAATTTCTGATAAAACAGAGGTTTTGAGTCAGAATCACTCTCTAAAGTGCAAAACTGATGGTTCACAATCTCAAATAGCTAAAACGCCTGCAGAATGGAAGGGAGAGATATGAGACAGGGAAATAAATTACAGTCAGTGCTAGTTAATTTACGAAAAGGGAAAAATAAACCAAATTCGAGCAGGTAAAGTTTATCAAAATATTCAATATGATGTCTCTTTCTCCATTAAATTATATTAAATTAAGGCCAAATTTAACCTGACCGTGTTTCTTTTTATTAAGATCTGAGATAGGAATGGTCATACTTAGTACTGAAAGGCAGACAATAAAATGGGCCATGAAAGATGGGGGGAGGTACTGTCTGTTGTTCAAGGGATTCAACCAGAGACAAAATCTATATACAAGCATGTGTGTAGCTCGAAATAAAATAAAAATAAAAGGACTATTTCATGTCATGACTGCATGCTGGCTTTCTCTTCATATGCATTGCCTGTGCCATTCTGTACACAGGAGGAACCAGAACCAAGGCCATGCAAATGTTCACAATATTTGGCATCATCCATATGATCTTGAAAGAACATTTCTCTCATTTTAGAAAAGGCCATTCCTGTGAGCGATGAATCAGATCCTGCCTGATGCTGTGGTCCTATCCGTTCCAGCTCTACCTATTCTGCCACCACCTTTGCAGCTCTTCATGAGCTACTTCACAGCATAAATGACAGGAAAAAACAGTCGAAGGATCTCAAAGAAGTCAAGTTCTTCTTCAGGCAAGTTAGAGTTGGTCAGGATTTTAATTAAATAGCCAAAGTCATAACTGCTATGAAATGACAACCATTTGACCCCTTCACAGAGGAGCACTCCCGAAGTCATAAGTTCAGCAAAGTACTGGGTCTCAATTCCTTCCTCCTAATGTTTTTTATACTGGATATCAGATGTTGTTAGTAGCTCTATAGAGTGCTGGGCATGCATGTCCTCCATCAAATTAAATTTAAAATTAAGCTGCCAAGTTGAAGTTCCTGGAGGGTATTCACCTTGCTCATTCATAAATGTCAGTCCTAGCTGAATTATCTTTAAGAAGTCTACATTACACCGCAATAGTTGATACTGATAGTCAGGATTGCTCCTCAATTCTCTAATAGGTCTTGCAACCACACCTGGAAACTCGGTGTCCATAGCAACGTAATGATATTTTCGGATAACTTGACGAATTTTCTTCATCTCTTCATCCAAGTTGCAAGCCCAAACTTCACAAATTCTTGGGCTATGAGCTACAGTTGCTGCTGGCGTAGTGAGGGCACAAGGGGGTCTCGATGCCAAGCATCAGAATGTTATACTTGATTGAAGATTTGTTTCATAAAATGTTTTCTCCTTTATTTATGTACTTGTGTCACTGAGCTCGCGCTCCACCTCCTCCTCCTCGCCATAGAGACAGCACCCAGCCCAGCGGCGATGGCTGTGGCGGTAGCGGCGGCGGCAGCGGCGGCGGCGGCGATCAGGCGCCATAGGCACCTCTCGCCCAGGAAGGGGGAAAGACGAGCAGGAGCTGCGCCGCCGCACCGTGCTGCGCCGTCCTTTGTTTTTTTTTGTTTTTTGTTTTAATATCTATTTCATTTAGTTCTGCTCTGATCTTTATTATTTCTTTCCTTTTACTAATTTTGAGTTTGATTTGTTCTTGCTTTTCTGGATCCTTGAGGTGCATTGTTAGGTTGTTTATTTGAAATTGTTTTACTCTTTTGATGTGGACATTTACTGCTATAAACATCTCTCTAGGCACTGCTTTTACTGTATCCCACAGGTTTTGGTATGTTGTATTTTCGTTTTCATTTGTTTCAAGAATATTTTAGATTTACTTCTTAATTTCTTCATTGACTCCACAGTCATTTGGGAGCATGTTGTTTCATTTCCATGTACTTGTACAGTTTTCCAAGTTCCTCTTGTTATTTATTTCTGGTTTTATTTCACTGTGGCCAAATAAGATACTTGATATAATTTCAAGTTTAAAAAATTTGTTGCAACTGGTTTTATGGCCTAACGTATTGTCTATACTGAAGAATGTTCCATGTGCTGCCGAGAAGAATGTACATTCTGCGTTTGTTTTATAAAATGTTCTGTAAATGTCTGTTGGGTCCATTTTTCTAAAGTGCAGTTTATGTCCAAGTTTTTGTTAATTTTCTATCTAGGTGATCTGTACAATGCCGAGAGTGGGATGTTGAAGTCCCCAAATACTATTGTATGGTAGTCTATCTCCCTATAGACTTAATAGTATTTGCTTCCTTATACATCTGGGTGCTCCAAGTTTGGATATACACATATATATGTATAAAATATACATATATTTATATGTACATAAATGTACAAAAATATACATGTACAAAATGTACAAAAATATACATAAATATATATATATTTAGAATTATTACATCCTCTTGCTGAATTGATCCCTTTATCATTAAATAATGACCTTTTTGTCTCTTTTTACAGTTTTTTACTTAAAGTCTATTTTATCTGATGGGAGTATAGCCCCTTCTGCTCATTTTGAATTTCCATTTGTGTGAAAATCTTTTTCCATTTCTTCACTTTTAGTTTATATGTGTCTTTACAGGTGAGGTGAGTTTCTTGTAAGTAGCATATAATTGGGTTTTGGTTTTGTTTTTAATCTAGTCAGCCAGTCTACACATTTTAAGTGGGGAATTTAATCTGTTCACGTTCAAAATTGTCATTGATAGGTGAGGACTTATTCTTGTCATTTTGTTAATTGTTTTGGGGTTTTTTTGTATATCCTTTATTCCTTTCTTTGTCTCTTATTGCTTACTATTGCAGTCTGGTGGTTTACTATAGTGGTAATGTTTGGCTCCTTTCTGTTTCTCATTTGTACATGTGCTGTACCAGTGAGATTTATACTTTCATGTGTTTTCATGATGGTAGATATCATCCTTTCACTTTTAGATGTAGGACTCCTTAAGCATTTCTTGTAGGATCAGTCTAGTGGTGATAATTTCCCAGTTTTTACTTGTCTGGGAAAGGCTATATTAACTCTTTTAATATAGCATAGCATTTTTTCCTAGCCTGTAAAGTTTCTGTTGAGAAATCTGATGTTAGCCTGTTGGAGATTCTGTTATATGTGACTTGATGCTGTTCTCTTTCTGACTTTTGAATTATTTTTTTCTCTTGGACTTTTGACAGTTTGACTATAATGTGCCTTGAAAAGACATTTCTGGGTTGAATCTATTTTGTGATCTTTGAGCTTCCTATGTATGAGTGACTACATGTCTTGCAAGACTTGGAAACAGTGTTAGTCCATTCTTTTGTTACTATAAAGGAATACCTGAGACTGGATAATTTATAACGAAAAGAGGTTTAATTGGCTCACAGTTCTTCAGACTGTACAGAAAGCATAGTGCCAGCATTTACTTCTGATGAGGCCCTCAGGAAGCTTACAATCATGGCTGAAGGTGGAAAGGGAACCAGCATGTCACATGACAGAAACAAGAGCAAGAGAGAGAGGGGGAGATGCCACACTCTTTTAAACAATCAGATCTTGTGTGAACTCAGAACGAGAACTCACTAATTGTGTTAGGCTGTCCTTGCATTTCTGTAAAGAAATACCTGAGGCCAGGAACAGTGGCTCCCACCTGTAATCCCAGCGCTTTGAGAGTCTATGGCAGGTAGATTGCCTGAGCTCAGGAGTTCGAGACCAGCCGGGCAACTGAATTATAAAATACCAAAATTAGCTTGGTGTGGTGGTGCAGTCCTGTAGTCCCAGCTACTCGAGAGGCTGAGGCATGAGAATTGCTTGAACCCAGGAGGTGGAGGTTGCAGTAAGCTGAGATTATGCCACTGCACTCCAGCCTGGGTGACAGAGTGAGACCCTGTCTCAAAAAATAAAAATAAAAAAGAAATACCTGAGACTGGGTAATATATAAAGTGAAGAGTTTTAATTGGCTCACAGTTCTGCAGGAATTACAAGAGGCATGGTGCTGGAGTCTTCTTGGCTTCTAGGGAGGTCTCAGGAAGTTTACAATCATGGCTGAATGCAAAGGGAGAGCAGGCATGTCACAGGCGAAAGCAGAAGCAGGAGAGGGAGAGCTGGGGGGAAGGTGCCACACATTTTAAATGACTAGGTCTTGTGGGAACTCACTATTACAAAGACAACACCAAGCCATGAGGCAAACACCTCCCAGGCCCCACCTCCCACACTGAGAATTACATTTCAACATGAGATTTGGAGGGGACAATCATCCAAATGATACCAGTAAGTTTTCAGCTATTGTTTTCTATGTCTTTGCCTATATCTTCTCCTGGAACTCACAGAATTTGAATATTTGAATATTTGGTCATTTTATGGTGTCCCATATGTCATGCAGCCTTTTCAGTCCTTTTTTTTCTTTTTTATTATTTCCTCTTCTTCTTTTCTTTCTTTCTTTCTTCCTTGTTTTTTTTGGGGGGAGGGTTCTGACTAGATTACTTCATAACAACTGTCTTTGAGTTCAAAAATTCTTTCTTCTGTTTGATCTAGTCTGTTGTTTATGCTCTCAATTGTTTATGCTCTCAATTGTATTTTTTTAATTTCATTCATTGATTTCTTCTGTTTTAGGTTGATGATTGTTTCTTTTCAATAATATCTATATCTTTTTTGAATTTCTCATTCAGATCATGAATTATTTTCTGGATTTCTTTGTATTATTTATCTGTGTTCTCTTGTATCTCACTGAGTTTCTTCAATATTATTATTTTGTATTGTTTTTCAGGCATTTCATAACTTTCTTTTGAGATCTGTTACTGGAGAATTATTGTGTTCCTGTGGATGTGTCATGCTTTCTTAATTTTTAACATTTCTTGTGTCTTTACACTGATATCTGTGCATCTGGTGTAACAGTCACTTCTTCCAATTTTATAAATTGGCTTTCATAGGGAAGATTTTTTACTTATAGATTTATCTATAGTGTTGGTCAGGCAGGGTGCTTCGGCTTTGATTCTGGGCATGTGCAGTCATATAATTTCCATGTGATTTCTTTAGTGATAATTAGCATTAGTGAAATTTGTGAGTTCCTTAGTGGCTTACACTGCAGTCGTTAGTGAAGGTTATGATGAAACTTTTCTGGGAATGGGAATATTAGGTGGGCTGATCCTCAGGCACCAGTGGTGGCAGCAATGGACAGAAAAGGCTTGCTTTCAGGCCCCTGTTTTCAGTGTCCACAGGTGCTGGCAGTGGTGAATGGGGTGAGCCAGTCCCTAGGCCCATGGATAATGTATGTGGACACTGGTGCTAGCTGCATCAGGTGGAGCAGATCAATTCCCAGGTCCCTGGAAGGTGAGTATGGCACTGGTGGCCTATATATAAATATATATATATATGAGGGGTGGATCCCTCATGGCTTGATGCTGTCTTTGCAATAGGGGGTTCTTATGAGATCTGGTCATTTAAAAGTATGTTGCACCTTCCCCCCACAACTCTCTCTCACTTGCTCCTGCTTTCACCATGTGATGTGGTGAAATACACACACACACTCACATGTGTGTAACATATATATTACATATATATGTAAACATCTGTATATATGTTACATATTTATATATGTAGACATCTGTTGCACTGACAAGAAGGCTGTAGAACATGGTTCTGGGATGATGCGATGAAGCAGCAGCCAGATGATGTCATCAGGGGCCCAGGCTCTGTTGGCTTTCCTCTGCTTATCTCCATGGGTGGCCTTTACCAGCTGGCTTTTCCCCTCATGGCGCATCAGGCCGCATGTCATTACATAGCACACTACTGGGGGTCTCTTGTCCTCTGGCTTCTGGTTGGGTTTGATAAATAGAAGACTTTAGCCGAAGATTTAAGGGGTGAGTATGGGCCTGAAAAGTCCCACAATCTGTTGTCTATAAACTGGAAGACCAGGAAAGCTGGCAGTGTAATTTATTCTGAGCCCAAAACCCTAAGAACCATGGAAGCAAATAGTGTAAGCCCGGGTCTGAGTTTGAAGGCCAGAGAACCAGGCACGCCTATGTCCCAGGGGCAGGAGAAGATAGATGTCCTAGCTCAGACACAGAGAGTGAACATTTGGGAAGAGATATTTTTATTACTGTCAATTTTCTACAATTTAATCTCTACTTCTACAGAACTGTAAGACAGCCTAGTTAATTAAAGGCAATCAAAGATATACAATCCTATAGAATCAGATCATCCCTGAAGGCCCTACTAGACAAAGCCAGCATTTCATGGAAGACACCACTAGTGATCACTTTTCTTCATTTTCAAATCTTTAAGTTTTTCTCCCTAAGAAGCTAGGACGTTTTTGGAAGAGTTAACATGTATGTGTGTATGTATGTGTGTTGGGGGTTGGGGGGGGTATTTATGTATCACCAATTAGACCAGATTGTGAAAGCCTTCTCTGGCATGCTAAAAAATCTGGGCTTTACTCTGTGCAATAATAAGGTTCTGAAACAGGGAAGTGACATGATCACTTTATATATTAAAGTGATCAATCTAGTATCAGTGGAGGATAGTTTGAGAAGAAAGAGATGGAGGTTGGGAGTACAGTTAACAGGTTGGTGTAATGGTTCTGAAAAAGAACAACCAGGTGATTCAGTAAGCAGATAAGATGAAGAGTTTAAGGGGTAAAACATGGTATTGGTTTAAAAAAAAAGTTTAAAACCAAGGTAAAAACACCCACACTTGGCAAAGCATTAGGTTTAGGAGTCCAGGCATAGGATGTATCAAAACTACTTAAGGTTTCTAGCTTGTAGCCATTGTTGGAGTCTGGGAATACAGGAGGATCAGTAAGTTCCAGAAAAATAACTTTGGTTTTAGACATACTGCATAAGAGAAGATCTATAAACTTTCAGTAGTAACATCTAACAGATAGTTGAAAATATGGGTGGGAGTTAAGGAGAATGGTCAGGGTTGGGAATTAGGTGTTAAAGCCAAATGAATAGATGCATTACCTAGTGAGTAAGTAGAAAAGAGGGTGGAAAGTGAGTACTGGCAGAAAGGAAAACGAGCTTATGAAGGAAGCTGGAAAACAGTGGTCACTGAAGGAAGAGCATAATGGAATAGTTCTTTCCTCTGACCCTTCATTCTACCACTTGGGACATTTATTACTGCAAAGGTTTGTAGGCCTAGTCCAGTGAGACAGAATCCATGATCAACAAGTTAGTCAAAGCAGATTTGTTACTGACAGATAAACAGAAAAAAGAAAAGAAAAGAAAAAGAAAAAAAAAGAAACCAAGGATTTGGTCCAGCAAGGCTCAATACAACTTTCCAGGGCAGATGGAATCTTGTCTGCCTGTGTTCCATGTCACTCTGCAGCTGAGAGACCCTGCAGTCGCTCTGCCATGGGTTTTATACCCTGAGCATTTCTGGGCTCACACAAGGATTGTAGAACATAAGGATTGCAGAACACCCTGTTCTAGAAGGAACAAGGGCATAGTTTGCGTTGTTCTGGACGTTCCTCCTTATCCCAGGACATTGCATTCTGTAAGTGACAAGGGAGAAAGCTGGGTTGGCCAACGCTGTCCAGGTACCTGTTCTCCTAGATTAGCACTCACTACTTTTTTGAGAACTATTTAATGATATCTGTCTCTTAACCAACTGCATTTCCACTGTATAACTCCTCTAGCGTGGGGCCTTGAACACACCTGCCATTCAATGCATTTTGAGTAAATTAATGAAAAGAACTATGAAACAAAAAGGACATTAGAGAGAATTGCTAAGCCACATAGGAGAAACTGAGAAAATGGTCTGCTAGAAATGTCTAAAGAGAAACATCAGGCCCAGCTAGAAAACTGTGGGGTTGGGGTACAGACACCCCAGGGAGGCACCAATAAAGATGGGGATAAACAACAACTAACTCAATTCTCCAGCTGTCAGAGTCTGCTGGAGTGATGGTGTCAGCAGGTGGCCACAAGCCAATGAATTGCTTTTTAATCACTTGTGTATTGTAGATCCTCGCAGGGAGGCTCCCTTAGAAAGGAACTAAGGCTCCTCCTTCTGAGTCTGCCCACCTGGTGAGATCATTGATTGCCCAGAGTACTGATTCATTATCACCAATGAAGATGGAATGGTATCCAACTCACCAGGAAACTTAAGTTCCTACTTTTGATTTCACCCTTGTGAACAAGATTATTAGATTCTTGGTCAATGTAACAATTTACTCACCCTCTATTTCCCTTGCCTGTTCTGTTACCGATTGATGCCCTTCTCACTTTATAGTCATTGTCACTTCAGAAAGCAGATATGAGGATAAAGAAACTTTATGTTACATCATTTTACATTCTTGGCTTCATAATTAAAAACATCATTTTAAAGTAGAGATTATATATTTGTCGGTTGCCAGCTTTTCGGATTGTTGCATTGTTCAAAGGTTAACTTTTGGTACTTTAAAAAATTATTATAATTTATTTAACAATCTAGGAAGTTCACAGTCATCAGCAATTCTGGTGCAATTTGAGGTGCAGCTGGGAATTTGAGAATCTCTGTGGAGCTGTTAGTGTAGTGACCCTTGTATGTAACATATATGCATATATATTTTTTTAAAGACAAGGTCTTGCTCTGTTACCCATTCTAGAGTGCAGTGGTGTGATCATAGCTCACTGCAACCTTGAATTCCTGGGCTTGAGGGATACTTCCACCTCAGCCTCCTAAGTAGCTGGGACTACAGGTGTATGCCACTGCACCCAGCTTATTTTTAATTTTTTTTGGAGAGACGGGGTCTCACTCTGTGGCCCAGGCGGGTCTTGAACTCCTGGGCTCAAGCAATCCTCCCACCTAGGTCTCCCAGACTGCTGTGATTATAGGCTTGAGCCACAGCATGCAGCTTACATGCATACTTTTGATAGCACATGTGAAGAGATTTCTCTAAAACTGACCTCACTGATTTCATTTTCAGCAAGCTGACCTGGGCCACTCAACATAGCCTTTATTGTTATTGATGTTACTGCATATTCTCTTTTTACAATAACTTTGTGACCACTAGATGATATCAATTTGACATACATGGCATCAGGGCCTTCACAGTCACCATAGGTTTTTTTCCTTCCATCTATATGTTCTTATCAAATTCTACATTGCTTCACCAGGAACTTTAGTAGTTTCTTGGCAGCCCCACAGCTGCTGCAGCTGTGTCCATGTGCACTGCCACAATCACTACTCCAGGGCTGCCGCCCTACTCCCAGCTGCCTGCCCCCACGGGTTCCTGACTTTTGGTGCTTTATCCTTGATTTCTGCCACATTAAAGCCATAGGAGCCAGGGGTGGGCTTGATGCATTCAGGTGACATAGTCCGCCTTGGATGAGAAATAACAAATTCCGCATTTTATTCTTTTAGCAAAGGAGCAATAATGAATTAACTTTTTAAACATTCTTTATTTAACACTCATGATCCTAAGTATGGTGGAAAACATAATAAACATTAAAGCAACATTTGCCAAATATGTCAAATCTCATCCCAAACATCAATGAGACCAAATATTTTAAATTCCTAGCAGATGGTGCATTTATTTAGAGGTTCCCATCCTTTTTAACTACAGAGATCTCTTTACAATGTCAGACAATTTAATGGATTCTCAGAAGAGTATCTGAAGTTTTAATGAAAATTCTGATGATTGAGAAAACATCTGATGAAAACCTATTATGGATTCGGCAACTCCTTTTTTTTTTTTTGTTTTTTTTGTTTTTGAGACAAGGTCTCGCTCTGTCACCCCGGCTGTAGTGCAGTGGCACGATCTCTGCTCACTGCAACCTCCACCTTCTGTGTTCATGTGATTCTCCTGCATCAGCCTCCCAAGTTGCTGGGATTATAGGCACGCACCACCATGCCCAGCTAATTTTTGTATTTTTAGTAGAGACGGGTTTCACCATGTTGGCCAGGCTGGTCTCCAACTCCTTACCTCAAGTGATCCACCTGCCCATCTCAGCCTTCCAAAGTGCTGGGATTACAGGCATGAGCCACAACGCCCGGACTCAATAACTCCTTTACATGAATTTACGAATAATTAATTACAACATTGTAGATTGTTACACTGTCCACAGAAAATCAAACCTCCTGGTTCAATTTCTTGACACATTAATTATGGACTTTACTGTGTTAGCACTGTGACCAAGGGGACATCAGTAAACTTGACACAAGCAGTGACTTGGTAAGTACTTGCACACTGGGGTTTGCCTTGGAACCTGGCTGCCGTTATGTGAGGAAGCTGATCTAGTCTTCTTGAGGATGAGCCATCAGCCCAATCACCAGCTTCTCTGCTGACTGAATGCAGCTATGTGAATGATCCCAGACACAACCAGCAGAACCACTTAGTTGATGCAGAGAATTCTGAGAAATAAAAAATCGTTGTTTTAAACCATTAAGTTTTGGTGTGTTTTGTAACACAGTATAGATAACTGAAATATAATGGCATTTACAGATTTTGAAATACAGCAGTATATAAATGAATAAGTGAATACTTTTTCACTCATTCATTAATAAATATTTTTTCCAAGGCCCAGTAAAAGCACATTGTCCAGTCTACCCTAAAGGCTAGCTTTGCACAGGATCTATGGACCCTTTATAAAAATTCTGTGGCCTCAGAAAATCTGAAACCCACAAGTAGAGAAGGAAGTCCCAAATTTGAATAACATTCTATATGGAGCAATTTCTTTTCTTTTCTTTCTTTCTTTTTCTTTTTTTTTTAATATGGAGTTTCCCTCTTGTTGCCCAGGCTGGAGTGCAACGGTGCGATCTTAGCTCACCGCAACCTCCACCTCCCGGGTTCAAGCGATTCTCCTGCCTCAGCCTCCCAAGTATCTGGGATTACAGGGATGTGCCACCACGCCTGACTAATTTTGTATTTTTAGTAGAGGCAGGGTTTCTCCATGTTGGTCAGGCTGGTCTCAATCTCCCGACCTCAGGTGATCTGCCCACCTCGGCCTCCCAAAGTGCTGGGATTACAGGCGTGAGCCACCGCGCCCAGCCTTATACGGAGTAATTTCAAAGTTTAGATGAAATCCAGAGAACTGTATAACAGGAAGAGAACCATGTGTAAACTGTGGACTTCAGTTAATAATATACTAATATCTAGATTATAATTAATAATGTATCGAATTAGTTAATAAACTGTAATAATTTAGCTAATGTATCAGTATTGATTTGTTTATTGTAACAAATATACTACACTAATGGGAGATGTTATTAGTGGAAACTGCTGAGGTGTCAGGGGAAGAGAGGGAGGGGAAGTCTATGGGGACTCTGTACTCTGTTCAAGTTGTCTGAAAAAATAAAACTGCTCTAAAATTAAAAACAACAACAACAACAAACTAGACCCACCTTCACCCCCCAACAACAGGTCTATGATGCAAGCCAACATATTACGTTGGTAGTTTGAGCACTGGTTCGTAAACACTGAATTGTGGTTTTGTACCTGCCTGAGCAAATCACTTTTGCTTTGCTCTACTATTTTCTGTACTGTGAGTTCTGGTCCAAGCAGTCTGTTTTAATGTGGACCTTTACAGCTTATAAAGTGCTCTTCATTTTGCAAGTTCTTTCGTGTACATTATCTCATTAAACCTTGCAACAATCCAGGGAGATTTTTTGCTCCAGGTCCCTTGGTGCAGACATATCCATGAAGGGTCAGTGCAAATCTGTCGCCACTGCTAGACAAAGGATTTTGAACACAGATCTTTCAAGTGGTTGAATGTTTTTATAAACTTGTATTAAAGATGATGCCCTCATAATCTTCAATCTCATAAAGATGAAGAATGACATATTAATAATACAATTGAAATGGTGATACTCATTTACACATGGAATTAATGCCTTTTCAATTCGAATTTTAGGTCAATTTCTGTTTTGTTCTCTGGAAGTTTTAATTAAGACAGAAAAACTTTAATATGTTGCACCCTTCACAATAACCATTAAAGATTTGGATTTTTCTCTTTTTGAGGCCCCTGTTCCCCCAGGGATATTTTAGCAGGAAGAATGCAATTCAAAGATTTCCAGATGTTACTTCTTAGATGTGTTTCAGCATGCATCTATAAACCATCTGGTAGCAGCAACAGCTGGATTGGGTCCAAACATAAATGTTCATGCAGGTAAAAGGGTATTAATAGAAAAAATTGAACTGATCAGTGGTTTGTCAACTAAGTTTGTGATACTGTTTAATCATTTGTTGAAATGATCTCTCAGTAGCCAAGACAGGCTTTCAAAATTCTGCAGTCAGGCTTCCTGTATGCTTGAGGGGGTTATTCTTCACCTGTATTATATTCCAAATCTATGGCTGAGTCAGAAATTATTTGTATTTAGTCTCAGAAGATATTTAAGTGGTCTGCAGTATTCCTAACATTGCATTCACATATTAAACATGCTTGCAACTTCGTGCTCTTTCCAACCAGTGAAAGAAAGGGCTGTCCCTGAAATGTGCTGGGGAGCAGGGGTGAACACAATTAGTGGGTCTCTGGAGTGTACACCTTGATCTTTGAGCTTCTTCTGACTCAGGAAACGGCAGTAAACATAAGTGAGGGGCAAGATTCCCACCGCCTCCCCTTGTCCCTGGAATGAAAGATTATATCCCTCAGTCATCTGAATCTGGGACCTCCAACAGGGTAACATCATCTCATTAATTCAGCTCCTCATTTTTTGGAAGTTGTGATAATTATGCCAAGAGCTGAGCTGAACTTTTCCTTGCTATAGATCAAGTTTTAATTCTGCAAATTAACAAAAATGAAGACAATTTATAGAAAGTATTAAAATTAATAACAACTTTTGCAGGAAGAATATTCAATCTGCATTTTAAAAAAGTACTTCCAAGTACCTGAAAAGTAGTTGATTTCCCAATTTAAAAATGGTAATAGCAAACATTTATTAAGTACTCACATGTTAGTTATTTTACTAATAATTTATAGAGTATCTAATTACCACAGTGAACCTATGGGTTCTCTTATTAATCCTAATTGTATAGACAAGAAAATGAGCCATAGGGCATTATGATATGTGCCCAAATGAACAGATCTTGTAAATGACAGTTGAAATGGGATTTTAAATGAGGTGGATTGATCCTAGATCACAGACCCTTAAACAGTCAATTATTCAATTATAATATCACACAATTATTGTCATTAATTCATTCATTCAACAGAAGCTTCTGAAGTACTAGAGAGTCACAGTTCAATACGGCTCAGTCCCTCCTCTTAAGAAGTTTGCAGCTGGTGGATGAGACCAGCAAATAAATAAACAATGGGAAGAGAGAACAATACATGCAACAATAGATAAATACATAATGTGTGCTGTGAAAGTACCCATGGGGTTGGTCAAATCAATAAAGAAGGCTTCTGAGAGAAAAATTAACTTTGGGAGGAGTCTGTGATGGTTATAAAGAGAAGAGGGGAAGGGCTTAGTAGGAATGTGCAGAAGCATGAGATAGCCATCTGGGAGCTTCCCTGGACTTTCCTATCTTATTTCCTGTGACTTTGAGTTTTATTCATTCTGTAATCTGGGGAAGAAATAGGAGGACTTTAAGCAGGAGGGCAGAGGGTACAGGTGGAGACAGGATCAGAATGTATTTTAGAAGAAAGTATTTGGAGGCTGGGTGTGGTGGCTCATGTCTGTAATCCCAGCACTTTGGGAGGCTGAGGCGGGTGGATCACTTGATATCAGAAATTTGAGACCAGCCTGGACAACATGGTGAAACCCTGACTCTACCAAAAATACAAAAATTAGTCGGGCATGGTGGTGTGTGCCTGTGTTCCCAGCTACTTAGGAGGGTGAGGTGGAAGAATCGCTAGAGCCTGGGAAGTTGAGGCTGCAGTGAGCTGTGATCATGCCACTGTGCTCCAGCATGGGTGACAGAGCAAGACCCAGTCTCCAAAAAGAGAAGAAAGCATTTGGATAGTTTTCTAATTGTTGTGAGAATCCAGGTCAGGTGTGGTGAGGGGCAGAATTAAAGTAGTGGCAGTGGATGTGGGAGGGGTGGGTAAGAAAGAGGAGGAATAAACAGGTCTTGGGACTTGCTGACTGTGGAGCAGAGAGGGTGAAGGATTGGGTGGTTCAGGAGAGATGTGTCTAGGAGGAGCCACTCATTTCTGGCTGGAGCAGTTGCATGAGTGGTAGATGCCTCTCTCTAAGACCAACCTCAAAGGAGAGTGAGGAGAAGGGGGTTTGGTGGAAAGGGGGTGCGTTCATTATTTGGTCATGGCAATTTTCAACTTTGAATGTTGTCTTAGTCCATTTTGTGCTGCTATAACAGAATACCTGAGACTGGGTGATTTATAAAGAACAGAAATTTATTGGCTTCTAGTTTTGGAGGCTGAGAAATCCAATAGCAAGGTGTTGACAACTGGCAAAAGATGCTGCATAATTCCAAAAAAGAGAGTGATAGAGAACGTTCCTTTTATAGGAGATCCACTATCACAATAATAAACTCTCTCCCTTGATAATAGCATTAATCCGTTCATGATGGCAGAGCCCACATGGCCTAATAACCTCTTAAAGGTCCAACCTCTTAATACTGTTGCAATGCCAATTAAGTTTCAACATGCATTTGGGAGAGGACAAACTTTCAAATTCCAGTAAATAGGGCACTGAGTAAGCTAATATTTTATAAAGTGCTTAGAACAGTGCCTGCCACATAGTATATAAGTGTTTGCTGAATAAAAGTTGAGCTGTCCAGTAGACAATTAGATTCCACCCAGGGGAGAGGCCTGGAGATGGAGACATGATCAGGGGCTCATCAGCATAAAGATGGTGGTGGCCACATGGGCCTATAGAGAGGTGCCCAACAGGGCTGTACTGCATAAAGAGAGCAGAGGACTGAGGACAGACCTCAAGGCTATGCTCTCTAATGAAAGCATAGCCCCAGGGACATGGGGCTTGGCAATGAAGATCAAGAAGGTGGCAGTGAAGTGAAGCCAAGGCCCCAGAGCCTAAGGAGTCCAACACATTTCAAGGCAGAGGAGATGGAGAGGGAACACACAGAGAGGTGTGAGGAGAAATAGGAAGAAGTGTTGTTTCGGAAGCAGGGCAGGAGGCGATTGTAAGCAAAAGAAATTAATTAATATTATCAAATGACTTACAGGGCCAGATAAGATACAGGCAGAAAATTGCCTGTTGGACTGAAAAGTATGGAGAGCATCAGTGAACCTAATGAGGATAGCACTGATGAAAGGGACAGCAGTAAGGAATGAATGAAAGGAGATGAAATGGACACAGATAAGTTCCTCAAAGAGTTTGAATGTGGCATAATAGAGAGTGAAGACAAGATTTGGATGCAGATGTAAGATTGAGGGAGGTTGGTTGGTTTACATTTTTAAGATAGAAGAGTCTTGAGCCTCTTATATTGGCTGAGGATTAAGACAGGAGATGGGAGACTGATTGAGCGAGGGGGCAGAAGGGGATGGGACCCAGAGTTCAGTGGAGAGATGAATATGGCTGGCAGAGGAGGACCCCGAAAGGAAGACAGATGCCAATGGACCAGTGGTGGCCTGAAGGAAGTTGCCTGTTGGACACCCCATTCAAAGTAGCTTGCTCAGGTCTTATCTCTACAACAGCAGTTCCTCATGGGATACTACTACCAATCTTTCCTTTTGGAAAATCTCTCCACTTGTTACTGTTATACAGGGATGGGCTGGTTCTCCTCCTCCCTCTCAGAATGAGTTGGTTTTACCTTCTCCTCAGTGCTTCTTTTGACCTCCCAGTTCGTGGGTGTGCCCTGAAGAGTCATCCTTAGCAGTGTTCTCTATCTCAGCATTCTCTTTGGATAGTGGTATTCATGCTTTCAGAGTTACCTACCACTTCCCAGATAGCCTCTCCACCGGAATCTCCCCATATTTAGTTACTTCTTTCCAGCCTACTTTATGCTTCACTCCAAGATTGACACATTTCAAGTGTTCGTACTAGGCTTTTCCCTGGCTCAGAAATTCTTGGTGACCAAATTCAACCTATGCTTCCAAACCCACTTTCTACCACTTGGGAATTCTGCCTGTCTCAATTATCAGTGCAGGGTTCTTTGCTCCCGTCACCCCTCTTGCCTCTCACCATCCCTATCCTTAGTGCATTTTAGCATGATAAGGAATCAAAGCTATGAGAGGCAATCGGTTTACTAGGAGAGACACCAGCTTGCCTGGTAGAGGCTGCTCTTTAATGAAAGCATAGCTCCAGGGACATGGGGCTTGGCAACAAAGGTTAAGAAGGTGGCAGTGAACTTAAGCCAAGGTCCTAGAGGCTGAGGAGTCCAACATGAAGGAGGAAGACTAGAGGGGAAAGAGACCTCCCAGTAACTCTTTGAGGGAAAGGCAGCTCTACTCCAAGGTAACAGTGAAGAAATGTTTGTTCTGACTTCTGGATACCTAGTACACCCATGGTTGACAACAAGTTAGGTCTTTCTGGAAATGGACTACAAGTTTGTATTTTCCACCATGATGGGTTGTATCAGTAGGACACTCCCGCCCTCTAATTGGACTGAACAGCTCAGAGTGTCCTATACACACTCCAGGCCCCCCTCCTTCTGTGCCTCTACCCATGCTGCTCCCTTTTTCAGGCCTCTTTCACACACTGCTGTGCTCTGTCAATCCAAGCCAGCTTCAGAAGCCAGCTCAAGTGCCAGCTGATGCCAGCTGATGGATCACTGTCATAGCCCAGGGGTCGAATTTAGTATGAAAGTGAACAAAGTGTGTGGCAGCAGGCTGGGAGTGGGAGAAGTGGTCTGTTACATATTTTGAAAGATTTAACAACTAAATGCATCTTTGATTGGATCCCCATTTCTAAAAATGTTACAATATATATTCTGGAAATAATTGGGGAAGTATTAACATGAACTAGATAATAAATGATATTAAGGAACTATTAATTTGGTTACTGCATAATATTGCTATAATTATATAAACAATGACAACTTTTAGAGATGCTTGATGAAGTATTTGGGAATGAAGAACCATTATGTCTGTAATAGTTTAGCAAATAGATATGTGTGTGTGTGTGTACATGTGTACATATTATACATACATATATATGCATTCATATTATAATATGCCAGAGTGCTAATAATTGGAACTAGCTAGTAGATTCTTCATTATGCCATTCTTTTTACTTTTCTGTATGTTTAAAAATTTTTATAATAAAATTTTAAAATAAAGGAGTAAAGAAGTGACACGAGACTTCTTGGCTAGGTAGAGTCAAGAAACTAGGACTAGGATGGCCTGAGTCCTGCCATCATGCCAACAGAGTGGTTCTTGAGCTTGGGTGCAGGCCCCTCACCTGTGGCGATGCTATTTCTCTTCTTAATGGCGAGAAGAGAAAATGAAAGAGGACATCTTCATTTTTTTTCACTTCGGAAATTCATTTAATATTTGATAAAAGCTTGCTCTGTTCCAAATACATCCACACATACTCACTTATTTAATTCTCACAATAATTTTGTGAAGTGATTTTTGTTCTTGCTATTCCCATTTCGTAAGTGAAGACAATGAAGCCCTGAATTTCAGTGATTTTCTTTATATCACAGAACTAGTACATGGCAGAGTGAGATTCGATCCCGGTTCTGCAGACTCCAAGTCTTGGATCATCCTAAGCCCCTGCATTGTCCTTTCTGAAATTATAAAGATCAAAGCCCTCAGGCCAGAGCTGTAAGCCTGTGGAGCTGGTCCTTGAGTGGATTCATGGGAAAAGCCCCTACTTGGGCCATCCCAAGCATCCTTTGGGTATGATACTTTGCAACAATAGACCATCAGACCTATCTGGAGGACCACAGTGTTTCCTTGCTTCATCACAGCATCTCCTGAAATTGAGAGTTTGCCAACCGCAATGTATAAAAATGTTTGATGAACCCCTGTCTAGCCACTGGGTCAGCATGTACCACACAGGGACTCCTCTGATTGCACCAAGGAGGAAGTGCTATCAGCGATTTCCAAAAGCAGCAAGGAAATCCATCTGCAGTTGGGAGTCAGGTTCTCATAAAAGAGTGATTTCTGAATATGAGCAGATAACAGACACCTGACCACATAAAGGGGGAAACAGACTTTTAGGCAGACATTGAGTTGCGACGTTGGGGAATGATGACTGATTAGTGAACCACAGAGTGGGACATGCTGGGCTCCGCAACTGAAGCAAAGAGGAGCCGTGAGGCTGGAAGGTGAACCAAAGAAGGCGGGAGGCATGAAGTGTCAGGATCTATGAACATCTGGGGATGCTTAATAGAGAGGAAATGTAGACCTCCCACACAGTAGCACTTTTATGAGCTCTGATTATACACTAGGGTACAGAAAAAAATAACAGAAACTAGCACACTGGTAAATAAGAAATCTTCTTGATCTGTAAAACATGCTGCTTTCTCAAATCTTTCCCCTTCACACAACATATTTCAGAGGCAAATGATGCTGAGTGTATCAATGTGACAGGAAGGAAGCTAAGTGGGTATCTAGACATTGACATCTCCTGAAGGGCCAAGGCAGATGGCAATGCCCCAGCCAGCTTAGTGTCCTGAGGCACTAGGGGGAGTGATGGCCCCAGTGTTCCTTTGGGAAATCTGCAAAAATGTAATTCTGATCTTTCAGTCTCAGAACCAGCACATGAGTTGGGAGGGCAGGGTGGGAATGGTGAAAGATGAGGGGGAGAGGGAGCAGGGCCTCAGCTTACTCATCCACTCACTCTTCATTCATTCATTCATTCATTCATTCAGTACAATGTGAAGGTGTGTATTCTGGAGTCAGGCACAACTTCATTAAGATCTAAGGCCTACAGCTTGAGAGCTCTATGAACTTGGGCAAGTTACTTAGTCTGTTTAGACCTCAGTTTCCTCCTGTGATAAAAGGAAGTCCCTGACTCATAGAAGTATAATGAGGACTAAAATTCACAGCCTAGTAACATAATAACACCACTGGGTCTGGCAGGTAATGGGTGACCAACCAACATATGCTACAATTGTTGCTGTGTCTTTCAATAACCAGGTGACCAGCTCTGTGCTAGTTGCTCAGTGTATGCAGACGGTGGACTTGGAGACACAATTTTACCCTCCACTTGTGGAATGACACCTTGCCAAACTTTTTTTCCAGCTCTATATTTTTCTTCCTTTCTATTTTTCTTCCCACTTTCCCATATACAGAAAAGTTCATGAATGAAACAGAGAGAAAAGAAGACCTATGGTCAGAGAAGAGATGAGAAAATAGAAAACTTCTAGCATTCTATTTGTACCTGGCACACAGTAGGCACTTGATGATTGAATAAATAATGTGCTCCCAGGGACCAAATTTTCAGGAGAATGAACATTTTTACCTAATTTTCTTGGTGTTTTCATTAAAATGAAGTCACTCATTTGGAATTCGGGGGTTGTAGACTGATGGCTAATGGATCAGTTCTGTCCTAGCAACATGTTTTGTTTGATCTGCAAAGTATTTTAAAAATTGGAAAATGTCACATAAAAACCCATGTTTCTGGCTTCTACTGGAAAATGAGAAAATCTGGCAACCCTGGGCCTGCATTCCCCCACAGGAATGGTCAGAGGGAGTCAGGGAAAGGCTGCCCGCATTCCATGGGACTTTCCCTCCCTATGGCCTTGGGCACCACTGCCCTCTAGTGTATTACAGCCTCCTGTGGCTAGGGCACTTCCTCCTGCGTATGTATTCCAAGCAAGGCAGTTTCACTGGGTTGTTTTGGTCATCTTGTGAGGGATCGCAGGTGAGGAATGTGCAGCAGGGAGGCCTCCTGGCACAGCCCTTTCTCAGCCCCACACTCACTCCCAGCCCTGTGCTCCTTCCCGGGGGCCTCTCCCCTTGGGCTTTGAGCCTGGATGACTGACTGAGATTTTACTTTTCATCCAGATATGTTGGCCCCATGTCAACACCGCTGACACCACCCTTCTTTTATGATTACTCCCCTTCTGGGCAACAAGAAAATGATTGACAATTATTGTGGCATCTGATACAGGGGTAATTTCCCTCTGGTTGGCAAACCACATGATGGAACATAACTGCAGATTCTTTGCATACCTTCACCATGATTGAGAATGATCCCACAGCCACGGCTTTACTGATTCTGAGATCAGAGCATTCAAAGCGAAGACAGAGGGTGCATCACCATCCCGTAGTGCTGTGGCCTTCGAGCTTGCCCTGTCTTTTTGTTATCAATGATCAGTAGTACACTTTTATTTATTTTTTTCTTAAATGAACTCCAAAGAGACCTGATGAAACTAGAGCTTACCTTGGTCCTATATCCTCGGATCCCAGGAGGCCCAGAGAGCCCAGAGAGCCCAGATGGAAAAACAGTTGCCTCGTCTCTTTTACAAAAGGGGGCCTGAAGAGGGAACGAGACTTCTCCAGGCTCATGGAGGGAGGGAGGGGCACGGGGCACTCAGAGCGGTCTCATTCCAGGTCTGACACCTTTCGCCTGTGCCTGCTGTCCTGAGTGATAGTCCCAGAGTAGCACTAACAGCCGGACCTCTGGCCTGTGGCTCCTGTGGAGCAGATACAGCCTTCACTTTGCAACATTTGAGCCAGGTCCCTGTTTGGCTGAGTGACAGCACTTTGGCAACCATCACTCTGAATTTCCGGTTTCTGGGTCTGTCAAGCCTGCTTTCTGCTGTCTCCACGGGGCAAGCAGCCTCCTCAACGGCTCCCGGGGATCCTGCCGCCTTTGCATTCCCCTCCAACACTGTCCCAGGGTTGGTCTGTGTCCTCACATGGCAGAGAGAGGAAACAAGCTCTCTTGGCGAGATATTACTTCCACTCAAGCGGGCTGCGCCCTCATGACTTCATCTTATCCTAATCACCTCCCAGAGACCCTGCCTCCTGCTATCGTCACATTAAGGGGCAGGGTTTCAAAATGTGAATTTGGGGGGACACAAGCATTCAGACCATAACAGGCATCCTTAGGAAAAATTCGAAATACAAGCAAAAATTTCAATGTTTGGCTTCCTACAGCTAAAATATGATTCTGAGGACATTAAGGGAAAGTTGGAATTAATCTGTGTTGTTTACAAACATCAGAATTAACCAAACCATTGTGTGTATAAAATACCTGCCTCCCACCACACATACACATAACGTTTATCAGGGTTTTTTGTTTGTTTGTTTTGTTTTTTTTGCCTTTTTAAAGAGCTGCATATGGAACCAAAGATAATTTTTTAAAATTGAGATATAATTCATATATCAGAAAATCACCATTTTATTTTATTTTAATTAATTTATTTTTGAGACAGAGTTTTGCCCTTGTTGCCCAGGCTGGAGTGCAATGGCATGATCTTGGCTCACTGCAACCTCTGCCTCCCGTGTTCAAGCAATTCTCCTGCCTCAGCCTCCCAAGTAGCTGGGATTACAGGCACCCGCCACCATGCCTGGCTAATTTTTTTAATATATATATTTTTAGTAGAGACAGGGTTTCACCATGTTGGCCAGGCTGGTTTCGAACTCCTGACCTCAAGTGATCCGCCCACCTCACCCTCCCAAAGTGTTGGGGTTCCAGGTGTAAGCCACCGTGCCTGGCCGAAAATCACCATTTTAAAGTATCCACTTCAGTGATTTCTAGTGTCCTCATTATGTTGTGCAACCAACACTATTATCTACTTCTACAACGTTTTTATCATTCCAAACAGAAACCTCACCCTTGTGCCTCCTTCCCACCATTCCCTGGCAATTGCTACTCTACTTTCTGTCTCTGTGGATTTCCCTATTCTAGACATTTCATGTAAATGGAATCATACAATATGTGGCCATTATATCTGGCCTCTTTCACTTAGCATAGTGCTTTCAAGGTCCATTTGTGTCTTAGCATATATCAGTACTTCATTCCTTTTTATTGCTGAATATTTCGTTGTATGGACCGACCACATTTTGTTTATCCATGCATCAGTTACTGGACATTTGGGCTGTTTCCATTTTTGTCTATTTTGAATAATGCTGCTATGAATATTTGTGTACACATTTTTGTGTGAACATATATTTTCAGCTGTCTTGGGTATATATCTAGGAGTGAAATTGCTGGGTCATAGGGTAATTCTAGATTTAACTTTTTGAGGAACCACCAAACTGTCTTCCATAGTGGCTATACCATTTTACATTCAAGATGAATATTGTTAATCTAGCAAACAGTTTAACAACTGGACAAAAATGAAACATTAAACCATGCATAAAATTGTGACCTAGAAAAATTTACATCATATATTCAAGTCTCTACTTTTGACTTTTCATCATTTACTATGTGGCTTAGCATTGCAGACTTAGGTCTAACAGTTGTAGTTGAGCTTACTAGTTGTATCCTGATAACCATTTTTCCCTTTTTAGTAATCAATTTCTTAATTTTAAGCTGGTCACTTCACTGCCCAAAACAAAGGTAACATTTTTTAGCTTCCCATGCAGCTAGTATGGCCATTGACTAAGTTATGGCAAATGACATGCAAGTAGAAGTTTGGTATGTGTCGTCTAAAAAACACCCTCAAAGGAAGGAAACATGCCCTTTCTCCTCATCCTTACTCCTGCTTGCTGGAATGCAGATGGCATTGCTGAGCTCAGGCTGCCACTCTGGACCCAGTGGTGGAAACATTGTGCTAAGGAGGACAAAGCAAGAACACTGCAGATGCCTGAACCCCTAATAGAATTCACTAGCCACAACTTGACTACCTCTGGACTTCTTCATGTGAGTGGAAAATAAATTTGTATCTAATTTAAACTTTTATTATTTGGAGTTTCTGGTTATACAGCTAAATTTAATCCTGAATGACCAAATTCTTAAGGAGTAGTGGTTAAAAGTACAGTTATTTGGAGACTAACAGACATGAATTCAGATCCTTGAAAGTGACTGGGTACGGTGGTATGTTCCTGCAGTCCCAGTTACACAGGAGGCTGAGGCAGGAGGATCTCTTGAGACCAAGCGTTCAAGGCCAGCCTGGGTGACATAACAAGACCCCCAGCTCTAAAAAATAAAAATAAAAACAAGTCCTTGAAAGCCTTCCCTTTCCTTCTACTCCCATTCAATCACAGTCCTATGCTTTCATCTTCTTACTCCCTCTGAAGTTTTTCATTTTTTCCATTTTCACCACTACCCCCAAACCACTACTATGTTCTTCTGGGCTTTTAAAATAGCTGGCTATGTGGTCATTCATCTCCAATCTTGCCTCTCTTCAATGTGTTCTCCACACAGCACTCAGTCTGATCTTCTTAAACTATGATCTGGTTCCTATCACTTTGCTTAGAACTCACCAATGGCTTTCCATTGATCTAAGGATAAAGACCAAAGTTCTCAAAGGCCTCGCAAGGCTGCCCGTTTTCTCTTCGGGCTTGTCTGGCTTTAGGCCCCTACTCTTCTGTCCATTCCAGCCTCACTGGCCTTCCTTCAGCTCCTTTAATAGGTTGTGCTGTGTCCTACCACACGCTTCGCACAGACTAGCCCCTTGGCTGAGATTCTCTTGCATATTCTGTACCCTCCTGATCTAGTTAACTCCTGGCCACACTATAGACCTCCTAAGAGAAGCCTTCCTTGAGCATCCTGGTTTGTGTCTGTCTCCTCCCTGCACAGGTCTGTGCAGAATTCTGCTCACTATTGTATCCAGCACTGGTCTGGCATACAGCAGGTGCTCAAAGAATGTTTGTTAAATAAATCAATATATGACACCCGCCATGTCTAGTTGCATGAACTTGGCACTTAATGTCTCCGTTCCTCAGTTTCATCATCTGAAAATGGATGCGATGACAGTGTCTACCTCCCAGGGTTCTTGTGAATATTAAGTGAGAAGATGCTGGTGAAGTGTGCTTAATAAATGTTAGCCATCATCATCACTGTCACCATCACTAAGGGTTCTCACTAACCAGGTGTGAGCAAGATGGTTGAACAGAGAGTAAGAGCACCATTTGAAAAGACAAGGAGACTTTCTTCTCCTGATCTCTCAGGGTTACAGGGGATAAAACCATGGCCCCCTGCACATGCCACAGGGAGGCAGAGGAGGCACGTGACTGACACACGTTTATGTACCTGTAACTGATATGAGATTTTTATCAGCCATAAAGGCCCCATAAGAAGGGTAGATATTAGAGAGACAATAAAATCTAACGGGGAAAAGTCAATTAAGTTCATTCAGGATTAAGTTCAGCTGAGTGTAACTGTTTTCTGTTGTCAGAAAAACCTGAATTCAGACATAAGCTCTGTCAACCCTAGAAAGTCATATATATCCCCCTGAACATCAGCTTTCTCATGTGTGAAATGAGGAGGATAATATAACTTACCTGATAGCACTGTGTTGAGGATTAAATGTGAGAATGCTCCATTGCCTTGTGTATAACAGATGCTCATAAACAGCAGCCAGTGCTAGCTACTGGCGAAGACCTCAAGCACTGTCCTATTTGATGAGCTTGCTCCTTTCCGGGGTGATGAGGTCAGGGTGGTGGGCTGGGGTGCTGGCAGGCAGTGTTCAGGGGCAGCAGCAAAGGCTCTGTCCTGAACAACACCTCAAACCTAGGCAAGCCAGGTGAGGACAAGCCACGTGAGGTCTCTGGGCCCTGATGTCCCTGGGACCCGGGCCAGGGCATGTGCTGAGAAGGAGAAGGAGAGTCTGTTGGTAAAGGTGGCCATGCAGGTGCTCATCCCACAGGTGGCTGGCCTCTGCCTCGCTGAGCAGTACTCATCCCTGTGTTTGAGGCCTGTTCACAGGGCCATTTCTTGTCACCTCCCCTAATTAAGGTTCATTCAGTCCCAACACTCATTATTTTCCTCCATCTCCCCACTCCCGCTTCCTGATCTTACCAGAACCAGTAATAAATTCCAACAAAGCTGCCCTTCTGCTTTCTAGGTCCTGTTCCTGTAGGAAGGAGGGAGAAGACAGATGATGAGGAACAAATCTAATAGAGATTCACAGACCTATTCTGTTAGTGGGGACAAGACAGGAAGACCCCCTCGCTCCCTCCACTGAAGATTTTTACAGAGCCTGAAGCATCCTCCTGACCTGGCAAGCAGCCCTGCTGATGCGATTTGCATGTTAAAAAATTATTAAGAATTTCGAGATGGTGATAGCAGAGCATTGAACCAAACGCAGGGCCCTTCTAAGCATAAGACCCTGTGGCAGCTTGCAGGTCATGCCCAGGAAGCTGGTCTTGCCCTGCAAATCTATATTAGTGCAGCCGTCAAGTGAGGCTGCCAGAGAGCTTCCCTGGGAGCGGGAACATCCCCTGAGCTGTGCTAATGATTGGAATGGCAGTGGAATGAGTGAAGGTGGAGGGTACTCATGGGCAAAACTCCTTGGAAGGCAAAGCCTACGTGTCTGCATGCCCATTTTCCTGAAAGGCCCAGGACTGAGCCCTCATGTGTGCCACCTTCCCGTGTGGGTGGCATGTCCTCATGGGCATCCCCATTTATTATGGTGGGGTGGGAAGAACACAGGCTCTGCTGCTTAGCAGCTAGGTGAGACTACATCGCCCATGGGGATTCCCTTTCCTGGCTGGATTTTTGTAGTCTGTTATTTTCCTTTATCCCAGCTGAAATCTTTTTTCTCCATCTACTTCAAGAAGGAGGAGTCTGAACATTCCACAGTTACAGAGGGCAAGCCAAACACAAGGCACATTCTGTACTGCAGACAGAGGGTGGGGCACCTGATGGTAGGTGATATGGTTTGGCTGTGTCCACACCCAAATCTCAGCTTGAATTGTATCTCCCAGAATTACCACGTGTTGTGGGAGAGACCCATGGGGAGGTAATTGAATCACGGGAGCTGGTCTTTCCCATGCTATTCTCCTAATAGTGAATAAGTCTCAGGAGGTCTGATGGGTTTAACAGGGGTTTCCACTTTTGCTTCTTCCTCGTTTTCTCTTGCTGCCGCCATGTAAGAAGTGCCTTTAACCTCCCGCCATGATTCTGAGGCCTCCCCAACCATGTGGAACTGTAAGTCCAATTAAACCTCTTTTTCTTCCCAGTCTCAGGTATCCCTTTATCAGCAGCATGGAAACTGACTAATACAGCAGATTTAGGAATGCTACCTCCCACTCACTCATATGCTCCCTCCCCTCACAAACACAGAGATCACACACACACACACACACTCACTCTCTCTCACTCTCTCTCTCTCATGGTTTTGACTTACCCAACTCTTCTCTGGAGACAAATCACAAGACCATTTAAAAAGGGAAAGTCAGAAGATGGTATGGAGTATAAAATCTTCCTTTCTGGGACAGCTCTCTTCCCATCTTCCCCCACCAAGTCTTTGTAAAATTCTACCACCACTCCCAAAAAGAAAACTAAAAAAATGAAACCAAGCAGCCAAAAGTTCCAGACTTTCTCGCTCACGTGCTCCAAACCTTGGGGTGGCTGGCTGGGGCCTCTTTGAAGGAATGTACATCTAACTCCTCCATCTGGGGATTGGCCCTAAAACGGAACTTGTGTTTAAGCTGAGGGATTAAAATCTTTCCGAAATACCTGGAGAGATCTGACGATGTAGGGGCTGCATCCATGTGGAATATTCACAAGACATTACTTCACATGGATCACAACAATTTTCAAGTTATAACCAAAACCAAACACCCAATCGTTAGTCACAGTATAATAGTAAGGAAAACAGAAGAAGGCCTGCTAGCTGCCCAGACAAAGATCGCATTCAACTTTCTGATCACACATGTTGAAATCTTCATCCTCTCGTAACTCTTGAAATTGCCTCAGCACGTTATGGGGCCAGGGATCACTCCCTCTGGAGGCTTAGACAAATAGCCAAGTTCCTTAGGTGAGGGTCATCATTGGGTTTGCTTCCTACCAGATGGTTTCCAACCGCCTGGATGTCATCCCTCCCACCTCCTCGCCTGCAGCTGAAGTGACCACTCTCGCAGCCAATTCCACTTTGTCTCTTATAAGCCTCACCCTTGGCAACTCTCCTAAGAAAAGTGAAACTTGACAATGGAGTTTAAATTAAAAATAATTAGCAATAAAAAATCAAGTTAGGAGGCACATAGAAAGTGCTTGATAAGTACTTGAATGAATGAATGAATTTACCCCATTAATTAAATACTTAAATTTACCCCATTAATAAGGAAAAAAAAACCCTATATTGCAAGGTTTTTTGAAATTTGTTCCTTGGAACACCAGCTCCAGAATCAGCCGGTAGGTTTGGTAACACTACAAATTTCTGGGTCCTTCCCCAGACCCACTCAATTAGAGCCCTTGAGGGACATGACTTGCTAACAAACTGCTCACAAACTCCTCAGGGAATGTCTTGGTTAGCAAAGTTTGCACAGCAGTGACCCACAGGCACTGTAGCCTCATGAATTCTGAGAAAAGACTGTCAGTCAAGGAGTTCTGCCATCATGATTAATGTCAAGTGGTTCATTTCCTTGAATAGTGGTCTGGGGAAATATTAATAGATACTCACTTCAGTTTGTGGGCTGGTTAAATCAAAAAAAGAAAGCCTAGAAGAGCCAAAGGACTCATAAAAGCAAGTGAATGAAATACGCAACTTCGCTTTTTCAGTAAGAGAACTCAGTGACTGCTAGTACCCAGAGGAAAACAGATGATGTTTAACAACACGTTAAGATGGTGCCTGGTTAGTGGTAATTTCACAGAGGACTCCTGGTTTTACTTCTTCTAGACAGCCGGCAGAGAGCAGGGGTGGGGGAACTTGCTTACAAGAAAGGATATAAAATCACTCATTTTACCTCAGTGTGAATTTAAAACGCTTAGTCCTCAAGGGTGTTTTCACCTTAATCCTTATCTATAATTGTGAATAGAAGTTAGTCCCTGCTTGAAAAGACGTAGACATCACTGGTGTTAACCTTAAATAATGAGATTCAAAGAATATGATTGGGGCCAGGTGTGGTGGCTCATACCTCTAATACCAGCACTTTGGGAGGCCAAGGTAAGAGGACTGATCAAATCCAAGAGTTCAAAACAAACCTGGGCAACATAGTGAGACCCCCTCTCTACAGAAAAATTTAAAAATTAAGCTGAGTGTGGTGGCAGGCACCTGTAGTCCCAGCTACTCAAGAGGCCGAGGTGGGAGGATTGCTTGAGCCTGAGAAGTCAAGGCTGAAGTGAGCTGTGATTATACCACAGCACTCCAGCCTGGGCAACAGAGTGAGATCCCATTTGGAAAAAAATATATGATTCAGAATGGAGTTTTTTCTAGTGCAAAGCTTTAGGATGGCCACTTGGAAACACCAACTCCAAATGAATGGGATCAGCAGTCATTTGGAGTAGAGAAGTGGAGAAATTAAGGTTTCATTTATGTAGGCAGACAGAGAAGTTCCAGCAAGATTGCATTTTCCATATAAGACCAGTGCATACACCACAGCAATTTGATTGGTTGCAGATTGCTACATTCCAAGGAAGATTACCTTATTACTCCATGAGGAGGGGCAGTGATATGAAGGGGTCTTATCTCTGGTGCCACTTGTTCTTCCTAATTATTTACAGATATGAAAGGCAGAAATTGTAGTTACTGAGTACATGATTCAGGCTGCATAGCCACATTCCTCCCAAGGCTCAGAATAATGAAAAGTTCTAACAGCTTTATATTTGAATTATTTTAAGTTTGAATTATTTAATTTCTAACTGGGTAGGATGAGCAAGCATTTTGAGATGCAAAGGGACAGATTGTTCCTTGTGGCCCAGAGGCTAGTGAAAAGTAGAAAAGACCTATCACAGCACTTATCATACAGTACAGTTGAAGGAGAATATTCTACTTCCCCTCAAGATACGCTTCTTTGACATACTTTGAAATGTCCGTTCATGTTACTGGTAGCAAATATCTGAGTCTCATGGCAGGTATCTGACTTACCGGCGGCGAATCCATATGGGTCTGCAGCAACCTCAACTCTTGCCTCCTCAGAAGCCAGAATTCGACTGAGGGGAATAGCCAGAAAAAGAGACAAAGGCAAGTTTCAGAGGAGGAGTGGAAGTTTATTTAAAAAGACCTTAGAACAGGAAAGAAAGAAAAATAAACTTGGAAGAGATCCAACGAGGCATCGAGGTCAAGAGTGGTGTTTAACCTTGATCCCAGGACTTTATAGGCTGGCCGACCTCCTGCTTCTCACGTCCCCCTTTCCCATGATTCTTCCCTTAGGGTGGGCTGCCTGCATGTGGAGTGCCCTCCTTATGCTTGGGAAGTGAGCACATGCAGTGTATTCAGGAGGTTGTACCCAGGCACATCTCAGGTCTTCTTCTCTTTTCTGGTGGACTGCCCCCGGAAGGTCACGCTCTGCCATTTTGTCTCCTAATCTACGTGTCTAGACTCATTCACCCAATACCTGAGATTTTATTGGAGGTTATTTTTGCTTCTCCCTGGTGCCTGCTGCCAAAGTATCATTTGTAGAGAAGCAATGCGCTAATTGTTGAATCATCACCTGACATTCCTGGTGGGTTGAGGAGAGCCCTCTCCTGCCCAGCTCATGCCTGTCTAACTACCTGTAACATTCAGAGGGTCTGCAAACAGAAGCAGCTCTGTAAAACTGTGTGTTGAGGTGGTGATTTGCATCTGTAGAGAATCTACATTGATGCAGCCAGGCTTTGTCAGATCTAGGAAAGATTGGCTAAGAGTCTGACACTTTTAAAAGCCTAAAATAAACATTTACTATCTATTCTTTCTGAGGGCTGAGGCCTGTGAGGTTTCATCTACAGAACAAGATCACCTTTGCTAGCCAGGCCTCCTCTTCTCCCCCTCCTGTAATTTGTTTTGCCATGATCCAGACACCTATTATTTCTGTAACCTCGACATGGCATAAATGGGTCAATCATTTGCCTTTTTAAGAGATCTTATTTTGTGAGATGCCTATAGCATGTTAATAGATTTGTGTGCCTTTTCTCATATTAGTCTACCTTTTGTCAGTTGATTTTCAGTGAACTTTCAGAGGATGAAGGGGACTTGGCCCCTACACTGTATTATAATAATCTGTTTATTTGTCTGATGTCCCATCTTTGGTATAGCCCTTAAATACAGAAATCATGCTTTATTTATCTCTATTTATGTTTAGTATCTATAGAATTGGCATATAATAGGCACTCATTAAATATTTGTTGAGTGAATGAATAGAGCAGTGATTAAAAGAATGGAGAGGGGTAAGGGGATAAGCCAACCAGAACATGACTGAAGTATTAATAATCTAATCACCTTGAACTTAATCAAAGGCTTAATGGAGGGTTGCCAAGAAGCAATAACTCTTGGAGGTGTGAATAGGAGAGACGTGTTCATAAAAAGCAATGAGTCCTTTCTATACCTGCAGGCCTTTAAAGACAATATGGCAGCTCTTAATTTTGCACATAAAATACATGGAATAATCATTTGAAATAGATGGTGATTTTACTGTAATATAAAAACCATTTGGTGTATTTTTAATGAATAGAAATGAAATTCTAGGCTGGGTGTGTTGGCTCATGCCTATAATCCCGGCACTTTGGGAGGCTGAGGCAGGATGATTGCTTGGGTCCAAGAGTTCGAGACCAGCTTGGGCAACATAGTGAGATACTGTCTCTACAGAAAGAAAAAATAAAAGAAGAAAAAATTCTAAACCATTAATTATCCTGTGTGGTGAATTGGCTATTGTTCAAAATGGCCAAAAGAGTAGCTTCTTCTCTTCTCCTGAACATATTATACAACCCCTTTTCCCTGGCCATAGTTGCTTGTCCAGAGATAGGCATGAACAAAGCATAATGAAACAGGAAATTTTCCTTGATCTCTTCTCAAGCCTTGTGACAGGGGTGCCTCACTTACTCAGCCCACAGCTCTCAACCCCTCATGGGAGGGGGAGCATGCAGGTGAGCAGGTGCAGAAGCTGGAGTGAGCGCTTTTGGGTACTGGAAGGAGCAAAACTCCATGTAGCCTCATGGCAGTGGGTGTCTACAGGACTACCTGTTACCCCTGAAGCACCAGAGGGAGTGTGTTACAGTGCTCTTTTAGCTTTGCTGTCTGCAGACAGCTTCAGTGTTTAACAGCTCAGCGGACCCTCTGCTTTTTCACGAGGGCAGATGGTTAGTGTGACAGTTTTCTGTATCCCAAGCTCTTGTCTGGTGTCCAGGAAAAACCAGGTTGCACAAATTCAAGGATAGTAAATGTGGGGGATTTTACTGCTGATGGAAGTGGCTCTCAGTGAGAGGGGGAGCTGGAAAGGGGATGGAGTAGGAAGAAGGTATTCTTCCCCTGATGTCCCAATGTCAAGTTGTCCCTCTGAAGTGAAGCTACTTCTCTCTGATGGCAAACCAGAGTCTTCAGTGTCCAGCTGCTTCTCCTCTTCTCCACTTCTCTGCTCTCTGCCAGTGGAGCCTGGGGTTTTTATGGGTACAGGATTGGGGGTGGGGTGGTTTTGGAAAAGGCAACATTCAAGCAGGAAAATGGATGTAAAGTTCTCACTTTGGTCTGCGGTTCCAGGCCTGTGGGTGGGGTCCTGGCCAGGGACCCTGCCCTTTTCTGCCTAGAATTTTTCTGTCTCCTGTTCTCATCACTAAGATGGACCAATGGGAGCATCTTCCAGAAATTACTTTGTGAGCCTCAGATCTCTGGGTGTAGAGATGTCAGCCTATAGGATGACTGTATCACAGTGCAAAATAAATGAATGCCAACTTGCAAAGGAGCTTGATGGGCAACCCTGGGGCCCTTCTGTGGCAGACCAGGTCTCAAAAAAGCTGAACAGGCAGGACTCCTTAACAACTGTTTCAGCACTGACTGAATGGTTAGGTTAAATATTAAAGGCTGAGAGAGCCAGAGTCTTTACATAGAGGCTGGAATGAGTAATAAAGGCCCACCGAGAGTCTCGCTCAGGCCGTCATGGGCCTTGAAGCATGACAAGATAAGAAAGGAATTCTTACCAGGACCTGTTTAGGATTAAACAAATTTTATTGAGGGTCTGAAGAAACTCCCCAGACCTCCACAAACAAATTTTATTAAGAACGCCCCAAACCTCCATGATTTAGCAGGAGACAAGATAAGGGTAATCACTCCCGGCACCTGGACCCATCTAGATTAAATTTACTGAGGCTCTGGAAGAGGATCTTCAGGACTCAGACCTTAGTTATAGATTAGAAAAAGTTACTCACTTATGTCTTTAGATGAATGCACACTTACATGTAGACTTAGAAGGTACATGAGCTTTGGAAAACTTTGTAATTTTGAGCCGGTCTGGCAATATTTTCCTGGCCTTCTCCCTGAAGCTGGTTACAGAAATAAACTCTCTTCTTTCCCAGTTCATCTGCATCTCATTATTGGGCCATGAGAATAAGCAGCCTGACCCTTGGTTATGTCCAGGAACACTTCCTGCAGGCAGATGAAACCTCTGTCTGACGAACAAGTTTGAATAGGTTCTGCAACCAGAAGAATCCTGATATACTCAGCTAGATGCCCCAATTTCAGGTGAGGTTAGTTCTAGTCTTGCTATGAAGGATGACTTTATTGCATTTACATGTATTATCATTGTCCTCATGCAATCATTAGCATCCAGCTGTTAAAACAAGTAGCTCCCCCTGTAATTAAACTTCTTTTGGAACCAAACACAAATGCCTTATTTTCAAAATTCAGGTTTGTTTTGAAAAATACAGTTTTATTTTTTGTCATTGCAATATTTTATTTTGACAGTTCAGGAATTCAGTTTGAAACTTTCAAATGACTATCTGCATTAATATATTTCCTAGGCTATGTTAATCAAATTGTGGTCTCTGTTTTTTACATATCTTTTGTCCTCTAGGACTCTTTACAGCTGGCTGCCTTAGCTTAACTACATTACAAAGGATATCTTTCCTTTTCTGTAAACCAAATAAATACAGAGACTGCACTGAGCTGCTGCCCTCCTTTCATGAATTCCTTAAATCTGTGCCATATATTTCTGTTTCATTTCTGCTGAAAAGACTGGAGAAAACCAGAAGTAGTGAAACAAATAATATCTATGTAAAGAACATGATTTTTTTTGTTTGCATGCAAAAGTAGTATTTACCATCAATTATCAAAATTATCAAGAAAGTTAATTCAATCATAGGCCAAATAAAGAAAGAACATTTTCTGTAATAAGAAAGGTGATTGATAGTTCTCTAGATTTCATTTATCAGCCCAACCTAGATTGTTATCATATGCAATTCAGGATGTCATACCTGAAGAGTGATATTCACAAAATGATCAAGGTCTAGTGTCTAGGAGGCTGACGATCTGAAGTGTGTGACATTTTCAAGAACGGTGAGAATACTAAGGCTGAGCCAGGAAAGGAAATAAAACTGTAAGAACATTGAAGAAGCACAGAAAACTTCATTCTAAAATATGACCCCCTGGTGTAATGAGTGTTTTCAATGAAAGGCCTTTAGAAATCAACAGATTCTGGAGGAGATTTTTCCCCTATCTACAAAAAAACTGAAGGGACCCACCAAAGAGAACATTGTTTTTCCTTCCTCTTCGGGTTTTCTCATTATCTGTCACAGAAAAGAAGACCAAGAAGGTAATCACGCCTGAACAGGTGCATTCACAAGATAATGTCGCTCTCTCAGGCTCAATTTCCAAAGAGAAACATTTACAAGTTAATCTCTGTTGCTAGACCCATTCATTCTCCCTAGTAATCGTTTATTGCCTTTAAACAGAATTATCTTTATTCCCCATCTTCCCCCTTCACTCTGAAATAAGGCTATATAAGTATTTGAGCCTCATTGGGATATTGGGCAATTATTCTGTGACTCTCCCCTGCGTGCACATTAATAAATTTGTATGTCTTTTCTCCAATTAATCTGCCTTATTTCGGTTGATTTTTTGGCAGACCTTCAGAGAGTGAAGTGGAAGTTTTTGTTTGGCCCTGACAACATGATTAAGAAGGTCCTGTCAGACTGAAGGGAGTAACTACTATTAAGAGTCTTATAGAAGAGATTCATGCATAGCATAAAGATTTAGACTTCTAGAACGTCTTCGATTCATGTTTCAGCTATAATGTTACAACAAAGGTTTTCCGATCTGGACCCCCAAGAGAGGATTCTTGGACCTTGCTCAAGAAAGAATTCGGGGCAAGTCCACAGAGTAAAGTGAAAGCAACTTTACTAAGAATGTAAAGGAATAAAAGAATGGCTACTCCATAGGCAGAACAGCATCTTGGGCTTCTTGGCTGATAATACTTATAGTTATTTCTTGATTATATACTAAACAAGGGGAGGATTATTTATGAGTTTTCTGGGAAAAAGCTGAGCAATTCCCAGAACTGAGAGTTCCTCCCCTTTTTAGACCATATAGGTTAACTTCCTGACATTGCCATCGCAGCACTGTGGAAGTGTCTTTTAACATGCTAATGCATTACAGTTAACATATAATGAGCAGGGAGGACGACCAGAGGTCACTTTCCTTGTCATCTTGATTTGGTGGGTTTTGGCTGTCTTCTTTACCACAACCTATTTTATCAGCAAGGTCTTTGTGACTTGTATCTGGTGCTGACCTCCTATCATCCTATAACTCACAATGCTTCGCCTCCTGGGAATGCAGCCCAGCAGGTCTCAGCCTCATTTTACCTAGCAGCTAGTCAAGATGGAGTTGCTCTGGTTCAAATGCCTCTGACATTTACAAAAGGGCAGCTTTTCAGAGCTACCACTGTGTCTGCAGTTTCTCAAAATAACCTGCTCAAAATATACAAAAGAAATATTTTTTGAGGTGGTATACTCTGATCTCTTATAGTCATATTTTGATGTGTGTTCTGAGCCCCAGCAGCTCCTAGCTCCACCACATATTATTTATATAGTTCTGGGCAAATTTTTAACTTTAGAGAGTCTCTATTTCTTTCCCTGTTAAAATAGTAATAATCATATTAAGCTGCTGTGTTTTATGAAAATCAGGATAAGGTAAGTACCATCCAAATACTCCAAAGTTATTCAGCCTTCTGGGGTCCTTTACCCTTTCCTTTTGTCAAAGCACAATTTTCAAAAGCTAAAAGCAGACCTCTCATACATAGAATGTACATGTGTCAGAGACCTTTTAAACTCATTAATGATGGAAGCATCAGAATTGTAAAACTGGTACAAAGGAGCCTAGTAGAGAGAGAAATATTTATAGTCAGAAAGAAATAATACTAGAATAAGATTGCTAAATTAAGTAACAACACTGGCTAACAATCCACAAGTCAATAAGACTGTAACTTTTGGGAATTATATTTCCTATGGGTGGAAATTGTTTTCATTATTATGAGACAGAAAATATTTGCACTGCAGACAGATAAGAATCATTTTCAACATATTACCTTCCCCCTGACAAGGTTGTAGAATCTCTTAATCAATAGTAAACAGTGTGTGAAACAAGTGTGCATGCCTCCAAAGAATGAGCTAATCCTTGGGTGGACCTACTAGATGGTGCTCCAGAAGGGTACTCACAGGAAATGCGGTCATCCTGTTGCATATTTCCAAGTGTTGATCTTTTTTTTTTTTTTAACACACTAACAGACAAATGGTCTCAAGTTCTATCTCACAAACATCTGGTTCTGTTCTCAATATTCAGAGGACTCCTGTGGGGCTTAGATTCTTCTGGGCATCACTCTGAATTTCCTGCCTGTGATGTTTAGGTTTATGTGTCAGCCTGGCCAGATTATAGTAACCAGTTAGTCTATTAAACATAAATCTAAGTGTTGCTATGAAGGCATTTTGTGGATGTGGTTCACATCTACAATCCATTGAATTTGAATAAAGGCAATTGCCTAGATAATGTGGGTAGGCCTGATCCAACCACTTGGAAGGCATTAAGGCCTTAAGAACAAAACAGGTTTCCTGTAGGGAGAAGTAAATCTGCCTAAGACTGTAGCATCAGCTCCTGATGGAGGGTTTCTGATCTGCTGACCTGCCCTACAGATTTTGGACTTACCAGCCTCCACAATTATGTAAGCCAATTCCTTGAAATAAATCTCCTAACTCATATATGTGTATGTATATAGATATGTGTATATACATATACACACACAGTCATGCACCCATAATGATGCTTCATTCAGTGACAGACTGTATATATGATGGTGTCCTCTAAGATTACAATACCATCATATTTTTACTGTACCTTTTCTATGTTTAGATACACAAATAGTTACCATTGTGTTACAATTGCCTAGAGTAGTCAGTATAATAACATGCTGTACAGGTTTATAAGTTAGGAGCAGTAGGCTAAATCATATGGCCTAGATGTATAGAAGGCAATTCCATCTAGGGTTGTGTAAGTATATTCTGTGATGTTCACACAATAACGAAATTGCCTAATGATGCATTTCTCATAATGTATCCTTATTGTTAAGCAATACATGACTTCGTGTGTGTGTGTTTGTGTGTGTGTGTAACATATCTCCTCTCCTACTGGTTCTGTCTCTGGAGAATCCTGACTAATACAATACTCTTGCTGAATACCTGACACCCCCTTCCCATTCCCTTCCTTTACCACCTGCAAACCCCTTACCTCCTGTGACTGCTGTCCTTGTCTGCACCAGTTTGCTGCATTCATAGGCACTACCACACTTTATTAACTCAAAGCTGGGTGTGTCACTCACTTCAGCAGATGCTTTGAGGATAACAGAGGATAATACAATAGAGCAGGAAATTGGACTACTGGGTTTCATTATTCTTAATAGCCATCTGTGAGTAACACAAAGGGATTTCTCACTGGTCATCATTTTCTTAATCCCAAATTGTCACTATGTTGGAATCCATCTTTCCCCCATATCTGTCTTTCTTAGCTTTTTTCTTGGATCCTGGGCCTCTAAACTTCAATCTCCTCCAACTGCCAATGGAAAACTCAAAATTGCCCCTGGGGGTTATGGTGGCTTATGTCTGCAATCCCAGCACTTTGGGAAGCCAAGTCGGGTGGACCACTTCAGCTCAGGAGTTCAAGACCATCCTGGGCCACATGGCAAAACCCCATCTCTATTAAAAAAAACAAAAAATTAGCTGGGTGTGTTGGAGTGTGCCTGTAATCCCAGCTACTCAGGAGGCTAAGGTGGGAAGATCATTTGAGCCAGGGAGGTGAAGGCTGCAGTGAGCTGAGTTTGGGCCACTGCACTCCAGCCTCAGCAAATCAGAGTGAAACCCTGTCTCAAAAGAAAAATAATTAAAATTAAAAAAACCTCAAAATTGCCACCAGTTTATTATACAAAGAATATAAATTTCATGGAGGCAGGAATCTTTGTCTATTTTATTTCCTGATGTATCCCAAACACCAAGAACAATGGCACACAGTAAGGCACTGCATTCCACAGTTGCAGTTACCCATGGTGAGCCGAGGTCTGAAAATATTAAATAAAAAATTCCAGAAATAAACAATTTATAAGTTTTAAGTTGCACACTATTGTTAGTAGTGTGATCAAATTGAGAGGAGGGGCCAGCTGGGCTTCCTGGGTCAAGTAGGGGCTCAGAAAGCTGTGAAACTCACTCATTTCCTGCCTCAGGACTTAGTTCAGTCCTGGATGAATAATACTGAAGATATATGCTTAAAATATTCCTAACAAAGGGATTTGTGCATGTGTTTTCTTCCCCAAGAAAGCTGTAAACAGCAAAAATTTTGCTGTAAGTTTCCCTGTGTCCTCTCTCCCTCTCTCCCTTCCCTCTCCCCCGAAACTAAAGTAAAAGGAATGTTAACTGCCCGTTTTTCTGTGACCAGCGGACCTTGTCTATACTTCCAATTCCAATTCCTTGTAAACATACTTTGTAAAGTCCTGTAAGATCCTGTCTCCTTTGCCATGCCACTGCAAGGTCATAAAGTAGATAAAACCTAAATTGCAATTCTGGTTTTCCTCAAAATCTAGGACATGTCACAAAATAATTTACTGCCTTTGCTTCTTGCTCTGGTAACATCTTCCCGCTGCATGTATTTCCCACCTTAAAGAGTTTAAAAGGCAATCGTATAATCTAACTCTGGCTACCTGTTTGGGACCCCTTCCATGCTGTGGAAACTTTGTACTTTCACTCTGCTCAATAAAGCCTACAGCTTTTTCTCTCTCTCCATCCGTGTCTCTATCACTTGCCACAGTCAGCCGCCACACCAATTTTTTGGCGTGGCTAGGCAAGAACCTTAGGCGTTACAAAATCTTGCACCATCCTGCTCTGTCCTTGCACCATCTTGTCCCATCCTGCCCTGGATGTGAGTCTTCCCTTTGTCCAGCTTCTCCACACTGCCTATGCTGCCTGTCCATTAGTCACTTAGTAGCTGGCTTCATTATCAGATGGCTTGTTGTAGTAGCACAGTGGTTGTGTTCAATTAACTCTTATTTTACTTAGTAATGGCCCCAAAATACAAGAATAATGATGGTCACAATTTGGATATGCCAAAGAGAAGCCACAAACTGTTTCCTTTAAGTAAAAAGGAGACAGTTCTTTGCTTAATAAGGAAAAAAAAAAGAAAATCCTATACTGAGGTTGCCAAGATCTATGGTAAGAATCAATCTTCTGTCTGTGAAATTGTGAAGAAGGAAAAAGAAATTTGTACAAGTTTTGTTATTGCACTTCAAACTGCAAAAATTACAGCCACAGTGTGTGACAAGTGCTTAGTTAAGATGGAAAAGGCATTACGTTTGTGAGTGCAAGACATGAACAGAAATGTGTTTCAGTTGATGACAGTCAGGTTTGGTACTACCTGTGGTTTCGGGCACTCACTGGGGTTCTTGGAACATATCTCCTCCTATAGGAAAAAACTACTGTACTTGTTGAATGAATTGAATGAATGGAAAGCTTTCTTCTCTCAATGACTCTCATTCTAGTTTAGTGCCAAATGGCCTATTTAAATAACTGAAGAAGTCTATTAACAGTCTGTCTAAAATAAAATGTCCCCTACCTTTTTCTGGATGGTTGGTAGTACGTAGGTGTAATGGTCAGTTTTATGTGTCAATTTAGCTTGGCTACAATCCCCAGTTATCCAAACACTAAGACAGGTATTGCTGTGAATATATTTCATAGATGTGACTAAAGTCCATAATCAGTTGACTTTGTAAGAGAGATTATCCTATAGATAATTTGGGTGGGCCTGACTAAATTACTTTAAAGGCTGAAAGAGCAGAGCTGAAGCTTCCCTAAAGAAGAAATTCCATGTGTGGAATGGCCCCTTCAGCCCATGCCCAAGAGTTCCAGGGTGCTCTCCTGATAGCCTGCTCTGTGGATTTCAGATTTGTCTAGCCAACCCCACAATTGCATAAGCCAATTCCTTGCCATAAGTCTGTTACTACATACCTTCTGCTTATCCTGTTTCTTTTATTGAGCCCTGATTGATATAGTAAGTGTTGGGTTGGTGGCTGTTGTAATATTTTTTTAAATGATTCTTTTTCCTTTTGTGTGAATCAGCATTCTCCAGAGAAACACAACCAACAGGATATCTACATAATAGATAGATAGATAGATGATAGATAGATAGATAGATAGATAGATAGATAGATAGATAGATAGGAGAATATGCTGTGTGCAAGCTGGTGAATAAGAAAAGCTGGTAGTGTAATTCAGTTTGAATTCAAAGGCCTGAGAACTAGGGGAGCTGTCAGTCTCAGCTGGAGAACTAAGAGCTCTGACGTCTGAGGGCAGGAGATAGATGTCCCAGTTAAAGAAGAAAGAGAGAGTTCACTCTTCCTCTGCCTTTTTGTTCTACTTTTGCCATCATCGGATTGAATGATACCTTCCCATATTGGTGAAGGAAATCTCCTTGACTCAGTCTACTGATTCAAATGTTAATCTCTTCTGGAAATGCCCTCATAGACACTTTCAGAAATAATGTTTTACCAGCTATCTTGGCACTTCCTAGCCCAGTCAAGTTGACACATAAAATTAACCATCACACTTTTTTATGTTTAAAGATCTTGGCACGGTGCCTAATAACATAATGAGCATAATATAAATGGTAGCTGTAATTACTATTCTAGTACTCAGAGAGAAAACCATCTAAAACAGAATTTACTTATATTTTAGTGGTCTTTAAAATTCTAATTATCTATGCCAGATTAGCTGCCCACACTTAATTAGAGAATGATTAACTAAGGGATAATTCAGATCACTGCTAGCAATCATCTTCAGTCTGACACAAGCTCAACTTTAGAATACGTTTTTTCCTTGACAAAATATGCTTAATTAAGTAGGATCCCAGTGGGGGAACCTACAGCACTGTGTAGTAGATAGCTGTCATTTACAACTGTCCCCATCTTTAAACAACACACCCCACACTTTGGTATTTGCCACATTGTGAGTTTTACTTTCTCAAGTAAGAATTTTTTTTAAAAAATCCTTATATTTCTTAGCCTCCTTTGCTGATAGAGGACAGACGTGTGACTTAGGTCCTGCAGGTCAGATTTACCTGAGCATGGCTTGGTTTACAATGAGTGCTAAAAGGCTGGGCCTGGGTAGAGGCAGAGGAAGTGTGGGGGTTTGGGATGGTGGTGGCGACAACTTCCTCATCACAATTCTGTGGCTCTAAGAGATGTTCCTGGAAGTCTGATCTAGAACTCAACGCTCCAGTTCTCCCAACAGTTCTGTGAGTTATCCAGTATCTTACAGTAAATCCCTTGCTGTTCAAACTGACAAAGTGGTTTCTACCAGCAGTAACTAAGCACCTAGACTGATACAAATGACTTGGGACATAGGAGATGCTTTACATAACTCTGTTGGATTAATTATATGTTTTATATTTAAATGTATTTTAAAATTGTAAGTGTAAATTATGCAAGTTGGTAAAAATTTTCTGTGAGTATAAATGAGTAATAAGTAAAAAATGCCTCCCCCAACAACTTTCCAGTCTCCTTCCCCAGAGGTCATAACTCTTAATAGTTCACCCCCATGACACAAGTTGACCTATGTAATGAACCTGCATATGTACCCCTGAACTTACAATAGAAGTTAAAAAAAGAAAAAATTATAGTGTATATGTACATACATACCCCTAATTTTTTTAAAACACAAAAGGAACATACTACACTCTTCTGTAATTTGATTTTAAAAATTTAACAATGTCTTAGACATCTTTCTGAATCAGTACACATAGATCTATCTCACTCTTTTTAATGGCTGTGTGGTAATTTAGTATATGAATGTGTCTTCATGTATTTAAGCAGGCCTTATTGATAGGCATTTATGTATTTCTAGCTTCCTGCTCTTACAATGTTGCTATCAACACACTTTATAAGTTGGTATGATGATATGTCTATGGGCACACACACACACTCACACACTTGCACATTTGTGCAAGTTTATTTATAAATTCCCCAAAGTGGAATTGCTACACAAAGGGTGTACACATTTTAAATGCTGATAGATATTGCCAAATCCCCCTCTAAAAATGTTACTGATATGTGATTTACACTCTCCTCAAGGATTAATGAGCTTTAAACTGTAGCAGCTGGAATTTTGTTTGTTTGATTGTTTTTAGAATTTTGCCTCTTAAGCATTGCTTTCTGGGTTTATTTCCTTCCTCAAACAAAAGAGCCGAGGCAAGGGGATGAAAATGAATCAGAACAGGAGTGGACAGACAGGTTCAGGGCTAAGGACTGACAAAGTTCAAGGCTCAAGGAAGGAAGTTTGCACTAGAAATATGGTGACCAGGAAGCTCCTCAGACAAGAGCAGCCTGCATAGTTTGCTTCAAATCATCCCACGTGGTACTACAGACACAATAGACTTAATTTGGTGAAACATGATACACATCACATAGAAGCTGCATAAAAGCAACCCACACTTACATAGCACTTACGTATCATATCCCAGGATGTGGTCTAATATTCAGTAATGTGAACAAAATGAGCTATGCTTGTTCCACAACTTTGGTGCAACACCCGAGCCCTAGATTTTATGAGTGCTACAAACCTTCCCATATCACCCATATTTTTAAGTTCACCAGCTAGGGTGAACAAATAGCATTGACAATCAGGCTCTGTTGCCTCTTGCTTTTCAGGAAAATGAACTCTCTTCAAAATCCTTTCAAGCAGTTCTGACTTCCTCAGGTGTTGCCTGCCCATGCTCAGGAGATTAATCCTTTTGTGTACACTGTGGAATCATCTTAGAGCCTCTTCTACTTCTCTGGGTGACTTTGGTGGTGTCTTCTGTGGCTGTCAACATTCAAATAAGCAATTATGCTATTTGCAGATTTATTTTAGAAATGGTCCCTTTGCAGTTGTAGAAATCTACTTCCCCACCCTTTGAATCTGGGCTGGCTTTGTGGCCTTCCCTGGCCAACAGAATGCCATAGAAGTTAGGTCTGAGGCTAAGCCTTAGGCGGTGTCACATACCTCTCTCTCTCTTTCAGATCCCTGCTTCCATCATGAGAACAAGCCAGTACTGAGCTGCTAGAGGATGAGAGACCATGTGGAGCAGAGCTGAGTCAGTCTAGTTGGCCCAGCTGAGCTGCAGACATGTCAGAGAGCATAGCTAAAATCAAGAAAGCTACAATTGACCCATACCTGAACACAGACCTGAGCCCTGCTGAACTCAGTGAAGACTGGAACTGTCCAGTCAATTTATAAATGTATAAATAGTAATAATTGGTTATTGTTTTAAGCCACTGAGTTTTAGGGTTATTTGTTAGGTAATGTTATTGTGGCAATTGATAATAATATGTGCTACCAATGTCCGTCAAGACTGCTACAGTGTTAATGGTCTTGCAGTTGTTGGTGCTTTTCTGATGTCTATGCTGTGACTGCAACTGAACTGAATCAGATGTGGAAAAAGAGAGGGAGGATCTGTAGAAGCCAGTGTAGCTGTATCAAGTACCTCTCTTTGAGTTTAGACTTCAAAAGAATAGTACAATGTGCAACTGAGCTAAATAGGACATGTTGACATGAACCTGTGTCAGGAAAGTTAAAACCTCAAATGTACTGAATTGTTTTTTGTTTTGTTTTGTTTTTTGAGACGGAGTCTCACTCTGTCGCCCAGGCTGGAGTGCAGTGGCGCCATCTCGGCTCACTGCAAGCTCCGCCTCCCGGATTCACGCCATTCTCCTGCCTCAGCCTTCTGAGTAGCTGGGACTACAGGCGCCCACCACCACGCCCGGCTAATTTTTTGTATTTTTAGTAGAGACAGGGTTTCACCATGTTAGCCAGGATGGTCTCAATCTCCTGACCTCGTGATCCACCCGCCTCAGCCTCCCAAAGTGCTGGGATTACAGGCGTGAGCCACTGCACCCGGCCAATGTACTGAATTGTAAAGAAAAACTGTAACAAAAAAAGTCTTTAAAATACAAGTTCTTATTAAAGCAAGAAAAGAAGAAGCTAATATCCCCCATTTGGGCCTGACAGTGCAACACTGAGTAATAGAGAAACAGTGGAGCTCCTTGGATCTTGCTTTGTTCCTGCTTTTCTTGTCCAAGATAATGACATTCATGCTGAAAATTAACTATAAAGAAAGGATAATGGGAGTCTTTGAGGAATGACAAAATTGTTAGTGAGCAATCATGTGTTCTACATTAGAGCTGGCCTGTTGGCCCAGGAAACTGAGAGAAATTGCAAAATTTCAAATGTAAACTTTGAAATATACTTGAGGGTTATTTCTGCAGTCTGAAAAGAGTTCCCAGAAATTTATTATTTTTAATAAATAATACTTTATTAAAATGACACATTTAAAAATCCCTTCTCCTGCTTATGGTTTAGGTTCAACTTATAAACCTTATTCATTTATCTATGCATTGAAAAATATCAGTTGACCGTCTTTGGTCTAGGTACTGGGAATATCAGGAACAAAACAGACAAAATATCTGCAGTTGACCCATACACATACTCATAGTATGAAGCTTACATACTAATGGACAGAAGACAGAAAATAAGCAAAGTAAACAAACAAATTATCAAATTATATGCTATGTTAGAAGGTGGTAATTTCTTTTCTTTTCTTTTTTTTTTTTTTTTTTTTTTTGAGACAGAGTTTCATTCTTGTTGGCCAGGCTGGAGTGCAATGGTGCAATCTCAGCTCACTGCAACCTCTGCCTCCCAGGTTCAAGCGATTCTCCTGCCTCAGTCTCCCGAGTAGCTGGGGTTACAGGCATGCGCCACCATGCCCAGCTAATTTTTTTGTATTTTTAGTAGAGACAGGGTTTCTCCATGTTGGTCAGGCTGGTCTCGAACTCCTGACCTCAGGTAATCCGCCCACCTCGGCCTCCCAAAGTGCTGGGATTACAGGCGTGAGCCACTGCGCCTGGCCTAGAAGGTGGTAATTTCTATAAAGTCAATTAAAATAGGGAAGGTGGAATGGGATATGTTTTAAAATAGGGTGGCAGGGAGACCCCACTTCAAATATTTTAAACTGCAGTTATGAATTTAATATATTGGGTTTCTGGGTTTCTTTTCAAATAGAGTAATTGTGTGAAAAATCTTTTCATAAATCTAATAAACTAAAACAATAAAGATGGCTTCTTAGTGTCTCTCAAATATTGGAAAACTATATAAACAATACAATTTCAACCCAAAATTACAAGTCTAAATCAATTAGTTATACATTTCAGTTTGGAATCACAGACTGACCTCTTAACTTTTAAAGGCCAAGTCTCCTAAAACACCTAAACCAAATATACACAAGTTTATAAACCCAAAGTATTACTACCATACCCTTGATTCTCTTAAATTCTATACTTGATGAGAAATTATTCATAGCATGGATGTTGTGCCAGAGACTAGCATTACATAGACCAGCTGACTTTTCTGGTCTGTTCCAAACTTCAGATTCCACGATGCTGACCAACAGCCATGTCTGGGAACTTGGTAGCAGAGCATGTGCTACTGGGTTTGGGGGGTGGCCCTGGTCTGAGAAATGGTGAAGATAGACAACCCAGACAATAAGCAACCAGGAGCAAAGAGCAGGGCAGCAGAGGTAGGATAACAAAGAAATCAGGGTCTTAGAGGATAAATAAAGAGTTGAAAGAATTTAGAGCAACAAAAAGTAGAATAAGGAAAATGAGTGAGGACAGAAGAACCAGAACCGTGAGTTCAAGTTGTTGAGAGAGCAGCCCACAGAGCATGTGTGTCAGTCATCAAGGTCTCTGGGTGGGAACAGTGCCCAGGGTATGAAAGAGCAGAGGAATCAAGAATACAAAAGATTTATTGAAACAAATGAGAATAGAAACACAACATACCAAAAGCTATGGAATATAATGAAAGCAGTACTCAGAAGGAATTTTATAGCTGTAAGTACATACTTAAAAAAAAACTTCAAATAAACAACCTAATAATGCATTGTTATCAGAACCAGAAAAGCAAGAGCAAACCAAATTCAAAGTTAGTAGAAAAAAATAAATAATAAAGATTGGAGCAGAAATAAATGAAATTGAAACAAAGAAAAACCATACAAAAGATTAACAAAATGAAAAGTTGGTTTTCTGAAAAGATTTAAAAAGTTTGACAAACCTTTACCTAGACTAAGAAAAAAAGAGAGAAGACATAAATAAAATCAGAGATGAAAAAAGAGACATTACAACCAATACCACAGAAACTCAAAAGATCACTAGAGGCTACTATGGGAAACTATATGCCAGTCAATTGCAAACTTCAAGGAAATGGATAAATTCCTAGACACATACAAACTACTAAGATTGAATCATGAAGAAATCCAAAACCTGAACAGACCAATAACTAATAATGAGATAGAAGCCACAATTAAAAAAAGTCTCCCAGCAAAGAAAAGCCTGGGACCTGATGTCTTCACTGCTGACTTCTATCAAATATTTAAAGAAGAACTAATACCAAACTAATACAAATCCTACTCAAACTATTCCAGAAAATAAAGGATGAGGGAATACTTCCAAACTTGTTCTCCAAGGCCAGTATTACCGTGATACCAAAACCAGACAAAGACACATCAAAAAAAGAACACTGCAGGCCAGTAATCATTGATGAACATTGATATGAAAATCCTCAACAAAATACTAGTAAACTGAATTCAACAGCACATTAAAAAGATCATTCATCATGACCAAGTGTGACTTATCCCACAGATGCAAGGATGTTTCAAAATACAAAAATCGATCAATGTGATACATCGTATCGATAGAATGAAGGATAAAAACCATATGATCATTTCAATTGATGCTGAAAAAGCATTTGATAAAATTCAACATCCATTTATGATAAAAACCCTCAAAAAACTGAGTATAGAAGGAACATTGAATCTTAACATGATAAAAGCCATATACAACAGACCCACAGCTAGTTTCATACTCAATGGGAGAAAACAGAAAGCCTTTCCTCTAAGACCTGGAACATGACAAGGATGCACACTTTCACCACTGTTATTCAACATAGTACTAGAAGTCCTACTTAGAGCAATCAGGCAAAAGAAAAAATAAAGGGGTCCAAATTGGAAAGGAAGAAGTAAAATTATCTTTATTTGTAGACACTGTGATCTTACATTGAAAAAAACAAAGACTCCACTAAAAAACTATTAGAACTTATACATTCAGTAAAATTGTGGTTACAAAATCAACATACAAAGATCAGTAGCATTTCTATGTGCCAACAGCAAACAATCTGAAAAAGAAATCATGAAAGTAATCACATTAACAACAGCTACAAATGAAATTAAATACCTAGAAATTAACTTAACCAAAGATGTGAAAAATCTGTACTATGAAAACTATGAAATATGGATACAAGAAATTGAAGAGGACACAAAAAATGAAGACATTCCATGTTCATAGATTTGACGAATCAATACTGTTAAAATGTCCATACTACCCAAAGCAGTCTACAGATTCAATAATCAATATTGTTAAAATGCCCATACTACTCAAGGCAATCCCTATCAAAATACGAAGGACAATCTTCACAGAAATTTTAAAAAAATCCCCAAATTTATATGAAACCCCAGAAGACCTCAAGTAGCCAAAACTATTCTGGATAAAAAGAACAAAACCAGAGGAATCACATTACCTAACTTCAAATTTGACTACAGAGCTATAGTAACCAAAACAGCACGATACTTGCATAAAAACAGACACATAGACCAATGGAACAGAACAGAGAACCCAGAAATAAACCCATACATCTACAATGAACTCATTTTTGACAAAGGTGCCAAAAACACACATTGGGGAAAGGACAGTCTCTTCAATAAATGGTGCTGGGAAAACTGGATATCCATATGTAGAAGAATGAAACTAGACCCCTATCTCACACCAGGTACAAAAATCAAAACAAAATAGATTATAAATTTGAATATAAGACCTCAAACTATGAAATTACTAAAAGAAAATATTGGGGAAACTCTACAGGACATTAAACTGGGTAATGATTTCTTGAGTAATACTCCACAAGCACAGGCAACCAAAGCAAAAATGAATAAATGGGATCACATCAAGTTAAAAAGCTTTTTTTAAAAAAAGCTTTTAAAAACAATTAACAAAGGGAAGAGACCACCCACAGAATGGGAGGAAATGTTTGCAAACTACTCATCTGACAAAGTCTTAATAACCAGAATATATAAGGAGATCAAACAACTCTGTAGGAAAAAATCTAATATTCCAATTAAAAATGGGCAAAATATCTGAATAGACTTCTCAAAAGAAGACATACAGATGGTAAACAGGTATATGAAAAAGTACTCAACATCATTGATCATCAGAGAAATGCAAATCGTAACTACTATGAGATACCCTCTCACCCCATTTAAAATGGCTTTTATCCAAAAGACAGGCAATAACAAATGCTGCTGAGGATATGGAGAAAAGTGAACCCTTGTACACTGTTTGTGGGACTCTAAATTAGTACAGTCACTATGGAGAACAGCTTAGATGTTCCTCAAAAAACAAAAAATAGAGATACCAGATGACCCAGCAATCCCACTTCTGGGTATATACCCAAAAGAAAGGAAATCAGTATATTGAAGAGATAACTGCACTCTCATGTTTATTGTAGTAGTATTCACAATAGCCGAGATTTGGAAGCAACGTAAGTGTCCATCAACAGATGAATGGATAAAGAAAATGTGGTACCTATACACAATGGAGTACTATTTAGCCACAAAAAAGAATGAGATCCTGTCATTTGCAGCAACATGGATGGACCTAGAGGTCATTATGTTAAGTGAAATAATCCAGACACAGAAAGACAAACTTCACATGTTCTCACTTACTGCAGCCAAAAATTAAAGCAATTGAGTTCTTGGAGATCGAGTGTAGAACAATGGTTACCAAAGGCTAGGAAGGGTAGTGGTGGGTGGAGGTGTAAAGAAGCATAGGGGTGGAAGTGGAGATGGTTAATGGGTACAAAAAATAATTAGAAAGAATGAATTAGATCTAGTATTTAAAAGCACCACAGGATGACTATAATTGGTAATTTAATTGTACATTTTAAAATAACAAAAAGTATGTAACTGGGTTGCTTGCAACACAAAGGATAAATGCTTGAGGTGATGGATACCCCATTTACCCTGATGTAATTGTTACACATTGTATGCCTGTATCAAAACATCCCATATGCTTCATAAATATATATGCCTACTATGTACACACAGAAATTAAAAACTAAAAAAATTCAAAAGAGCATAGATTAGAGGGGGGGAAAGATATGGGAAAGTGTGGGAGATGCAAAATTTCTGACTAATTATCCAATGATATTTTACAAGCATAGATGCTTTCAGGGATTATACCATTAATTAACACATTAATTCAGAAACAAAAGGGTTAAAATTATGGACCATCACTACCTATATAAAATTATGCTAGAGAAATGTTAGATTTGCCTCATCTCTACCGTCCGTACATCCATCCATCCAGCCAGCCAGCTATCCTTGTCCTTCCTCCCTCTATGAGGTTGAGGCAGTGAAAAATCATACTTTATCTGCACCTCACGGTGTAATACCATAATCAGTGAGTTGTAGATAAAACAATCCAATGATTATTAATGGTTTTTCTTTTGAGTACAGAATATATTTTTTCTGTGGCTCTGTTTATTTTGCATGACATATGAGTTTACTTTTTCTGTGTGATTTCTGCCTCCCCACAAAGGATATTAACTCTGTAGGTCAGTAGTGTAGCTAGAGAAAATATCAGTTTTGCCTACTTAAAAATTTTCTACTTAAAAGCAAAATCTTATTTAAATAGGCTTTAGAAACCTTATCATAAATGTCTACAATATAATATGCTAATGAGTTATGGTATAAAGAATGTGCAAGAATACTCTTTTCTCCCTATCTAAATCTAAAAATAGCCTTAAATATTTAATTTTTTTAATTTTAATTTTATTTTATTTTATTTTTTTGTAGAGACACAGTCTTGCCATTCTTCACCCAGGCTAGTCTCAAACTCCTGGGCTCATGTGATCCTCCTGCTTCTGCCTCCCAAAGTATTGGGATCACAGGCATGAGCCACCATGCCTGGCCATAAAATAACTTTGGGGACAACTTTTCTTTTTTTTAAAAAAGGTAGTTAAGATCAGCTTACCTTTTGCGAAACTACTATTTCCCTTTTATAAATTAAAAAAAAAAAAAACCTCATATGGAAACCCAAATAAATTTCCTTTAAATAACTGGCTTGGTATAATTTGAAAAAAAAATAAACTATGTAGATTTAATTTAATTAAATATTGCATATTAGGCTTAATCCTCATGTTGGCATGGTGAAATATCATTGACTATATTGAATAGTAAAGCTACCCAAATCATAAGCCAAAGCCACATTAATAAAAGCATAGCCCAAAATATAATTTTATTCGAGATTTTGAAAAAATATTTCCTTACTGAGACATGATCAGGCTCAAAATAGGCCCAATACTTACAAGATTCTTATACACGTATGTTGCATTCTAGGCTTAGTATTTTCCTCTCTCATCTTATGACTCATCTTCAAATATGGTCATATTGGATGGTCAGACATGTGTAAAACACTAAGAAGAAATACTTAAAATGAGAAAAATACAAAGAGTACAGAAACATCACAATGCAATTCACTTGGGTCCTACCAAATTCATGGGTTTATAATGCTTACAACAATAGTATAACAACAGGGAGGTAAATGAGCACATAAAAATTCCTTCTTAAAATGAAAATTTCCCAGGGATTTGCTTTCACCCCAGGAGGGCTCATTTGCTCAGGTACAGCAGTGAGGGGAAGGGTAAGTCTGCAGAAGGTCATTCAGGAGGGAGAGGCTGAGGCCAGCAGACTCTCATTTTCTCAGTGCAATACAGCACTCAGCAATTATCAACAGTGCCAAACCCTGAGAATGGATTCACTCAAATGCACTTGATCCTACTGCACACTACCACGTAGGGCTGAAAGACCTCTAATGAAACTGCAAACTGGGCTGCTCTGTCACAATCCATCACTGTGAGTGCTAGCATTGGCTTACATGATCAGATTTTAAAAGTGATGCTTATTTTTGTTTAATCAAGATATAAAACCTGCAACAACAGCACTAGGATTCCATGGAACTCCACTTGAGAAACTCTGTTCTAAGAGTTACTATGAGGGTTAAATGAGTTAATGATATACTCAAAGCTCTCAGAAGATTATTTGGGCTGGGTCTAGCAGCTCATGCCTGTAATTCCAGCACTTTAGGAGGCTAAGGCAGAAGGATAGCTTGAGGCCAGGAGATTGAGATCAGCCTGGGCAACATAGCTGTCAGGCCTCTGAGCCCAAGTTTGCACGTATACATCCAGATGGTGTGAAGCCACTGGAGAATCACAAAAGAAGTGAAAATGGCTGGTTTCTGCATTAACCGATGACATTCCTCCATTGTGATTCATTCCTGCCCCACCTTAACTGATCAATTAACTTTGTGAAATTCCTTTTCCTGGACAATAAGTCTCAGAAGCTCCCCCACCCAGTACCTTGTGACCCCTGCCCCTGCCTGCAAGAGAAAAACCCCCTTTGACTGTAATTTTCCACTACCCACCCAAATCCTATAAAACTGCCCCACCCCTATCTCCCTTGCTGACTCTCTTTTTGGACTCAGCCCACCTGCACCCAGGTGATTAAAAAGCTTTATTGCTCACACAAAGCCTGTTTGGTGGTCTCTTCACTTGGACACATGTGACATTTGGTGCCGAAGACCCAGGACAGGGGGACTCCTTCAGGGGACCGGTCCCCTGTCCTTGCCATCACTCTGTGAGGAGATCCACCTACGACCTCGGGTCCTCAGACCAGCCCAAGGAACATCTCACCAATTTCGAATTGGGTAAGCGGTCTTTTCACTTTCTTCACCTGCCCAACAATTTCCTCTTAGAGAGGTGGCTGGAGCTGAAGGCATAGTCAGGGTGCATGTGCCTTTTTCTCTATCAGACCTCTCCCAGATCAGTCAGTGTTTAGGATCTTTCTCATCAGACCCCACTAAATATATACAGGAATTCCAATATCTAACTCTGTCCTACAATTTAACCTGGAGTGACTTAAATGCCATCCTAACTTCTACCATCTCCCCAGATGAACGGGAAAGAGTTTTTTCTCCAGCCCAATCTCACTCTGACAACTGCTGGCTTCATGAGCCAGACCTCCAGGAAGGCATTAGAGCACTTCCCCAAGAGGATCCCCAATGGAACTATCAGGCAGTTTCCCCAGGTATAGCTAGGTGAGATTACATGATTTCCTGCCTAGTTGAAGGGCTTAAACAGGCAGCTTACAAAGCTGTTAATATGACAAACTTAAAGAAACTACCCAAAGTAAAGATGAAAACTCAGCCCAGTTCATGGCTCGTTTGGCAGCAACCCTGAGATGCTTTACAGCCCTAGACCCTGAAGGGTCAGAAGGCCGTCTCATTCTAAAAATGCATTTTATCACCCGGCCAGCTCCTGACATTAGAAAAAAGCTTCAAAAATTGGAATCTGGCCCTCAAACCCCACAACAGGAATTAATCAACCTCGCCTTCAAGGTTTACAATAATAGAGAGGAGGCAGCCAAACAACAATGCATCTCTGAGTTACAGCTACTTGCCTCCACTGTAAGACAACCCACAACCACGTCTCCAGCATACAAAGACTTCAGAACATCCAAGCCACAGCTCGCAGGGGCTCCTTCAAAACCTCCTCATGGATCTTCCTTCAAATGCCAAAGCCTGGCCACTGGGCCTCGGAATGCCCGCAGCCCGGGATTCCTCCTAGGCCGTGCCCTGTCTGTGTGGGCCCCCACTGGAGGTCGGACTGTTCGACTTACATTGCCACCGCTCCTAAAGCTCCTGAACCTCAAACCCAATGTACCTTGGCTGACTCCTTCCAAGATCTCCTTGGCTTAGCAGCTGAAGACTGATGCTGCATGATCACCTTGGAAGCCCCCTGGATGACCATGGACACCTAGCTTCAGATTACTCTTACAGTGGAGGGTAAGTCCGTCCCCTTCTTAATCGATACGGAGGCTACCCACTCCACATTACCTTCTTTTCAAGGGCCTGTTTCCCTTGCCTCTGTAACTGTTGTGGGTATTGATGGCACGCTTCTAAACCTCTTAAAACTCCCCAACTCTGGTGCCAACTTGGACAACATTCTTTTATGCACTCTTTTTTAGTTATCCCCACCTGCTCAGCTCCCTTATTAGGCTGAGACATTTTAACCAAATTATCTGCTTCCCTGACTGTTCCTGGACTATAGCCACATCTCATTGCCACCCTTTTCCCCAGTTTAAAGCCTCCTTCGCATCTTCCCCTTGTATCTCCCCACCTTAATCCATGAGTATGGGACACATCTACTCCTTGGTGTCCGATCATGCAACCCTTACTATCCCATTAAAACCTAATCACCCTTACTCCACTCAACCCCAATATCCCATCCCACAGCATGCTTTAAAAGGATTAAAGCCTGTTATCACTTGCCAGTTACAGCATGGTCTTTTAAAGCCTATTTAAATTCCCCCTTTTTTACCTTACAATTCCCCCATTTTACCTGTCCAAAAACTGGACAAGTCTTACAGGTTAGTTCAAGATCTGCACCCTATCAACCAAATTGTCTTGCCTATCCACCCCATGGTGCCAAACTCATATACTCTCCTATCCTCAATACCTCCCTCAACAACCCATTATTCTGTTCTGGATCTCAAACATGCATTCTTTACTATTCCTTTGCACCCTTCATCCCAGCCTCTCTTCTCTTTCACTTGGACTGACCCTGACACCCATCAGCCTCAGCAACTTACCTGGGCTGTACTGCCACAAGTCTTCAGGGACAGCCCCCATTACTTCAGTCAAGCCCTTTCTTATGATTTACTTTTTTTCTGTCCATCTGCTTCTCACCTTATTCAATATTTTGATAGCCTTCTAGTTTATAGCCCCTCCTACAAATCTTCCCAATAGGACACGCTCCTGCTCCTCCAACATCTATTCTCAAAAGGACATTGTGCATCCCCTCCAAAGCCCAAATTTCTTCCTCATCTGTTACCTATCTCAACATAATTCTTCATAAAAACACATGTGCTCTCCCTACTGATTGTGTCTGGCTAATCTCCCAAACCCCAACACCTTCTACAAAACAACAACTCCTTTCCTTCCTGGGCATGGTTGGATACTTCCACCTTCGGATACCTGGTTTTGCCATCCTAACTAAACTATTATATAAACTCACAAAAGGAAACCTAGCTGACCCCATAGATCCTAAATCCTTTCCCCACTCCTCTTTCCATTCCTTGAAGATAGCTCTAGAGACTGCTCCCACACTAGCTCTCCCTGACTCATCCCAACCCTTTTCATTACATACAGCTGAAGTGCAGGGCTGTGCAGTCAGAATTCTTACACAAGGACTGGGACTGTGCCTTATAGCCTTTTTGTCCAAACAACTTGACCTTACTGTTTTAGGCTGGCCATCATGCCTCCATTCAGCAGCTGCCACCACCCTAATACTTTTAGAGGCCCTCAAAATCACAAACTATGCTCAACTCACTCTCTACAGTTCTCATAACGTCCAAAATCTATTTTCTTCCTCACACCTGACACATATACTTTCTGCTCCCTGGCTCCTTCAGCTATAATCACTCTTTGTTGAGTCTCCCACTATTATCACTGTTCCTGTCCTGGACTTCAATCAGACCTCCCACATTATTCCTGATACCACACATGACCCCCATGACTGTATCTCTCTGATCCACCTGATTTCCCCATATTTCTTTCTTTTCTGTTCCTCACCCTGATCACACTTGGTTTATTGATGGCAGTTCCACCAGGCCTAATTGCCACTCACCAGCAAAGGCAGGCTATGCTATAGCATCTTCCACATCTATCATTGAGGCTACCGCTCTGCCCTCCTCCACTACCTCTCAGCAAACTGAACTCATTGCCTTAACTCAGGCCCTCACTCTTGCAAAAGGACTATGCATCAATATTTATACTGACTCTAAATATGCCTTCCATATCCTGCACCACCATGCTGTTATACGGGCTGAAAGAGGTTTCCTCACTACGCAAGTGTCCTCCACCATTAATGCCTCTTTAATAAAAACTCTTCTCAAGGCTGCTTTACTTCCAAATGAAGCTGAAGTCATTCACTGCAAGGGCCATCAAAAGGCATCAGATCCCATTGCTCAGGGCAATGCTTATGCTGATAAGGTAGCTAAAGAAGCAGCTAGCGTTCCAACTTCTGCCCCTCACGGCCAGTTTTTCTCCTTCACATGGGTCGCTCCCTCCTACTCTCCCACTGAAACTTCCACCTATCAATCTCTTCCCACACAAGGCAAATGGTTCTTGGACCAAGGAAAATATCTCCTTCCAGCCTCACAGGCCCATTCCATTCTGTTGTCATTTGATAATCTCTTCGAAGTAGGTTATAAGCTGCTAGCCCACCTCTCATTTCCTTTCCATCATGGAAATCTATCCTCAAGGAAATAACTTCTCAGTGTTCCATCTGCTATTCTACTACTCCTCAGGGGTTGTTCAGGCCCCCTTCCTTCCCTACACATCAAGCTTGGGGATTCGCCTCTGCCCAGGACTGGCAAATTGACTTTAATCACATGCCCTGAGTCAGGAAACTAAAATACCTCTTGGTCTGGGAAGACACTTTCACTGGATGGGTAGAGGCCTTTCCCACAGGGTCTGAGAAGTCCACCACAATCATTTCTTCCCTTCTGTCAGATATAATTCACTTTCTTCCTCAGCCCCAACCTCATTCCAGACACCAGCCCTCTAGGCAACTATCTTCTAGTCCTCCAGCAGGCTAGACAGGAAATTTGCCAGGCTGCTAATCTTCTCTTGCCTACTCCAGATTCCAAGCCATATAAAGACACCCTAGCCAGTCAATCAGTTCTTATTAAGAACCTGACCCCTCAAACTCTACAACCTCGATGGACCGGACCCTAGTTAGTCATTTATAGTACTCCAACTGCTGTCTGCCCACAGGACCCTCCCCACTGGGTTCACCATTCCAGAATAAATCTGTGTCCATCAGACAGGCAGCCTGATCTCTCCTCTTCCTCCTGGAATTTGCAAGTACTCTTCCCTACTTCCCTTAAACTCACTTGCATTTCTGAAGAGCAGTAATAACCCTTATGAGCCTAATACATCCCTTCATTCTATTAGGTCTATTCATCCTTACCCTACTTTTTGCAACAGGACTTTACACAGTCACCCCTACTACTTGGACTGTTCCCCAAAAACTTGTCATCCCTACTATCTTCTGTCTAGTCATACTCCTATTCACCGTTCTCAACTACTCGTAAATGCCCTGCCCTTGTTTACACTGCTGGTTTACACTTTTCCTCCAAATCATCATAACGGATATCTCCTGGTTTTACCTCAAACCACCACTCTTAAGTCTCTCTTAAAGTGGATAGAAGATCTTCAGTGGCAAGGTACACTCCAATACTTTTACCCTGATAAAGTCCTATTTTTTAATTTTATACTCACTCTTGTTCTCATCCTCATTCTTATGCCACCCTCTACCTCTCCCCAGCTATCTCCACCACACTATCAATCTCTCTCACTCTGTCCTAGCCATTTCTAATCCTTCTTTAACAAACAATTGCTGGTTTTGCATTTCTCTTTCCTCCAAAATCGCCAAGGCCTTGACTTACTCACTGCTAAAAAAAAAGGGGGACCTTGTATATTTTTAAATTAAGAGTGTTGTTTTTACCTAAATCAATCTGGCCTGGTATATGACAACACACAAAAAAAACTCAAGGATAGAGCCCAAAAACTCACCCACCAAGCAAATAATCACACTGAACCCGCTTGGGCACTCACTAATTAGATGTCCTCGGTCCTCCCAATTCTTAGTCCTTCAATACCTGTTTTTCTCCTTCTCTTATTTGGACCTTGTGTCTTCCATTTAGTTTCTCAATTCATACAAAACTGCATCCAGGCCATCACCAATCATTCTATATGACAAATGCTCCTTCTAACAACCCCATAATATCACCCCTTACCACAAAATCTTCCTTCAGTTTAATCTCTTCCACTCTTGATTCCCATGCCACCCCTAATCCTGCTCAAAGCAGCCCTGAGAAACATCACTCATTATCTCTCCATAACAGCCCCCAAAATTTTTGCCACCCCAACACTTCACCACTATCTTGTTCTTTCTTATTAATAAAAAAAGACACGAATGTCAGGCCTCTGAGCCCAAGCCTGCACATATATATCCAGATGCCGTGAAGCAACAGAAGAAGTGAAAATGGCCGGGTTCTGCCTTAACTGCTGACATTCCTCCATTGTGATTTGTTCTTGCCCCACTTTAACTGATTGATTAACTTTGTGAAATTCCTTCTCCTGTACAATAAGTCTCAGGAGCTCCCCCACTCAGTACCTTGTGACCCCTGCCCCTGCCTGCAAGAGAAAACCCCCCTTTGACTGTAATTTTCCACTACCCACCCAAATCCTATAAAACTGCCCCACCCCTATCTCCCTTGCTGACTCTCTTTTTGGACTCAGCCCACCTGCACCCAGGTGATTAAAAAGCTTTATTGCTCACACAAAGCCTGTTTGGTGGTCTCTTCACATGGACGTGCGTGAACCCAGCACGTCCATGTGAAGCAAGAACCCAGCTTTACAAAAAAAAATTACCTAGGTGTGGTGATGGCACGCACTCATAATCCCAACTACTTGGGAGGCTGAGGTGGGAAGATCACTTCAACCCAGGAGTTGAGGTTGCAGTGAGCTATGATCATGCTACTGTACTCCAGCTTGGGTGACAGAGCAAGTTCCTGTCTCAAAAAAAAAAAAAAGGTATTTTGTGCAGAGTGGTAGCTATTACTATACTAGGAACAAAGGAATTTAAAATAGAAATGAGATTAGCATTAGTACCAAAAATTATAATATAGTAAAGTCATTGTTTTAATCAAGGCATATACGAAGCTCTCTGGACACACTGAGAAGCAGCGCCTAAGTGCTCTAGGGAGTTATCTTTATTGAGTAGATGGCATTTGGCTGAAATGTAAAGAATGATGAGGACTTTTCCAGGCAGACATTGGAGAGACAGGGTGCTCTAGACAGAGAAATTGCCTGGCTGAGTAGTTTCATTATACATAAAACAGATGACCATTAGTAAGGGAAAAATAAGAAAATGTATACATTGTGTTTCTATTTAGTTTTCAGTTGACACAGGTAATTATTTCCACATACATTTCTGCCTCGATCAGAATTGTTGAAGTTTTAAAATATTTGCTAAGTCTTACCCCTGATGTAAACTAGACAATTTGTAAAATCCAAACAAATTTTACTTTACTAATGGCCACCTTCAGAGCAAAAGTATGTACTTAATAACATTCGGTTGAGGAAAAGACAAACAGAAACACAATAAAGTGACACTTAAATTGGCATTCAGTAATTTGCAGGGAACATGCAAAGTGCATGGAAGTGATGCATTCTAATAATGTTTCAGGAAATTCATTACCGTATTACAATGTTCCTACCGAATTTTCAAAAACACTTTATAGCGAACAGACTTGATGCTATTTCAAGCACAACTTGTTGGGATTTGAAAGCAAATCTTCGTTCTTGAGAAGAATGAGAGAGATTTAAGGAGGTGTGGAAAGAATGTTGAACTGAATCCAAAATCTCTTTGTAAATGTATTTTGAAAGAAATAATTCAGCATTGTTTTAAAATCACAGTTTCTAAAATGGGGAATAAAAATTGGCAAGTCTCAGTCTCATAAGATGCAGACTTGGCCAAAATCGTCTTTCCCTCTTTGAGGGTTTGGTTTTTTTTAAAGAAACATTTTAAGTGAAAACTCTGCTGCTGGCTTTAGCTTGTGAGTTCTTTGGGTAGAGTCCTTACACTGGTTGGAGAACAATAAAAGATTCACAGTGGAATTCACATCAGAGAAGGTGGCCCCCCAGGATGTGAGTTGAAACCAGAGTGTCCTCCTTCACTGCCATCTTCTCACCACCTGCAGTGGTAACCCCCAGTCCTGCATCCATGGCACCATGATAGCCCTCATCCGAGACCAGAGACAGCACAGCCTCAGCAAGCCAAGTTTCTGGTGCCATCCAAAGGACATCAGTGACATGGAGCACAGGAGGAAGGCTAGTGATGTTTGAGGATAGTAATTGTTTGACTTCCCACAGATTATTTTGTCCAAAACCCTAAGGACCCCATTGCAAAAAACTACTGCACCAGGAAGAGTAGATAGAGTAAGAAAAGGGAATAAGTATGGGGTGAGAAAGGGCATGACATGGAAGAGAAGTGAGCAGAGGCAAGAAGAGGGCTGAGGGGAAAGGGGAAAAAGGGACTGGGAATTCCGCTGGGTCAGAGGACCTTGCCAAGACCACCATTTGTTCGAAGCATGCTCTGCCCCTAGATGGTGCTGTGTAATTAGCAAGTTCAGGAAATAACCTCACTCAGCACAGAATCCCAACTTTCCTTGTGGTGCGTTTATGTATGGGGGCTTGTTTGCATCAGTTCCCCACACAGCCCCAAATTAACTTGTGAGTGCCCCAGGCGGCTGTCCTGTGTCCTTTTCTTCCCCTCCATTCTCCGTGCTCTTTTTCATCTGCTGCGTGCTGTGCTAGGTGCTCCTTGTATCTTACCTCCTGCATGCTCACAAGAAGCCTGTGAGATAGGCAGCCTTATCTGCTTCAAAGATGAAAATAATGAGACTCAGATATGTACCGTGAGAAGCCCAAGCTCTCTGAATCTTAAATTCAACAGCTGGAGCCCAGGTTTGAATCTGGATAAGTGGGACTTGCAAAGTCCATGAGCCTGAGAGTGGGAAATCTGGTGCCTAACTCTCCGTGGCCATCCCTGTGTGTCTCTGAGCCTGGTTGCCATCATCTTTACCGTGCTCTAGCCAACGACCAGCCTGTCGGCCCTCTGACCCCTCAGTCAATCAACAGTCTTGATTCATTGTGTGAAGACCACTTTGTGTACAGAGCCTTGCCTGAGCCCTGTGTCAGTGAAAGTCACAGGTGGCTTCCCCGGAGGGAGATAGGTTGCTGTGAGTTATTACTTCCCCCAGGAGGAACCCAAGGTGAGTGTTTGGCTCACTGGTCATCGCAGTGACATAGCTGGGTGTGAGTAACGAGAGACAGAGAGGGAGGGGAGAAGGGAAAAAAAGGAAGAACCGAAACAAGCTAAATCATCATGACTGACTTCTGTTCTGACCAGGAAGATATTTTATTTTCCATGTAAATTTACACCTCTCAGAGCATGTGGAAGCAACAGGCTAAGAATCCAAAAAAAAAATCCCGTCCTCAAATAATTAGTAATCAATAACTAAATTGTATGAAACTCAAAATAAAAATTACCAATGTTATTTAGCTGGTAATAATAATCTTTGAAAAATAAAACATGACGTTTTGATTCTACGTTCTAATTTATTTTAAATTGAGAGAAACTGAAAAGAAAAGAGGGAGAGATAAGGAGGACACAGAAGCAGAGGAATGACAGAGGAGAAGGAAAACAAAAAGGGACAAAAACAGGTTCCCTGCACCACCTGGGCACCTGTGTCTTTCCTCATGACCCTGTGGCCTTTATTCTTGCTTATTTTCCTTTGTGCCTCCCTGACTCTTCTCTCTACACATATATTTAAAAATAAATAAGGAAATAAAATAGAATTCAAAGGTGATTCCCTTCCCCTGCCACAGCATATTTCCATTATTTTAATGACATAGTAATTTTCATTGCACTGAAAAAAAAGGAATGATCCATCAATTATCAATTCAGGCAACAAAATAAAATTGAGATAATTGTAGTCTGGATTAACCACTTTTAAAAAAAATTACAAAGCTGTCAAGTGAGCTTTGTGTAGCTAAGTAGATACAGAAAAGAGGAAGGAGTGTTGTGATGCTGATAGTAGTGATAACAAGAAGATGCCTTTTAAAAAAAGTCTTAATATACCTGGCACTGCATTTAGCAACTGGCAAGAATTAAGGGAAAAAGCAGAAAATGATAATATATTATAAATATGTTTTCTTACCTTTAAGTCCTTCAGGACTCATCAAAACAAAGGACAACTTCATCTTCCACGAGAACAGAAGAACCGCTTCTGTTACATCTGGTAAGTTCATCTGTTATGGAAGTAGGTACAGCGAAGTGTTCAGAGAAATAACCTTCTCTAGGCCTTTCTGTAAACTGGATTTTATTAATGGTCTTGACTTCATAAAGTAGAGCAGTGTGAGAGGCAGGCATCCAAGTGAGTTAGTATCTGACTGTCAGGGCATGCATAGGCAAAAATCCTTGAGTCAAGCAGCTGTGACCCATGAATAGGAGGCCCTCAAAATCCATTTGGCTAGAGTGCTAAGACCAAGCAAGAAAACAGTTAACTTTAAGTGTCAGTGCTATTGCAACCTCAATGAGATTTTATCTGTGGAGTGAATGATTAGGGGAGACCAAATTTATTGTCATCCAGAGGAAGTATTTATAAACTTGGCAGAGCCACATGTGAGAGTAGAACAAAGGCTGCCAAAGAGGTTCATAAATTGAGATGAATGATCTGCAAGTATTTTCCATTGCCTACATATGGTTATATATACACTGTGTGGCTCAAGCTCAGGATTGAATTGCCTCACACAAATGCTGATGCTGTCTTCTTTGTGGATATGGGATGGGGTGGGGAGATTGAATCAATGTCAGAGTTAGAATTGGGATGGAGAAGAAAGGATGCTTTGAAGAAGAAGCTGCATAGTTGGGGAGGAATGGAAAAAAGTGGAAGACTGCAATGAGGAGAGGTTGCTGTGGGGGCAGAAGATCCTTCATGGTAAGTTGCATGAAGGGTAAGAAAAGCCACAAGGGTTAGGTTAGAGGTAAAGATGCAAGAGGAGATATAATTGATGTGAGGAATGACACCAAGGAAAGAAGAAGAGCAAGAAAAAAGGAAAGGATTTAGTAGAGTGAAGAATACTCTTCGCCAGTAAGGTAAATGGGCCAAACCTGGCCCACAGCCTGATTTTGCTTATAAAGTTTTATTGCAACAGTGATGCTTATTTGTTTAGTAATTGTTTGTGGTTGTTTTCATGATGCAGTGGCAGAGTTGTGCTAATTATAACAGAGACCATATCTCCCAAAGCCTAAAATATTTATTATCTGGCCCTTTATGAGAAAACTTTGCTGAGCCCTGGCCTTGATTATGGGATGTACACTCCTCTCTGCCACTCAAATGTTACTGCTCTCTGCCAAAGTTTATTTGTATTAATGGCAAAGCCTGATTCTACTCTACATGACATCTATTTGTATTTATTTTGTATAGGCTTTAAAGCTTCACCAGGTTACTCTTGGAAAAATGAAGTTATAAGGTATGCCATTGTTTTAGTTCATTCTCATGCTGCTATGAAGAAATACCTGAGACTGGGTAACTTATAAAGGAAAGAGGTTTAATTGACTCACAATTCCATATGGCTGAGGAGGCCTCAGAAAACTTACAAACGTGGTGGAAGGCACTTCTCCACAGGGTGGCAGGGGAGAGAATGTGTATCCAGCAAAGGGGGAAGCCCCTTATAAAACCATCAGATCTCATAAGAACTAACTCACTACCACAAGAATGGGATGAGGGAAACTGCCCCCATGATTCAATTATCTCCACCTGATGCCTCCCACAACACATGGTGATTATGGAAACTACAAGATGATTTGGGTGGGGACACATCCAAACCATATCATTCTGCCCTTGGCCCCTCCTAAATCTCATGTCCTCACAGCTCAAAACATAATCATGCCCTTCTAACAGTCCCCCAAAGTCTTAACTCATTCCAGCATTAACTGAAAAGTCCAAGTTCAAAGTCTCATCTGAGACAAGGCAAGTCCCTTCAACCTATGAGGCTGTAAAATCAAAAGCAAGCTAGTTACTTCCTAGATACAATGGGGTACAGGCATTTGGTAAATACATCCATTCCAAAGAGAAATTGGCCAAAACAAAGGGGCTACAGGCCCCATGCAAGTCTGAAATCCAATAGTGCAGTCATTAAACCTTAAAGTTCCAAAAGGATCTCTTCTGATTCCATGTCTCACATCCAGGGCACACTGTTGCAAGATATGGGCTCCCACAACCTTAGGCAGCTGTGCCACTGTGGCTTTTCAGGGTACAGTCCCCTGCCTGGCTGCTTTCACAGGCTGGCATTGAATGTCTGCAGCTTTTCTAGGCACATGATGCAAGCTGTCAGTGGATCTACCATTCTGGGGTCTGGAGGACAGTGGCCCTTTTCTCACAGCTCCACTAGGCAGTGCCCCAGTGGAGACTTTGTGTGGGGGCTCCAACCCCACGTTTCCCTTCCACACTGCCCTAGCAGAGGTTCTCCATGAGGGCTCCACCCATGCAGCAAACTTCTGTGTGGACATCTAGGCCTCTCCATACATCCTCTGAAATCTAGGCAGAGGTTCCCAAACCTCAATTCTTGATTTCTGTGCACCTGCAGGCCCAACACCACATGGAAGTTGCCAAGGCTTGGGGCTTGCACCCTCTGAAGCAATGGCTTCAGCTGTACATTGGCCCCTTTTAGCCATGGCTAGAGTGGCTGGGATGCAAGGCACCAAGTCCCAATGCTGCACGCAGCAGAGGGTCCTGGACTCGGCTGAGGAAACCATTTTTCCTTCCTAGGCCTTGGGGCCTGTAATAGGGGAGGCTGTCATGAAAGTCTCTGAAATGCCCTGGAGATGTTTTCCCCATTATCTTAGTGATTAACATCTGGTTCCTCATCACTTATGCAAATTTCTGCAGCCAGCTTGTATTTCCCCCCAGTAAATGGGTTTTCCTCTTCTGCCACATTATCAGGCTGCAAATTTTCCAAATTTTTATGCTTTGCTTCCTCTCGAATGCGTTGCTGCTTAGAAATTTCTTTCACCAGATGCCCCAAATCATCTATCTCAAGTTCAATGTCCTGCAGATCTCTGGGGAAGGGGCAAAATGCCACCAGACTCTTTGCATAGCAAGAGTGACCTTTACTCCAGTTCCCAACAAGTTCCTCATCTCCATCTGAGACCGCCTCAGCCTGGACTTCATTGTCCATATCACTATCAACATTTTGGTCAAAGGTATTCAACAAGTCTCTAGGAAGTTCCAAACTTTCCCACATCTTTCTGTCTTCTTCTGAGCCCTCCAAACTGTTCCATCTTCTGCCTGTTACCCAGTTCTAAAGTTGCTTCCATATTTTCAGGTATCTTTGCAGCAGTACCCCACTACCCAGTAGCAATTTACTGTGTTAGTCTGTTCTCACGCTGCTATGAAGAAATACCTGAGACTGGGTAATTTATAAAGGAAGGAGGTTTAATTGGTTTACAGTTCTGCATGGCTGAGGAGGCCTCAGGAAACTTACAATCACAGTAGAAGGCACCTCTTCACAGGGTAGCAGGGGAGAGAATGAGTGTCTGGTGAAGCGGGAAGCCCCTTATAAAACCATCAGATCTTGTGAGAACTCACTGACTATCATAAAAACAGGGTGGGGGAAACTGCCCCCATGATTCAATTATCTTCAGCTGATCCTTCCTACTACACATGGGGATTATGGGAACTACAATTCAAGATGAGATTTGGGTGAGGACATGGCAAAACCATATCAGCCATAAATAACAGGAGTTGCACATGCAGAGGGAGAATGCCTTGTGGAGACTGGCGATGCTTGTAGAAGGCAAGGATTACTGAAGGTTAACAGCAAACCACCAAAAGCTAGGGGAAAGGCATGCAACAGGTTCTTTCCCTCAGAGCCCTCAGAAGGAACCAACCCTAACACCACCTTGGTCTCATACTTCTGGTCTTCAGACTTGGAGGCAATACATCTCTTGTTTAAGCCACTCAGTTTCTGATACTTTGTTACAGCAGCCCCAGGAAACTAACAAACACACACTCACAGTCCCAGGTAGACTTTCTTTGCTGGCGCTGACCATCTCCCAATGGACCACCTTCTTTCCCATGTGGACACTAACATCCTTGACGTGTTCTTCAGCCCAGACATCATGAGCTCACAGAAGTCTACAGAGCTTTGCCTTCTTCCTCTCAGAAAACCTCAGCTTGACTGGTGAGCCTTCTAGTGACTGGCCTTCAGCTCTGGGATTGCCTGTTTCCAACAGTTCTTCCTTCCACCAAACCCCAGAACAGTCACAAGCTTCCTTTTCTATGCCATCATGCAGAACAAACAAACCATAAATGCTTTATCATCTTTCTACAAACTAATCTTTAGTTATCAGCCTACTCTGCAAATGCCCTATTGTATAGAGGCATGGTTGCCAACATGAGGGTCCTGGGTCCCCAGTGGGCCAGGAATTATAGCCACTGACTTACAAAACTATTTGTGCACCAAACTTTGTTTGGCTTAGTGCGTTTTTAAAAAGTGCTGTATTTCTACTACCATCAGATCATGACAAAATTTTTATCTCAAATATTAAAAATTCAAGTAATAGTTTACATATTGGTTTATGAAGTTGTTTGACACTTAAAAAGGAGGTCCTTATATGTAAGTGAAGCCTGTGTTTTAAATAAATTTTCCCCTTTAAAATTATTGATCCTCCCATATTTGTGTGATGAACATTCTAAACATGTATAGGGTTACTCTACTGGGTACTAGGACAAGAAAGGAACAGACACACACTGTGTTCTCAGTAGCTCTCAGCCTAGTGGGAAAGGCAGAGAAGAAAAGCAAGGATGAACTACAGAGAAGCCAGGACCATAGTAGAAGCATGTGGGTGGGAGAACAGAGGTGGATGCTCAGCACAAAATGGTGATGTGAATACAGAGAGTTGGAACAAGCTCTTAGAGTCATGTGTGTTTGAGTTGTGAATGAGAGCTAGTCTGATAGTAGAGCAAGGGCTTTCCAGAAAGAAGAGTTCATATTTTGTGAACACCTGCTATATTCCGGAATCATGCCAAATATACATTTATGCCTTCACTGTGACCTTCTAAGACAGGTACTTTACATTCTGAGACAAGTTATTTACAATTTTTTATTGTGCTAAAATATGCATAGCATAACATTTACAGTTTTAATCACTTTTAAGTGTATGGTTCAGTGGCATTAAGTACATTGCCACTGCTGTACAAATAGTTCTACCATCTACCTCCAGAACTTTTTCATCTCCCCAACTGAAACAATGTTCCCATTAAACAATAAGTCTACATTCCTCCCTTCCCCCAGCCCTGACAACAACTTTTCTACTTTTGGTCTTTACGAATTTTACTACTCTAGGTGCTTTATTTACCTGGAATCATGTAATAGTTGCCCTTTTGTGACTGGCTTATTTAACTTTGCATAATATCTTCAAGGTTCATCTATGTTCTAGCATATGTTATAATTTTTTTTCTTTTTTTAAGGCAAATAGTATTCCATTGCATGTATGGCCCACATTTCATTTATCCACTAATCCAGGGGTCCCCAACCTCCTGGGCCACAGACCAGTACTAGTCCATGGCCTGTTAGGAACCAGGCTGCACAGCAGGGTGTGAGTGGTGAAGCTTCATGTGTATTTATAGCCACTTCCCATTGCTCACATTACTGCCTGAGCTCCTCCTACTATCAGATCAGCAGTGGTATTAGATTCTCATAGAAGTGCGAACGTTATTGTGAACTGCACATGTGAGGGATCTAGGTTGCATGCTCCTTATGAGAATCTAATGCCTGCTGATCTGTCACTGTCTCCCATCACTCCCAGATGGGACCATCTAGTGGCAAGAAAAGCTCAGAACTCCCACTGACTCTAGATCATGGTGAGTTGTATAATTATTTCAATATATATTACAATGTAATAATAATAGAAATAAAGTGTGCAATAAATGTAATGTGCTGGAATCATTCTGAAACCACCCACCCCCACCTGCCCCTGGCCCATGAAAAAATTGTCTTCCATGAGACCTGTCCCTGGTGCCTAAAAGGTTGGGAACCACTGCACTAATCCATCCATTGATGATCATTTGGTTGCTTCTACCTTTTGGCTATCATGAATAATGCTTCTCTAAACGTGAATGTACAAATACCCTTTCAAGTCTCTACTTTCAGTTCTTTTTTGGTTTATATCCAGAAGTGAAATTATTGGATCATATAATAATTCTGAGATTACTTAGGAAAATCTGAGCACAGCTTTTTAATTCTTTGAGGAACCACCATATTGTTTTTTACAGTAGCTTGCAGTGTACATTCATACCAGCAACACACAAAAGTTTCCATTTCTCCACATCCTCGCAAACATTTGTTATTTTCTTTTCTTTCTTTTTTTTTAAATAATAGCCATCCTAATGTGTGTGAAGAGGTATCTCATTGTGGTGAGATAGGTACTGTTATCTGCACTTTTTCAGATGAGGAAACAAAAGTTTGGAAACTTGCCAAAGGTTCTATGGCCAATTAAAGGCAGAATCAGGATTTAAACCAGAGCCCATCCTATCCTGCGCTGTGTTCTGAAGCACTACTGAGGCTGCCCATTAAAGAACTTGGGGAAAGTAGAGGGATGGATAGGTGGGGGTGTGAATGAAGATGGGGCTGTAAGAGTATGCAGGGGCCAAATCATAAAGACCTTTGTGTTTTTTTTCCTAGAGAAAGTTTCAGTTCTTATAAATAGCTTGCAAGCATAAAATGTATATCGTAATTATATTAACCCAAGGATAAAGAAAAGGAAACATGAGATGAGTCCCTAAAAACTCCATTTCTCAGAAATGTAATCAGAATAGCTGTAGGTTAAGGACTAATGTAAGAAATAACTTATTTTTCCATCAAAGCACAACTGAAAATAACCAAGAATAATATGATGTTGGCTTCACATTTTTCCATTTGTATTGAGCAAGGATATTTTGGGGCATCTTATGGAAAATATAACTTCAAGGGTTAAGAGAGCATTCATCAGGCATCTCAGCAAATTGTGAGCCAACATATGAGGAATCTGTGCATGTGCAAGGCTAAGTCCCCAGCACACAGTCCTGGCTGAGTGACCCAGAGGAAGGAAAGGCCATACTGTACAGTCTTGGGGTTCAGACTGTCCAGGCATGTTCAGAGAGTGAGCACTGAGGGGTGAGGGAGGAAAAAGGGATCTCTGCTTTTGAGGGGCTGAGGCAGAATCTTAGAGGCTGGAACACATGGAAAGAAGATGCTGAGGTCCTGGAGCCCAAGGACAAGGAGGCTTCAGCAGAGTGAGGCTGCTCCTGAGAACAGCAAGGCTGTGTGCTCTCACACCGACCTCCAGCTGGCCACCCACTCCTGTCTCTGCCCACTCCCCCAGGGAATTTACCAGAGCCTGGAGGAGTGACCATGAGGAGGTCGTGCTTTATGGCCTAGTAATGGAGGGTAACCAGGTTGGGCAGGGATCTGTTCACAAGTATAGCCCAGCAGTGGTGGTCAGAGACATGCCAGCAATGACACGGGAGACCAAGGATGGTCAAGCTAAGCAGTACAGAGGCCTGCGGTGCCCCAGGTGCTGACACACTGGTCCAGAAGGGGCAGTGGACATCACTGCCTATGAAAACCTGGGTTGAAAGTGGTACATTTTCCCCACCAGGGACACAGGTGCTTTGCGTTTAGGACCCTTACAGAGCTTGCCCTATATGTCTCTCCCTTTGGCCGGCTCTGATTTGTATTCTTTTCCTACAATAAAAGTGTAACTGTAAGTAGAACTCCTGAGTTCAGTGAGTTGTTCTAGCAAATTATCAGACCTGAGAGTGTAGTGGGAACCCCTTAATTTGAAACCAGCTGGTCAGAAGAGAGGGTGGTCTGGGGACCCCAGAGCCTGTGACCGGTGGACTGAAGAAGACCACTTCCTAGACCAGTATTGCTGCCAGCAATCTAGACCAGCACAGTGGCCTAACCTAATGTCCCTCACCAAGGTGGAAATGTTTGGCTGTAAGTGGAGAGAAGGAGTAGATGGGGGTAAAGAAATAAATAAACAGGTTATATAATGAGGGAAATCTAATATTACATTAATATATTGAGAAGACTGGAGCAAAAGGTGGTACTGTCTCAGGTTAGTTATTCCAGGTGCCTGAAAGGGTGAAGCCATGTACTGTGGAGACCACTCCTTTTTTTTTGGAGCCTGATGAGGCTGAATGGAAGCCTGCAAACCTGAGTGGCCTTGTTCTGGGAGACATTTGGGTCATATGATATGATGATAGACTGGACTAATTATTAATGACTGAATGAAACTCTAGTAATGTGCTCATATCTAGACTCTTATTTTTCAGGTGACACCTACCATACTGCAATATGGTAGAACACCGGCATTGTTATGAAGATTCTGTTGGCTGATATTAATGGTCAAACGTATTGGGAAATCGAGTTAGGTCTCCTATCCCTCCACCACACTGGCTCCTGCAAATCTTAGGCATATATAAGAACCATGTCCAAAGGCTAGGAGTGCCCTGTATAGAGCAGAATTAACTTTACCGGGCTCTGTCCAGTTCCTGGGAGGTAACTAAACCCTTGGAATTTCCTGGGTGATTGGAGTGTCTGCCCATCCCCTTGAGTCGAAGTCACTTGTTATGCTTCAGTGACTGGAATTTATCTTTATCTGGAGCTAGATGTTTTTTTGAGTGGGGGCAGTGCTGAAGGTGAAACTCTTTTTATTTCAAACCAACAGGCCTATTGACTGATTAGGAGAGGAAGGAGTTGATGATTTGTTTTGGGTAGAAACAGGCACAGTGGATGTGCTCCTGTGGGTGGGTGGGTGCATGGGGTCAGAGGGCCTGGGAGAGGGTTGGCTGGGGGAGGGGGAAAGGGAGAGGGCCAGCACCACAGTCTTTGTCATGTAAGAGCCAGCATCACTGGCCCTCTATGGAGGGCAGGCTCCTCTCTACATTGTTCTAGGCACTGGATTTAGGGCATACCAGGGCCCCAAAGACTCAGGGCCCTGTGGACACAACCAGGCATCAAATCAAGGTTGAAGATGGTCAGAGCCCTTCCTCTTAGGGGTCTTCACCTCTTACTGAGGCCCAGGTGAGTTAAGGCCAAGAAGAAAGCAGAAAGGCAGAGGGTCTGTGAGATGGGTTCAAGCAAGAAGGGAGGGCAGAACTGGCGGCAGGGCCTCCAGGCTGTTCTGTGTCCCAGCTGGTTGAGGCCTCCATCTCTCCAGTCCTGAAGCAGCACTGCCAAAACTAGTCCCATGAACTTGACATCTGTGGGTCTCAGTTTCTGAGTTTATACAAGGAGCAAGGTTGGTCTGTTTTGGCTCTAAGATTGTCCGATTTGATCTCATACAACTCTAGCCACTCTGCCTTAAGAGTGGGGACCAGACTGAGCAGGTTGGGGCACAGGAGAACTTCCAATAAGCTGGAGGCGGGCTGGGGTGTCCTGTGGGCTTGTGGCCTCTGGACAGAGCCAGGAGCATCAGACTGGGCTGGGAACTAGGGGAGCCCAATAACACATCTCCTGTGGGCTGAAGGCCCTTTGGTTTCTGGGCACCTGGGGAGATAGGAGCTTATGGCTACTGATCTTAAAACCTCCAGAGAAACCACAGGGTAATTGAAGAAGCATGGGACATGTTTTGTAAGGAAGGAATAAAAGAATTTGAGAAGTTTTTAATCTCTGGAAAGAAAGAGACTTAGGGAGGACCTCAATGGGGTCTTTAAGCCCTGAAAGTGTAGAAACTGCTCCTCATCTGTCCCAGGGTAAAAATGAAAGGAAGTGGGCTAGCTTTGCTACTGGGGGCATTTGGGTCACCCATAGGAAGAGCTTAGATGCAAGGAAGAGGCAGTCGAGGAGAACTGATTGTGGGAGGTGAGGGTGTGGAAATAATTCTCAGAGAGCAGCACCTCTCTAATAATGACAATAATAGCAGCCATCACCGACTGCATCCAGGTCTGTCTTGTGCTATGATGCTGAATTATGTGCTACTCTCTTGGTCCATGAGCACCTACTATGCTCCAGGAACTGTGCTAGACGCTGGGGCTATAATGATGAGCAAAACAGATCTATTTCCACAGTGCCCTGGGTGGGGTGGGGTAGGAGCTCAGGCTAATGGGTGAGTCAGAAATAAATTATGCATGTAAATGTGTGCAAGAATGTACAAATGCCATGAGAATGTGAAACAGGCGCATCTGATAGGCTTTGGGATGTTAGGAATACTCATTTGCTATATATTAGGGTTTCTTATTCCTATTTCACTGAGGAGGAAATTGGGGCTCAGAGAGGTTAAGTCATTTGCCCAAGACTGCGTTAATGGGCAGAGGGAGCACTCAAAGATCTGTCTGATCCCAGAGACTTTTCTGCCAACCACCTGACTCTAGAGACCCGGTTCAGAGGCTACACAAAGAATAAGATGGTCTGTTTTATCTTGGTGTGATTTGCAAGACTTCCAGTCTTGACACTTTACTTTGGCTGCCCTGTCTTGGAGCAAAGACCTGTAATCCCCCTCTTTGTGTTTCCTCAGACCATCAGCTCTCTCCCAGCCTGTCCCTTCTATACCTACGTGACCCTGCCAGGAGCACACAGCCCCTTCCCCAGGCCCTGCCAGGACCAGCACACCTGGGGGCAGCTCTTCAGATAAAGCTGGGAGCAGCATACCTGGGCAGCTCTCCAAGGGCCCAGTGTAGCCTTCAACCTTGCTGGTGCCAGGTCTGCTAAGGGCACGGCATGGCTTTGTGTGTAAGTGTTTGCACACATGTGTGTATAGCCCACCTAGAGTGCTTACAGAGATCTGTGTCATGAGAAAACATGTGAATGCTGATGTGCATACATGTAAAGGTGCACATATGCTCAAGCATTTTGTGGTCATCCACATTTGCGGCATGAGCCTGTGTTTGTGGGCAGGAGACTGAGCCCTCAGTCTGTGGGCCTGTGATGAGGGGGTACAGGCAGGAGACTTGGGAGCCCATGGAAAGCAACACGAAGAGGGCAAATGGATCCTGAGGGGAGAGAAGACCCTACCTCTCTTATGTGGGGCCTCAGGTTGTGCTTTGGGGTGTGCTGGGTGGGGTGGCTGTGAAATGGAGAGCCACCCTGGGAGTGTGAGCCATCATCATTGTGATGCTGGAGAGCCCTGGGGGGTGCCCTTCCCAGGCCAAGTTAGAGCCCAGGACATAGGCTCCTGGGGCATCTGGCTGCCCAGACAGCCAGCCCTGATCTGCTGTTCATTAGTTCCCAGGATTCATAGGGCAACAACATATTGGATGCTCACCCTTTTTTATTTAATCCTAGGGACACCTGTGAGTTATAGGTTATTGTGCCAGTTATATAGATGAGGAGACAGAGGCTCAGAGAGGTTAGTTAACTTGCCCAAGGTCATACACATCAGTCAATGACAAGGCAGGAATTTGAACCCAAATTTGTTAGCCCTAAAAGCCTGTGAATTTTCCAAATTCTGCTCCGTTGACACTCCAATACCCCTCATTTTACAGCCAAAGCTGCAGAGGTGAAGGAACCTGTGCAGGGGCACCCGACTGCCCAGTGACACAGCAGGGGCTGCAAAACAGCCCCCCTACCCTCCACCTACTTCCCTTTTTCCTTTTATTTAGTTCATCACATGTGGCTTCTGCTTCCTGCTCTGGGATGGAGAGCTGGGATGCCAGGGTTCTAAGCCTGCTGTTGACATGCCTGGCAGAGAGAACCCCATCCAAGTGAGCCATGGCAAGCTGGGACCTTGGCTCCCTCCAGGCTGTGAAGGGCAGGGGCAGGAGCCGCTCTCTCAAACAGGCCTATGCTTAGGGAAGGGAAGAGGGAGGCAAAGAGGTGCCCCAGGACCCTTGCCCCTGCTCTGGAAGGGACACATCATACCTGGACTGTTGCCTCTCCAGCAACAAGTAGGCCTAGAGAAGATGCCTGTAGTTGAGTCAAACGCCTGCGAGACAGGAAGGGCCCTGTCTGGTCAGTAGGCCCTAGCAGGGTTATCTGGTGGGCATCAGGCCCTGGCGAACGAATTGACACCTCCCAGCCAGCTTGGCTGGTCGCCAGGAGCCATTTTCTTTGTTACTTGGCACTGAGCTGGAGACTAGCATGAGCCTTTGGGGGCCTTAGGAGGCATGCTCCCCAAGATAGTTAAGCCCCGGTGCCCAGCAGGAGGTACTGCTAGGGGATGAGTGTGGGTAGAAATGTCCAGCAAAGCTCAAAGGGAGATGTTCCAGTGCCACATCGTCCCACAGACATATAATGCAAACCACATGTGTGGTTTTAAATCTTTCAGTAGTCACATTAAAAAGTAAAAAAAGAAACCAGTAAGATTAATTCTATTTTTTAAACTTATTTATTTATTTATTTATTTATTTATTTATTTATTTAGAGACAGGGTCTCACTCTGTCACCCAAGCTGGAGTGCAGTGGCATGATCTCAACTCACTGCAACCTCCATCTCCAGGGTTCAAGCAATTCTCCTGCCTCAGCCTCCCGAGTAGCTGAGACTACAGGTGCATGCACCACCGCATCCAGCTAATTTTTGTATTTTTTTGGTAGAGACGGAGTTTCACCCTATTGGTCAGGCTGGTCTCGAACTCCTGGCCTCAACTGATCCACCCCCTTCAGCCTCCCAAAGTGCTGGGATTACAGGCGTGAGCCACCATGCCAGGCCAAGATTAATTTTAATAATGTATTTTATTTAAACCAATGTACCCAAAATATTATAACTACAAAATATCATAAATAACAATTATTAATGAGATATTTTACATTTTGCTTTTCATATGAAGTCTTCCAAGTCTGGTTCATATTAGATTTGCAGCACATTTCTGCTTGGACTGACTGTGTTTCAAGTGCTCAGTAGCCACATGTGGCAGTGGCTACAGTGCTGGGCAGTGCAGGCCCAGAGTGAGTCAGAACAGATAATCACCTCCCCTGCCTCCACTCTCAGCTCCCAGGTGGACATTTGCTGTTGTGGCCTGGGGGGGTAGCAGCCCAGTCCCTGCTGATCTGCCCGTGCTCCTGTGGCTGCTGCAGGGGTCTCTGGACTGCATGGGGAAAAAGGGGGTTGAGGTGGGAGCTGGAAGGTCACGAAGTAGGGATAGAATGGAAGAGAAGCCAGATTGAGTCCCAAGTCTGGAGCAAGGAGGCCACTGGTGATGTGATCATGCCCACAGCAGTGGGAGAGTGGGTGTGGGACAGGGGTGTAGGGTGGAAGAGGTCAAGACACATGGGATCAGAGGCCCACAGGCCTGTACTGCCCCTCAGCACAATTCCTTTGGCCTTATTGCTTTTGTCCAACCCCCAAGTGTCTGGCTTCCTTTCATCCCCACTTTCGGTGCTGCTTTCATTTTACAGCCAGCCTGGTTGTTTTCATTCCTTGTGTCTGAAGCTCCTGAAGGGAAGGTTTTCTTTTCAAAGTTTTGATTAACTCACAGCTTGAGCCCTGAGTTTGTTTGTTATGTAACTGCTGGCCTAACTTCGGGGTAATACCTTCTTCGCACCTCTCCCTGACCCCTATCTTTGGGAGCCCTGGTGTGCTCCTCCCTGTCCCTGTCCAGGAATGAATGGGCTGAGCCTCCTGCTTTTTCCAAAGCTCTCCAGGCTCCTGGGCAGTGGAGAGAAGACCTGGGAGTTAGACTGCAAAGCCCCAGGGCCAGCTGGGCTGGAGTCCCTTCTTTTCTCCTTATCTAGGTGGGAAGGTACTGACGTTCTTAGAGTCATGTGTGTGCCTGGCTCCTTGTCCTGCAATACCCTGTTCTGGGTTCCATGCCAGCCCCCAGGGCACCCTGCCCTTTGAAAGTGGTGGGCTGGAGAGTCTAGTCTGGCCTGACCTGTAGGGTGGAATCAAATCACACACACACACTTCACTAAACTATGATTATCTTCAGTTATTTACTTACAAATTCTGTGCTCTTATATATGGCACTGTAACTACACCTGATTTTTGCCTTACATCTCTTCCAAACAAGTATTTCCCATGTAAGAATGTCTTTAACAGAGCTTCTGAAGCGAACGAGTATCAGAAGCACCTGGAGGCCTTGCTAAAACAGGTTGTTGGGCCTACCTCAGAGATTCTGATTTGTGGGTGGGACCCATGACTTTGGCTCTCTAATGCCCTGGGCCATACCAAGGCTGCAGGTCCTTTCATCACACAGCAAACAGCAGCGCTTCAACAAACACCACTGCCCTTACAAGCACCATGGTCTGTTCTAAATGCCGTGAGAACAACAACTTCCAATCCTTATGGGAGTTCCATGAGGTAAGGATTCATATCATCCGTTTTATAGATGGGGAAATTGAGGGGGCAGAGAGACTAAGTAACTTGTCCAAAGCCACTCAGCTGGTTGATTAGCATAGCCAGGACTCGTGTGTACCCGTAAGTTGCTATGTGTCCCCATTGGAATCCAGGCCTCCCTGGATCACATTTTTGTATGCTTGCCCAGGCAGACAGGTGAGCTATGAGCATTTGCTGCTCCAGCTCTGAGCCTGGCATGACCATAGGAAACTGTTCCCCAGGATCCTGTTCTGGCTCAACTTCTCTACATGTCCCAGCCAGTGCAATGGCGGGACAGGAGGCAGTCATGGGGAGCAGCCCAGGCAGAGTCAGCTGGGTGTATCAGCTGCTCAGCCAGGGAGCACACATTCAGAGGCTCACAGGGGCCAGACGTGACGAGAGGTTCTAGCTAGTATGAGGAAATCTTCCCCTTAAAATCACTCATCCTTTCAGCCCATTATTTGTTTTTCATTTTTTGGCAGATATGTGGATATATAAAATATTTTGCTTTTAACTCTACTGTTAAAAAAAAAACATAAAAGCATATTGTATAGGGCAGTCAATACTCATTCTCCTTTTGAGAGAGTATTAGGGAATGCAAAATAAAGAAAATGGAACCTACCAGAGTGCACTGTTTTAGGATTTAAGACTATAATCTATGTGACATATAGGTACACACACACACATATTTCCCCTAGGAACACTGGTTCAATATTCACTAATTCAGTGTTCACTGCAGCTATATATAGAACAAAACTATGGCAAATAATGAGAATTGACTATATATAATCTTTGGCTCTATTGGGCTCAGAAACAGCCAACTAACAACATCTGGTCTCCTTAGATGGACCCATCAGCTCAATAGTCACAAAACTGCCACAGTCTGGGAATGCCAAATGTTGAGCCCAGGCTTCTCTAGACTTTTCAATTTTATTTTATTTTTTTTTTTGAGACGGAGTCTTGCTCTGTTGCCCAGGCTGGAGTGCAGTGGCGTGATCTCGGCTCACTGCAAGCTCTGCCTCCCAGGTTCACGCCATTCTCCTGCCTCAGCCTCCCGAGTAGCTGGGACTACAGGCGACCGCCACCACACCTGACTAATTTTTTTGTATTTTTAGTAGAGACGAAGTTTCACCGGATTAGCCAGGATGGTCTCGATCTCCTGACCTCGTGATTCGCCCACCTCGGCCTCCCAAAGTGCTGGGATTACAGGCTCGAGCCACCATGCCCAGCTGACTTTGCTATTAAAAATAAAAAACAGAATAAGCTTTTCTAATTTTTTAAAAAGATAGACCTTTAAAATAATTATAGGTTCATAACAAAATTGAGGGGAAAGTACAGAGTTCCCACATATCCCTTCATCCTCCCTCACACACAGCCTCCCCGCAACCATTAACTACATCCCACATCAGACTGGTACATTTGTTACAATTGATGGCCCTATACTGACATAATTATTACCCCAAAGCCCATAGTTTGCATTAGGGTTAGTTCTTTGTGTTGTACGTTCTATGAGTTTTGGCAAATGTGTAATGACATATATACACCTTTACAGTTTAATATAGAATAGTTTCATGGCCCTAAAAATTTCCTGTGCTCCATCCTAAACACCTAGCAACCATGGATCTTTTTACTTTCTCCATAGTTTTGCCTTTTCCAAAATGTCATATAATCGGAAGCATATGTGACCTTTCCAGACTGGCTTCTTTCACTTAGCAATACACACTTAGGGTTCCTCCATTTCATGGCTTGATAGCTCATTCCTTTTTAGTGCTGAATAATATTCCATTGTATGGATAGACCATAGTTTGCTTACCCATTTGCCTACTGAAGGACATCTTAGTTGTTTTAGGAGTTCTTTGTATATTTTGGACAACAGTGCTTTATCAGATACGTGTTTTGCAAAGATTTTCTCCCAGTCTGTGGCTCGTCTTTTTATTATCTTAACAATGTCTTTCACAGAGAAATGCTAATAAAGTCTAATTTATCAACTTTTTCCTTCATGGATAGTGCTTTTTGTGATGCCAAGCCCAAGGTCACCTAAACTTCCTTCTATGTTCATTTCTGGGAGGTTTATAGTTTTACATTTTACATGTAGGTCTATAGTCCATTTTGAGATGCTTTTTGTGAAAAACATAGAGTCTATGTCTAGATTCTTTTGTTTTTGGCATGTGGATGCCCAGTTGTTCCAGCATTATTTGTTGATTTTCTCCATTTAATTGCCTTTCCTCCTTTGTCAAAGATCAGTTGACTGTATTGTATGGGTCTGCTTCTGGGTGCCCTATTCTGTTCTGTTGACCTGTTTGTCTACTATTTCACCATTACCATACTCAATTACTGTAGCTTTATAGGAAGTCTTGAAGTTGGGTAGGGTCATCCTCTGACTTCATTCTTCTCCTTCAATATTGTGCTGACTATTCTGGGTCTTTTGCCTCTCAGACAAACTTTCAAATGTTTGTTAATATCCATAAATAACATATTGGGATTTTTATTTGGATTGTGTTGAATCTATAGCTCGAGCTGGGAAGAACTGACATCTTAACAATATTGAGTCTTTCTTTTTTTTTTTTTTTTGAGATGGAGTTTTGCTCTGTCACCCAGGCTGGAGTGCAGTGGCACAATCTTGGCTCACTGCAAGCCCCGCCTCCTGGGTTCACGCCATTCTCCTGCCTTAGCCTCCCCAGTAGCTGGGACTACAGGCGCCTGCCACCATGCCCAGCTAATTTTTTGTATTTTTAGTAGAGACAGGTTTCACCGTGTTAGCCAGGATGGTCTGGATCTCCTGACCTCATGATCCGCCCGCCTCAGCCTCCCAAAGTGCTGGGATTACAGGCATGAGCCACTGCGCCTGGCCTAATATTGAGTCTTTCTATTCATGAAACTGTAATGTCTCTGCATTTACTTAGATCTTCAGCTTATTTCATCAGACTTTTGTGGTTTTCCTCATATAGATCTAGCCAAATTTGTTAGATTTGCACCTAAATATTTCTCTTTTTTGGTGTTAATATCAACGGTATTATGTTTTTTATTTCAAATTGTGATCGTTCATTATTGGTGTACAAGAAAGCAGTGAACTTTTGAACATTAATCTTGTATCCTGCAACCTTGCTACAACCACTTATTAGTTCCACAGGTTTTTAAAATTTGTCATCTGCAACTAAAGACAGTTTCATTTCTTCTTTCTCCTTATTATTATCTGACGCCATTTATTTCCTTTTTTGTCTTATTACATTCGCCATAATTTCAATACAATGTCAAATAGGAGTGGTGATAGAGGATATCCTTGCCTTGTTCCTGATCTTAGCAGGAAAGCATATATTTTTTGTTTGTTTTTTGAGACTGAGTCTCACTCAGGCATATAGTTTCTTATCATTAAATATGATGTTAGCTGTAGGATTTCTATAGATATTCTCGATCAAGTTGAGGAAGTTTTCCTCTATTCCTAGTTTGCTGAGAATTTTTATTAGAATGAGTGTTGGATTTTGTCATGTGCTATTGATATAATCATGATATGATCATGCAATTTTTCTTCTTTACCTTTTTGATGTGATAGATTACATTAATCCATCATTATATGGGCTTTTGAATTGTGAACTAGCCTTGCATACTTGGGCTAAATCTCACTTGGTTATGGTGTATAATTTTTTAATGCATCGTTGGATTCAACTTCCTAATATTTTGTTGATTTTTGCATCTGTGTGTTCATGAGAGATATTGGTCCGTAGATTTTTCTTTCTTGTAATATCTTTGTTTGATTTTGGTATTAGGGTAATGTTGGCCTCATACAATTAGTTAGAAAGTATTCCCTCCATTTCTATTTTCCAGAAGAAATTATAGAGAATTAGTATATATTTTTTCCTTGAATGATTGTGGTAGCATTCACCAATGAATCCATCTGGACCTGGGGCTTTCTGTTTTGAAACATTATCAGTTACTATTATCAGTTATCCATTCAATTTTTAAAATAAGTGTAGACTTGTTTTAATTTTTAAAATAAATATAGACCTGTTTGGATAATCTGTTTCTTCTTGTGTGAGTTTTGATAGATTTTGTCTTTCAAGGAATTGATCCATTTCATCTAGGTTGTCAAATCTGTGGGCATAAAGGTGTTCATAATATTTCTTTATTATCCTTAAAATGTCCATGGGCTCCATAGTGATGGCCTCTCTTTCACTTCCAGTATTAGTTTATCAGTTTTACTTATCTTTTCAAAGAAGAGTTTTTGTTTTTTTATCATTTCTATTAATTTGCTGTCATAATTTAATTATTTTCTGCTCTAATTTTTACTGTTTTTTAATTCTGCTTACTTTAGATTTAATTTGCTCTTCTTTTTCTGGTTTCTTAAGGTGAATGCTTAGCTTAGACTATTGATTTTAGGTCTTTCTTCTTTTCTAATACATGCCTTCAATGCTATAAGTTTCCCTCTAAGCACTGTTTTCACTTGAGTATGCTACAAATTTTTAAAAATTGAATTTTTATTTTCATTTAGTTCAAAATATTTTCAGAATTTCCCTTGAGACTTATTCTTTGACCCATATGTTATTTAGAGTTGTGTTATTTAATCTTCAAAATTTTGAGGGGATGTTCTAGCTATCTTTCTCTTGTTTATTTCTAGTTTAATCCCATTGTAATCTGAGAGAATCTGCTATATGATTTCTAGTCTTCTAAACTTGTTATGGTGCATTTTATGGCACATAATTTGATCTTCCTTGTGAATGTTCCATGTGACCTCGAGAAGAATGTGTATTTTAGTGTTGTGGGATAAAGTAATCTGTAAGTGTTGATTAGACCCTGTTGGTTGATGGTGTTGTTTAGTTCAACTATGTTCTTATTGATTTTCTGCCTGCTGGTTCTGTCAATTACTGATAGAGGAGGGTTGGAAGTCTCCAACTATAATAACAGATTCATTTATTTCTCCTTGCAGTTCTATCAATTTTTGCCACACATATTTTGGTGCTTTTTGTTAATTGCTTGCTTACATATTAAGTACTGTTATGTCTTCTTGGAGAACTGACCCCCGCTACCTGCCCCCTCCTAATTAATATGTTGAAGCCCTAACCCCTAATGTGACTATACATGGAAATAGTCTTTAGAGGTAATTAGGGTTAAATGAGGTCATAAGAGTAGGGTCCCTGATTCGTAGGATTAGTATCCTTAGAAGAAGAGACACTAGGGATTGATCTCTCCTCCCCACTCCTTTTCCCCCAACAACCCCACATAAGCACGTAGAAAAAGTCCATGTGTGAGCACAGCAAGAAGATGGCTGTCTACAAGCCAGGAAGAGTCTTCACCAGAACCAAATTACCTAGAAACATAATCTTGGATGTTCCAGGAATGAGAACTGTGAGAAAACAAATTTCTGTTATTTAAGTCACCCAGTTTATCTTATATTGTTATGGCAGCCCAAGCATACTAATATCCCTTTATCCCTATATAATGCCTCTCTTTATTTTTGATAATTATCTTTGCTCTAAAGTATGTTGTGTGTAAAATCAATGTAACTATTCCATTTTTCTTTTTGATTATTGCTAGCCTGTTACACCATTCTCCATCCCTTTATTTTTATTTTATCTGTGTCTTTATATTCAAAATGGGTTTCTTGTAGAGATATTACTGTATCTTGTTTTCTTGTTTATTCTGACAGTCTCTGTCTTTTAATTGGTATATCTATACCATTAATATTTAAAGTGATTATGGATATGGTTGGATTACTATTTACCACATTTGTTACTGTTTTCTATTATTGCTCTTGTTCTTCATTTCACTTTTTTCCTCACTCTTTTTCTGCCTTCTCTGTTTTTTAACCGAGGACCTTATATGATTCCGTATTTTCTCCTATCTTACTATATATCAAGTATATATATTTTTAAGCATTTTTCAGTGGTTGCCCTAGAGTTTACAGTATAATCCAAGTCCACGTCCAAATAACACTATAACACTTCATGGGTAGTGCAAGTATTAGGTTGGTGCAAACGTGATTGCGGTTTTTGCATTACTTTTAATGGCAAAAACCGCAATCACGTTTGCACCAACCTAACATCGTAGTGTATCTTTCCAGTCTCATATAACGTTACTGTCATTTATTTCACTTATATACAAGCTATAATCACTGAATGCATTGTTACTATAGTTCTTTTGAACAAAGGATTATCTGTTAAATCAATTAAGAATAAAAAATGAAAGCTTTTATTCTACTTTATTCCTTCTCTACAGCTTTTTCCTTTTTAAATATAGATTTGAGTTTATGACTTATCATTTTCCTTCTCTCTGAAGAACTTTATTTAGCATTTTTTGCAAGGCAGGTCTATGGTGACAAATTTTCTCAATTTTTGTTTGTCTGAGAAAGTCTTTATTTCTCCCTGCCTTTTTTTTTTTCTTTTTTCGAGACAGAGTGCAGTGGCAGGACCTCAGCTCACTGCAACCTCTGCCTCTTGGGTTCAAGCAATTCTCATGCCTCAGCCTCCCTAGTAGGTGGGATTACAGGTGTGTGTCACCACATTTGGCTAATTTTTTGTCTTTTTAGTAGAGATGGGGTTTTGCCATGTTGGCCAGGCTGATCTTGAACTCCTGGCCTCAAATGATCTGCCCACCTTGGCCTCCCAAAGTGCTGGGATTACAAGTATGAACCACTGTGCCTGGCCTCTCCCTGACTTTTGAGAGAGAATTTATCTGGATACAGAATTCTTGTTTTGCAGGGGTTTTTTTTCAACACAAAGTTTTTCACTCCACTCTCTTCTTGTTGCATAGTTTCTGAGGAGAAGTCCAGTGTAATTCTCATCCATGCTCCTCTATAGGTAATGCATTTTTTCTCCCTCTGTCTTCTTTAAAAACTTTTTCTTTGCCTTTGGTTTTTCTTCTGTTTAATATAACATCCCTAGGTGTAGATTTTTTGGGGCATTTATACTTTTAGGTGCTCTCTGAGCTTTCTATATCTGTGATTTGGTGTCTGGAATTAACCTTGAGAAATTCTCAGTCATTATTGCTTTAAATATTTCCTCTGTTCTTTTCTCTCTTTTTTCTCTTTCTTGCATTCCCATTATGTGCACCTTTTGTAATTGCCCCATATTTCTTGAATATTATATTTTTTCATTAACTTTTCTTTTTGCATTTCCATGTTGGAAATTTCTATTGACATTTCTTCAGGCTCATTGATTCTTTACTTGGCCATGTCTAGTCTATAATGAGCCCAACAAAAACGTTCTTCATTTCTCTTTTTTTTTTTTTTTTTTTGGTGACAGAGTTTGACTCTTCTTGCCCAGGTTGGAGTACAATGGCATGATCTCAGCTCACTACAACCTCCACCTCCCAGGTTCAAGTGATTCTCCTGCCTCATCCTCCCAAGTAGCTAGGATTACAGGCATGTACCACCACGTCCAGCTAATTTTGTGTTTTTAGTAGAGACAGGGTTTCTCCATGTTGGTCAGGCTGGTCTCAAACTCCCAACCTCAGGTGATCCACCCACCTTGGCCTCCCAAAGTGCTGGGAGGCATTCTTAATTTCTGTTACAGTGTTTTTCAACTAGCATTTTTTAATTGTCTCTTAGAATTTCCATCCCTGCTTATATAACCCATCTGTTCTTGAATGCTGTCTACTTTTTTTCATTACAGCCCTTTGCATATTTACTCATCATTATTTAAAATTTGTAGTCTGATAATTCTAACATCCTTGTCATATCTGAGTCTAGGTATCTGATGCCCACTCTATCTCTCCAAACTGTGTCTTTTAGTATGCCTTGTACTTTTCTGTTGAAAGCTGGACATGATGTACTGGAAAAAGGAACTGAGGTAAATAGGCCTTTAGGGAGATGGTGGTGAGGTATGAGTGGAAGGGAAGCATCCTATAGTCATATGATTAAGTCTCAGTCTCTAAATGAGCCCGTCCCCCTGGGCTATCAACTTTACAGTGCTTTTGAGTCCTACCTTCTACCCAGTCCCATTCTTTAGGTGAGACAGAAAGGCTAGGTGGGGCTGGAATTGGAAAATTTCCTTCCCCAAGTCCGTTAGGCTCTGGTAAAACATCAGTAAGTTAGGCTCTGGTGAAATAGTTTGTTTTTGTTTTTTGTTTTTGTTTTGAGGCCAGACCTTGCTAAGACAGAGTGCTCTGGGAGTGTCTCAAAATGGCTACTTCTTCTTATCTTCCTCCCCATCTCACAGAAGTACAAGGGGATTCTTCTTCTTTGATCTTCACTGTGAGAATATGGTAGAGCTCCTGGAGATAAAACTCACAAAAGCATGCCCCATCCCTATCATGACTAGGTACCCCTGGAGTTTTGTTTTTGTTTTTGTTTTTTGAGACAGTCTCACCCTTACGCCCAGGCTAGAGTGCAGTGATGTAATCTTGACTTACTGCAACCCCTGCCTCCCAGGTTTAAGTGATTCTCTTGCCTCAGCCTCCTGAGTAGCTGGGATTACAGGCGTGCACCACCACACCTGTCTAATTTTTTGTACTTTTAGTAGAGGTGGGGTTTTGTCATGTTGGCCAGGCTGGTCTTGAACTCCTGACCTCAAGTGATCCGCCCACCTCGGCCTCCCAAAGTGCTGGGATTACAGGCATGAGCCACTGCACCCAGCTCCCTGGAGTTTTTAACTGTAAATTTGTCCACACTGAAACTCCAGCAATTGGTTAATTACAGTGTTTACTCTGTGACCCCAGTTCTCTGGTGGATCTAAAAAAAGTTGTTGGTTTCTAGTTTGTTCAGCTTTTTTCTTGTGTAAACCGAAGTGACAACTTCCAAGTTCCTTAAATGCTGGACTAGAAACCAGAAGTCCCAGCATTCTATTTTCAGGTTTTCCTGTGGACTTTCTCCAAAGTCCTTTGCATTTAGGACAAAGTCAAAACCTGAGATAGGTGAAGGAATCAGGGGTTCCTTAATGATTTTACCAGGATAGACAATTATCTTTCTGGGGTGAAGGTGTATGTCTGAGATCAAGTCAGGGAGGAGAAGGCCTCTAAGAACCACCCTCCTCATATACCTCTTCACTCCACCTCCAACATCCACCTGCTGAGGCTTTACGGGATAAAAATGGTGAGTGCTGAGGTTACTTTCATTGCTATTCCAGACAACAAGCCATATTGATATTCAAGGAAATTCTCAGTTCGTGCTCTGTTCAGAATCCTCAAAAGCAAAGAAGCTTCTTGGTCTATACCTAAGTATGCAGAGTGCTTCCCCTTGGGTCAGACAAGAGATCTGAATAATTTTAGGAAGAACCCTGTGCTGCTGTCCCTGCTGTAAGGAGCAAACCTCAACCTGCCTTGGGCCTCACTGTAGTCTGAGTCCCCTCTACATGAGGTGTGGCATTGAAGAGAAGAAGAATACAGCCTGATATCCCTGTCCTGGTACAGTCAGAGGAGGAAGATTGTATTACAGGCTCTTTCGTTCTCCCTTTCTGGACTCCATGGAGGCATCCATAGGACTCGAAGGCTAAGTCCAGTTCCTGGGACCTACACACCTAGGCACTTAGTAGAAAGATTTCCCTGGGCATTGTAAGTTCCTATGAGCCTTTGAAAGGAAACCTCAGCAGCTTTCCAAAACTAGGCTCTCACCTTGTCATGGAGCTCAGAAGGAGCTCAGAATGGGAAGAGGAATGGCATCTCTCTGGTGGAAACATGTTCACCCTAGATGGAGCCTATTTTCCCTGAAAAGGTAAGTTTTTATCAAAAGGAGAAGAGGGGCAAGGGCCCTGAGTCTGCTAGGGATTTGGCTCAGATTTCACTTTCAGGGCTCCAGGATGTTTCCAGGTCACATGTGGGGTAGGCAGAGGGTTGAGACTTGGGGCCAGGAAGCAGATCCCTGCTGTGTATCCCTAGAGAGCAAGATCCTTTAGTTCCAGGCTCAGCAAAATTCTCACTTTCTTCCTCCAGACCTCATTTTTCCAGCAGACCCCACTGACAATTTATAGAAAGCTGTAGTCTCTCTCGGCAGAGCAAAGCACATAAACACATTTTTCAATCAATTTCAAGGAACTCACAGACCTTATGACTTTATCCATGGACCTTGCTCTATACCAAGGAAGCTGGCCCAGGATTTTGAAGCCGAAGGCCTGAGGCATAATGGAGATGAATTATCCCCTGGGCACCTTGCTCACCTGAAGAGCCAGGGCCCATGGATGTGCTTCAAGCCCCATCGCCATGTCCTAGATGTACTCACAGCCCAGCCCATTCTAGAAAGTGCACTAGAGTTTGGAGGCACAGCCATGTGCTTGCAGCAGCTGGAAATTCCTGGCTTAATTCTCACAGTCCATCAGCAACTCAGTCCACTCCCCATGTGCCAGGACATAGTCACACACATAGCAAGCCACCGGCATGTTGGTGACAGCATCCATCAGTAAAGCACTAGCATGGAGAAGAACATGTGTGGGTGGCACAGGGTCTCTCTGGTTTTTGCCTATGGCTCCCTGGCCCCCAAAGAGGGTGCTCATTTGAATGTTAAGCACAACCACACAGAATCCCACTTAATAAAGATCTCAGCACTGATCTTAATGCCCTACCCTGTCCCCAACATTTGGGGAAGACTAGAGTCCAAGAAAAACAAAATGGCACTTAGCCCAGGCACACTTACTTCTTCTAGGTCTTCCCATAGTGGGTAGGATTTGGCAGTAAAGGAATTTCTGTACCACTTGATGGAGTGAAGTCTCTATGTGCTCCTCACTTTCCCAACCCTGCCCTGAAAGAAAAAAATCCCATGACTTAAAAAGTGGCTAGGGAGGAACAGGAGTGGCCAAGGACAAGTGCATCCCAACCAGCATCCTCTCTGCTTGCCAGGCAGAGTGCTCTTTGCTCTACCTCTTGCCCTGCTTGTCCAGCATCAGCAGCACAAGCAGGGTACCCACCCCAGAGCTGGCACCCACCCCAGAGCTTTAGTGGTTAGAGATATTTCAGGGCTCTGAGTTCCACTCCAGAAGAGACACGAGGTGCCGGAATGGGAGAGTGGTTCTCTCGGCAGGGTGACAAGGAAGAAGGAACCATGGAATTTATGGGGCACAGTGTGACAGAGCTGAAGGGGTCTTAGAGCATGCGAACCAATTCTAGGTGGGTAAACTGAGGCTCAGAGGGGATGGACTGGCAGATGGCATGTTAGGTCAGTGCTGACCTAAACAGGTCTACTTGAAGCCTTGACAGTCTTACTAACGATGTGAGCTTTATATTTTGTAAATGTGACCTCCCTTTCTCACCCTATCCCTGTCCCCTAAGGAAGAATAAGTCTGTCAGCCTGCACTTGGTCCTGAATCTCCTGAGAACTTGGCTTCTACCACCCAGAAGGCCCATCAGCATGGGGCCCCTACTACAGTCCAGCACAAGCTGCACGCCCCCAGAGAATTTTCACCTGCCCTTGCTCACCTTCCTCACAGGCAGCCTCCAGAGGGGATTGGGGTGGGTGGGCAGTGAAGGCTGCTTTTCAGAGAAGGCAGGTGATAGGGTTTGACTCTGTGTCCCCACCCAAATCTCATCTCGAATTGTAATCCCAATGTGTAATGGAAGGGGCCTAGTGAAGATGATTGGATCATGGGGGCAGTTTGTTTCCCCCATGCTGTTCTTGTGATAATGAGTGAGTTCTTTCATGGTTTAAAAGTATATGACGGTTCTTCCCTCCCTTGCCCCGCATCTTGTAGAGAAGGTGCTTGTTTTTCTTTTGCCTTCCACCATGATTGTAAGTTTCCTGAGGCCTCCCCAGCCACACAGAACTGTGAGTCAATTAAACCCTTTCTCTTTATAAATTACCCAGTTTGAGGTAGTTCTTTATAGAAGTGTGAAAACGGACTATAATACAGCATTCAGCTGGGGCATCAGCCTAGAGGCTCTGCCCACATCTGTGTCTAGGAGAATGCACTCAGCTAGAGGTGGGGAAGGTTCCCTGTGTGGGTCTGCAGTGACGGTGAGAGCTTCCACCCAGCGCAGGGAATTCCAAAGGGTGGTTCATGGGCCGGGCTGGGGCAGTTCTGAGTCTGGAGGCTTTGCTCCCACCATGGGTGGAGAAGGGACAGCGATGTGTATGTGAATGTGGAGGTCCCTCAAAGATTTCTGTCTCCTGAAGGTTCAAGGCTGGCTTCTGCACAGCGAGGGGCACTGGCACGCACGCACCTGTGGGACTCACAACTGGAAAAATGCATGAACAGATGTACACCGCGTCCTGGTTCCAGCCCTGCAGGGCTCCATCCGTCCTGGTGCGTGCTCTGCTACCTTGCTACGAATTTGTTCCGGCTTCCAATGTGGCTGCACCTCCTGAATGACGTTATCCAGATCCATGGATTGCCAAGCCTGGACGGCAGCCGCGGGAACGCCTCCTACCAGCCCTCCCCTGGCCCACAGGCCGCTTGGGAGTGCGGGCTGCCACTGCCGCCAACTACCTGGAGCGCCCGGAGAGAGTGACGGCGAGCGGAAGCCCGGGACGCCGCACCTGCACCCTTCTGGGTCCCTGCCAGGCCGCTCCTGGAGCAGGGAGGTGGCTTCTCCCTTCCCACCCAGGCTGGGTCACTCCCCCCGCCCTCCCCTTTTCCCACCCTTCCCCCCTTTCACCCCCCTTTCCCTCCTTCCCCCACCCAGTCCCAGCAGCCTGGGACGCAGGCAGCTGCTGGCTCTTCCTGCGTATTCCTGCTCCCTGCTTCCAGTCCCCGGACCCCTGGGAAAGGCTCAGTAGGAGAGGGTCCTGTGCATCTCAAAGGCCCCCCCCTGCAGGGAGCCTGACCAGCACCCCTCCCCCACCCCCCCACACACTTGATGGAGAGATGACATTTGATGATGATGTGTGTGTCTGTGTGAGTGTAAGTGTGAGTGCCCCTGTGCATAGATGGGTGGGTGGCGGGTATTGTGCCTGACAGGTCACTGAATATTTCCAGGCATGGGAGTATTTAAACACCCCTTAGGCCAGGATTTTGAGCAGGACAGAGTTTCAGTCACTAAATTATTCTTAAAGCCTCCCCTCCCCTAACCCATCTTGAGAGCCTGATTGAGGGCAGGTCCTAGGCAAGCAGGTGTCCCTGAGCCTCACACTTTGCTGGGCATTAGAGGCAAGGAGGTAGGGCAGCCCCTGTGCTCGCCCTTGTGGAGGAGAGATAAAGTCCTGGCATAACTATAGGGCCAAAGTAGAATGAGCTGGTGATGGTGGTGGTGGTGGCGGGGGTGTGTGTGTGTTTACGCACACTGATGCGTGTTAGAGGTTGGGGGAATAGGTGTCCTGAGGAAGAGTTTCTGTGGGGAGAGGAGACATGAAGAGAGGCCAGGCCAACTTAGGGGGATGTCCTCTGCTAGCTGGACTCTCTGATCACTCTGTCACCTCCTGAGCAGGGCTCTGTAGGCTGTCAGCCCTCTTGGCCATAGCCAGGCTCAGTTGTCCACTCTCTTGTCTGCCTCAAGGACCTCATTGGTCACCACCTCCTTAGAGAGAAGCCTTCTTAAGAGGCCAGATCTCTCACTGCTCCAACCAGAAAAGTACCTTCAGAGAAGGCGCCCTTTTCTATTTCCCCAAGTTATCCTTTGGTGTATTTGGGAACCACTCAAACTCAAGAGGCCTTTCGTTATTGCTGTCCAGAATCCAGCTCTGTCCAGCAGAACTTCCGTGATGATGCTCTGTATCTTCACTCCAATGCGGTGGCCACCAGCCACATGTGACCACTGAGCACTTGGGATGTGACTTGTGGGACATTTTATTTAAATTTAATTAATTTAAATATGCAAATAGTCACATGTGGCTAGTGGCTACCATATTGGACTGTGTAGATGATGGGGGTGGGTGTTAAAGAAATAATTATTTGTGACACTTGTTAAAAATGCTGAGACACACTTTATTCAAGGGTGTTCTATCACAATAGTATGCAATATGAGTTTTGCCTGGCCTGGTTCAACCCACCTGAGTGTCTTATCCTTTTTAATCAAATGAGAGGTGAGCAGCTACCTTGAAAGACAGTTTCAGTGGCTTTGGGTGGATGCTGCCCTCTCATTCCCCAAGCTACATCCCCTGCAGACAGCCTGGGGGTCAGAGAGGGATAAGAGGCTTCAGTCTGCAGAGGACAGCAGAGTGGGCATGTAGGTGCACTCTTGCACATGGCCTGAACACGTGTGTGTGTGGAGCTCTGTGGAGCAGATTCAGACAGGCTGGGTTCTAGTCTTGATTCTTCACTACTTCACCAAGTGATCTTGGGCAAATGCCATCCAATCTCTGGACCTTTGTCCCTACGTGAAAAGTGGGAGTGTTTGTTGGATGTCTGGTGTTCTACATTTTTTGGAGCTGGTGCCTCGACCTGCCTGTGAAAATGGCTGTGTGGGGCAGGGGAGTCTGCAGTGCGTAAGACAGGGCTGGAGGGAGTTTTGCATGAGACAGGGTTGGCTAGCTCAGCAGCACTGAGCCTGGGCATGGAGCTAACTTCCGTGAGCTGGGCTTATCTCTCTGACTCACAGCACTAGCCTTGGTGCTCAGGGGGCTGGAGGGTGATGGGGCTGGCTCTCTGAAGATTTCCCACCTGAGGTTGTGTGAACAACTCCACCTGATCCCTGCCGACAGTGGACGGATGGCACCATCCCCTGTGCACAGGAACCAATGCACACGAGTCAATGTGGAGAGTTTGTCAGTCTGTGTCATATGGGCACATGTCTGCCTCTTTCTCTGTTTCAAATCCTACGGAACCCAGGATGTAACATCTTTATTCTTTGTCCTCAATGCAGAGAAAAGCTGGTGTTGGGGACAGGGCAAGTGTCCAGTGGAGCTCCATGCCCAGTGTCCCCGTGAGGGCACAAGCACAGGCAGAATGGGTCTCCCAGAGAGCGCCCCCTAGCTATTGGCTAGGACTGAGGGCAGGGCCTGCGCCGGCAGCAGAGGGCCTCAGCAGGCCAAGGCAAAGCCAGGTTGATTGTACACTAACCAAGCTCCATGCAGAACTTGTGGACAAAACCAGCACTCAGGCCCTACAGGGCTCCAGTGGGCCATGGCACATGCAGGCCATAGAGGGCCAGTATACACAGGTTGTCATCACTGTAGGTCCTAGCAGGAAGCAGGAGGGTTTGCCTACTGCCCAGCACATAAACATTCCCCATTCACCTTGCTTGATCCCCGCAGCCATCTTCAGCAGCATCCCTCTTCCTATTGTCGATTCCTTCATCTGCACTGGGCCTCTGTCACATCCTGCCACTTCAACCCTAAAGCCCGTCCTGAACGGTGCTCCTCTAGGGTGCAGGATCTGTGCTAGAACCAGACAAACAATGCATCAGCAACAGCACTGCCTTCGAGAGCTTATAGTCTAGCATAGCTTCTGATCTCAGACAAGTTACTGGACTTCTCTAAGCACAGTGAGTATAAGAAGAGGATAAGAAAAACCCTAGTAAAGGATTCTTGGGAGCATGTGATGAGAAAATGGAGGTAAATGGACAAGCACAGTGATTTGCAAGCCTGGCTGCACATTGGAATCACCTGGGGAATTGTACGAAACACTCATGCCCAGCTGCCATGTCCAGAGGCTCTGCTTTAATAGGCATGGGATGAGGCCTAGGTATTGGGAATTTTAAAAGCTCCCCAGGTGACTCTAATATGCAGCCAGGTTTGAGAACCACTAGCTTGACATGTAACCTGTGCATAATGACTCACGCCTCTTAGAGGGCCCTGCCCAGCCTTCCTCCCCGTCACGCACTTGAGCCTTGCCTGTTGTACGTCATCTGCACTGGTGAGCGTGCAGTCCCTGCCTTTGAGGTGGTGGGAGACATTGTGCAGTGTGGGCATCTGCTTCCAGTCCATGACACACTGGGGGAGGTGGGCAAGGGAGCCCAGTTGAGCCTGCAGGCCCTCTGGGCAGACACAGAACCTGAGCTTGTGGCCTGGCGCCTCCCCTGAACAGGGCTGGGTGCAGTGCTCTACCTCCCTCGGGGACCAGGCCACACTTGTGAACAGTGTGTGAGAGATAAGGAGGCAAGGACCTGAAGTGGTCTCATTTGGGACCTGATGCTATGTAGGGCAATTCTGTGGCCTGGACCAGGTGGCTCCCTGCTAGTCTGAGTGCCATGCCTTCAGCTTCAGTGTGGGTATCTTACTTCATCTGTGCTAAGCTCCTTGGTAACCAAGTTCTCCATGAGCAGCCTTGGGTAGCTAGAGGGACCTAAGATACAAGATAAGCCATTCCCACTACTGTTGTGCAGCCCTCCTCACAGACCAAGGGGACAGACCCCACAGACATGCTGGGAAAGGGCACAGGCAGACAGAGGCCAATGGGGAACAAGCAGCCTGCAGGTGTTTTCTGAGGGAGTCTGAGGGGTTGGAGGCCATGCCGGTGGTTGTCATGGATGCATTGGCAGAGGAGTAAGGAGGAGCAACGGTGCCATCCCCCACCCTCAGCATGTGGCTTGGTGACACTTTCCTGCCTCTCATTAGTTCCCTGCCCCACCATTCCTCATATCGCCATGTTCCCCATCCCTGGACAAAAGAGGCAGAGAGCAAACACTGGCTGTGCCTTGAGAAGTGGCTGCATTTGGGGACAGGGCAGGATATTGACCTACCCCAACCCCAGTGACAGCAGCATTTTGGAGTGTGGGGAGAGTTGAGGATTCCAAGCCCCTCCCTGTGGTCTACCAGGAGCCAGTCTTGCTGATGCTCGGGTAGTGGACATTCCCTTGGTAATACTGAGGGTTGCTGCCTCCCAGCCCAATCTCTCCCCCAGCAAGTGGAAATTTCTAAAGGAAAGATCAGAAACTCTTGAAGACCTGTAACCTCAGAGACCCAGTGACCCAAACAACCAAGGAACGTGGGCAAGGGTGTGGGGGCAGGGCAGAGGGCTCTGAGGTTGGAGGAAGGTGGGACAGGGGGCAAGGCTCAGAAGCTGTCAGTAGCATGTGCTCTACCTTTCTTTGCCTTTGCCAAGTCTGACTAGAGATTTTTCCAGGATAGCCTAGGTGTACCCAACAAAGCATCCCCAGAGAGGTCACAGAAAAGAAACAAGGACAGTGGTGGAATGCAAACAAGGCACAAACTGGCCCCACCTGGGTTTGTGTTGCTGCTGGTTGAGTAGGTGCTTGGGAGGGGACTCTGGGAAGGTTTTTCAGTGAGGAGTGGGTGGGGGCATGAAGATAGCAGGAAGAAGAGACTGAGAACTTTGTCATCAGCAGAGCCTGGACCTGTTGCAATAAGCTTCGGGTGAGTGCTGTGGGTCAGGTGGTCAGGAAGTATTGGAGTGTCTAGAGCCTCCTGGGTGATCATCTCCTTACCTGGAATTTCTGCAGAGGAAGAGACAGCAGGAAGGAAGCTTTTCTTTCAGGTGAGCCTCAGTAGCCCTGTTTTTGGCAAGGTGGGTATGATTCACCCTCATTCACCCTTCAGGCAACAAAGTCACCAGAAGTGAAGTCGTTTCCCTGAAGTCAGCTGGGCTGTGTGTGGACAAGTGAAAGCCTGGAGCCAGGGCTCCTGGTGCCAGGTCTGAAACGGATTCCCCTGGCTTTCCTCCCCTCCACACTGCAAGACGCCTCCCATAGCTCAGGGGCTACCTCAGGCCTGGTTTCCAGGGTGTGCATGTGTGTGTGATGTGATTTCCCAGCATTCGTGATAGGAGGCACGCATACATGCACACATATGTGCATGTGTGTGTAGGCGACCCATGTTATTTTGTGCAAGTATAATTGCAAGTGCGCAAAGTCTACATAGTGCATGTGTTAGCACAAGTTTCTCCCATTCCCTCTTCATACCTCAGGATCTCACATTCCTTCCTTTTCCTTGGGATAAAGAGGTAAGCCCCTCCTCAAGGAAGCCTGCCTTCCTCCTACTTGTTTTCTCTGCATCCCTCCCAGAGCCTCCAGGCTCCTCTGCTCTTAATTATCTCCTCTTTTTTCCTGATTTTCAGTCTTTCTTTTTCCACTGGCTTCTTCCCCCACCTATAAGCATACTCAGGCATCTCCTAGCATTTAAAAACACTCACCCTTCCTTACTCTGCTTCTCTCTGGATCTCACCCCCAACCTCCTACCCACCACATTCCCTTTCCTGTTGAATTTCTCAGGGCAGCCTACATTTGCAACCTCTACTTCCTGACACCAATATCTACCTCTTAGCTGCTGGCCATCTGCCCTTACCCCACATCCCCCTCCTTTAAAACGGTTTTTCCCAAGACCATACCGGACTGCAGAGTGGCTTTTTCTCACTGCCTCCCTTCCTCTCACCAACCAGAGACTTCTCTCCATTTTACCTGAGATTTCCCTGGACTCTGACCCTATCTGTCCTTATCATCTCTGCTGCTGGCTTATGGCTCACCTTCTTACCCTTATGTACCTTGTCTCCAGCTCATACCATCTTTCTAAACCCAGCAGCTTGGAGCAGATCACAAACCTTCTCAAAAGCTGACAACAGTGCCCCCAAGTCGACCCAGCACACAAACTCGGCCTAGAATTGGAAAGCATCTACGGTTTTAATCCCTGTGCTCCCAGTATGCCTGCAACACTTATCACATCGTAATGGTTCATGTCTTCCTTATTAGAGAGTAATTCTATGAGGGTAGCAGCTCTATCTTGTTCACTGCGTTCATTGCTGTACCCCCAAGAGCCTAGCACAATGCTTGGCACATAAGCACCCAATATTTATTGACTCCATGAATGAACAAGAAAACAAATGAAGAAATGAATGAATGAATGAAGTTGGCCATCTCTGTGTGAGATGAGTTATTGCTCTTCACAGGGGGTGGTCTCCATGTCACTTGCCCTACATGCAAGTGAGAGGCAAACCCCTTTACAGCCCCCCAGCTTTTAGCTAATAGCTCTTGTTTGCTCCATCACAGACTCTGCTTCTTTGCAGCTCCAGCAGAGCTGGGTGTTCTTCAATGTTCCAGGCTCTAGGGTGGGCCAGAGGGCACCTTCCCCCAGGCATGAGCCCTGAAAGGGAAGGGAGCCTTGGGACAAGAAAAGCAGACGTCAGATGGCCTGGGGTGGCCCCACTCACAGTCACCATGTCCTGGCTCAGAAGGCGTTTGACTTTCCCCTGAACTGTAGTGGATAGCGAATCCTGTCCCATTCTCCATGTACCTGGTGGATCCCAAGGAGTCCTAGTGATTCTGAGTCTCTGGCAGAGAGGCATAGGCTCAGGTCTATCCAAGTGAGGTCCTGGCAGTGGGGCTCTGAGGCAGGCTGTGTGTAGGTCTGGCCAATATGGTTGCAGACTTAGCTTAGGTATAAGGATAGGTTGGTCCTGGGGTCAGGCACTTGGACAAATTATTTCACCAATCAAAGACTGTGTTTTTCAGCTCCTATTATGTAACTATACCTCTGACAATTTTGTCTCAAATGATACTCTTAAAATAATTGCTACCACCAGAATGGGAAGAGGATTCTGGACACAGACTAAGCACTCAAGACATTGTTGACTAAGGATGGGAATGGAGGTGTCCGCTTTGGATGAGTTTGAAAATTCAATCCTGTCTCAATCTCAGAAAGACTGAGATATGGCCTCCGGGGTGGAACCAGGGGCTCCTGGAACAGTTTTTACTTTGTTGACCATATTTAGAAATTAGGAGACAACTTTCTCTCTCTTCTCAGGGCCAATGGGAGCAGAGGCAGGGAGGAAGCAGATGCAATGGTAGCAGGAGGAATTTAGCTGGGCATGAGGCAGGACTGCCCAACCATGGCAGGGCAGGAGACTTAGGAAGAGGCACCAAAGGTCCTGTGGCTCAGCACAAACAGTGTAAGGGCTGCACTGGGTGGAGGGCACCCAGAGGCTGGCTGAACCCATGGCAAAGGCAACTTTGAAGGTCTGGAGTGGGGTGCTGTCTTTGTCTGTTTGGGCTGCTGTAACAAAATACATTAGACTGGGTAAACAACAGAAACTTACTGCTCATAGTTCTGAAGGCTGGGAAGTCCAAGATCAAGGTGCTGGTAGAGTCAGTATCTGGTGAGGGTGCTCTATTTCATAGATGGCATCTTGCTGCTGTGTCCCCACATGACTGAAGAGGCCAGGGAGCTTGCCTGAGCCTATTTTAAAAGGGCACTAATCCCATTCTTGATGGTGGGGCTCTCATGACCTAATCATTTCCCGAAGGCCCTACTTTGTAATGCCATCACACTGTTTACTAGGTCCCAACACATGAATTTTGGGGGACGCTAACATTCAGACCATAGCAGATGCCAGTGCCTCTCCTGCCATAGGACTGGGTTTGTCGGGGTAAAAGGAAGGGGGCTGCTCAAGGGAGTGCAGAAGCCTCGGGCTTTTGGGTCTCACCTGGCTTCACCCTTGGCTCTCAGGGTGGGATTCAGCAGATCATATAGGTGCTCTGGGTTTCCATTTTCCAGCAGGGACTGGGGTGGAGACTTAGCCTTGTCTTATGACTTCCTAGAAAGTGGGAGCCTGGGTGAGACAAGGGGGCAAAATAAAGACATTGAAAATGAAACTGAAAGGTGTCCAGACCCTTAAGTAGCCTCTGGTGTGTAAGAGGCCAAGGTGTGCTCAGCCAGTCACACAAAACCCTGCCTGAGGTCTCATTCCCCTCCCCATCCATCAGTGACACTTGGGCTAGAGGGCCAGATCCTGGATGCCTGATTATAAACCTGATCCTGACTCTGGTTTCTGAGCTCCTTCTTGCCTTATGTGTCTCAGGCTTTCCAGCTGTAAAATGGGAATTTTCTAGGGTGTTCATATGCTTCTCAGCTCCTCAGTCAAAGACAGTGGAGAACATAAAAAAAATCGCAGCACTATTCACAATAGCAAAGATATGGAAGCAACCTAAATGTCCATCAGTGAATGCCTGGATAAAGAAAACATGATATGTGTGTGTGTGTGTGTGTGTGTGTGTGTGTGTGTGTGTACACCGTAGAATACTACTCAGCCATAAAAAGAAAGAAATCATGTCTTTCGCAGCAACATGGATGCTACTGGAAGCCATTTTTTTTTTTTTTTTGGAACAACTCAGAAACAGAAAGTCAAATACCACGTGTTCTCACTTGTAAGTGGGAGCTGAATAATTTGTATGCCTGGATGTAGAAAATGCAGTAGTCAACATTGGAGACTTAGAAGGGTAGGAGGTGGGTGAGGGATGAGAAATTGCTTAATGGGTACAATCGACACCATTTATTCAGGTGACAGCTAAGCTAAAAGCCCATACTTTGCAACTACACAATATATCCATGTAACAAAACTGCACTTGTACCCCCTAAATCTGTTTTTTTTTAAAGGCAATGGAGAAAGAGTGGGCCTTGCAGGCAAAGAAAGCCTCGGGTCCAAGAAAGAAAAGAGATAGTGAGGAAGGAGGGGCCGAGCCAGGCACTCACATCCGGGTCGTTGGTAAGGGCCACAGTGTGGTTGCCAAAGGAGAGCCTCATTGAACTGTCTCCACTCGGCACTGAGCCAGGCCACATTTATGACTCCCTCCTTCAGGCTTTCCTGGACTGTGGACATTTTTTAGGGGGAGGTCCTGGCCCAGGGAAGTGAAACAAAAATAGAAGAGACCTGTACTTTCCCTGAATCACCCCCTGCTTCTAGCACAACTGCCCTAACCTTAACCCAGGCACTTAAGAATTACTTTGTTTCCTAAAGCCTCTGAAGGGAAATTTACAAGCCTCCGTGAGTCACCTGTGCTGGCATTAAATAACCCCCGACTAAGTTCCTCTTGTTTTTTCTGTGATCTCCATCACTGCAAGGCCATTTTCTCATTCATTCCTTCTGCACGTGTTGAACAACTACTCTGCGCTTGCACTGGGCTGGATAGTGGAGATATAGGTAAAGCAGATAATCACTGCCTTTAAGGCACTCTAGCAGGCAGGGAGACAGATGAGGAAACATGCAATGGCATCCCCTTTGAGGAGGTGAAAGCTGGGAATGCCAGCCTCAATGCTGGACAGGGGGAGGCAGTGCCACATGGGGCCTATAGGTGGCAGCAGAAGCCCACCACAGCCTGCTGGGGCTCTGGGACACCTGGGGGCAGGTACTCAGCCAGGGGATAGAGGGTAAGGTGGTCGGATTAAACTGGATTGGGCAAGGAGAAGTCGGCATAGCCAGAGCACCTGTGCACCTTGTCCTTAAGAAAGATGAGGTTAGGCCCAGTCCCAGTTCCTCAGCTTTTTGTCCAGATACCATCCTCTCACCTTTGGGAAGCAGAGTTTAAAAAGAGACCTAGGAAACTCCCAGCATACTGAGCTGTTCTCGGTGCATGTCAAACACTGCACACCCCCTGTGCACTGCCCACAGCAACTCCGCAAACTAGCTGAGTTATCCCCATTTTATAGATGTGGAAAATGAGGCTCAATGGAATGAAGGTGGCTCAGAATTGATGAAGGGCCTGACATATTTCCATAAAGACCTCCTGGGCTTCACCGACATGAAGATTGTTTAAACAAGCCTGGAGGAAGATGCCCTCAGCTGTTGTCCAAGAGGCCCCAGCGTCCCAGGCAAACTTAGCTTTGCAAAGTAGCCTTTCCCCATGCCTATGGGGACTTTCCCTTACTTCTCGGCTGCAGGTCGTCCTTCAGTTCCACTGCTTTTTCTTTTTCATACCCTGCACATTCTATTTACTGTCCCACCATTGTGCCCCACAACATGAACACAACTTTCATGCCTGTCAGCATAAGGTTATAATCAAAATGACTTGTCATAATTATACAGCAGTTTAATATTCAGAAAGTATTTTCAGCCGAGTGTGGTGGCTCATGCCTGTAATCCCAGCATTTTGGGAGTCTGAGGTGGGAGGATTGCTTGAGGGCAGGAGTTCTAGACCAGCCTGGGCAACAAAGTGAGACTCTATCTCTACAAAAAAAAAAAAAAAAATTAGCTGGGCAAGGTGGCATGTGCTTATAGTCCCAGCTTCTTGGGAGGCTGAGGCAGGAGGATCACTTGAGCCCAGGAGATCAAGGCTGTAGTGAGCCATTATTGTGCCACTGCACTCTAGTCTGGGTGCCAGAGCTAGGCCCTGTCTCAGAAGAAAAAAACAAAAACAGAAAGTATTTTCACAATTAAGATCTTATTTGATTCTCACCCTCCCCATGACGCAGGTAATTTCATTATTCTCCTCTTATGGATGGGGAGATGGAAGGTCAGAGAAGGCTTTACCCCAAAGATGATGCATTCCCCACTATTCACTCCAAACAGCCTTTTGCCCAGAAACGTTACTTTTGCCAATTCCCCTTTCAGAAAATCACTTCCTTCTCCAATTCCTGTTTTCCTCCCAGGTCTTTAACCCTTCAAAGCCCTGCATGTGTACCTCATCTAGGAAGCTTACTTCCAGGATTCCCGTCCACACTGGCCTCCCCTTTCCCTTTGCCCCTGCACGGTTTTTTCCTGGGGCCCCACAGCTGTCACTGCACAGCTTGAGGCTTGTGGAGGTGGTGCCATATGGTGTGGAGGGCATAGTAGTGGGCAAGGGGGCACATGTGAATCCAGGTACCTCCTCTTACTACCTGTGGGATTCTGACCAACTTAACCTGTCTGGGCCTCTTCTAAGCACCTCTATGAAAATGGGCTTAATATTTGCACCTACCTCAGAGGGTCTCTGTGCAGATTAAATGAGCTGCCCACTGCTCAGTCAATGTAAATTGAGTGTGCATAAGGCAATGAGTGCACCCTGAGAATGGGTTCATGGAAGCAGATCTCAAGAAGCGCCCTGCATGATGCTCTGCACGTAACAGCTGAGAGATTTCTATAACTGTGTTTCAAAAGCCTGACTCCCCTTCCACCCCTGGCCCAATTTTCTTCTGACTCTTTTCTTTTGGAAGAGAACAAGGAAGGACATTTTCCACCTCCCTATACCTTTACAGGGAGGTGGGGCTGCCCTGGATCTGTGCTCACCCACCCCCTCGTCCTACCCCCAGCCTAACAATTTTTCCCTGGGGACCTGGGGCAGGGAAAAGCGGCTTTGGAAACAATAGGTCAGGTGTGTGTTCAGGCTCAGACTCTTACTTATGACCCAAGGTTTGCCACTCAACTTCCCTGAGACTCAATATCCTCATTGGAAAATGGGAATGTTGGATTGTTGGGAGTGTGATTGAAGATGAGACATGAGAAAAGATCCCGTGAAATCTGGAGCATTTTACAGGCTTAGCAACCATGACCACTAAAAAACCTTCCCGCTTACTTACCTTCAGGTCTTCTGATCCCATTTGCACTCCCCAAACTGAAATCCCCTTTCTCTCTGAGATCTTCTTCCAACCCTGCCTCCTTCCTTCCTCCAGCCTTAATGAATTGCTTGTTCCCATAGGACTTGGCACAGAACGGATAATTTTTCTTCTCCCTTTAGGCTGCCTTAATCCTTTCTTTTGCCTTTTTTGCTGCCTTTTACATCTTAACATTTATGATAATCTGCCCTTAGTACTAATGACAGCAGAGTTCTTACAATGTTCGCTGAGCACGCTAAGAGCTTTACATACATTATCTCATTACATCTTCAAAGCAACCCATGAAGCAGGTGCTGCCAATATCCCTGTTTTGGAAATCAATGAACTGAGACTTGAGCAGTTAAGGAACTTACCCATGGTTCCAGGCCTCATTAGTTCTGCTAGTGGAATGACGTTTAAACCAAGAACATTGGACTCTACAAGCCTTACTTTTAACCACTGTATTGTGCTGCTTCTCTGGTAGAGCTAACTGTGCCCATGCCCCACCTCCTTTTCTTTCTTTCTTCTCTCTTTTTTTTTTTTTTTTTGTTTTGTTTCAAGAAATTGGCTTGTGATATGTGGGTGTTGACAAACCCAAAATCCATAGGGCAGGCTGGCAGGCTGGAGGCTCTCACAGGCAGGAGTGGATGCTACCATCTTAAGCGTGCCCTTTTTACTAGCTAAGCTGCAAACTCCTTGAGGGCAAGGGGCATGTCTCAAACATCTCTGAGTTTCCCACAATGCCTAGCAAGGGGTGCCTAGCAGGGCCTCCAGGCAGGAATCAAAAGACACAGCTATTAGGCCTGCCTATGTGCCACCGATCTATTTGCTGTGTGACTTTGGCACTTGACCTTCTGGAATGGGATCCTCCTTGTCTGGGTCATGAGGATTGGATGACATCACATATCCAAAAACTGGGGATGTTAGGAAGGTGGGAACACTTGTACCCCTGCCACCCCATCTCTGGCTGGTCTGAAGGCACCAGTGTCTGCATTGGGACTGAAGGTGCAGGGGCCGCAGAGCTCCGGCAGGAGTCCCCAGCAAGGAGTCTCCTCCTCCACTGCTCCATGCCTCCCCTCAGTCTGGTGCTTGCTCCCTGTGATCCGCTCTAGCCTTGTGGCCTCAGAGTCTTTTTCCTTTTACACATTTAACATGGGGAGGTTGCAATTTTCCTCTGCCCTCATTTACTACCTTGGGGCAGATGGCAGGGCACTCGGTAATAAGTCCTACCCTTGGTACCTAGCTAGGTGAGTGAAGGGTGACTGGGTTTTCAGACCAGAACCAAGGAGGAAGGAGGGCTGTGGGAGAGGAATGCTGTCCCCAGCCCTGTCTTAGCCTGGCTGTGGGCTGCCACAGGGGCAGAGGCTTATGAGGAACAGCACTGCCTAGGGATAGTGAGGGCTGGGAAGGCACTGAACCTAGGTTTCCAGCCCCCTAGCCCGGACCCTGCCTTCTAACTCCTTGAAGCTCCATCATTGGTATTAACCTTGGCTTTGCTCCTGACTGGCTTCCCCCGCGTTACATCCTGATTACATCCAGAGCACGGGTGAACCCTCCAGGCTTGTTTCCTGACAGAGTCAGACCCAGGGCTCTCAATGCTGCCCCCCTCCAAGCTTCTGTTAGCAGCGGCTATTTATGGGAAAGTCCACCACAGCCTGGCTGGTGAAGAGGCACCTGGTAACTTTCTGAAAGAGGGGAGCTGGGAGTGAGATAGAAGGTGCTATGTCCATCCTCACTTGACCTAGTAAGTGAGGGAGGAAAGGCAGCCCTTGGGGAGTTGGGGAGACTTCTACAGAAGAGTGAGGCAGGGCAGCTGGTCTTCCAGCTCGTCCTTTTGCTTGGCCCCAATTCCCGATTGGATCTCTTTTCTCTGCCACTTTCCCTTTTCCCCGCAGGTTTCCAACTAGTCTAGGGAAGCTACCCCAACACACATCCATCCCATAAGTCTCAGAATGTGTAATATTTGTTAAGCCTGAGATGCCCTCTCCCAGCTTTACCCTGCTCCTTCTTCAGGGCCCACTTCTGATATCATTACCTCCCACCTCCCCCATGAGCAGGCCTGAGTCAGCCTGGCATTGACTGCTCTCTGTGGTGGGCTCCCACAGCCCGGATATAAACTCTTTTTCAAAAGCTCTGGCCTCAACTGTCCTTGAATCAGAGTTATTTCTGTATGTGTGCATCTGCCTGTGGTCCAGCACAAAGTGAGGCTTAATATTTATTAAGCGAGTGAACTAGTGAGCTGTGATGGGCAGCGCAAAGAGTTCTGGGATCAATGTCAGGGACCTGAGTTCTAGTCCTGGCTCTAGTGTGAACTTGCTGTGTGACACTGGACCTGTCCCTTCCCCACTCTGGGCCTCAGTTTCCCAATCTGTATAATGAGGAGATGGCTAGGTGGCTCCTAAGGTGCCTTTCAGGTCAATTACTCTAGCGCGCTGAGTTCTGTGCCTCCAGGATGGTGCCTTCTTCCAGGGAAGGAAATAGAGGTCCAAAGGGAATGGCACATGCAAAAGCCGTGTGGAGAGAGGGAGTATGGTGAGAACGAGGGCCCAAGAGGGAGCCAACCCAGCTAAAATAGACTGATGAGTGGATGTGAGGGGAGAGATGAGGCTGGGGAGGCAGGGATGATGAGGGCTGAGGCCTACTGAGTGCTTACTGTGTGGCAGGCACCACTCTAATTGCTTAACACATTTATCTTTATTTTTTTCATCAATTTTTATTTTAAGTTCCTGGGTACATGCGCAGGATGTGCAGGGCTGTTACATACGTAAATGTGTGCCATGGTAGTTTGCTGCACAGATCAACCCATCATCTAGGTATTAAGCCCAGCATCCATTAGCTATTCTTCTTGATGTTCTCCCTCCCTCCATGACCCCCTCACAGGCCCCAGTGTGGATGTTCCCCATCATATGTTCACATGTTCTCATCGTTCAGCTCCCACTTAAAACTGACAACATGTCGTGTTTGGTTTTCTGTTCCTGCATTAGTTTGCTGAGAATAATGTCTTCCAGCTCCATCCATGTCCCTGCAAAGGACATGCTCTCATTCCTTTTTATGGCTGCTCAGTATTCCATAGTATATATGTACCACATTTTCTTTAACCAGTCTATCATTGATGGGTGTTTGGATTGATTCCATGTCTTTGCTATTGTGAATAGTGCTGCAATGAACATATGTGTGCATGTATCTTTATAATAGAGTGATTTATATTCTTTTGGGTATATACCCAGTAATGGGATTGCCACAACCTTATGACATAGATACCATTATTAGCAACCAGTATTATCATTTTACAGGTAAGAAAACTGAGATATGGGGAGATTCAGAAAATAAGTTGGCCAGTGTCACACTGGCAATAGTGGTAGAGCCTGGCTGTGAATTTAGGCCATGTGACCCAGAACTCACTACATGGCTGACTTGAGTGTTAAACCATAGAGGCACTTAAGCCTCATATTAAATAGTTCTATGTTTGCTCTAAAATCAGTGGGAAGCTATTGATGGGTTATACAGGGGATGATGTAATTAGAGGTGTTTTGCAAAGGTAACTCTGACTGCAATATGGACTAGAAAAGGATCCGAATAGGCCTAGAATAGTCTAGCATAAACTAGTTGGGGTGCCACAGCATTTGAACTTGAAAGTTACAATGGATGCTTGGACTGTGGTAAATAGTTATGCTAGAGATGGAGATTAGATCGAATTGAGAGAAATATAGGAAATAAAATTCACAGGACTTGGTGATGAATGGGACATAGGGAGTGAAGGAGAGGGAAGTTTTTGGATGGCTAGTGATGCATAGGGTGCAGTGGAAGAGAAACAGGTTCCAGAAAAGGAAGAGAGGTTGAGGAGATCATGAGTTTGAGAACCTGTGGAACATAAAGTTCTTATAAGATATTCCAGGCATGATGTCAAATGGTAGGTGGACATATGGATCTGGGTGACAGATTTATGCATTATTTGCAATTGATAATTAATACTGTAGGTATGAATAAAATTAGCCAGGGAGAAAGTATAGAACAAGAAGGTCCAGGACTCCAAGCTTTAATAGGCCATGAGTGGAGAAAAATTCTGTGGAGGAACTCAAAAGGGAGTGGCCAGAGGAAACCAGCAGGTGTCCGTGAAGCCACAGGAGAGTGAGGAGCAATGGTGGCTGTGGCTGCAAGGTCAGGTAAGACATGAACTAAAAATAGACATGCAGCCCTTGGTGCTGTTGATAGGGGGTATTTTGGTGGAGCAGAGGGGTGGGAATCCAGACAGGGATGGATTGAGCCATTATTGGGGGCCAGAAGATGAAGATAGGTATTTTGAGAATTGGGGCTGTAAAGGAGGGGAAAGAAGGAGATAACTAGGGAGAAATGAGGACCAGGTGAGAGGTTTTCTCTTTCCCTCTTCTTCCTCTTCCTCCTTTCCTTCTATTTTGCCCCCTTCCTTCCTTCCTTCCTTCCTTCCTTCCTTCCTTCCTCCCTCCCTCCCTCTCTCCCTCCCTCCCTTCCTTCTTTCCTTTCATCCTTCTTTCCTTCCTTCTTTCCTTCTCTTCCCTCTTTCCATCTTTTCCTTCTGTTTTCTCTCTTCCTTTTTAATAATGGGAGGTGTTGCATATATTTAAAGGCTTAGAAAAGACTCAGTCAAGAGGAAAGGATAATCAATACAGTAAGATTCCCAAGAGGGTAGGAGTGCAAAGAGTAGGACAAGCTGGGGGGCAGGCAGCCCCTCCACTGGAGCAGGAAAAGGAATTCAGGATGTATGCAGGTCTCAGTAGTTTATGTTCTTGCTATTAGAAGCTGAGGGACTTCCTGTCTAGTGGCTCTTATCTTTTCTGACAAGCAGGAAACAAAGACCTTTGCTGCGAGCCGCAGATGAGAAGAAGTTTGAAGGCATGAGAAAAATGGAGAAGGTTTGAAATAATTACAGAAAGCAGGAAGGAGATGACAAGGGAAACCAAGAGGGTTTCTGGGAGGAATTAAGAGCATATATAATGACTGGAGATCATGACTTTAGAGGAAGCCAGTCTGCCCTGTTCTCCGACTTCCTCTACTACCACTAAGTGCTCAGCTGCTTGGATACAGATGTGGAGACAAGTGTGACTGGCTTCATCCAGGGCTGAGGTTTTGTCAAACGTGGTGATTAAGTATGAGGGACCAAGGAATTTATAGTCTTGGCAAAAAAAAAATGTTACTGAATGATGGACTGTGGAATATAAGCTGGATACAGGAGAGAAGTCAAGATAGGACAGGATGGATGCACTCAGAGCAAGCAGGGAGGACTACAGAGGGGAGAGAAGAAAGAATAATGGTGGTGAGAAAAGCTGAACCATCTTGCAGGAAAGCAAGGAGCTGGTGGAGCAAGAGTGGGATGTTGAGATTGTCTTTTTGGAAGTGGAACAGTTGTGAGTGATGACCTTCCAGAGAAGGACAAGGGAGTGAATGGTGGAAGTGGAGTGGGGGTGAAGGCCACTGGAAGGAACGCGCTCAAGAAACTTCAGGGCTAGCGTGCTGGCAGGTCAACGTCCACATGCTGTCATCCAGCAGAATTGTAGGGAGGTGAGGGTAGAGGAAATATGTGAGTCCAGAGCGAACGTCTTTTATCAATGACATGGTAGGAACCGGAGGTCCAATGATGACAGCAGTCAGTCAGGAGACAGGGCCCAAGGCAAAGAAGCACACGCCTGCAGGAGGAGCATCTTCTCCCATTGTCCACGTCAGCCCTGGAAGACGTGAATCTTCACAACACAGGGAAACCAAGACCTTAGAGGGTAAATCTTGTGTTCTAACTCCTAACAGGTAAGTGGCAGAGGCAGCACATGAATCTCCCTGCTTCACAACCTGTGTCACATGTGGGTATAGCTGCCTGGGTAGTCGGTGTCCAGCCCAGAATCTCATCTTGGCTCACCTCACCCCTCTGCTGGTGGACAGTCAGTTATGAATCCAGGGAGGGTGATATGTCTCCTCTCCACCAGCAGGCCTTGACAAGACTGTGACTTGCCACGGCCAGTGGGGTGACTGTATTTGGCATCCCCGCGATTGGAATGTCTACTGCAATCCTCAAGAGAGGAAGCCTCCAGCCTCTTCTTTGCAGGGTGGCATGACAGCCTGGCTGTGCTGACTGAGAGGGGACCCAGGAGGTCTAACTCCTCCATGTACACATTTCCAGCCAGTCTCCTGTTTTCATGCAGGCTTCAGCTCTACCAGACACATGCAAGTCCCAAGACTTGGTCCTAGGGGTGAGATCATCATGTCCCCTTCGTAGAACCCTTTGTCAGCTCTGCTCAGCAATGGTTTTCTTTTCCTTCTCTTTGTCCATGAGAGTTTATATTTTTATTATTCCTTTGCTATTTAAGAAATATATTTGTTATTCCTTTATTCCCTAATTCTTTTAAGGGACTTAGAGAGAAGACAGGCACAAATGTGTCAAAGTGACTTTTTTAAACATTTTATGAAGATAATGTGTTGAAGGGACAGTTGTTAAGACCATATTGGATTGACGTTAGAGAAACCGTAGAAAAACAAAACCTTAAAGGGTGGGAAAAGTCGGGGCTATTCATTATGTCCTGGCTCTGTCAACAACCAAAAGCAACCTCTGCCACAGGATCCCCTCTCTGAGCCAAGGATGGGGCCATGTTGGACTCTGATGTCTTTTAAAATGGAAGGAGGCACTAAAGGTGAGGAAGGGCACACTAGCTCTCCTCCGACTCAATGTCCCTCACCCCCTGTGACCAAGCCTTGCCCCCAGGAAGCTGCTGACAGAGGGAGAAGAATGCAGGGGTGTAACTAGGTAGGGGGGCAGGAGCTAGGTGCCTGACTGCCACATGAGGCTTGAGGCAGGAAGGCCTGCTCTGGGGACAGGGGATCCACCTCTGCTGTCATGGAAGGAGTCTGGAGAGGAGCTAGGGAGAGTTATGCTGGCTGCCACGCCTGCTTCCCAAAACAAATCGCTCAGGGAAAGGGTTGGCTCTGCCACCAGAGGTGCTTAAAAGGGTGAGGCTGGCGAAGAAGAAGAGACTGTGGTGTGTTGGAAGATGATAGCATTTCGAGTTGGAATGTGGGAGTTCAACTCGTGGCTCAAACTCTTCAGCTCTGTGGCCTTGGACACCCTGCTTAACTCTCTGAGCCTAGGTTTCTCTTCTGTACAATGGGGATAATGTGTTGGCCTCATACAGTTGCTGTGAGGGCGAAATGAGGCAACTCTGCACTTGACATACTGTAGACACTTGAAAGTCACCTGTTAAAATATCCAGACTGACTCTAGTCCAGGTTCCCCAGAATCTCCCTCATCCCCTACCCTTGCTCCTGCTCCTTTCCATAGTCATAGAAGGCATCCCTCTACCGTTGTCATGGACACACCAAAAGGGGTGCGACCTGTGAAATGACCCCCCCCTTCCCCTTCTCCCATCAGAAGATGCTCAGGCCCTCCTAGTTTCTCACATCTTGGGTACTTTTCAGAGATGCCAGAAGGAAGTGGGTTTGACTGCCCCTAGGTGCCCAGCTTTCTGAGCCCACCCAGAAAGGGAGATGAGAGTCCCTGAAGCAAGTAATATCTATTCCCCATCAGAGTCTCCAATTTGCTCCATGCCTTCCCCCTACTTACTTCACAGTCAGGCTGGGGCATGAGGCAGAAAAACGTCTTTTGCTCTGCAGAGACTCCTGTCCCTTCTCAAGGCATGTGGCCAGAACTGCAAAGTCCAGAGTCTCCCAGGCAGTAGTCTTGGGGCAAGAAGCATGGGACAGGCGGTCCTGCTCCATCCTGACTGTCTTCCACAGTGGGGCCTCTGCAGTGCTAGATCTTGGGGCCCCTGGGTTGCAGTGGAAGATGACAAGGTCTGAAATGTGGTTACAGGGGCCCACAACACATGCAAGGTCACAGGGGCACATGACCATGAACACATATGTGGATTCTCACACTTTTATCCTTATCCCCATAAACCTGCTCATGCACAGACAGGCCCAGAACCATCAGCCTCTTCCTACCCACAGCCATCATCAGAGAAAGGCATGTTCCAGGGGCTAGGAGAATGGCTGTCTTTATAGAATAAAGGTTGAGTTTGTGATTCCTCACTCAGAGGTGCAGAGAGACACACCCAGCTGCTTGGAGATGAAATGCTCTCTCTAAATATCAACAGTGTCACCTCTGTCATCCTGTGCTGTCACATGAGCTCACCATGGTATGGATAAGTGGAGAGGTCCTGGAGGGATGTTCACAGGTAGAGACAGGGTTAAGCAGGTTGTCACATTTCCATGGTGGCCTGTCTCTTGCCAAAGCAGCACAGCTCTGCCTCCATCCCATGGAATCCTGGTTTCTATTATGGGTGCAACGCCACGGGGCTTCACAACATGGTGGTGGGCCCCACAGCCCCTGTGGAAAAGAACATTTCCATCCTAGACCAAGCAGGATAGGGGTAGCCTGCAGCTCTCAAGTAGGGCTGTGTTTTTTTGTGTGTGTGTTGGGGGAGGGTGGATTTCCTGGGGTTTCCTTACTGCCAAGTTCTACTCCTTCCTGCAGCAATTCCAACTCTCCAGCTATTGGGGCTCCTAGGAGTGTATAATTAGCATTCCCTGGGCCACAAAGGTCTGCTTGATCTCCACCAGGGCTGACTCCCATGGAAACCCTGCCATCTCATAGAGGCATCACCGTGCAACACGGGAGACAAGCCCTGGTTTCAGGAGCCCTGGGAGCCAGTATTAGGCTTGCCACTCACTGGCTGTGTGCCTTGAGTTATTATCTTTCTGAAGCTCAGGTTATCACCTGTCTAGAGGGGGAAACACATGCCCAACTCCCTGGGCTGTTATGCGGATAAAGTGAAGTGACATATGAAAAGTATTGGAGCAGGAGGGTGGATGGCTGAGTCCACTGTTGATTATCTTGCACGTGGGGTGGGGCTTTAGTGCCTTACTACCCCAGCAGAGATCTGACCGTGAGGGAGGATGATATTTAAGCCTTTCTGGACAGGATAGCTTCTGGGGGTGGTTGGCCTCATCTTCCAGAGTGATCAGTCCAGCTGGCTGGTAAGTTTCCTGGGAAAAGAGAAGGTATTTAACTGGTTTGCCCACCTTTGGTCCAGATCAGTGCTACTTAAAGTATGGGCTGTGGCCATGCCTCACTATAAAATGTTTGTTTCTGGACAGCCATGAGATAAATACAGGAATTATAAGGAAGTCCAGAAAATGTTTTAGAGATTTGACATTGCTGAAACATCCAAGCATCAACCAATATGGCCATACCCTTAGTTATATTTATAGAATTTTAGTTTTCTAGTGATTCATTTTTATTGTATTTTTATTGATTAGGAACGGATTGGAGGCAAAACCTGGTCCTTTATATTGTTCAGTAGTCCTGGACGTGCCCTGGGTTTCAGGGGGCTGGAGGAGGGGCTCACTGTGTACCCATCCCTTACCTCCCAATAGCTGCTCATCCTGGCACTTCCAGCAGCCAGGACAGGGGGACTTCCTCTGCCCAGATGGAGGGTTCTGTTCATAAGGGACCAGGAGGACCAGGAGTCCAATCTCTGGCCTGGGACAGAGAGCAAGGAGGGGATGCAGCTAGGGTAGGCACCAATGAGCTCAGGGGGCTGAGAAAGGTGACTTTGGAACACCTATTCACAAGCCCATCCTGTGCTTCTCTTCTGTTTCTTTTTGTTCACACCCCTCCCCCAATCTTTTTTTTTTTTTTTTTTTTTTTTTTCTGACACAGGGTCTTTCTCTGTTGCCCAGGCTGCAGTACAGTCGTGTAATCATGGCTCACTGCCAGCCTGGACCTCTTGGGTTCAAGTGATGCTCCTGCCTCAGCCTTCTGTGTAAGTGGGACTACAGGCATGTGTAACCACACCTGGCTAATTTTTAAATTTTTTGTAGAGAGGGGGTCTCAGGGCCTTGCTATGCTGCCAGGCTGGTCTTGAACTTCTGGGCTCAAGAAATTCTGCCTCAGCCTCCCGAAGTGCTGGAATTACAAATGTAAGCCATTGCACCAGGCCCTTCTTGTTCCTTGACCTCTATGATGCTCAAGGCTGAGTGCTGTTTAGCCAGCAGGACCATTTTAGCTTAGGTTGTTAGCCCCTCCTTCAACATGGCTTTGAGTTATAATGTTTACCAGTGTTATCTTAAATACATTTTATATTAAATCGCTTTCTTTTAGAGAACAAACAGGGTATCACTTAGAAATAACAAACACTAAAGAATTTGCTAGTTGCCCAGCTCTCCCCCCTTCTTGGCTCACTGCCCAGCTCCTCTCTTGAGCCTATGAATCAGGCTCCCCACTGACGGTGAGTTCCTCAGTGAAGGTGGAGGCCATGTTCACTCCTCTCTGTGTCTCAGAGTGCTTGAAACAGTGTCTTGCATATGGCAGGGCCTCAGAAAATGCTTGTTAAATATATAAAAGCAAACGAATAATAGCTTGTTGTAACAGAAATCCAGAAAGCGGAGCTAAGTCCAATGTGCCTTCATCCACCTGTAATCCAAATCCATTCTCCGATAACAATGGCTGTGAACCCCCTCTTAAGCTATATGGAGAGTCAGTGAAGAACATAAACCATCTAGGTTACCTACATCACCTCCCCTTCCCCTCTCCTGGTGGAATTTTCTCCCTTCCTTCTTAGGGTTAACAAAGCTAATTTGGAAGATACATTCCATGCAAGACTCAATAAGTTATTTATAATTTCCACAGTAAAACAGGGCAAGTAGCTCTAAGTAGACAATAACCCCAGCCAGTCGTGGCAAGAGATGAGTGAAATAAGGCCTGGTTTGAATGTGTGTGTGTTGAGGGGTGGGAGGGTTGGCTCTGAGCCCTGCTCCTCAGTGTCCTGGCTCACTGTGGGAAAGAGGCATGTAGGCACAGTCCAGAGTTAATGACAGTCCGCTCAGTGGCCCTTCCCACCCCCTTGTCCTGCCCTGGGCTTTTGATTATGATCTGCAGTTGGATTTCAACTGGAACAAACCCCTAGCATGAGCAGCCTAAAGTCTTTCACCCATGTCTAAGCCGCTCGCATTTCTCCCATCTGATCCTCACATTTGCTTTGTGTGCCTGGTATGGCATTAATGTCTGAGGGATGAGTCGTCACAGGGACTCACTCTTCTTTAAAAATGGAACTTGGAGAAATTCGAACAAGAGGTATGGGGTAATAAATGCCTGTGCTGGGCCAAGCATTGGAGCTTGGCATTGGGTATGCCGAGATGAGTTAGTCCACCCCCTGCCCTGTGTGTGTCCATGGCCAACTCACACGCTGTGACCGAGTGACAAATGCTGATGTGGGTGGAGAGGCTTCCCTGAGGAGGTGGCATAGGGCAGCATTCTGAAGGTTGTTGTGGATTCTGCCCAGAGGAGCAGGAAAGGAGGACCCTGTAGGGAAGGTGCATGTCGAGATTGGCGAGGTACAAGCAGTTTTCCAGGAAATGGTGACCTACTGAGGACTACTGTTCAGCCAGAGACACCTGGTAGTGACCCGTCCTCTGGCACTGCTGCTTAGCATGGTCTGGGGCCTGATTATACCAGAATCCTCTGGAGTGCTTGTTAGAAAAGTAGATTCTAGGTGTTGAGACCCTCTGCCACAGGCTTACACCTATTCCCAGCCTCATCCCTGCTTGGCCAGGGACTAAGTGACATACTGGGGCTGTGGACCTGAGAAATGCCATTGGCTGTACAGAGCAGGACTCATTGTCATCATGTCCTCCCCAAACTACACGAATAAAACTCAAAGGAAATGTATATCACGGTCACAAGTGCTCAGAACGTGACTCTGGGACTCTTGCCTTAGCCCACTGGGCTTGGCACAGTGAGAAACTGAAGTCCTCTCAATCAGCCTGATGATCTGAAAGTTTGTGATTAGCAAGGTACAGATCAGTTATTCCCAGCCTCCTTCTTGGGAAATTTGACAAGTTAATCTAGAATATCTACATCTGTGCTGTCTAATATGGCAGCCACTAGTTTACATGAGGCTATTTAAATAGAACATTGTCGTCATCACAGAAAGTTCTACTGAATAGTGCTCAAGAGAAAATAAATTCTATTCTTAAATGTGTGACTCGGGAATTTGACATTGGTTCTCCTGTGTGTGCTGAAAAGATGGGACAAATGTCAGCCCCAAACGACAAAGCTCAAGGTTTGTGTGTCAAATACCTAGACAGCCAGTCCATCTCGTTAGTCAGTTTGGTGGAGGAAAAGAAATTAAACTGGTTAGTAAACATCGTCTGTAGCAGTGATGACATTGCTAGCTTATTATATAATTTCCTTTTCAACTATTCAGTCATTTTACAAACATTTGTGGGGTACCTGTTATGTCTCGGTACCATGTCTAGACGCTGGGGATACAACGGTGACAAGACAGATGTTGCTCTTAGCTCTGTGGAGCTTATAGTCCTGTGTGGTCGAGTATTAGTCTCTCAGCTGAAACACTGAGCATTTCCAGAGTGGCTTAAAATTTCTCTCCCAGGACGTGTTTCAACTAACTGCCTGTGGCTGTCAATAAAAAGATACAGCCAAGTTCTAAAGATCCCAAATTGGGTTTCATAGTGAGCAATTCACAACTGTACCCTGAAATGTCCTAGGCTTTCTCTATGAGCCTCTGCAACCCAGACCAAGCCGGAGCCATCTGGACACGTTTAGATGAATGGAGGTGAGGGAAGAGTCCTGGCAGCAGCTTGGGAGGCCGCCCAGAGGGAACTCCTGGAGGCAGCTGGAGTAAACAAGTGCCGAGTGGCTGGTGAAATGGTTTGGCTGTAGAGGCTGATACACCCAGGCTCAAAGCTTTGAAGAGAGTAATAACAAATGGCTTTGATTTAATTACACACCACAGACTTTCTAACGGACTTTTGAGGAAGACAGCACTTCTTAGATCCAAGTCTGGCAAGAATTTGCCATAGGTGATTTTTCAGGTTATTTTACTTTGTGAGACTCAGGAAATAAACAAGGCCTTTGAAATCAATGTGTGTGTGTGTGTGTGTGTGTGTGTGTGTCTGCAACTTAATTTTCTAATTTCAAAATAACAGAATAACAAAGTTTGTGCCTGATCATAATGTATGTCTCAAATCATAGCTAAAATCCTTTTTGAGTGCCACTCATTTATTCTCAGAAAAATGTATATAGAAGCATGTTGCAAAGTGTGTTATGAGAAACACAGAGCGTCCTGGGTGGTGGGCTCTTTCAGTTCATATTTAGGAAACCATTTAAAGGACAGAGTAGCAAGGAATGTAATTGCTTATGTTGAGAGTGAGCCATTGTTTCCAAAATTGTCAATACAAATTACTCTTAAGGAACATTTCTCGGGGACTTACTATGTGTTTAGCACTGACCTGGCTGCAAGGGAGATACAAAAGACAATAATAAAAACTTGGCTTGGTCTCTACAGCTTCAGATTCTCAGAGAGAGAGGCACAAGTCAGGCCAAGTGAGTGGGAGAGAATTACCTTTATGGAGGGGATCTGAGAAGTCTTCTAGAAGGCGGGGGCCATGGAACTGTTCAGGCCCAGCGGCTTCACCTTGCACGCTGGAAATTGCCCTTAACTTACTGTCAATAATAATTATGAGAATCTCCATTGAACTTATAAAATATCGAACATGTTTGTGCAACTTTAAGAATTCAGTTGGGGCAGGTAGATATTTATTTTACAACAAAACTCAAAATTGCATTTGTTTTCATAATGAATTTGAAAAGTCCTTTTTAGGGTGAAATCTTTATCAAAAAAGTATATGACACAGGCCTGCCCTTGGGAAGCAGATGTAATAGTGACTCTGTATGCTATAGAGCCAGAGATCTTTGAAGTCTGGCTTCACTCCAGTGAGATATTAGGCAAGTTCCTGAACCTATGTGAGGCTCAGCATACTCATCTAGAAAATAGTAGTCAGAATACCTACACTATGAAATCAGTTTATGGTGAGGCTTTAATGAGATACTTTGATGAATTTCATAGTATACTGTTGGGCATGTGGTAAGTGCTTGGTTAATGTTGGCTCAGATAAGCCTGACTTCCTGATATCTCAGTCTTATCCCATCTTAACTAGCCTACCTATCATGTGGTCACTTACAACCTGGCACCAATCATGGTAAAGCAGTGTTTTTGGTAGGGAATAATTGAGACAAAAGGATTCTCCTGGAGTTGGTTTAGGTAAAAGTCTAGAGAGGGCTGGTTTAAGTAAAACTGCATGAGGAAAGATCTTGTCAAAAACATCCTCCAGGCAGCTCCATTCCATGTGACAAGGCTGGGTTCCTGTCTTTCCTATCCACTCCCAAGCTGTGCTTATCTCAATTAAGCCCTTGCCACACCGTGTTCAAATGGCCTAGCCTATTTACAGGTTGGTCTCCACTACTTGCTATGAGCTCCTTAATAATTGGAACCACAGCAGAGCCCAGTGCCTGGGAGGAAGCTGGCACTCAATAATACTTTGTAAATGGATAGATGGACAGATAGATGGGTTTCAAATCTGAACCAAAGCCCTGCGGCCAGACATCATGATCTGGATTCTCTTTCAGTTCACTTAAGTGACAGGTAGGAGGCAAACAAAGAATATTTATTCAGTATGTTACAAATTACTATTCCGGAAGAGTTAGTAGCATTTCCTTAAGTGGGGAAGCTTGTAAAACCCAGGAAATTCTAAGGCTCTGTGTTAGCTTCTTTCTGTTCAGCTTATTGCTCTGGCCCATGGAAATTCTATATTTGGGTGACCTAGAGAAATTATGATGTTCTCTGTGCTTGAGGAGGACAAGTCATCCTATCTGCCTCTCCCCCATTGTTTGTTAGACCTGAACAGGCAGGAAAGTAAGATGTTTGGGAAAGGGTAGCTCAGGTTGGGCGTTGAGTCAGAGCAGAAAAAAGAATTTCCAGGGTTGGAGAAAGTCATTAATTGATGATTCTTTAGACCAAGAAATGCCTTCGTGACCATATGTTTATGTCAGCCCATGTCAACACTTCCTGCTCTCTCTGCTTCAGGATGAACTCATCAATGGCTGGTTACTCACTAATTCACACTGTATGGTAACCAGTTACCATCATTCACTTATTCATTCACTTATTCAACAAATACAGGGGAATCTCTACGTGTAGTGTAGTAGCACAAAAGGTACCATATTAAAGGTTAAGAGCTGCCCTACTTTAAAACTGTCCTCAAGGAGCTTATAGTCCAGTAATGCAGATTAGTAGATATACATGATAAGTATAATAAAAGGTAGCAAATGAAAAGTTACAAAGAGTCACAGAACCATGGGAGACCAAGAGAATTAGATATCATTGCCACTGGAAGACCCTTATCAGTGGGGTTGAGAGGCTTTGGGAGTAAATGTTTTCAAATCCTAGAATGATCATTTACTAACTGGATGACTGTGGGCCTCGGTTTCCTGACTTGTTGGATTTTTGTGAGTGTTAAATGAAAAAAGTGTACATGGAACTCTTAGCACAGAGCCTCACACATAGGTGGCTAGTGCTTCCCAGCTCAACTCCACAGGCCAGTGCACCTGCAGAGCTTTTAAAAATCACCTGTGTCTCAGTGGCAGTCAGGGTTACTTGGTTGTAAACATGAAACTTATTTTGGCTAACATTAAACAAGCAAGAAATTTATTGGAAAGACAGAGTGCTCACAGAAGTGGGGGAAAGCTGAGGAGCCAGGCCTGGGAACAGACGAGGCAGGGTGGCGCCGGGCATCACCATGGGCAGAATGGACTTCGCGAGGCCTCACCAGAGCAATCCACTCCAATAAATGTCCATTCTTGCTTTTCTTCATCCAGAGTTCTCATTCTGGGAGAGACTGGGTTATGGGCTGAGTGTTTGTGTCCCCCTCAAATTCATATGCTGAAATTGAATCCCCAGTGTGATGGCATTTGGATTGGGGCCTTCAAGAGGTGATTAGGTCATGGGGCTTGTTCTCTTCTGCATATGAGTATACAGTGAGAAGTTAGCAGTCTACCACCTGGTAGAGGGCCCTCACCAGAACCTGACCATGATGGAACCCTGATCTCAGGCTTCCAGCCTCCAGAACCTGCAAAAAATCAATTTCTGTTGCTTATAAACCACCTGGATGTGGGACTTTTTTATAGCAGCCTGAACTAAAACAATGGCCTTGCTCGGTCTCATGCCCATGCTTGTTGGGGTCCTATGGAGATATCTTCACTAACATCCCTTCCAAGCAGTATGTGGTGCTGGGGTATTGTTTCCCAGGGAAAAATGAGGTGGTTTCTTAACTGGTAGAAAACGCTGAGCAGATTAAAAACAACAGTTATTCACAGCACAGTACCTGTCTCACACCTACATAATGGGCATCCATTCATGGGGCATGGGCATGTATATTTTTTTAAAGCTTCACAAAAATTCAGAGATGCACCAAAAGTTGAGAATTATTGCAATAGCATTAAAATGCCAAGGAGTATGATTAGCTCTTAAGATGAAGAGGGGAGATGGGTGCAAAGCTGAATAACACATATCTCCATATCTCGTCAGAAACTTGAAGTCATTGTGATAGCTGGTGTAGCAGGATTATGCTAAGAGTAACTGGAACTTCTCTCCTCCTAGTGAGGGAGATAAACGAAATACTCATATAGCCACAGGGATATGTGTGAGGTTCTGAGGGAGCCTGGGCCTTTCCTCTAGATGACTATTTTGTTCTCCATGACATCCACTGCTCCAAGGGTGTTTCAAGGCACACAGAAAATGAGTGGTCCAATAAACGAGGGTGAGGTAGCCCTCTCTGCATCAGGGGTTAGCACCCCATTGGCAGCTTCTTAGATTGCAAAGAGAAGGCCTCTAAGTCATTTCAGGGAACGCTGCACTCCCTGGTTGCAGGGTCAGCCTCTTCCACGGAAGGATTGGGCATCTGCCAGGTGACCCGTGGGAGTAACCTGCACTTTCTAAACTTTTCTGTGGAGCTGGGGAGGGTAAAGGGAGCAGCAGGCTTGGCAGTCCACCAAGCGATAGGGAATCATAGGATGTGCTTGAGCAGCTCTGGGAGGTTGCCCAGCCACGATGGCTCTGGACCTGAGGGTCTTTGAACGACAAAACATTGCTCCAGACATTTTTCTCTAGGTCCATTAATCCTGATGACAGGCTCCAAAATTGCAAAGGGATTGCCCTTTGCCAGATCACAAATATCTACGGTCTGACATTAAACAAACTGAGTTTGTCTTTTCTGTGTATAATTGGCACCCAAATATAGATAAAGAAAAAAAGAGAGAGTCAGAGAGGAAACTTTTGGCTTACTCTCCAGTTTAAAAATTACACTGTGACATCTATTGCTTTCATTATCCAAGAATGTCAGTTTGGAGCAGGCTTGCCTCTCTCTCTTTGCAGCCATCCCATCCCCTCCACAAAGCCTTTCCTACTGATCTAATCAATGTTGACTCTTCTCTGTCTACCAGGGGAGACCCTAGACAAGACTGGAGCTGAGGAGAAGGTTGTCTTTGGGCATTGCCAGTCTCTCTCTTTCTATGGCCCCTCTATCTCTTCCCTTCACCTGGTGTTCCTTCTTAGTCTCCTTCCAACTCTCAGTCAACTCACTTATTTGATAATTTATCTCAGAGCAGCTAGTATTTTATGTTAAAGATTATAGGTGCATAATTTAGGATTAAAAAATAATTCGATTACTATTTCCAGGATATTTACCTTTTTACCTCTAATTATTTTTGCTGAGGAGATACATTAGTTAGAATACTGGTTTGAGGCTGGGCATGGTGGCCCACGCCTGTAATCCCAGCACTTTGGGAGGCTAAGGTGGGCAGATCTCCTGAGGTCAGGCGTTCGAGACCAGCCTGGCCAACATGGTGAAACCCTGTCTCTACTAAAAATACAAAAATTAGCCGGGCTTGCTGGCAAGTGCCTGTAGTCCCAGCTACTAGGGAGGCTCAGGCAGGAGAATTGCTTGAACGCAGGAGGCGGAGTTTGCAGTGAGGTTGCACTCCAGCCTGGGTGACAGAGGGAGACCCTGTCTCAAAAATAATAATAATAAATAAAAAATAAATACTGGTTTGGTTCTTTTAACAAAGGTCAAGGTGGTAGTGACTTAATCGAGGTGGAGATTTATTTCTTTCCCACATATAATTCAAAGATAGGCAATGAGGACTAATGTGATAGTCCATGCTGTCCAGCACTCAGGATCTTTCTTATTGCTTTGCCATCCTAAAAATGCAGCTTCCACCTCATAGTCCTGGAAGCTGCCTCAGCTCCAGCCACCACATCCATGCTGCAACCAGAAGGAAGGGAAGGGCTGGCCTGTGCTTTTTTGTGGCCCAAACTGGAAATTGCCTTTTCTCACATTCGATTTTCTAGAACCTGTCAAAGGTTACAGGTACATCCTTGTATCTGTATGAAATGAAAGTCTTTCATTTGTATGAAATGAAGTCTTTCAATAGGTAGAATATGCCTAGGCAACACTTCTGTAGGACAGAGGATATGAAGGACTGATGAGGGTAGCAACTCTCTTCTTGCTGCCTTTCAACTCACATCCTTCAAGTGACCCACCCTGACCAAGGCCAGTGCTGTATCTTTACAAAGCATGCACCCCAACCTTCTTTCAAACGTGTCTGTCTCCTCTGTGGGCAATCTCATACAGGCATGAAGGCACTCAGAGCCTAATTTACAGACCAAGGGACAAGACTGGTGCTTTGTTACCCTGGTTTCCCACACCTAGATCCTCCTCTGAGTCCTGTTGTTTCTACTTCAGAAATATCTTCCACACCTGGCCGCTTCTCTCCCTCTGCACAACCATTGTCTTAGCGCAGGGTTTCAACATCTCAGCTCATTCTCCATTTATTGATTTCTTCAATGACTAATTACTGAACACCCACTCCAAAGCAAGTGATAACGTAGGTGCTAAAGATAGAAGGATGGTGCTTGTCCTTCCACCGCTCACATGTAACAGGGGAGACAAGACCAAAACAAAACACTCACCTAACCAGAGGGCCATGCACAGACTACTGAAACCTACTGTTTCTTCTCCAGGGCACCAATCTACCTAATTCTAATGCATTCTCTTCACTGCTCCAGAGTTATATTCCTTCTATTAAAATGCATGATTATTTCACCATTTTCTGTTTAAAATCAACTCCCACCTGCTTTCTCCACCCTTTATAATTAATATAAAGAAAGCAGGGGTGATAGTCAAGGTTTTAACAAATGATATGGCAGGAGCACCAACCAACCAGCCAAAGGGTAAGGTCCTGCCAGCGCAGATCAATTGAACCAACCCTGCAGGGAAGGTTCCTCCTTTTTTGGCCCTAAACCTACTTCCACCTCTAAACACCATAAGCTCTGGCTTCTCTGAGCTGCTTTGTATTCTCCTAACATGCCAGGTTCTTTTATGACCTTGCATTTTGCCCATGCTGTTTCTTCTAATAAGAATGTTCTTACTCTCTTAGTGGCAAGTTTTTCTTCCTCCTCCTCCTCCTCCTGTTTCTCCTTTTACCAGCTCTTCCTCTTCCTGATAGCTAATATTTCTTGTTAGCTAATATTTCTTGAATAACTCCTACATTTCAGGCACTATTCTAAACACTTTACTTAATGTAATAAATCATTCGATTCTCACAGCTATGTGATTAGAGTACTATTATTTACATTTCATAGAGGAGGAATTGAGGCACAGGGAGGTTAAATAAATTGTCCCAGGTCACCCAGCTCAAATGTCATTTTCTCTGTGAGACATTTCCAGGCACACCTGTCAGAGTTAGCTGCTTTTTGCCTTATGTTGCCATAACACGTTGTGCATATTTCTATTATTTACCACATTATATAATAAATGATCCATTTATAGATCTCTCTTCCACGATGGTAGATAATACAATCATCTTTGTGTCTCTAGGGCCTGGCACAGCACTGAGCTTATCATAGGCACACAGTGAAAGGTTATTGAATGTCAAAGGAATGAGTAAACTATAAGAAAATTCCTTCCTACTTTTGTGGTTTCCTATATCACCTTCTCATCAGTAACTTCAATAATTCTCTACAAGTGTCTTTTTCGATTTTATTTCTTTCTTTTTTTTTTGTATTTTTCTAGCCTGGAAGACCTTACCTGAAAGAAGAGGAAACAACCATCAATGTAGTATGAACCCAGGAGCTCTTAAAAGACATAATTCCTTTAAAATAAAATTTGACCAACTGGTTACCTAGAAGCTCCCTGGCCAGAATAACCCACTCTGTATTTCAGGTTTTTACTGCTATTGGGATGCAAATCTGCCTTAAATATCCAACACCATCAGCTGTTAGTATGAATATACCTTCATGGGAATGATGATTGGTAAGGAAACTTTGCCAGAGGACTCATGGAGCCACACATAGGAGCACTACATGCCCACTCTGGAGACAGGCATGGGAATGAGAAGAGTTGAGATGGGGAGAGGCAAGCGAGTTGGGGTTGGAGATACTCACGAAGCCAGAACCAGGTGACAGGAAGAAAGGTAAGCTCATCAGATTGTCTTCCTCTTCTCCCACATCCTTCCAGCATCTGAGCCTATGCCCAGCACTGCCTTTGTTAGGGTCTTTAGAGCAGGAAAAGAAGAGCTGGCCACTGTCAACTTTTATTAATAAATGATCTAAAATCTCAACATGGCTTTCTTCCTGACTTTGGCAGTCTCTCTCTCGGCTATATAATATTTAAAATGGGAAGCCAACAAGAATACTGTGTTTTCCCATAATAAGGTGTAAAAGAGATAATCTGGAGTCCTCATGAACGATTAGAGGCTCCTCCAAAGTGATGTTCAATGCTGTGCTCGGGACCGCCATCCCCTCAGAGTGCCTGGCACAGGCAGGCATTGGCTTTGATTACTTCAGACAAGCCATCCTCAAGACCAACAAGCAAGAAAGTGAGAAATGATGTAGACTTGATGTGAATTTTAAGAGGACGTACACACACACATTCCTTCAAGTAAAATTGAAGTCACTATGAAATTATAATTTTGCATATGCATATTTAACTTATAAATCACAACTCTTCTTCTTCTTCTTCTTCTTTTTTTTTTTTTTTGAAACAGAGTCTCACTCTGTCACCCAGACTGGAATTCAGTGGCGCAAACTCGGCTCACTGCAGCCCCCACCTCCCAGGTTCAAGCTATCCTCATGCCTCAGCCTGCCGAGTAGCTGGAACTATCGACTTGCACCACTACTTTTTTATAATCTTTGTAATGATCATCTTACACGACTAAAGAGTCCATCTAGAAGTTGCACTATAACTGAATCAGATATTCCTTTATGGTTGAACACTTAGGCTCTCTAAAACATTTTTATAATTATAATTAACTATACAAATTTTTGACATTATGCAATGAAAAATTTCAAATAGAGAAAATATAATGATGAACCCCCCAAAACTCATTACCTACATTTAACAATAGTTAACATTTATAATTTTTGTACTTATTTTTGCCAAGGTGTTTAAAAATATATTACAGATATCACAATATGTCACCACCAAGTACTCCAGTTTGCATCACTAAACAATAAGGGCATTTAATGCCAACATCAATATCAGTTCTAACAAAGTTAGTATTTATTCCTTAATATCACCTAATACCTGGCCAATATTAGAAGTTGCCAGTAGTCTCTGCAAAGGTCTTCTTACCATTTTTGCTCAAATCTAAACTCAAACAAGGTGCATGAATTGCATTTTGCTATCGTGGCTCTTGAGTCTCTTTTAACTTAGAATCCTCCCTCTGTCCCCAGTCTTTTTCCCGTCCACTGACTTGAGGAAACTGGGTCAGTTTTCAATTAGACTTTTCTGCCTTCTGGATTGCTTCCTGGAGACATTATTAAACATATTCTCCTAATCCTTGCGTTTAAATTGACACTTGAATCTTAATCACGTTTTTGGTAAAAACACTTTCTAGGGGACTGTATTTCATATTGCATCAGAATGCACCTAATATAAAATTGTTCTACCAAATATGACGATAAGATTACTTCATGAGGAACTTTAAATAGTGACACCCTCATCTGTCAATTTTAAAGTTGTATTTATTTTCCCGTTTAGGTTAGCAAATAATCAATTGAGGTAATGTTTTAGCATCCTGCAATTATCCAGCTACCATTCAGTCTTTTCCCTAATGATTTTAGCATCATTACTGGATATCGCCTAAATCAAATATCTCTTAAGGGGTTTTAAAATGTCAGTTTCTATTTCTATCACTTCTATATTTATTTGATGAAATTTTATTGAGATTCTTTTTCTTTCTATATTTATTAATGAGATTATTTTCAAAAGAAGAGCTTTCTTTTATTAACTAGGACTATTTAGTGACCCTGAATTTTAGGTAATATTGCTGTGTAGGAAACCATCTCAGACTTAATGGTGTAAAATAAGAATTTTATTATGTTTGTGGATTCTGTGGGTGAGGAATTCAGACAGGGCACAATGGGGATCTGTTCTGTGATGTCTGGGCCTCAGCTGGAAAGACTCAAGGGCTACAGTGACTCAACAACTGGACACTTGAATGATCTGGAGGCTCCTTCATGCATAGTCTCTCTTGGGCCAGAATGATTTGAACACTGAGCTCAGCTGAGACTGCTAACCAGAGCTCCTACATGTGGACTATCCGTGTGGCTTGGGCTTCCTCACAGCATGGTGGCCTCAGGGGAATTAGACTTTTTTATGTAGAAGCTCAGAACTCCAGAATGAATATCCCAGCAGACATGACAGAAGCTGAATTGCCTTTTATGACCTATCCTCAAAAATCACAAAGAATTACTCTCATCGTAGTCTGTTTGTTACTAGTCAAAACCATCACCAGACTGCCCAGATTCAAGAGGAGGTGACATAGAGCCCACTTCTTGATGGTAGGGTAGAACAGTCACACTGTAAAAGAGCATGTGGGATGGGGAACACTGTGGCCATCTCTGGAAGGTGCAGTCTGCCACATCCTGAAAGGCAGTTCCTACATAACAGGAAAATAAATGTCTGATTCTCTCCATTTAACTGTCAATATTCAGATTAAGAAACCAGTGAAGTAGATACCCTGAATTGTAACAGATTAGGGTGTTTCTCTGAGAGGTGAGTGTGAGGCTTTCTCACTTTTGACTAACATTAGTAACATATTGATTTTTAAAAAATATTTAATGTGCTTCAATTTATTCTTTTTAATACACAGATTGTCCCAACTTTGGCTCATGGGAGCCATTGCAAGCTGGCTTCCATGTCTTTTTGATAATATGTCATTAACCTTTGATAGCTTCATTGCTTTCTGGCATAACAACATGAGTCAGGCTCATGTATATTCCCTGCTCTATTCCTGGAATTAGCCATTGCACCTAGGAAGCCCTTCCTATTGATATTTAGAATATTGATATTTAGAATGATATTTAGAAACCAAATCTGAATACTAAGGATGTTCATTAGTACATGGGAGGCTTGGCTTCCATAGCTTTTCCATGGACAGAGCAAAGACAGAGCTTTAAGTTCTTTCTTAAAAAATGTATGTGTATATATATATGTGTGTGTGTGTGTGTGTCTTTATAATTCTAAATGTATACTAATATTTATAATTCAAATTTAAATATTATAGGATTTTTACCTAATATATTTGATTTTATAATTTTATGTCTCTTCTTACATTAATTACAATATAAATCTTACACTATAAAACTATCATAGACACAAATAGTTTCAAAATGACAATGCTAATATTACTTCTAACAATGCCAAACAATACAAATTAATATTCCTTTGAAGTTTTTTATTGTTGTTATCCTTGTTTTTTTGGTCTGTCCTTAAGATAAATCACACTAAGCTTGTATAGTAGATGAACTATGTTCAAAGCATACTCAGATAAATTTTGCTTTCTCATGATGCCTTTATTCCATTCTTCTCATCCTTTAGGTAACCATTTTTATTAGATCTTGATTTAGGCTTCCAGCATTTCTTTTTACAAATATAAGAAATTATTATGTACCTGTATAAACATGTGGATTTATACTCATACTTTCACCTCTCCTTACACAAAAATAGCATATTATTTTTGTTTTTCTGCATCTTGCTTTTTTCACCTAAGAATATATCCTAAAAAGCACTCCACAAAATTTTTTCTCATCTTTTTTGTGGTTACGTATACTCCATTGTGTGGGTTTATGATAGTTTAATCAGTTCCCTGATGATAGAGAGTCAGTCGATTCCAATCCTTTTATCACACATGTTATTCTATATTAGAGCTACTGTAACTTTGGAATAGATTATCAGAGCTAGGAATGCCAGATCCAAGGTCCATGCATGTGTAATTTTGCTTGACGTTGTCAATTCTCTCCATGCGGTCTCTGCTACTTCCTGCATTCCTAGGAGCAATGAAGGAGATGCTGATTTCTCATAGTTTTGTCATCAAAACCTGTTATCAAACTTTGGGGCTTTTACCAATCTGATAGGTGAGAAATGGTATCTTGGTGTACTATCAGTTTGCATTTCTCTAATTATAAGTGTGCTTGAGCAACTTTAATATGTTTAAAGACCATTTTATTTCATTTTATGAGTCCTGTCTGTTCATGTCTTTGGCTAATTCTTCTGTTAGGTTGTGGGTCCTTTTTTCAATATCTGGGAATGCTGTTTTGCCATGCATTTTTTTCCTTTTGATGTTGTTGAATTTATCAATATTTCCTTTTATTAAAGATGTAGATTTTTCTCATTCTCAGGTTATGGAAATTTGTGCATATTTCTCCACTATTTATACTGATAAGGAGTTTGACTATCCCCCTATAGATGAAAAAACATTCCCTATTATAAATAACATGCTTATAAACATCATTTTTCATAACGTTTTTCTTTAATCCTATTTTTCATATTGTTTCCTTAGGATAGAGGCCAGTAATGAAATTTCTTGGTCAAAGGGTAAAAAACATTTTCAAGATCTTGATACATAATGCCAAATAATCAAAAAGTTTTAACACCCTAGTAGGTTTAATGAACACATTCTAAGCCTCGAATATTGACAAAATGTCAAATCTGCTTGTCAGTTTTCATAGAGCATGCCGTGTAATTATATAGAAATTCCCTGAGGAGTACACGTGAAACCAGAATGTCCCTATACATTACCAGCCACGATTTAATCCTAAATTGTTGTTGACTCATTTCCCTTCATACTACTAAGTTCTTGTGTGAAAGCCTCCCCAGTTATTTGGGGGTTCACCAAGTGTCCTCTGAGGTGCAAGGGTTCTTCCTCTCTAGCTCCCTTGTACATGTCCATTGCCCGTGTGTCCCTGGAGAGGTACCTTATCATTGCCACTGGGGCAGATGTCCTCCATGGGATTAATATCTGAAAGAGCAGAGGAACTGAAAACAAAACCCAAACAAGCTGCTGCATTTAAAACTCTGTCAGATCTGGAGACAGGAGCAGCATAACAGACAGTGCCACTCTGAAGGGAGAAGACATCCATCTTCACCTCACCTCCAACCATTTCCCAGCATTGGTCCTGAGGGGTCCACCACTTTAGACAGGAGTGCCCAGTGCAGGAGCATTCAGGCCCAGAAGGGCACTTGGGAATGAGTTTGGGGGGACAAGAGGATCTGACCTATGTATGTGGATGCGATAGGCCAGTGAAACTTGAGTTATTACTATGACTGTGACATTATTCATACCCACTACCCACAGACTAGCCTAGAAACATTTGGTTTCAGTATTTCATTCAACAGAAGTTTGTTTTCTGTTTGTTTTTAAGCACTTACTATGTCAGTTGCTGAATATAGACTTACATTGAACCAAATCTGCTTCCATATAAGCTACCCTTGGTGCTCCTAGCTCTGCCCTGCCCCCCACAGCCTCTCTGAAAAGTTTTTGGTAAAAATCCCTGTATCCGTCAGATTCCTTTATTGCAAAATGACAGAAACCCATTTGAAATTGGATTAAGCAAAAGTGGATATGTACTGGCTCATTTAACCGGAAGGTCAGGGAGCAGAGGTAGGGAGGGTTTCAGGTCCAGCTGGATCAAATAATGTCTTCAGTTCTAACCCTCCCCACCCAACTCTTCATTTAGGTTTTCTCTGTATTAATTTTATTCTCAGGAAGAATCTTGCATCAAGATGACAAAAATGGCCCTTGGCAGCTCAAGGACAGAGCCCTTGCTTCCTAGAATCTATGTGTTTTTCTGAACTCTGATTGATCTTGCTTGGTATTATATGCTTACTCCTAACTAGTCACTGTGTGCAGCAATTAGGTACTCTAATCGGCTCTCCTGGGCACATGCCCACCTCATGATAGTGTCCTGTGATTAACAGTCTGTTTGGAGCTTCGCAAACATTTTGACCTCTGTCCCTGCCTTAAAAGTACCAGCTTTCCAGGATCCTGTCCTTGGTAAGCATGGATTCTGTAGACATACTGTCTTGCCTTAAGTTTCAGCTCCATTACTTCCTAACTGTGTGACCTTGGGGAAGTTATTCTGAGCCTTAATTTTCTCATCTGCAAAAGTAGGATAATAATGGTATCTACCTCATAGTGTTATTGTGGAGTTTACCTGAGGAAACATGCAGAGAACACTTAGTGTCTGACACATAGTGCTACATAAGTGTTAAAACATTATTATTATTACCATACCTCCAAGGCCAGCAAAACTTGGCCAAAAACTTAAACTCCATGTGTTTGAAAGAAAATTCAAAAGAAAAAAAAGCAGAGTAGTTCATACTAGTATATAAGCCCTTAAAAATGTCTTATTTAGAGAGAACATACTGGAGCCAATTTTACCAGCAGTTCCACAAGGAATTTATCATTGCTGAACAGTTTAAGATCATTAGATAAACTATGTCCTAGTCAGAAAGTGGGGGTTTTATACTTCAGAAAGGATCCCTTCTTATTAAGCAAAGATGAATGGCATTTTCTGCATTTGCAGAAGTATAGATCAGCATTCTAAAAGACCTTGCATGCATCTAGCCCTCATCCTGATTAGTCACGGCAGTTAAAAATCTGAGGAAGACAAGCACCCTTTGTGGACTTTCACATTATAGCTCTTTCTCTTGAAGTTTGGTACAACTGTATCAGCTTTGAAATATATAAATCCAATTAAAGTGTGTTTGGCTTTTTAGAAAGCAAAGGGGAGATTAGGCCCCTGAGAGCAGCTTTGTCATTTTATGTTTTTTACCAAACCACTTGACTTTTTGCCACCTCACCTCCTTTCTAGAGATTAAGTCGTAGGTCAAGGTGGTGGCTGATCTACAACACAGGTTAAAACCCCAGCTTGAGTTGGAAAGCAAGCTAACTTGGTAACAACCCACATAGACATAGGAATGTGCACCTAGCAAAGACAATTTCTCCAAAGATGTGTTTCAGGAATGAGAAGTTCTTTTTTTTTTTTTTTGAGACGGAGTCTCACTCTGTTGCCAGTCTGGAGTGCAGTGGTGCGATCTCGGTTCACTGCAACCTCTGTCTCCTGGGTTCCAGTGATTCTCCTGCCTTAGCCTCCTGAGTAGCTGGGACTACAGGCATGTGCCACCATGCCTGGCTAATTTTTGTAATTTTAGTAGAGATGGTGTATTAGTCTATTTTCATGCTGCTGATAAAGACATACCTGAGACTGGGCCATTTACAAAAGAGAGAGATTTATTGGACTTACAATTCCACATGGCTGGGGAGACTTTACAATCATGGCGAGAGGCAAGGAGGAGCAAGGTCACATCTTATTTGGGTGGTAGCAGGCAAAGTCAGAGATTGTGCAGAGAGACTCCCATTTTTAAAACCATAACATCTCAAATGGTATTTCTAGTTCTAGATCCCTAAGGAATCGCCACACTGACTTCCACAATGGTTGAACTAGTTTACAGTCTCACCAACAGTGTAAAAGTGTTCCTATTTCTCCACATCCTCTCCAACACCTGTTGTTTCCTGACTTTTTAATGATCGCCATTCTAACTTGTGTGAGATGAGATCCCAAAGGATTATAAATCATGCTGCTATAAAGACACATGCACATGTACGTTTATTGCGGCACTATTCATAATAGCAAAGAATTGGAACCAACCCAAATGTCCATCAATGATAGACTGGATTAAGAAAATGTGGCGCATATACACCATGGAATACTATGCAGCCATAAAAAATGATGAGTTCATGTCCTTTGTAGGGACATGGATGAAGCTGGAAACCATCATTCTCAGCAAACTATCGCAAGGACAAAAAACCAAACACCGCATGTTCTCACTCATAGGTGGGAATTGAACAATGAGAACACTTGGACACAGGAAGGGGAACATCACACACCAGGGCCTGTTGTGGGGTGAGGGGAGCAGGGAGGGATAGCATTAGGAGATATACCTAATGTAAATGACGTGTTAATGGGTGCAGCACACCAACATGGCACATGTATACATATGCAACAAACCTGCACGTTGTGCACATGTACCCTAGAAATTAAAGTATAATAAATATATATATATATATAAACCATAACATCTCATAAGACCCATTCACTATCACAAGAGCAGCCCAGGGAAGACCCACCTCATGATTCAATCATCTCCCACCAGGCCCCACCCACAACAAGTGGGAATTATGGGTGCTACAAGATGAGATTTGGGTGGGGACACAGAGCCAAACCATGTCAGACAGGGTTTCACCATGTTGGCCAGGCTGGTCTCAAACTCCTGACCTCAGGTGATCTGCCTGCTTCAGCCTCCCAAAGTGCTGGGATTACAGGTGTGAGGCACCACACCTGGACAGAAATGAGTAGTTCTTGATAGCATTGGAGGTAGCCAGCTCAGTGTAACTGTTCATTTCTGTCTTCTGAAATAAAAGCATGAGAAATGTCCATATTCAAACCAGAAACCGAGTATGTTTCCTTTGGTAACATCCCCGAAAACCAGACTTTCACACACCTGACCACACCACACATCTGTCCTTGAATTTCCACTAAGGTATATCAGTAACAATAACCTGAAAACATTTTCTAAGGAGTGCATTAGAAAATAAGTACTTATCACTTCATGTGAGTCTATTGTGTGAGCAGCCTAATCTCAGCTGCCCAGTATCTTGTACTGTAATCAGTAACTGACCATGAAGAGAGAGATGGAGGAGTCCTGACTGTCTGAGCCCTAAACTGTTTGTCCTCTTGGCCCGGGCACCAGATGTGTGAGTGAGCAAGCCTCAAGGGGATTCTAGTCCCCAACCCTTGAACCACAGCAGTCCATTCTGAGTTGGAGCAGAGATGAGCTGTCTCTTCCAAGGTCGTGAACAAAATGAAGTTTGTTGTTATTTTAATGTTAAAATAACAAAAGTAACAAAATAACAAAATTTATTTTGTTCACAAATTGGTGGTGGTTTGCTACCTAGCAATAGACAGTAGGAACAATAAAGATAAAAATACCTGCTTTACTTACAATAAGGTTGTTATGAAACAATGAGAGAATGTGTATAAAAATGCTTTGTAAATTTTAAAATGTTATACAAACAGAAATAGTTATTATAGGAGGACTCGAGTAAAACCCAAGCACATCTATGTATATATGACAATTTCCCAGCTACTTCGCACGTAGCAGAGTGATTACTAGAGCTGCTGACCCTGACTGGGGGCTTCGCAGAGGCTCCTGATGTAGTGAAAAATGAAGATGGGTCAGAACAGATTCATAAAAATTATGGTCTATTTTAAACATCATATAACGAATAAATTAATATTTTATTTTAAAAGTATAGTTGGATAATGCACAACATAGCCCAAGGATTTATTAAAAAAAAAAAAAAAAATCCCTGGTGATGCCCAGGTGACACAGCTTAATGATCAGACACATACTTTTAAGGTTGTATGAGTAACATCTTGTTCCATCAGTTTCTCTGTGACTGTATAAGCTCATTTGGAAATAACATCCAAAGTCTACGTTTGAGATGAAAGTGAAAAGTTGTGAAAGTGAGTCCTGGCTTGTTGGGCCAGGCCTGTGATAGCACTGAGCTGGATGCTCTAGTCTGCTGCACCGAGTTCCAATGCCTGATCCTCTGACATCGGGTGGCTGCATGGCCCTCAGGAGGAGACCTTCTGTGAAGCAACACCTGCAGCCTTTCGGGCTCTGGGCTTCCTCACCCACCCTCAAACCCAAGAGAGCTGCCCTGCGCTGCTCAGTGTCTAGAGAGCTAAAGAGCTTTTTCCCCTCTTGTCTTTTTCCTTTCCTAGCCTTACTGCTAGCAGGTCTCAAGAGTTCCATTATAAGCCATTGTTTTCTTTGTTCAGAGCCTTTTAGTCTCTCCTACTGTAAATAACAACAGCGACTAGAACAATTAACATTTGTGCAGTTGTGCACATGTACCCTAAAACTTAAAGTATAATAATAAAAAAGCAGCAACAATAAAGTATAAAAGACAAGTCAGCCAGCTTTAACAAAAAAAAAAAACATTTGTGCAGTGAATTGCAGTTTGCAGAGCACTTTCACAGACATTCTCTTAACTGAGACTCACATCAAATAAGTCATTATTATTCTAATGTAGTTATTATTATGATTTCAAATTTACAAGCAAGGAATGAGGCTCTGAGAGGTGAAGTGCCTTGTCTGAGATCGAATAACCCGTCAGTGGAGAAGCCTGGAGAGAATGCAGGTGTTCTGAGTCTCACCTTATATTCCGTCCATTCTGTCAGCTGCGCTTCTGTGGGTAGACAGAGCGGCACCTCTGCTTCATACACAAACAATTATGGTGATGACTGTTGTCATTGTTCACCAACTTGGGCTCACTCAGTGTACCTTCATTTTCTTTTCCATGACAATAATTTTGTATTTCCAGAATAGGATTATGCAATGGAAACTTCCGGGGAATTAGATACTTTAAAACTCACTTTACCCATTAGTTTCTATTTTTTATGTTTGAAATATAATAATAATCTAACATTTACTGTAATTATAACAATAAACAACAAAAGTTTATGGTGTTTAACAGTTTGGTATTTAGCAGTTTACAAGGTACTTTAACATACATTAATTCATTTGGTTTTCACAACTGCCCAGTAAAGTTAATCGAAATAGTATGCCTATTCTTTTTTAGAGGAATAAGAGGGTAAATGCCTAGTTCACATTCTCTCAACAAATAAAAGTTGTCCTATGATTTGTATTCAAGGTTTTGGCCTTCCTCTGCACCTTTTTCAGTACCTCCAGCATAGGGTAACTTGGAGTGAGAGAGGGAGGGTTGAATTTGAATTCAGCCTCTGACCATTATTCTGTGTCCTGGGGCAGTGCTTCTGAAACTTGAGCACTCACAGGAACCTCCTGGAGAGCTGAATCCTGGGCCCTGTCACCCAGATTCAGTCGGCCCAGGGTGAGGCCTGGGCATTTTCATTTCTAACAAGCTTCTGGTTTATATTGCTATTTCCAGCCTGTGGAAATACACTTTGAGTAGTTCTGACAGAGAGAAGATGATGCATCTCTCAAAGCCTCAGCATCATCATCTCTAAGGGGGTTAATAGTGCTACCTGCCTCACAGGGTAATAACGAAATAATGTGCATAAAGGCCTTTCTAAACGACCACAGGCTACTAACGTTATTATCCACTGCTTACGACGCAAAATGCAAAATACACTTGAAAGTTGAAAGATCACATCAAAAACTTTCACAGCTCTCAGGGGTGCTATTCACATCATATTCTATGCACTGTTGCTCAGAGCTGTGCAACATGATGGTATTGGCTAAATGAGAACCACGATACTCATCTTATTATTATGAATTTCTAGTGTGGGATTCCACTCTAAATTCAATCCAAGCTAAGGATCCCTACCTCCCCAGGGAGAAGGGGTATATCAGCACAGCATTCATCTTATTGTTATGAATTTCTAGTGTGGGATTCCACTCTGAATCCAATCCCCAGAAAGAAGGCGTTGATCAGCACAGCTGGTAGTGCCTATGTGGCTGCTTCAGTGTCCTAGGAGAGGAATTACACCTTCCTGCATGTGAGAGGGGGGCACTCACAGGGATGGGCAGGAAGAGGGGAAAGAAAGGCACTCTGAGCTTCCCATCCTTACCCACTGCCACTTCCCATCCTTACCCAATTGCCATTGTGAGCTTCCCTTTTCATACGAGCCTTGGCCAAGCAGCCAGACTAAGTGCAGATTTTTTGTTTCTCTTACTTTCTGTAGTCCAGGGCTTACTGGGAGACTTGAGGGTGCCAAGAAGTGGTCAATGAGAGGGAAAAGGAGCCACAGCAAAGGGCCCCTCAAACCGCATGTTGGTTAATCAGCCTCTGAGTGAGAGAAAATGAGCCCCACAGGGATCCATTTATTCTTGAGCGTTGCAGTCTGACAGTGTTGGATCTAAGTCCCAGCTCTGTCATTTATTAGTTCCAAGGACTTAATGTGAGTTGTTTTGCCCCCCTTGAACTGAAGTTTCTTTACTGTAAAAGAAGATGAATAATATCCCACTACCCAGTGCCCTCAGTAAATGACAGCTCTTCTTATTATTATTAATGTTCATTCAACAAGGATTTACTGTACATGCTCTATGTGCCAAACAATATATTAGGCACTGGCCATACAGAAATAAACACAACATTGTGCCTGTCCTGGAGAAGTCTACAGTCCAGTGTGGGAGACGCAATTAAGCACGACACAGGTCGCAGGTGTTATTGTCAATACAAGTACAAGGTACAGTACAAAGGAGGGAAATTGGCAGAGGGCAACAGGATTGTGCTCCTTTGGAACTAGTGGCCTTCTGATTTCTCATTTCTGTCCTTCCGTTTACCCTCCCACATCTCAGGAGGAAAATCCAGAAATGCACAGTTTAAATGATAGCTCAGAATAATCATCCTAGGTCAATATTCCTGAGCATCCCAGATCTGCTGCCTGACTGAGGCCTTGCCAGCTGAAAACAGCATCCAACAGCGGTGAACTTAGACTATCCTCTCAGCATCCCCCATCCATGCAAGGCATCTCATTCAGGTTTGGAAAGTTACAGCCTGACACAGCCCTGGAGGTTTGTTTGACTCTTTTTTTTCTTTTCAAATGTTTCGTTTCTTTCCCTTTAGGATCTGTGCCCTAGTTGTTCTGGGAAACTTGTGACCTCTCTGTGTTTTTAATTAGAAGATGTCATTTTTCCATGGCAACCTATCTTGATGTCCCAAATAGAGAAACTGTAAAATCAGTTTCCCTATGAAGGGCCAAGCAGTTGGAATGGGAGGCTGCCCAACGAGTGCTGGTGCCCAGGCCTGGTGGCTCCACCCCTGGGAAGGGTCCCCTAAGCAGAAGAACACCACCAGGGTCTCCTGCTAATGTAGACCTGCACCATAGTAGCCTCAGCTGGAACCCTCTTGGCCTGAGTCCGTAACACCCAGTTCTTGATGGTTGTTTGGGAGAATCTGCGCTTTCTGACTGGCATGGGAACAAACCATGTGAGCCATGAACTATGGTGTCTCCAGGGCCAATAGCCCATAGGTAATAACTTACGGAAGCCAGAAAAACATTGATGGGAAGCAGTTGAAACCAGCCCAAACTCCATGGTGACCAAATTTGAACTGACCTTCTCTCCCCAGCACCTCACCTCCTAAAGGAATGAGTAGCTTCAGGAAATGATGAAGGAAATAAAGAAATTACGTCCACTCTTTGCAAGTTAGCAATAAGGAAACAGTAGTTAAATCATTGGGCAAAAAGTGGTTGGTTTCTAAAATAACGCCCTAAATTTTGTAATTCTGGTTTTTTTCTTTTATTTTTTAAAGGATCATTTGCATTCAGAAAGGCAGACCTAAAGATAAATGAAAGTCATCCTGACCACAGAGATTATATTGATCATTTTTAAGTTAAATGGTAAAATGATATGCTGAATCCTTCCACTACACTGATCAAAATGGAAGGGCGTCACAAGGAAACAAAGGGATCCCCTCATTCTGTGTGTACCCTGTCGAAAACCCACAAGGTGCTAGGCTCCAATAACAACAGCTAACTCTTGTTGACTGCTTATTATTTCCAGGAATTGTTCAAGTGATTTATATCTATTCATTACACACTCATCACAATTATAACAGCAGTAGTTTTCTCTGCTTGTTACATGCCAAGAGCAGTTCTAACTACTTTCATGTGTAATTAATTTCATATTCACTATCATCTTCCTAATTTGCAGATCAGGAAACAGGCATAGAGGGTTGGATAACGTTCTCAAGGTCACAGTCTGGAGATGAAACCAGGCAGTATTGGCTCCAGAGTCTGTGCCTGTAGCCTCTGTAAGTCCTACTTCTTCCTTCTTCATGTAAGAAAGTTTCTGGAATTAGGGAAACATATTTGACATGCTAAGTGCATTCCCATCTCAGGACCTTTCGCTGGCCGTTCCCGTTGCTGGAGTGCGCTTTCCTAGGTCTCGGCTTGCCTGGCTCCTTGTCATCATTCGTGTCTTGGCTCACTCATGCTTCTTGGAAATGCTTTCTCTGACCCCAAGTCAAAGCAGCCCTCTCTACTGGAAGCCCCAGCCTCTTCGGCCCATTTTTTAAAATTTTAGTTCCTTTGGAGTGCCTTTCACTGCCAGAAATTGCCCTGTTTCTTTATTTATTCTCCCCCTACTGACTAGAATGTAAGTTCCATGACTGGTGTATGTGTTCTACATCAGATAATGCCTGGCACAGAGTTCAGTGTTGTATTAGTCCATTTTCTCACTGCTGATAAAGGCATACCCAAGACTGGGAAGAAAAATAGGTTTAGTTGGACTTACAGTTCCACATGGCTGGGGAGGCCTCAGAATTATGGCAGGAGGCCAAAGGCACTTCTTACACGGTGGCAGCAAGAGAAAATGAGGAAGATGCAAAAGCAGAAACCCCTGATAAAACCATCAGATCTTGTGAGACTTATTCACTACCACGAGAACAGTATGGGGGAAACAGCCCTCATGATTCAAATTATCTCCCACTTGGTCCCTCCACAACAGGTAGGAACTACAGGATTACAATTCAAGATGAAGTTTGGGTGAGTACATAGAGCCAAACTATATCAGGTGCTCGATAAATACTTGTTGAATGAACAAATGGAGCCTATTAGTAATGATTTTGTCTTGAGCACCAGTTATAATGATGATAACACAGCAGCAGCACCAATAGTACTAATTGGTACTAACTATTAAGTGTTTATTATAAACCACATATTGTGCTAAATATGTGAAGTAGACACTGTTATTGCCCCCATTTTGCAGAGGATGAAACTAAGACTTAGAGCAGGTACATGTTGCTGGTGTCATCATGAAGCCAAGAAACCCTCAAGAACATATGTATATGCCTAAAGTGTAGAGGATGAATTTACTGGTATTGAAGCAAAGGCCGCAGGCAATCCCTGCACACCACGGTGAGCCTCTGTGCCTCCTGGGGCTTCCATTTCCCTCTCAGAGGTAAGCAAGTGAAAACAACTAGCACCCGTGACTAGTGGGCAGTTGGAACTCAATAAATATATCTTTCCTTCCTCCATTCCTTGGTGCAACTCATCCAGTATTTATCCTGTCAAAACGTCCTGTGATCTCTGAATGTTTGAATTCCATAGCCTCAAATTATGCCCCAAACTATAGGTCACCTGTGGCCAGATGGCTCAGTCTTTGGTGTCATTAGAGAAAGGATGACTGAAAAGTAAGAGGGAAAAGCAAAGATCAGGACAAAGATTTCAAGGAGGGAAATAGAAACAGAGTGTGTGGGAGGAGAGGATGTCGCAAGAAGCAAGAAGGATATAGCAGGAAGAGCCTCAGCTGAGGAAAAAACAGTGCTGTCCACAGAGGTCATGGAGGACTCCACGTGGAAGGGAGTGCCTGGGAAGGGTGTGGCATTAACTGGCTGATGTTGCTGCAAGCCTGCAGGGCTCTTGTCCTCGATGGGACACTTAGGAGCAGATCAGGGACTTGAGTACAGTGCATCCAGCAGAGCAGTGGCCCAGCTGCACCTGGCAGGAGAGCCCTGCCCTGGAGCACCAAGGAGCACAAGGGTGAGGAGGCTGCGGAGCCCTGGTCAGGAGCCGGGGCGCCCAGTATTGGTGTCTGGTCCTGCCCTCATGGCCCTGACGCCACACTCAGCTGCTTTTCAGCTCAGGGAACACCTGTCAGGCCCCTCTATTTCAGGAGACTTTCCTGGGTGATGAAAGTGTGAAGTAATAGCCAGCATTGGAGGTCGGTGGGCTAATCAGGTTTGAGGGTTTACTTATTTCACAGAATGACTGTGGTAAATGCACAGATTTCTGTTTTCTATAGGACGGAGATATGGAGAAAACTAAGCATCCCTTATGAAGCGCAGGTCCCTTCTCCCTTCAGGCACAGAACACTTGAGACAGCCTACGTTCTTGCGAAGCACCGCCATGGGAGGGTGAATGGCACACATAGCAGAGGGTCTGTACAGGTCAGTGGTGAAGGGCCCTCCCAAGGGCTCTGCTGCAGCGGGCTTCAGTCTGCACTTTGACAAGATCTCCATCTCAGGTAATCCCTGTGCACATTCAAGTCTGAGAAGCGCTGAGCTAAAACATTACCACTTTTCAAAAGCACTTTTTGAAACCCCAGGCAGAAAAGTCCTCAGATTTTCACTCACGTACACACAGAGACTCTCCACGTGCTTGATAACCATCATTCAGTCATGCTTGGGGTTCTCATGAAGGAGAATACATCTAATTATGCTCAGGCTAAACTTCAGTGTTCCCTAAAATCCTAATCTCAATCTTTCTCTCTTTACTTCTTCTTTTGAATTTAATTTAATGTTTAATTTTTGTGGGTCCATAGCAGGACTATTCTCTTTACTTCTATCTCTTCCTCTTTTGAGATGTTGGAGACTCTCTCACTCCAGGAGTTCTCAATCCTGGGTAAGTTAAGAGAATAGAGCAGTTAGAGGTATAGGCTTTGGAATCAGAAAATCTGGGTTTTAGTCTTGGCTCTGTTTCCTCTTGGCTGTATGAAGGTAAGAAACTCATACTCTCTGGCCTTAGTCTTCTCACATGTGGAATGAAGCTAGTAGAAACACCTACTTCATGAGGTTATAGTGAGAATTCAATTAAAAAGGTACACAAAGTGCTTTCACGATGTAAGCATCCAATAGCTGGCCACTGTTGCTGTCATGAAGATGGTGCAAGACCTCAACGCTGTCGCCTTGCTCTTTCATCCCAGGAGTATGTGCTGCCTTACTCATCTGTCGGTGACTCATCATGTGTCCTTGGAAACCCAACTTAACAACCAATTAATCTTCTAACAATGCACACTATGACGGGAGACATTTATTGGTTAATCTGGATGAAACATATTAATGAAATTTTATGGCCATCCCCGATGTAAAAGATTTTTTAAAGACTCATTTCAAATTTCTCATGTTGAGCTGATTTAGGATTTTATTTTATATTTATTTACAAGAGTATTTACTTTGTGGCAGTCAGTGGGTGAGACACTGGGCTTGCAAAGGTGAGCAAGATATGGTCCTTATTCTCAGGCAGAACACAGGGTAATGGGGAACAGACATATAGACAAGGAACTGGAATAGCTTAGAACATTTGTGCTGGTGGAAGCATGACAAGTTTGCAGGGCAGACATAGGAGGGGGCCTAAGTCAGAACTGGGGAATAGGCAGGGAAGGGGGTTTTTGAAGACGGAACTAAATTTTAAGGTAGGACAGACAAAAAGGAAAAGAAAGTGTGTCTGGAAAGAGGGAATAGAGGCATAAAGAGAGAAAGAGAGAGGAGAGAGAGAGAGAGAGGGAGTGTGTATGTGTGTGTGTGTAACTTACAATAATGTGGTTTTGCTGGTTAGTGGATGAAAGACAGAAGTCACATCATAAAGGGGTTTAGATTTCACACACAAGAGTTCAGTCTGTAGCCAGTGAGTGGCTACTGGAAACTTTAAGCCCGGGGAGTTGTGGGGTGAAATTTGAGTTTCTGCAGGATCCTTCCAGGGATTGTGTGAGAAATGGAGAGTGGAGTGGACTGGAGACAGCTATAGCAGAGAATGGAGAAAGAGAACGGGAGGGGAGAAACAAGGCAGAACAGAGGGATAGTCACAAGACAGAAATGAATCAGCCTCGGTGATTGCTGGATATGGAGGTAAGAGAAAGTAAAGTGTTAAGGATGATTCTTGGTGTGTCAGAGAGGCCCAGCAAGCAGCTGATTGTGTGAGTGCAGCAGATTCTGATCTTTGCTTCCACAACAACTGTTATACTCTGAATGTTTGTGCCCCTACCCCCTCCCAAATTATATGTTGATATCTTACCCCCAAGGTAATGGTATTAGGGGTGGGGCCTTTGGGGGTGATCATGAGGCAGAGACTTCACTAATGGAATGAGTGCCCTTATAAAGATATTGCAGAGAACTAGCTAGCCCCTTCCATCATGTGAGGGCACAGTGAGCAGATGTCCGTCTATGAAGGAAGTGGGCCTTCACCAGACACCAAATCTGCAGGCACTGTGAGCAATGAAATTCTGTTGCCTGTAAGCTACCCAGTCTGCAGTATTTTATTATAGCAACCTGCATGGACCAAGACAACAATCATCTCCCATATGACACTTTCCTTCTGCTTGAACCCCAAAGTATTCCATTAAAAGCAGAGATCACTTGATATTAGAAGGGTATAGACCCAACTCCAATGGATGACTTATGACTGGTCTAAATGAGCTGTGCTAATCTCATTCCTTTTGGCCACTTCGTGACATTGTGGGCAAGTGACTCATCTGTTCCAGCTAATGAAGAATAAAGAGGGACTTTTGCCCATTTCCCCTTCTTCTTGCATGGAAGGGAGACATAACCTCCATATCCAACATATCTCCTTGCAACAGCCTACTTGTGACCATGAGCCAAGAGTGAGAGAACAAAGTCAGTACACTAGGATGCTGGAGCACAAAGGGAGAACCTAGTCCCTGATGGCATCTTTGAGCACCTGAATAAATGCTACCATCTACTGCCTCAGAACTTCCTGTTAAGTAAGATAAAAATGGTTTGTTAGGTTAGACATTTGCTTTTTAAAGGATGGGATATATGAGGGTAATAAATAGCTCCAAAAGTAAGGGCTCAGACACAATAGACACATCGCTTGTTCTTGAGTGGCTGAGGCTGGATGTTACAGGTCACAGGTGGTGGAAAGCTCAGGGACACAGCCAATGGAGACCCTGCTCTTCATAACACATGGCTCCCAAAGTCATCTTGGGCTTAGAGTCACAGTTAGTCAGAGGGGGATGAGGATAGAGCTACTCTTTTGGGAGGTTTTACGGGCCAAACATATGACTCCCATTCACATTCCATCGGGAGAACTGGCCACATCTAACTGCAAGGCAAGCTGGGAAATGTATGGTAACCAGGAAACCATATTCCAGCTTCTATGAAAGGATGAATTTTGGTGAACAACTAGCAGTCTCTGTCACACACCTGTAAATTGAGTTTTATTTTTCTTATTTGCAGCTGAAAGAATTTGTCACTGATCCAATGGGTCTGGAGATAGGAGAGGCATTTTGGTGGGTTATACAGAGTTTTTCTTTGACTGTGGTATCTACATTTTTCAAAACATATCATATGTGATAGGTAAATCCAAGGAAGTGGATGACTTCACTTAGGAAGAATGTAGAGAGTGAGAAGAGATACAGAGATAGAGCCCTTTGAAGTGTTCACTGACCCATCTAATGCAGAATCATTCCTCCTTATTGCTGGTGAAAAGAGCAATTCAGACATCTCAGTGGCCTATAGAGACCTCCCTTGGGTTGAGTAGCCTCATGACTCAGATGTAAGAATAACTCTATAGACCATGGTTGCCCAGATATTTCTGTTTTGGGTGGATTCTGAATATAAAATTCCAACAGCGCTATCTTTGCCTCTGTTTTCATTCTTTAAGGTACTAACTTTGACAAATAGCTGAAAAAAGTCTTGAGTGTGTAGTGTGTTCAACTTCTTTCCTTTCCTGGTGAAGATATCATATGTGGACACCTAGCAACCTGGATCCTGAAATAATGTGGAAAATGCCCCAGGGGCTATTCTGTTCTTTCCGCTTTCTTATCCTCTGTCCTATGGCTTCATATTTGGAAACTCTAACTTTTCTGGGTTTAACTACATAAAGCCACAATAGAAGCAACAATAAAGGCATTCACTGGAACTTTCCTCCACCAGAATCTACCTTGAGATTTGAATTTTCTTGAAAGGGCATCTCCATTAGACTGTGGTTTTTCCTGATAACTTAAGCCATTCTAAGGGGTAAATACGGATGACCCCACGATCTGAGCTGACACACCTTGTGGGCCTCATGATTTGTAGTGTATGCAGTCATGAGTAGACATCAGATGTCCTCCACCTGACTGGCCAGTGATGTCCTCCAGCACTCTCCCCTCAAAGCTCCCAATCACAGGAGCTAACCAGGAAGAGAACATTCAACTGTGGGTTGGTCTGAAAACTTAGGGATGTAGGCACTAGTTAGCCAGAGCCTTATCTATTTATAATTCAAAGAAATTCCACCAGGACAGAGACCATATTATATACATTTAATTTTACTCTCCCACTCTGCCATACTATATATTTAAAAATAATGATAATTACCAGAGATGGTGCTCTTACTTTAAGCCAGGTACCATGCTATGTGTTTTACCTGAGTTCCTCATTTAATCCTCATAAAACTGTATTAAATAGGTAGTACTATTTTCATCATTTTATAGATGATGAAACTGAGACTAAAGGAATTAAGTAGCTACCTGAATAGCAGAGTTTAAAAATAATCAAGCCAAGATCCAAGCCCAGCAGCTTAATCCTTACAATAAGAATTAAGGTAGGTTACCCTTACCTTAGATCACCTCCCCTTAATCCTTGTTGTAAAGGTTAAAGATCTATGTAGAGCGACTGAAGCCAAGCACAAGAAACAGCTACTATCTTTATGTCATTGCTCCTTCTGAACAGATGCAAGTCATGTGATTTTCTTATATGATCACATGGGTGGGCTGTCTTCCATCTTGTGTGATGATGAGAAAGCTATGCAAAGATTTCTTTGTTAGGAAACACAGGGGTTTTGTGACATGGTAACAACTAAAGGCTTGGTGAACAGGCAATATCTGAGGAACATGGCCCAGAGAAATAAAAGGTCCCACCCAGCAGTCAACCTCCTGGCAGGCTAAGTTATAAAGCTTTTCTGATAATATTTATTGGAGTCCATTGGATAATTAAATTGAATCAATTAGGTGTTATTGTGAGCATTTTTTTCTTAATAAAGTTTATTTTTCCAGCATAAAAGTAATATAAAGCTTGGAAAATACAGCAAAATAAAAAGAGGAAAAATCAACATGATTTTACTGCCTAAAAAATCCCGTTGACATTTTTGTCTTCTAAGAGAAATTTTGTGTTTTTTTTTTTTATTTGTTTGCTTTTTTGATAGCTTGAGAGACCTTCAAATTCCCATGTACCTGAGTCATCAAAATTTCTAAATCTGGTCAGTTCTTAGCCCTAGAGTCCCAAGAGTGCCATAAGATAGATCCTGGCAGGGCAGTGGCCAGAGGGGCTGGTCTGAACAGGGTGACAGAGGCCCTGATATCTCAGGGAAAAGCACTCAGCGTAAGCCAGGGTCGACCTTGTCCAGAAGGAAGTTTTCCTGGGCTCAGTTCCCACCCTCGTGGTCACATCACCGTGACACAGCAGGAAGTGGCCTCCCCAGAGCCCAGGTCTCTCACAGGAAACTGTTGTCAGAGGCTGCCACATGGGCCAGCAGTCCCTGCACATTGGGTTAGCAGCAGCATTCCAATCCACAGGATTTGTTCACAGGCTGGAATGCTGGCCTCCGGGCTGGGCTATGGTGCTTCCTCTACTTGGTCCTGATGCTTGTGGTGATACCTTGTGGTGGTGCCATAAATCAGCTCTGCTCTGTACTTTCCCCGAGAGATTCCCAAATGAATTGCCATCCAAGCAGGCAATGTGAGATACCTCCTTTCAGATGTCACGTACTAGATGGAAGTTTGCTCTTAGTAGAGGGGGTGAATAGCAATGTCAGGCTATGGTGTTGGAGTCTATTCAGTTTCCCACACTTGACCCACATGTCAGTCATGAGCTAAACCTCAGAGGCTGTCTGCTCAGTGTTGGTGGTTATTTTTCCTTGGCTAGAGGGAAGAGCAAAGGAATGGGAACCCAGAAGCTGTCACGTCAGCTGTAGGTTTGCACACCCAGTGCTTGATGTTAGGGAAACCACCTCATTTCTCGGGGTCCTCAGCTTCCTTAAAAGTTTATTCTCTTAATTGGACAATTTATTAGCTGACCTTCCTTGCAGCTACCAATCCAAGAGCAATTGGTGTTCACAATAATGATCCTTCAACACTACAAGACCCTAAGACACAAGTGAGCACCCTATAATCTTAGGGCTGCATGTGTTTTATTTATTCAGACTTGTTAAAACCTGGTGATCCCTGTGCATCACTTATGGAGACTCTAGTAACCGGCATGGTGAACAGCCACGATAGAACATGGAATGTTAAGCAAATTCCTCATTCTTTATTTTGAGGATGATGCCGTGAAATGTGCAGCAAGAACACTAGCAGGGCTGAAACAATACACACAGGAACATGGGCCTGTCATGGGCACTCCTAGGAAGACGGCTGTAGGCATGGGACAAAGGCTTTAGGCTGTAGAACCCAATGCTATGTGAGGCTCTATCTTTTTGCCCCACAGACTTACACAACTTCTGTGGCTGAAGAAGGCTCTCACCAATTCACGTTTCTGTGAATTGTGCAGTCACTTTCCAGTTGTCCTGTCCCATGGCTTGCCCTTTAATGTCCTGCTTCCTCTGTCCAGTTGCATTTAGCCCATGCTAAATGCACTTCTCCACAGGGCACATGAAGATGTGTTACAATGAGGCCATGACTTAGCCACTGGGTGGGCTGTGGGTCAACCTAAAACTCAAACTACACATGAAGATAAATGTGATTTGGGAGACAGACATGTGTCTCAAAACCACTATGCCATAGACTCGGGCATGTTTTGGAGTGTGATGTTTCATTCTTACTCTGACAGAATTTTAAATGGGACTTTACCTGTGTTTTCTGAGTTACACCTGAGCGCCCAAGGTGACAACTCCACTTTTTAAAGAAACTGCCAGGCCATCCATATTGCTAAGAGGTGGTTCTACCATAGTTCTATGGTTCTTGTCCCACCACCCACCTCTAGCCTATACATAAAAGAAGGCTAGAGCTTGATCAAGGATGCTGAGGAGTAAAGACTTCCTTGAAGTGACTTATCAGTGTCCTGAGTTTTCTTTTCCCTTCTCATGGGGTTTCAGGGAAAGTGCTTTCTTTCCCCTTCTTCAAGCCAATACAGAGATTCTGTTGCCCTGGTGCTGCTGGAAGAGTCCCTTGGAATTTGTAGAGCAAATACACCAGTGCCTGAATTGCCTCCAGAAAATTCTAAAAGAGAGAAGGCTACTAGTGCCATTTACTAGAGTCAAAAGTGGACAAGGCACTGAAGTTGGGCAAGCTACTGTTTCAACAGTGACTGAGCTAGCTTGCTTTCTCCTGGGGCTAGCACAGATGCTGCAGAAGATGATTGGTCTTGAATTGTCTTGAGAGGATCCTTCCTATATGTCTGCCCAGCTGGGGCAAATTAACCCCAGCACAAACCACTTGGTGCAGGCAGTGGCTTGCCAGGAGACAGAGTTTGCCAGCCAGAGACTGCATGGCCCATGTCAGAAAAAAGATTGCAGCATCTGTGGTCCCCACCAGAGCACGGTCTCAGAAGGACCCGCAATTGAGAAAGAGGCACCATCTGGGCACCTTCCAGGCAGAGTGCACTCACATCTAATTCCAGCAGCTCCAGCCCATAACAAAACACTTTGCTCTTTTCCTTTAATTTTCCCCTCTTTTGATCCCAACCATGGAGGGAAAAGAAGTGATAGACAGAGAGCTAGAGGGGAGACAGAGAAAAACAGAAAGGAAAGTGAAGTCCTCCTCTATGCAGGTTGCCAAACTGAGATCAAGCCTGATGGGGCAGAAATAAAAAATAATCGTTTGAAGTGGATAAGTTGAAGTTTTGGTTTGGTTTGGATTTAATCCCTGAAAATTAAGAACGTTCACACATGAAACTGATCTGAAAAGCACAACGATCTGCTAATGACATCATCCAGTGCAGGGGGATCTGACAGTCTATTTGATGGGTAGCAATGAAAGGAATGTAAAGTTTGCTTTCTGATTCAACCTCTTCAATAAGCTGGTCACATTACAATTTTGGACTCAGACTTCTGATTCTGGGAAGAGAATAAATGTATTTTCCTCCATTCCTCTTGCTTGGTCCAACTAAAAACCCTGGATATTATGCGTAAAACAACAACAAAAAAGACCCTAAAAGGGTGAGAGAAAAGGGAGACAGACTAGGGACCTCATGATCCAAAAAATGACACAGAGGTGAGTTGCCTAGGCTTACTTTCTGCCTCACATATCCCAGACTGGGTGCTGGAGAAGCCAGCAACAGGGGAACACCAATGGTGCAGACATAAAAAAACCCAACAAAAGCCTGCTCTCTCTAGCCAAAGTACCAGGAAAAGAGCAACCTAGAAAGCTACAATAAAGCTTATAGACAGAAACTGCTCTGCTCCAGTCAAATAGCAGAGGAAAAACTGATTTTCAACCCCACAAACACCAACAAAGATCAAGTGGCGAGCCTAGGCTTCCACCCTCTCTAGGATGTAATGAGGTGCCCCAGCTTCCCCCACCTGCTGTTGGGGTGGCGCCTGAGAGGGCTAACTAGGGAGCTGGCACTTTCATCTCCACCTACTACATTTAAAAAGAGGAAAAGTCTCAGCTAAATAGTTTAAGTTCCCGTATCAATAATCTAGAAAAAGAAAAGCAAAACAACCCAAAGAAAGTGAAGTGAAGGAAGGAAATAATAAAGATAACAGATATTAATGAAACTGAAAACAGAAAAACAATAGAGGTAGTCAACAAAACAAAGACCTAGTTCTTTGAAAAGAGGAATAAAATTGGCAAACCTCTAGCAGGACTGACAAGGAAAAAGAGAAGACACAGACTTCTAATATTAGGAAAAACAGGGGGCATCACTATAGACCTTGCACACAGGATGATAAAGGAGTATCACAAACGACTCTATCTCTACAAATGTAAATCTCACGACTGAGGTGAAATGGACCAATTCCTCAAAAAGCACAAACCACCAGAACTCACTCAACATTAAATATATAACTACTAAGGAAATCAAATTCATAATTTGAAATTTTACAAAAAAAGAATCTGCAGACCCAGATGGTTTTACCAGAGAATTCTACCAACTGTTTAAAAAGGGATCAAATCACTTTTACAAAATGGCTTCTAGAAAACAGAAGAGGAGGAAATACTTCTTAATGTGTTTTATAAAGTTAGTATTAATAGGATACTAAAATCAGACATTGACAATTGACAGTGCAAAAAAACAGATCAATATACCACAAGAATTTTAGAGGCAAAAATCTTTAACCTCTAAAACTTTTTAAAATGTTAGCAAATAGAATTTAGCAATATATAGACAAAATTTTACTCCATGACCAAGTAAGTTTTGTCTAAGGGATTCAAGGCTGGTTCATTATCTGAAACTCTATCAACATGATTCACCTTAATAAGCTAACAAAGAAAAATCACATGAGCATCTTAATTGATAGAGAAAAAACATTCAGCAATACTCAACACCTGTTAATGATAAAAACTCTGAGAAAACTACGAATAGAGAGGAACTTCTTTATTTTGATAAGGAGCACTTACAAAAAATCCATAGTTAACATTAATCTTAATGAAGAAAGAATGAATGTTTGCCCTCTCTGATCCAGAGCAAGGCATGGTTGTCCTCTCTCATCGCTTTTATGCAACGTATTGCTGGAAGTTCTAGCCGGTGCAATAGGCAAGAAAAAGAAATAAAAGACATGCAGATCAGAAAAAAGAAAGAAAACTGTCCCTCTTGCAGATGACATGATTATCTATGTGGAAAATCTTAGGGAATCAGCAAAGCGAACCTCCTAGAGCCAGTAAATGTGATCAGCAAGGTCATGAGTTACAAGATAAACATTAAAAAATTAACTGTATTTCTGTATACTAGCAGTGAACATGTAGATAATGGAATTAAAAATACATTATCATGTACAACCACTCAAGAAAATGGAGTACTTAGGTGTAAGTCTAACAAAACATGTACAGGACTTGTGTGCTAAAAACTACAAAACACTGATGAAAGAAAGCAAAGAAGATTTAAATAAGTGGAGAGACATTCAGTGTTCATGAATTGAATGACTCAACTTAGTATAGATGTCAGTTTTCCAAAATTGATATACACGTTTAATATAATTTATATCAAATTCTCTGCCAGAATTTTTGTAGATATGCAGAATATTACTCTAAAATTTATTTTGAAATTCAAAGGATCTGGGATAGCTAAAACCATTTTTTAAAAGAATAAAATATAAGAAATCCATCTACACAATTTTATGACTTATTATATAGCTAGCCTAATCAAGACTGTGAAGTGTCGGTAGGACATTAGATACATAGATCAACAGATGAGAAAAGAAAACCCAGAAATAGACCCACACTAACATGTCCAACTGATTTTTGACAAAATTGCAAAAGCAATCCAATAAAGAAAAGATAGCCTTTTAAACAATGCCGGGGCAATTGGTCATCCATGGGCAAAATAATGAACTCTGACCTAAGTCTCACAACTTATACAAATGTAAGTTCAAAACTGATCAAGTTCTTAAACGTAAAACACAAAACCATGAAACATTTATTTTAAAAAAGAGAAAAATCTTTGGAATTTGGGGCTGGGCCAAGTTCTTAGACTTGACACTAAAAGCATCAACCATACAAGAAAATTGATAAAATGGGTTTTATCAAAATTAAAAAACTTTTCTTTGCAAAATACTCTATAGAGGGAATTAGTGATGAGCTGCAGACTGAGAAAAAATATTTGCAAACCACATATGCAACAAAATAGTAGTGTCTTAGAATATATGAGGAACTCTCAAAACTTAGAATATATAAAGAATTCTCAAAATTTAATAGTAAAAAACAAAACAATGCAATTAGAAAATAGGCAAGATATATGAACAGATATTTCACTGAAAAGGATATACAGATGACAAATAAGCACATGAAAAGTTGTTCAATATCATAAGTTATTAGAGAAATGAAAAAACCACAGTGAGATACCACCACACACCTATCAAAATGGCTAAAATAAAAAATAATGACAACATCAAACGATGGTGAGGATATGGAGAAACTAGGTGGCTTAAACATTACTGGTGGATATGTAAAATGGCACAGTTGCTCTGGAAAACAGTTTGGAAGTTTCTTAAAAAACTAAATATGAGCCACCATACAGCCCAGCAATTGCAATCTGGGCATTTACTTCAGAGAGAAGAAAACTTACTTTCACACAAAAGCCTGTATACAAATCTTCATAGAAGCTTCATTCATAATAGTAAAAAACTGGAAACAGTCCAGATACCTTTCAACAGGTTAATGGTTAAACAAATTGTGGTATATCTGTACCACAGACTACCAGTCAGTAATAAAAAAAGAAATGAATTATTAAGATATGCAACAAACTCGATGAATCTGCAGAGAACTTTGCTGAGTAAAAAGTGCCAAAACCAAAAGGTTACATACCATGTGATTTCATTTATATAACATTCTTGAAATGACAAAATTACAGTAATGGAGAAAAGATGGGTGGTTTCAGGGGTGAAGGAGTGGGTGGGGGTGGGAAAGAAGTGAATGTGGCTATGAAAGGGCAAACTGAGGGAAACTTTTGGTGATGGAAATATTCTGTATCTTGAGTATATCAATGTCAATATCTTGATTGTGATATTGTACTGTCATTTCCAGGATGTCACCATTGGGGAAAACTGGGTAAAGGGTACATGGACTCTGTTTATAGTATTTCTTACATTATTATAAGTCTATAATTGTCTACATTATTTACTACTAGTTGAAAATTAACTCAAAATAAAAAGTTTAGCTAAAATAAACTTGCAATCTCAGAATTTAAGCAGCTCTATCTGGGAATTATCTGAAAGACAACAGTGGCTTTTAGATTTTCTATATGAGGCCATGTCTGGTGCCTCTTCTTGATACACCCATGATATCCTGTGCTTAGCTCTATCCCTGCACTGATCTTATTTTCCTACAATTAGCAGTTTACACGTCTGTTTCCTCTAATGAGCTCTGTCTTTTTTAAGTGCATGGACTGTGTCTCAATCATCTTATACTTAGCATGTATTCATTTGTTTGTGGACATTTGGTCTGGCACATAGTAGGTGCTCAACAAATGTGTGTTGCATGGTCAAGTTAATGAATGCCTACGTGGCAGCAACAGGTGGCATATTTTTGTCTGGGACTGACTTGTGTGCTGGCTTCAGGAAGACATCTAAGAACAAAGAGAAGATTGAATAAAATGGAGACGGTAACTGCTACTACACTCCTTAGGTACTGCAAAATGCTTGTCAGAGCATCAAGAATTTCGACATGTCAAACTGAGTTGATTGCAAAGGTAAAATGTAAAGCAGGCAAAGATTCTCTCTGGGGTCTCTTGATTCCCTTTAATTTACTCTGTTTTTCTTCTTGAGCATTCTCACATTCACGCCCAGCCCCTATACACAAATAAGTTTTCCAGTTTTGGAGCTTTCCTATGGCTATTCAAAATTTCCTACTAAGATGCTTCAGCCAGATAATGCCCCAAAATGCCTCTTTCCTATTCCCACCATTAGACATTGAACTGTCCGGCTTTCACTTTTTCAGGTCCCAATTCTTTGACAGAAACAGTTTGAATTGAAATGGGATTATCTGATAAATGACAATATATGAGTCTGTCTCTTTTTAACAACCCATAATAGTAGGTGTCATGCTATTCTTTTTTTTTAAATTTTATTATTATTATACTTTAAGTTTTAGGGTACATGTGCACAACGTGCAGGTTTGTTACATATGTATACATGTGCCATGTTGGTGTGCTGCACCCATTAACTCGTCATTTAGCATTAGGTATATCTCCTAATGCTATCCCTCCCCCCTCCCCCCACCCCACAACAGGCCCTGGTGTGTGATGGTCCCCTTCCTGTGTCCATGTGTTCTCATTGTTCAATTCCCACCTATGAATGACAACATGTGGTGTTTGGTTTTTTGTCCTTGCAATAGTTTGCTGAGCATGCTATTCTTTAACCTGGAGCATGAAAAAAGTGGGAATTTAAGACCCTCATGCCAGGTCCAGTTAGTGGGTACAGTAAGTTTGACTTTGCTGTTTTAGCTCCAAGGGTGGTTTCAATACAAATAAGCATTATAGCTACATTGATGAATTTTTATAAGAAAAGTATTTTCCATTACAAACTCTATTGTTTCTTACAACAGTTGTTTCTTATAACAACTGTTAAGCTATTACAAAAATTTCATGATTCATTTTGTATTTTGAAAGTATTTTTATTAAAATTAAGTATTTCTATTTAAATATTTTATAAATATTTGATTTGCTAATTAGTTTTTGTTCATTGTTTTCTGATTATAGCTTCTGTCATCTTTATTTTTTGGTGGCTTCTTCCTTATGTCAAATTTGCAGATATAATTTGTCTGACAGATACAATTTTTCCCTTAGTTTTTCCCAGTAACAAATTTTGCTCTACAGAGTTTAGCCAACATCAGTTTTAGCCTCAGGCATAGTAAGGACTTAATAAATGTTAGCTGTTACTAGCATGCATTCTTTGAAACAGTGTTCTTTACAAATTTGTTTTAAGATATAATTATATACCATAAAATATCAATGTGTACAGTTTAGTGGTTTTTAGTATATTCACAAAGTTTTGTAGTCATCACTACTACCTAATTCCAGAACAATTTGTTCTCCTCGAAAGAAACTCCATACGCTTTAGTGGTCAATTTTCATTTCCTCCTCTCTCTAGCCCTGGCAACCACTAACCTATTTTCTGTTTCAATGGATTTGCCATTCAGGACATTTAATATAAATAAAATCAGGCAATATGTGGCCTTTGTTTCTGGCTTTTTTTCATTTAGTATAATGTTTTTAAGGTCTATGTATGTATTAGTGTTTCATTCCTTTTTATGGCTGAATAATATTCTATTGTATGGATATACTGCATTATATATTCATTGAATGGATATACAATTTTGTTCAACCCTTCATCAAATAATAGATATTTGAGCTGTTTCCACTTTTTGGGTATTATGAATAATATTGATATAAACATTTGTGTACAAGTTTTTGTGTTGACATGTTTTCTGTTTTCTTGGGTATTTGCCTAAATGTGGAATCGCAGGATTAGATACCCACGAGCAATGTATGAGAGTTCCACTTTCTCTTCATGCTAGTCAATACTTAGATTGTCTGTCTTTTTTATTGTACCATCCTGGTGGGTGTGAAGTGGAATCACGTTGTGGTTTTAATTGATATTCTTTTAATGATTAATGATGTTGGGTATCTTTTTATGAGTTTATTAACCATCTGCATATCTTTTTTGGATAAATTTCTATTCAAGTTCATTTTCTTAATTAGATTATTTGTCTTTTATTTGTTGAATCATAAATGTTCTTCAAATATTCTAGAACAGGTCCGTCACTAGATATATGATTTGTAAATATATATTTTTTTCTATTCTTTGAGTGTCTTTTACTTTCTTGATGGTGCCCTTTGAAGCACAAAAGTTTTTAATTTTTGATGAAACCCAGTGCATTTTTTGTGTGTGTATGCTTGTATTTTGGATGTCATGTCTAAGACCATTGTATCATCCAAAGTCACAAAGATATGCCTCTTTTTTTTTCTAAGAATTTTAGAGTTTTCACTCTTACATTTAGGTCTGTGATCCATTCCTAGTCAGTTTTTGTATATGGCTTGAGGTAGGGGTCCAATTTCATCCATTTGCATGTGAATATCCAGTTGTCAGAGCTTCATTAGTTGAAGATGATTCTTTCCACATTGAATTGTCTCTTTGCTGAAAATCAATTGACCATAAACATAGGATTTATTTCTAGACTATCAATTCTGTTCCACTAATCTATATATCCATTCTTGTACCAGATCACTCTGTTTTAATTACTATAGCACTGTAGTAAGTTTTGAGATTGGGAAGTATGAGTCCTCCAACTTTGTTCTTTTTCAAGATTGTTTTGGTTATTCTAGGTTCCTTGATATCTCTATAAATTTTAGGATCAGCTTGGTAATTCTTGGAAACCAAAAAAGAAAGCTAGGATTTTGATAGGGATTATGTTGAATCTGTACATCAGTGTGGGGAGTATTGCCATATCAACAATATTAAAATTTCTGACCATGAGCATGGGATGGCTTTCCATTTATTTAAGGCTTCTCTAATTTCTTTCAATGATGTTTTATAGTTTTCAGTGTACAAGTCTTGCAGTTCTTTTGTTTCTTTGCAAATTAGGTAAAAACACTAATGAAATTTGGTTTCTAGTTGATGCATGAGAAAATTTTTCTCATATTTGTGAGGCAGAATGAAACAGACTGAGAGAGAGGCTAGAGCTATTGCGGACAATCAACTGCTCAGTTCCTGAGTGTCTTGCAGTGTCAAAGCAAAGTGAGAATATTTGGGGGCTGCAAAGGCAGAGTGCTAACTCACTTGATGAAAACTGTCCATCTTCCACAGTGAGATGGAGTAAGGCAAGGGAGGCCTCTGACACACCTCAAACTGCACCTCGTGGTAAATCCCTGGCCTCCCAGGTAAGAGACTGGTCCTTTCCACAGTAATCTCCCAGAGGAATGCCAGTATTTCTGTGAACTTTTCTGTTCTGTAATCATCTTAATTCAGAGTCACTAATAATATGGGATAGGAATGTTTCCTCCAATTATTCCAGACCTGCCAAGCTGCAAAAGACCACTGATGCCAAAAGTTCTCATTTAATCAACAAACAGTACTCCAGGAATGGCCTGTCTATCTCTCCCAGTGCTGTGGCAAAGGGGAAGAAAACAGCAATGGCTGGGAAAAAACCAACACTGAGGACTCTCTGGAGTCTGAAACAGTTGTGGAAAAAATTCTGAGAAATTCCCCTGAAAAGAATGGGAAAGAATCCACATGAAAGATTTTATTGCTTATGACAAACTCCTGTTGCTCACATAAATTTTTTTTACAAACTAGACTAACATTATAAAAATGCAATATATATATATATATATATATCTCACATATGCATGCACTTGCACACACACACACACACACACACACACCCTGACATATTGATTAGGCTGCATTCATAATGTGCTTCTCAAAAGAAAATACTGATTTCACTCTAAACGCAAATGGAAACACAATTTCAGGAATCAAGTCTTCAAAAACCTTCGTGTTTTGAGGTGTGCTCCCCATCCTTCCCTATTTCATTCAGGATACTTCTATCATCAGAAACTAGAGCAGACACTCATATTTAATTTAGTTTACAGATGTGCTACTCCTTAATTTACTAGAATATTTTTGCTGCCACCCTTTTAAAGAGTGGTACTTCCTGAGATGCCCAAGTTATTTTCTATTTATTACATCATTTGTCTACCCAACATTCCTGACAGTAGATCAAAAAGAGGACAGACAAGGAAATAAGCAGGTTTATTCTCCTCATTATACAGCTAAGGAAACTGAGATGGGGGAAGGAAATGGTTTTCCATCCATTATCAATTCTTTCACTCATCAGTTACTTATGAAAGTTGTTTTGTATTATGCCTAGTCTCTAGATGCTAGGGTTACAGTCAAGGGGGAGTCACATTGTTATTTTCAAAATACAAATCTGGGCTGGGTGCGGTGGCTCACGCCTGCAATCCCAGCACTTTAGGAGGCCGAGGCGGGCGAATCACGATGTCAGGAGATGGAGACCATCCTGGCTAACACGGAGAAACCCCATCTCTACTAAAAACATAAAAAATTAGCAGAGCATGGTGGCGGGTGCCTGTAGTCCCAGCTACTCGGGAGGGTGGGGCAGGAGAATGGCATGAACCTGGGAGGCGGAGCTTGCAGTGAGCCGAGATCAAGCCACTGCACTCCAGCCCGGGGGACAGAGCGAGACTCCGTCTCAAATAAAAATAAAAATAAACAAAATACAAATCCGATTGTGTCACATTTTTGCCTAAATTATGTCACGGATTTGCCACAGGTCTCAGAATAAAGATTAAAATTCTTATGATGGCTTATGAAGTTTACACGGTCTTACTCCTATATCTGCTTCCAGCCTCATCTAATTTCTGCCTGCACAGTCAACTAAAGCTTCAATTTTTTCACCCATTAGGTTTTTATGTTTTTGGTTTTTTGAGGAGATGTATTTATTTAATTTTAATTTTGATTTTTTTTCAGAGTTGTGAAGCCATATAGTTCAAGGAGTTGATATTTTTAATAGTCTTATTATGAAAAATAGTGCTAGAATAACTGGTTAGCCATATGCAGAAGATTGAAACTGGGCCACTTTCTGACACTATATTCAAAAATCAACTCAAGGTGGATTAAACACTTAAATGTAAAACCTGAAACTGTAAAAACCCTGGAAGACAACCTAGGCAGTACCATTCTGGACATAGGAAGCGGCAAAGATTTCATAACAAAGACACCAAAAGCAATTGCAACAGAAGCAAAAGTTGACAAATGGGATCTAATTAAACTAAACAGCTTCTGCACAACAAAGAAAACTATTAACAGAGTGGACAGACAACCTACAGAATGGGCTTTTTTGTGTGTGTGTGAAATGGAGTCTCACTCTGTCGCCCAGGCTGGAGTGCAGTGGTGCCATCTCAGCTCACTGCAAGCTCCGCCTCCCTGGTTCAAGCAATTCCCCTGCCTCAGTCTCCCGAGTGGCTGGGGTAACAGGCACACTCCACCAAGCCTGGCTAATTTTTTTGTATTTTTAGTAGAGACGGGGTTTCACCATGTTGGCCAGACTGGTCTTGAACTCCTGACCTCAGGCAATCCACACACCTCAGCCTCCCAAAGTGCTGGGATTACAGGCGGGAGCCACAGTGTGTGGCCACTTTTTTTAAACTAGAAGTAATCTTAGAGCTCATTTCTCCCTCTCCTGTAATCTCAGAGATATTTATACCTAGGTTCAAGGTCACATGGCAAGTGGACGTCAGAGGGGGACTAAAACGTGGTTCTCCTCAATCCTTTTCCCACACTCTTCAGAGTATGCCACACTGTAAACTAACTTTCAATTAAGATGAATATAGGACTCTGCATTTGTATTTTCTTAAGATGACAGAAACTCGCCAACAATAGACATTAAGACATTGTTACCACAAACAACAGCAACAGCAATACTTGTGGCTACTGTTTAATACTCACGCATGTCAGTCACCATGCCAGGCATTATGCATGTTCTGTGTCACCTTGGTTTTCACATTGACTCTGTGGAGTAGACATGATCGTTAACCCTATTTCCACATAAGGAAATTGGGTCTTAGGAAGTTTAAGCTGTTTTCCTGAATGAACGCTACTAGGCATATCTGGGCAGATGTGGTGGAGCCAGGATTTGAACTCAACTCTATCTGGCTTTGAACTCAACATTTTTCTTCTTTAATTGACATATTGATTCTGTATTTCTCATAACCATGATTTTCACCAATTCTTGGAACCTGAAACTATCTGACTGCTGTTAGCCTCATAGATCTGTCATGAGAATTAAACAAATAAATACGAATGTAAACACTGCGCCTTACAAGAGTGCTTGGCTTGTGGTGAGTGCCCAGCAAATGTTAGCTGCCCTTATAATCCTCTGCAGCCTCCTCCTTCTTCTGCTGTAAACCCCTTACCTTCCTCATTGCTGGCAAACTTAGCTCTTTTCTTGGTCTTACCCTTCTTTTCTTTGATTTTTCACATGAAACATTTCCACTGACTGACTTTCTTACCATTGTCCACTTGGAGTTTAAACTTTATTCTCTCATCTCCTCCTTCTCCTCCTCCTTTTTCTCCTCATTCTCCTCCTCTTTCTTCTTCTCCCCCCTCCTCCTCCTCCCTCCTCCTCCTCCTCTTCTTCTTCTTCTTCCATCTGCCTTCCATTTTTCACTGGCTACAAATGGCCCTTGAATGGTCCCATTTGGGCTCTGCTCTCCTGGGGTGTTCCTCATCTTACCTCTTCACATCAGTTTTTCAATTCACAACTCAAACCAGTCCCTTCCAGTAAGTCCTTCCTGGGCTAGGTAAACACTCCTCACATCCACAGAAAGAAAAGAATCCAAGTGCCCTTCCCCCAGGGGAGGTTCACCCATTCTTCAGCTGCCTTCCCAGCCTTGAGAGATTTTACAGCTCTCAGTTTTCTAATCTGTAAAATAAGGGCACCTCGTTACCTAGCCCTAAGTTTCTTGGCTTTCGTAAATGCTTTTGTTTTATTTCCAATGTTAGATCCTGCTCTCAGCTTGGAGCCTGGGGTTTCTGCACATCCCACAAAAACTGCCCAAGATTGCTGAGCCTTCTTGGGGCCCTTTCCTTTGGTTTTATTCCTCCTTGAAAAAGAAGTAAAATTAGTTAGATTTAGAAACTGTTGGTAGAAGACAATGTGTTTATTACTATGAGGAAAATCATATCAAATTAAGACCATCTTTCATTCATCATTCTGGGAATACCCATTTTTGTGGGGAAAAGTGACTAACACACACACACACACACATTCACTCTCTGCAATGAAATTAGAAAAACAAACATGTTGGCAAGAAGTGGATCTTTAGGGTTGACTTCTCTTCCTTTACTGTACCTCTTCCTTCTCTCCCCACCTCTAGATCAAGTGATTTCTCTTCTGTTTTTAAAATTCTGTTATATCCTGTCTCCTTGAGCACCACTGGTTTTTGAAAATCTTCCACCCTCACTATCATTTTAAATACCTATCCCCAAGAAAGGGTGACAAGTGTAAGAAGGGGTTAATGGGAATATGAAGGGAGAGGAAAGATAAATCACATATTAGATTAGACCCAATGTATTTCAAGCCTTTAAATAGTCACTTACTACATGTTATTTGATTTAATAACAATAATAATTCTGCAAGGATTACTGTTATCACCATTTTATAGTTGAGGAAATGGAGACTCAGAGAGGCTAAATAAACTGTCTATTGTTGCACAGTTGATTTAGCCAAGTTAGGCTTTAGCCAAGGTCTGCTTGACTCCAAAGCCTGTGCTTTTTTTTCTTTGCTCTATTGATTGTCCGTGACTGCTAAACAAATTACTAGCAAGACTTAGTTGCTTAAAACAACAAACATTTATTATTGCACAATTTCTGTGAGTCAGGAATTGGGTGTGACTTAGCTGGGTGCTTTGAACTCAGGGTTTCCCACAAGCCTTCAAACAAAGTGTTGGCTGATGCTGCCTCATCTATCTCAAGGCTCAACTCAGGGAGGATCCTCTTCCAAGCTCATGCATGTGCTGTTGGCAGCCTCAGCTTCTCATTGGCTGTATGCTGAGGACATAAATTTTTTGCCATGTGAACGTCTCCATAGAGCACCTCACAACATGGCACCTGGCTTCCCCCGGAGTGAGTAATTAAGAGGGGGAGAGAAGGCACCCAAGATGGAAGCCACAGTCTTTTTATAACCTGAAATCAAAAGTGACATCTGTCACTTCTGTTGTATTCTGTTCCTTAGAAGTGAGTCAATAAGTCCAGCCCACACTCAAGGGGAGGGGAGCACACAAAGGCATGAATACCAGGAGGTGGGAATTGCCTTGTAGAAATTATCTTTCTGAACTCATTTTTATGTTCTAACATATTCTCTGCTTTACAAAAACTGTGTACTGTGTATGTTTAACCCATCCCTTAGGCAAAACTAAGCATTCTACTTGTGTTTAGCTCCTCACATGAACATTGCTTTACTAAAATTTTCAGGAAAGAATTTCAGAGAAGTTCACATGCACTTTGAACCAGACAGTTTAAAGTAAGTTTGAAAGATGTAGTTGTGCATATATTTCCCATTATACACTATATATTACATATTATATAATGTTATACATATTATATATAAAATATTGTTTTGGGGTGTGTGTCTATCAATATATTATATATATAATCTATATACACAATATTAAAAAACAACATATAAGCTGCAATGTATAACATATAATAATAAAATAATAGGGATAATTAGTATCTGGCACAATGTTTTTTGCACTTATACAAGTCTTATTTTGCAAAGATTTCTATAATGTTATGATCTGGATAAGAGCCAAAAGAAGTATCTCAATGGCCACTTGACCATGTGTGCACATCTGTCCCCTCATTAAGAGCATCTTATTAATGTCCACAATTAGCCAAGAACATTTACTTACCATATACTAGGAGCAGAGTCCTTTAGTGAAAATAGTAAATAAAACTTTTAGTAACTCCAAAGCATTATAACCCAATTGATGAGGCTGAATTATACAAACCTCATTGAGCCTAATGAAAAACGTGATATGGATAGATAGCAGAGTGCTTGAACAAGGCCTTCGGGGTCCCAGAGACCTGGCTTCAAAAGTCTGCTCTACTGGTTGGGGATTTTTGGGTAAATATTCTTGTCTGAAAATAGGTATAGGGCACCTGATAGGGCAAAAATGATGAAAGACAGCACAGTCAAATGGTTCAGATGCATGAATTCTGGCACCAGATGCTTGGGTTCAATTCCTGGCTCTGCTACTTACTATGGACCAGTCCTTAACTTTTCTGCCTCAGCTTCCCCATCTGAAAAATGGAGATAATTATGGCACCTACGTCATAGGTCTGTTGGGAGAATTAATTAAGTTAATATGTGCAAAGCACTTAGAACAGTACTTGGCACTCAGTAAGCATTGTCAACAAAGAAAAATGAAGCCATTTGTGTAAAGCTCTTACCAGAATACCCGGCATAAATAAATTAATACATTATTTTCAATGGTTTAACCTTTCATTTCTTCATCTGTAAAATGGGAATATTAATGATTGTCTTATACAGTTCTTAAGAAAATATAATAAAATAAAATAATATATATAAAGCACTAACAGTTTGTGGTCCAAATAAGGACTTAGTAAATGGTAGCTATTTTTATTATGAATATTCACAAGCATTTATAGAGCTAGCAATAAGTGGGAGTTGAGAATCCCAAATAACCTAGTGCAAAACGTCTCCCAAACCAGGAAGTAAATAGCTCCAAGTAAGCGCCTGGCTCTGAGATTACTACAAGATGTTTCTTTGCTCTCTTAGCCTGAGTTCCTTCGGGGCTATCTGTATCTGGGGAATTGTGAGTCTGAGAATGGTTTCTTCTTGTTTCTGCTTGGTATTTTAATTGGCATATTAAGTTTCTTATCTACTTCTCCTCTCTGTTTTTAATAATACCCCTTTGTGGTTGCAGGCTAAGTGCAGAAAGAACGTATTAGAAATAGCTCATAGAGATAAAGGCCTTAAACACACTGAGGGCTAGTAGCCTGGGATCATCTAATTGTAAGCTGAGGGAGCTGGCTGCCAACTCCATGAGTTGTTTTTGGAGGGCTGCATTCACTGAGTGAGGAGATGGGGAGGCTCGGGGGCACCCAAAGGACTGGCTGAAATTCTCCTGTTCTGACAAGGCCACTGGGCCTTGTCTCTTTTCCTGAGAGCCCCAGTCAAGAACTCTTAATGTCTCGGGCCTCTCCTTCAAGGCTGAAAATGACATTTAATAGGTAGCACCGGTTTGGGTAGAAAGGAATGCATTTCTCAAAAACATAATCCTGTCTTTGGCCCTGCTAATGATAGCCACAAACCAAGGAGGAAGAAAAACATTTTTAAACCTAATTCTGGGAAGTAGATTGCCCCCTGACCTCCTCCCCAGGGCCAGAACACCAACTATCAGACTGAAGGCAAACATGCTGCAAAACAAGACAGTGGGGAGACACCACTTCATGACTAATTGGCTTTAGGAACATGGAATAAAGGAAAATATATAAACAACTCTCTGAGCTTTAAAAAATAAATACTACTAAGGGCCATGGATTGCTCACATAATTTCACTTTTATTAGAAATACCAACCCCAGTGACTATCACTGTCCCACCCTAATGTTGAGTTCATTTGAGATCTAGTATTGTAAAAGATTAATCTTCAACTATATTCAAAATTTTACTGGTTTTTGGTCCCTCTTTCATTTTTTTTACCTGGTGGTTTCAGAGAAATCTCATCAGAGTTCACTTGGCAATAATTTGTGTATCTTAAATAAAGTAATTTTCATAAAAGTCCCAACTTTCAACATCTTTCAAATGGTGTTAGCTTGGCTTTAAACTCCTTAGTTAGAGAATCTCAGTAAGTTCCTGGTATCTGTTATCAACTCCCTGTGTAGGGATTAGTACTGTGTTTTCATGTGGGATATAAACATATCCGGATAATTCTCCTGAGCTTCACTTGTTGAAATTTGACATTTGTCCTATCATTTAATTATGGCTTAGCTCCCAGACAGCTTAGCTGGCACCTCTTTGACAGCTGCCTGGCCCTCCCACAACACACAAGACTCAGTCCTAGTCCCAATCCTTCCCTTAGCTAAGGAAGCGAAGCTAATAACAGAATACAGACTAGGCACCCTCCATCTTGAAAGATGAGATAGTCTTTGTGTGGGTTAGGGCTGTTACCTACAGACAGGTCAAAGCATCAGATATTTACGTTTTCCCACCTTGGCTCTGAAGGGCTTACAAATTTCTACCCCAACCCTTTCTCCTAGCCACTCCTCCCAGCCTACCATTTTGTCTTTCCTCACCGTCTGCTTGTCCTGCTTGCTCCCTCAAAATGCATCTTTTCTAGGGAGCATTTCCTCTCTTCAATGTTGCCCAAACAGAAGCTGTTGCCCTCAAACTTAAAGACCCCACAGCTGAACACAGAAATAGAGCACTGGAATTAGTAGAAAAGACCAGAGAAGACAGAAAAGGATAGAAAGTCCTTATTTGAGATATTTGAGACGTGAAGGAAACATACAGTGATCCTAGCAGTGAATTCCAGTTCATGTTAGAATCCTTGTTCCACTACCATAGAGTGTTTTCTCTCTCTGTAAAATCAAACACTGGGTTGCATCCAGTAGGATGCTGGTAAATGTGTAAAAACTAGCTCTTTGGGGAAAGAAAAAGCACTTATTTGTAGCATTTGCTGATTTCCTTGGAATAAATGCTCCCTTCATGGTCAATGTCAAGATACCAAAGTGAAATTACTAACAAGGACATGGGAAGAGATGCACACAAGCAGCTTTTGACAGCCAGTACTAGCCAGGTCCAGCACAGGGGATGGAGGAGGCCAGGGAAGGGTTTATAGAGCAAACATTTCTTGAGCTTGAATCTAGAAAGATGAGTAGGTATTTGTTGAGTAGGCAGAAAGGCAGGAAAAGAAGGCAAGAGGCAAGTATTTTTGGCAAAGGGTGAACAACTTTGGCTGCATTCTAAACTTATATGTGTGCAATGTGTATGCACACACTTGTGTGTGGCATGCATGGTAGTAGGGTGGACTGGGGAAAATACTCCCTCAAACAGGTCATCTGTGGCCCTAGCAATGAGCCTTAATCACCTACGTGATTCCCAGGACTCAATATAACAGTCTCCTTTCAGGACTATTTGTTCCAAATCAGGACGAAGGTCTTCCAACTGGACTCCTTTCAAGAAAGAGTTGTTTCAAATAGAGATATACCTCATTTATTATGCTTTGCTTCAGATACTGCACTTTTACAAATTGAAGGTTTGTGGCAACCCTGCATCAAACAAGTCCATTAGAGCCATTTTTCTAACAGCATGTGCTCACTTATGTATCTGTGACACATTTTGGTAATTCTTGCAATATTTCAAGCTTTTTCATTATTATAATATCCTTTATAATGATTTGTGATCAGTGATCTTTGACATTACTTTTGTAATTGTTTTGAGGTGCCCATATAAGACAGCAAACTTAACTGATAAATGTGTGTGTTCTGACTGTTCTACCAAACAGTCATTCTCCCATTTCTCTGTGGGCCCCCCTGTTCTCTGAGACAGAATAATATTAAAATTAGGCCAATTAATAACCTTACAATGGCTTCTAAGTGTTCAAGTGAAACAGTCATATGTCTCTCATTTTAAATCAAAAGCTAAAAGTGATTAAGCTTAATGAGGAAATATGTTGAAAGCCAAAAGAGGAGGCTAGACCTCTTCCACCAAACAATCAAGTTGTGAATGCAAAGGGAAAGTTCTTGAAGGAAATTAAAAGTGCCGCTTCAGTGAACACACGTATAAGAAAGCAAAACAGCCGCATTTCTGATACGGAGAAAGTGTTAGTGGTGTGGATGGAAGATTTAAACCAGCAACAACATTCCCTTAAGCCAAAGCCAAATCCAGAGCAAGGTGTAACTTTCTTCAATTCTGTAAAGACTGAGAGAGGTGAGGAAGCTGTACAAGAGAAGTCAGAAGTAGGAGGGGTTGATTCATGAGGTTTAAGGAAAGAAGCTGTTGCTATAACATGAAAGTGTAAAATGAAGGAGCAAGGGCTTATGTAAAGGCTACAGCAAGTGATCCAGAAGATCTAGCGAAGACAATTAGTGAAGTTGCCTACACTAAACTACAGTTTTTCAGTGTAGATGAAATAGCCTTATACTGGAAGAAGATGCCATCTAGGGCTTTCATAGCTAGAGAGGAGAAGTCAACTCCTGGCTTCAAAGGACAAGAGAACTGTCTTGTTAAGGGCAGGAGCGGTGACTTTAAGTTGAAGCCAATGCTTATTTACCATTCCAAAAGTCCTGGGTCCCTTAAGAATTATGCTAAATATGCTCTGCCTGTGCTCTAGAAATGGAACAACAAAGCCTGGGTGATAGCACATCTGTTTACAGCATGGTTTACTGAATATTTTAATCCCACTGTTGAGACCTACTGCTCAGAAAAAAGGATCTTTTCAAAATATGACTGCTCATTGTCAATGCACCTGGTCACCCAAGAGCTCTGATGGAGATGTACAAGCCAATTCATGTTGTTTTCATGCCTGTTAACACAGAATTCATTCTGTAGCCCATGGATCAAGAAATAAATATGGACTTCAAGACTTATTATTTAATAAATAAATTTTGTAAGGTTATAGCTTCCATAGATAGTAATTGCTCTGATGAATATGAGCAAACTCAATTCAAAACCTTATGGAAAGGATTCACCATTATAGATGCCATGAAGTACATTTGTGATTCATAAGAGGAGGTGAAAATATCAACATTAACAGGAGTTTGGAAGAAGTTGATTCCAACCTTCATGGTTGACTTTGAGGAATTCAAAACTTCAGTGGAGGAAGTAACCGCAGATGTGGTACAAATATTAAGAGAACTAGAATTAAAGTAGAGCCTGAAAATGAGACTGAATTGCTGCAATCTCATGATCAAACTTGAACAGATGAGCAATTGCATGTTATGGATAAGTAAAGAAAGTGGTTTTTTGAGATGGAACCTATTCCTGGTGAAGATGCTGTGAACATCTTTAGTGACATCCAAGGATTTATAATTTTACATAAACCTAGTTGATAAGGCAGTGGCAGGGTTTAAGAGGGCTAAGTCCAATTTTGAAAGAAGTTCTACTGTGGGTAAAATACTATCAAATAACATTGCATAGTACAGAGGCATCTTTCATGAAAGGAAGAGTCAATAGATGGTGCAAACTTTATTGTTGTCTTCTTTTAAGAAATTGCCACAGCCATTCTAACCTTCAGCACCCACCTCCCTGATTAGTCAACAGCTATTAACATAGAGGCAAGACCCTCCACCAGCAAAAAATTATGACTCCTCTTAGACATGATACTATTGTGCACTTAATAGACTACAGTACAGTGTAAACATAACTTTTAAATGCACTGAGAAAAAAAATGTGTGGCTCACTTTATTGTGATATTGACTTTATTATGATGGTCTGGAACTGAACTTGCAATATCTTCAAGGGATGTCTGCAATTCTTTGGTTACAATGGTCTGTGAAATAGTCACTATGCTGGGAGCCAACATCAATACGTTATTATAACAGAGAGTGGCCACATAACAGAGAACAGCCAAGCAAGGAAGAGGGAATTTCAGACTGAGAATCTGTTAAAGGTCATGCTGTGATTTGGTCTGATAGGAAACGGGGAGAGTTTAAAGGGTAAGAGTGATGCATTGATTTGCGTCAAAATAAGAGCTCTGTGTAACAGGAACTATTTCAAAGTGGTCTAATTACCAACTGTCTCCATCATATTAGCTTGCCCTCTAAAGGCTGCATTTCCTTTGCTAAATACAAGAGCAATTCAAACTATTGCTCTAAGGCAAGATGTTTATTATTCAGAATCTGAGCATGGTAGGTCCCAGCTCTCTAAATAAAATAAACAAATATTTACTGAGCGTCTCAGACCATGATATCAAGTTGATCCTTACTTTGGGCACAGCATCCCAGGGCTCTGAACGTCCACTGGTCAGCTGCTCTCACTGGCTTTTTCAGGAAGACAAAGGGATGTCTTTAGAGGATTCTTATCAGCTCATTTCCCCTCTTGCTTCTTGACCTACAGGGCAGGCTCTGGGGCTTAAGGATTCTCTGACACTATTTATTTGGCTTTTCTCTTTCATGAAGATTTTATATTTTAACTTCTGAAATTTAACTATTTTAATAATTTCTTACACAATTTAATTATATTTAGACATATAATTTAACTGGAACTAGATATAAGAATAAAAATAACTACAACTAATTTAACCACTTTTTAACATGGACATATACTAGAGGCCTTTCAGTAATGGGTATTTTTAAAATGAGCCAGAAAAAGTCATAATAAATCAGAAGCACAAGTTAAGTGTCTTCTTTGAGGTCTCCTATTAAAAACAGGGTTTGCCTTTTTTTAAAACTATGGGAAAAATGCTAATTTTCTTGCATAGGAAATTTTAACAGTCCAATTACAGAAAATAGTAAAAATAGTTTCCTAGTGGGAATACATTGAGGATATTGAAATAAAAACCCACTCATAGCATCAAATATCAGCTAAAGTATATGGATAATTAGGATAGAAAAGTTCCAGTGAAAGGCAGAAATAAAAATTTGGAAATAGTTTATTATCTAAGTCATTGTCTGGCCCTGGTGGCTAGCATGGTTCTTTCTATATTGTTTAAATGATGTTGTACCAGGATAAATATGAGATTAAGGTTCATATAATACTGCTGCTGCTGTTAACAGACTAATTTTACAATGCTGTTGTTCCTTCAGTTACTAAGTAGTTCCTCAGAAAATATCTAAGAGCCAAGGATGGCCATTATGAGCCCTTTCTTCCCTAGCACAATGAAGGACATGTTGCTGTAAAGAAAAAACCTATTATAACAATTTATGTTAGGTAAACAAACGTTATATTTTAACAAGATTGGTTCCAGCAGGGTTCTGAGTGCGTAGAAAGCAGCCCCTACCAGGATCGCAGACTCTGAGGGCTGGTGGGTCAGCCTTAACATCTGTTCCCATTATCTTAAGCCAAGCCCCGCTGTACAACAGAGGAATGAAGATGGAGAAATGGAGAATGAAGTCATCCTCTAGAACTCCAAGCTTGGGAGGTGGGCCTCTTCCCATGCCAGTGGTGGCCCAAGAATTATCTCTTCTATTCTCAATTGTCCTGAGGGCATGGAGAAGCTCAGTCTGGAGGGAGATTTCCTCTGGAACACAGCATTCAGTGAGAAGGGGCAGCATCATGCAGTGGGCTGAGCATTGATGTCAGAAGTTAGCCTCTTAGCAGCTGAATAAGTGGGGTGTGCTGTTTAATGCCTCTGAATCTGTCTCCTCATCTGCAGAATGGGAATAGTAATACTTAGCTTACACAGTTGTTTAAAGCATAAAGTGAAGTAGGGATGTAAAGTGCCTGGCACAGAGAAGAACCCACCAATTGTGGCTCTGGTCGCAACTCAAAGTGGCCTCAGATCCTTTTCATTCAGAGTGGAGTCTCTTTCTCCCCTCTCAGCTCCTTTCCTCCTTCACTCAAGAAGAAAAAGGAGTGGCCATCACTGTCTCCCCAAGCGTCACCACAGGCGGTCCAACTACAAACTGAGTTTGAGACTCATGGAAAGGAATTTCCCATAAATGGGAGCCAGCCAGAGCAACTTTCAGATCATTCCAGAGGAGCTGGCTACTCTGAGGCCAAAGGTCACTTGGTGGGGCAGGAGTAGCATTCAGTGGATTTGAGCTCTGCTCGGTAAAGAAGGGCCAGGTCCATGGCCTGAGAGGATGGGCAGCCCCACCTCTTTGATTAAGTGGCAAAAGCATCCTGTAACATTCTCCCACTTGGCTGAGATGCAGAGGGCTTCAGCTATCCAAGCGGATCTATGCTATACACAGTGTACATTGCTGTCTGTCTGTCTGCCCATGTTTGTTTTCAGGGTCTTAGCATATTGGCTCTGAGTTCATGCTGTGTGTTGTGTTTGGCAGGAGGAGGTGTTTTAATATCCTTGCTTGACTGGAACTATCTCAATGCTAGTGAATTCTATTATTTTGAATAAGATAAAGTATAGCCCCAGGTTTCTGCATAATCACAGCAAGGAATAGTTCAACTTTAAATTTGAGTTATCTACCTTAATAAATACTAAAATAAATGCATCTGGAGTGTTCCCTTACAGGTTCCTGGAGCTCTGATCAACTCGGGCAAACCAAGCATGTCAAAATACACTGGATCCTTTGTCTGACCCGTAATCTGGGAAGGTGAAATTGATAGCATACCCTTGTCCCTGCCCTTCAGCTTGCTCTATACATACCTGTAATCCAGCACCTTAAGTGGGTGACACCAGTGAAGATATAACAGTGATTTTAGTCAAAGTTTCTGTGACTTATATTCAATCCACAAAGGATGTGACCACCTACCAGAGTGAATGAGGCTGAATTTATTCATTCACAAATATTTTGCTGTATTCCATTTGTGCCGATATTTTGTAAGCATGAGGGACACAAATATACATCACCCAATCCCTGCCTAAGGGATTATTCACAGGCTAGCGGAAGGGGCCTTGTTGAGTGTCCCAATGAGGGGGGTGGTCAATTGGAAGTCAGGAAACACTTCATGGGAAAAGTGGCCCTTTTCCAGGGTCAGGAGTTCAAATCAAGAAGTATTTTCTGATTTCCAGTACTCATAGAATTGACCACTCCCCTCGTAAGCTCAGAATTATCCTGGCAGCCAATGAGTATAAATCATACTGTGACAACTTTGCTGCCTTGAATTATCAATGTAGACAGTTAGAATGACCCTAAATTCACTAGATAACTGAACAGCTCCTGATTTTATGGCATGTGTTCATCTTTTAAGTCAGCAAAAGTAACTCTGTTTTGAAATTTGACAACCTCAGCATTTCTAGCCAATTCTGTTAAAGACCCACATGATCACACTCTAGAAACAGAAGCATTTGGGAAAAAGAAGTATCTGAAATTGTGCCCTTTGTGTATTACTCAACTCTTCTCAATAGTGAAAATTAAGAGGTTGATTTTTAAAAAGATTTGAGGTTAGGATGAGCTGCCTGATATCAAGGGTAAGGAGAGATGGAAGATCAGACATACCAATTCATTGACAATTAGTGTAATTTTAGAGGCACTTTATGTTTTCCCTAAATGTTTCTTACATGTCTACTGCCAAGTGATGATACCTGAGCTTCCACTGGTAGATTCTCATTTCTCTATCATAAGATTTCATCCTAAATGTAGCCATACCTGCAGGTGTCTTTTATACCTCAGTACAAATAAATTTATCAGATTCTTTCGTCAGACTGCTGGCACCATGGCTTAAAATGGGGTTGCTGCTAAGGTGAAAAGAGGGGAGGAAGAGTGAATTAGATAAAGGCTGGGGCATCCCAACTTATTCTACTTGGGATTTGCTGAAGACTAAAGACTAGCCTTTATCACAGTTTAGAAGCACAGAAATTCACAAGTGAGAAATGGTGCCCAAGACCTGAGATCCTGAGATTCTATAGCGCTGCAAGACAGACAAGTTTGATGGTTTTGATCATCAAAACTAAGACACCCCACCCTTTTTCCCCTGCCTCGGCTTGTAGTCATATGAGAGTTTCTGGTCTAGAACCAATCAGATTGCAGTAAGAGCCTGATGACATGGCAGGATGTCACCTGCCCCTATGGCACTCTGACAAAACAGCTACAGTCACTGATCCTCAATAAGGATGTTGAGAGTCAGATTTCACCTTTTTCTAGAGAGGCTCTCACTCTGTTGCCCAGGCTGAGTGCAGTGGCATGATCACAGCTCACTGCAGCCTCAGCCTCTCAGGCTCAAGTGACCCTCCCAGCTTAGCCTCCTGAGTAGCTAGGACTACAGGTATGCACCACCATGACGAGCTAATATTTTATTTTTATTTTGTGTAGAGACAGGAGTCTCATTATGTTGCCCAGGCTGGTCTTGAATTCCTGGACGCAAACAATCCTCTCACCTTGGCCTCCCAAAGTTCTGGGATTGCAGGCATGAGCCACTATGCCAGGTTTCACTTTTTTTTTTAAGTTGTATTATAACTCTGTGTTCCTTGTTCTCAGTTGTTATCGTTCTGCAAAGCACCTCATTTCTCAGTCCGCATCCACAGGCCAGTGCAGGCCTGCTAGGGAAGGGGGTGAGTCAGTGTCTCAAAGCCCCAGTACAATCGCCAATGGAACCTTCCACTCCTACCTGGGCAGATATTTGTGCCTGCATGCATTCATTCAAAAGCACGGATTGAACACTATCTGTGTGTTCAATAAAGTCCAGGATGCTGGCCTTGCCCTGTGATAGATATCAGAACAGTATCAGACACAGTTGTAGGCTGTGCTTATAACTGTACCGGGAGACAAGTCATAAATCTATGAAAAGTTGAGTCACAGTAGGCGGTAATGGGGGACTAACTATCCAAAGAGAACTATAGCAGGTCAGAAAAAGAGATCCCTGTAGGCTGGAGGGGTTAAGCTCCTTGCAGTAGGGATCAAGGTTTACCACATAGTGGATACTTAATAAATATTTGTTGAATAAGTGAGTGGATGGATTGATAGATGGAAGGATGATTAAATGATAAACAGATGGTTATTATTAAATGTTCCATGGAAGAGGTGGTTTTGAAAGTTCATTAGGCTTTTGATATTATAGATGATGTCCTAGTTCATTTGGGCTTCTATACCAAAATACCATAGACTGAGTAGCTTATAAACAACAGAAATTTATTGCTCACAGTTTTGGAGGCTGAGAAGTCCAAGATCAAGGCAGCAGCATATTCAATGTCTGGTGAGGGCCAATTTCCTTGTTCAGAGATGGCACCTTCTTGCTATGTCCTTACATAGTGGAAGGGGTTAGCTAGCTCTCTGGGGTCTCTTACAAGGTCACAAATCCCAATCATGAGGACTCCACCTTCGTGACCTAATCAGTCACTCTCCAAAGGCCCCACCTCCTAATACTATCACCTTGGGGGTTAGGATTTCAACACAGGAATTTTGGGGGAACACAAACATTCAGGCCACTGCAGAGGAGAAGAGGGAGGGCAGATCAGAAAAAGTTCTTCTCCTCATGTTCCTCAGGACATTCAGCAGGACTGGGAAATCACCAAGATATAGCAAGCATTCACATACCTGAGGCCAACCCTTAGCCCTGAGCAATGCCACAATTTTAACCTTGGTGGTAGAGACTCCCACTACTGGACAGGCTAGAATCCAAAAACAAGTGAGAGAAAGGAGAAGGGAAGCTTTTGGTTCTAAACACAACCTCAATGCCTACGAGCACAAGCTTCTTCCACCAGTGACTTGTTCATCCATGTAGCAGGCTGACAGAAAGCCCAGATCACCAGGACTGCCTGTATCCATGGTTAACAATAAACGAACCAGAGCCTACTTTTATCAGTCACAAGTTGGGCACAAAAGTCGGTGTGAAAATGGGAATTCAACAAGTCCTAATTTTCCCCATCCCTTTCTGGTGGGCCCTGCCAGCTTTGGGCTTCCAATCTGAACCCTGACTTTTCCCCAAGCTGATCCACTTGATCCATAACCACAAGCTCTTAATACCAAGTACTTAATACTTCTAAGCACAGCAACAGAATCAGACCTATTGTAAGACTCAGTAAGCTCAACCTGCCATCTTGCAGGCAGCAAGAGGTATTCAAGCTGAAGGCAGGGACAACGTTCGCTTTTATATTCCCAGCACTTAGCACAGTGCCTGACACAGAGTAGGTACCCAGCAAATACTTGTTGAATGAAGAAGGAAAGCAGCTCCGGTTCCATAATGCAGTGCAGGTCAGGCCTCTGCCAGTTTTCCCCTGCCCTGAACCCTAGTTTAGATAACTGGACTTTGACACTGCTATGATCTGAGAACCTACTATCAGGAGTGGAGTTCCTACTTTTGTTTCAATACCCAGGACTGAAATTTCCCGTAGGACCCAAATCTATTATCTTTTTCTTGGACAGCAAGTTGTTTGCATTTCTCAGATGTTGCTTTTCCCAGATTACCTTTGGCCTCTTTGTGCGCAGGCTCTCAAATACATACTCATTTTTCCCTCTGTCCCCAACTCTCCTCTGTATTGGTTTCTATTCATGCTTCAAAGCTTATCTTGACCATCACCTCCTCTTGGAAGCCTACCCAGGTGTGGATGTGTATAATGTATAATACGCCATCATATAATGTGTACATATCTGTACTCATTAAGTTGCACTGCAATCACTAATCCACTTATCTCTTCTCCATACTTGACTGTGAGCGAAGAGAGAAAAGGGATCACGTGTTCATCTTTGTATCCTCATCATGTACAATAGTGTCAAGCACACAGTGTTCCATAAAAGTTTTAAAAATGAGTGAGTGAGTGAATGAATGAATGTCTTTACCCATCAGGATGGCCCAAGCTGAGACTTGTTCTTGCTCTGACCTGGATGCCAAATGTTGCCTCTCACCCTGACTATTCCCTTGCCTTGGAGCTTGTAGGTCAAGTGCCTGAACCACTCCCTCTCCCTCCCACCTACCACCCTCCTGCCACAAGTGCTTTGCCATATGTTGTGAGTTATGTGGTACTGTGCGAGGGTAGAATGCCTTGTTTAGCATTTGCCACAGTAGGGTCCCATCAGATGCACATTTAACTTTTATAAATTCAACTATATGCCCTCACTGCCTGTGATTTCAGAATTTAATAATACACATTTCTATGCAATTTGGCTCCTAAATATATGCCTTCTATTTCATTTGGAACATAGAAACACTCATTTGTTCCAAGAGTAAGGGTAAAACCATTAGATTTATTTAAAGATGATAGACTTCGTTATGTATTTTTGGACAATTTAAAGGATTTTTCTAGAATAATTTTTATCTATAAAATGTTTTTACTTTATGATCTGATTTTATTGTGTGCTTTAAAATTTTCATCTGTATAATTTAGTATATACTTCCTAAAGACAAGGATTCCTTATTAAACACAATCACAATACCATCATCACAAACACACCCAACATAATTCCTTAATATTATCAAATGTCCTTTAATGTTCTATACATGTTTCTTTTTATTTTTAAACTTTTTCTAAGTTGGAAGTTTGAAATGGGATCTAAATAAAGCCAACACTTTCAATTGATTAATATATCTCTTGAATTTCTTTTACTATATGTTTAAAAATGTTCCTTTTCCATTGCTTTTTTTAAAAAAAATTACACTTTGTTATTGTTGTAAAACCACATTGTTTAACTTACAGTTTCCCATAGTCTATTGCATCTTCATGGTTTTTGTTAACATGTTACTTTGTTCTCTGTGTATCCTTCAAATGGTAGTTAGATCTGGAAGCTTGAATAGATTAATATTTTTAAAAAATACTATATAGGAAGTGCTGTGTTTCCACCAGGAGGTACAAGATGTCTGGTTGTCTCCTGTTTTTGACCATTGATGATTGTTGCCTAGATGCATTATTTCATTAAGTTTTGCAAATCGGTGAAATTCTAATTCCATCATTTCTTCTTCAAGTATTAACAGAAATACTTGTAAAAGGCAAACTTTCCCTCATCTATTATTTATTTACCTTAAGCTACAGTTTTTTTTAGGAATGGCAAAATTAATACTTGATTGTTTTCTTTTACTTCCCAGTTTTAAAAATATTAAGTAGGTCTTCTAATATCCTTTAGAGGGAATCAATGAAAAATAATTTAAACTATTATTATATATGCATGGATTTGACACATTTCATGTATTTTATTCTATTGTGGATATTATCTGTATTGATGCTTTGATTGTTCCCCTTCATCCAAAGGGAGACTATTTAATTGGCTCCTAAGCCATTTCTACTAGTAGTTGCTGATGGGTACCTTTGCATTTTGGTATGACAAAACTTTTCAGACTCATTTTGTATATTTCCTACCCCACACCTCAAATCAGCCATTTATTTATCCAAGAAGCCCTGGTTTCTTTTGGTGGGAAATAGTATTTAGAGATAATCATTTTGGCCCTAGGGGAGCTCATTGTTACTGAGCTGCTCACAGCCTCTAGGTCTTTTTGGTGAGCTAGAAAAATCATGAATTTACCCAGACACCTTGATGTGATTTGGCTGTGCCTCTACCAAAATTTCAACTTGAATTATATATTCCAGAATTCCCATGTGCTGTGGGAGGGACTCAGTAGGAGGTAATTGAATCATGGGGGCCAGTCTTTCCAGTGCTAATTTGGTGCTAGTGAATAAGTCTCATGAGATCTGATGGGTTTATCAGGTATTTCCACTTTTGCTTCTTTCCCATTTTCTCTTGCTGCTGACATGTAAGAAATGCCTTTTGCCTCCTGCCATGATTCTGAGGCCTCCCCAGCAATGTGGAACTGTGAGTCCAATTAAACCTTTTTCTTCCCAGTCTTGGGTACGTCTTTCTCAGCAGTGTGAAAATGGACTAATACAGTAAATTGGTACTGGGAGTTGGGTGTTGCTAAAAAGATACCTGAAAATGTGGAAGTGACTTTGGAACTGGGTAACAAGCAGAGGTTGGAACAGTTTGGAGGGCTCAGAGGAAGAAAAATGAGAGAAAGTTTGGAACTTCCTAGAGACTTGTCAAATGGCTTTGACAAAAATGCTGATAGTGATATGAACAATAAGATCCAGGTTGAGGTGGTCTCAGATGGAGATGAGAAACTTGTTGGGAACTGGAGCAAAGGTGACCCTTGTTATGTTTCAGCAGAGACTGGTGGCCTTTTTCCCTGCCCTAGAGATTTGTGGAACTTTGAACTTGAGAGAGATGATTTCAGGGATCTGGCAGAAGAAATTTCTAAGCAGCAAAGCACTCAAGAGGTGACTTGGGTGCTGTTAGAGCATTCCATTTTATAAGGGAAGCAGAGCATAGAAGTTTCAAAAATTTGCAGCCTGACAATGTAATAGAAAAGAAAACCCCATTTTCTGAGAAGAAATTTCACCCTGCGGCAGAAATTTGCATAAGTAAAAAGGAGCTGAATGTTAATCCCCAAGACAATGAGGAAAATGTTTCCAGGGCATGTCCAACGTCTTTGTGGCAGCCTTTCTCATCACAAGCATGGAGAAATAGGAGGAAAAAATGGCTTTGTGGGTGGAGCCCAGGGTCCCCATGCTGTGTGCAGCCTAGGGACTTGGTGTCCTGCATCCCAGCTGCTCCAGCTGTGACTAATAGGGGCCAAGGTACAGCTCAGGCAGTGGCTTTGCAGGGTGCAAGCCCCAAGCCTTGGCAGCACATGGAAATGTGGTGTTGAGCCTGCGGGTGCACAGAAATCAAGAATTGAGGTTTGAAATCTGCCTAGATTTCAGAAGATGTATGGAAGCACCTGGATAACCAGGCAGAAGTTTGCTGTAGGGGCAGCGTGCTCATGAAGAACCTCTGCTAGGGCAGTGTGGAAGGGAAATGTGGGGTTGGAGCCCCCACACAGAGTTCCTACTGGGGTACTGCCTAGTGGAGCTGTGAGAAGAGGGCCACCATCCTCCAGACCCCAGAATAGCAGATCCACTGACAGCTTGCACCATGCACCTGGAAAACCCACAGATACTCAATGCCAGCCTATGATGGCAGCCAGGAGGGAGGCTGTAACCTGCAAACCCACAGGGGCAGAGCTGCCCAAGACCATGGGAACCCACCTCTTGGATCAGCATGACCCAGATGCAAGACATGGAGTCAAACAGATCATTTTGGAACTTTAAGATTTGACTGCCCTGCTGGATTTCGGACTTGCATGGGGCCTGTAGCCCCTTTGTTTTGGCTAATTTCTCCCATTTGGAATGGCTGTATTTACCCAATGCCTGTACCCCCATTGTATCTAAGAAGTAACTAACTTGCTGTTGATTTTACAGGCTCATAGGGAGAAGGGACTTGTCTTGTCTCAGATAAGACATTGGACTGTGGACTTCTGAGTTAATGATGAAATGAGTTAAGACTTTGTGGGGACTGTTGGGAAGGCATGACTGGTTTTGAAATGTGAGGACATGAGATTTCGGAGGGGCCAGGGCAGAATGATATGGTTTGGTTGTGCCCCCACCAAAATCTCAACTTGAATTGTATCTTCCAGAATTTCCACATGTTGTGGAAGGGACCCAGTGGGAGGTAAGTGAATCATGCGGGCCGGTCTTTCCCGTGCAATTCTCGTGAGAGTGAATAAGTTTCATGAGATCTGATGGGTTTATCAGGGATTTCCACTTTTGCATATTTCTCATTTTCTCTTGCCACCACTGTGGAAGAAGTGCCTTTCACCTCCCGCCATGATTCTGAGGACTCCCCAGCCTTATGGAACTGTAAGTCCAATAAAACCTTTTTTTTCTTCCCAGTCTCAGGTATGTCTTTATCAACAGCATGAAAACGGACTAATACATACCTCCAGTTCAACTTTGAGACTACAAGGTTTCTACTCGTTCTTATTGTTCTTACCTCTTACATTTCTCCCACAGCAAACATCTTTTTTCTCAATGACACCACATTATTGTTAATTTACTTTGTCCCTCATTATGCACATAGTCTTAGAATAACAATATTACCATCATAGCTTACTGAAAATAATCTAATTTTTAAAGTTTTTTTATTAGTTTCTTTTTTTTTTTTTTTTTTTTTTGAGACGGAGTCTCGCTCTGTTGGCCTGGGCTGGAGTGCAGTGGAACGATCTCGGCTCGCTGCAAGCTCCGCCTCCCAGGTTCATGCCATTCTCCTACCTCAGCCTCCCAAGTAGCCGGGACTATAAGCGCCCGCCACCGCGCCCATATTAGTTTCTTTTTTGCTTTGGGGTATAGGCACATGACTGTGCTTTAAAGTCACCTAGAATATAGTTTCTTAATGTTGTTTATGCGCCCAAATAGAGGCACATCATTAGACATTGCTTTTGAAAATTTAATTCATGTTTATAATATTTAAAATATTTACAAGGTTTCAAACTTAAGTTTACACAGAACATAAATTCAAAAAAGTCTAATTTCTCTATCCATTCCTTATTCCCATCCAGTAACCAAAATTTTAAAAATGTTATGGCTTATACTTCAAAGCATTAAATATAAACATATATGTATGTGTATGTATATCTGTCATCCATTCCCTTGTGAAAGGTGGAATATTATACATACTTTTCTTCACCATGCCTTTCTTTACTTAACAATATATTCTGGCAATCACTCCAAAGTAGTATGGTAGTATATGGAGAGTCCTCATTCCTTTATACATGTGCCTAGGGTTCCACCTATGGTCCTCCATAGGGGTTCAACCTTTTGTAGATACACTAGAAATTTATGAGTTCCCACTTCCCCATAGAATTGCCAACAGAATTTGTTATTAAACTTGAATTTTTGCCAATCTGATAGCATAGTTAAATTTCAATTTTCTTATTATGTTTAGGATTGAGCATCTCCTCATAACTTAAGAGCTATTTGTACTGTTTTGGTCAATGGTCTGTATTTCTAGCTCATCGTTCTATATGATTGTTGGCTTTTTTCTTCTGCATTTGTATAAACTCTTTATATTATTATAAATGTAAGTTGCAAATATTTTTCCTATTTTATCTTATCTTTTATTTTACTTATGATGTATTTTCCATATAAAATTTAAATTTTTTAAATATCACAATTTCCATCTTTTTCCTTAATCAGAGTTAGATTAAATTTTCACTGCTCTTAGATTATAGAGGAATTCAACTATGTTTTCTTTTGGTCCTTTTGTTTGTATTAGGTATTTGGAATTTATCCTGGTGTACAATGTGAGGGATTCCATTCAATTTTATTTTTTCCATGTGGCTATTCAATTATTCTAACACCACTTTTTAAAAAGTTGACCTTTTCTCCCACTGATTTGAGCTGCTGCCCTGATTGTATTGTAAATACCCATATGCAGTTGGATCTATTTTGAGATTTTTTTTCATTTGTTCTATTAGTCTGTCTGTCTATTCACACGCTAACATCAAACTATTTTCATTATAAAGGCTTTCCAGTACATTTTAGTGTCAAGTATGGCAAGACCAACTCAATACTCTTCTTTTCCGTACTTATTTTCCCACTGAACTTTATAATGAAATTGTATATGTTCAGAAAACAATCTGGTTGCATTTTATTAGGATTGCATTGTATGCATAAATGGACTTAGAACTGACATCTTTACAAATTTGAGTCTCTCTAGACAAGAACATGGTATGTCTTTACTGTTCAGGTCTACTTTTATATCATTCAGGAGAAGCTTATAGTTTTTCTCTTATAGGTTTTGGACATTTCTTGTTGCTTTTATGCCAAAGCATAAAAGAATAAGAATATATTCTTATTTGGTATCATAAATGGATTCTCCTCTTCCATTATGCCTTTGGTTTGTGTGTGTGTGTGTGTATATATATATATATATATATATATATTTGCTTTTGATTTCATGTTAATTTTTTAACTTTCTACTTGCTAAATTATTTTATTATTTTAATAGTTTTTCATTGATTATTTTATATTTTCCAAATATATAATCATGTTACCTGAAATTAAAGATACTTTTACTTATTTCTTTCCAATTCTTATGCCTCTAATTGCTTTCTCTTATTTACACTGATTACTACCTCTAATGTAATATTAAATAGTCAAGGCTTAAAATGTAACTAACATCAATGTCAGAAATGACTGTTCTATATTTAAAACAAACTCAGTCTCCAAGTGCCACCTCTGTTCTCAAAGAGCACTATGTGGTTTCAGACGGATAAGCCAGAAGCAGAATGCCCGTATCAAAGCAGAGAGATGGCTGCCTAGCCTAGCCACAGGCCACCAAACACTGAAGTTTTTCTTGGGTTTATTATTCAGTAGTTGTGGGTAACTGGCAAAAATGAAGGGAGCAAACCTCTTTGGTCAGATCAATTTGCATTAGGTCAAATCTCTGTAATAAATGACATATTCTATATCAACCAAGTGCTATTATTTCTCTGATCAAACATTAATTGATATATGCATTGGTACTAAAAATGGATGCTATTGTAACAAAACTTAAACATATAAGTCAGGGATCTCCAGAGCACAGGATTCAGAGGATATAAATATACAAAAGGAGATTTGTTATGGGAATTGGCCCATGTGATTGTGGAGGGCAAGAAGTCTTATGATATGGCATCTTCAAGCTGTAGAACCAGAGAAGCCAGTGGTGTAATTCAGTCTGAATCCAAAGGCCTAAGAACCAGGGAAGATAATTATGTAACTCTCCATTCAAGGCCAAAGGCCTGAGGACCAGAGAGTAGTGGGGATGCTGGTGTAAGCCCCACAATCTGAAGGCCCGAGAACCTGAACCTCTCTCACATCTCAGGGCGGAAGATGGATATTCCAGCTCTAAAAGAGAGAATGAATTTTTCCCTCCTCTGCAATTTTTTTCTATCTGTGACCTCAACATATTGAATAATTTCTGCCCACATTGGGAGCTCAGATCTTCTTTACTCAGTCCATTGATTGAAATGCTAATCTGTTCTGGAAATAACCTCACAGATACACCCAGAAGTAATGTTTTACCAGCTATCTGGGTATCCCTTAACCCAGTCAAGTTGACACATAAAATAAATCATCACAAGGCAGTCTCTTGTCAACTTGGCACCCATATGCATCTACTTAAAGCATATTCAATCTCTAGATAAGATAATAACATAACATTAATCATTCCACTTAACATGTTACAACTATTTTTCATACAGCCAAAAATGCACAAATTCCTTACCTAGAAAAGAAAGTAGTTCTTGAGTGTTGTTTAGTCTTCTCCTGATATCCTGTAGCTTAAATACTAAAATATAAAATTAACAATGCTTAAATACTGATACAAAGTCAATACATCTTATGTTACATAATAAGGAAATAAGAGAGTAAAGAAAAGAAAAATATTTGCCTAACATATGTATATATACACACAAAATGTATTTCTAACAAAATAAAGAGGAAATATTCATGACAATTGTAATCCTCATTTCTGTAACTGGTCATGTGGTTGTAGCTGGTATTTATAACTACCTTCTTCTACTACCCATTTTGTATTTTCTTTACCTGCAGCAAGCACCTCAGCTGGGTATGATTCTTCACCTGGTGGGGTAACATAAACCTTCAATTACTCAGGGTCTGAGCTATTCATAGTCCTGCCCGGATTAGGTTGTCATAGTTTTCCATTGACCTTAATCACAGGGCATGGTAATATTAAGAGATACCCTAAAGATTCTCCTCTATTCTAGAATACTCTTCCTTAACTCCACTGGGGAAGAGTAGTCCAGATTAATAACCCCAGCCAAAACCATAACTTCCCTCTTGGGTTGTTTACTCAGAGGAACGAAGAGCCCAAAGTGGCCAGGTGGCAGTCTTAACTTCCAGTTTAATGGAATCATTGTTGTGTCTACTGGTAGAAGCATTCCTCCCTCTGAAACTATGACTTCTGGGACGGAAGAGCATAAGGTTGTAGAAACAGGAAGTAAAAGTTTTGCTAGTTGTTCACCAGTGGTAATAGTGAGTGATGCCACTCCCATTTCCATCCCTTGATCATGAATCTGTGAGTCCTCGCTATCAGAGAAATAGTACCATATATTGGATGTTGATTCAGAGCATATACAGCTTCTGGAGAACCTTCCTTCAGCCCTGCAAAATATTGCTGCCTCACTGGCACTGTAAGGGAGTCTTCAAAAGGCCATTTCTTTATTATATCAAGCCAGTTGCTTCAGGATGCTGGAAACATAGTAACGCCAGTAAATTCTATGTGCATATGTCAACTGCTGCACTTCTTTAGCTGTGAAGTGAGCTCCTTGGCCAAAAGCAATGCTGTGTAGAATGACGGTGGATAAGGCATTCTGTAAGTCCATGGATGATAGTTTTGGCAGAATCATTGCAATCAGGGAAGACATATCTATATTCATTTTAAGTGTCTATTGCAGGAAGGACAAAACACTACCCCTTCCATGATAGAAACAGTCCAAAGTAATCAACCAATCTTTGAATTGCCTGCCAACAAAAATTCAACACTGTTTAAAATACAACAAAATCCAGCACTCAACAATATAAAATTCACTGTATCTAGCATCTACTCTAATATTGCTAAGATACAAAAAAAATGAAATAAAATGACCCATGACTAGGTCAAAAGTCAGCTAATAGATGCAGAACTAGAAAAAACAGTGTTGATGAAATTAACAGGAAAGACACTAAAACAACTATTATAAATATGCACCTTGCTATGGACTGAAGGAATAAAGATTTCACCTGCTTAATATGAAGATAATTTTTTTGATTTTTAAAATCCATTTAAGAGAAAATGGATGGTTTAAAACAAAATCAGTAGTGTATTGGTCCTGGAGCTTCCGTTCCAAGATGGCCAAATAGGAACAGCTCCAGTCTGCAGTTCCCAGAGTGATTGACGCAGAAGACAGGTGATTTCTGCATTTCCAATTGAGGCACCTGGTCCATCTCACTGGGGCTGGTTGGACAGTGGATGCAGCCCACAGAGGGCAAGCCAAAGCAGGGCAGGCTGTCGCCTCACCCAGGAAGTGCAAGGCTTTGGGGGATTTCCCTTTCCTAGCCAAAGGAAGCCATGACAGACTCTACCTGGGAAAACGGGACACTCCCGCCCAAATACTGTGCTTTGCCCATGGTCTTAGCAACTGGCATACCAGGAGATCCTCTCCTGGTATGGTGGGTCCTGCCTGGATGGGTGGGTCCCATGCCCATGGAGCCTGGTTCACTGCTAGCTCAGCAGTCTGAGATCGACCTGCGAAGCTGCAGCCAGGAAGAGGGAGAGGTGTCTGCCATTGCTGAGGTTTAAGTAGGTAAACAAAGTGGCTGGGAAGCTCGAGCTGGACAGAGCCCACTGCAGCTAAGCAAGGCCTACTGCCTCTACAGATTCCACCTCTGTGGGCAGGGCATAGCTGAACAAAAGGCAGCAGAAACTTCTGCAGAGTTAAATGTCCATGTCTGACAGCTCTGAAGACAGCAGTGGTTCTCCCAGCATGACATTTGAGCTCTGAGAATGGACAGACTGCCTCCTTAAGTGGGTTCCTGACCCCCGTGTAGCCTAACTGGGAGATACCTCCCAGTAGGGGCTGACAGACACCTCATACAGGCGGGTGCCCCTCTGGGACGAAGCTTCCAGAGGAAGGATCAGGCAGCAATACTTGCTGTTCTGCAATATTTGCTGTTCTGCAGCCTCTGCTAGTGATACCCAGGCAAACAGGGTCTGGAATGGACCTCCAGCAAACTCCAACAGAACTGCAGCTGAGGGACCTGACTGTTAGAAGGAAAACTAACAAACAAAAAGGAATAGTATCAACGTCAACAAAAAGGGCATCTACACCAAAACCCCATCTGTAGGTCACCAACATCAAAGACCAAAGTAGATAAAACCACCAAGATGGGGATAAACCAGAGCAGAAAAGCTGAAAATTCTAAAAACCAGAGTGCCTTTTCTCCTCCAAAGGATCGCAGATCCTCGCCAGCAAAGGAACAATGCTGGACAGAGAATGACTTTGAAGAGTTGACAGAAGTAGGCTTCAGAAGGCCGGTAATAACAAACTTCCCCAAGCTAAACGAGCATGTTCTAACCCATTGCAAAGAAGCTAAAAACCTTGAAAAAAGGGTAGACGAATGGCTAACTAGAATAAAGAGAAGACCTTAAAAGACCTGATGGAGCTGAAAACCATGGCATGAGAACTTCATGATGCATGCACAAGCTTCAATAGCTGATTTGATCAAGTTGAATAAAGGTTATCAGTGATTGAAGATCAAATTAATGAAATAAAGTGAGAAGACAAGTTTAGAGAAAAAAGAGTAAAAAGAAATGAACAAAGCCTCCAAGAAATATGGGACTATGTGAAAAGACCAAATCTATGTTTATTGGTGTACCTGAGAGTGATGGGGAGATGGAACCAAGTTGGAAAACACTTTTCAGGATATTATCCAGGAGAACTTCCCCAACCTATCTATGCAGGCCAACATTCAAATTGAGGAAATACAGAGAACACCTTGAGAAGAGCAACCCCAAGACACATGATTGTCAGATTCACCAAAGTTGAAATGGAGGAAAAAATGTTGCCCTTGCAGCCAGAGAGAAAGGTCGGGTTACCCAAAAAGGGAAACCCATCAGACTAACAGTGGATCTCTTGGCAGAAACCCTACAAGCCAGAAGAGAGTGGAGGCCAATATTCAACATTCTTAAAGAAAATAATTTTCAACCAAGAATTTCATATCCAGCCAAACTAAGCTTCATAAGTGAAGGAAAAATAAAATCCTTTGCAAACAAGCAAATGCTGAGAGATTTTGTCACCACCAGGCCTGCCTTACAAGAGCTCAGGAAGGAAGCCCTAAACATGGAAAGGAACAACCGGTACCAGCCACTGCAAAAACATGCCAAATTGTAAAGACCACTGATGCCATGAAGAAACTGCATCAATTAATGGGCAAAATAACAAGCGAACATCATAATGACTGGAACAAATTCACACATAACAATATTAACCTTAAATGTAAATGGGCTAAATGCCCCAATTAAAAGACACAAACTGGCAAATTGGATACAGTCAAGACCCATCAGTATGCTGTATCCAGGAGACCCGTCTCACATGCAAAGACATGCATAGGCTCAAAATAAAGGGATGGAGGAAGATCTACCAAGCAAATGGAAAGCAAAAAAAGCACGGGTTGCATTCCTGGTCTCTGATAAAACAGACTTTAACCAACAAAGATCAAAAGAGACAAAGAAAGCCATTACATAATGTTAAAGGGATCAGTGAAACAAGACGAGCTAACTATCCTAAATATATATGCACCCAATACAGGAGCACCCAGATTCATAAAGCAAGTTCTTAGAGACCGACAAAGAGACTTACACTCCCATACAATAATAATGAGAGACTTTAACACCCCACTGTCAATATTAGGCAGATCAGTGAGACAGGAAATTAACAAGGATATTCAGGACTTGAACTCAGCTCTGGACCAAGCAGACCTAATAGACATCTACAGAACTCTCCCCCCACAAATTAACAAAATATACATTCTTCTTAGCACCACATCACACTTATTATAAAACTGACCACATAATTGGAAGTAAAACACTCCTCAGCAAATGTGAAAGCACCGAAATCACAACAAACTGTCTCTCAGACCACAGTGCAATCAAATTAGAACTCAGGATTCGGAATCTCACTCAAAACTGCACAACTACATAGAAACTGAACAACCTGCTCCTGATGGACTACTGGGTAAATAACGAAATTAAGGCAGAAATAAAGATGTTCTTTGAAACCAACGAGAACAAAGACACAACATACCAGAATCTCTGGGGCACATTTAAAGCAGTCTGTGGAGGGAAATTTATAGCACTAAATGCCCACAAGAGGAAGCAGGAAAGATCTAAAATTGACACCCTAACGTCACAATTAAAAGAACTAGAAATGCAAGAGCAAACACATTCAAAAGCTAGCAGAAGGCAAGAAATAACTAAGATCAGAACAGAACTGAAGAAGATAGAGGCACAAAAAACCCTTCAAAAAATCAATGAATCCAGGAGCAGGTTTTTTTTTTTTGGAAAGATCAACAAAATTGATAGACCGCTAGCAAGACTAATGAAGAAGAAAAGAGAGAAGAATCAAATAGACGCAATAAAGAATGATAAAGGGGATATCACCACCAATCCCACAGAAATACAAACTACCATCAGAGAATACTATAAAAAAATGGATGTATTCCTGGACACATACACCCTTCCAAGACTAAACCAGGAAGAAGTTGAATCTCTGAAAGGACCAATAACAGGCTCTGAAATTGAGGCAATAATTAATAGCGTGCCAATCAAAAAAATTCCAGGACCAGATTGATTCACAGCCAGATTCTACCAGAGGTACAAAGCGAGCTGGTACCTTTCCTTCTGAAACTATTCCAATCAATAGAAAAAGAGGGAATCTTCCCTAACTCATTTTATGAGGCCAGCATCATCCTGACACCAAAGTCTGGCAGAGACACAACAAAAAAAGAGAATTTTAGACCAATGTCTCCAAAGAACATCAATGCGAAAATCCTCAAAAAATACTGGCAAACCAAGTCCAGCAGCACATCAAAAAGCTTATCCACCATGATCAAGTCAGCTTCATCCCTGGGATGCAAGGCTGGTTCAACATATGCAAATCTATAAATGTAATCTATCACATAAACAGAACCAATGACAAAAACCACATGATTATCTCAATAGATGCAGAAAAGGCCTGCAACAAAATTCAACAGCCCTTCATGCTAAAAACTCTCAATAAATTAGGTATTGATGGAACACATCTCAAAATAATAAGAGCTATTTATGACAAACCCCCAGCCGATATCATACTGAATGGGTAAAAACTGGAAGCATTCCCTTTGAAAACCGGCACAAGACAAGGATGCCCTCTCTCACTGCTCCTATTCAACATAGTGTTGGAAGTTCTGGCCAGGGCAATCAGGCAAGAGAAAGAAATAAAGGGTATTCAATTAGGAAAAGAGGAAGTCAAATTGTCCCTGTTTGCAGATGACATGATTGTATATTTAGAAAACCCCATCGTCTCAGCCCAAAATCTCCTTAAGCTGATAAGCAACTTCAGCAAAGTCTCAGGATATAAAATCAATATGCAAAAATCACAAGCATTCCTATACACCAATAACAGACAAACAGAGAGCCAAATCATGAGTGAACTCCCTTTCACAATTGCTACAAAGAGAATAAGATACCTAGGACTCCAACTTACAAGGGATGTGAAGGACCTCTTCAATGAGAACTGCAAACCACTTCTCAATGAAATAAAAGAGGACACAAACAAATGGAAGAATTTTCCATGCTCATAGATAGGAAGAATTAATATCATGAAAATGGCCATACTGCCCAAGGTAATTTATAGATTCAATGCCATCCCCATCAAGCTACCAATCACTTTCTCCACAGAATTGGAAAAAACTACTTTAAATTTCATATGGAACCAAGAAAGAGCCTGCATGGCCAAGACAATCCTAAGCAAAAAGATCAAAGCTAGAGGCATCACATTACCTGACTTCAAACTATACTACAAGGCTACAGTAACCAAAACAGGATGGTACTGGTACCCAAACAGATACATAGACCAATGGAACAGAACAGAGGCCTCAGAAATAACACCACACATCTACAACCATCTGATCTTTTACAAACCTGACAAAAACAAGAAATGGGGAAAGGATTCTGTATTTAATAAATGGTGCTGGGAAAACTGGCTATCCATATGTAGAAAGCTAAAACTGGATCCCTTCCTTACACCTTATACAAAAATTAATTCAAGATGGATTAAAGACTTAAATGTTAGACCTAAAACCATAAAAACCCTAGAAGAAAACCTAGGTAATACCATTCAGGACATAGGCATGGGCAAGGACTTTATGACCAAAACACCAAAAGCAATGGCAACAAAAGCCAAAATTGACAAATGGGATCTAATTAAACTAAAGAGCTTCTGCATGAAAAAAGAAACTACCATCAGAATGAACAGGCAACCTACAGAATGGGAGAAAATTCTTGCAATCTACCCATCTGACAAAGAGCTAATATCCAGAATCTACAAAGAACCTAAACAAATTTACAAGAAAAAAATAAACAACCCCATCAAAAAGTAAGCAAAAGATATGAACAGACACTTCTCAAAAGAAGACATTTATGCAGCCAACAGACACATGAAAAAATGCTCATCATCACTGGTCATCAGAGAAATGCAAATCAAAACCACAATGAGCTACCATCTCACACCAGTTAGAATGGCAATCATTAAAGAGTCAGGAAACAACAGATGCTGGAGAGGATGTAGAGAAATAGGAATGCTTTTACCCTGTTGGTAGGAGTGTAAATTAGTTCGACCATTGTGGAAGACAGTGTGGCGATTCCTCAAGGATCTGGAACCATTTCTGGTCAATGGTATCTCTACCATTTGACCCAGAGATCCCATTACTGGGTATATACCCAAAGGATTATAAATCATGCTACTGTAAAGACACATGCACACATATGTTTATTGTGGCACTATTCACAATAGCAAAGAATTGGAACCAACCCAAATGTCCATCAGTGATAGACTGGATAAAGAAAATGTGGCACACCATGGAATACTATGCAGCCATAAAAAAGGATGAGTTCATGTCTTTTGCAGAGGCATGGATGAAGCTGGAAACCATTATTCTCAGCAAACTATCACAAGGACAGAAAACCAAACACCACATATTATCACTCATGGGTGGGAATTGAACAGTAAGAACACTTGGACACAGGGTGGGGACCATCATACACCGGGGCCTGTCGGGGGTGGGGAGCTGGGGGAGGGATAGCATTAGGAGAAATACCTAATGTAAATGACGAGTTGATGGGTACAGCAAACCAACATGGCACATGTATACCTATGTTACAAACCTGCACGTTGTGCGCATGTACCCTAGAACTTAACATATAATTTAAAAAGTCAATAACGTAATGTTTATAAAGTATGTAAAAATAAAAAGTATGACAATAGCATAAAGAAAAGAGGTAAAAGGGAAGTAAATGATGGTACTATACATGAAGGGTATAACACATGAAGGGTATAACACTATTAAATAATAGTGTTTTTTTAATAATATACATGAAGGGTATAACACTATTAAATAATAGTGTTTTTTTAATAATATACATGAAGGGTATAACACTATTAAATAATATACATGAAGAGTATAATACTGTTTGACTAAAATAAGCCAAAAATGTGTATTGTAAACCCTAGAGCAACCAGTAAAGTAATGAAACAAATAGGCATAGCTAAAGCCTATACCTTTCCAATAGTGGGAAAAAAACGTAAATAATAAACAAATACTTAATCAAGTTTTAAAATAAAGGGCTGATGGGGAAAGTAGAAAACAAATTGCAAGATGTTAGGTTTAAACCCAACTATATCACTAATTATGTTAAATATAACTGATGTAAGCACTCCAATTAAAATGGAGAGATTGTCAGATTTGACTTTAAAAAAGAAAAATTCAACTATCAATCATCTATGAAATACTTACTGTACTATAAACACACTGATAAATTAAAAGTAAAAGAATGAGAAAAAGTGTACTATACAAGCAATAAAAAATAGTGTGAAGTGAATATAAGAATGTCAGAAAAAGGAATTGTTTCAAGTATAAAGAGGAGCATTTCATAATGATAAAGCAATTAATTGATCAAGCAGACAGGCAATCTTAAATATATATGCACCTGATAAAAAATTTTTAAAGTAAAAACTGATAAAACTGAAAGTAGAAATAGACATCCATTATCTTAATTGGAAATTTCAATATTCTTCTCTCAGTTATTTATAGAACAAGTAGACAAAAGAATCACTAAGGATACAGAAGACTTGACCAATACTATTAGTCAACCAACCTAATCAACATTTATAGAACACATCACCCAACTAGAGCAGAATAGACATTATATTCAAGTACACATAGAACATTCACCTAGATTATACTCTGGACACTTAAATAGGTCTTAATAAATTCAAGAGAACTGGAATTACACAAAGTATATTCTTTACTGCAGCAGAATCAAACCAGAAATTAATAACAGAAAGTTAGCTGGGAAATCCCCAAACATTGGGAAATTAAACCATAGAAGTAAAAATAAACCATGGGTCAAATGAGAAATCACAAGGGAAATTAGAAAATATTTTGAACTGAGTGAAAATGAAAACACAACATATCAAAATTTGTGAGATTCAGCTAAGTCAATGCTTAGAGGGAAATTTACAACATTACATGATTATATGAGTGGAGGAAGGGTCTTAAATCAATTATCTAAACTTCTACCTTAAAAAGCAAGAAAAATAAAAGCAAATTAAATTTGAAGTAAATTGAAGGATGCTGATAATGTAAATGCGGAAACCAATAAAATAAAAAAAATGGACAAGTAATAACAGAAAAAGCTATGAAACCAAAAGTTGGTTATTTCCCCATTGATAAGCCTGTAGTTTAAGTTAACAGATTCATTATGACTTGCCTGGGACTGTCTCAGTGTTAATACCAAACATTTCACATTTCAGGAAACCTCTCAGTCCTGGGTAAACTGGGAACATTGGTCACTTTACTGTAGCCAGATTGATCAGAAAAGAGAAAGAGAAAACACAAATTACTAATTTCAAGAATGAAGGAGAGACATCAATATATATCCGAAAGAGAGACATCAATATATATCCTAAAGACGTTGAAAGGATTATAAAAGAATATTATAAACAATTTGATACCAATAAATTTGACAACTTAGATGAACTGTAAAAATTTCTTGAAAGAAAAAACACAATACCAAAGGTTACTCAAGAAGATAGATAATTTGAATAGCTCATTATCTAAAAATAATAACAAAAATTTTAAAAATAAGTTAAATTTATAGTTCAAAGCTTTTTCACAAAGAAGTTTCTAGGTCCAGATGATTTCACTGATAAAGTCTGCCAAACATTTTAAAAAGTATTAAAACCGGCCAGGAGTAGTGGCTCACAACTGTCATCCCAGCACTTTGGGAGGCCGAGGCAGACTGATCACCTCAGGTCAGGAGTTTGAGACCAGCATGGCCAACATGGTGAAAACCCGTTTCTACTAAAAACACAAAAATTAGCTGGGCGTGGTGGCGGGTGCCTGCAATCCCAGCTACTCGGGAAACTGAGACAAGAGAGTTGCTTGAACCCGGGAGGTGGAGGTTGAAGTAAGCCTAGATTGCCCCATTGCACTCCAGCCTGGGCAACAAAAAGAGAAAAGAATTTCTAACTCACTTTCTGAGGCTAGCATTGCTCTGATACTAAAAGGAGACAAAGACATTACAAGAGAATAAAACTATATAGATCAATATACTGCTTGAATATAGATGTCAAAATTCTTAACAAAAATTTTAGCAAATCCAATCCAGCAATGTATAAAATAGATAAGAAATTAAGACCAAGTTAGTTCTATCCCAGCAATGTCAGTTTGACTTAGCATTTAGAAATGATTAGTGTAACGCTCATCATATGTACAGACCAAAATAGAAAAAACTCTGTGATTATCTCAATAGATGCAGAAAAAGCATTTGATGAAATTCCACACCTATTCATGATAAAAGTTTTTAGCAGCATAGGAATAAAAGGGAATGGCTTCAATCTGATAAAAGGTGTATAGGAAAAGCCTACAGCCTATAATACACCTAACAATGAAAACAGTAAAATATTGAATGCTTTCCTACTAAGAAAAAAAATGCTGTCCTAACACTTATTTCTATCTGACTGTGCTACACAATGATACAATACTAATATTCTGATCCTTTGCAATATAAGCTTGTGTGAGTATGACCCCAGACACAAATGGTTAGAACATTTAAGCCTAAATTGAGATTCCCTGACTTAACTCTCCCCTGGCCAACCAGGAAAAGACAATTCAGGTCTTCCTATGTGTAATAGATTTCTCTTTCTGAAAGCAGCTACTGAGGCAGAATTTGGGGTGCTAATACCTATGAAAGGAAGAGAGAGAAAGCAGGATTGGGGAGAAGGAGAAGTCAAGCCACATTATAGACCCAATTAAATCCTGGTCAACTCAACGAAGAACTCTGGAGCAAATACGGCCCAGCAGAGCAGACCAGGGTGGCTGAAATAACAGAGCTTTCATATTCCCGCCTCACTTATTGAGTACCTGAGGGTTGTCATAGGAAGGACATGACCTTTAGCAGGGAAACTCTGCTGCTGAGGCAGCCCTGAGTTGCTGACAGCTAGAGGCTGCCAGATGACTACATCATGTGGCTGAGGAGAAGTTCTTCCCCGAAGTGGGGACCTCTCTTGAAGTGGGGTGCACCTCTGCATCCACAGCATTGTATACCCTCTTAGAATGCTTCCTCATGGCACTGCAATGTTACTAAATTATCCCCCACTCCTCCCAAGAGTTCATTTTTTTAAAGCTTATAACATATTATTTCGATGGACATTCGATACTTAAAAAAAGTGAAGTCTAGAAAGTATTGTCTTAAACAAAGGACTAATATCCAGAATCTACAAGGAACTCAAACAAATCATCAAGAAACAAACAATCCCATCAAAAAGTAGGCTAAGGTTATGAATAGACAATTCTCAAAAGAAGATATACAAATGGCTAACAAGCATATGAAAAAATCCTCAACATCACTAATGATCAGTGAAATGCAAATCAAAACCACAATGTGATACCACCTTACTCCTGCAAGAATGGCCATAATTTAAAAATCAAAAACTAATAGATGCTGGCATGGATGTGGTGAAAAGGGAATACCTTTATACTGTTGGTGGGAATGTAAACTAATACAACCACTATGGAAAACAGTGTGGGAATTCCTTAAAGACCTGAAAGTAGAACTACCATTTGATCCAACAATCCACTACTAGGTGTGTACCCAGAGGAAAAGAAGTCATATGAAAAAGATACTTGCGCACCCATGTTGATAGCAGCACAATTGCAAAAATATGGAACCAGCCTAAGTGCCCATCAATCAACGAGTGGATAAATAAATTGTGGCATACACACACACACACACACACACACACACACACACCATGGAATACTACTCAGCCATAAAAAGGAATGAAATAATGGCATTTGCAGAAACCTGGATGGAGACCATTATTCTAAGTGAAGCAACTCAGGAATGGAAAACCAAATATTGTATGTTCTCACTCATAAGTGGGAGCTAAGCTATGAGGATGCAAAGGCATAAGAATGATACAATGAACTTTAGGGACTCAGGGGAAAGGGTGGGAGGCAGATGAGGGATAAAAGACTGCACATTAGATACAGTGTACACTGCTCAGGTGATGGGTGCACCAAGATCTCAGAAATCACCACTAAAAAACTTACTCATGTAACTAAACACCACCTGTTCCTCCAAAACTTATTGAAATAAAAAAAAGAAACTGCGTCTTATGAAACTTGCTTTAATGATTTGAAACAAAAACCATTTAACATAATACCAATGTTTTACTTGTAACTAGGTGTTACAAAGAATAATAAACTCAGTTATCTTATCATTATCTTCCATTTACTCATCTAAAGTGCATAGTACACTCCTTCTATACACCAGGCACTCTAGTAACTATTGAAGATATGAAAACAAATACAATATGGTAAGAATGAGCAAATAATCTAAAAGACATGCTTCCTGTCCTCCACGAGTGTATAGTTTTCCATGTAAGGACAATAAGGAATTAAGCAACAATAAAGCAGTGTGCTGCCTGGACTTCGGGCAGATGGAAGAGAAGGTTTTGTGGCATTTGAGATGGTGCTCAGGACAAAATGTTGGATAGAAGAGGATGGAAGGACACCTTAGGCAGAGTTGGCAACATAAGCAAGGTCGGAAGCATGCGTAATCCAATTTGACTGTTGTGTAGGATAGGACTGACAGGATGAGGGAAAGGAGCATCAAAGGCTGGCTGGGATGGCTTGAGAGTGGTCTTGAACATCATGCTAAGGAGGCTTGATGGATCCCATGGAGGCTCTGGATAGACCAAGGCAAATCCATTCCTAGGACTGGACAGCTTGATGCATATGTCCTTCCAGGTTAACAGCATCCTTTTTCTTTTTTTTAATTTAAAAAAACCAAAACTGTCTTTGGTCCTTGTTTCAGGCCTTATCCCTACATATGTTTCAGGACTCTTGATTTGTTTTCTTTTCAAATCAATCATGTTCTTATTCTTCCATGTTATTTCTGTCTATGGCTTCTAAAAACATGCCCCTCATCCCTTTGTTAAGCAAGACAGGGATTTCAGGCCACATCAGTAATAGCAAAATCTTTAGCTACAACAGAAAACCATCATCCTACAACAGAATACCATCATCCAGTGGGCAGCAGACAAATATGCCCATCCCTTCATCTCGTCCTTCTCTTTTTACCAGTGCTGAAAAGAAGGGGTAGCATTGTCCCTGCATTTTATGCTCTCTGTAGGTTTTGTTTTCTCTTTCAAATTTCTGCTCTCCTTTCGACAAGACTAGATACAAATAATTTATTTTGACACAGTCCCTTAGAAATCAGGAGAAATCGAACAGATTCACTTAACTCAATCAATTTCTAGAAAATCTGTCTCTGAATAACACAGCCGATTTACACATGGTAAGTAAAACAGGAATTGGCAAATATTTTCTGAACTTGTAAAATGTTTTTAAGACACTCTGATGAGTCAGTGTTTAATCCCTTCCCCCATAAATAGAATGAAATATCTTTGCCATGTTTTCTTTTAAGTAAATATATTTTAAAACTGTGCCTACATAGTGTTCCAAATTTCTTTTCAGCTGTCTCTGTGAATGGACATAGCAGCTGGAATGAAGGAGAACACATCACACCTCAACTTCGAATTTCCTGCCTTTTGTTTTCTTGAATCATAGCCTTGATGTTGTTTAAATAGTGTGCTATGCATTTAATTTCCTTCTTCTCTTCACAAAGACCAAACAATTTTTAAAAAACCACCCCGTCTTTCACAGCGGGTTATAAAAGTGTTCTTGAGTTGAAATTGAACTGGTCTCTTATTTAAACATATAAATATATATTTAGGCATTCTAACCCATGGTCATTTATTTTATTGGTTGACTACTTAAGCAGAAATGTATTTGTGCACATTTTATCCATGTCGTGTGTTTTGTATTTAAAGATAACACCACTGATAGTGGCTGCTAATTGTGTGCACAGATGGTTGAGCAAAGAACATGCACCTTCCAAGGTACATGTATGCAAAGTCTGTCCTTCACTGTTAGCAGACTGTGTTGTTTGTGACTCTCCTTTTTCTTCTCAGGTCCTCCCAGAAGAGCCAAAGATATGTAGAGTTAGAAGGGCATTTAGATATTATTAAGCCTGACTACCAGCTGAACCAGGCACCCAACATTCTCCAGCCTCTGCTTGCAACTTTCAGTGTTAAAACATTCAGCTCTTCAAAAAGGCAGCCCATTTCATTGTCACTTATCTCTAATTATTAGAAAATGCTTCCTTTAATTGAGCCAAAGATTTCCTTCATCTAACTTCCACCTATTTGTAGTGCCCTTTAGACCTACACAGAATAAGTACAGAGGAGTCTTCTCACGTCTTCTCTTTTGTCCTCTCCAAATGAAGATTTATCATTTCCTTAAGGAGTTCCTCATTATCCTGATAACTGTGTCTGAACCCATATCAATTTGTCAATTTTCCCCTTTGATGTAGCTCCTGAAACTCCTGGTATGGCCTGACCAATGCAGTAATACAGAGAAAGCCACACCTCCCCCTTTCTTCTTTAATTCTTGGATAACTAACTTATACTTCAAAGCTTTTATATATTTTTCATATGTAGTTAAGTAATATTTATTACAGCTAGTGTTTGTCTATTTGAATATTGGATCTAAAATGTAGGACTTTGCAATTAAATCTCATCTTGCTTCCTGCTTCCTATTTGTCCAGAGTTATTTTTGCCAGTTCTATCAACAAACACTTTAGTTTTCCCTTCAAGCTTGGTTTCATCTGAAAAGCTGAAAAACATAGCCTTTATGTCTTCATTTAAGCCATGGATGAAAACATTGCATCGTGTTGGGCTCAATATGGAGCTCCTTGATCTGGTATCAAAGACTCCTACCTCTCTTAAGTTTGTATTAATTTATTAATCAACTCACCCCATTAATATTCCTTCAGCCACTCATCTCTGGCCAAATATCTGTCTTATTCAAAAATATATAAGAGAAATTTTATCAAATGGTTTAGTCAAATTATGCTAAATCAAAACAACACTTTCTTGACCTACAAATTAACAATCCAATCACAAGTGGATTAGATGTCCCTCTTAAGTGCTTCAATAGCAAACTATACTTATGCTTGTTACAGTAACTAATATGTTGCATTGTAATCATGTATTTATATATATTTTTGTGCCAATTAGATTTTAGGTTCTTTGGTGGCAAGGACTAACTCTTTTTTATTTACCTCTATATTCCTATTACATACTGGTGGGTAGTAGATACTCAATAGATGCTGGTTAAGTGAATGAATAAATTAAGAGTGGGATAATGTAATAGAAGAAGTCATTTGGCAGGATAAGTTGAGTCTAAAGTGTCTGTACGTAAGTGGAGTAGCTTTCCACCTTAGTAGGTTAGGTGAAATTAGCAGAAAAGGTTGCCTTGACAATACGGATTTTAGAATAATTAGGATAATAAGTGAAATTAAAACCAAGACCATGAGTAGATTGCTTAGGGAGACAGTGTTGGGTGAAAATGAAAGGGATGCAATAAGGCATATTGAATAAGGAGATGAAATTCTAGTGTGAAACTGCCTGAATATAAATAAGTTCTGCCACTTTCTTGGACAAGTAACAACCTCATGGGCTTCGTATTAGAAGAAGCTTCTGTCAAGATGTAGCAGGAGAAGCCTGATTTCAGTGGCCAGAGGAAAGGCTAGGAGGTAAGCAAGTGGAGACAGCATGTATTGATGATTCTTGCAAAGGTTGACTGTTCAGGGAGAGAGGACAGAGGCTGAACATGGGAGGAGGTCAAGGAATTTCTTCGCTTGTTTGTAAGTCAGGCTTGATATGCACAGGGTTATAGGCTGGGGAGAAAGTAGTCATTTGAGAACAAAAGAATTTGGAATTACAGAATAGAAAGAAGATAATTAGGTAAGAACAAGACCCAAGAATAAACAGGAGGTAGGAAGGAGTCTCAAAAGGAAAAAAGAGAGACCTCTGTTCCTCATCAGCCCATCATATCCTTGATAACAAAAGAAGTATGGTACTTATCTTTGTATAGCAGGTGGTTAATGAATGCTGAGGCCATTTTCTAGGGTGGGAAGAAAGGGAGATAGTATGGTGTGCATAGCTGTAGGTAGTTGAGGTCAACGAGCCAATGAGCTCTGTATGCTCTGTGGGATAAGCAATGATGACATCTGAGAAAGAAGACTCTAGGGTTGAGGGGTTGAGTAGTGAGCTTGAAAAGAACAGTTGAGGGGGTACCCAGAGGGAGCAGACCAGGGTCAGTATGAGGATAATTGGTGGAAGCAAGACAGGGGTTGATTATTCAAAATGCAAACTATGTTTATTGAGCACCTACTATGTGCCAGGCACTGTTCTAGGTGAACAGTAAACATAGCAGTGAACAAAACAGAGATTTTCTCTGCCTTCACAAAGCTCACATTTTAGTGGATGAGATAATCAAGTAAACAAATATGGATAATTTCAATAGTGTGTTATGAAGGAGGTTAGCAAGGTAACGTGACTAGACTAGACATTGACTAGAGTTGGAAGGGGATAGCATTTGCATGTACAGTAGTCAAAGAAACCCTCACTGAAAAAGTAACATTTGAGTTAAGCTGAAGGAAGAGCAGTGGGGTCCTGATTAATTCGCTCTCAAAAGAGAAGAAAGAAAGCCTTGATTTGTAGGTTTGCTGATTTTCATGGTGTAAAATTACAACAGCCAATTTCCAGGCACTAACATACATGACATTACTGAATGCAGAGCTGGGAAGAAAGGCACACATTTAGTCCTGGATCTAGATGAAGAGCAGGTCAAAAGACACTGCAGCAGGAAGGAGCTCAGGATGATTGGAAATGGGAAATAGGCTACTGGGGAGGGAAGAGTGTGGAGAGTCAGAGAGACTGGCAAATGCTATATTTTCCAAGCTGGATGGTGTTTTAAATGAAATGGGATTAAATCTAATTTACATTGTTAAAAGATCACTATCATTGTTATGAGGAGAATGAATATGGGCAATAATCGAAGCAGGTAGCCATTTAGGAGTTATTGAAGTTATCCAAGCAAGAATAAGAATGAGGAGGTGGGAAAGAAATGATGCGAATAAATTTGGGAACATATTTTGGAGGCAGAAAAGAGGAATTATTGGTGGATTGGACATTACAATTTAAGGAAGGGATCACAAAAGAATAATTCCTAGGTTATTATCTTGACCAACTGGAAGATTCCTGATGTCATTTATTGAAATGTAGAAGAGTGGGGGAAAATAGGTTTGGGTTTTGAAACCAATTTGAGATGCATATTAGGCATTCAAGTGAAAATGTCAGGTAAGCATTTAGATACATGAATCCAGAACTGAGGGAAAAGATATAGATTTCCAACTCATTTGCATAAAAGATGACAGTTGAATGGCTGGACTTGTTGGAATTAAGTAGAGTGTGTTGGTAGAGTAGATTAATCCCTGAGGAGCTCAAGTATTTAGTGGTCAGCTAGAAAAGAAGTCAGCAAAGGAGACCAGACAGAATGAACAATGAAAAAAGAGAGAAATGGGTCATTGTGCTGTCACAGAAGCCTAGAGGAGAAAGTATTTCAAGAAGGAGGAAGTGGTCACTGTGTTGAATGTTGCTGAAAGGTCAAGTACCATGCAGACAGAGAAGTGCTCATGAGTGAAGCAACATGGAGGCCATGGATCATCTTGAGAAGAGACATTTCAGGCCCTGGTGATGCAGAGTGAATCAGGGTGATATCATCAAGTCTGACATGGCAAAGCAGAAGCTTACTTAGACTGATCCATCCCAAAGGTCCTCTCTCCCCTGGAGAAGCTAGTAGAAGAGAGCAGGAGACTACAGGCTCTCTCAGTCCACCCACTAAATAGCTGTGCAATTCTAGCAAGCCAAGAAACCTCTCTGGACTTTCATCTTCTCATCAGTAAAATTAGATGCTCTGAAATTCCATTTAATCATTTATTCATTCAGCAAATTAGTATCCAGCAGCTGTTCTATGCCAGGTCCTGAATATGAAGAAGACCATGTCTCTGTCTTTGAATGATTGTCTCTGATGTACGGACTTGCATCATAAACTTTTTTGTGTATATATGTGGCTTACCTCCTCAATGATACGGTAAGGTCCTTGAGACTGTATCTTCTTCATTTTAGTATCTCCCATAGGCCCTTATACAGTGACTGGCACATATTGTGCACTTAATATTGGGGTCATAAATATAATGTTGTACTATTAAAAATTTTTTCTATGATTAATATACAAATCCTGACTCTATCATTCATTATTTGGGCAAGTTACTTATCTTCTCTGTGCCCCAGTTTCCTTAAATGTAAAATTGGGATAATAACATCAAAATCATAATATATTGTGGGAATTAAAATGGGAGTCTGGTATGTAATAAGCTATTATTCTTAATAATACATACTCATGGTAGAAAAGCCAGAAAAAAACAAAATTTATAAAGAAGTACACTAGATTTTTTTACAACTTCACAACTAGAGATAACCATTGCTAATATTTTGGTGTATGTCCTTCTCACTCTTTCTCTGAATGATGCAATGAGTTATATCTTGCACTCAAGTGGCTCAAATAGCAGTTGTAGATGATGGGGCTTTTATTGGAAATGGCATATAGAGCTCTTAATATCATGTCTTTTGCTTTCCTTTCATGCAAAAGAGATGTTATGTCCATGCTATTACATTTTAATATATATAATAAAAACTCCCAATTATCTGAGTGTTTGCAGTTTTAATTCTAAGCATTTAATATACATTTTCTAATTGACTTGACATAATAATCCTTTGCCATTTTATTGATGAGGAAAATGAGGGTTAGGGAATGCGGCATTATAATTGTTCATTGGTATCCACTTCTGTCTTCTTTCTGCGCACATGGAAGTAGCTATGCTCTGCCATATGGATATTAGTTGTGGTCATATGAATTCTGTACAGTGAAAAGGAAGCAGAAGTAATGTTGTTTTTCCTGGATAGGAACATTTAGTTGTTGATGCTTAATTCTCCACTTAACCTTTCTTGTGCAATGGTGATCCAGGAAACCAGTGTAGATGTGAATGGTTAATGCTGAGCCATCATGAAGACAACAGCTGTGCTAGAGAGCTGCCCATACCTGTATCAGACTTTGCTTAAGCAAGAAATAAACATTTCTTGTTTTAATCCATTGAAATTTTGAGACTGTTTTTTACTGCAGCATAAGCTAGCCTATCTAGACCAATAGAGGGTACTTAAAAGACTTCCCAAGGCCACAAAGCTAGTAAGTAGTGCAACCAGGATTTGGATCAAGACCTGTGTGACCCAAAGCCCATGTCTAATAGCTTATCTGAGAAGAGCCAGGTAAAGATTTGGTGAGAAACAGATAATAGACCTACTTTAGCAGTTACTGTCATCAGCTTTCTTATGTCACTGTGAATGTGATGATAATAGCATTATCTCTGAAGTTATATAGTATTTCTCCAGATCTGCACATGTTGGGGAAAAATAAGCAAAACAAAATGACCTTACCATTGATGATGGGATAGATGTTTTAGACATGTGAGAATAAGGGAAAAAGTTATGTTAAACTTGTGAAGAAAAAGAGGGCAGATAGCAAACATGGGAAACATTAAAATTAAATACTATTAATAATAATCTTTTACCCAGAAAGAAGTTTTAATCATAAATCTTTTAGAGTATCTCTGGGAAGCTAATTCAAGGATCAAAGTGAAAGAAGCAAAGGTGTTAAAATTGGTTAAGTCAGTTGAAAGGTTTGAAACACAGAAATTGCTGAATCCCAGCCAGGTTGAATGATTAAAAGAGGACAATACAGGCAAAAAACAAAATCAAGATAGTTTTCAGACAAAAACTGTTAAAACAGCATCAAGTCCTGTGTTGTTTGAAGGACTATGACAGTAATCCCATAACTTGTGGAAAGAGTCCTTCACCACCAGCATCTAATTGCTGGCATGTCTTTTCCAAGAATGGAGGCAGAAGCTGTAGTTAACTTTTGTCTACTTCATCCTTCATAATGGAAGATCTATTAAGATTGAATATTAAATTATTCGAAGAAATTAAAGACAGCATCTTCTTATTGTCTCTTATCCATGAGCACAGTCTGATCAAAATAGTAATTTCTTAAAACCAGAACATAAATAGGAAAAGGAATATCTTTCTTAGATCAGCAGACAAGGAAGAAAATGGCTCCAACTGCCTATTTCCCTAATCCCAGGACAGGATATTTTCATAGTCCTTGCACTCTCCCTTTAGGGATAGATGTGATGGGTGACAAATGAGGTCTTAATGACTCCCCCTAGACCGAAGTTTAGATGTCTGTGAGTCTCTGTCAAGGCTCTTGTCCAGGGAGAACCAAAGGAAGGGGATTGGGTCTTGGTGCATCATTCAAATAGAATGAATGTAGCATCAACTACAATAACCCTGGGCCGTGACAAGGATTCCAGCATCTTCTAGTGCTCCTCACCAGCTCCATTCATGAAAATTAGGCCTACTCCTCCCACGGCCATCTCCATCATGGCTTCATCAGCACTGGTTTAATTGCTTTATCTAATGTAAGAAATTTATAATTAATAATTTAAAAATTGTATGGTCAAGTTGTGCTGAGCATTACAAGGTTGTCTCTAATGTCCTGACACTCTAAACCCATAAATTATCAAGTGCTAAACTCAAATAATGTTTATTCTACCTTTCCTCTTTTGGAGACCATCATAATATTGTATAAGGAGTTCCTCTCAATAAGGATGTGCTTTTGGCATCTTGATGGAGACTCCTTCTGCTGGTACAGTGTGTAAAAGTACTGTGGTCCTGCATCAACCCTCCTTATGAGTGTAAAGAGAGTCCCATGTGGCTGGGCTCAGTGGCTCACGCCTCTCATCCCAGCACTGTGGGAGGCCAAGGCAGGAGGATCACGAGGTCAGGAGATTGAAACCATCCTGGCTAACACGGTGAAACCCCATTTCTACTAAAACACAAAAAATTAGCCAGGCATGGTGGCATGCAACTGTAATTCCAGCTAATCAAGAGGCTGAGGCAGGTGAATCACTTGAACCTGGGAGGCAGAGGTTGCAGTGAGCTGAGATCGCGCCACTGCACTCCAGCCTGGGTGACAGAGCAAGACTCCATAAAAAAAAAAAAAAAAAAAAAAAAAAAAAAAAAAAAAACAGAGCCCCATGTACTACAGATCTGTTTATAATTTCCTAGCTTATTGGCCTAAAGCACAGCTTGGGTTTCCAGGGACATAGAACAGGCCACTAACTGGTGGCTTGGTGACATTAAGTCTCTCCAACTACAAGTCACAACTTGCCTTCAGTCAGAGTTCTTGTTCTTTCCAATCAGCTCTCAGCATTTCTCTGCTCACAAAAGGAAAATGCCAATTTCTATGCTGGCAAAAAGTATATGAAGAGTCCACATTTGTTCAACAAACATTTATTAAACACCTACCATGTCCTGGCCTTGTGCTAGATAGTAAGGGCTCAGACTCAAATTATACCTCCTTCCAAATAAGTAGTAAGAACTTGGAGTTGGATAGAGCCCCAAGATCTGTTTGGAATTTTGGCTTCGTTTTTTACTAGCTTTGTGACTTTGTGCTAGAAACAACTTCTCTAAGCTTTTTTTTCCCTCTCTCTAAAACACGGACAATAAGAGTGTTCATCTAATTAGGATCATGTGACTATTTAATGAATGGACATAGTGAGTTAGAACAGTGCCTAGCACGTAATTAGATCTCATCAAATGTTAATTCTTCTCACTATTGTTATTCTCATCTTACAGGGAAGCTGAGAATGAGAGAAATGAAGTAATTTGTTAGTAAGAGCAAGAGCTAGAACAAACTAGGTCTACCTGAAACCATGCTATATCCTGTTTTTCCAACATTAACATGTTGGAAGGCCTAGATGTTTTCCATCTCTCCATTCCAACATCCACATGGCTGTTTCATCCTAAACCTGGTTCATATCGCAATTGTAGGATGGCTGATGTGGAAGTCAGGACTGTCATTCCTGGTTCCTGTCCACTGGGAGAAAAAGATTAAACCCATCCATGTGTCTGTCATTTGAGAGCAAGAAGAAACATTCACAGCAAACCCATCTTGCCATCACTTTGATCAAAACCAGGTCACATGGCCATTGAGCCACTCATTTATAGGTGGGGTGGAAATGTCCTTGGAGTTTTGGGCCCCTTGGAATTTTCAGGGCACCTCCTTACTGATTTCCTTACTCACTTACTTACTTTATTTATATTCCTTATAACTTTTAAGACTGGAAAGATTTAAGTATGTTTAACTATCTGTAGTTCAAGCCGTGATCGATAATAGATTGTAACAGAGAAAGATGGTAAAAGTGATAGCATAAAGTTCCCATAAATGAGGAAGAGGATAGGAGCCAAAGCATTGGTGGGCAATGGGGAGAGTTGTTCTCAAGTGAGAGAAGGACCCCTCCTCCATTATAACAGGAGACACAGAGCAGATGGGTCCCCATCTAGGCAGGTGACTGGCCAACTTTGCTCCCTTCAGAGGTCTGAGTCAAAGCCACCCACTGCACACTTTTAGCTGAATCTACTTCCAAAGGGACAAGTTTTTGCTATCTAAGCAGGTGCGTAACCCACCAGAGGAAATTATTGAAAAGTGTGTCCTCACCCACAGTGCTAGCATTTTTAGCTGGGCTTTTTTTTTTTTTTTCAATCAAGATTTGACATTGAAGAATGTGTTCTAAGAAGCATAGAGTGTTTAGTTTCCTCTTTGGATAATGCGTCCTCCTCTAATCACTGATACCTCATGACAAGCTCTGGCTCTGCTTTGGACAAAGTGACCCAGAAAGCCACAGGCGTGTGGGTCAAGATAAACTAAGAAAGCTAAGAATACACCATCCACATTTATCAAAGTTCCGTTAAAGAAAGCAATTTCCTCCAAAATATTTATTATTTACTAAGGAAAAACAGTAATTTCACAGCAGAAAAAAACCTGGCAGACACCAATTAACCAATCTATTAAAGTTAATATCACCAGTAATGAGACATATTGACTTCATGTACTCCTTGATAGGATGAACTCAGAAGGGCACAGCCCTTTTGTGGTATTCATGATGATAATGCATTGCCATGATCTAAATATGTGAAAACATCAGACCAACTCAAATCAAAAGACATTCTACAAAAACTGACTTCAAAAGAACTGAGGTTGTGCAAATGTCCTTCGACAATCAAATGCCTAAACAAACTGGTCCATCAAACCACGGAGTACGACTTAGCAAGAAACATGAATGAATTATTGACCAATGCAACAACATGGATGGATCTCAAGAAAATTAGGCTGAGTGAAAAAAAGCCAATCTCAAGAGATTACATACTGTATAACTCTATTCATATGATATGCTTGAAATGACAAAACTATAGAGATAGAGAACAAATTAATGGCTGCCAGGGATTGGGAGCTAGGGATAAACGGAAATAGCTATAGAAGGGTAGCACTGGGGGTCCTTGTGATAGAACTGTTCTCTGGTAGTGGCCATATGAATCTACACATGTGATAAAACTGCACAGAACTGATACAAACAGACACACACACACACACTGATACACACAGGTCCATGTGAAACTGGTGAAATCTGAAGAAGATCCACGTACCTCATCAATGTGAATTTCCAAGTTGTGATATTATGCCATAGTTATTGAGATGTTACCAATGGGGGAAACTAGCTGAGGAATATAGGGATCTCTCTGTATTATTTCCTGCAACTGCATGTGAATTTAAAGTTATCTCAAAATAAAAAGTTTTAAAAACATATATTGAAGTTGTCAAGAAAAGATTTGGGACAATTACAGATTGGAAGAAACTAGGGAGTCATGATAACTAAAGGCAATTTGAGATCCTGAATTGGATCCTGAGCCAGAAAAAGGATACTAGTGGAATAACGTCTGTAGTTAGGCCCATAGTGTCGTACCAATGTTCATTTCTTATTTATGATCAATGTATTATTGTTAAGTATGACAGTAACACTAGGGAAAGCTAGTTGAAGGATATACAGGAACTCTCTGTACTATTTTTGTAAATTTTTCTATAAGTTTAACATAATTTCAAAATAAAAAACTAAATAGTCTATGAGAAAAGATTTCTTCTATCTTAATTAATAAAAATCTGATAACTGCTTTTTAAACCTATATTGAAAAGCTAGTAATTAGAGTAAGCGAAATTAAAAACTAAGTGAAAACAAAGGGCATATGTAATTTCACAATATTTTTACCTATAGATTTCTACAAGGTTAGAACCATTGACAGCAGCTGTAATATAAAATCCTCTTCCATTTTTCCTTCCAAGTGACTCTACAGTCCACTCTGTTAAATTTCCCCATCTGGTGCTCGTATCTTAGAGCAACTCTCTGCTCCTGATCGTCCTGTCCTGTGAACGTTCTACCTCCTGCTCCCCTCACCTGCCCTTTGTAGTGGAGACCCAAGCTGGCCCTGTGGCCATTTTGGCTGGTTCCAGTGAACCCACCCAGGCTGTCTCTAGTCTAGAAGGGTGACCCACCATGATTCAGCACTCTTTACTACAGGATGGGTTGAAATGCTCAGTAAAGATCCCACCACATGTCATAAATATGAGATAGATTTCTCCACACCCCTCGTCTCAGTGTCACACTCTCAGGTCCAGGGAACTCAGAAAAGACAACTGACTCCCACCCAGAAGTTGCACTGTGCAGGCATGTTCTTGGGTTCAGCTTCCGCCATGTTCCTAGGCCAAGTTATCTAAACAAGCCAGGTTTTGCTTTGGAGACTTTTTTCCTTCCTTTAAATAAGTACTTTTCCAAGCATGGAATTCAGAGGAGAGGTCACTTTTTCTTCATGGGAATCTGTCTGCTTTCTTTTTATGGTCATTTCTATATCAAGAAGGTCCTAGGTCCAGTAAACCATGAGGTATTCTAGCAAAGCTCTGAGCAAGTATCCCCACGTTCACTTGCTGTCTCACCACCTCAAGTCTCATTCAAAGGCCATACTCCTCCAGTTCCCTTAGTCTCCGATTTTTCTGCTCAAGTGGAAAGAAATACTTAATGCTACACCATTTGTTTCTTCTTTGGGTTCTTATCTTTGCAGCTCTGGTCCATGGCTGACTGGTCTGGTTTTCATCCATCTAACTGGAGAGGTTATAGCAGGATGGACAGAAGTTTGGACATAGTGGTCTGGGAAAACTTCTCCCATAAACCTGACTTGATGCATCTGTCCTGCTGGCAGCGGAGGCCCACCAGGCTTCCAGCTGGCTCTTCGCCTCTTCCCAGAGGCTCCATCGGATGAGGAGCTCCGTCATATTCTTTACTCTGGCAGAAGCAGTCTTCCTGTCCAAGATCCACCCCAGAGAGCTAGGCATGTCATAGGCCAGGTATGCTGCGAGCAGTCTCCCACCCCAGCAGGTGCACAAGGAAGACCCAGACATTCAGCAATGAGAATCAGAGCGGGGGATCAGACTTGCCAGTCCTTGCTTCTTCAGACCCGTCTTCCTAAAAGCAACCAAAAAATCCAGATCAATTGGGTGATTCTAGCTTACAATTGTCTATTTTATATTTCAAAATAACTGGAAGATAATAATTGGAATGTTTCTAGCTAAAGAAAGGACAAATATTTAAGGTGATAGATATACCAATTACACTGATTTAATCTTTACAAATTATACAAATGTATGAAATTACCACATGTACTCCAAAAACTTGTACATCTATTATGTATCAATAAAAATAAAACTAATTAAAAACACAAAAAACAAAGCCCCCACATTCATCTTTGTCTGGTTATGTTAGGTGAACCAACAGAACTTAGAGCTAAGTTTCCAACATTCAGGCTCCTGAATAAATCTGTTCATTTTTATACAGAAGATCAGGCCTAGAACTTCAGGTACTTTATTTCCAAGCCAAAGTCCTCTGACACGAATGACTTTAAAGGAAATCTACCCATCCACCCAAATCCCACTAGTATAATGTTAAGAAAATCCACTGCATTAATATCTTAAGTTGTGGCTGACCAGGAGCATTGGCCATGAAGGAGAAGGGGAAATAGTCCAAGACAGGGAAGGAACTGTTTGGTATTTCAGGCCTGCCTCAAGGGTCTCTGTCACTTTGGTGAAGCTGCTAAGCTGAGAGGGTTTCCAGGTCTCACAGACCGACCTCTTCCCACTGGCAGTCTGTTGGCACTTACTGAAGGTTGGCTAATGACTGTCACATGGCTGCACTTTATATCCCTGCCCCAGGGCTCAGAGCACACTGCAGCCACAGCTCCAGGTACAAAGTGGCACCAGGAGGGACCAGCCACTGTGCTTTGCACCCAGCCTCACTGCACCTTCTGGTGCATCTGGAAGGTCCTGAAGGAGGAGTTCCAGGGCCCCGGCTGCCATGGGCCCTGAAGGTGGGGGAAATACTTCATGGAACTCAGTGACATTTTCTTTCTGTTTATTCTTTATGTTTTAATGGAATTCTGTGGTCCAGACTTGGTTTCAGGCTTCATGCTCTCAGAGTCAGCTAAAGTACAAAGGGTGGGCGGGGGGGAGAGAAAGTAGTGGGAAAAATTAGATTCTTGATTTGTGTCCAGATGGTACTGGACAAAAATAGACTCAGAGATTCTCACTGCAAACTTGCCTCTGGTATGAAGCTCCCCCCACCCCCCTTCATTTAAAATCTTCTTGGTAGAAGAGGGAATGGGAATGGGAAAAATACTGGGAACGTTCATTTTTCTTTTTCCCAGCCATATATTAAAAGTCTTGCACAGGTTCCAGTTGAGGACTTTTGTGCAACACCAGGAGTCACACCACATGCAGGCGCCTGGGGTGATGTGATTTCAACCAACTTGGAAGAGCCCCTCGGTTGCTGGCCTGAAGGCAGGATGGAGGGAGCAGTGTGCTCTGCTGGCAGCCTCAGTGTGTGACATGCTGGGAAGCCCAGCAGCAGCTGGCCCAGCTGTGGCTCTGAAGGGCCCAACCTCAGCCTTTCTAGGAGCAAAGCAGCCACCCACACTGCCTCTGGTGCCATGTTCATGGAGCTCAGATCAAAAGGGACACAGGCCCTAGGGCTCTGGGCCTGCCACACCTGCAGGAAGCAGCAACATCCATACATGTGCAGTTCTCCACCACTCAGAGAGAAGCTCACAGGGCTTTTTCGGTGCCTGCTGGAAGGCCAGGTACAGAGTAAAGGGCACACAGTCCTCCTGAGGAGAGCACGGAGAGCACTGAGGAAGTCCACTTGTTAGAAACACAAAAACGTGACAGATTTAACAGCTCATGTGAGATTCCACAGAACATGGGCTTAATCACAAAACCAAAGCAACCCAGAACCCCATCCAAGCCAGCTTGAGGCCATACCCTGTGTGGTTCTCTCATCCCAAAGCTTATCCCAGAATTTCTATCATTCCTTGATGTTCTCTGGGAGCTCAGTCCATGAGTTACCAAACAGAGCGGATGTCAAAGTCCAGACCCCTCTCCATGGACTGGCAGCCCAGTGGTGGTCAGTCAGATGCCAACAAAATGAGCAGAGGCCAGTTAGAAGGTGCTGCTTTTTAATGCAGCTTTCTCACAATTGGGTTTTCTTCCTAATATTTAGGAATAGTTCGGTGCTGGAGCTGGGCATGGGAATAGAGCCAAGCATTTGAGAGGCAGGGACCAGGCAGATGTCAGAAACAAGAACCAGCAGACGGTCCAAAGAAGGCATCTGTCTGAAGGCCAGGATGCAAGGTGAGAGCTGCTACCAGCCACCAAGACAGACACTGCAGGAGAAGCACAGCCCAGGAAGTGGCCTCAGGCACTGGGGTTTAGATGCAGGAACCTCTGTATAGTTGCCTGTGGCCACATCTGGGTTCAGGTCCTGATGTCTTTCAGAGCTTGAGGGTTTGAACTGAAACTGTTAAACTTCCTTAATCCTCTTCACCTGTGTGTTAAGTGTTTTCTCAATTTCAAATCAGCATTAGGTGGAACCTCATTGTATGGGCAATGCTATCAATATATTTGAAAAGAGAATAATATTTTGTTAATCCTTTTTAAAAAATCAGCTTCTGGATTCATTGATTTTTTGAAGGGTTTTTCGTGTCTCTATCTCCTTCAGTTCTTCTCTAATCTTAGTTATTTCTTGTCTTCTGCTAGCGTTTGAATTTGTTTGCTCTTGTTTTTCTAGTTCTTTTAATTGTGATGTCAGGGTGTTAATATTAGATCTTTCCCGCTTTCTCCTGTGGGCTTTTAGTGCTATAAATTTCCCTCTAAACACTGCTTTAGCTGTGTCCCAGAGATTCTGGTATGTTGTGTCTTTGTTCTCATTGGTTTCAAAGAACTTATTTATTTCTGCCTTAATTTTGTTATTTACCCAGTAGTCATTCAGGAGCAGGTTGTTGAGTTTCCATGTAGTTGTGTGGCTTTGAGTGAGTTTCTTAATCCTGAGTTCTAATTTGATTGCACTGTGGTCTGAGAGACTGTTTGCTATGATTTCCATCCTTTTGCATTTGCTGAGGAGTGTTTTACTTCCAATTATGTGGTCAATTTTAGAATAAGTGCTGTGTGATGCTGAGAAGAATGTATATTCTGTTGACTTGGGGTGGAGAGTTCTGCAAATGTCTATTAGGTCCGCTTGATCCAGAGCTGAGTTCGAGTCCTGAATATCCTTGTAAATTTTCTGTCTCATTGAACTGTCTAATATTGACAGTGGGGTGTTAAAGTCTCCCACTATTATTGTGTGGAAGTCTGAGTCTCTTTGTAGGTCTCTAAGGACTTGCTTTATGAATCTGGGTGCTCCTGTATGGGGTGCATATATATTTAGGATAGTTAGCTCTTCTTGTTGCATTGATCCCTTTACCATTATGTAATGCCCTTCTTTGTCTTTTTTGATCATTGTTGGTTTAAAGTCTGTTTTATAAGAGACTAGGATTGCAACCCCTGCTTTTTTTTGTTTTCCATTTGCTTGGTAAATATTCCTCCATCCCTTTATTTTGAGCCTATGTGTGTCTTTGCACATGAGATGGGTCTCCTGAATAGAATACAGCACACTGATGGGTCTTGGCTCTTTATCCAATTTGCCAGTCTGTGTCTTTTAATTGGGGCATTTAGCCCACTTTTATATTTAAGGTTAATATTGTTACATGTGAATTTGATCCTGTCATTATGATGCTAGCTGGTTATTTTGCCCATTAGTTGATGCAGTTTCTGCATAGTGTCGATGGTCTTTACCATTTGGTATGTTTTTGCAGTGGCTGGTACTGGCTTTTCCTTTCCATATTTAGTGCTTCCTTCAGGAGCTCTTGTAAGGCAGGCCTGGTTGTGACAAAATCTCTCAGCATTTGCTTCTCTATAAAGGATTTTATTTCTCCTTCACTCATGAAGCTTAGTTTGGCTGGATATGAAATTCTGGCTTGAAAATTCTTTTCTTTAAGAATGTTGAGGGCAACCCCGCTCGGGTCCCCTTCCACATTGTGGAAGCTTTGTTCTTTCACTCTTTGCAATAAATCTTGCTGCTGCTCACTCTTTGGGTCTACACTGCCTTTATGAGCTGTAACACTCACCGCGAAGGTCTGCAGCTTCACCACGAACCCACCAGGAGGAATGAACAACTCCAGACGCGCTGCCTTAGGAGCTGTAACACTCACTGCGAAGGTCCATGGCTTCATTCCTGAGCCAGCGAGACCACGAACCCCAGCAGAAGGAAGAAATTCCGAACACATCCGAACATCAGAAGGAAACAACTCCGGACACGCCACCTTTAGGAACTGTAACACTCACTGCGAGGGTCCGCGGCTTCATTCTTGAAGTCAGTGAGACCAAGAACCCACCAATTCCGGACACACAGGGACAGCAATCCACTACTTGCCATGATGTACGATTGAAGCCTATCACCCCTTCTGCAGCAGTGGCTCCAGAGAGCATCAGTAAAGATGGCAAGATTGAAATCCAAGCAACAGGATTTCCACTGAATAGAAATTTCTGAGGAAAGTGTAAGGACAGGTGTGAGAACTCTGGTGGCAAGGATGAGGAAGCATCCCCCTTCTCAAACAGGAAAGAAGAGCCAAGAGGCCTGAAAAGGAGCTGGAGCCAAGAAGGTGAAAAGGAAGTGAGCAGCGTCTCTGCCTGGCCACCCATCGTCTGGGATGTGAGGAGCCCCTCTGCCTGGTCGCCCCATCTGGGAAGTGAGGAGTGCCTCTGCCCGGCCGCCACCCCGTCTAGGAAGTGAGAAGTGTCTCTGCCTGGTCGCCCATCGTCTGGGATGTGAGGAGCGCCTCTGCCCGGCTGCCCTGTCTGGGAAGTGAGGAGCGCCTCTGCCCGGCCGCACAGTCTGGGAGGAAGTGAGAAGCGCCTCTGCCCGGCTGCCCCGAATGGGAAGTGAGGAGCGCCTCTGCCTGGCCACCCCCTCTGGGAAGTGAGGAGTGCCTCTGCCCGGCCGCACCATCTGGGAGGAAGTGAGGAGCACCTCTGCCCGGCTGCCCCAAATGGGAAGTGAGGAGCGCCTCTTCCTGGCTGCCCCCGTCTGGGAAGTGAGGAGCGACTCTGCCCGGCCGCCACCCCATCTAGGAAGTGAGGAGCGTCTCTGCCTGACTGCCCATTGTCTCGGATGTGAGGCGCACCTCTGCCCGGCCGCCCTGTCTGGGAAGTGAGGAGCGCCTCTGCCCGGCTGCCCCGTCTGGGAGGTGAGGAGCGCCTCTGCCCGGCTGCCCCATCTGGGAGGTGAGGAGCGCCTCTACATGGCCGCCCTGTCTGGGAGGTGAGGAGCGCCTCTGCACGGCCGCCCTGTCTGGGAGGTGAGGGGCGCCTCTGCCCAGCCGCCACCCCGTCTGGGAGGTGAGGGGCGTCTCTGCCCAGCCGCCACCCCGTCTGGGAGGTGAGGCAGCCCCATCTGGGAGGTCAGGAGTGCCTCTGCACAGCCGCCCCATCTGGGAGGTGAGGAGTGCCTCTACACGGCCGCCCCATCTGGGAGGTGAGGAGCGCCTCTGCCCGGCTGCCCCGCCTGGGAAATGAGGGGTGCCTCTGCCCGGCAGCCCTTCGTCTGGGAGGTGGGGAGCACCTCTGCCCGGCCGCCCCATCTGGGAAGTGGGCACCTCTGCCCGGCTGCCCCGTCTGGGAGGTGAGGGGCATCTCTGCCCAGCCGCCACCCCATCTGGGAAGTGAGGAGCGCCTCTGCCCAGCCGCCACCCCGTCTGGGAGATGAGGGACATCTCTGCCTGGCTGCCCCGCCTGGGAAGTGAGGGGTGCCTCTGCCCGGCAGCCCTTCGTCTGGGAGGTGGGGAGCACCTCTGCCCGGCCGCCCCATCTGGGAAGTGGGCACCTCTGCCCGGCTGCCCCGTCTGGGAGGTGAGGGGCATCTCTGCCCAGCCGCCACCCCATCTGGGAAGTGAGGAGCGCCTCTGCCCAGCCGCCACCCCGTCTGGGAGATGAGGGACATCTCTGCCTGGCTGCCCCGCCTGGGAAGTGAGGGGTGCCTCTGCCTGGCTGCCCTTCATCTGGGAGGTGAGGAGCGCCTCTGCCCAGCCACCCCATCTGGGAGGTGGGGAGCGCCTCTGCCCAGCCGCCCCATCTGGGAGGTGGGGAGCACCTCTGTCCAGCCACCACCCCATCTGGGAAGTGAGGTGTGCCTCTGCCCGGCCGCCCCGTCTGGGAAGTGAGGAGCGCCTCTGCCTGGCCACCCCGTCTGGGAAGTGAGGAGCGCCTCTGCCAGGCTGCCCCATCTGGGAAGTGTTCCCAACAGCTCCGAAGAGACAGCGACCATCGAGAATGGGCCATGATGACGATGGCAGTTTTGTCGAAAAGGAAAGGGGGAAATGTGGGGAAAAGAAAGAGAGATCAGGTTGTTACTGTGTCTGTGTAGAAAGAAGTAGACATAGGAGACTCCATCTTGTTCTGTACTAAGAAAAATTCTTCTGCCTTGGGATGCTGTTAATCTATAACCTTACCCCCAAACCCCTGCTCTCTGAAACATGTGCTGTGTCAACTCAGGGTTAAATGGATTAAGGGCGATGCAAGATGTGCTTTGTTAAACAGATGCTTGAAGACAGAAAAAAAAAGAAAAAGAAAGAAAAATCATTGAAGGATTATTTATGCCCTATGGCATCCCTTTCTCCAACACTTGTCACCTAATGACCAGGGATCAATACCCACAAATACAGTAAGACCTATTTTTAAAGGTTTTCAGCTTAACTGTTTTGTCTCTTAATAAATTTTTATATAGGAAAAAAAAAAAGAATGTTGAATATTGGCCCCCACTCTCTTCTGGCTTGTAGAGTTTCTGCAGAGAGATCCACTGTTAGTCTGATGGCTTCCCTTTGTGGGTAACCCAGTCTTTCTTTCTGCCCTTAACATTTTTTCCTTCATTTCAACCATGGTGAATCTGATGATTATGTGTCTTGGTGTTGCTCTTCTCAAGGAGTATCTTTCTGGTGTTCTCTGTATTTCCTGAATTTGAATATTGGCCTGTGTGGATAGGTTGGGGTAGTTCTCCTGGATAATATCCTGAAGAGTGTTTTCCAACTTGGTTCCATTCTCCCAGTCACTTTCAGGTACACCAATCAAATGTAGGTTTGGTCTTTTCACATAGTCCCATATTTCTTGGAGGCTTTGCTCATTCCTTTTCATTCTTTTTTCCCTAATCTTGTCTTCAAGCTTTATTTCATTAAGTTAGTTTATATTTGACTGTGCTTTATACTTGACAAAGCACTTTCACATTTCTTGTCTTTTTTGGGCCTGATAATTACTCTGCAAGTTAAAAAGGAAAAACTCCAAGGACCATTACGCTCCATGAGGACAGGGACTATTTTGTTCATTGTTGCAACCTAAGCACTTAATATGTTGCCTGGTCCAGAGTAGATACTCATATATAAATACTTGCTGAATAAAGGGATGAATGGGTGGGTGGTTAGATGAATGGGATTTGCCTTAATTTTCAAGATGGATTCAATTTCCAATTCCACTTACTGGTGAGAAGCCTTGTCTAAGTCTTTAAACCTTACTTTCCTCATCTATAAAACAGTGACAATGATATTGTTTCTGCTACCACAATGGAAAAAAGGACAGAATTACTTAGTGTCATAGTGATCAGGAATAAAGCCAGGGCTTGAAGCATCTCCTGATTCCTAGGCCATTGTTTGTCCCAATGTATATGGCAGAGGGAGAAAGAAAACTGTTGAGTCTTAATCTGTCAGGCACTATTTTATGAACTTTAAAATCCTCATAGCAGGGCCAGGTGCAGTGGCTCACACCTGTAATCCAAGCACTTTGGGAGGCCAAGGCAGGCAGATCACTTGAGGTCAGGACCAGCCTGTCCAACGTGGTGAAACCACATCTCTACTAAAAATACAAAAATTAGCCAGGCGTGGTTGTGCATGCCTATAATCCCAGCTACTTGGGAGGCTGAGGCAGGAGAAATGCTTGAACCTGGGAGGCAGAGGTTGTGGTGAGCTGAGATTGTGCCACTGTACTCCAGCCTGGGCAACAGAACAAGACCCTATCTCAAAAAAAAAAATCTCATAGCAGCTTTATAGAGTAAGTATTATTATTCCCAATTTACAGATGAAAAAAATTAAGATTTAGAGAAGTAAAGTGACTTGCCCAAGTTTCCACACAGTTAGGATGGGACTAGAATGCAAGTCTACTGACTTCAAAACCCATTTTCTTTCGCCACCTGCAGTATTTTCATATTAGCTCACACTAAATCCAATGTTGGAGGCCTCCCACTTTCCCCATCCACTTTGGAAATAAGATTGGCAATATCTGCCAGTGACTCCAGTCCCGCAGAGAAACAGCCAGCCGAGTGGTCATCATGGTTTTAACTATCGACCAACACGTAAAAACAATCTTGCAAAGTTGGAGTATTTTGGCAAAATCATGGCTATCCATTGCCGCATTCTAGATAATCAAACCACTTCTGGTTGCCTAAATGTTTAAGTCCAGACCATTTGAAAAATAGCAGGTAATGGTAACCTTTATGAGACTGATTCTATGGAACCATTTATGGCCCAAAATAAACTTGAGGTATATAAAGATTTACTGTGGAAGTCGCGGTGTAGGAAAACCTGCAGGAAAATGAAAACAGGGTTTAGTCTAAACCTTTTCATAGCCTTTCTATTATAGTAATTGGCTGAGTTACCTTCCATCCAGGAAGCAGGTATACAAAGCAACATGAGACTCAAAACTCTGATTCAGAATGTTCCAATGTGGGACACACCTGTGCTCAGGAGGAAGGAAAGAAAAATGGGGTAGAGGAGAAAGAAAAAGCTTTAATCCTGGAACAAATGGAAACTCTTAACATGCAGGACTCAAACATGCCGGTCTCCAAGATGTGTTTCTCTATTAGTTAAAGCTCAGCTACAAGTGACAAAGAACTCAGCCTAATTAGTCTAAAGCCAAATATTAATTTATAAGTCTATATAACTTACAAGTCTGAATGTTTGTATGCCCCTCAAAATCATATATTGAAGCCGCCAATGTGATGGTATTTGGAGGTGGGGACCTTGGGATATGATTAGGTATAGGTGAGAGTGGGGCACTCATGGTGGGATTTTAGTGTTGTTATAAGAAGGACCAAAAATTTCTCTCTCTCTCTCTCTCCTCTGGGCAATGTGAAGATACAGTAAGTAGGCTGCCAGCTGCAAGCCAGGAAGAGGGCCCTCACCAGAAGCCAACTATGATGGCACCCTGATCTTGGACTTCCCAGTCTTCAGAACCGTGAGAAATAAATGTCTGTGGTTTAAGCCACCCAGTCTCTGGTATTTTGTTATAGCAATGCCCACAGACTAAGGCATATGTCCAGCCTCAGGCACGGCTGGCTAGAGGGATCAAAGCTGTCCTTATCACCTTGTTAATCTGTCCCCGTATCTCAGCTCTGCTTACTCACCCAAGGCTCCATTTTCAAGAAAAGCTCATGTCCCAGTGCAACCCAAGCAGCTCCAGCTTACATTGCCTCAGGTTCAAGTTGGAAGGACAGCCTACTTTGAGGTCTCTCCTCCCAGCAGAATCTCATTGCATCTCACTGAGCCTGTCAGGGCCACATGCCCACTCCTGAACCGAGCTCTGTAGCCAGGAAAGTGATGTGCTGATTGCCTTAGGCCTAGGCCACAGGCTTCACCCCTGAGCCTGTGGGTGGAGCATCACTCAAAGAACCCAGAATAAGGTGAGGCCACCAGCTCATCAAAGGACATGGCGAGGGTGCTGAAGACACAAAGAACACAGCCTACCAAGCAGCTTAACAGAGGCTGGGTGGGAGCCAGGCCAGATCTCAAAAAGAAACCCTCAGGACCAAGAAAAGAGTGATACAGCAAATAAACAGATCAACACTAGAAAGTAAATAGATCAACATCGGCAAATAAAACACTGACTTTTCCCAATAATCTTGTAACTGAGTTTGTTATTGAGCCTTGAAATATTTTAAACTGAATTATAAGTTAAGAGGGGAAATTTGTTGAGATGAAAATTCATACCTTATGTAGCTTAAGCTTCAAAACCCAGAACCCAGGACTCTGTAAAAAGGTTGTTTATCCTAGAGAAATGCTTTCTTATTAAATAATGTACAGGTGTGCCTCGCTTTACACTGTGCCTGTATTCCTAAAACACTGTGCGTAAATTGAATTTGCGATTCTTTTTTCAAATCTGGGGCACTGAAAGGGGCATTGCAAAATGCATTTCCGATATGTGGAAAATCTCCCTATTTTCTCTATATGTTTGAGTTGTAGCTTACTGGTTTTTTGTAAAGTGGATCCTCTTGGTATCCTTACACACACACACACACACAGAGAGAGAGAGAGAGAGAGAGAGAGATCCATGACCCACTGGATATGGACAAGCAGTACCTGCAGAAGAAGCTTAAAAAGTTTTTTTCCTCAATGGTCTTTTTCCATATGAGTCTGTCCTTGAGGGAATAAATCTTTAAATTCGCTTCCCCAGATTCTATTCCTCCCCAGACAACAAATTTCATAAACAAATGGCCCTTCGGCAACTTGACAGCAGAAAGACTCCAGGAGCCAATACTCCCCGAGCCAACAAACAAAATTCTGTTTCAATAATGTCTGTTTCCATCAGATCAAAGTTCAGACTTCTGAACATCTCAATGGTACCAATTAGCACAGCAGTCTGGCTAAGTTAAACAGATTTCACCAGCAGAATCTAATCCAGAGAGGTGGTGTCACAAGGACAGATGCCAAACTAGGCGTATATTGTGGACTGTGCTGATTTGTTGATTTGGAAATTCTGTTTAAACTGTTGATAAAAGCTGATATTCAATCAGTGCAAACTAAAGTTGTGCTGATTAGGAATTTTCTCTCAAATAGCCTGGGAACTCAGAGGTTTCCTTCGGCCAAGGGAATGCATGACAATTTTTTTAAAAACAGCCTTTTCCAGCAGCAAAGCTCTAGAATATATGAATATGATAATGATATAAAATTCTAAAAGCAAAATGGCAAAAAGACATATTTTTGGCTCCTGTATCATAAGTCTTTTTTCAAGAGAAAAAGGAGGGAGAGCAGATTGTAAAGGACTTACAAGTGCTTGTCAGACCTTATTTCATCATCGCCTGCAACCTCCTTCAGGAAGGAAGCAGAGAGGGTCTTTCCTAGAAGGAGCAGGTAACTATCTATTTAATGTGGTTTCCAGGGGCACTGGAGCCTCAAACCCAGGGAGCACCTCCCCAAACTGCTGTCCTAATGCCAAGGCTCCTTCCATGGGGGTCACTCTGCTAAAGGCAGCTGTTCTTGGGAAATGCTGGCTTAAAGCTACTAACATGTAAAGCAGTGATGTCAGAACCTCTCGTGAGAGGCAAAATTGATGATATCAGGCATTCATTATGGGAACTATCTCATTTAATCCTCCAAGCAACTTTATAGAAATGCGTGTTTTATTACTATCTTTTTACAGATGAAGAAATGGACAAACACACAAAGATAAAAAGCTCCCTTGGGCTACACAGTTTCAGTTTAAGGCTACATAGGGTTTGAAGAAGCAACAGGGTTGGGAAGCCACAGAGAGCAATGAGCACAGGTAAGTTTTACCTGCTTCACCATTGCCCCTGGGGCTAAGCCCCAGAAAAGTCACAAGCACAGCTCTCCCTGTTTTCCCAGTAAGAGAAAGGGGACCCAACAGGGATGGGGTAGGGCGGGGGTGGAGAGCTCCCAGCAAGTAACCTGCAAGGCGGGCACTGGTGGAGTAAGCAAATTGGCTGACAACTTCCCATGCCAAGTCCCAAGGTGAAAAAGAAAGCAACCCCCTGATTCTCGCCTCTTACCTCATGTCATCTGTGGACGGCTCCCATCCTGTGGACCTTTTTCACTTAAGGCCCAAAGGTTGAGAGAAGCAACAAACAGGAAAGGGATTCCCCATGGGCCTTGCACAGAATCAGACGTTGGCAATCAGAATCAAGTCCAGAACTAAGAATTACAGTACCTGATACTCTCCCCGGGCCTCCTCTCACGCCTATACACCTTAAAAACTGCCCATATGTAACATATTTAGGAACACGAACCATTCTCAGTGTCCTCACTGCCAGGAATTTTCTCTCAGCATCTACACTTTGCTTTGTAACCCTAAGCCAGTTCCACCATGGAAAGCTGCTGGGCACCCTGGATGGGACAGACCAGGAAATTGCTGATTTCACCCTGAGCTCCCTCAGGCTGCTGACCCACCTGTGAAGATCTGATACATTGGACCAGAAAGCACTACAACATCCCAGAAATCCAAATGCTCTCCATTAAGGTAGTTCAAGTTCGTGCTGTTAAGTTAATTTGTCCAATTACAAGGAAAACATTTGACTCTGATAGCTCTCTTTGCAATGTCCCATACTTCGAGGGATTAAAATTCCCTCAAATATACCAGAGAGTGTGTGCAGTTTGGCTTCCACTCAATGGGTTTCAGAATTCATTGGCTCAGTCATTTAGCAAACCTTTATTGAGCAACTACTATGTGCCTGGCCCAGGGACCACTGCTGGGCCCTTAGCACTCCCCACAGGAGACAGACAAATCATGACAATAGCAAGTGGCCATTTTTCAAAACGAACAGGCATACCTGGCACCACGGGAGCAGAGTGTGGGGTTCAAGGCAGTACACTCTGCTCCACATCGGGGCTGAATTTCTGATGACCCAGAGTCTACTCAGGTTTTATCAGCACTCTGGGGTCCATTTTATACTCAGACTCAAAGTGCATCAGGATGCTTCCCGATAACATGAGCCCATGCCACCCATCACACATCATCACATCTAGGGTAGTCCCCTCAGTGATGGAGGCAGTTGCTTCGGGGACCCTGAGCATGTGCAGTCTGGCTGGGTGGGAAGAGCCATCCCCTCTGCAGTCCTCCCCATGCTGAGACCCAGAGACCTTGAAGGTCATGAAGGGGCCAGAGGAGAGTGAATGCAAGCCAGCTTGCCGGATGCACTAGTCATTCAAGCAGTCACACTTTAATGCAATAAATATTTCTGCTGTGCCTAGTGTGTGTCAGACATTGCTCTGGAGTTCGGGGCTGAAATAGGACAAATATTATTTCCCCACAGAGCTTACATCCCAACGCAGCAAGTCAGACAACAAATAAGAATAGCAAATGCTATTACTGTGTGCCTGCTCTGCCTGCTTCACATATTTCACCTTCACCACCAGTCTGTGAGGTAGGTGCTATTACTAACCCTCTTTACTGACAAGGAAACTGGGGCACAGAGAAGCTAGGTAATTTCCTCAAGGGAGCTAGCTAGGAAGTGAAGGAGCCATGGATTTAACTTCTGTAAGTAATACAGAGCTCAGTTTTCAAACAACTACACTGCCACAAAATAAATCAGTTGCTTGTACATTGTACTACACGATGATATATTCCGGAGAAAAAACATAAGGCAGAGAAGCAGGATAAGGAGGCTGGGGTGCGGTGGGGAGAGTGGGGTGTGTATTTTTAATTACAGTGGCTGGGAAAATCCTCAGTATGAAGGATGCACTTGAGCAAAGACTTGAAAGAAGTGAGGGATGTCTTGGGGAAACATCTTGGGGAAGATGTCATGGGGAAGAGCATTCTAGAGTGCTTTGAGAAGAGCACTGCAGGTGTCTTGGGGAAGGGCATTCTAGAGTAGACAGCAAGTGCAAAGGCCCCGAGGGCAGCATGCCTGGAGTGTTGAAGGAGTGAAAGTGGAGGGAGAGGGAAGGTAGAATGAGGTGGGATCAGACAGGTAATGGGGCTGGGGGCGACGGGGCACACCATGCAGGACCCTGGAGGAACCTGAGGAGGATGAAGTGGGCTATCCTTTGAATAAGATGGGAAACTTTGGTTGCTATTATGCTTTTAGTCAAACATTTCCATTCTTCCCCTCTGGCCATACGATAGGATTGCCTGTTTTTGTCCCTTTGAAGCTATATATGGCCATATGACTTGCTCAGCCGACAAAATGAGAGTGGAGGAGATGTGTTCACTTCAGGCAGAAGCTTTAAGAACCATTGTGTGAAATGCGCTGTCAGTGTTGCTGGTTTCAGTGACTTCAGGGGTCTCCTTCAGGCTCAGTTCTTGAGGGACTGTCATGAACAGAGCCCTTCTGCTCTACTTCATGGGACATGTGGTTTGAATGAGAAATAAACTTTGTTTGGTGAAGTCACTGAGATGTTGATGTTGCTTGTCACCTGAGCATAATCTTCTAGCTCAAACTGACTGATGCAGAGACCAAGGGAAGGTTTTGGGAAGAGAAGTTTTAGCAGGGTCAGTCTGGCTGGAACTGGTGTTCAGAATAGACTGAAAGGAGACAAAGTTGGATGCAGAGAGAGCAGTTAAGAGAGTATTGCTATAATCCAGGTGAGAGATGAAGATGATGGTCTATTGGATCATAGTAACATGGGAGGCAATGAGAGGTAATCATGTTCTAGACATTCTAGTGGAACCACTAGGATTTGCAAATGAATCAGATATTAGGTGGAAAAAGAAAAATCAAAGATAACCTCAAGATTTTCAGTGTGGACAACGAGAAGGATAAAAATGCTCTTGAGCGTCCAAACCACCTGCTACACACACACACACACACACACGCACACACACACAACCTTAAAAAGCAAACCCCAAACCCTGTTCCTTATTTGGCAAGCAAAGGAGTTATTCCTCTCGAATAAGCATTGCCCTTTACAGGCAGTTTATGTCAAAATGAACAGACTTATGATGGAGGTTGCCTTATTGTGGATCAATTTATTTTAGCAACTTTCAATTCAAAGAAACTCTTGAAATCATATAGTCCAAGCCACTCATTTTATCTGAAGAAACTGGGGTCCAGGGAGATAAATGATCTTTCCCAGCTTCAAGTAGAAAATGAGTCGAGTTGACATGAAAATGGGTCGAGTTGATATCCAAAGATTCCTGACTGCTAGTGCAGTGCTTTACCTCCCACCTCATGTCCAGCCTGGACAGGGGATGCTCCTAGGTGTGCATAGGCCTTGGAGGGGAGGCAGGGAGGAGAGGAGAGACATTTAAAAGGAGTGTTACCTCCTTCACTGTTTTGTATAGACCCATCCTGAGCAGGCCTTAGCAAATATCTTCCCTTAAGGTTGCAATTACTTCCATCACACTAACCTTGATTTCACTGGTCCTGATCCAAATACCAAACCTGAGAAGAAAAAGTATTAAAAGAAACTAAAAAACTACATCCTGCTCTGTGTGTGTGTGTGTGTGTGTGTGTGTGTGTGACACCTACAAAGCATGGAACACATTCAGGTCCCTTCTTCACTTTGTCTTGTTTGGTGTCTTCTTGCCCTGCCAGCTTTGTGCCATTCTTCTTGCAAAGCATTCTTTGAGCTGCTCCACATGGGTCGGGCACAGCTAAAAACAGACAGTGCCAACACATCTCTTCGTATCCTAGCACAATGTATCTTAGCACACTAACTAGAATCATTTGTATTATGCACTTCTATGACATACTTTAAATTTGCGAGATGCCTGACTATAATTTTTATTATGTTTTTATTATTAGTTTTACCTTTTAAAACAGCTATTTGAAACCATTAACATTGGAACCCTTCTCTGGCTTTTTGCAAACCTTGGATAATGCCCATTTTTAGTGACTATTGTTGTAGACCTGCTCTGAGGTCTAGGGAAGCCAAACCACCTTTTTATAATTAGTGATTGGAGATTTCCCAGGGGTGGCAGAGTGGCGAGAGGCAACAAGGAGTTTAGACCTGAATCTCTTCTTCTAAGAAGAAGGCAAAGAATAACCTGAAGAGGAAAATGCTACAAAAGAGGTCACAGTGTTAGAGGCCAAATAGCAATCCTCAGAGCCATCAGCAGCTGGAGGGACAGCTTATAATGTTTACCAGGCCCTAGTATTGGAAAAATGTGTAGAATAAACTGAAATTGTGTTAACTTTTCTTTCTGAAGTTTAAACGAATATCTGCATTACATAAAAGTGCCAAAAAGTATATCAGAGCCTATAAAAATGTTAACTAAGACAGGGTGTTTCCAATGAATTTGTTTTCATTGGAAAAGAAATGTCCCCATAAAAAGGCATGCTCTGTGCCTCATTTCTCTATTGAGAGATCTGCAAATACTGCACTTGATGTGCAGGGTAAACCTCGCTTTCTTCCAATGCAAACCAATTTTGTCTTTCCCTCCATATGTGCAAGGAGTGTGGTGGAAAGATCACTAAAGCTGCAGTTGGAACAGTGTGACATTGTGTGCTGTTCCTGGACACGCGACCTGTTTCATATATTAACTGCATTCTAAATTCCATTAATGACAATGCCATATGCGCTTTCTTTAGTTTTACCTCCATATATACCTTTATTCCACCTTAACAGATCCCAGCTGTTATTAAAGAATGTGGTTTAAGTCCCATCACAACAAATATTTCTCTACAACGAATGATCCCAAACAATAGCCCATTTCTTGGAATAATTTTACTCAATTCAATTTAATGACTATATTTGAAGACAAATTCTTCCAAGTACTATACTGAATTCAGCTCTGCTGATCAGAGACAAAAAAGAAAGGCTGAATACTCTATGCCGAAGGGCTCAGTATTTGAAATGACAAAATTCCAACGTAACAAAGGAACTGTGGTTATCCCTTGAACTAATACAGGATTCCAAGTGGGAATGGTGGTTTTATCCTATAGATGCTTTAGATTTTATTATTTTCCTTCTTCCATTTCTGCAGCTTTTTGTCAGGGGCCTATAGTTTCTAGGTTCCATTTCCAGGATAGGAGTTCTTCACCTCCAGTTGCTCCTCTGCCATAACATAGACTTACTTATTTCCAAGGGAGACTGAGGAGGCCTCCTTGTCACTTTAATCAAGTCAATCAGGTCTGACAGTGTGATATTAGCATCGATACCATACGACTGAGTTGGGATTTATCTGCACCAAAGTACACATCAGATGCAGAGTTTAAATCAAGCCTTTGCCCCACCCTGTGGCATTGGTGGCAAAGCAGCCATTTATTTCATCTCTGTCCAGTGGAACTACATCACACATAAGAGCTTTTCTCCTCGGGCCTCTTGTGCAAGCATTTTTTCCCTCACCACAAAATGTTTTTCTTTTTTAAAAAATGAACTTGTTGCTCCAACCAGCTTGGTTTCTGGCTCTGGGTCCAGAACTTGAGGGTAAATGGTGAGGTTGAAATGTGTTTCTAGATTCTGCAGCTCCTAAGTGGTTACCCTTTCCAAACCAGGGTGGGCCCTCTGCAAAACTGTCAAGTTGGCGAAGTCTGCTTCTCCCCCTCATTGCCCCTAGCTTGGTCTGAGCAGAAGGAAATGTGTCTGGGGAATCAAAGGACCCCCTGACTGAGCACTCACCATATGCCAAGAAACATTCCAAAGTCCCTTACCTGCACTGTCACGGTTAAAGCTCTCCATCCGCATCCTTAGCAGGGTTCTTCCACCTCTGAGGAATCCGGTGCTCAGAGAGGTTAAGTAACTTGCCCAAGGTCATAAAGGTAGGAAGTAGCTGAGGCAGGCTGGACTCACATGTAAGATAAAGAAACCTCAACGGCCACAGGCCCAACTCTGTCCCTTTAAAGCCTTCTATCAAACTCCAGCTACATTCTTTAGGCTATGTGGTACAAGGACATGCTATTTTTTAAAAAGACAATGAAGAAAAATTTTTGGCAAAATATATAATTCCGCTGCATAGTCAATATATATATATACATATAATTCAAGTTATTCACAGTCGTCCTGTGACAGCAGAAAACCCCAGGTCTCACTTGCTCCCTGGGACTTGAGTTCATTGCTGGAGATGTTGCCATTGTAGGCAGTACAGGGTATACGCTTGCTTGGTGGGGCCAGAGAAGCCTGTCTGTCAGGAAAATGCCTTCCCCTAATGCACTTCCTTCTTAATTAAAATAACATTTTGAAAGTAAAATTATACAGTGTGTAGAATAAACAGTACAACAATAGCTGTGATTAATCTGTCAGAGATTGTATAATGTGATGCTAATAGGAAGAAATAAACTCCTGCTAAAGATCAAAGTCATCTCTGCACATGGGGAAATTTTAAAATTAGAATGCAGATAAATGAATCTCCAAACTGAAAAAAAAAGAGCTCTGCACTCTGCAGGCTCAAAAAATGAAGGAGAAAAGACAGCCTAAGGACTTCCCACAGCCCAGAGGAGCTGGGAGCCTGAAGAAGGAGTTCTGGTCTGAATCCTCGCCTTCTGTTTTTCCCAAGCATCTGGCAGCCTCTCTTTCTTTAACCTTGTGACAATCACTCAAGCGTCCCTTAGTCTGCCCAAATACCGCTATAATCCCATCAGGCTCAGCCCATGAAAAGGCACGTGTGCCTGTGTATGTGTGCTGGGGGGCTGTATGGGTAGAGCATGTGTGCTGGAGCTGTGGTGGAAAAGGAGAGACACCCAAGTCTGTGCTGTGTACTCCCTACACGGCACTCCCTACACCCTCTCATGTGCCTTACACGCAGGTGTCATTTTCATTTACAAGCATTGGACTCAATGAGCAAAGGGGCTGGAATTAGGAACTCAAATCTTGTGGTTCTAAAGCCTAGGCTTTTTTTGTTTTGTTTTGTTTTTCTTCTCTTGGGGAAAGGTGTGTCCTAAGAAAGTATGATTATCCACAGAAAGGCAAATGAATCTAAGAGTGTGCATGTAAGCATATTGTTAGGCAGCAATTAAGAATGGAATACCTACTGCATGCAGTCATGGTGTTATGTGCTGGGGATGCCACGGCCCCTGCCACCCCAGAGAGTAGCTTGTAAAGGAGGTGGGGAGGAGAAGGGGGTCAAACGAGCAGATAGGCCTTTATAATACAGTGTGTAGACTGCAGAGTGTTGTGGAGACCCAGTCAGAGGGGATGATGGGGTCACAGAGGAGGACACCTAACCCAGACTTGGGCAGTAAGAAAGTCACATTTGCACTGAGGTCTCAGAAATGAGGTGGAGTTGGCTTAGTGAAGGAAACACAGAGCAGAGAAAGCGTCCCAGGAAGAGGAAGGAGCATGTTGCAAAGGCCCAGAAATGAGATAGAGCATTATTCATGGAAGTCAATACAGTCTGTCTGTGAGCAATCTTAAAACCTAAGCAAAATGATTTCAGGGCCTGCCCATTGACCTTGTATTCTCCCAATTATCTTCTTCACTCAGTTTACAAACTATCTCCTCCATCTTTTGAGTTACCTCTGCTGCCCACTGAAATGCAAATACTCCTGTAAGAACCAGTGGACTCCAGTGGTTTCATCTCAAGGCCAGCGAGTATTCTAGGCCATTTACTGAGGGTAGGATTGAGACCTGAGGATGACCTAAGGTCCCCTAGAGCAAGGCAATTTTTGCCAGACTCAGAATTTGGCAGAAGTTGAAGTCCTGCTCGAAGCAAGCCTCTTGTCAAATAAGGGGTGATGCATGTTTCCCATTGGCTCTGTAGCAGCTCAGCCTGTAATTCCACACAACGGAGGCACATCTCCAGTACCTGAAGGGGATGCGGGAACCCCCTACTTGTCCACAACTGCTGCTTACATAACAGTAGTACAGCTTTGGACTGAGCATGGCTGAAGGGGCACAGCTAAAGGTCATGGTGGAGTTAAATCAGCCAGCACATCTGAGTGACAAAGAGAGTCTTCTTAACTTCTACCATGCTGACAAAAATTGATTTGGTTCTTTAAGAATTTTCCCAATTATTAGTCTGTAAGGTATAGTACTGAGGGCATGAGCTTTGCAGACTGTCTTAGACCATTTGTATTGCTATAAAGGAATATCCAAGGCTGGGCAATTTATAAATAAAAGACATTTATTCAGCTTAGGATTTTGAAAGCTGCACAGGGAGCACGGCACTAGGATTTGCTTCTGGTGAGGACCTCAGGAAGCTTCCACTCATGGTGGAAGGTGAAGGGGGACTGGCATCACATGGGGATAGGAAAAATGCAAGAGAGAGGGGAGGGTGGTACCAGACTCTTTCAAATAATCAGAGCTCATGGAAACTAATAGTGAGGCTTCACTCATTACCATGAGGACAGCACAGGGCCAGCCATGAAGAATCTGTCCCCTTGACTCAAACACCTCCCATCAAGCCCCATCTCCAACATCGGGGATCAAATTTCAACATGAGATTTTGAGGGGACAAATATCCAATCTGTGACATAGATACAGACTAGGTTAGCTATTTGCTAGTTTTGTTCAAGATGATTATTCAAACCCTCTGAGCTTAATTTATTCATCCATATGAAATGCATTTGTTGAAAACCTATTATATTTCAGGTATTATGATGGAGTTTAAGGTTCCTGAAAATTTTATAGTTTAGTGGGGATAGCAGATTGTTATTTATTGTACAAATGTGATAAGGAATGCATAGGTATTCTCTTTCACATTTCCCAGTTGTGTGATCCCCCCCGATTCCGCCAGGGGCATATGATTTTCACAGGGTACCCTTGGGACTGTTGCAGCTGGAATGCAAAGGGAAAATGTCCATATACATCTTCAGCAAGACATTTCATAGCGAGACAGTGGTTTTGAAAGTCAGTCATTCTTGTGAAAGAAAAAAAGGGGAAGGGATTCTGAATTTCTTAAACTCTCACAGATTATAAAGAGCCAGGCTTGGAGAGCTTGATCATAGAGTTTTATGGGAAAGGCAAGGTGGTTATCCGCTAGGGTACCCAGTTGCTCTCACACTTTGGCCTGCACCTCAAGGTGGAGAGTGAGTATTATAGAAATAAACAAGAAGGAGGGAACCAGGTAACACTGGAGCGAGTGATCTGTTTCCCTGGGTTCTAGCCTCTGGGAGATGCCCCATAGTTGGTATGGTGCCAACATGGTGGACAGTGAGAGTGTGGCTTGATGGGGAGGTAAGTTCTCAGTGGAGACTCTGAGATGATGCTACTGGTTGCCTTCAGCCTGTGTGCAGTGTGCAGAGACAGCTAGCCTCGACATCATTCCTGATCTCCAAACTCCATATGTTGCACATATGTCCTTGAGTATTCCATGGGCCCAGCAAAATCCTAAATTGAAGACCCCTGCTTCCAAGGCCACTACATAGGCCCCACCTCTGGATGCTCCATCTCCATAGCCAGCACCATCATTTACCTGCTCAGGCAAATCAGGAATCCAAAGGGCACCCAGGAGACCCTTTTCTCACCCTACCCCTGCATCCAGCCATTCCCCACTTCCTGATGAATTTACATGCTAAGTTTTGTTTGAATGTCTCCTCTGCATGCTTAGCTCCCCATGCGTGGATCAGGCTGCTGCCATCATCGTTCACCCTGACTATAACTACCGGCCCTAGGTGGTCTCTCTGCATTTGGTTTCACCCTTCATTATCCATGCCTTCCTCGACCTTCCCAGTGACTGATCCAGCAGTATCTCCTACCACGTCATGCCCCACCAGTTCTGAATCAGCTGCAGTTTCCCGTACGCAACATACCATCTCACACTTGCACACCTTGGTTAAAAGTGTTCCTTCTATCTCAAATGATGTCCTTCCCAGCATTCTTCTCCTGGCTCCTACGCATGCTTCAAAGCTTATCTCGGGCAATATCTCATTTTAAATGACTTATTGAGCATGTGTTTTGTGCAATATGGAGGGCTGCAGAAGCACCTAGAAAGGGCACTCAGTCTTGACTTGGAGGATCAGGGAAATCACCTGACTAGAAATGTCATTGAAGATTCTCAGAGCTGAGTTTCAAAGGAAGAGGAAACGGACAGGTGAAGGAGTAGGGGGAAGGCTAAAAGTTTTTGAAGCACTGGAAACACCATATAGGACCTGTGGGGCTGGCGCTGCTTGTGAAATGAACTGAAGTAAATTCACCACGGCAGAGGCTAGAGCAAAGAAAAGAAAGTAGCAAGAAAGGAAGATGAAGGGGCTGGAGGAGCCAGATGACACAGAGCCTCGTAAGTCTCTTCAAAGAATATGGAATTTATGCAAAATGCAATGGGATGACAACAAAGGCAAAGCTCTAAGTTGGTTGAATTTCCCATCTCTCCAGCCTCTAGATCCTCCCTTACAGATTTCTTATCAGTTTATGTGTCTGATGCCCCATTGGATAGTAGGTTCCTATATAGCAATAATCATTTCTTCTTGATCTTTGTTTCCTTTTACCTAACACAGATTCTACCCCAGGATAGGATTTTAATAAATGCAGTGAGCTCAGTGTCACCACTGAGGGGACAGAGATCTACCCAGGATGTGGCAGAGCCCATCTATCTCAGACTCCTGCATAGGAGCATCACAAATGAAAGTGTGGGGTTCTTGCCTGCCTCAGCACCACAAAACCTTAATTGTCAACATGATACCATGTGACAGGAAGGAGCAGCTGTGATGCTATGCAAGCAAACTTGATCACTGGGGAATCCTGCCCCAGAGGTATCTCTTGGGTGGCCCCAATAGGAATGTACCAACTCCAGGGCCAGGGAGGGTTGTATAGTGACGACCCAGATGGAGGCACACTTGAATTGGCTGTAGGCTCATGAGGGACACTGAGGGTTTGCCTCAGTGGGAGAGGAGTGAGAGAGCCTCAGGGGACTCTGAAGAAAGCACCAGTGAAAGCCACAGGGTCACCAGGGGTTCTTGTGGAGACCAGTTCCTGTGGAGACTGGAGTCAGACCAGTCTGAAAAGGTGGAGGCTCACAGCTGTTTGAATCGGGACAGCAGAGGAGAGGATCCAGTCCCCAGAGGGCTCACCTGACTCTCCTTGCACCTAAGGAGATCATTGACTTGGTTGGCACTGACTGTGTCTGCATCTGTCTCACTCACCTGCCCTGCAACTCACCAAAATCACAACTGACTTTTATGGGCCTGGCATATAATATACATTAAATAATGCACATTTATTAAATAGGTGAAGCAAATTAATATAATTTAAATTCCATGTATCTACTGGGGACTACTAGAGTGGGGAAGAAGGAAGTGGGGCAAGGGTTGAAAAACTAACTGTTGGGACTATGCTCACTATCTAGGTGATGAGATCAATCATATCCCAAGTCTCAGCATCAGGCAATATACCCCTGTAACAAACCTGCACATGTGCCCCCTGAATCTAAAGTAAAAGTTGAAATTATAAAAAAATTTAAAAATAAAAAATTCTATGTGTTTATAGGCTGTTTTGTTCATTTGCTGAATCCCCAGCACCTAGAATGGGACTGGCACGTAGCAGGTGCTTGAAAATTGTTTAACATATTCACTCCATATAATGAAAAGTAATTATTATTATTACGGCTCAAGGAGGGTCAATCTTTCTCCTAAGGACACACCACTTAAGAGGACAGATGGGCTAAATCTTGCCAGTTCCAAACTGGTGACTTTCCTGGGCTGCAGGAAAAGAGCTGAACTGTCCTGGGCCCACGTGGATTTCCTGACCTTTCAAGAATGGGATCTGTGGGGCAGCTGCCTGGCTGAGTTAAGAGCAAGGGCTTTGGATGGAGGGGCTGAGAGTCAGAGGAGAGGCAGAAACACAGTCCTTGCCAGGGCCTGTGCAGATTCGCTGAAACAAGAACCTAGGTAGTGCTTCGCACATAACACTCAAAGTGTTGGTGATTAAAGGAGAGGCCAGAGTTGAAACCATGCTTGGAATTATAAAATTAGTAGAAAAAACACCTGGAAGAACAAGAGTGGAGGAGAATGTAAAGCCCCAGGACTGAGTTGTGGGAGGCCCATGAGTGCAGAGGGCAGATGAAATCAGAGAGGTGGCTAGTAAGCCAGGATAGTATGGTCACAGGAGTTCTGAAAGGAAAGTTGTAGACAAAGGAGGTCATGAATAGAGTGGACTAGGACTGTCAAAGTCAGCTGAGCTTGGCTGAAAGGAGGAGGAGGCATGGCATTTGACAGCAAGGGATTGGGTTCAATTCTCTACTCAGCCGTTTGGCTAGTTATGAGACCTGGGAAGTGACTTACCTCTCAGAGTTTCATCTTATCTACAAATCAATAGGACCAATTAATAAGGCTAGGAAAAATGCCTTGCCCAGTACTTGAAATAAGGCAAGCACTAGATAAATGCTGCTGAGATTGTGTTGGTGTTGGTGGTGTTCTTGCAACTAACGACCTTTAAAAAAAATTATCAGTTCAGTAGGGAGAAAGGAAACGTAGGGGAGGAAGATGGGAACTTGGTTGCAGAAAGTTTCGGGGAGGGGGTGCCAAGGAAATGATGGGTATACATTACTTTGCTGAAGAATTTGGTAGTGAATGGAAGCTAAGAAATCCAGAGTTTGGGCTAGCAGTTTCTTTAAGAGAGAAAAGGCAAGTGAATGTTCACAAGCAAAAGCGAGGGAACTAGTAGAGATGGAGGAACTGGAGATCTCAGCGAGAAACAGCAAAAGCCAGGAGCAGGCCACAGGAGTAGGCAGGGATAGCCCAGAGGAGAAGGGGGCACCCCTGGCCCTCTCTGCACTCTTGCCTACTTTAGCTCCTTTACCAGCTTTTCCCTGTAGTCTGAATTGGTCAGTTTTTCTCCCAGCCTCTTTCAGGGAGTGTAGTAAAAAGAAGGCTTGCTTAGAAGTCAAAAAGCCGGACACTGGCCACGTGTATTTGGCTGAGCCTTTGTCCTTCCTGAGCCCTTGTTTCTTCATCCATAAATAAGGTGGCTGGATTGATCATTTCTGTGATTCTGTGAACATGTCATCTCACTAAGCATTATGAAACATTTCCTCTTCTGAAGTTCTTCTTCACTCTGATTAGAAGGAAGAGGAAAAAAAAGTCTTTAAACGGAAGCTATCACTTCCTCCAGCAATTGGGACAATATTTCTGTGTTTCACATGAAGAACTAGCAGATCCAGTGATTCCATCCTTGCTGGCAGATCTCTGCTGAGCCTGCTGGTGTTTTAAATAGCACATGCACTTTGTCCTGGCCTCCTGGAATGAAGCAAGGGAGAAGCCAGGGGTTTGTGCTAGCTGACTGTTGCTGTTGATGAGGCACTCAATGGCTGCAGCCTTCTAGATCTTCAGAAATAACAACAATTACTGTACACGCCACAATCTCTCCTCCAAGTCAGCAAATGCATCAGCTGCTGGTTATTTTGATACCCTGGATAAAAGGCTCTTTCGAGAAAATCTAGAACAGAAAAACATTCTTATCCTCTGCTTGTCTGCACCATTCCTCTGGCCGCTGCCCTCTCAGCTGTTTTTCATTCCTATGAATGTAGCTGGTCCAGGCCCAGAAGTCCTTCTCTCAATGACCCAAGAGAAGGACATTTCTGTTTGAACCTTCTTGAAAGTGGAAGAGGCAGGGGAAAAGGCACCTGGCTGTGGTCTCTGTGCCAAAGGCAGGCTGATCTGGAACCTGCTGGAAACCAGGTTCCAGTGTTGGTGGGTTGTCTGACAGTCACAAATGACTCTGACCGTTGTTGGATTCAACAAGTATTAACTGAGCACCTACTATAGGCCAGGTCCTATGGTAGGACCTAGGGAAACTGTGATAAACATGGCCAGGGACTAATAATCAAGCCCCCACTAGAACATAAGCTCTCTGAGAGCCGGTACCACTGCCAGCACACAGTGCCTGGCATATGGTAGGCTCTCAATCAATAATCTTTGGAGTATTTTTGTGTTTGTCGTTTACATGTTCTTATTTACTCAAGATCCTTGAAGTCCAGGGACAGAAATAGAGGTAGTTAGGGGCAGAAAGGAGCTCTTATTAAATCAACATGTGCAATAAGAATATGACCAACAATTTAGGGGGTGAGGATGGAGCATATAAGCAAACTTATAATCTGCTTACATCACTTAAAGTTTCCCCCTTACATACCACATGGAAAAGAACCACAAGTGTCCCAAATCCTTTTGTCCTTCTGAATGATGCCACAAGAACACATACAAGCGCTCTGCATTCAACAACCAAATTCTCTGTTATTCTAAAAGTTTAATTTCATACCCAAATTCTCAGGCAGCTATTATGTAAGGCTTGGGGCTAGTGCTTTCCAAACAAGTTTATACATGACATGATTGATGGATGAATTCATCCTGTTATCTGGAAATTCTTTTGTTTAATTGACGATGATAAATTTCCTAATGGATCACCCCGACTATGATACTACTTTTGTAGAAAGGGCCATTCACGGTGTTCCCTGGCCTCTTGCCCTCACTTCCAAAGTGTGTTCATACACCAGCCTGTATCTGAACAAGTCAGAAGTGGACAAGCCTAAGGCTGGGAAACAACAAGGTCACACCAAAGCTAAGGCTGACTTCCAATTCCAGGGCTTTTTGCCTATTTCATCCTTCTCAGAGCACGTGTAAATGGAATGAACTTTCTTATGGGAGCAAACGTGAAAATAGAAAGAAGTAAGACCTCAAGACTAATCTGAATCAAGGGAGTTGGAAATGCCTAGTCAGGGCTTCATCTTGCTCAAGTGCCATCCATTAAGGGTAAAGGACCACCCCCAGACTTAGGACAGGAATCATCTGCTTCACTAAATCCCAGTTCCCTGGAGGGTGCCCTTCTGCTAAGTTGCACTGGCTGGTGTTACCAGCAATAGGGAGATTCTGTGCCCCACCTTCCCTCCCTGTTACTCTCCTCACACCCACTTCTCCTCTGTGGCATCCATACAGGGTAGGGGTCCAACCCACCTTTGCTATAGGAAGAAGCGAAGGCACAGACAAGCTCAACGCAGGAGGGAGTGGGGCTGTAAATTTCCAAAGAGCTATGAATCCCCTGGAATGCTACAAGTAATGATGCACATTTGGTGACAAATTTGACTTCAGGGGTATTTCTCCCTTGCTCATTTTATGCTGGGGTGGGAACAGCCCTGGCAGAGGGGCAGGGGAAAGTCAGGCAAGCTCTCCTGTCAGGCTGAATCGAGGGAACTCAAGAAATTTTGAAGGGTCAGGAAGAATTTGTGTGGGGCCTGGAGTGTGGAGAGGGGGGCATGGGGGCCTAGGCAGAAGGTTTGCTGGCCATATCAGTCTGGGGTCACAGACCCCTTGCAAAACTGATGAAAGCTGCGGACCTTCAGCTCAGAAAAGAATATTAGCATTGCACACAGTCGCGCAAATCAGCCTACAGTTTCAGAGGGGCCAAGGACTCCGGGAAGTTCCTGGAACCCAGGGCCTTAAGTTAAGGTCCCGGGTCTAGCTCCTGACTCCTGAAGTCCTCTGCCCCTTGTCCCCATGCTGGACTCGCCGGGCCTGGGGGCCTTCTAGCTGGTTCTGCAGCCGCCTTCCCTTGTCAGAGGAGCTTGGGCACCTGCCCCTCGCGGAGCTCCCCCTGGGTGCTCACCTATCCTGGGATAAGAAAAGGCGCCCCGAAGAAAAGGAGCAGCCGATGCCTGGGGCACCGAGGGCGACGCCAGGCAGACCAGGGAGGCACTGGCGAAGGGCGACGCGCGGGGGCAGGGCGGAGAGGTGAGGGAAGCTGCGAGCAACTCCGCCCAGCCCCAGCCAGTCGGCCCAACGACCCCTGCCGGTGCCCCAGAAACTCCCCCTCCCGGCTTTGCGCGCGCGGCCCCTCAGACCCCAGTGGGTTTCCCTTTGACCTCTGAAGGTTTAAAGTCCTTCTCTGGCTGGGTCTGGCCAGCCCTCCAGGAGCGATCCGTCTGTAGTCCCCAGGACCCCCTCCAGCCGGGCACCACCGCCCAGCCACAGCAGGTGCGGGGCTGGTGGTGGGGAGGGGAGGGATGGGGGCCAGGATTTGGAGCGTGTGACTCAGGAGTACGGGAGGAGGGGCTAAGAATTCAAGAAGCCTGTGTGAGAGCAGCTCGGCGCTCCGGCACAGCAGAGAGCGCTGGGAGCCGGAGGGGAGCGCAGCGGTGAGTCAGGCTGCCCCGAGCCGATCCCGAGAGGGGCGCAGCGCGGGCGCGGGCAGGGGTGGCTGGGCTTCGCGGGAGAGTTTGCAAGGATACCGGTCTGGCGAGCTCTCTGGTTACCCCCGAGGCTCCCGCAGGCCGAAGAGCAGCCCTGAGAAATGTCCCGAGTGGGTGTGGGGGCGCGGGACCCTCGCGGGAGGACGAGTCGGACCGATGGAACAGCGTTAGTTCTGGTCGTGGAGTCCCTAGTCCCAGGATGGCCTGCAGTCCAGGGAGCAGCCCTGGCGCCTGCAGAAGCCCACGGCCATGCCAGGGTCTAGCTCGAGGGCTAGAAGTGGATAACGCGCAAGTGAGGGAGAGCGAATGGGCGCGGAGAGGGATGCGCCGGCAGCTGGCGCGCCGGGGCGGGAGGAGTGGCGGCCAGCACCGCGGGAGGAGTGCAGAGCGCGCTGGCTGAGGTGAGCGCCGAGTAGGGAAAGTGCTGCGCGGCCCCCAGGTAGGGGGAGGAGCGGAACGGGGCGCGCTAGACCTGGGGCAGTTCCCTCAGCGCGTCTCGGAAGGGCTGGGAGTCGTGACTGAGGGCCCCGGGGGTTAACGCAGGAAGTCTGCGAGCCAACGCCGGGGTCCGTCCGGCGTACCGGGGCCCTCCACGGAGCCGCGTTGGACAACCTCAGGTAGAGGTCGCCAAGGTTCAGCCCTGCCACTTAGGTCACACGCTTCATCTCCAGCTGTCTGCTGCCAGGTGTGGGAGAAGCGGGCGTGGAAGGTTAGGGCGGGGAGCGCCTTGAGTTCAGGCGAGGAGGATCTAGGGGAGGGAGAGAGGACTCAGGGGTCAGGGAGCTGCAACTTTGAGCCAGCAGAAACAAGCAGCTTAGCTCCCTCTAATTACAAACCTCCTTCTAAAAACAAAAACAAAAACAAAAACAAAACAAAAAAAACTTCGAGATTCTTAAGGAAGGTGTTTCGTGCTTGAACTTTGTCTTCTCTTGTGATTTGAGAGATTAAAAAAGAGCCTGCTTGCTAGGCTGGTTTTTCCAAGTTGTTCCAGGTTGGAAGTTGTAGCAGTTCGAAGGATAATTTATGAGTGTTTCATGCATTAAAGTGTATTACAGCAAAGCCTTTTGGGTGCTGTGGGTATTAAGGAAAACAGTGCACGTTCCCAGCTGGAAACCAAAATAGTGCTCTCCTGGGTGCCTCTGCCCCATCTGTCATCCAAGGCCAATGGAAATCCTGTAGAAAAGTCACTTGATTAATTGTTCTGGCTCCATCCTCTGGGCACACCCACTGCCAGTGCCAGTCCCCTCCTCCCCAATCCATGCACAGCCAGCTGCACTCTGCAAATGCAGAAATGACAGTGGAGACCCCATCAGTAACTTCTCTCCAGGGTCCTCAAACTCTTGAAGCCGTCAGTTAAGTCTGCTGGAAGGGAATCTTTCCTCTTCTCGAGGCAGTGCAGAAGGGCAGCAGCCATTGGCCCCTGCCAGCCCTTCTTATCCTGTGTTTACAGTTTCCTCCTGAATGTCTGAAACTTTCTGCCTCTGCAGAGTCACAGAAGAAAGGCTGTATCAAACCTGATGGGTCTCTTTTGTTGAATAAGTTATACGTCAACCTGAGCAACCCAAATGTCAATTCATGATGGGCAGTGTTTCCAGAGGGTCAGAGGAGACAGGCGGGTCTGGGGGCTGAGACTGGCCTAGCTGGAATTGACTCACACAGAAAGTGAACATTCCTCTTGTTGAAGGGAGATAGGGTTAATGCCACATGTTGCCAAACTCCTAGCCCACTCTTTCCCCAACATCTTTATGCAGGTGAAGGGAAAAAGGAAGCACCAAAAATGGGAAGCCAAGATCACTGGGGCATGAGAACACTAATTTGACAGAAGTATAGGAGCACCTCAGAGGATTTTAGAACCAGCTGCTGGCACCACTGCATTTCCAACAGCAGCCCAGGCCCACCAGAGAAATGAACTGGGCCCACTCAGGGCAGTCATCCCGGTATTGGTGACTCTTTCCCTACTTTTAACCCGTACCAAGGAATGAGGTTCTTGCCTTCTCCTATTGCCCACCTCACAACTCTCCTGCCCCAAGGGCCAGTGGGAGCAAGGAATGAGGCTTCACACTCTCATTCTCTTTCAGGGAGAAATCTGTGCCTTGGACAAGAAGGGGGCCCTGGTTGCCGACATCAGCAGGGAGAGTAGGGTAGGGCAGGGCAGGGCTGGAGCCCGAGGGAAGTTTCTCATCATTACCGAGATTAAACTGATGAAAAAAATCACACAACTTTACTTTTTAAAGAGTGCTGAGCACTCCTGCTGCTCATTGATGGAGTGCTTTACTGCAGTACCCTGCATCAGAGCAGCAGGGAAACTACACAGAGATTCAGCCACTGCTCTTCTCTACTGGGCATGGAGTAGGGCCAAGGCCCAGATCCCCAAGCAGATGTCAGTGCCAGACCTGGGAGCAGAGGCCCAGCCATTTACCTTTTCCAAGTAAGAACTTTCACTGACTTCAGAGTCTGGAGCAAGCCTTAGAGACCTTTGCTGGCAGCAAATTCTCTGCTCTCAGGAAGCAGTGGAAGGTTTGCTGACGGCTTGCATAAAATCTCTGGATATCTGTGTGCAAACAACCCATGCTCCCAGAAAACACCTTTCTGTGACACAGAAAGAGTTCCTGTGTGTTTCTTTCACTAGCTGATCTCACAAACCATCAGCTCTCAGGCTTAGCCAGTTCTGAGAAATCACTTCTGTGGTGGACCATTTTGAGAAAACAGTGTACACTGGCATTGGGTAAATAAATGAGGATGAAAGACCCTTCCCCAATCCATTCCCATGAGACATCGCTTGATAACAGTGGGAAAATAGTTAAGATCCTAACTCCAAATAGCAGTAAGGCCAGGATGATCCTGAGGCTGATATGTGAATGGAGAAACTGAGGCTTTGGGGTCCTCGGTCTTTTATTAGGCTGTGCAGAAGCATAGAAACGTCACTATTTGAGCGGAGGAGAATAAACCTTCAGCCACAAAGTTTAGTGAAGACCAGAAGAATGAAAACATGCAATGGAGAAGACTTTCTGGTGGTTCGTGATGTTTTCATTGCTCCTCTCTGGGCTACTTTACATGCTTTTGAGGCCTCAGACTAGGACACAGCAGGAATCAGATTAAAATGTTAGGATGATCCCTTGATATTCTTCTCCTATATTTTGGGTAAACTTCCTGTTATAGTTTCCTCACTTGTGAGAAAGGAAGGGAAGTAGCTTTGTGACCTTGAGCAAGTCGCTAAACTTCTCAGGCCTCACTTTCCCAACTCATTAGGCAAGTATATTGGATTTATATTGTTTCTGAATGGAGCTGTCAGCATTTGGGGACAATTCTTGGTTAAGTGTGACCAATCTGCACAGTGCAGATAGTTTAGTATTCCTGCCTCACCTCCTAAATGTCAGAAGTCATAGTGACAACCTCAAATGCCCCTCATAAAGGGCTAAGTGTATTCAAAGATAATGCTGCTCCCAGTTGAGAAGTCTTTTGGAAATTACCAATAAGGGCCCTATTGTTGGGGTTTCTGTGGTTAATCATCAAACTGGGGCTCCAGAAGTCAATTCCTGGGCTTCATCCTCCAAGAGCCAGCAAATCAGACTCTAGGCCACCATCGGCAGGGACCTCAGTGCCGTAGTCCCACCAGGTGTCATCCTTTGCCTTTTGTGAGTGAAGTGGACTACAAATGACCCATGGGAAAAGAAAATCAGAAAGAGTAAGGTGAAGGGACAGGTGCTATTAGAGCATGGCAGCTTCCTACTCTGTCATATGTTATTAAAAACACAGGCAGACTGCATGCCTGTGGAGTCTGCAGCACTGGGAGGAAATCCTTCCCTCCTTTGCTAAGTGGATCACACTCTGGCATCAGGAGGTTCCTTCCCTGAAGCAGATGCCCCCAACACTGACCGCACTTAATACAACATGAGTGCACATTGACATCGAATTAATACAACTGTGCCCAAGCTGTGAAAATAAATGAGAATTGATAACGTGACATTTCCTTGAAAAAAAGTAGGCTAGCAACACTACACTCGAGGGATGGTGCTTGTGGCACTGGGTTTATTCTCAAGTAGAATAGCTCATTATTCTCACCTCTGCCTCAAGGTCTCATTGGGGGACAGAAAATAGAACTATTTGTTTATTTATAGTACATAGGGTTAAAATGAATAATGTCTTCAGAGGGTAGGAGGGTATTATAGGAACACATGCTTTCTACTCATGCCCAATTCATTACAAGTAGGAGTGAAAAGGAACTGCAGAGCTTGGCGCTGATTTCAAATGAGGGAAAAAAAAGAAAGAAAAGAAAAGAAAGAGAGAGAGAAGAGAGAAAGAAAGAAAAAGAGAGAGAAAGAAAGAAAGAAAAGAAAGGAAGGAAGGAAGAAAGAGAGAGAGGGGGGAGGGAGGAAGGAAGGAAGGAAGGAAGGAAGGAAGGAAGAAAGAAAGAAAAAAAGAGAAAGAAAGAAAGAAAGTCTTAAGGAGCTCCCTCCCCAAATGAGGTTGATCTGATGATGAAATCTGTCAGGTGGAACTAGCAACAATGCTTTTGAATTGCCTAAGACTGTAGCCAACGCATTCACGTGCGGGAAGTCTTTTCTTTTTTTTTTTTTTTTTTTTAGTAGTACTATTAGTCAGAGTCAGACAGTCAGGATTTCCCTGAAAATCCACCACTAGGCTAAGCAGATTGAGATGTTTTGGCACTTTTGGCACCGCCTGTGGTGGCTTCTGCAGGTGGAGAGCCCTGCGAATGAAAGAAGCTGGCTATGAAGTCAGTGGGAATGAACCACCCAAGTTTCACACAGAAGCCATTCCACATTGGGCAATTTCAATCCACTACTACAGGAACAGTTTCCCAATAACCACGAAGTATTTGTTGTCAGTACAGATGGGCTGATTTTCCCATTTCCTTTGGCTGCTCCTTCAGTAGTCAGAGTTGGTGGTATAGGTCACCTCCCCTCTGTGTGCAGTTGCTAAGTGAGCCCAGGGAGGATGGTCTCAAGAGCTCAGCCCTTGCCCAGGTTAGGGGGTGGGGGAGACTGTCCTGACTTCAGTTCTTCATCATTACAGATGGATTACAACCCTCATTAGTAATAGAGTGACTTGCATGTCTCACTTGCTCAGTCTAGTGAAATGCCAACCCATTTTTGGATCTGAGCAGACCTGCCTGAGAGGTCAACGATTGAGGTACTGCCTCATCACTATGGATATGTATTAAACCCCCATTGTGTATGAGTGATGCCAAGTGGGACAGGCTCCCTTTGGATTATGGAGAACACTTTCAGAAAAAGAAGTCACACTGTTTCTAGCTGCCTGAGAGGTGCTGGACTAGATAAGCAGGGGGAAGGACGGAGTACTCCAGGAAAGTGGAGACATAGGAGGGCCTCTCCTGTCCCTAAGTTTTCTCATCTGTAAAACAAAGATATTAGTAGTAGCTATGCTGTCATCTGGCTGTTGTGCACATTAAGTGGGAAGGCATAGGCAGAACAGCAGCACAGGCCTGTCATGAGGTGGGCACCAACGAACATGAGCTTCCTCCCCTCACGTTCTCCCTTGGAAGGGCTGATCTGAGGGGAGCCCCCACTTCATAGTTTTTTTTTAAATTTCAGGTAGGATAACATCTTTTCTGTATGTTTTTAATGTATCTGTGCATATGTAGCTTTTCTGTATTGGGAGGAGAAATCTTTTTGGTTGCATTGAAGACTTCTCTAGGAATTTACTCACTGATATTTTGACCTTCTGTAGTTAACATTCTCATTTTGATAGAATTTTAACCAAACATTTCATCTTGCGAATTATCTTCGCCTCGTAATGTCTGGGTAAGAGAAGACTCACGGAGGTTCTCCTGTAATTTTCTTTCAGAGGCAAACTTCTCCTCAGACTCTTATTTCAGAAATGTTATGCAATGCTCTCTAAATAAGGCATTTCTTGAGAATGACCATGTTTGCTGGCAGCTTTAAGAATGTTTTGCTTCCTTACTCCACGTAACAACTCCTCTGTGTCTTTAGGATTTTAAATGTCTTAGGAATTCTTCAAGTTTACAAGAAAAGAAAGAGAAAGTGAATTTTGCTATGGCAGTGGGGCATTTCTGCTCTCCCAGACCAAGAGCCAAGGGTTAAGCAGCTGTTGCTGAATTACATAGAACCTGTGGTTAAAGGGGAAGATAGTCCTCGCCCCACAGGGAAGGGGGCCCACCACGTATGAGGCTACTGGATAGATTTTCTTCTCTCAATTAGCATCCTTATTAATATGCTACCTGGGACACTGGGCACTGTGGGGACTCAGAATAAATATAAATCATGATCCTGCCCCAAGGAGCTTGCTCAGGAGTCATAACTAAAAGGCTTAGTGGCTCATGAGAGAATATAAATGAGCTGAGGCCAGAGATTGCTGGGGCTGTGAAAAACTAGAGAGGCTATGCCTCATTGTTAAGGGACAGGCCAACCATTGCTGTAAAGGATTATAGGTCCAATACAGATCTCTTCAAGAACTTTTCAAGAAAAGCCAAAACTTTGAGACTGAAAAGCCAAAACTCTGAAATTTCTTCACTTTCCACACATGGGTACAGACCAAACAAAATTTGTCTGCAGGCTTTTTAATCTTCTTATGTGAATTAACACATGGAGCAATTGCAAGCAGTATCAAAACTGGAACTAGTGGAAGTACTAATTCTGTGAATATATGACCTCCAAGAGAGACAGGTCTGGATGTCAAGAAGGCTTTCAGGGAGGCTCCTCGGAGGGCAGTGAGGGGCTGTCCCATAGGCAGGTAGGATTTTACAGGAGTCCTGGCACACAGATAGAACTGGATTTAGGTCCAAGTTCACTTCTCATTAGCTCTGTGAGCACATCACTTAACCCCTGTAAGCCTCAGTTTCTTCATCTGTAAAAGGGAATCATGATGCCAACTGATTTTTGAGGGCAATTGTGAAGGGGAAAGGAGAGAGTGCTGGAAAGTTCTTACCTCAGAGTCTGGAATATAGCCAATGCCCAGTAAGCTGAGGCCCCCTTCCCGATGTGGACCCCCTCATTGACATTGCAGACAATTGCTTTTCAAGGATTTTGAATTGCTTTTTCTGCCCCAGGAAAAGCACAGGTGGTCTGGGTTATTTTTCTCCTCTGCTGCCCTCTTCTTGCTTCTCCCCGAGGCCTGTGGCTGCTTGCCCAGTTGCCCTTTGTCAGAATCCCACCCTTTACAAGCCTGACCTGGGCCACAGCAGAAAAACACAACCCTACTCAGTAAGGAGAAGTACTCCAGGAGGCTGTATAGACACGCACGGCAAATATTTAAGGAATTCTTAGGAATAAAAAAAATTCGTAAATCTGGATTTTTGCATGAGGCCATCGCAGGAACATGTTTTCTCAATTAGCGTGCACATTGCTTGGAGTGAAGTCACCGAGTCCACAGCCCATCAGGGCTGACTCGAGCTGAGCCACCTGATCAGACTTCACTTTCCATGACCTAAATGTGATTCAACCAACCCTGCCACTGCCCCTAGCTGCTGAAACAAAATCATCCCTGAAATCCCAAACCAGGGTGGAGATGTACATGCTCCTCTGAAAAGCAATCTAATTTCAGATCCTGGTTGTATTCACCCCAAATTGAGAAAGACAGCACTACTCTGGAGGGTGTATTGATAGAGTCACCACAACACCTTGCATGTTTCTTTTCTTTTACCATTTATTGTTAGATGGCGACTGTGTGTAGCCTTTCAGAACAGATGACTTCTTTAGGTTCTGAAAACAGAGAAAATAGTTTCTTTTGCTAAAGCATACATCAATTGCCTAAAATATTAGCAGTCAGTGCCTGAGATGAGTGATTATATATTCTGGATGGTTTCCTGGACTGACTCTTTTCCAAGCAAATGGCTTTGTCAGATATTTGTAATTTCTGAAATATTTTATTAATGATGTCCTCTTGCCAGAGGGATGGTCCAGAGTACACAATTAGCTGCATGCCTCAGAAGCGAGATGCTGCCCAGCATCCACTAAGATCAAGCAGGAGTTCAAGGACACTTCTAATCAACTGCCATAGAGCAGAGAACAGAAAATGTTTTTACAAGTTGAAGGCCGGGTGTGTGGCCCATGCCTGTAATCCCAGCACTTAGGGGGCTGAGGCGGGAGGATCACTTGAGGACAGGAGTTTAAGGCCATCCTGAGCAACAAAGTGAGACCCCATCTGTACAAAAATAAAAATAAAAAAATTAGCCAGGCGTGGTGACATACACCTGTAAGTCCTATCTACTAAGCAGATTAAGATGGGAGAATCACTTGAGCCCAGAAGGTTGAGGCTGCAGTGAGCCATGATCATGCCACTGCACTCTAGCCTGGGCAACATAAGTGAGACCCTGCGTCCAAAAAAAAAAAAAAAAAGAAAGAAAGAAAGAAAAAAGAAAACAAAATACAGGTTGTGAAATCAACTTAGTGTGCAACTCTCATTAGGGAAAAAAATGAAAGAGCATAGAGTAACATTTTCAAAAATTAATATGCATTGGATATAGCAAGGGAAAATTTTTATGAAACTTTTGTTTTAGTTGTACTGTATGTATGTACATATACATATATATGCAAACTGGCTCATGATGGAAAATGCATTTTTTTTACTATAAGTCATAGTCAAAAAAAGTGTGAAAGCCACTGGCATAGACAACAGCATGATTTCGAACAGCGGATGGCTCTGAAGCCAGGCAAGCTTGGGGTTAAGTCCCAACTCTGTGATTTGCAGTTGTGTGATCTTGGGTAACTTTTGTTCTCTAAGCAACAATGTCCTCATCTGTAAGGTGAGACTAGTTTCTCTCTTGTATAGCTGTTGTGTAGATTAAGTGACAAAGTGTATGAAGTACATCTGTGAAGTACATACATAGATGTATGAAGTACATACTATGAAGTTCTGTGCCTGCCACCAAGGACACCCTCAGTAAGTGAGAGCTGCTGTCATCATCTGCCTTCCCCTTGCCCATTCCTCCTCCTTCTCTTCTTCTTCCTCCTCCTCTTCTTTTCCCTTCCCCCTTCCTCTTTCTAGTTCCTTCTCCTCTTCTTTTCCTCTTCTACCTCTTCCTCTTCCCTCTTTCTTATCTTCATTGTAACTACTCAACCTCATCAGAACTATTGACAATGTTTTTATCCCTAAGGTTTGCTTTTTCTCTGGCAAACACAGCAAAGAAGCAACAATAATCGTATCCTGTCTTTGGCCCCACCTTCTGCACTGTCTTTCTCCCATTTCATGCTTGCAAAGCCATCTTTCTGTGATTCTCTTCCCCAAGCATGACCATAACAGTAATTGTCCAAGGGGCACAAGACGTCCTCCTCCCTGTCACTGGGCACTGACATTGGGTAGCATGGCCTTTCATGGCCTGGCCACTGGGGTAAACGCTTTGGTCCTAGTGTGGGTTCAGTGACTTTGGCAGGAGCTTCTGATCCCACAAAATCATATCCTTCCCCTTCAGTATATTTTTATAAGAACAACAGGGCTAGGATACCATTAAAATGTTGATATTGTCAAAATTCTAAAGAAGTTTCTGCCCAGAGCAGAGAGTCTAACATTTTCTCCTGAGCGAGGCTCCAGGCTGCCACAGTGCGGAGGGTTTCAATTTCTCCCCTGGTATAAACAGTTTAAAGGCTCTTAATGTGAATGCTGGAGCTGACACCTTCAGGTAAACCCTGATCCTAACGCCAGCCCTCAACCCAGTGGGCAATCTATCACTGACCTCAGACCTTTGGTTCCCAGTGGAGGGCACATGAAAGAGTGACCCACACCAAGATTCTACCTTAGGGCCACAAAGGTGACATGTCCCAATTTTCTTGAGAGCCTGGCTAATGTAGCCTCTGAGGACAGATCAGTGATGACAAACTGCCTACCTCTTAGTTCTCATGGAAGCTTAGCCTGCCCCCATTCTGTATTCACCCTTGTTCCCCCAGGGCTCATTCCAACTCTCTCCTAGTAAAATGCCCTCCCACTGGGCCCCATTTTCACCGCTAGTACTCAGAGAGGATTATTAGTGACATCTCCTCTCAAATGCTGAATTCCTGTCCAGACCAAAGATTTAATGTTGCTTTTTAGGCAGCTAACATATCTCTATTTGAGGTTGCAAGGTAGTGGGACAGAAGGCGAGAAAAGAGACCTGCTTCTAGGGATAATGTTCATCTTTTTAAGTGTATCCTCTTCTCTCCACTGCTTATTCCACTATTGCCTGTAAAATTAATGTCGCCAAGCCAGTTGTCCATTTCAAATAATATTTATAGCGGAAGAGAGACATTTGTCACATCATGCCCTGCCCCCACCTCCCAAGCAGGTGAATGATATTGAGCCAAGCACCAGGGAGCTGGAGTGGACTGCAAACAAGCCAGCAGAGAGATGTTTGCACCTGTTTTTAAAGGAAAAGATGTTTGCTGTTGCACCTGTTTTTAAAGGAAAAAGCAAATGCTGACTTACTTTTTTTGTGCTGAAAAGGTGGCGGGGAGAGTGTATTTCCACCCTTTCTGAAAATTGCAATGACAAATGGAATCAATTGCCCCTGAAATGACACACCACTAAGAATGTTTCTTACGCATGAAACGAATTACCTTTCTTTTCACCTGGGTTCAAGAGTGTTGTGTTTGTGTTTTCACAGGGAAAGTGTGAACACTAGAAATGTTTTCATTTTCTGTTTTGAAGAGGTCAGACTCCAAAGCTTGACTTCAGATTTCATGCCCATGTGTCAGCATCTCTGTGTCTTGGAAATGAAAGAAAATATTTGGGGGGTGGGGTTTTCAAGTGCTGTTTTTGAACTTTTCCAAAAAAGAGCAGGAGATGTCAGAAAGCAGAGAGCTTAATAAAGCAACAAAATATGTTTCAAAGGTTCTTTTTAAAGCATCTTTATGATTAAGCCAAAAAATAATAATTTTAAGTTGACATGGTGCACAAAATGTTCATCTTCCAGTCATTTTGACTTCTTAAACGACTATGAACCTATTACAGAATTCTGACCGGCAATACTGGTGTTCAGAAAAGCTTGTTTGTATCTTCTTTCTTTTATGGTTTGGGAAAGTTATTATGTAAGAAATAAAAACTAATGGCTAAGTCAGGGATAGATTATTTCAGCTCAGTAATACCTAGATTTAGGAGATGAGGAATTTATTCCTGATTCAGAATCTTACTAGTAGTATAATTTAGGCAAATTACAGAACCTCTCTGAGCCTCTGTTTCTTAATCTGGAAAATGAGAATAATGCTACTTCCCCTGCATATCTATTAGGGCTGTTGCATTGGATATGGTTGATGGATGGGGAAACATCTTGGTTGTAGACACAGAAGGTAAGATGGGAAAACCTGGACCAGGAGTGTGAAACTCCAGGTGCTCGTGCTGGTTCTGGCCTTAGTTGCATGAGGGATCTTGACAGTCACTTGCCCTGGTATTGAGCAGTTCTGGCTCCTCCTGGTCCATTCCAAACGCAGTAGCAGATGTAGATGCACTCACATAAACTTGAGCAGAGATGAGGTATTCCTGCCATGGTCGGAATGGAGGTCTGTGCCAGGCATTGAGCGGAACCTTGTGAGGCAGAGGCCAAGAACACCACAGAAAAAGCATGAATGTGGAAACAGGCTTTCCAAGGTTCCAGTCCCATGAGTCGTGCTTAAAGTGCATGTGATGGAAAGCGAGTTGCTATAGTGCTCTGATTTTCAGTTTCTTCAGCTATAAAGTGGTATCAGTAGCACTTATTTCTTAAAGATTAACCAAGGTGGCTTTTGCTCAATCATTTGGTTGTCTAAAACTTGGATATAGTACCTTATAGTAGTTCAGTACCATTGCTGCCACCATTGAACACAAATGAATGCCTGAGGAGCTCCCCAACTACTCAGTCTAAGGCAGATGTAACAACAGTGCCAGGACCCCTCAGGAATACACATGTCCCTGTCTCTTCTCCTAATGTCCCTTCTCCCTCATTAGTCCTCCTCCCTGGCCTCGTTTGCTGGCTTCTCCTTATTCTCTGAACCTCTAAATATGGTGTGCCCTAGAGCTCAGCTTTCCTTTCTAGATCGCCCTCTTCCTGGATGATCTCATCCTCCCCAGGCAAGAGCTACGATCTACGACTTCCGGATGTTCATTTCCAGCCTGGATCTCTCCCCTGGGCCCCAGACTCTTATATTCTACTGGCATGTCTACTTGGATGTCTAAAGGACATCTCAAATTTAGAATTTTTTTAACCCCCAAACTACTTTTCTCCTAGTCTTCTCTACTTTAGATAATGACATAATTATTCCCACAGAGTAATCTAGCAACCATACTTGATTCTGCCTTCCCTCTCACCTTTTATATCCGATTCACCAGCAAGTTTGTTGGCTTCACCCTCAAAATGTAGTCAGAATCCAATCACTTCTTACAGTCCACTGCTCCCTCTTTAATCTGGGCCAGGGTCACCTCTCACCTAGACCTCTTCCTGCATCTCCTGCCTCTGCTGTTGTTTTTCTTTTAGGCCAACAGCAGCCAGAGTGCCCTTTAAAAATGTAAATTGCAATGGTTTTTCCCAGCTCTGAGCCTCCCATGGATTTCCATTATATGTAGAATGAAATTATCTTGCCATGGCTTTTGTTCAGTGGTTCTTAAATGAAGGTGATTTTTCTCCTAGGGGACATTTGGCAATATCTGTGACCACCTCATTTCTGTGGTCATAAAGGGGGTGGTGGAGGCTTCAGGGGTGTTACTGGCAGCCAGTGGGTAGAGGCCAGGGGTGCAGCAAAACAACATGCACAGGACAAGCACCTGCAACAAAAAAATCATCTGACCCAAAATGTTGATAGTTCTGGGGTGGAAGAAATCTGCCTTATACGACCTGGACCCTGACCGTCTCCAGCATCTTAATCGCTCCTCCCGTTGTGGTTGTGTGGTGACCACACTGACCTTTTTGCAATGTCTTCAACATGCCAACCTTGTTACTGTCCTGGGGCCTTTGCACTCACTATTTGCTCTATTTGGGACACTCCTACCCACAGATCTTCACATGGTTAGCTTCTGATCGACATTTTTAGGTCTGCTATCACCTCTTGATCATCCTAATCTAAATATCTATCCTACCCCCACCAAGTCCTGCCACTCTATTCCCCCATCCTGCCTTACTTATTTTTTAATACTTAATTTTATTATTTGTTTTCTTATTTTATTATCTGTCTCCTCCACAAGAACATATGAATGAGGGCAGGAACTTTGCTGTGTTTATTGACGGACCCATTCATCATGTAGTAGGAGCTCTATAAGTCTTTGTCAAATGAGTAATTCAACAAATAATTGACAAGGATAGCACAGACATGGCCTATGACAGAATGTTAGGAGAAGAGATCAGCGGGATCTAGCATTTCAGGGAATGCTTTCTGGCGTAGACCAGCCATGGGCTGCCCTGTGAGTTTCCGGAGTACCCCACCCCTCCAGACGAGCTAGCCCTAAAATGGAGAAGGGCTTCCTCTCAAGCATATATGCACCCACTGTAGCCTTCTTTTTTTTTTTTTTTTGAGACGGAGTCTCGCTCTGTCGCCCAGGCTGGAGTGCAGTGACGCGATCTCGGCTCACTGCAAGCTCCGCCTCCCGGGTTCACGCCATTCTCCTGCCTCAGCCTCCCGAGTAGCTGGGACTACAGGCGCCCGCTACCACGCCCGGCTAATTTTTTGTATTTTTAGTAGAGACGGGGTTTCACCGTGTTAGCCAGGATGGTCTCGATCTCCTGACCTCGTGATCCGCCCGCCTCGGCCTCCCAAAGTGCTGGGATTACAGGCGTGAGCCACCGCGCCCGGCCCACTGTAGCCTTCTTGTAGAGACAGCTGTGGATTTTAATCTGTGATAGGACAGAGACCCAAGCTGTAGGGCTCAGGGGTCCAGGCTCTGATGGAAGAGAGGAATCAGGAAAGAAAGTGAGTAGGAGAGAAGCAGGGCCAGGAAAGAGAAGCCGAAGCTCAGGTTGGCTCAGGTCAGGAATGGAGCCCAGTATAGAGGGAAGGGAGGGGCCAGGGAAGGACAACTCCAGAAGAAAATCTCTAGGTTGGCTCATCCTGGGGTGAAGAGCCAATTGAGGAAGCAATGAACTGGAAGGCAGATAAGGGACAAAATCAAACCTTTCATGTAGCCTGGCAGAGACTGAGTCCTGTTTAGACATAGTGACCCATATAGAGCTGGTACCACATGAGAAACATGACATTATGACACACACAGTTAGTTCCAGGACAGTCTTGATTCCAAATGCTCTGACCCGTCATCAAACATTGATCTTGTCCTTCAGTTTTAGAAAATCATGACAGTAACACCACATGTAACAGTGCTTAGCAATGCCAGGTGATGAGTGGGTGTTCACCTCCATCCAGGTGAGCCCCTTGTACCATCTCAAAATAATGATGTTGATGTCCAGTTCTTAAGGGAGATGAAGTGAGCAGGGCAGGTCATAGATCATATTTCCAAGGTCCCAGGATTCCAGGTTATACAAATTCTGGGGTTTGCAGATCACACAGTCTCTCACAGGAGAGGGATGCCTGGTGGCATGTACACAGCTCTGGCCATCCTGTCACTGTTTCCAAGAGAAAGGGTATGGTCAGGGTCTGTGCCCTCAGGGCCACCTCAGGACACTTACTCATAACTCTGGTTCATTTTGCTGCCTGGATCCTTCTGAGGAGATGACTACATGTGATTAGCTGGCCAACACCTCATTTTATTAGTCTGTTTTAAAGTTTTAAAGTAACACACCTAAGATGCAGACAGCTTACTCCAACCGAGCAAAAATGTCATTATGAAAAGTTACAAGGTCTACAGAGTGATATAATGGTGATGAAATTCAGATGTGTCAAATTACCCTCATGTTTAATTTAGCCTGACTCAGTCCATAGAAATATGGATTTTCCCACAGATGTAGTCTCATAGCTGCCTGGGCACTGTGTGCTTTGCAGGGCTGAGGCTATGATAAGGTTGCCTGTCCCACAGCCTCAGAAGTCATAAAACAGCCTGTGCTGACCATCCCTTCCTGCTTCCTTAGAGAGCTGCTGACAGGCCACTTTGTCTTTTCATTCACAAAACCCATCTGCCAACTGGTCTTTGGGATCCCCTTCCATCATTAGTTCCTCTTCTTGGTGGACACAGATTTGATACTCTCAAACTTCTGTTCCATTGAAGCATGATCTCTGGATCTTCATTCCTACTAAGAAATACAGGGCTGATGAAGGTTCAGACCCATACTCATCCCAGGGGCAGATTCTAAGCAGCTGTCAAGTTCTCTCAGTTAGAAAGGTAATAAATGCCACTCAGCAACAATGGAACAAGCAAAAGCCTGGCCCTGGTCCTTCCTTCTTGCTAGCAATGTGACTTTCAATAACTTGTACAAACTCCCTCTGATTCTCAGCTTCCTGAACTGTAAAACCAGAATAATAATAATACTCCCTTATAAAGTAGTGATTGTAAAAAGAGAACATATGTAACACTTAGCACTGTGTTTGGCACATAAAAGCTGTTCAACAAATGGTAGCTATCCTCATCATATTATTAAAATCTTGGGAAGTAAGATTTCAGACATCAGTCAATGACTCATGGAAATGTTTTAGAGCTTGAGGTCTTTGCAAAGTGAGAGGGCAGAAGAGTGGATTCCCATGCAAGGGATGCAGAAGGTCGTTGCCATGGCATCATGGTGACTGACCACTCATTTGTGGGCTAAGCCCCATTAAGCCAGCTGCAAAATGGGGGTAATAAAAATGTTGCTATAATTATTAAATATAGCAATGCTTATAAAATGGTTAACACAGTTCCGGGCACACAAGCCTCAAAAAATTTAGAGTTGTTGTTATCACAACCAGTCTTCCCTTGCTAGCTCCTCTGTCATCTCTTTACGCTGGTCAAGCCACTATTTAGACAGGTCCAACCTGGGTTCCTAAGGCACTATTTCACAATTTAGGGGGGGACAGTGCAGCCCCCACCCCAAAGCTCTCTTAGTGTCAGAGGGCATTTATAGCCTCCAAAAATCACTCCCACAGATTTCTGGGGCCCACTCCTTGTAGCCTCCAGGTGGCTTTGTCACATGTAAAGGCAATGTCATGCTATGCACAGAAAGGGAACAGCCCCTTTCCTTTTTTACCATGGGCCTGGAGTTGGTCCCACCTGGCTGTCACCCTTCATTCCTGGGATGGTCATGAAAGCAAGGGATCTGTAACCCCTGAAAGGAATTTATTCAGCACCATCAAAGGGCAAGGCGCCCAGACTTAGCTTTTGCCATGGGCCCTGCCAGAAAGTGCTGGGCAGGGACAGAAAAGAAATTCCAGAGACAAGGTTTCTCTAGTGTCCTTGGACTTGGGGAGAAGTAAATTGTAGGGTTGTCTCATTTATGATCAAAGGTACCAAAACTTTATAAAATGCCGTGAGGATATTTTGTCTGTGTTCCTAAGCAAACAGAAAAATGGAGAAACATTTTGGGTCCACCAAAATTGGTAGTTAGGATGAACTCTTACTGCAAGGGCCACGTCTATCTCAAGCTAATTCTGCAGCAAGTATGACTGCGTCCTCACTGTGTGCATGCACTACTCTGGGCTTTTGGGGGCTGTAAGAACATTTAAGATTTACACCTGCCCATAAGGGGCTTGCCATCTGTTTGGTGCTTCTTATTTCAGTTTTAATTACAAGGAAGACTTTAGGCTTTTGGGAAAAGAATCACTAGGATGAATCTAATACTACAGAGCTGGCTGTCAGGCAGATTCTTTTATGACCCTGTGGCCTTGGACATGAAAAGGAAATGAAAACATTTTATTATAAGGTTTCTTCTCCCCTCCTGCATGCTCTACCATCTGCCCTTGGCTATGACACACACACACACAGACACACACACACACACACATCCCATACACACATCATGCAAAAGTGGAGCCATTTCTGAGGCAACGGCAAACATTAAAGAACTGCAGTCCTTTCGGACTCAAAAATCCATAGAATCCTAGTGTTGAAAGAATAATGGGAAATAATTCAGTCCTTTTGTTTATAATAAATGCAAAAAAAGAAGGAAAAAAACCCAAAAAGCTGGTGGATGAAGTTCCTTGATTAAAAATCACAGTGCTAGTAACAGCCCACCCAGCCCAGGGCTCAGTTCATTTCTTCCTTCCATTCTTTCATCAACTATTTATGAAGCACCAACATTGTACCAGGAGCTGTGCTAGCCACTGGTGATACAACAGTGACAAAAACCATACATAGTTCTCTCCCTCCTGACGGGGCTTACAGACTAGCCAGGAAGATAATCAGTCAGCACACAAAGAAATGGCCATTTCCACGTGCTAAGTGTCATGAAGGAGAGTTCCACCTGCTGGTCCATACTACATCTTAGTGGGCAGAGCAGGCTTCCTGGAAGAAGGGATGATCCATCTGAGGTCTGAAAAGTGGGCAGGAGAAGGAGAGGAAGGATGCTCCAAAGATAAAGAGAAGTCCTCCAGAAAATGTCTCACGTAGTGGCGGACTGCAGCCAGCTCACACAGGGTCACCCCTGCTCCACCGTAAGCTTCTCTTCCCAACTCCACTCCCAGTGAGGCCACACTTCTAACCTGGAATTGGCCACACTAGGGATAATCACACAGCAGAAAGTAGCAGATGCTCCAAATTAGGGCTTCCACCTCCTTCTGCTTTGTAGAGCCATTTTTTACCAACACTTCATGGGCTTCATATACAGTGGTCCCCCCCTTAGCTGTGGTTTCACTTTCCAAAGTTTCAGTTACCTGGGATCAGTTGTGGTCCGAAAATATTAAATGGTGAATTTCAGAAATAAAGAGTTTATGTTTTAAATTGTGTGCCATTCTGAATAGTGTGATGATATATTGCTCCATCCCACTTTTTCTGCCCGGAACGTGAATCATCCCTTTGTCTGCTCTCTAGGCTACCTGCCCCTTAGTCACTTAGTAGCCTGCTTGGTTGTCAGATTGACTGTCACTCATTACCCACTTAGTCGCTGGTTTGGTTATCAGATGGACTCTTTCAGTATGGCAGTGCTTGTATTCAAGTAGACCTTACTTTAGTTGATAATGGCCCCAAAGCACAAGAGTAGGGATGCTGGCATTTTGTTATAATTGTTCTATTTTATTGTTATTGTTTTTTATCTCTTACTGTGCCTAATGTATAAATTAAATTTTATCATAGGTTATGTAGGTTTGGGGAAAAAAAATAGTGTATATAGGATTTGGCACTATTTACACTGGGGGTCTTGGAACATATCCCCTGCGGATAAAGAGCAACTATTGTATTCCACCTGTTTTCAGGCTGAGGGTGACACAAACACTGCCCTTTAAGCCACCAAAGGCCTGGTCCTGCTCCTGCAAAAACTCTACCAAATGCCTATTCCCAGAAAGGCACTGTCAACAAGTGACTTGGACCTTGGGGCTGTTTATTTCAGACCCTGGGCCATCTGGCTTCTCCCAGGATCCAGAACATCCCCATGAGTTAATACCAGGCAGCTAAGAAAGAGCCTGTTCTTGTGGTCTTCGCCACCCCCTTGCCATCTAATGATATTTATCAACCACCCACGCCTGCCCAGTGCTGTATAAGACACTTGGCCAGGCAGATCTCAAGTCAGGCTTTGACCCCTCAGGAATTCAGGGCCTGGCTGAGGCTGCTAGGCTGACATTGTTCTTCCTTAATATAAGGAAGAACTCAGGCCACTGGGGGCACAAGAACGAGGGCTGGGTGCCCAGCTGAGGGCATGGTTTAGGAGATGGTACTGCTGCAATTTTTTGTTTGTTTCTAGGCACCAGAAATGCCAGGTGAGTAGGGGTCAGAGTTCATACTATGTATGATTTGGTCAAGTTTTAAAAACAACTGGTGCTACCACCCTTGTACCCCCACTACCATTCCACTTCTCCAAAGAAATTTGCCAAAAGAAAAGGTGACTTTTGAGTTCTACTAAATCTGTTAGGAAGCAAGGATGAGCAGCCATCCCAGAGGCGAGGGTTTTGCAGTAGCAGTGTCTTTGTTTCCAAACTGTGTGTGTACAGGTGTGTACATGAGTACGTGTGTGTGTGAGTACATGTGCACATGTGTGTGTGCTTGTGTGTGTATAAGCATGTGTTTGTGGGTGTGTGTCTGCAGTGCATACAGAATGTGGAGAGCAACAGTGTCTGTGCAGTGGTGCAGGGTGCGAAGGAAGCAGCCAGACAAGGCTATGAGATGGAGAATCTTGAAGAAGAAGGCCAGTCACCGGGTCTGGGTAAGAGGGGGGAGGGATAGCATTGGGAGATATACCTAATGCTAGATGACGAGTTAATGGGTGCAACGCACCAGCATGGCACATGTATACATATGTAACTAACCTGCACAATGTGCACATGTACCCTAAAACTTAAAGTATAATAAAAAATTAAAAAACAAGAAAAAAAAAAAGAAAAGAAGTCTCTTCTAATGAAAGGGAGAAAAAAGAAGAAATGAAGAGTAGGAAGAAAAAGAAGAAAAGAAGGAGAGATACAAACAGGGAGGGAGGAAGACAATTGAATGGTCATATCAAAAACAAATACCTTCTCATTTTTGTAACTGAGTAATGGCAAGTAAAAAATAGCAATGTAGAAAATATACATTTTGGTGCTTATGTACCTGAGACTAAATAAAGCTTTGTAAATGCTGAAAAAAAAAAAAGAAAAGAAAAGAAACCAGGCATCCTGGATGGACAGAATTCCCTTCCCTCTGGTCATCTCTCAGCTCCAGAAGGGAGTGAGTGACTCTCATTCTTGGCCCATGCTGGAGAAGACACTGTGGAACGCAACCATTTACTATGCCGACCTTTAGTCAGACTTAAATGCTGGATAAGACCTGTATGTCTCCCCACCAGGACGCTAGTGAGAGCCAGGCAGGAACGTACAGAGTTTGAATCTGGGGAGTCCCATGAAGCCATTCAACAACATCTGTCCATAGCCCTGCTGTAAGCTACACTTGGGCCAACAGTGTGTCTCCAGGAAGCTTCCACCCAAAAGCAAGAATGAGAAGTGATTTGGGTGGCATTGCCAGCTATTGATGGCTAGTCTTGAATTCATTCTGATTGTCAGCTACATGTTTGGGAGTGGGGAGCAGGTAGGAGTGGGCTCAGGGGAAATGCTCTCGGAAGGGCTTACTGTTGGGAGAGTAGGGACAAGCAGGTGGGCTGCCAGGGAGGTGGGGATGTGGTGATGCAGAAAGTTGCTATTTGAAGGCTCTACATAGAGTAGAGAAGTAACAACAAAGAAGAGAGGTGGCTGGAGATCACAGAGTATATAGGGGTGGAGGCTGGTGCCGGGTGAGCAGACAGACTGTTGGAAGGTGGGTGGACATGAAGATGGCCCTTGGCTGCTTTGCAGAGAAGTTTTGCCCCCTCCCAGGTCTTGCTTCCTCCTTCGCCCTATGCTGTGGCCTGTCGGCACAGCTCACATGCTACTCCTTTTCCTGACACTGCCTTGGAGCCTGGGGTTATCCATTGACCCCATCCCCACCGCTGGCAAAGTATAATTTGAGGGTCCTGGTCCAGACAGTGAGAGTCAGTGAGAAAGCCTGGAGGGGAAGCACTGTCCAGTTCTCGGTAGAGGGACTGTGGGCAGTCACCATTAAAGCTGTGCAGGTTGTGTCCTGTCTAGGGCATCTAGCTAAGGGGATGAGCAGGGGCTCAGCTCACCAAACCATGCCCCTGGCAAGGAGTGGCCTCTGCCTAAGAAAGGGGCATTTCTTCTAATTCACATGAAGCTTCCTTAGGACTTAGCTTCAGCCCCCATTCTGGGAGCCCCTGCAGGCCATGGAAGGGAGGCCCCAAGAGAGAATGGAAAGGCCAGAAAATGAGAGAGAGCGTATACAGTGGGGTCCCACTGGAGGGGGCAGCCTTTGGAACAGGGAAAGGTGAAGACCAATATTAGCCACTTTACAAGTCACTGAGAGCTAGCCCGGGGCTATCATTTTACTACACTGAAATGCTTGTGGTCTGACGATGAAGGAATGTTTTCCTTATTAACATTGAAATAATTAACTTGTTTATATTATTATGCTCATTGTCTAAACATTGTTCAATAAAACATCTTATTGCTGATAATTTTCCAAATGTTACAGTAAACACGGGACTCCTGCCAGCGGCAGGGATGCATTTCAAGTTACACAGTGAGCACGGTGTTTGCTTTGCTGCCAGAGTCACTTGACTAAGGTCTCCTGACTGTAACTCGGCCACAACTTCTTATCAATCCCAGGTGAAGAGCGCTCTGATAAAGAGCAAATTATTCTCTGTGGTCAGATCCCCAAATACGTGGGTGACAAACACAGTGGCATTGTTTCCTTGACTGAATCTTGTTTTCCACGTGTGGGAGGAATTCCAGACTTGAGAATTCTGCATCCAGACTTCATAGATTTCTTTTTTCTAACTGAGACAACACAACTAATGATAAAGAACAATACCAGCCTGGCTTTTAAGCTCCAAAAGGCTCTGGGTCAAAACCTGACCTCCATAGGAATTGGAGAGGGTCCAACAGCAACTACTCTCTTCTGTTGTCAAGCTAGACCGTGGGCTTCTCCAGACTAACTTTCCATTGGCTTCTGGAGCATGGAGACAGAGCAGATGTGCCTGCCTGCTAATGCGCTGTAGGATGGAACTGCTGGCCCAGCTTATTGAAATCAGATGCACAACACTCGAGCTGCCCTGCAAACAGATGGTGGCTCCACGCAAGCACCATCACATTGGAAAATTACAACGGCCATGACTCCATCCCCTCTCCACCACGCAAAACTGCATTTTTTTTTTTACCAACTGGGTAAGAGAAAGTCCTTCTCTTCTCCATACATCCACTCTGAGGGGCCAGGCGCTTGTGAAATACAGCACTCCTAGATCGCTAAAGTAATATGAAAATTTGAATACCATGGACAATTCTGGAAGGATGTACCCTAAATATTAATATTCATTATCTCTGAGTAGGAGGGAATTGGAATTAAAAAGCAGCATGGCATATCTGGACTTGTACACACTTCTCTGAGAAAATTACACCCAATTCCCAAATAGTATTCAACTTGTCAGAAACAAATTCTGAGATTGTTTGGAAATTCTTTTTTAATATGCAATATCCCTTAACACAATTTTATCTTAAAATTCTAGATAAGCAACTATTTCAATTGGTCTAAATTTTAAGTTTAATCTAAATTATATTGAATTTCTTTGAGAATTTCTAGGTTAAAACTGTAATCTGAGTAAAACATTAAGTTAGAGTAAGTTTGTTGGTTGATTTTGGATATTTACATAAGCAAACATGTATATATAGCTTCAGTTTCCTCCTCTGTGCAAAAATTAAACAGCTCTATTCATAGGGCTATTATGAGCATTAAGTGAGATCATCCATTTAAAGTATTTACCACAATACCTGACTATACAAGATATATAAGAAATTGTAGCTATCATTAGCTATATAATTTTCATTTTTCTTTTAAAGATGACACCAATTTCTGCAAAACAACAAGTGGACAATCAACAAGGAGATATCAATTGGCTTATTTTCTGAATAGATGTGAGTGTAAAACAAATATCCAGGGCCCCTACTCAAGTCCTCCAGCCCACATTGGCTCTTAGATCTCTTCCCAGCCAGCCCTAGAGGTAATGAATGCTTAATTTGGTGTGGCAGGAGTTTAGGACTAGAAGAGAACTTAGAGATAACCAGTCTGGGTGGTGAGATTGAGCCCAAATGGGTGATGACTTCCCCATGTCACAGAGCAGCAAAGACAAGACTCTAGGGCCCTGACCGCTCCTCTTTTCACTCCGACAGATGGTCTCTCTGATTGATATATAATGACATTGACTCCCGCTATTGCCTTTTACTACATTGTGATATCACACAGCACATAGCACAGCCCTGGGTGCATAGTAGGTACCTGATGAATGGTTTGCTTAATCCGCTGATGTGCCAAGTGTATGCTTGACAATCTAAGAGACAGGAAGTCAAATAAGACAGAATCTCTTTGGGAGGCTTCAAGAGACTGACAAGGAAAGTCACAGCAGGGGACAAGGGGGTCTTAGAAACAGGAAATTTGTTTAACTTCCTCGACAGTACAATGAGAGTCAGAAGTCGAATCACGTAATGAACCTCAGCGAGCTCGTTCTTCGTACTCCCTATGCCAGACAAGTCCCAATGCTACTACATATTTACCAAATGTACATTTATAGCCCTTGACCTCTCCCCTAACTCTACATGTCTATATCAACTGCCTATTCAAATTTTCCATGTGTATGTCCAATATAAGGTATCTCAAATATAGCTATCTCAGTATATAGGTATCTCAAATTTGACACTTTCAAACCTAAACTCTTGATTCTGCCTTCAATCCTGTTCCTCCTTCAGTGTTCTCCATCTCAGTAAATCTCACCTCCTTTCAGCTGGGTGCCAAAAAGCTTGGCGTCATCCTCGATCCCCCTGTTCCCTCACTCCTGCACATCACAGTCTGCCAGGAAGTCCTTTTGACCCTATTCCTCCAATACATCCCACTTCCATTGTCTTCTCACCTCTGCTACATTGCCATGAGGCCCCAGACCATCACCTCCCGCCTGGATAATTGCAGGAGCTGCCTAACTGATCTTCCGGTTTCTCTTCTTGGTCCCCATTGTGTGTGCTCAGCCACAGTGTTCCTCTTAAAATATATCCAGTCATGTTGCTTTCTGCTAAAAATCTTCTAATGGCTTCCCATCTCCTTAGAAATAAAGTCCAAACTCACCAGGGTCCATAAAGCCCTACAAAAGCTGGTTCCAGTTTCCCCTCAGCTGTCATCTCCTAACACTCTGCCCCAGCCACAGGGGCAGGTTTGCTGTTTTCAGCCAAGCAGGTTCTTGCCTCAGGACCTCACACTGGCCATCCACTCTGCCTGGAATGTCCTTCCCACATTTCTGCATAGCTTTCTCCCACACTTCATTCAGGTCTCTTTGTAAACATTGCCTCATCAGAAAGACCTTTCCTGACCAAACTAGCGCCTCAACTTATAATTCCAAAACACTTACTGTGCTTTATTTCTTCCAGCACTTATCACCAATGGACATTTCCTGTTAATTTGTTATTTGTCTTCTGTCCACCTCCACGAGAATTTAAGCTCCCTGAGAGCAAGAATTTTTCTGTTCTGTTCACGACTATATCCCCAGTATCTAGAATAGTGCTTTGGTGCATAATAGTTGCTCAATATCTAGTTGCTAAACAAGTGAATCAACAATAAACATTCATTCAGCTTAGCTGTTTGTGTGCTTATCTATTACCCCTACTAGGCAGGTCTTATTCATCTGTAATTCCTGCAGTTCCAGGCATGGTGCACCTGCACAGAACAGGTGCTCATTAAATGTGTGTTGAATTAAGTTGAGCAATTACCAAGCACTAGCCACAGATTTTGTGACTTAAATCCAGTTCATATCATCTACAAGAAGCATGCCCAAAGGGTTTGTTAATTTTTCTGAGAGATAGTCCCAATGTTTCATTAGAACTTAGGCAGCAACTCTGGGAAGAAGTAGTCACACAAACAGAGCTTTGTGTGATGAGGAAAACAGGGAGGTGCAATCCCAGTCAGAGCTGTTAGCAGCAACCCTTTGCCAGGCCTGAGCATGCAAAGCCAAGCTCTGGGGAGAGCAACAGAAGGGTCGATTGGATCCAAGCCAAAAGGTCACAGAGTCTGTCTTGGAGGGGAAGGGTATGCCATGTGTCACAGAACCATGTAGACAAACTACAGCAAGTCAGACACACCAAGATTTTTGCTCCTGTTTATTTCTGCTACACTTCTACAGAATCAAACCACTTGGTTCCTTGACTTTGGAATCATGTCCATTTGTTTAAGGTAATGGACTGGGGTCTTCCACCATGCCACCCTCAGGACCCGCATCCTGAAGTCCTGGTATATAGGCTGTGCTATAATGTGGTCTTTTTAATAACTGGCTCTTTTGGAAGGAGTTCAGGTGCAGCCTGAGTTGTACAAATTTCAGGGTTATAAGTGGGGCTAGAACATGACACAATGTACTAGGAATTATTTTACAAATTTATCTTAAAATCAAAGCTACTTGCGAAAATGGATTTAGCTCTGCCCTCAACTGTTTCCTCAGGCTCAAATGTTTAAATAGAAATAATTCACAAAATATGTCACTGTCTGCTTATATTTTATCCTCATGGCAATAGAATGTTACTCAACTCCCCAGGTCACTATCAATTATTTTTAAACTGCTTTGCCTTTTACTAAAAACTCTTTAGTATCTGGAAGATTTGTTTCAAAAGCTGATCAGAAAACAAACAAACAATTATGCATTTCAAAGATTTATTAAACTAAAAAAGAAAAAGCTTTTAATAAAGAAACTTACTATGATGAGTATTTCGCTTTTACCTTTTTAGTGAGTTGGTGCCCATAAGTGATCCTTGTCATTGCAAACTATGCCAGGAAACCCTCCAAAATTAAAGCAAGTGCAGATTTACATAAAAACAAACAACAGCTGTCCCAGTTCATCTAAGGGTCTGGGCCAGCAGCCTGCTGAGAATTCATCAAGCCCAATTGAGCAGTTCAAGGCAAAAGACATTTAAAAAATAAAAGTACAAGCCCCTTGGGAATATTAAGAAAAGACACATCCAAAGATTTTCAAAGATGTGCATCCAAGGCTCAAACCATTACGACAGACCAAAGCAGTACTCTCTAAACCAGAGGTGCAAAACGGCCACTTATGAAAGCTACTATGTGAAACATCAAAAGTATTCAGGTCTTTCCTTCACACACGACTGGCTTAGAGGGACAGAATTTTCTTTTTCCTCTCTCTATAAAATTCCCAAACCACGGTTTTATGGGCTCTATTATACCAATTTTCAAAGCATTGGTCAACTCAAAATGCCATTTTCTTTGGATGGTTTAGATGATTCTCAATACATTTTTGGTATATTGATTCAAATAAATATTACCAAATCCTCAGTAAAAAATGTTTCCATGGTGAAATAAGTATGATCTCAAACAAATGAAATCTTAGAGATTCCCAATGCATATGGAGAGCTCTGAGTAAAGAAAGCTGTTTCTAATCCAACAGTTCCAAAATATGTTTGACCATGGAATCTTCTTTTTACTAACCCCTTTTGACATTCCAGGGGTGGGAAACACTGATTTAAACATTTCTGTGACTTCAAGGTCAGTATTAAGGTCTATTTTCTATTGAGATCATTCATTCACCTATTAAGTAGAATTTTGTTAGTTGGCCTGTACAGGCCAGGCTCTCTAGCTAGACACCAAGGCAAATAAAAAGAAAGTGCTAAGATCCAGCAACTCTGGTATCTGTCAAGGTAAAGCAAAAGACAAAAATGTACATAAATATCAGCATTTTCATGTGATACAGGCTTCTGTGACCCCTTCATTGCTGACAGTATGTACAGCAAAATTTATATCCCAAGTTGTTCACTAAATATTTCCTGTGCCTTTGTCGTGTCTCTTCTGCTATATTGTTTATTACTTAAACACAAAGCTCATGCCTTATACTTGTCTAGTATTCTCTGTGGTACCTAGCATGGGATTGGACACACAGTAGGTCATCCAATGAATACTGGTTGATTGACTGATTAAGGACCAAACTAGATAATCATTTGAGTTCTTTTCAGTTTCGCAGTTCTAAGAGTCTTTTTCAAATATTGGTACAATCTTGTGCCTACAAAATTACGGTGAACCACAAAGTATTGAATAATTCATTAGCTCTAGTTTACCAAGAGATGTCTTAATGCCACAAAAGTCACAAAATTAATGCATGCTGCCCCACCAAATAGACAAGCAACAGCAACTAAAGCAATTTACTCTCTACTTATAGACACAACTTAAGTGTTAGAACTTAAAATTTAGTGATTTGACCTTGTAATCAGAGAACAGTCAAGTTCTGATTTTACATATGGGAATCCTGGGAATCAAGTGAACATTTAGCTATTCTTTGTAGAATTTAATACAGATTAGGGTTAGCCACAATTGGTAACACTTGGGAGTTGTTAATTTCTTGCTGGCAATTTCACTGTAACTTCCCTTCATAAATTTCAGATTTAAACTTAGTGTTGTCATCCAGATCTTCTGCACATTTATTTGATTTACATATGCTGAGTGGCTCCTAATTGTATGCTCAGTAAACAGACAGCCCCTCTGATGCCTTATGTATTTGAGAATTCTTCAGAGCCACAGAAACTTAATTTCATAAGTAAACAAGGAAGTGAATTTAGTGAGGATAAATTACATTAGGCTTTATTATGATATGGCAGGATTTCTCAGCCTCTGTACTACTGGCATATTGGGCCAGATGATTCTGTGCTGTGGGAGGCAGTCCTGTACATTATAGCAAGTGTGCATCATCCTTAGCCTCTACCCACTGGATGCCAGTAGCACCCCTCCTACCCCCTTACCAAAAATGTCTCTAGACATCGCCAAATGTCCCTTGTGGGAGAAGTGGCAGAAATTAAATTTCTGTGGCTCTGAGGAATTCTCAAATACATAAAGCATCAGAGGTGCTGTCTGTTTACTGAGCATACATTTAAGAGCCACTCAGCATATGTAAATCAAATAACTGTGCATAAGATCTGGATGACAACTCCAAGTTTAAATCTGAAATTTATGAAGGGAAGAGTGGGAGTGGGAGAAGTCTCTCCTGGTTGAGAGCCACTGATGATAAAAGAACTCCTGCTGACTAAAGTCAGTTTTAAGACTAATGATAAGTGAATTTTCAGTTTTGTGGATTATCAGTTAGTATGTTCCCAGAGAATGAAAATCAATGCTTTTTGTGCTTTGGAACTAGATAAATCTTCTTCTTTCTAGCCTATGTGGCTTGGGACAAGTTGTCTAGCCTCTCAGTCTCAACTCCCTTGTTTGCCCAAAATAGAATACCTACTTTGCATGTGGCCTCAAGCGTAAGTGAGCCATACACTGAAAAGCTTCTAGTATAATGCCTGGCAAGTACCAGTCATGTATTAAATATTTGTGGTCCCCTTCCTCCTCCTCCTCCCACTCCACCTGTTACTCCTCCCATGACCCCTCCCCACACCCCACACCCCTTGCCCCAATGCCTGGGATAAACACAACCAATATATATGCTTGCTGGATTCTTTCCTATTTTTCTTTCCATAACACAGATAATCAAAAGCTGTCATATATACAAATCTTACGTGAGCTTTGGAGAACAGAACAGCCTGAGTCAACAATAAATAAAGGAGAATCTGAGTTCTCAACCCTTAGCATTTCATGCCCAAGAACTTCCAATTACAGGGAATATGTCCACACACATTGGACGAATTTATCAGTTTATTATTCTCTGTCCAACATGGTAGGACTGTAACTTGACCAAACAAAGGGCCTGCTCACAGGTTGACCATGTTTCTTACCCACACCCCCAAGCCATCCAATAGACCTGGTTTCTTTCTCAGCAACACTAACTGGAGCAACACTGATTGCCCCTGAAAAGGCCCAGGCTCAGCACCATGGTGGGAACAGTAACATGAAAATGTATCTGGTATAGTCCTAAACCTGAAGGATTTACAGAAAGGACACATGGAAGGGCTTATGGACCTTATGTTCATTATAAAGGCATTATAACAACATTACCAGCCATTTGGAAATTGGGAAAGAGAGGAAGGAGATCACCCAAAGTTCTAGCACTCAATACAACTGTTTTCATCTTACATATTTACTTCCAGGCCTGGTTCCCACATACATGTGATTTCCCTTGGCTGCAACAATTTCATGCGTATTCTCCTTAATCTCTTTTGCCCCCATACTGCACTAGATCACAGCATTGTCCTTGATTCTTACTGTCTTCACAGTTTTCATATTTAATGACTGCATAGAAATTCTTGCAGAAGATTTTCTACAAAGCAACTAATTAATTATCCCTTTATTGAGGAACACTTGGTTTCTGACTTTGCAATTATAAATCATTTACTAGCAGGAAAAAAAGTCATACACATAACTTTTTCCTTCTCAGGACATTTTCTTAGGATAAAACCTCAAAAGTGAGATTAGTAGGTTAAAAACAATGGGCATTTCTACAGTTTTAAGTATAATATTGTCAAATTATTTTAAAATACATGATTCTGTTTACAAAAGCTATCCATAGTTTGCTGAGAATGATGGTGTTCAGCTTCATCCATGTCCCTGCAAAGGAACATGAACTCATCCTTTTTTATGGCTGCATAGTATTCCATGGTGTATATGTGCCACATTTTCTTTATCTAGTCTATCATTGATGTTCTCACTCATAAGTGGGAGTTGAACAAGGAGGACACATGGACACAGGGAGGGGAACATCACACACCAGGGCCTTTCAGGGAGTTAGGAGCCAGGGGAGGGATAGCATTAAGAGAAATACCTAATGTAGGTGACAGGTTGATGGGTGCAGCAAACCACCATGGCACGTGTATACCTATGTAACAAAACTGCCCTGCAGATGTACCCCAGAACTTAAAGTATAATAATAATTTTAAAAGCTATTCATGGTTTATTTCAAAATATTTATAAAATATAGAATGGTATAAAGAATAAAACAAAAAACACCCATAATCTCCTAATTCAACTACTGCTAATACATATTATATTTCCTTCTAGTCTTTATTCCCCTGTGTCTGTATTTAATATATGCATCTATTTAAAATTAGTTTTATTATCATATTACCAAGTCCTGGCTTGCTAAATAAGCAGGTACTAGGCTGCCCTAAGGCAGTCAGATGAGTAATTCTAACCAGCATAACAAAGGGGTCTTATTAGAGTGCAAAGAATGGCTCAAAGGCTACCTTATTGCTTCAGGTATCCCAGCAGCCTTCTCCACGTCATTCTGCTAAAGATCACCTATCTTCCCTCCTTGCCAATAGGACTGTCTAGCATTCCTGTTAAATGGAGCCTAACTGATCACATACTGGGGCTGCATTCTAAAATCAATGTCTGAAAGGCCTTTGAACTATGACCAAATTTACCTTTGAAAATCCCTGAGGAGGGACCCGTGTTGGAGAACCATTAGTGCCTCTCAATAAATCCAACCAGCTAGTTATTCCTCCAGTGGGAACTAGTAGCTCTTTCTTGGGTTGAGCACAAGACGAAGTAGTTGGCTTACAAGGGGCCATATTGTTTTAAAAACACAAATCTTTAACACCAATATCATGCAGAATGAAAGTTGAATGGGAACCAACTCTGACTGAAGAATGGTATATTCAAGTCTCAGCCTCACATACTCATTTGTGGAATGACACTAAGAATCACCCTTACTATTTAAGTGGTTCTTCATTTTCACTCTTTCTTTCTCTCACTTTCTGTCTTTTTTCCTCCATTCTTTCCTTTCTTCTTTACCTCTTTCATTGCTTCCTTTTTCTCTCTTTTTATTTTTTTCTGATTACATATAATTGAATCTACACAAGTTTAATCCTCTTATAACAAAAGGCCATGACAGTCATTCATACTGAATTGAACACTGCTCATGACAGAGAATTCCACCACAACAGGCAGCCCATTTTTTTTTAGTTGAATATCATTAGAAACCTCATGTTGAAGTAGCACTTTCCTCTCTTCCAGTTCTGCCCATTGTGTTTCCTGTAATGATGGAGAGCAGCTCTTCTCAGACTCCCTGTGAAAGCCTTCCTGAAGTTCTAACATCCCTACTTCATCCAACCCATTTTTGTTATGGTGTGGTTTTTCAGGTGCCTCACCTTCCTGGTTTGCCTTTAACACCTGCCACTCTGGGAAGAGAATGACTGTGGGTCTTGGGCAGAGCCTATAGCCTTCATCAGCCTGTTCACTGACCAACTGCACAGCAGTGACAGGGGCGTGGCAGTGGCACAGAGGAATAGTGGAAGCACATCCCTGAGACAGCCTCTCTGCAGCCCCAGCTCCAGCAGCCTGCATCCCAGATTTATGGATGGCACCTGGTAAAGCAATGATGCAAACTCAATGTGAAATCCAAGTACATCATCATCTATCTCTGTATTTGGTTTGGGGTTTTATTAATGACAGAGAATGTGATTAAACAAAGTTTATACTGTAACTAACTCCAGCTGGATCCAAGCATCAATGGGAAACCCCAATTCCCCTAATGTTGTCCTTGTGTCCTTTCTACTCACAATTTCTTTTCCAAGGCATTTTCTCTGAATCTGATAATGGTGAGGTCATACAATCTCATTTATTTTAAGAGACAGTCTGGCACACCCAGCCCAGTGGACCTGCAATGAAGGACTTTTGTGTTGGAGATGTTGTGAGCCCTTGGAAATGGCCTTATCCTAACCTATGAGATGAAATCACTGTATCATTCTGCCAAGGCAATGTTATCACTGGGTTTGAGCTTATATTTGAAATGTTTCCAGCAGAAATCATATTCTAATAGACTAAATTGAAACATCAGCATGAATAATCTTGTAAGACTACCAGAAGCCAGTTCAGTGAAATCTGGGTTCTTTTGGTAGAGTTGTTGCTTATTATAAAATGGCTATGATTACCTATTCCTTGGACTTTTACTCTAGGGAAATTCAGGAATCACATCTCACCAGCACGAGCTGAGTACTGTAAGTCTGCTTGTGATTTGTGCAGTGATTTCTTCCTCCTCACCAGAGCTGAGGTTGAGATTATCTTCAAAGTCTTTTCTCAGTCTCTGTCTCTTTCTCTGGTCTTTCTCTCAGCTTCACTCTCTCTTGCTGACATTGCTCCTTTGCCCTCTGGATCTCCCTCCACACCCTCCTTTGCTTTCTCCACTCCCCTCTGTTGTTTTCCTGCTTCCCCCACTTCTCATTTACTCTTTGCTCTCATTCTCTTACTCCCCTCCTCTCTCAATTGCATCCCACTATAGCTCCAATGTTCTCTTCCTACTATTTCAGTTTTCCTCTACAATAGCATCAGGTTTCCTAAGGGTAAGACAAATCCCAGCTCACTTAATTTGTTCCAGTGCCTATAGGTTTTGGGATGGTCTCATTCCATCTGTTCAGGACTCATCCATTCATGCCACCACACTCAACAAGCTCCAAGCTGATGGAAAATGACACAACCATTTCTCCCTCTGTCCCTGACCTGGGCTTAGCCCCAGGATGGCTCCTAACGGGAATCAGCAGATCCAGCATCAGGGCCAGGGCCATCAATCATCGGTACCAATATTGTCAGATACCCCATAGTGCCCAGTGGTGATAGGGCCAAACTGCATAATTAATGGCCATGGTGTGCCCTTCTGATGTGTCTGCAAAATGTCACTGTTACCCTGTAGGTGACAGCCAATGTTCACTGATGAAGAGCCTTCCTCTAATTTGCACCATCATACTCACTATTCTTGAGAAGCTAAAAGAAGATGGTGGCTTTATCTCTTTTAAAGAGAGTTTCTAGAGGCAATGGGCTGGTGGGCTAGAGCAACTTCCAGAGTTGCACCCAGTGCTTGCAATGAAAACCACCTATTTGCTGTATACATAGCAACACAATTCCTAATATTAAGCTATCTACTCAACTCACTATGGCAAATCAGAAGATGGTTCTTTCTCTTCTGGCTATGTTTTTTGTACTGTGAGATTTTTATTATTCTAGAAAAAGACCATTTTACCTGCTAAAAATGAAAGCAAATGTCTTGCCTAAAACAAACAAATAAACAACATACCACTGATGGTAACTCAACCTCCTCTTTTTTGCCTTGTGATTTACTTCTGTTATATGAAGCACTCACTGCTAAGAGCATGAAGCCTGGACAATTGAATCCTGATTGAGCAACTCACATGAATTCTGGGAAATAAAGTCAACAATTCACAAATTGAATCCACTTCTGAATGTTCATCCACCAAGGACTCTTGACATTCAATCTCTTTGCATTTCTGCTCAATGTTTATTGCTTTCCACTCGTCCCTCAAACCAAAGTCTTTGCTTGGTAATTTCTTGTTTTAGAAAGTGACAAACAGACCAAGCAGAGAAAACACTGTATGTTTTGGACTAAAAATGAAATCATTAGGGTAAGTTTCTATTCTTGTCGACTGGAATTTTACTCTGGTTTTGTTTAAGCTCAACAAAGATATTATATTTGATGCTTTCCTGTAAATGTATGAGATGGTTTGCTATTGCATGTCCATGAATGGAAATATTAACAGTTTCCATTTGGCTCCATCGGCCTCTGGCTTGGTATTCACACCCAAAAAACCAATCAACAGAGAATCACATCCTCAGCCCAGAGTGAATAGTTTCTGTCTTGCCTGCAGTTTTTCTTCACAGCCTCAGAATTAAGAGTAAGTCTTACCCAAAATGCATAAAATTAAATAGAATAGCCACATTCTATTTCTATAAATTTCTCAGTAAGGAACAACTTCACATTTCTAAGCATCTATCTTTCATGGCTACATTTCTATCAGATTAGTGGGTCCTTCCAAAATCTCTTCCTTGGTGGTTAGATTACTTCATGAGGAGGGAGCTCCCTCAAGGGTATAAACAAAGAGAATGTCATGACAGATAAGTAGAGAAGCCAAGATATTTTACAAACTCAAAAGGGTGTGCTGATTTTTTAAAAGCAATCAGGTATATTCAAGCATAGAAGATGCACAGAATCCCACCTATACATTATCCATATCATGGAAGCGGAAATCGACACTCAGAACAAAACCCAGAGGGTGGAACTGTTGCTCCCTTGAATTGATCAGTTTTTTGAGCAGTGCAGAGTAGGGTTAAAAAGGAGTGAATTGCAGAGCAAGGGACCTGGGCTGTTGTCCATCATGCCACCCACTCAACAGTGTGACCTTCTACTTCCCCACAGCACTACTGAGGTAAAATTTCCTTATCTGTCAAATGAAGAGGATACCAACCTCAAAAGATTTTTAATGAGTATTTTAAAAGGAAACAAATATATACAAAGTGCTTAGTATAGTGTCTGGTACATAATACATAATACGTGTTATTGAGTATTAGTGGTAGTAGTTGTATTCTTTTCTAACCCACAGTTTATGCTAATTGAGTAATTAACATATTTTAACACACAATATTATATTACATTTAATTTCATACATAAAATATAGGTCATTCTATCCTTATTAATACTTCTATTACAGCCTAAGGTGGAGGCCGAAGAGGACTCTTGGGGATTTCTATCCTATCCCTGCCTTTTCTTCCCACAAACCCAAACTCAAACTCACAATTTTGGCATACTCACCCTAGTGACCCAGCAGTCACTAGGAGCTCCCCACCCAGTCTGAACCAGTGGCTGAGGAAAAAAGAAGCTGTCTAGGCCTCCTCCTCAGACAGCTGTCCTGCCACTTCTCCCGCTGGGGTGGAAGGGCCAGGAGACAGCCATGCTCAGGGCCTGGCCTTTAACTCCCAGAACTCCTCTCTTACAAGTGGGAGTCGTTGCTGCCATGGAATTGGACTAGCCAGAGGAGTGCCTCCTTCTGGAGGCTGAGAGGAGAGGTCAGAAAGGGTGTTCCCTTCTTTTGGAGGCCTAAGCACAAAGTCCACTTGTCTTCAGATGTGAAGAAACTGAAAAACTCAACATGGTCTGCAAAAATTGTGCACCTACCTTTAATAGATTGCATCAGGCAAATGGAAGAGCCTGCCTCATTTTGGAGGACGAAGGTACATAATTCCTTACCTGGTTTTAAAAATATGGCCAGGCGCGGTGGCTCACGCCTGTAATCCCATCAATTTGGGAGGCCGAGGTGGGCGGATCACCTGAGGTCAGCAATTCGAGACCAGCCTGGCCAACATGGTGAAACCTCATCTCTACTAAAAATACAAAAAAAAAAAAAAATGAGCCAAGCATGGTGGTGCGCTCCTGTAATCCCAGCTACTCAGGAGGCTGAGGCAGAATTGCTTGAACCCAGGAGGTGAAGGTTGCAGTGAACTGAGATCATGCCACTGCACTACAGCCTGGGCAAAAACTACATCTCAAAAAAAAAATACTTGTGTGTGTATGTGCACCTATCTATATATAAATGTTCTTGTGACCATTAGAGGTATTGCTCTTTTGAGATAATTCTAAGATTTATCAAGGTCTAAACTGAAAAATTTTATAACCAACATTATTGGAAACACAAAGCTGACAAAAGAAAAGAAAAATCTCAGGAGAAAGAAAGGAAAAAAACAGCCCCAGAATGAGTGCTAGAAAATAGTATAATGAAATATATGGAGAATCAGGAATATTGATTTCTAGACCCCACTCTATTCACCACTCAGTTGGAGGTTATATGGACCTACACAATTCATTTAACTACTCCATAAGAGACTAAATGACCTCAAGGCTCAGCTATCTTCTGCCTCTGGTGATTCTACTGATGGCCTATGAGGAGGTCTTGGAGAACATTGGTCAAACTCCCATGACTCCAAAGTTCTTTAACCCTTTGGAAGTGATGGGGATGATGATGATGGTGATGATGGCGGTGATTATGATGATGATGTTAGTAATAGTAATGGCAGTGTTGATGGTGGGGATGGTAATCATGGCAATATGTTGGAAGTGGTAATGCTGGTGGTGGTGATAGGATGTTGGTGGTGAGGAAGTGTTGGGGAGGATGGTGGTGATGATGATGATGGAGGAGGTGGTAGTGGTGATGGTGATGGAGAAAGTAGTGGTGATGATGGTGATGGAGAAAGTAGTGGTGATGATGGTGATGGAGAAAGTAGTGGTGATGATGGTGTTGGAGGAGGTGATGGTAGTGATGGTAATGGAAGAAGTGGAGGCAGTGGTGGCGGTAGGGGTGGTGGTGGTTGTTGAAGATAATGCTGCCATGCTCTATGGATCTAAATTCTATACTTGACCTATCTAAACGCTGTGATAGATTTCAGAAGTGAGCAGAGAGGGAGAGCACTTAGGTCCTGGGACTTAATGAATACAGGTGCACAGAGAGCATTGGTACTGGTCTCTGCCCATAAACATCACATGTGCCTTTTGAAGTGATTCTTCTGTTTGGGACAGTGCAGGCAAAACATACATGCTCAGGCAGATACACAGTGTTCTACTGGTTGTGAAATTTTTGGTGTTTGTTTGTTGGGGTTTTTTATTTCTTAAATTTTTATTTATTTTTGTTTTTTATTCCTCCAAAGTTTGAATCCTTATTTTGAGAATACAGGAATCAGGTCTGTGGAAAGAAGGAAAAGTTGAAATAGCTAAAAAGAAAGCAGGGCTGAAAGTGGTGGACACAGATGAGGGGACACAATACAGGGAGATGACAAAGGGGAAAAGCATCCTCACACACATGAGACCAAACTGTGGTTTAGGCAGAGCTTAAAAGTAACTGCCTATGCGCAACCACATAGGATAGGTACGTGGCCCTGGGACAAAAGGTGAGAGCTGGAGCCAGGCCTGGTGGCTGCAGCGCAGAGGGAGCTGGGGCAGTCAGTCCAGTGCCCACCTTCCCGGGGACAAAAGGCAACACTCTCTAAACCAGACAAGGCAGAAAGAGTCCCTGGAGGGCCTTTGAGGTGCAGCTTCCTTTACAGACAGAGGCCTGCTGCCAGAAACTCGGCTGATTCACAAAGAAAGAAGTGAAATGCTAACAAATGGTTTTCATTATCATCGTGCAGTCTCCACCCTCATTCTGTATGTGTGCTGTGTTTTTTTCTTTCTTTTTTTCATCTTTTCATGGGTTGTAACTAAACAATGAGGTGATTGCCATCCCAGTGGATTGCACAACATAACCAGCGGCTGGGTTGGAGCATAGCCTTCTCCAAGGAAATTCTGGACAAAAAAAATGAACAAGCTGGAAGTAAGGAGGATGTCTGTTTTGCACAACACCTATGTACACTTTTAGTGCTCATAAAGAAGGTGGAACGAGGGTCTTAGATTCTTAGTTCCTCTGTGGCGCACCTGTCAGCCCACCAATGTGGCACTCTCCTTCTTAAATAAAACACTACATAGCCAAAGTGAAAGGGAGGCTCACCCAGTTATCCAAGAAGGTGAATTGGGACCACTTGTTATTTCCCAGTATAACATGAAATAATGATTTACTTGGGTTGAATAAACTGGCGCAGCTGTGGGAAGAGTCTTCAATTCCTTTCAATAAACATTCATTAAGTGCCTACACTGGGACAGCCCCACGGATAGAAATACTCCTAAGACCTCAAGAAGTTAATCCAGCAGATGCCTAAACTTGTCCCAAATCCCTGGATAACCAAGTATAAATTTGATCATGAGGATACCATCCATGTTGTATTCTCCTTGTGATTCACTTTTTCTGCAAGGCAGCAATTACTTAAGCAAAGATGCTATTAACTTTACAGTGCCTGGCAAGTTTTCGTGATAGCTAAACATTGCAGCACCCTGATGAACACAGCCATAGCTGGAGCAGCTTCCTCCCTCTGACTGCGACATGGCTGAAGAAAATGGATATTTCAAAAACAAACGTTTCAGTTTGTTACTCAGCATCTTTGTTGGCAAATGATTGCAGATAATCGCCCCACAGCTGCAGGCTGAGCATTCTACAATTGCTCGGTTCCACTGAGCATGTGCATGGCCAGCCATTCCAATCACGACTGGGACACAAAGCGGCGATTTCTTCCTGCCAGAGAGGGCCAGATGGGGGCATGGGATGAACAGGAGGCATCACTTTCTCTTCTGCACCCAGATCTGCCAGTAACTAGCTGCCTGATTCTGGCCAAATGTCTTTAATGATATTAATAAGAATAGCTGATATTTATGTAGCACCAACTAGATGCCAGGCACTGTGCTAAATGCTCATTCAGTTTAACCCTCTCAATAATCCAATATGGAGGGTATAACTGTTCTGATTTTTGAAAGAAGATGTTGAGGGGCAGAGAGGTTAAGTCTCTTGCTAAAGATTGAGAAGTGTGGTGATTGTGTGGTGATTGAGAAGGAAAAATGTCTGCCCTCATCTCTGGAATTTCTAATTACTCACAATGTTCTGGGTCTCTAGAGACAGATGTTCTCTGTGGGTCTCTCATTAGCTCCAGAGTAAATTTCCCCAATGCAGACTTTTTATTTTGTTCATGTTGTCATTATCAAATAAACCTTAAAAGAAGAAACACTAAAAGACTGGGAATATTCTGAAATATAATTATATGAGAACCAAGTGACTTTAGAAAGGACAGCAGGTTTTCATCTCTCCTGACCTTTCCTCTTGAGATAATGAAAGAGCTAGATGAAACTCCTTAACATAAGCTCGAAAATCCCTGCCAAATAGCCCTTCATTAGAGTTAACCACCCTGATGGCATTCCAGCATTCCCCATAAGTCATATGTGTTACTGCATAATAGGAGCCCATGTGGGACTAAGATAGTTAAAGCCATGCACAGGAAGTAGCTAAAACAGCACAAAGCCCCCTGACAAACACACTCATGGAAGTAAATTCTTCATTTCCAGCTCTTCGCCTCAGGTTACCTAGGATTTGCATGTGCTGCATGCCTGGGCAAAGCTGGGCTGAGTTATCTCTTTCATGCCTTGAGTCAGATTTTCTGGGTGTGAAGTCAGCAGACAAGCCAGGAAATGTCACTGCAGAAGAGCAAGGGAGCTCAAGACGCGATGGCAGCTGTCACTCCAGAGTGATGTGAGTGGGACGGTATCTGATGTGTCCTCAGATTCGGTTTCCCTTGGGATGTGTTTGGTGCTGACTGCTTGTGATCCATGTTTTCTTGGATGCAGGTTGGTAGAGGTGCAGCGATTTTTGCAGTGAAACTGAAGTCCAGCTGCTCAAACAGAAATGGCCTCATCTAATGGACACTTTAATGAGTAAGGGGGGCATTTTACTCGAATCCTTACATTCAAGTCCCATAACTCATCCCTTATCCCTTCTTAATTGAAGGATGGACTGCCTGCCTTTTTTAAAGCACTAGAATCCCATGTATCAGTTAAGCCAGTATATTTCCTGGTCTTTTTCAGGGCTATGAATCCTTACCTTGTCTTAATTTCTGAAGTTACATCTGAATCGCATTATAGACTTATGTGTTGTAACATTTCTTGACCTATTGCTTAGAAAACATACCACACACTGAGAGGAAAAGGCTAGCTCAAGAAGAGCCGAGGACATTCAATCCTATAAAGCAAATAGAATAAAGGGCTTGGATCTGAGTGTTAACATTCACTGGCACCGTTTTGTTTTCTTTCACGTGTTCAACCCTAGGTGGTCATTCAAGGTCTGCAGTAGCCTGGAGACTCCATAGGTGCTGTTATGATTACATGCGAACCTTGACTCCATAGGTGCTGTTATGATTATATGAGAACCTGAGAGTCGTTGTTCCCAGTACCGCTGTCTGCTATTAGTCCTAAGTATGGGAACAACGGATCAGCGAAAGGCCAAAAGCATCACTGAAATAGATTTTTGTGTGTGTGGTTTAAGGATTAGCCAGTTGGAACCAAGGAGACATTTTCTTAGGGTCTCAGAAAAGTTTGAAAAATTATTGGATTGTTTTTGGCACTCAAATGTAGATTATAGATGTATTACTAGTATTACTAAGCTGAGGGGCTATACTACAAGGACTATTATTTAGCCCTACATTCTTGCAAAAATATTCTGCCCTCAACTCTGTAACAGAAGGCTACTGTGTGTTTAGATGTCTTATCTTCCACCACATTAATGTTGTTGTAATTACCCACACTTTGAAAACCTCCCTGGGGTGTGGGCCGTCATACAGCTCATGAATTCCTCCAGTCAGGTAAACATGAGGATTGTGTTTCGCCACATACAATAGAAGGCCACTCTCATTCATAGCAAGTGCCCTTTGATTCTGAAGCTGAGGTCAGCCAACCACAACAACTTCTTCCTACCTACAGCTGTCTGACTCTCCGGGGAAGTGCTAGAAAGGGTTTTGTGGGAAATTTACCCACAAATTTCCCAAAGAGCCATAGGACCATTTCTTTTTTAAGAAAATTGCCAGGGCACTTTAGAATTGTCAGCATTGAAACTTTTCATCAAAAAGAATAGCAATTTCACTGAACCTTAATGTCTTCCTAAGTCCTTGGTACCAGATGTATTATTTTCCTATTGGATGTGCCAAAACCACTAGATAGTTAAACACATCAAATCATCTTGAAATGGCCAAAGTTGATTTTTCCCTCAAAAAAGGGCTCCTTCTCAGCAAACCTCATATTATATTTCATACTAGAAAAGATTTCAAATTCCTTTTCCTGTTGTGCACAGACTCAGGGTAAGGACTAACAGAGAAATGGGAGAATTGAGGGGAATGGCTACAGCCAGGAAGATCACAGTAGTCACACCAACAACTATTCTTATTTCCTCAACAACACAACCTTAATCTAAGACATTCCTAGTGAGTTTCCCTACTCACAGAGCTCTCCTGGGTGGAAACTAGGAGAAAAGGGGCTGTGGCCGCCCTGGCATCTTCAATGTAGTGATCGATTTGGCTATTACCAAATAGTGGGTTGGCCTATCATTAAGTCCAAGGACCATGTGCTGAAATTTTTAATACCAAAGATTTAGGGACACTTGGCCAAAAAGACCTCTGGGACCAGTCCTCCCATGTGCTCCAAAGCAATGGCTAGTCCCAAGAGCAGCTTGCACTACATCAAAGATACCAGGGCAGCCGCAGCCCCCTTTCTCCTAGTTTCTGCCCAGGAGAGCTCTGTGAGTAGCGAAACTCACTAGGAATGCCTTGGATTAAGGACATGTTGTTGAGGGTATAAGAATGATTGTTGGTGTGATTGCTATGATCTTCCTGGCTGTAACTATTCCCCTGAATCCCCTCTCTCTGTTAGTCCTTACTCAGAGTCTGTCCACAATGGGAAAAGGAATTTGAAATCTTTTCTAGTATGGAATGCAACCATGAAGTTTGCTGACTAAGAGTTCTTTTGGGGGGAGAAAATCAACTTTGGCCATTTTGAGATGATTTGATGTGCTTGGTAATGGCCTTAATAATGGTCAATAATGGGCATTGCCAGAGAACATTTTAAGTGGCATGCAAGGAGTAAAACAAACAAAAACCTTCCAATTCACAAATGTCAATTATATCTAGACAATTGGGCGTGGGTCAGGCAGGAGAGACAGGGACAACATTCCCCAGAGGGTTTGTCAGCTATATTTTCAGACCTTCTTGTGGCTTATAATGTGACCACACCTGAACTTTATGTTTTCTGAGATATATTAATTTATTGATAATCTCTCTTAATTACTAGCTTATCAAAAACAATTCCAAGCTTCCCATTCACCCTGTGCACCTAGGGCTCCCAGCCCTGGCTTTATATTGGGATCACCTAGGGAGCTTTACAAATTCCTGATGCCCAGGCAGCACTCCAGGTCAATGAAATCAGAATCTCTGAAGGTGAGACACAGGCAGCAGGAGTGTGGAAATCTTCCCAGAAGATTCCAAGCTACAACAAAAGTTGAGAACCACTGCTACAGAGGATTCAGGGACAGTAGAAAGGGGGAGCCAGTGAGGTAGACAGAATGTCCCACAAAGTCTGAGTGTGGAGGGATTAGGGGGATGGTGATTGACAGAATTATCAGGTTTCAATAGCTGTGGCTAAGGCCCATTAGTCCTTGACAAACGATCAGCAGAGGCACAGTTTCCTTAAACTATGCATTGATTGAATTTTGAACAGTTCGCCATTAATCAAGTTTCATGGCTGAAATTGATCAAAATATTATTGATTAACCTCAGGGGTCTTAAAAAGAACCCTCTCTCCTCTAGCTCTACCAGGCTCGGGGTTGGTTGGACATGGGTTCTGAGACGGTAAGTCCTAGGAGTATGGTCCAGAAGAGGGAAGAAGCCCACAACATAACTTTGGCTGTTATATGGAAAGTTACATTCAAGCAGGTGGTCTACAGCAGTGGACTGGCTCTGGGTTGGCGCTTTGTCTTTGCACTGGATACTTCACCCCATGAGGAGGAACAAGGTGGAAGCCCTAAAGCAATGGTTCTTAAACTTATGTGACTATCAGAATCACCTGCAGAGCTGGTTAAACCGCAGATTGTTGTGTTTCATTCCCAGTTTCTGATTCAGTAGGTTTGTGGTGAAACCCAAGAATTTGCATTTCTAACATGTTCTAAGATATTACTAGAATACTACTATGGAACCACACTTTGAGAACCACTGCTTTAAAGCATGAAACCCAGGACAGGACAAGCTCTAGAAGAAGTACATCAGACTTTATTAGGATTCCTTTGTGCCCTGTAAGAAAGAATAGAACATGATCCTGAAATGAGCTGGGATTTATTTCCATGCATTTATCAAAAGTGTGAGAGCTGATTTCTGTTTAAGTGATTACTCTATGAAAACACACAGGGTTTTAAAAATAGATATGCATTTGGGTTGTTTGTCCCAATGCCTTTGCATTAGAAATTTGTAATATTTAAATTGGATTTAATTTTAGAGCCTCAACCTTCATCAGCATGAGACTAAAAACAATGACAACAATATCTATAAAAATCACTTAGAGTTTCATTATTGTGGACAGAGAATTTCTCTCTGCAGTAGTAAACTGCTTATATCAACACAGAATAAGACAAGGCCAAAGGCATAGGAAATGCTGGACACAGTTTCAAATATAGCAATCAGACATCCAGATGAGATTGGCAGGAGACCCTGGCCCTGGCATGCACCAAGGTGACTTGGTCCAGAAATTGCAGATACAGAGCCAGGGAATCTATTGTGGTTGGCTTATAGTAGACACCCTAAGAATGCAGATCTTCCTAGGAATTGTGGAATTTTTTATTTAAACCAAACTTCCCTCTTCTTCTAGTCATCCAAATTGGAGGCCATCCTAGCTTGTAGTGGAATATCCAGAATATTTCCAGAGAAAGTCACTATTACTTCTCTGGTTGCTCCACTGATTAAAAGCGGAGGCTTTTTGTGTCCTATAGGAAGACGTTCAGTGGGCAGGCCCCAGAAGTGGGTACTGCAAGTCTATTAGCACCTCCTGATGTGTAAGGCCCATTCTATACTCCTCTCCCCTCCCCTACTCCTCTTGCAATGCCATGGTGGACCTCCACCCAGTTCTTGAACTCTGGGGCCTTTCCTTCCCTTCTTCCCTAATGAGCTCCTATTCATCCTTAAGAACCCTGCTCAGATGTTACCTCCTCTATGAACATGTCTCTAACTAGTCTGGCCAGATAAAACCAATTTCTCCTTCCACTGTGTTTTCATATCATATCACATATACATCATACTTATCACACTGTACTTTAAATGTTTATTTATATGCGTGCCTTTTCCTATCTCTAGATTACTTGCTCTAGGAAGTTAAGTATTATGTCTTATTCTCCTTTGTGTCCCTAGCACCTAACACCTAAAACAGTGGCCAGCACAGGACCTGCAAGTTTAAGTGTTTAATTAATGAAATAAATGAATCCCAATTTTGGGATGAGAGAAAGCACTACTTAAGCATCTAGTAGCAATGCAGCCTGGAAAACATTCAAAGTCATGGAATCTCAGATGATCAGAGCCAAAGGGGACCTTAGCTGTCATCTGTGCCAGCTTCTTATCCTATAGAGGAGAAAGCTCAAAGAAGAACTGAATCTCCTTCTATACAGGAGAAAGCTCAGAGTGAACTGAATCAGAATGCAGTTGTGTGGGTTCCAGCCTGCAACCTTTCAGGTTTAGCCAAACACCCAGATGAAGGGTTTATGGACTAGATGAAACCATCTTCCCATGAGTAATGGGACCAGATAATGCCCACCTCTTACCCTGGGGACATGCCATTCTCCCTCTCCCATGCTAACTCCAACCCTGGGAGAGCATGAAAATGTTCTTTGTCACAGAATGTAACCTTTTAAATAGTGTCTGAGTATGCATTTTCATCACTAGCCTTCAACCCCAATTGAGTATTGAAAGGTTTTTCTGGTACTTTCTGGAGCAAGAAGACTATTTTGAGCAGGATGGGAAAGGAAGAAGAATGGAGACATCCCAGGGCTTAATTTCATGATTTCTAGTAACTTGAAGATCACTTCAGAGGCCCCTGCTACCTCCCCATTCTCCAACTCCTCTTCGTGGTTGGAATTTGGGGAGCGATGGTGGCTTCTCTGACATTTGCTTTCATAGCACAAGCTGAGAGGGAGTTGGATGAAGATATGTGGTGGGGATCCACGCTGGAAAAAGATATCACAGGGAGAAGATTTTTTTGAAGTTGAAAAGAGAATACGGACAGGAAAGTTAAGATGTCATTCTAGAACTTTATTGGGAGGGCATCTCCACCCTACAACAAATTCTGTGATAGACATAATCATTCATTCATTTATCCATAAATATCACCCTCTTGTTCAAAGCCCTCCACTGCCTTCCTAATATACTGAGGATAAAACCATAGCTCCTTGCTGTGTCTCTGTAGACCTGGCTCTTCCTGGCTCTCCAGCTCATTTTCTAGGTCTCGTTACTTCATGCTCAGAACCTTTGTCTTGTTTCTAGCTCAGGGCCTTTGCACTTGTTCTTGCTGCCTAGAATGTTCTCTCCCTCATTCCTTCTCATCCTCCAGATCTCAACTCGAAGGCCATCTCCTCAGAGAACTCCTCGCTGAGCGTCCTGTCTACAGTGGCCCCTCGATACATCCTGCAGTTGCTCTCTATCATCAGACCCTGTAATTGCCTTCATGGCATATAAAGAATCTGGAGATATCTTGCTTATTTACACAAGACTGTAAGCCCCATGAGAGCAGAGGCCTTGTTTGTCTTGTTTACTGCTGCTCAGCACCAAAAACAGCGGTTGGCACGTAGTCGGTGCCCAGAAAATATTGTGAATGAATGAAGTGCCTACATAGATTACATTATAGAAGTGAGAGAATAGAAAACTTCCATTGTTTCTAGAAACTACAGCCTAAAATTGATTTTTTAAAATTGTATCAGCTCCATAGCTTCCAATCCTAAAATCTGCCTTTCAGTGTGGTACTCTGAGATTCCTGTTTGATTCTGTGAGAGCTCCACGTTCTCTCTCAAATGGTCAGTCTGTCTTATTTGTCACCATTACTCATCTGCATTTTTATCAAAGCACCAACTTGCTCTGAATTGTCAGGGATTTTGCGTCTGTATAAGGTATTTTAGGCTGGTTCAGAGTTGGATTTGCTATGTCTGTATGTGTAATGTACTGAACAATTTCCATTTTGATGCCAGATTAGGGATCTGCTGGGGCAAGACTTTGGCATGTGTCTAGAAACACCTGCACTAGGTGCAAGATCAGCCATGGACTGTGTCCAGGCTGAAACCAAAAGGTATGGCGCAAGAGTGAGAGGCAGGTGCCACCACAGGACCATGAGAGGCCAAGCTCCGGTAAATTTTGGTAGCCAAATTCTAGCTCCTTCCTGGGCCTTGATGCTGGTAAAATCCCAGAACTCAAGGAAATGGAATTTGTCCTATTGGCACATGCCTCCCCACTGTGTGGGGCACAGGGAATGTGGTGAGGTACCAGTCTAATGCCAGCTCTCCCCCTCCACAGAGTTTTGGCCAGTGGTCGTGCAGTCCAAGGGGCTGGATGGCATGCTGGACCCAAGCTCAGCTCAGCGTCCGGACCCAATAACAGTTTTACCAAGGGAGCAGCTTTCTATCCTGGCCACACTGAGGTAAGTGCCTAAGGGACCTTGGCCTTGCCAAGGTCCTCCCTCTGCAGCTGCCAGAAGCAGGAGTCCCAAGTGACAGGACCTGAGAGGGCAAGTCAGAACCAACTGCTGAGCAGCAGGGGCCTGGAGAAGCTTTCAGTGGTGCAGCAAATGCAGCTCCCCTAGCCCACTCAGGAAAGGAAATCTTTTGTGCATTCAGGTTGGCCCCATGGCCCCCAGGGACATATCAGGAGTCTGAGCTGCATCAAGGGTCTAAAGTTGCCGAACACAGGACCTCGAATAGACAGCGTCAGTCAGACCCTCCACACAACTCTCTGGTCCAACTGAGCAGGGAACTTGCAAAATGGAAGGTTCACAGCCACTCTTTGTGCCCTTCACCAGTGGAGTAGAGGGGTAGGGAAGAGTTCCAGATCTGCACACAGGAGGTGTGGCTCCGAGTTCCACTTCTGTTTGGTGTGTACCTGTGATGCAATTACTTAATCTTACTACATCTCTGGTTTCTCATTGTTAAAATAGGAATAATATGGCCAACCTCCCAGGTTTGTATAGTGGTTAATTAGAAAATTATACCCAATAAATAATAATTACTATTATCTCAGCTCATTCATGTCAAGGTATGTCTCTTAGAATTCAGATCAGTAGATTTGGTTCCCATTAATGTATCTAGCACAGCTGCCCTCTGAGAGCCCAGTGACCCCACAGGCGCTGGTACCTGCTAGTGTTTTCTGGTTGCATATTTCTATCACAGGCATTTCAAGTGCTTTTAGATCAAGTCTACACGGTGCCCAGAAACCTAACAAAGCAGATATGAAAACAATTCAATATCTAAATATTCCCTAATATCTGGATTTGTGGCATCAGGAAGGTAAAACTTACAATCTGTTGAATGGAATTTTCATTTCGATGTTGGGGGATGAGTATACTCACCCCACCACCTATCAGTTACAGTGTGCATACGGCTTCAGGCCTCTCTCCTCTAAAAGATAGCAAGGCTGAGCTCAAGTCAGGTGTCCACAGACTGGCTCTGCCACTCACTGGCTGCAAAAGCCCAAGTCACTTAGCCTATCCAAGGCTCATTTTTGTCTTCTACAAAGTTAAAGAATTAGGCTAGACTCGTGGCTCTCAAAATGTGGTCCCCAGACCAACAGCATCAGCATCATCTGGAAACTTACTAGAAATGTAGATTCTTAGTGTCCTCCTACCAGACCTACAGAATCGAGCATTCTGGTGATGGGGCCCAGCAGTCTATAGTGTAACAAACTCTCCAGGTGATTATGATGTCCTGAAGTTTGAGAGCCTCTGGACTTGAATCTCTGATGTACCTTCCAGGCCATGCCTCCTCCCAGTAAATCCTGTCCTAACAGAGGCTCTGGATTTCACTCTGTCGATGCCTCTCTCTGTTCAGCCCACCCCAGGACACCTCTGAAGTACCTTGCTGAGGAAATGAGGAGCCACAGAATTCCTCCCACACTCCACACCAGCTCCAACCCCCAAGAGTATTCGAGCCTTTACAACTGAAAACAGCAGCCAGTTAACATTTAGAGTGAAGGCCAAGCGTAAAACAAGAAATGACCCTTGGCCCACTCTCAGAATGTGGCGAATGAGATGGAGGAGGAGGAGGCTGGATTTCCTTGGCCACAAGAATTTCCTCTCTCACCAACTGTTAGTGACCCGGGTTCACATATCCCATCTCTAGCCAAAGAATCACTCGTGGCTCTTGGCATGGCTCTCTCTAAGGCAGGAATTCTCTCACTCCCTTCTACAACACATCTCCCCAGGCACGGTTGCCAAGCCTCCCAGTGCCATCAGCCCTCCTAACCACAAATATTTGGGCCAGTTGCTTAGCTCTGTTCAGCAGCTCCATCACCTATTCAGGTGAGGCCAGAATCTTTGAAGACCATTCACCTAGTGCAAGAAATTTATCCTATTATTGGAGTGTGTGAACCATTGGAAATTCACAGAATGTATCGCTGGTTCAGAAGAGGGCAAGAGGGCAGGGCAGCCCATCAGTGGCTGGTTGTAAAGGCATCCCAATGGGCTGCCCCACTCTTAGTCATGGATCTTCCATTCTAGGTAGGAGTAGGACAATTAAAGAGCATTCTCATATTAAATAGAACATGTTCGTTCATGTGAGCCCCTAACTGCATCCTCCTCAGCTGATCATTCAGCTTGCAGAGCTCTGCTTAATAAAGCCAGACAGAAAGCTGTCATCTGTTCAGGAGAAAGGCTTCAAAGGGTGTTTTTAAAAAATAAATAAATAAAACTTCTCCCCTGGTTCACATCAACCAAAAATAAAAAGAATGTTCTTTTCTAAATGGTGCATTATATCACTAGAATAGAAAATGCACTCAATTTTTCTTTTATCTACTGATCACTTTTAAGAGAGTTTTTTTAAAACTTAAAAGTTTATAGGAACACACTCTCATGAGTAAATTAAATATTTTTTTAAAAAAACTTTAAACCTAAAATCTAAATGAGAGACATATTTGAGACATTTTCAAGTCTTAATGAAACATTCTGCCTGTAATACAAATCTCCATTGTGATTAAATGTGATACCATTTGGTATCTTGACTGTGAGTGGAAAAGTAGTGTTAGAGTGTAGGAACTTTGTGAAGTCAGTTCAGTCAAACCAGCAGATGCAAGGCAGGGTAGAAAACTTCATAATTGCCTGAAATGAAAGAATATAATGGTTGGAAGATACCTTTAACATCATCATGCAGATGGAGAATTAAGGAACACTGGAGGCAGGAGACTTGTCTACATACTCACAGTTTCTTAGAGGAGGAGTTACCTAGGAGTTCTAGGTCACCTGGGGGCAACAAAGATGAGTAGGACACTTTGCTGCCTACAGGGAGTTTGTCCTCTAGAAGGCAGGATAAAAGAATACAACAGCCCTAAGAGAATATAAAGGGAAGGCTTTAAGAGATAGAGAAGGGGCAGGGCGTGGTGGCTTACGCCTATAATCCCAACACTTTGGGAGGCCGAGGGGGCGGATCACGAGATCAGAGATCAAGACCATCCTGGCCAACATGGTGAAACCCCGCCTCTGCAAAAAATACAAAAATTAGCCAGGCGTGGCGGCGTGTGCCTGTAGTCCCAGCTACTCAGGAGGCTGAGGCAGGAGACTTGTTTGAACCCAGAAGGCAAAGGCTGCAGTGAGCCGAGATCAAGCCACTGCACTTCAGCCTGGGTGACAGAGCGAGACTCCATCTCAAAAAAAAAAAAAAAAAAAAAAAACAAGATAGAGAAGGTAGTTTGTCTCAGAATTAGAGAAAGCTCCCCAGGGGAGGCAGCATTGAAGTTGTTGGAGGACAACAGGAAGGATTCCACCACAGAGGTGGAGAGCAGAAAAGGCCCTGAGAGGGTAGGGGAGCATACCTGGAAGGGAAGAGTCTGAAAAAGGGCAGTGGTGGGGAAGCTCAAGCAGGAACTGCCCCCAGGAGTTTTGTGCACTCGGAATGCAAACTATGTGAGGGGAGTAGAAGGAGGCAGGATCCCATTGCCAGGCAGAGCAGTCCCTACTGGCTTACAGACAAGGGACTTGGCACCAGCTCCTTTGAGCAGGGTGATATGATCAGAGCAGGCTTTAAGAAGCTAAATGGGGTGGCCAGGGATAGGAGGAATTGGAAGAAGAGAGATGAGGGTCCAGGACATCAGGTGGGAGACTGTTCCCATGACCTGAACTAGGGGCCCAGAGATGAGAATGGAAGAGAAAATACAGTTTCAAGATAATGCTACCAAACCAGAACCAAAAGGGCTGGATGGAGGTCAGGGAGGAAAAAGCAGAGGGATAAGCAGAGGTATGGAGCTAGTGGATGAATGAATGATGGTTCCAGTAACAGAAAAAGGAAACTGTGAATAAGCGTGTTTAGGGAGATGAGGAGAGAGGATCAAGAGAGATGGTAGCTGTGAAACTATCATCAAATGGTCCAAAATGGGGCTGTTGCTATTGTACGCAGAGAAGGAAGATGGGGAGAAGATGATCCTAATTATGATTATGAGTATGAAGATTTTTGTTTTGGATGTCTTGCATTTAAAATGCCAGTATCTATGGAGAATTGCCCTCAGGAAGCGGGAGGGCAGAACTAGCTTCAAAAGACTAGTTGATTAGAGATCCAGGTATGGGAGTCAATTGCACAGAAATTTCGATGGGCTCCTTAGAAGAGGAGGAGCCCACCAAAGGAGAGACCAAGAATGAAGTGGGAACCTCTGGTAATGGGGAATAGGGAGAGGTATGTCCCTTATGTCCATCGAAACCCTTTTATTTAGTTAATTTCATTTTCCTCTCGAAATTCCAGCAAGTGTTACTAATTTGGATATAAGGGAATGAATTTCAATTTTCTTTCTTCTCCTTTAATCTATCTGATAAGAGATATTATGTACCGAGAAGAACAAAGAAATGAAACATGAAAAGGACCAAAGTAAAAGGTTTAGATTTGCTGCCAACTGAATATTCAGTCCGCTAAGAGTTGACCGGACATTTATCTGCAAGACCATTAGCCAACAGATCTGATAATGGTCAAAACCCCAGATATGCCATTGCCTCCTTTGCATGGTCAGCTAGAGAACTGGAGCAAACAGAAACATTCTTCAAAGAAACCAAAGAGAAAAGAATTTGGTGATTTCCTTCTTGGTATCTCACCAAAGAGCTGTCTATTTCCAGCTGAATAAAAGCACAGTATGGAGGAGAAGAATGTGTTGCCTTAAAACAGATTAGAAAAGCAGTGTGTAGCCATATGCACAAAGGCCAAAAGAAACCACACACTGTGATGGAAAGAAGGCAGATGGCGAGCTTCTCTTGCCACTCTCATTCATTCTTTCTTTCATTCATTCTCCTTAAATTTTTTGAGTACCTACTACATGCCAGACACGGCAACTGGCCCTGGAAATATTGAAATGCAAATTGTGCAGCTTGCAAAGCACTCTCAGGGAGACAGACAAGTTAATGATTATCCACAACCCTAGGAGAGGTGATAGGGTTATGCACAAACTGCTGTGGAATACAAGGGATGGAGTGCCCAGATACACAGGTGGATGAGACACGGCTCCACCCTCGAGTATCTCACAGTCAGGGTGAGACAATAAAAATGGCTTTGAAGGAGGTCTGAGAGAGGTAAAACCAGCAGTAGAAAGCACAAAAGACAAAGTCCTTGACCACAAGGAGACAGAAATAACTCATGATTTACATAAATTTTGTGAGAACCTACTTCATCCTAACAACTACTCTGGGAGATAGTGTTTTTTGCCCACCTCCGATCAATGGGAACGCTAAGGCTCTGGGAAATTAAATGGGTTTCTTCTGCTAACAAGTAGTGGAGTAGGAATCCAAACAAGATTTTCTAACCCCTAGACCCAATGCAGAGTTCTTGTCATTACACTGATTTAGTAGGAGAGAACACACACACTCACACTCACATGAACACACACATATTCACATACAATTATGCTATTCTGAAGTGCAGAATGGCAAAAGATCATTTTTGATTGGAGTGATCTGAGAAGGCTTCGAGGACTAGGTGGTATCTGTATGGAAACGGAGCAGAATGACCCATAAGAGTGGGAAGGAGAGATGGGAGAAAGGATAGAATTGGAAGTTTGTAGAGCACTCTTACAGGAGATATTTCTAATCCTACCAGGAAGACCTATGGAAGCTTTACAGAGGAGCTGACGTTTGCTACACATCTACAAGTATGCATAGGAGCTCCGCAGAGGCCAGTGAGAGGCCCTCCAGGAGCAGAACTAATTCCACAATTACTTGACCAAGTTGGGGGATTATTTGTGGGGTAACTGCAGTGCAGTATGGAGTCCTCTTGGGGACAGATAGATCCATACCATTTGATCTATAGTCACATAAGAACAAACAATAAAAAGAAAAGACATGCTTAAGAGTGAAAGAGAAAGGGAGGGAGAAAAGAAGGAAGGGTGGATGGAAGGACACTAGCTTAGTAAGGGGTCAACTTTGGATTCTATTTCTGGTTCAGTTTTCATTTGTGACTTCAGTGCTTTAGTGTTAGTTCGTTTTCTGTGAATCAGTTTCCTTATAGGTGAAATAAATATGATAAATCCTAATTGAACTCACAGACTCATGAGAAGATAGAAGTGAACACATTTTAAAAACATCACACAAAGAGGAACTATTATGTGGTCCACATTTATATATGTGGGGTAGCGTCTGAAGAGGTGCCTGGACTAAGATGGTCCCAGAGCCAGAAGGTTTTTGCCAAACATGATGCTTTGTGAATTCATAACAAGGGCTCCGAGTCACCAGATCTTAGAGCTGACCCAGTGCACTGTCTGAAAGGGGGTACCCAGTTCTGAGGCTTCAAGACATGTCCCCAGCAGATCTTCCCAGTGCCTTCCCAGAGGATCCAAAACTGTTGAGCAGGACAGCACCATCACATCAAGGCACAAGTGCCAGGGAGAGGTGTTAAACTCTCCCCACCGGCCTCCCTGGTACACACATGGACACTTACCACCTCCCTCAGCCGCCTTAAGCTTCAGAGAACTCAAAGGACTCTGTAAGTGATGTTTCCAAGCTCATATCGAACTACTGGGCAAAATTTCAGGGGCTCTGTCACTTCCTGGAGAAGCTCGGATGGGGTGACCACACATCCATACCGCCTGAGTCAGCCCCAGCTTACGCCTGTTGTCCCGGTGTAACCATTGCTAGCACACCCTTTCCCTCTCAGAAGTGCCCCAGTTTGAATGAAACCTCTTCGTGATCCCCTTGGGAGGTCAACTCTGAGGGACCCAGAAACTGCCTTTTGACTGCATTTAGTACTCCATGAAGTCACCCTCATTTCTTTTTCATTCCAGGTGCATAGCGTAATGTCCATGTTGTTCTACACTCTGATCACAGCTTTTCTGATCGGCACACAGGCGGAACCACACTCAGAGAGCAATGTCCCTGCAGGACACACCATCCCCCAAGCCCACTGGACTAAACTTCAGCATTCCCTTGACACTGCCCTTCGCAGAGCCCGCAGCGCCCCGGCAGCAGCGATAGCTGCACGTGTGGCAGGGCAGACCCGCAACATTACTGTGGACCCCAGGCTGTTTAAAAAGCGGCGACTCCGTTCACCCCGTGTGCTGTTTAGCACCCAGCCCCCACCTGAAGCTGCAGACACTCAGGATCTGGACTTCGAGGTCGGTGGTGCTGCCCCCTTCAACAGGACTCACAGGAGCAAGCGGTCATCATCCCATCCCATCTTCCACAGGGGCGAATTCTCGGTGTGTGACAGTGTCAGCGTGTGGGTTGGGGATAAGACCACCGCCACAGACATCAAGGGCAAGGAGGTGATGGTGTTGGGAGAGGTGAACATTAACAACAGTGTATTCAAACAGTACTTTTTTGAGACCAAGTGCCGGGACCCAAATCCCGTTGACAGCGGGTGCCGGGGCATTGACTCAAAGCACTGGAACTCATATTGTACCACGACTCACACCTTTGTCAAGGCGCTGACCATGGATGGCAAGCAGGCTGCCTGGCGGTTTATCCGGATAGATACGGCCTGTGTGTGTGTGCTCAGCAGGAAGGCTGTGAGAAGAGCCTGACCTGCCGACACGCTCCCTCCCCCTGCCCCTTCTACACTCTCCTGGGCCCCTCCCTACCTCAACCTGTAAATTATTTTAAATTATAAGGACTGCATGGTAATTTATAGTTTATACAGTTTTAAAGAATCATTATTTATTAAATTTTTGGAAGCATCTTGTGTGCTGATGCTGGTTATTTTTCTCAGTAAAATCATCTGCAAGTCTCAGGAAGATGCAGGGGGAATTGTCTGAAGCACCCCCTGGCTCCTTCTAAGGCCCACCTGTAACCCTTACCCCACCCCCAGCCAGTGCTGCAACTTCAGGAAAGGCTAACTGGTTTCAGATATTAGCCTAAGCCAGGCATGATTAGCAAAGGAAGCCTGCTGGATTGCAACTTTGTTCTACATTCCAGAGCCAAAGCTACCTAATCATTAGATTACCTGCCCACGGCCTGGAAGCATGGGCCCTGGTCTCCTCCCTTGGGGAAGTTAGTGGAGCCTCATCAGGAGGCAGATCACCACTGGGCATGGGGCTGCCCTGGCCTCAGAGGCACAGTCTCAGTCCTGGGGGCACTCGATAGACAGGAAGAGGCTTGCACCAAAGATCTGTGAGCTGCTCATTTGTAGAGGGAGATGTGCTGTCTGGAAGAGTTGTAACAGAGTAATCTCACGAGGCCTGTCAAAGTAGATCTGGTTTCATGTTCAGCTGGCCTTAGTACTCGTTTTATCCCTCAGCAGCCTCCTGCAGAAAGACTTCATTACCCCAAGAAAACATTAGTGCCTCCGACACTCTTGCAACCCACTAACAGCCACAGTAGCAACTTCCAGGGGCCCCACCATCAGCCCACAGCCAGGGAAGCCAGAGACGGAAGAGAACTTCTGAAAACGTTTTTATTCTTAATTGGATGATTTCCATAAGTGACCAAAGGTGACTGGGGCCGTGGGACCTGCAGAGAAGAGGGTGGGGCAGAAAGACGAAGTAAATGGAGTAAGAACCAAATAAACCTGGAGATGTGGAGGACAGGTGGGCCGGCAGGGAACAACGGCTTTCTGCTTCTCCCAAACAGGGGAAATGAAACAAGGATGACAAAGAGAAGGCCAGAGGTGGATGTGAAGAAGGGGAGGGGAGGACAGAGCAGGAGGAGGAAGAAGGTGTGATCTCTCATCTTTACCAGCACTCTCCAGCCTCCAGGAAAGTTAGCAACCTGGGTGGTTCTTGTGGGGCTTTTTGGATGTGCTAATAAACACTGACTCCATCCAGAGCATCTTAGACAGGAGTGAAGGTGACAGAGGGACTCCAGGGTTCAGCCTGCAGCAGGGCTCCACCCAGCCTCACATGACACCCTTCCCCTGCAACTTTCATTTTGTATTTTCCTTGAAGCCACAATATTCCCCCAGACAGAGCATTTATATTAAGACAGAAAATTTCCCCTTCTATCCATCCTGTCTCCCCCCGAGGATGAAATGCCTACACTGGTTTTCAAGAGAACAGGCCCAAATTGTCCATCCGAGAAAAGAGCAAATGGTCTTATTCATTCCCTCTGTAACTCTCGCTGTCCGGCCCCACCTCCAACGCCATCCAAATAGGGCAAATTAGAAACGTAGGGAGCTTTGGCATGAGAGCCATTTGATTAGGGTAGAAGCATGATGAAATGTGCCCTGTTTTTTCTATCAGAGCCACTGCAATTGGAATAAAGATTTATGCTCAAGAAACACCAGCTAGAACATTCTGTGCTGAGATTCTAAGTGAGATAAAGGCCTCAGGGAGGAGCCCTCCCAGTGATCTGTGTCTGTGACTTTTACTGGGGTCCAATGCCAGTGGTCTCAGCCGTCCTAGGTGCCCCTACAAAGTTTCTGGGTGCCTTTTTTTCTCTTAGGACTGGACTTCGGGCCTGGGATGTGGGGAGAGGAGTGGAGAGGGAGGCCTTCAGGAAGCTCCCCATCAGGAAGGTTGGCTTGTGAGCAGCTACACCAACAAAGAGGGTCCTGGAGTGCTGCCCGCGGCACTGCAAGACACTGGGACATCTAAAAAATGTCTTTGGCTCCCCTGGGCCGCCGAGAGGGAGGACCCTCTGAGGGAGCACAGAGGCTGAGGCCCTCACTTCCATGTGGGCTGCTCTCCTGCGTGTCCGGTAAGAGGAGGGCCCCTCATCCCAGGAACACCACCACCTTCCCAAAGGCGAAATCTGCTCTAGGCGGAAACACTGGAGTCCCAGCGTGGGAGCCAATGTTTTCACACAATATAAGGGATATCAGTTTGGCTGATCGGCGTCGGAGCCTTCCAAAAACAACCCCGCGCGCGGTGGTTTCCGCAGCTTGGGCTCTGCTCCCACACACGGAGGGGAGCCCTGGCTTTCAGACCCACCCGGGCTGCCCCAGAAGGGCTGACCGGGGTCGCCAGGGCCCCAGCCACTTGAACACCAAGAAAACAGCTTCAAACCGCCCACTATACTCTGCTGAGGAGCGGCAGCAGCACATTTTGCAAAATTTTCCTTCCTGTGCCTCACTGAGATTTTTCTGCCTGGGTTCCCCAAAAGCCCAAAAGGTGAGAGCAGATCTGTCTCCTCTCGGCAACTTCGTTTGGTGGAAGGCGCCCTCCACCACGCCCAAGAAAACTAGCGCCCGCCCTGGCTGTCCGCCCTCCTAGCAAGGCTCAGGCCCCGGCCTGGGAGACCGCAGGGTGCCTGACTCTGGGGTACACTCAGTTGTCCCTCTGACGCCCTCCACCAACCAGAGCGCCAGCCTCCCCAGCCTGACCCCTTCCCTGCTAATAGAAAGCCCACCATGGGGACAGAGTTTCAGCAACAACCCAGCAGCTATTTTCATTTCCGTGAAACAGGAGTGTTCCTCCTAAAAGCCTTACCACTTTCTCCTCAGCATCATCCACATCATGGGAGGAGGATCCGCCCAGAGCTGGAATAGAGGACAAAAGGGCACCCGGGTCTCGTGTCCGCCCTGTCCGCTCCTTGGAGGAGAGACAGCTGGGCAAGAGAAGCGGAGCCGAGTGGAAGTGTGGGCTATGGAGAACCCAGGGGCCTGGGAGTCTTTCTCGCACAGGCCTGAACGGAACAGTGGGAGGCAACGGGTGCTCAGAGTTGAGGTCATCAGCCAAACCCAGCGCCGAGGGAGCAGCCCAGTGTCATGGTACAAACTCTGGGCTTGGTGTCAGCAGAGCTGGGTTCTGGCCCCAGCTCCCCCATTTCTATCTGTGAAACTTTGGCAAGCAACAGTTCCTCTTTGAGCTTGGTTCTTGCAGCTGTGAAATGAAAATAATCATTCCTATATCCCAGAGTTGTGAGCATGAAGCAAAACCAAGTATTTGAAAGCAAAAAGTCCAGTCCTATGCAAGTGTTAGGAAAAGTAATTTATTCCAAACAATTCCTGTGTTGATTATAGGAGAGAAGCAACTATGTTGGTGCTCACTAAATGTTTGTTTATTGGCACGTGTATGGATTGTATAAGGGAAACCCTCTGGTCAGTGGGCATCATGGAATATAGATGTGGCATAGCCAGGCCATGATAGATGATAGATAGATAGATAGATAGATAGATAGATAGATAGATAGATAGATCGATCGATCAGGCATAGCCTGCTTTTACCAGGAGGTTAAAAGCAAGAATGGCAGCTATTCAGCTTCAGATGCCTGAATCCGGGTTCAGATAGGCCACCTGGATTCTAGTGATTCCAGCATAGTGGTAGGCTTTGGAGTCAAACAAGTACTTCTGCTAAGGCTGTGTAACCTTAAGCAAGTTGCTTAACATCTCTGACAATGACATATGGAAACTCTGACGATTTCTTCATCTGTGAAATATGGATGATAATAGTACTTTTCTCAGAGGGCTGAGAGATCATTTAATGAGATAATGCACATAAATATACAAAACTACCTAGCACTTAAGAAGTGTATAATAAATTTTCGTTTTGAAAAGTAGATTAGCTGAGAACCCCTAAAAGGATGTTGGAATAGTGGAACAACTTTCCACAAGGCAAGGAAGATTATGGACAGTTTTATAGATGTATCCTAGGTTTATTCCATGACAAGCAATGCTAATAGTGACCTTAGCGTTTATTAAGAGCTTGGTATGTTCAAGGCATCGCACTAAGCACTTTATGTGGATTAGCTCAGGCAAGCCTCTGGGTTCTAAGACAAAAGACTATCTTAAGGCAAGTGTCGGGGAAGGCTGTGCTTTCTGCTTATGTGCATCAATGCCAGAGAAGTGCTCCACAGTTCCCTGGGATGTGTTTACTCCCCCAGCTCTTGGCAAGTTTATAAACCATTGGCTCTGAAAGTTTCCACGTGTCAAGCACGTGGGATCTGTTTTGCTCTAATTCACTTGGGTTTGCAACTGAAAAGCTGTTACCTTCCCAAAGTTCACCTGGGTGTGTGAAGATGGCTCAGGGGGTCCAGGGCCAAGAGTAAGTTGGGCAAATCTTCCCTCCACCACAGCAGCCTGCAGAGAATCCCTCCAACCCAGGGATGCTCCTTAAAGTCAAGGATGCAGCACATCTGTGTGTCTTCAGCACCTGGACCCAATCTTGCATGTGGCAGGCAATCAATGTCCTAAGGAAGGGAAGACAGAACTTAGTTTCCATCTTTTTCTCCATCCCCACCATCCACAGCCTATCTCCTCCTATCCCCTGCACCTACCTTGTGTTAGCCATAAATGCGTTAATGGTCTCAGTTGAAAACAGGGTCCTCCCTGAGGCATGTGACACATCTGGGTAATTTTCAGAGGCTGGTATCAAGAGCAAGATCAGACCATCAGGGATAAAGCCTGGCCTCACCCATAGCTTGGCTGAGTGACACTGGACAAATTACTTCTCTCTCTGCACTGCAGTTTTCTTACATGTAAAATGTAGGTGAAAATAAGAGAACCTACTTCATTGTATTGTAAGGCATTTGGTCCAATGTTTGGTACATAATAAATCATTGTATATGAAACATATGTAAATATACAGTACACACAGCTACATATACATATATGCACAGAAATAGACACAATATACAAACATACACACACAAGGATAGTGTGTGTGCTTTTGTGTGTGTGTATATGTGTGAATAACCCCTGGAAGCTAAGAAGCAGCCAAGAAGTGCACATTCTACACTCACATGCACCCACCCACTGACTTAAAAACACAGTGCAACATACAAATCCATCCAATAAACATTCTAAACAATGGCTACAGTAGTAAGAAGTAATCCAATGGAAAGAGTAAGCCAGGAAAGACTTCCTGGAGGAAACAATTTTGAACTACGTGCGGAAAATAAGTTGAGTGAAATTATTGTCCTGTGCTGAGACTTACTCCAGAATTACGAACAAGGTAAAATCCAACCAAGAGGCTGCCCAGCCCCAATGGGAGAGAGACCGCTAATAGAATTGAGAGTCTCTGTCTGTTCTCTCACTTCGTTCTGAGCTACAACTGGCAGAGGAGTTAGCTTCTCCTGCAATTACAGACCTTAGAAGAATTCAGAGAATAACCCTGTGAAATCCTGTAGGAAGACACAGTTAAAGTCCCCATATGGTTTTCACAAAATCTTGTCTCTGTTAAGACCAAACACCAAAGAGCTGGTCAAATATCTTCCTGAAGATGGGGCCTCCTCCAGCCATATCAGCTGGGTTTCCTCGATCCCCAAAACAAGAAGAAAAAAAAGGCTCTCAGAGTACGTACCATGCACCCCTGGCTCCAGGGGGAGACTTGGGTTGGAGAAGCCAGCCTGGCGCCTTGGCTAACGTTTGGTGCCACAGCTAAGTGCAGCCTCCAGCTTAGCGGCCTCTCCCCTTTATCTCGCCCCCACCATTCCTTTCACTTTGACATAATGAAAGTGCAACTTGCACACTGTCTCGAGATTGCATATGATAATTGGAAACATGTGTCTGAGCTGGCATCCCTTCAAAGGGCTTTGGAACTCTGACTTGGGCTGTCTTCTGATTGCAATAGCAATCCCCCAAGCTGGCTCTCCAGTCTTCACATTCCTTCAGCTGCACCTTAGTGTTAACTCTTGCCAGGAGAAGGCTGTTGCAAGCAGAGCTCATTCCTGAGGGTCTGCAGAGGCTGGCAATAATGGTTTCCCGAGTGCACAGCAAGGCTCTGGGCTTGGCATCTGGGCACTGACTTTTCAGACAATAACAGCAAGAAACAGCAGGTCCATTTTCCTTTTTGCAGAAATGGCACATTGATGAGTTGACACCCAGGCAGAGGCCTGGGTCTTTTGGGGCATTGCTTGGACTCTCAAGGGTTGTGATGCTGGACCCTATCTAATCCAGCAGGGTGCTTTTTTCCTGAAGAAAATATCGAAATGTCAGTATGTCACCAGGAGACTCCTGAGGAAAGTACAGAATCAATGGTGACTCCACTACAATCACCCCAACCTGTGTGATTGACAGGTTAGGCCAAGGGGACCTTATTCAGTTCAGCAGACACTGACAGCACATCTGTGATGTTCAAGGTGCCATGCTAGGCCCAGAGTAGACACAGGAGTAAGATGGGGCCCCTGTCCTCCAGGCTCTTACATCCCAGATGGAGACTGAATAGAGGATTGGGTGTTACTTTCAACTTTCAGTCTGGATATACCCATAGACCACATACCCACAGCACATAGAGGCAGCCCCAACACCCTCTGGTGTAGGCAGCAATCACCCGGCCCACCCCCACACACACCTTGGCCTCCACCTGCTTATCAATGACCTGCTCCCACTCCTGTCTCAAACCTACTGAGTTCCAAACTCTCAGCTGGCCCTGCACCCCTAACCGTAATCCTGCCCTGGGATCTCTATGGAAGTGTTTCTCAAACTTTCAGGTTCACGCGAATCAGGTCTGATTCAGTAGGTGATGGATGGGGGACTAAGATCCTGCATGTCTAACAAACCCCTAGATGATGTACACAGTGCTGCTCCGGGGACTGCGCTTTGAACAGCGAGGTCCTACACCACACGTGGCTCCCCAATAGTCTCGACCTGTTCTTGCTTAGGAACTCTGACAAGGCTCATTTCTTTGGTTCTCAGGCCAACTGGCCTTGGACAGAGCAGTCCTGGCTTGAGCTCCACTAGTGGGATTCCAACCTCTGCCTTTGGTAAGGAGAAGTCAGAAAGAGGCCCGTCTGACTAACATCATACTGGGGAAAATGTGGTGCGGATGACAACCAAGCCCCAAGAAGGTAGGAACCTATCCCAGAAGGAAGCTGGAGGTGGAGACATGGGTAGGAAGGAGAGGGTGTGTGTCAGACCTTGAAGGTATATTTGACAAGAGGCAGAAAGAGCAAGGCACCTGCTACACAGCACCAGCCTTGGTGCTATTTGTAGAAAAAAGACTTGGTGGCAAGCAAAGCACAGCACTGGAGGCCTGAGGTGGAGGTTTTCCCTCTTGAAATAAATCTGAGCAAGCATTCTCTCTACTCTTATCCTCAGTTTCTTCTTCTTCTTGATAGCAAAAGAGAGAGTCCTCCTCCTCAGTGTCAGACATCTTGGACGGTCCTAAAGCTTCCCAGAGGGGCTGTTTTTACTGCACCCAGGAGAGTTTACATAACACTTACATCAGCAATGGTTGTAAAAATGAAAAATGTCACAGTTCAATGTGTAAAACAAGTAGCTCCCATCAGTTTCAGAGTTTGTCTTCTTTCAGCTTTAAGTAGATGAATTCCGTAGTCAAACCATGTCAGGAGTCATTCGAAGCATTTGAAAACCCCAAACCAGGCCTCCTGATGGCCATATGTGGAGTTTCCACCTCAGGCTCTTACTCTCAAAGGGCAATATACAGTTTATTTACAGTTTGTCGTATTTGAAGAATGTCCTTTAAAAATAACAACCAGTTCTATTCCTTCTTTCTTAAGTTGGCTCCTTTCTCAGCCTATAACAGTTGTTGCTGTAATCACAATCTCTCTTTTATCCATTAAATAAAAATATCACTATTTTGAGCAAAAGATCATGAACACAATAAAAATGAGGCTTATGATTGTCACAAGAGAAGCTTAGCTGGAAAAAAATGTTGCAAAGAATTCAAACCACCAAAAGTTTATCAGAACAGATGGCCAAAAAGTTCTCTGAATTAATAGTTGCTCTAAGCAATAAAATCAAAGTAAATGTTGTCTGTGTATATCAGAAATCGCATATTCAGATCACCCAGTGAAGCTCTTTGGTTTACATTTAGGTATCTGGTGCCACAGATATGCAGCCTCAGGTGGTAAATATAAGTTTATCTCTGGAAAATATGTTGTTTCAGAGACTGAAGTTTTTTTTTTGTTTTTTGTTTTTTGTTTTTTACTTTTATTTTACAACATGATTCTACACAGAGCAAGAGCCAGAAGACCAAAAGCTGGGTGAAACTCCCCCTAAATCAGTCTTGCTCAGTTTTTCCAGCAGCCTCTGGATTCAGCACAGGCAGGGATTCCAGCTGGGAAAGCTATCAGTTTGTTGCTGATTTTCTTCTTGTGTGCTTACCTTTCACTTGGATCATTTTCCTGATTTTTCTACACATGTTCCAGGAAGCCTTCCCTCGGCCTCCTGTCAGACAAGACTTCTTCCCCACTGAGCAATCACACAGGATAAGATTCATGGCTGGGGAAAGTGATGATAGGACTGAGGTCTATGAGCAAGAGGACCCAACATACATCAAAGGGCTTGGATGACTCGTGGTAACAAAAAGCAAAACTCTATTCATTGAGAGATTTATTCTACATAGACTTTAATCATGGCTTTATTCACTGTGGTTTGTGTGTATTTGGTGAGTCACAAAGGTTTTTAAGAAAAAGAGGCTTTTCAATATTTTTCTTCATTATGAAAGCTTTGTCTTATGTAAAGCAATAAAAACACAATTAAAATGGAATATCCAGATTCCAGTGGAATGAGGGGAGAGTGTCAGAAAAAGAAGGTGATATTTAAATTGGAATCCTGGCTGTGCCACTGAGGAAGACAGGCTCAACCCATTGACATATGCAGACCATCTGGAGCACGGGGTAAATCTCAGTGCTATTTTCTTTTAACTGCAGAGTTCAGGTGGCAAGTAGTGGCAGGTTCAGGAAAACATAGTGAGCACTACTGCCCTCAACACACCCACACAAGCTATGTATTTATTTCTGCCCCTTATTGGCTGAGGGTAAAAAAATAAAAATAAAAAAATCCTATTCCATCTACTCCATTAGGCCATATTGGCCCAAACTACAAATTCACCTGTTTGTTGTTTTTTGAATTTTTATGAATTTATATTTTGGTGGGGGAGAGGTAAGTATGGCAGAGAGGTTAGGAGAATAAGGTACAAGAGCAGAATTCCTTGGTTCAAATCCTAGCTCCCCTAATTAATAACTATGTGGCCCAGAGCAAGTTACCTAAGCTGTGTTTCTTTATCTGTAAAATGGAGATGACCTTTTGCCTCAGGGTTTAATATCATCTCTGTAAAGTGCCCAGAGTATTGTTAGTTGACAACATTACCTTTCTCTCACACAGAAGTGAACTCTATGGCTTCATTCCATTAAGGAAACCAAGAAGGACTAGAGAAAGGAAAGGCAACCTATGCATCATAAGTTCCAACTCTGAGAAGGAGAGGTAGAAAAGGAGACCAGAAAGCAAAGTGCTAGAGAAGAGACCATCTGGCTCACTGTTGGACAGCCTGGATGCTACAGTGAGTTTTTCCTCATGCTGAACTAAACATCTTTCCTCAACATTTCCACCTTTCACCCAAAGTGCTGTTTCTGGAACAATACATGGAGTTGGCCCATGCCCTTTTCTATGTGACAAATCTTTGAAAATAGCTATTATGTCCCCACCTAAGTGTTTTATTTCCCAGGCTGAGCATTCCTGAGTCCTTTGATTATCCCTGGATGATGGAGTTTCCAGGCCCCTTCCCATCATGGCCAGCCTTCTCTGGACACACTCTAATTTCTCCATGTTCCTCTTAAAATGTGGTGTCCAGAAGGAAACACAATACTCTAGATGTGGACTGACCAAACACTAATTACAATGGTACTATTAACTCCTTTGATCCACAGAGTATATTTCTATTAATGGAGGCTAAAATTGCACAAACTTTTTTGGTGGCCACATCACACTACGTTTTCATTTTGAGTTGATGGTAAATTATAGCCCCTTGGTTTTTTGTTTTGTTGCGTTGTGTTTATTTTTTACTACTGTATTATTTAACCAGGACTCTTCTATCTTGCATCTTGCCGGTAATTATTTAGCTTAAACACAGAAATCTGGCTGACTAAATGGTGAAAGTTAAGGTCTTTGTGGGCAGGAACTATGTCTAGCTCATCATGGCATTCCCAAGTCTAGCACATTGCCTGGCTTATCCATGTGGTAGCACTATCTTCTACCTCTTGCCTCCCATCATGATGACAGCTTAAGGAATAAAGGCACAAAGAATGTACCAGGCAGAAGCTCAATCTTTACTCCTAATTCTAGCATTAGCCCCAAATCCCTATGACATCTCCCACCCTGGCAACTCAGAGTAGAGCATTTTTGTAGGACTTTTATGCCCTTATATGAATAAGCCTATAAGATGGCAAACTCAACAGGGAAGGAAGAGGAAAGGAAAAAAGCAATCTAAAACAGGGGATGAATAAAATACTGTTTGCTCAGTCCAGCTCCATGTCTATTTGCCTGTCCTTCCCACCAAGAACTCTACCACTTCAATTTGGGGCATTTTGTGAGGAGGGGGGATTCCTTGAGCTCCCCCTAGAGGTTAGAGTATGGGACTAATAAGAGATGTTCAGTACTTAAATGATGACTGATGTTGCATTATTTCTGAATCTTAATCCAGTATTCCAATATATTGATCAATCCTCTCAACTATCAGATAATTGTGAGTTTAAGAAGGATTGGGCCAACCTGGGGCTTCTAAATGAAATACTATTGCATGAGACCTTGGTCCAAGGAAGTCACTGCAAACTCATATTGCCTGAGACCTTGGTCCAAGGAAGTCACTGCAAACTCATTTTGCCTGAACATGAACTTCCTTACCTTGTTTGCTTGCTCCTGTCAGCTTTGGACCCCAGGCAGCCTCCCACACACTTCCAGGCTTTGCATTTGCTTAACTTGGACTTCAGATTTATTTTTCATTCACTTGGTCATCCAAGTCAAGGGCTGCATAGGCGCTGGGAGTACACTTGAGAGAAAAATCAGACATGGGAATTATAATATAGTGAAAGAGGAAAATAACCCACAAATAAGAGAAGTTGTAGCCAAAAGAAGCACATAGGGTCCTGAGCACCACGATAGGGGGCTCTGACCTTATTGAGGAGGAGAAAGTGATGTGTGAGATGAGAAATGAACACGATCAGCTAGTTAAGGATGGGACTGAAGCGAAGGAAATTCCAAGTAGAAGAAATGGCCTTCTGCAAAGAAACCTGGTACATAAGGGAGCCCAGAAAGTACCAGAAGCTGAAAAGAGGCCAGCATGGCTAGAACAGAATGCAGAGAGGAAGCTCACAGGGAGATAAGGCTACAGAAGAGAGCTGCTTGGCTTGTCACCAAGACCTGCCTCCAGATTAACTCTGACCCATGACCCATGCCTTTTGAGCATGACTGTCACATAACTCTTTTCTTTCCTTTGAGACAAAGTCTTGCTCTGTCACTGAGGCTGGATTGCAGTGGCGTGATCTCGGTTCACTGCAACCTCCGCCTTCCAGGTTCAAGCGATTCTCCTATCTCAGCCTCCTGAGTAGCTGGGATCACAGGCATGCACCACCACACCTGGCTAATTTTTGTATTTTTAGTAGAGGTGGGGTTTCCCCACATTGGCCAGGCTGGTCTTGAACTCCTGGTCTCAAGTGATAGCCTGTCTTGGCCTCCCAAAGTGCTGGGATTACAGGCATGAGCCACCGTACCCAGCCAACTGTCACATAATTCTTAAACTGCCTTTTCCATTCTGTCTGCAAGAATTTCATGAAATACATTGTCAAATACTTCAAGGAAATCAAAATACATTATGTGCACATTATGACCCTGATAGAGCAGTGATTCCATTACAGACCATAGGCATAGTATTTCAAGGATGAGTGAAGATTTTTTGTTTGCTTTTCTTATTTAACAGGGAATGTTTGGACATACTTAAAAGCACAGGAAGAAGTCAAAGAGGGAGAACAATGGGTGCTAGAGAAGATGGTAGAGTAGGGGAAAAACAGATTCCTTCATGAAGAGACACTAGGTGCCTCCCTAATATCTTTCTGTGAATAGTTTCATTTATGTCTTTAAAATCACATCATTCAGCAATACTTTTTATTTGTGCAATGTTTTTTTCTTGTAGGTGAGAAATATCAACTGGTGACCATGCAACCTGAAGCCTATTTTTCTCCATTCCAGAATTATTGAATACCAGCTACTTATCTATAACCAAGCAGTAGCACCCTCTACTTTTATTGTTCATTTGTCTAATCACCCATTCTTTCAGCAAATATGTATTAAGTTCTGTCTATGTACTAGACATTGGAGATAAAAATATTAATGAAACAGAGTATTTGCCCTCAGAAGGCTCACCAACAAGTGACAAAACAGTAGGTGCCCAGGATACAATTAATGAGTGATGACTAGACGCAAATGTAAACAAATGGTAACATGAGGTGAGAGACAGCTCTTAATTCTGTGTATGGAGGAGAAGAAGGCCTTTTGTGGAGAGGTATTTGAGCTGAGACTTGGAGAATGAGTGGGAGCGTACTACCAGTGCAAGTGGAAGGCCCAGGCAGAGGAGACAACATTTGCAAAGTCCTGGAGACAAAGAAAAATGTGGAGTAGTCAGTAGCTGAAAGAAGGTAGCTTGAATAGAGTCCGAGGTGGCCTTAGGAGTCCAGAGAGAGATGAGGCTGGAAGAACAGGTAGGATTCACTCATGATAGGCATTGAACTCTGTTTTCTACAATTTAAATTTTATTGGCTAGGCAAATGGTGAAGCTCCAGTTTGCATTTTAGAAAGACTACTCAGGCAACCATGTAAAAGATAATTTCTAATCATAAAGACCTGAAGAGAATTTTAACTCAACTTGACATCAATAACTGGTTGGTTCATCTACATTTGGCAGTATACACACAGTGCTGCCTTGATTTGTTTGGAAGAATATCTAAACCTTAATTACAATCCACAGTCTCTGGAAAAGATGGCTGGAGTTAGCTCAGTATTTTTCTTAATTGTGTTCTGCAGAATGCTGGTTCTATACAGTGTTAGTAGGTGCTAAGGGGTGTAGGGGTGGAGGAATGTCTACCAGTTATATTTTAGGAAATTATACTTTAGGTTATTACCCTTAGGGAATAGAGTGGCATTATAGGTAACCTGGAAAAGATAAAGCAGAGAAAGTGCTTCTGTGTTTCTTCAGAAAACATCAAAAAAGACATATTGCAGGAAGCTGTAGACACAAACATAACCTCTTGCTTCTTTATCTGTGATTACTTTCCTTGGACTAGGCTAAAATGGGCTGATATTGATATTCTCTGAGCACACAACTACTCATTGCAGTTCTAACTTCAGCTGGGCAGCAGGGAGAAAATTAATTTATGATTTGAGAATTTGCTGTGCAGTTGACTAACCCTCCCCTAGAGAAAGCGCCAGGGTGTGTAGATGGTATCAGCCAGGCTGATCAAGGTGAGGAGAAGATTCAAGGGGTCAGGATAAGTCAGAAAGAGAAGGGACCAGGGAAGAGATGAGTGAAGAGATCGAGGACTTCAGTGTTAAACAATGACCATGGGAGAATGTTTGAGTATCAAGATAGAGATGCTGAATCTGACATTAGACCTGGGCCTGAAAAGATCAGTAGGATATTATGTCCCAATTAATGTAGAGACAGAATAGGAAGCTGGGAACAATATGTGAATGAAACAAGAAGGTCTAGGTTTTTCTCCGTGAATGGAGATGGGTAGCTCAGAGCATCTTTTTATGAGGTGCTGTCCGTGTGATATGGAAGTGGGGGGCGGTTACTGTGCATTAAAGGCACACCACCTGGGTAGGCGAGCAAGGTCATACCCCTGGACTATAAGTTATTAGGCAGGAATCATTTGATTCATTTTAGTTCCTGCAGCATCCAATACAGAACTTGACACAACAGTAGGTGCTCAGTTAAGATTTATTGAACAGATGGCTAAATAAATTCTATAATTTAAGCTTTCCTCCGCATCACCAAACTATCCCTACCTCTGTGTTCCAAAGGAGATTCTACCTTGGCACAGTGTTTCTTTGTAGAATGACCCTCTTAGCCTTTATCCCAACAGAAAGATAAGAAAACCTATATTCATTAAGATGTAGGCTTCCTATTTCAATAGAGAAATGACACCGGTTGGCAGAGCTATTTCTGGTGGAACACCGAAAGTGGCACAGGGTCTGAATGTTTGTGTCCCCTCAAAATTTATATGTTGAAATCTAAACTCCCAAGGTGATGCTATTAGGTGGTAGGGCCTCTAGAAGATGATCAGGTAATAAGGACAGAGCCCACGTGAGTGGAACTAGTGCCCTTATATAAAAAGCCAGAGAGAGCTGCCTTGCCCTTTCCACCCTGTGAGGGAACTGCAGGAAGGCACCATCTATAAGGAAGCAGGCCCTCACCAGACACTGAATTTGCCAGAACCTTGATGCTGGGCTTCTCAGCCTCCTCAACTGTGAGAAATAAATTTCTGTTGTTTATTAGACATGTGGTTTAAGGTGTTTTTGTTAAAGCAAGCCAGGTAGACTAAGAGTCTTGCTAACCACTCCTCTCCCTCTTTTTACTTCATTCCAACACTAGGCTGGACTTCCAGGAAGCTAAGCAAGCAGGAAACATGGGCCCAGAAGACAGCTTACTGAAGAGGGACCATGGAAAAGTTTAGCAATGCTACCAACTTAGACTTATTGATCAATAATTTTGTTAGACAAGACGAAACCATAGAAATAGGTAATATTGTGTTATTTTGTTAATTTTTGCTTTTTCCTAGCTTCTATAATCATGGAAGAACTTGAGCATGATTGTCTTTTCACATAAAGGGAGGAAAGGGGGGTGTATGTCTTGAATGATGTGTGGTTCACATTGTGGCCGATCCCTACACCAAGTGCCCAGGAGTGGAGTCATATAACTCACAGGCAAAATGCCAGTGGGTCGAGAGTATAAGAAATCTAACAGTGCCCATTTCCTACAGAGCAGCAAATGGCATTTCAGAGCAATTTTCATGATGTCATCTTTTCCAAGGTTTATGTACACAGGGAAGATGGAGGGAACTTCCAGATATATTTGCAGGCATATGAAAAAGACAGAAACAAGGGTGGCTGGCACTCAAAGCAAAAGCAAGTTGATTCTGTTGCGTAACAATGTGAAACTACTTAATGTGAATGCACTTAATGCCCTAAAATGTGCACTTAACAATGGTTAAACAAGTGATTAAAATGGTAAATTTTATCTCATATGTATTTTACAATAATAATTTATTTAATGAGCAAATAGAATGAGGGGAGCAACTTGATTCTTTATAACCTGCACAGAGGGAAGGGAGCAATGGTGCAGTTGGTTCAAAAACATCTTTGTTTGGTTTTGGATGGCAACATAGGAGCCCATGTGTGTGGCTGGTAATGTTCCTAGGTATGTTCACCTTTCTCTTGGGCACACGCTATCTGATAACAAAAGAAGAAAGTGCTTCAGTGGACTGAGTGGCATGAAAGGAGGCGCAAAAGCTACTCCTGGCCATGCGTGATCTGCAGAGTGACGGGCAGTAACTGTACCAACACTGGGCAGAAAGGCCCAGCTATCTATGCACTGCCCACACAGCTGATACTCCCCTGGCCCATAGCATGTTTGTGGGGTCTGGCCAGGGCTATCCTAGAACACAGTAATAGGCAGAGACTTCCACATGCTCATACCCAAGGTTTTGTCCTCAGAAGCTCTGTCAGTCTCTGCCTCAGAAAGGCTGGCCAAGGAATGCTCAATTCAGGGGTACTCCCTATCCTGCTTAAAGACAAAACAGTGACAAAAGTGACAACACTTTATGTCTGCAGCGTAATTTGTAAGAATAGCCTTGCAAAATTCTCCAGCTTCAGTTGGTGTTTGTCACTTGCTGCCTGATGTCTTCAGTCCAACATTAGTGATAGAACAATATCAGGTCTGGCCAGGAAAAGGGCTTTTTAGCCTCTCTCTTCTTCTTAAAGGGGGCCTCTCTTCCAACTTAAGAAACATTCGTCAAGCATTGACTGTGTATTCTGTGCTAGATCCTGGGACCACACAGAGAAATTAGATAAGACCCCGAGGTCGAGGCATTGCCATCCCTCAAACCTCAAGCCTCATGCCTCCTGGTTGTAACCTTCCCTAGGGGCCCAAGAGATGATTGGTTCCCAGTCAGTCCCTTGACAAGTATTCACCCTTTGCCTCCTCAGGAAATCTCATTCCATTGCACTCTGTCCCTCTAGCCTTAGCAGAAACTAACACTTCTTGAGGACACTGCTCCCCTGTCTTAGTCAGTTTGGGCTGCTGTAACAAAAATACCATAAACTAAGTAATTCATCAGCGACAGAAATTTATTGCTAACAGTTCAGGAGCCTGGGGAATCCAAGATCAAGGTGCCAGCAGATTCGCTTTCTGGTGAGGGCTTGCTCTCTGCTTCATAGATGACACCTTCTCTTGGTGTTTTCACATGACAAAGGGTCAAACGAGTGTCCTCAGGCCTCTTTTTTAAGGGCACTGTCCCATTTATGAGGGCACCACCCTCATGACTGAATCACCTCCTAATTACCTCACCTTTTAATATCAGCACATTGGGGATTAGGTTTCAACATGTGAATTTTGAAGCAATATAAACATTTACCATAGCATCCCCCTACCACTCTCTCCATGGTTTCTCATTCTCCCATTCCTCATTTACCTCAAGCTAAGGTGGGGGTAGAGAGGGAGTAGCACTGGGCACCCATTGCTGCTTCCAGGACATCACTCCTCCTGCCTCCTGTGAGAGTCTCTTCTCCTTTATGACTTTACCATGATGCCTCACTCCTCCTCATGCCACCAACTGTGAACCTCCAAGGTACTGAAGAGAACTTCAGTAACATTAAAAAAAAAATCTCACTATCATCAAGTCCTGTGAGTTTAAGCTCTTAATTTTCTCAGATCTGATCCCTCTGTCTTTGCAACCACTGCCCTGTTCAGGCCCTCATTATCTCTTGCCTGGAACACTGCTATAGCTTCCTTACTACTGTATCTGTAGCCAGTCTTCTTGCCCTCGTATCCACCTCCTCTTCCTTTTTAAAACAGAAATATAACTGTCATACTTCCCAACTGATTGTGACTTCATGGTGATACTAACATGTATTAAGGGCTGACATCGTGTGAGACACTGGGCTAAGTGTTTGATATGTTACTATGATTGACCCATTTTACAGAAGAAGAAACCACAGATGAGAAATAGTCAAGATCACACAGCAATAAACGTCTCAGATGAAATTCACAGACATAACTCCCCAACTCTAGAGCCTAAGCACTCAACTATCGTATGTCATTAATGCCTCTGCTCCCTCCAAGCACAAAGGAGGATTTAAGGAAGCCACTGCCTGGCCTCCTTAATGTTAGAAGCAGCCATGTTAGCTGCTTTGGTCAATGAGAAGTGAGTGGAAGTGATGTGGATCATGTCCCAGTGGAAGCATTTCAGCCTGTGTGTAATTCTCCATGCCCTCCTTCTCTGCTGTGGTGAACCCCAAAACTTTGTGTTGAGATGATGAAATCATACAATGATAGAGCCCTTTTCTGCCTAGGTCCTGAGAGACCAGTATGAGTTGAATTTTCCATTAAGCCACAGGGTTAAAGCATAAACTAGAAATAAGCCTTCATTTGGTAAACTTTCAGCAATTGAGATTTCGTTATGCTATAGAGAAAAAAAATATATACTCACAGTGTAACTTAGCCTATCTAAATGAATACAAATATACCACCTCACTTCGGTTCTAATAACCAGGCTCTTGTTGCAAACTCCTTCTCATACTTCAGTTTTTAAGTAATTGCACTTACTAGCTCTGCAAATTCAAGTAAGTCACTTACTTCTCTCGATCTTAGTTTCTTCCTCTATGAGGAAGTCGAAGGTTGAATTAAATTTTAGGTAACAAACACCAACATAGAGTTGGTAGGTACCAGGCACCATGCTGGATGCTAGTTGATACCAAACCCCCCTCCTGTATCTGATAGATAGCATGAATCTGTCCTGACCAGCTGCCTATGACTGTCCTCCAGAGACGGTCTGCTGGAAACAAACCTGGAGCAAGCCCTGGCTCTGCTACTATGCATGATATTTTAGGCAAGTTATTACTTAATCTATCTGTGTCCATTACCTTATTTAGTAAAACAAGCATATTTATTGCTACCTACTAGGTCTGTTGGGAGTACTAAATAAAATAAAGCGTGTGTGTATAACTCCATAGTTAAGTCTATCAGTGATAGAAGCAGACAGATCTGCTTCTAGTTATAGCAGTCACCTCTTACTTGCTGCGAGACCTTAACCATGTTACTCAGGCACTTTGTACTTCAGTTTCCCCATCTATGAGGTGAGAATAATAAGGGGTACCTCTGCCTCATTGGGTTTTAGTGAGAAATATTGAGCTCTTGACACATAGTGGCACTCAAGAAAAGTTCATTGTTCCTAAGAAAGCTGCTTTACACCTGCTAGGTTGCTACATATCTATGTATCGAAACTCACCACAATTATTTATTGAATAAGTATTTCTTCTACCTTAAAGATAGGGGCTGAGTCTTGTTCCTGTTCACCTCTACAGTGCCTGGAAAGTAGACGGACTAAATAATTGTTTCGGGATTGAACCCAAACACATTCATCACATTTTCTATTCTCCTCTTTCTATCATCCTGAAGAAAACTCAATCTCTTGGCCTTAGAAAGTCACAGGCTCATCTGGGGGACTGTTCAGTTGTCAAAGAAATCATTCTTCAGAATGAAAGGGGAAGGAGTGAAAGGGGAGGGAGCAAAAGAGTGACGAGCTCCCCAAATTGCCTAAGTCTCTGGGTTGTGTTTTTCTGTAGTCTGAGAGGTTTTGTTTTTGATTTAAAGAAACAAAACAGTTTCCAAGAAAAACTCATTTTGTTATGATTCAAAACCATTTAATTTGTGATATTATTTCCTCTGCTGAGCTTTCAACTTTCTACATCCCTCTGGGACTGAATAGCTCAGGGGCTGAGCGTGCTCTTGCGTATGTAACTTGGTGCTCCACTGCAGACCACCACTGGCTGCAGAGCCCTGAGACGCAGTTCATGGAAATAAATCACAGTCCCTACGGGCTTTATCCAGATGGACGTCAACAGCATCCTTGCAAGTGGACCCTCCCACGCCTCTTAATCATGGGTTTTTCCCTGGGGAAAGTGTAGGGTCGTCTGTGACTAGAGCCAGTACAGCCAAGCTCAGGGCTGTCAGATGAGTGTCTCTGCATGGTTTTGTGGCAACAGTTGGGATTGCCTTATAACATCTGAGGGAAAAATCCATGGAATCCCACATAGAGTGTCTTTGTCCTCACAATTCACAACCATAGAGAGCACCTGCCTTTCCTCAAAGCCCCTCCACGCTTCGAGGTGGCCAAAAGAAAGCTCTTCCTTCACCCACTGGCCATGTCCCCATGTCTGAAAACTGTTCCACAAGTGGCCTGGTGCCTTTGAGGCTTTTCTTGAATGGAGGGAATATTCCACCTGGATCATGGAATTCACGAATGTAAATTCTCTCAGGCAGGAGGAAAGCAGCCCCTTCTCCACACCAGCACAGCGAGGAGCAGGGCTCAGGCACCAGCATTTTCCTTAATACTTGAGAGCCTCTTCAGACCAAGGGGGGGATGCTACATTAAAATCATTTTTTAAAATCTACATAAGGCTGAAATTTCTAGAATAATTTTCTAAAAAATGGACAATTTGACTTGGAATGGAGTGAAATTGTCATTGGAATTTTTTGAACACCAGGCAGAAAATATATAGAAAAGATTCAGACAAACAAATATTGACATTAGTTGGTTAGTTATCCCTTTCAATCCCAAGATGCTATAATTGAAGGAAAATATTTTCGCTTAGCAACAAATACTAAAATCCTGGTATGTGCACTGTACTCCTTGAGGTACCATGAGACATGAGGGGATGAGAAGACACAGTCCTTGTACTTAGCCTTACTCAGAAGGTAAGATATCTGTATCAGGCAGGATCACTTAGTTGATGCTAATTTCAGAAACTGTAAATGCCTAAATTCCCATGTATGTGAGGTGTCTTTCGTAAGTCACAGAGGAGGCAGGGCTCTGCTCCACATCCTCCTCGTTCAGGGACCCAGGCTAACAGATGCTTAGCTTTGGGGAATGCTCCAGGTTACTGCAACAACTGGACAACAATATAGGGCAGTATGTAATCAAGGACTCAGTGAAGAAAGTGCCACATTACAGTTTGATGAATGAATGCATGAATGAATGAATGGGAAATCCAAGTGAGTTGAATAATCAAAAGGAAGATTTAGATGTGGCTACACCATTGAAAGGGGAAAATTAAGTAAATGGGAGGCACAGAGAGGAAAATAGCATCTCCAGAAGAAGTGAAAATGACAGAGGAAAGTGGGAAGAAAACTAAAATTTATATATCACCTATTATGCTCCAAGTGCTTTGTAGAAAAGTTCACATTTTATGATCCTCATTTTACAGATGACATTGGGTGTCAGAGAAATCATGAAGCTTATTCTCCTATACACATACTTCTAATAAATACAGAGCTGGCTTTCAAATATAAGTATCCTTGGCTCCAAAGGGTGTGAAATTTTCTACACCACAAGAATGTAATAAGCATTATATTTTTCCAGGACTATGAGGAGACTGGATTGTCTAAAGCACCCCTAGGGAACAGTGAAAGATAAAGTTAGAGAATTTTGGCTGTGGGCTGAGTTTGGAACTGATCCGTAATCAATGAGGCATCACTGACATTCAATTTGTGTATATATTACATGAACCTCTTACAGTAACACTGGAGGAGTTATCAGTATTAATAAAGTATTTCCTCCCTTCTAGGAGCATACAAAGCCTTAGGAAATAAGAGTTACCCTGTAATACACGCAGAATCTGCTGCTTCATAGCACAAACAGAAGTACAAAGGGTAAAGACGAGAAACACTCTACATACAGGTGTAGGTGGCAAGGGAAGAAAAGGAGACAGGTGGCCCTGATGTTCCCAGGAAGCTAAGGAGAATGGCCAAACCCTTAAGTGTAACTATGCCTTCCCCAAGCCACACTGGCCACAGTAGGACCCAATACAGGAATAACATTTCCCACCAGATATTCTCTCTGATTTATTGCATCACTGGGGGTATTTCACCCGTGCTCTGAAACCGAGCCTTGTTGTCTACCACAGAAATGGCCCATCATCTTTTTCCTTGCATTCACTCCTTCCTCCCTGCATTTTCTCCTTCCTCTAGCTGAATTACAGTGTTGGCTGACCTGGCTCATTAACAATAATAATGATAATAGTAACTTCTGACAATTACAAAAGACCAATGATATGGATCAGATACATTGTTTCATTTACACCTTGCAACACAAGATGAAGAACCTGAGACTCAAAAAGACATGCATTTTATCCAAGATCACACAGCTAGTAAACGTCAGAGCCAAGATTCAAACCCAGATCTTTCATTCTGCACAGTACTGCCTGGAGACTAAGGCCTATTTCTTACAGCGAACAGAGCACAATGCCTGGCACAGAGAAAGTAAAACAACCAATGTTTATTGAAAGGGTTAAAGGAATAAAAAATCAGACATTTGAAATCACATTCCTGTAGTGACAAATATATTTTTAAGAGTGAGGAATGCATGTTAATGAATTAGGAGATCTGAATTGGTGAGACAGGAGTGTAAGAAATGTTGATAGTAGGCACTGGAGGCCAGAAAGTGGAGGTGGGATTTGCTGGCATCTCTAGCAGGCAGCACAGTAATTCTTTGAACAGTGGGGCAGGACCTTCACTCCAGTTGTGTGTAAGAAGGCGAGAGGTGGATGGGGGCAGGAGATATGGTGGTAAAATGAGAACCTGGACTAGGGTGGAGACAGTGGGAAGAAAAGTATCAGATACTGCAGTGCAAATCAGTGGGATTTGGTGGAAGATTAGACATAGGTGATGAAGGAGGAGGAGTAAAGGATGACTCCAAGTTTTCTAGGTGGTGTAAATTTAGCAAGAAATTTCTTGCCATTGCAATATTGCATGGGGCATATTTTATAATAATACTGTGTAATTTTTTTTTTTTTTTGAGACAGAGTCTCGTACTGTCACCCGGGCTGGAGTGCAGTGGCACGTTCTCAGCTCACTGAAACCTCCACCTCCCAGGTTAAAGCGATTCACCCACCTCAGCCTGCCGGGTAGCTGGCATTACAGTCGCCCACCACCAGGCCTGGCTAATTTTTTGTATTTTTAGTAGAGATGGGGTTTCGCCATGTTGGCCAGGCTGCTCTCGATCTCCTGACCTCATGATTCACCAGCCTCAGCCTCCCAAAGTACTGGGATTACAGGTGTGAGCCACCACACCTGGCCAATACTGTGTAATGTTATAGGTCTTTACCATTTCTAAAGAACCCCTGCACCCATTACATTACCTCAATCTATTTTACAAATGAAACAAGTAAGACTCAAAGGGTCTCAAATAGGAATTACCCACCCCAAAGCCCCCCTTTCACTTTGGTAACCAATTCTTTTTGAACAGACAAACAGCTAGGAACAAAGATATCCATGTAGCAGATATAACTCATTAAAGGACTTAAAGGAACTTAGTTCTGGAACTTAAAGAAAAAAAGTTCTGGAAGAAGGAACCAGATACTATATGTTCCCTGTTGAGGTCAATGCACACTCAGCATTCAGTTGGATGTTTTCCTATAGAATAAAGACTGACTTGTAGACTCTAGGAGAAGGACGTGTGTCCAGCCTGAAACCAGGGACTATGGTCTCAATACCTCTGAAGAAATGAAAGTCATGAGAAAGAAATCCTGACAGGAGGGGAAAGGGCTGCATAATGTTGCAATCTTTAACAAAATAAAATAATCAAATGTTGTTGGTTAGCCAAACCCAGCATCCTTTCTGCAAACCCTGTCTTTCAAGCAAGGGACACAGCAGGAAGCCTTCAGGATTAAGAGGGTGAATCTTAAGTCCAGCTTCTACGTGGAGAGCACTGCTGTTCATGAGGTTCATGAAGGTTGGACAAATAATGACATAATCCCTTCAGATGGATAATAACTAGCAGAAAAAGAAGAGACATATTCTTCACGCTCCCAACCCTAAATGAAACACAGTGTTTATCAATTCCTGTCAATGTTTTTTTAATTCTTTTTTCTTCATTTTTTGTTTAATCACTGTGTATGAGAAGTTAAAAAATAAAGACACTTTTAAGGTTTAATTCAGAACACTTGGTATGCAAAGCAGCCCCAAAGAATTCATTCTGACCTGTGGCTGGAAAACAGGGTGCCTTGGTTAATTCTTTGTAACTAACATACTGGAAATTTTGTTCACAAGTCTGTCTTTTCTGCAGGAATAAGATCTCTCTTGCAATCAGGTACCACACACTTAGCAGATATTAGCCCATAAAAGATAAAAACTCAAAAAATGAATGTGGAATGACAATATATTTTAATTCATCTGTGGAACATAAATTAACCAGGATTACTGTATGCGGTTATCTGAACTGTTCTTTCTGTTCCTGCTCAAAGCCAAGTGGAAGATACACACATTCTATGCCAGCAAGTTCCTACCAAGTTCCTCCTCAATACTCTCTTCTAAGTTGCCTCCCGAAGAACAGGGGCCAACTAGAGCATCACGCTTGCTAGGGCATTGAGATTTACGTAACAGACTTTGCAACTACCCCTCTCTGTAAGTGTGTTCCCCAAGAAGCTGCCATAATATGAGTTTTTCTACACACACAAAAAGCATTGTGTCACGGGAGGTGGTGAGTATGGCCTGTCACCATCCTTGCCATGGCCAGACCTGTTAATTGCCTTACAATTATCCTCAAGTCATTTCATATGGGTCAAATTATTTCCCACTCTAGATGTTAAGCTTCCTGAAGATGTGGGCCTTGTTTTTCTGTTGAAATGTATTATCAGGACCAGGAACACAGAAGCCTTAATTAAATATACGCTGAAATAAGAGAAACAGGGATAGAGAAAAGGCCCCCATGGGTGGAAACAAAGAGTTGGGTCAGGAGTGGGTATACTCCTTTGTGGTAGAATCAGTTGTCTGTGGCCCTGGACTTCAATAGCACAGGAGTTCTGGTCATTTCCATGAAGAAGTTAGGGTCAGGCCATGGAATTAAAACTGTTCTTTACATAAGCACAAAAATCTTTTAAAATATTTAATTGAAATGGATTGCCACATTTGTTGAAAATGGTTCTTCACTTTAAAAAAGCAGCTTCAGACAGCCTGTTTAGATTTCCAAAACATCTGTGCCTATAATGCTTGGAAACTCACACTCCAGTGCATGGAGGCTGTCTCCAATAGGTCTGTTGCCAAGCTGCTTAGAAAATAACTAAAGAAGAAGAATCAAACAAACTCTCCAAGTAAGTGTTCCCTTTCTACAGCATGCACACTTGCTTGGTTTCGCTTTTATTTTATTTTCACCCAAAATGGCTTTGTTTGCAAGGCCTTCTTCATGCTGTAAAAAGAGATGGGCTAGAGGTGAGTGGACTGTGGTGTGACAACGGGTGGCAGCCTCTCTCACTGCCCCCTTTCCAGTAATCAGTAGACCAACTCCCAAATGCTCCTGTGCATTTTCCTCCAGACATAACATAAACTCATGAGAACTTTTCTTCAAAGAAAATTCTCCCAAACCTACCAGACCCACAGAATGGCAAATCTCAGAGTCAGCAGGGGCCTTAGAGGGCATATACAAAGACACCCCTCCTCATGCAGGGATTTTCTTGTCACCAGGCTGGCCTGGCTAGGGGCATCTCCCCTCTGTGGGGGGCCCTCCAATAACAGGAGCTCACCACTTCCCGGGAAGTCCAGGTCTCTTATTCATGGTCACTTCTCTACATTCACCCAAATTGCTTCCCTGTAACTCAAATCATCAGACCTGCTCTACCCTGTGAAGCTTCAAAGGATAAATCAAATAAATCCCTCTTTTCCATGGCAGACATTCAAATATGTTAAAAGAATTGTCAGGCCTCCTTGGAGTCTTCCCTTCTTGGGGCTAAATAGTCCCCGTTTTCTGATACCAGCCTGCACGTGATGGGATTGTGGGGCCATTCCCTAGTCATTCAAGCAGCCCCACCTGATATGCTCCCACTTGAAGATAGCTTGCAGACAGGCAGGACACTCCCTCAAAGGAATGAAATCCTCTGAATGTGGTCTGCTGAGTACAGAAAACACTCAAACCATCACTTCCCTTAACCTTTGTTCTTTAGAAAACCAGAAAATCATAGCATTCTGTGGTTTATCTGTGGGTTTCCCTCATGTCCCCCTCCAGGTATTAACTGCTTTTAACTCACCTTCACCCTATCCTGGACTTTGTAGATTTGTTGAGGCATAGAGCTGACCTTGAAATTTTTTTAGAGCTTTACCTCTGAAATGTTTATCTTCACAATTTAAATGCTTCATTTAGCCTGTTGAAATCTTTTTGTACCTCGACTTTGTCATCTAATATGTCATCCATCCCTCCCATCTTTGGGAAGAAAGTGGCTTGTGTGTCTTAATCCAAGCCCAAGATTTAAAAAAAAAAAAAAGTGTGTATTCATTAGGTTCCAGAACAGAATATACAATAATTACCAACATTTATTGTTTTATTGTTTACCGTGGGCAAGCACTATTAAATGCTTCTCATGAATTTACACATTTAATCTTCATATCAATACTAACATGTAGGTATCATTAGTATCCCTCATTTATTGATGAGGAAACTGAAGCATGGAGAGGTTAAGCAACTTGCCCACAGTCATCCAGCTAGTAAATGGCAGAGGCAGGATTTGAGGCCAGGCAGTCCAACTTCAGAGCCTTTGGTCTTAGCCACTTTTCTACATTGCCCCTACTTGCAGACATCAAGAGACTTCCCTCCACCTTGACAGCAGCAGTCCAACAATCAATGTTCTTTAGGAATAACTGTGATGACCAGCTAAAAGGCCAATATTTATACTATAATTTAACCTATTTTCTTTCATCCTTCCATAAATATATTATAAGAAACTCTATCACATGCTTTCCTGAAGTCAAAATGTACTGTCTATAGCATTACCTGGATATGCAGGTTCAATCACTTGTCAAAGAAAATGAGTTTAGTTTGGAATGATTTGTTCTTAGAGAACTTGTGCATATGCTGGTACTTGCCTGCTTTCTGGCCCTTTAAGCCTGCCTAGCTTGCCCCACATCACTACCCCCAGCTGTTCCTGGTTATTGCAGAGGGCTATTCTTGCTTATTCTAGTTTAGTCCATTCTTGCTTCAAAACCCTCCACTGCCTAGTCCAATTCCTTGGTGTTCGATTGCCACCTTTGATCCTTTCTTCTCACATAGTGTATCTATATGTTTTTTATTTTATTTTATTTTATTTTAAAGTTCCAGGGTACCTCTGCAAGCTTGTTGCATAGGTAAACGCGTGCCATGGTGGTTTGCTGTGCCTACCAACCCATCACCTAGGTATTAAGCCCAGCATACATTATCTTGATGCTCCGCCTCCCCCCTTTCCCCCTAAGTATGTTTTATAAAACATTCTTTCCACCAGATAATAGGTTTTGGGTTTTTTTAAGGAGCATTCTTGGGTTAAATAAAATTAAACTATTTTATTTACTGCAGAGCCTTTCGTATGCTAATGTGCATTTTGAATCTCTGGTTAGAGTGACATTCTAGAAAGAATTTCAAATTAGTTGGCCAGGGAATCTGTGCTGTCACTCCCTCTCTCTCTCTTACTCTCACTCTCACTCTTTCTCATTCTTTTTCACATACACACACACACACACACACCCTGTGTAGAGATATTAGGAGTATGTTATATAATATGGGTATATTTGGACACCAATAACTACTTCCTTGTCTAAATGCACACAAATCACCTGTTTGTGAATGTGTTCTAGAATTCTGTCAAGGAAACAGAGAAATCTAACCAAGCAGTATTAGAATCTATATTTTCCTATTTTCTGAAAGAACACAATATTTGTCTCCATTTGAGTGGGAATAAACTCCTATGCATCTTTTTAAGTCCTCTAGGTACATTTTTACTAAGCCTGGAAGTTTGAACTGCGAGTGACTAAGTGATCTCTTATTTCTTCTTTCCTAAATCAGGCCTCAATGTCCCCTTAACAGTCTCTATGCTTCCCTTTGTAGATTGATTTTTTTTTTCTTGCTCTCATTTCATGCGTTGCTCAGACATCATGTTCTCAAGGATATCAAGACTTTGCTGACCACCTTATTTTAATTTTCAACATCCTCCCAATGGGTTCTTCTTGCCTGCTGCACAGATAAAACCAATTTACTGAGATAGCAGTCTTGCAGTAGAGAAAGAGTTTAATAAATGCAGAACTAGCCAAGTGATAGAACAGAAGTTTATTCCTGAAATCAGCCTCCCCAAGAACTCAGAGGATAGGGTTTTTATGGATAATCTGGTGGGCAGGGGGCTACAGAATGGGTACTGCTGATTGGTTAGGGATGAAATCATAGGGGTGTGGAAAACGGTCCTTGTGTGCTGAGTCACCCTCTGGGTGGGGGCCATGGGAGCAGTTGAGTCATGAGTCACAGGTCTGGATGAAGTCAGTCAGTTGCCAGAATGTGAAAGTCTGAAAAAACAATCTTAGGTTCTACAACAGTGTTGTTATCTATAGGAGAAATGGGGAAAGTCACAAATCTTGTGACTTCTGGCCCTGAGCAGTAAGGGATTATAGAAAAGCAAGCTGGAGAACAATGGCTGGTTATCGTTTAACTATGCCTACATCTTAGCAGAATTTGGGCCCCTCCCATAATCCTAGTCTTGTCAGCTGTTATTAGTTTTACAGAGGCAGTTTCAGTCTCCAAACAAGGAGGGGTTCGGTTTTAGGGAGGGACTATTATCATCCTTACTTCAAAGTTAAACTCTAAATTCCTTGCACTAAGGCAAGTGAGCATAGTACCAGGGTCTTGAGCAGAACTCAGCAGGATGGAGCGAGAAGTTGCTTGGCTGTCTCATCTCATTAGCACAACAGAGTGGAAGTGCTAGTGGGGTGGGTTAGACAAAGCAAGGAAGAGAGTCTTCCAGTGCCTAGAGCTACTTGCTACAGAAATTTTAGGCAGAGGCAGCAGTGAGTTCTATTCCTCTCATCAGCCTTGTAGTAGAAGCAAAAAGTGCATCACTATGGAGCAGGAGTGGAATTTCTAAGATTTGAGATCCTAAGAGAGAGGCAGACCATACCATTAGTTCTCGGTCTAGCCAAATTCCTTAGATTTGATGACTCTTCAGAATCCCTCCTACTCCTTAAGATGTGGAAGAGCCAAAGGCTGTGTTGTGGTCTGAATTTTTTCCCCAAAAAATTAATATGCTGAAGTCCTAACCCCAGTACCACAGAATGTGACTACATTTGGAGATAGGGTCTTTAAAGAAGAAACTAAATTAACATGAGGTCATTCACTAGGGTAGATCCTAATCCAATAAAACCGGCATCCTTGTAAGAAGAGGAAATTAGGATACAGATAGATACAGAGGAAAGACCACCTGAAGACACAGGGAGAAGATGACCATCTACAAGCCAAAGAGAGAGGCCTCAGAGTAAACCAACCCTGCCAAAAACTTGATCTCAGACTTCTAGCCTCCAGACCTGAAACAATACATTTCTGTTGCTTAAGCCACCCAGTATATGGAACTTGTGATGGCAGCCCTAGCAAACTAATACAGGCTTTCTTCTCTTAGAAGAGTACTCCCCAACCTTGACTGCATATTCTAATCACTTGGAGAGCTTTGTGTCTGGGTCTCACCCCAAAACAAATCAGAACTTCTGGAGTGGGATCAAGCATTGATATTTTTATCAGGGTTGTGAAGCACTGCCCTAGATGGCTCTAGATTTACAGTACCACCCCTTATTACACACTGATTTTCATTTAGGGTGGAAGAAGGAAGCCAGGGACATGCCTCCTAGGGCAATAAAGATACTTTGACAGACTCCCTGGTTGAGAGTTGCGGCCCTAGCATCTGGCAAATAGCGGATATCAGACTCTTTATACCATGGCCTCACCATTATTGAACACTTAATTTTTCTTCATCCTTAGTAAGAGTACATCTTTAGAAATTATTTTTTCGAGAAGGTATAAGTAGGTATATTTTCTGAGTCCTTGCACGTCAGAAAATAGCTTTCTTTTACCTTCACACATGGAAGAAAACTTGGCTGTGAAAATGCACTTGAGTCACAGCTTTTTGGTGTTTACATACGTATACATTGCTCCACTATCTTCTGGTAATTAATGTTGAAGAGTATACATCTAAGGACAGCTTGATCTCAGTTCATTTGCAGTATATTGTTTTTTCATATTGTCACTTGGGTAATTCTTTTTTTATTCTGTAATTCAAAATTTTGGTCAGAAAAATCTAGCCAAGAATCTCTTTTCATTGATTTTTTTCCCCTGGAACACATTAAATCTTTGTAATCTATATACATCAGTCCTTGTTCAGAGCAGAAAAGGTTATTCTATTTTTTCTATTGCAACCTTAATTATTTCTTCTGCTCATTTTTCCCTGGACTCTTCAGAAGCATCAGTTATCCAAATGTTAGAGCTTTTACTGGTAATTAATTCATTCAAAAAATATTTACTGAGTGTTACAGCATCCACTATTGATTGCCTATCTAAAAGCCATTTCCCCCTTCCTAAACGCTCATGGAACCTCGATTTTTTTCCCAGTATTTGTTCGTCTTTCAAATGACTTAGGTTAATCCTGCTTGATATAGGCTAATCATGATGTCTCTGTAAATTTTGTCAATTACTGATTTAGGGAGTAGTTTAGGTGGTGGTTTACGGACTCAGTTTTGGCCAATCATGAGAGAAAGTCTCCTGAGGGGCTTTTGGAACATCTGTGTTAATTTCATAAAAGAGACACAAGAAAAAGCCAGTTCTTTTTTGTTTCTGGATACTCATCAGGGACCAGGGAATGTAGCCAACTTGTCAATAATGGCAGTGTGAAAAGGTGTAGAGAATCTGAGTTCCTAATGATGTCACTGAGCCACTCGATCAATCTTGGGCCCACAATACCTCTGAAATTCATGATATATAAGATTAAAAAATCCTATTGTTGTCTAAGCTAGGGTTTGGCAACTTTTCATAAACATTGTGTCCTTTACAGGCCATATTTTCTCTGTAGCAACTCCTCAACTCTGCCATGGCAGCATAAAAGCAGCCATAGACAAGACATAAAGGAGTGGCTGTGTACCAATAAAACATTGTCTTAGTCCATTCGGGCTGCTATAACAAAATAGCATCCATAGACTGGATGGCTTATAAACAACAAAAATTTATTTGTCACAGTTCTGGAGGCTGAGAAGTTCAAAATCAAGGTACTAGCAGACTTGTTTCCTGGTGAGGGCCCAATTCCTAGCTCATAAACAGCTAGCTCTCTTTTTGCTATAGCCTCACATGGCAGAAGGGGTGAGGATCTCTCTAAGGTCTCTTCTATAAGGGCACTAATCCTGTTCATGAGGGCTCCACCTTCAAGACCTAATCAGCTCCCAAAGCCCCACCTACTAATACCATCATCTTGGATTTCAACATGTGAATTTTGGGAGGCAATAAACATTCAGTACATTGAAAACATCATTTACACAACAAGCAACAGCCTGGATTTGACCTGTGGGTTGTGGTTTGCTGAACACTGGTCTAAAATATTTTGACTAGGAATTTCTGCTAGACGCAACTGACTCTACCCTGAAGGATGCAAATACTGTGTTGCAAACCCTGCCTATACTCTGGGCAATACATCATGAATCAGATAGAGTTTATGAATATTGCAGACTAACCTCCAAGGCTGGAGAGGGAGAAAAGCAAGCAGGTAATCACACCAGAATGTGGTAAGTACTCCAATAGGGTAATGCAGGTTGCTGTGGGAACACAAGAGAAAGGCACCAACCCTAGTTCTGGAGATGTCCAGGAAGGATTGAAAGAAACAACTGGACCCATCCAGATCGTTCATCTTTTCACATCAGTTTTATGTCTTTGTCTCTTTTGTTTATCTTTTGGAAAATCTTAAGTTTGTTCTTCACATTATTGATTCAATTTTCAAAACTATAAAATCATCTTCTTATTGTTTCCAATATGGATTTAAACTCCACTATTGTATATTAATTTTCCATAATTAAAAAAAATTATCTCAGCCCCTCCAAATTGATTCTATGCTCTTTATTTCGTTTCTCAGCCTGCTGATTTTTCATCCCAGCCTGTTGTCTCCTTAGAATTTTCTGCTCCTTTTTTATAGAAACTACGTCTTCTTGCATTTCACTGAAAATCCCCAATAATTTGCTAGAGTTTTATTCTGAACCTTTCAGTATATTATTTTCAGAGGAATGTTCTTTCATTCTTCAAATAAAATACATTGTACCATATGTTAATATATAGTATGTGTAATTTATGTCTACTATATAAAAGTATTTATTAAATAATTACACATGCAGGCACCTCTTTCTTTTAAACATAGAATATGATAATGTCTTAGTCTGTTCCTGCTGCTATAACAAAATATCTTAGACTGGGCAACTTATAAACAAGAGAATTTATTGTTCACAGTTCTGGAGGAAGTTCAAGATCAAGGTGCCAGCAGATCTGGTGTCTGGGAAGGACCTGTTCCTCATAGATGGTGACTTCTATGTGTCCTTACATGGCAGAAAGGGCAAACAGTGTCCCTCACTTTCATAATGGTATTAATCCTATTCATGGGGCTCTGCCCTTATCACTTAATCACCACCTAAAAGCCTTACCTATTAATACTATCACATTGGAAATTAAGTTCCAACATATGAATTTTGAGGGAATAACAACATTTAGGTCATAGCAATCAGTGTATTTGAAAGTCCATGTAAGCCTTTCCCCTTATCCCTGACCCTGAAATAACTGAAATTGCTGTTAATTATGCTCTTGCTTTCCATTATATGTTTACCATAATTAATATATCCCCCAAAATAAGTTTGTTTGCCTTTTTAGATTTATATAAATTGAATCATACTACATGTATTCTTTCATAATTTTTTATCAATATGAGGTTCACCTCTATTAGTGTGTATAATCGTCATTCACTCATTTTTACTTTTGTGTAATATTTCATCACATAAGTGTACTATGATTTATTTAACCATTCTAGTGTTGATGGACTGGCATTATTTCCATTTTTGCTGTTGCAAACAATGCTGCAATCGTAGTCTTGTTCATGTTTCCTGGGGCACCTGTGCAAGTTCTCTAGGAAAGATACTTTGGTGTAGAATTCCTATATCACAGGACATTCACGTCTTCAACAATACCAAGGAATGCCAAATGGTTTTCCCGCATGCTTAAGGCAATTTATACTCCAGCCAGCAGTGTAGGAATATTTTTTTTGTTCCACATTCTTCAAATACTTAGTATTGTAAGATTTGTTAGTTTTTGAAAGTATAGCAGATATAAGTGCTACCCAGTTGTGATATTACTTATGTAGTTAAACATCTTTTCACATTTATTAACCAGTCCTATTTCTTCTCTGCGAAAGGCTTGTTCATATGTTTTGCCCATGTTTCTTTTTCTTATTAATTCACAGAGTTTTGTTCTATAATAGATATTAATTATTTATTAGTTAATATGTTGCAACTATTTTCTAACAATTTGGGGCTTATCTCTTTTCTTTATGGTGTCTTTTGAAAGAAAGAAGTTTTTGATTATGATGCAGTCAAATTTATAATCTAATTTTATAAGGATTTCCTCATATGAATATTGTTTAAGGCATTCTTTCCCACTCCCAAAATTAAAAGCTATTTTCTATATTTTTCATTAAACATTTTGTAGTTTTCCTTTTTCAGTGGAATCCTTACACTTATTTAGAATGTGTGTCTGTGGCAGGGATCCAGTTTTTCCCCCACATAGACGAGCAGTTGTCTTAATGTCATCTGTTAAATGGTTAGTCTTTTCCCAGCTTATCGTCAATGCCAGCTCTTCCTGTAATGGCTTTCATCAGTTATGTATGCGTCTGTCTTTGGGCTCTATTCTGTTCCACTGGGCTTTCTTCCTATCTCTGCACTCAAACCACACTTTTAATTATGATAGCTTGAAATAAGACTTGATCTGGTAGAGCAAGTCTTCCTATCTAACATTTTTCTCTGGGAGTATATTGTGTACTGCATTTTGATCATCCATATAAACTTTAAAAATAGTCAAATTCTTCACAATCTTACTTCAGAATTTTATTAGAATTATGTTGAACCTGTGGATTGATTTGGGGAAAATTAATAACTTTTACAATGGTCAGTCTTCCTGTCTGTGACCATGATATGTCTGTATTTATTTTGGTTGTCTTTAATATCTTTCAGTAAATTTTTATACCTCTCTCCATAAAAATCTTGCATATGTTTTTTAAAATCTATTCCTAGGGGCCAGCCTTTTTGAGGGGGAGTGATATTACAAATTCTTTTTTGACTAGGAGGTAGGAAATCCTTCCCTACTCCGAATATTCTCTTCCACGTGGAGGGAGCTTCACCCCTGAAACAATCCTGGTTGTCTCTGCCCCTCACTCACTCTGGCCCTGGGGGAGAAGAAGCGACATAATCTGATTAACGATTTGAAGGGATAAACTTGGCTTTCATGCCCAGGCCCTTCCTCTTTCCTTCCTCTTAGGAGCTGCTCTGTCTATGAGAATATGTGGTCTTGATTACTCTAAGCCATGCAGAAAACCTAACAGAAACAACCCCTCCTTTACAGGAGATGCAGGAACACCAGCATCTGGTGTTCATATGCTGCTGGTGACTCACTGGATAAGGCTGTCTGGTTCTGGAATTCAGGATTATGAATCTCTCTTTTGCATAAATATTAGCGACATTCTCCAAAATCAATGTTTTTGGTAATAAAAGTATTTCAGCCTCTATCTACCTGTTCTTTTTTTTTCAGTTTTATTGAGGTAAGATTGACAAATAAAAATTCTATATATTTATGGTATAAAATGTGACATTTTAGTATATGTATACATTGTCAAATGATTACTACAATCAAGCTAATTAACATATCCATCACATCACATAGTTACCATTGTGTGTGTGTCTGTGTGTGTGTGTGTGAGTGGTAAGAACACTTAAGATCTATTCTTTTAGCAAATTTCATGTACATGACACATTATTAGTAACTATACTCACCACGTTTCCTACATTAGGTCTCCAGTACTTATTTAACTTATAACTGAAGGTTTGTATCCTTTAGTGAATACCTCCTCTTTTCCCCCACCCCACAGCTCCTGGTAACCACCATTCTACTCTCTGTCGCTATGAGCTCAAATTATTTTTAGTTTCCACATGTTAAGTGAGGTCATGCAGTATTTGTCTTTCTGTGTCTGGCTTATTTCACTTAGCATAATGTCCTCAAGCTTCATCCATGTTGTTACAAACAGTACAATATCTTTTTTTTTTTTTTTTTTGAGACAGAGTCTTGCTCTGTCTTCAGGCTGGAGTACAGTGGCACGATCTCAGCTCAGTGCAACCTCCGCCTCCCAGGTTCAAGTGATTCTCCTGCCTCAGCCTCCTGAGTAGCTGGGACTACAGGCACGTGCCACCGCACCTGGCTAATTTTTGTATTTTTAGTAGAGACAGGGTTTCACCATGTTGGCCAGGATGGTCTTGATCTCTTGACCTCGTGATCCACCCGCCTCAGCCTCCCAAAATGCTGGGATTACAGGTGTGAGCCACCACGCCCAGCCAACAATATATTTTTTTCAAGGCTGAAGTGTGTGTGTGTGTGTGTGTGTGTGTGTGTGTGTGTCATTTTCTTTATCCAGTCATCTATTGATGGACACTTAGGTTGTTTCCATATGTTGGCTGTTGTGAATAATGCTGCAAAGAACATGAAAGGGCAGATATATCTTCAAGATACTGATTTATTTCCTTTGGATAGATACCCAGAAGTGGGATTGCTGGATTATAAGGTAGTTCTATATTTAATTTTTCGAGGAATGCTACTGTTCTCATAATGGCTGTATCAATTTACATTCTCACTAACAGTATACAAGGGTTCACTTTTTTCCACATTCTCACCAACACATACTATCTTTTGACTTTTAACAATAGCCATCCTAACAGGTGTGACATGATATCTCACTGTGGCTTACATTTGGTTTCCCAGATAATTAGTGATATTGAGTTTATATACCTGTTGGCCATTTGTATGTTTTCTTTAAAAAAATGTCTATTCAAGTCCTTTGTCCATTTTTAATCGGGTTATTTGTTTAGTTTTTCTGTATCTCTATGTTTTGTCTGGTTCAGAACTCAGGCTGGGAAAATAGGTGCTATTAATTGGAATCCCTCAAACTCAATATAAATGTAAAATACTGCCATTATATAGACACACCATAGACTTTTCTATTTATATATAGACATTTGTATTTATACATTGATATCTGACAAACATGAATCTCTAAATTTTAGTTATTTATTTGCAGATTATTTTAGTTTTTTGTATTGAAAACCATATCTATAAACTACATTTTTATTTTTTTCATTTTTTTCCTATTCAAATCTTATAAATTTCATTTATAATTCTTGTTTTATTTGCTAGGTATATCATCTAGAAAAACGTTAAATAGAAATGTGATAGTAGGCATTCTTATAAGACTTGCTTAGAAAACAGTCTGGGCATGGTGTTTTCTCTTTAGGAAGCTCTTTCAATACTTAATTCCTTAAAATGTTCATACAAACATTCATATTTTCTAATTTTTCTTGGATTAAGTTTGAAAACATTTTATAATGTTGAGTCCAGGAATTTTTCCCTTTCACCTATGTTTTCCAATTTTATTGGTATAAAGTTTTTCATTATACTCTCTTGTCTTTTAAATATTTCCTGTTTCTATAGATATGTTATGATCTATATATGACATATCTCCTTCTTTTCTTCATCAATCTTATAATTGATTTTATAATTTTTATCAGTGTCTCCACTCAGGCTTCATTGATCTTTTATCTTAGTTTTTTAATGCATTAATTTCAGTTCCTATCTTCTTGATTTCCCTTATTCTACTTTATTTGACTTGGTTTTGTCTTTTTCTAACTTAATTTACTAATTATGACCTAACTTCTCTTCTAATGTAAACATTTGAGACTATAAATTTTCCTCTGGGTACAGCTTTAACCATACTTCAAAAGTTGCTATTTTATTGTTATTACTTTTTAAAAATGTTTAGCCATTTTACTATAAAATGAAAAACATATACATAAAACGGCATAAACAAATGTATAGACTAGTGAAATATTTTAGTCAACATTCCTGAACCATCACTATGGTAGAAAAAGAAAACAGAATTTTGCCAGCCACCCAGGAGCCCTCCATTTGTCTTGGCCCAATCTCAACCCCCTATTCCTACAAAAGTAACCGTATCCTGATTTTTACGGTAATCACATAAGAATGTTTTTTAATGGCTTTTTCTCTCACCTAAGTATGCATCATTAGATACTATAGTGTTCTGTCATGTCCGTTTAAAAAATATTGTTAGTTAGGTCTTTAACATTTCTTTTACTCTACAGTTTTTCATCCATTTCTTTCTTTTTTCTTTTAATTTAGCTGTTGAAACCCAAGACTTTTGACTCCCAGAGTTTCCTACAGTCTGGATTTTGCTTATGGCATGCCCATAGTGGAGTTCAACACATTCCTCTGTTCCCTGGATTTTTTAAAAAATGGCAGCTGCATCTAGAGGCTCAATCAGATTTAGGCTTGATCTCTTTCACAATACTACAGGTGGTGTAACGTTTATTCATCAGGAGGCATATAATGCCTGGTTGTCTCTCTTCTTGTGATACTATTGCTTATTGTCCAGATCCAATAATTAATTAGCAGTTGGATTATGGTGATATTTCTAATTTTATAATTTTGTTTTTATTTGTTAGCTGGGAGAACTTTATAAAGAAATTCTTTCCTCATTTTGCTACTTTGTTACTCAATAATTCAGTTCATTTAGGAAGGCAGAATAAATGCTTATTATTTCCTCTTACTAATTTTAAGATAACAAATTGATTTTCTATCATCACCCAATTAGTTCTTAAAATATCATTATAAACACAAGAATTTAAATATATTTCAATTTTCTTATTCTTATTGATTCTTTATCCCTTCTTTGGCCAAAAGGAGTCTCTTCAAGTTGGTTCCTTAGTCCTTTCATTATGATTTTTGCTATTTTGCACGACAAAATATTCTAGTCTAATCTAATACATTCCTTTGCCAAATGTTGAATCAGTCATTTCTCCAAAAAGCCCTGGTATCTTTTAGAAGGAAATGATAATTCAATATTACATTCTAGGTTCTAGCAATGTTCATTGATACTGGCCTAGTCTTTCTCTAGGCCTTTCAGTAGATATACATATATAAAAATTGTTTTTATCCTCAAGGACATGAAGGGTAATAGAATTAAAATATCCATTACTATTCATTTGCTTTAATCCACATTTCACACATATCTGTCTGAGCATAATACTACTACTGCCACCACCAATCATGATTGTAAAATATATTTGCATTTGCTATTCCTATTCTAGCCCAATTTTTATGCTAATAGTAAGCATACATTGTCAAATGCATGCCATTACATATTGTGTAGCCACAGAGATGAGCTGCCAAATTCTCCTTCACAGAGGGACTTCCTGCCCAGTTTCAAGAAGTTGGAGCAGTAGAGAGCCTACACTTGGAAGCTACTTCAGAGTCTACAAAAAGATACTTTCCTGAGATACTTTCCTGAGATTATGCTCTTCTATTGCAGTCTTCATCTAGTGATTAAGAGAGGAGGGGGTATAAAGACCTGGCCTTTTTGGGCTAATGGCTGGCAGACACTCTGATAGTCAATACTTGCTCCAGACTTCTTGCCAAGTTGGCTAAGACTTTGTTGGGTTTGTGTGATAACCCAACAATCCTGCTTTCTCTCCCTTTCCTTCATAGGTGTTGATTCCCTAATAAACATCTTAAGCCCCAAATTCCGTCTCAATGTCTGCATCTAAAGAATCCAAACTACAACAGTTAGTACCAGAAATGGTGTGAGAAAACAGGCAATAAAATGATATTTTGAAGCTGGATTACTCAATGCTTATCTGGCAATGAGAACCCCATCATTGATGATAAGACAGTGTACCAATGGCCTCTGGCATGAGGTGGTGGTCCAGTCATTAAAACCATTAGGTGATGAATTGGGAGAATATACTAGGGAAAGAGAATGTAGTAGGGGTGATGTATCAGTTGTTTGATATGTATGGAGAAAATAGGACAGGATTAGATGGCTATAAATAAGCACCATTGATGCACTACAGAAAGGTAAGGAATAACTTAAGCATAATATGCAATTGAAAATCTGCTGTGAAAGCCAGAGAGCCTCTTTAGGTGCTTACAAAGAAGCTCTCATTTCCCATTATCACTTAATAGAATGGCTAAACATCAAACATGGTTAAATGCACAATAAAGTAGATCTGTTTTAACAAGATCGGGCCCCTATTTGAGAAATCTGGAACCTGGAAACATGAGATAGGGATATCTAGATATCTAGGCCCTGAATATTTTGACTACCAAGACTTCTCCAAAGCTTCTTAGTTTGCATATGTAGCCCCACTCCTAAAAATCAGCATGATCTCCCTTACCTTCCTCCCATCCTCTTGTTGGAAAAGAGCCTGGAATCTTCTTCTCTGGAAAGTAACATGTGTCCCTTTTAGTAACCATCCCACCTCCTCTCCTAGCCATTCACTAGCCCTATATTTAGGGTTCAGTTGCAACAAATCCCAGGGTAGTGTGTGCTGGGACTAGTAAGGGAGAAAGTGGTCTATATACCAAAGGAACTTTAAGAACTAGCCAGCATATTTCAGGAGGAGTCAGTCAAGCTTTCCTGGGACTGGATTCTGAGAGCGATTAATCAAGAGGCCTCAAGATATAATTGGATAGAGAAGGATTCATTGACTTGGGAACATTCTCATAAGACACAGAATTTAAAATACTGGCAAGGCCCCCAGAGATGATTCAAACTTCCTACTAGGAGGGCTTAATGGAACATTGAAAAAGCAATGGCTCACACTGAGTAGAGTTGAAAATGCCAGACTTGCCATGACAGATGGTAGATGAAGAGATTTTCTTTTTTTAATATCCAGTTGGATGGGGAGGTAGGGGCAGGAAATCTCAAGAAATTGGGAATACTAGGACAGATATGCTATGTACTACTAGCAGACCTGCTAGATGATTATTTTCCACTTGAACATAGTTACACATTATTTACAGAAACAATAAAGAATGTGCTGGTGAAATAGCCAGCAAAGAAGTGAAGGCTCCCCTCTGTAGGCCATGGATGATAGTAAAAGAAGCCGTTAGAGGACTTAGCTTGCGGACAGCAATGAAGATAATAGGACCCTGAAATAGAGGCCAGGTGGCAGCATTTCTGTTAATGTCTCTCTAATCATTTAAGTTTTTCTCTATTAGAATCCTCAGGAAAAGCTCATAAGAGCAATGTTCCATGAGTTGTGTGTTGACAGTTTTTGTTGCTTTTACTTAAAAGTCAGTTTTGCTGAATATAAAAGCTTTTGTTTATATTTTCTTTCCTAGGCTATCTTAAATGATATTCTTTTTTTATTCCATCATAAAATTTTTCTGTGAAAAAGTCTGATGTTACCATAATTTTCTTTTCTTTATAAATCACAGGATCTTTTTGTCTGGATCCCAAAAGGATTTTCTCTTTTTCTTTAAAGTTCAATTTTGGTATACAAAGTCTATATTTGTATATGTCTTGGTATGGGTTATATTGGGTGAGTATTCTCAAATGCATGATGTGTGTTTTTCCCATTTGTATTTTCATTTTTTGTTGGAAAAGTTTTACTGTTTTACAGTTTTTAGTATTTTTTCTGTTTCTTTTAGTATTTGTTGAGTTTCTTCTTTTGAAACTATTATTCATATGTTGCATCTTCTTTGCCTAGCTTCAATATTTGTCATTTTATTGGACATTCTTTTTCTTCTTTCTTCTTTTTTTAAAAGATATTTTTTAAACAATGCCAAACTTATAGAAAAGCTGTGTGCTGTACAAAGAACTTTTTTCTGAACTATTTAAAAATAAATTGCCAATCTGTCCCTCTCATCATGCCTAAGCACATTAATTTGTATTTCCTTATTCTCCTACATAACCACAATACAACCATGAAAATCAGCAAATTAAGATCTTTAAATTAATTTGTTGCAATTTTCTCCTTTTGACAATTATAAACAGCATAAAATTAGATGTTACTTTTGTTTTTATCTTCTGAAATCCAGCCTTTTACTTTTCATTGGGGAATTTAGTCCACTGACATTTATTGTAATTCATAATATCTTTTTATTTACTTAAAATGTTATACTTTGTGCTTTCATTTGTTATATTTCTTCTATGCTCATTTAATTTTTTTGCCTTCTTTTAGATTAATTTAATTTTGTAGGGGATTTTTCTTATGCTTTATATTTTTTCCATTGCCTAATTTAAAATTCGTACAATTTCTATTCTTTTATTGGTCATCCTAGACTTTTAACATGTACATATAACTTAACAAAGTCAAAGTTAAGCAAGAGTTTTTACCATCTCCCTGAAAATAGAGCTTAGAACACTTTACTGTTAAATCACAGCAACCTTCCACCCCCCAACCATGTTTACATGTATTTTTCTCCATGATTTTGATTTTATGTCGTTTTTTTCTCCAAAATTGGATTTTATTATAACTTTTATTTAGTTAATGATTATATTTTCCCACATTTATTATTTTCTTTGCTCACTATTTCTTCTTGCATTTTATATCTTCTTTTTTAGTTTGTTTTCTTTCTACCTTAAGTACACCCTTTATAATTTTCTTTATATAAGAATAAATTGGTTGTAAACTCTCAGTTTTTATTTCTGTGGAAGTTTTTATTTTATTCTTATTGTTGTCAGAAATTTTTTCTGGGTATATACTTCTAGGTTTACAATTATAAGGCATTATACTATTGTCTTCTGATTTCCATTGTTCCTCTTTAAAAGTCTATTATGAATCTAACTGGCATTCTTTTGCAGCTTATTGATTTTTTTCTCTTTTGAATGCTTTTATGATCTTTATGATTTTCATGAACTTTCTTGTTCTGCAGTTTACAATGATGTGTCTAGGTGTGGATTTCTTTTTATTTATTCTACTTTGGCTTCCTGATATAAGGATTGTTTCGTTTTTTTAATGATGGAAAATTCTCAGCCATTATCTCTTTGAATATTATCCTTCACAACCACTCATTCTCTATAATGTTTCCTTGTGCAAGTCTGATTAAGGTAATGGCATACCTTATGCTAACCTCCATGCTTTCCAATATTCCATTTATGTTTTTCTTTTTCTTGGCTCTCTCCACTAAAATCTGGATAATATTTCAGTCTGTCTTTCAATTCACTGATTTTTTCTTTTGGTGATTCTAAACAGTTATTTAACCTCTTTAATCCATATGTTGAATTTCTATTTGATTCCTTTTCAAATATTTTAGTCACTCTTATAATCTCCTCTTTTATATTTCTAAATGCCCTATTTACTTCCATTTTTAACAATTCTAATGCATCGTGCATCTGATTCTGCAGTTTGTGTGTTCTGATTCTAGCACATGATGGCCGTGTGTGTGTGTGTGTGTGTGTTGAAAATATTCCTACAGAGGATTTTCATTTGATTTTTCCATGGATTTGGGTAGACTACCAATCCTGACACCGCTTTAAAGTAAATATTCAGCTTGGAGGTTGGTTTTTAAGTTTTAGAGTTGTTGGGGAGTTTGGTCCCAGATACCTGTGAGGTAAGCTTGAGGTGAGGACTTCTTGCAGAAGGCTTTTACCTTATTTTACTCCACCCAGAATCAAAGCCAAACAGGCAAGTTTCCCCGCAATCTCGATGGTATGAGGTTTTATTCTAATAGACCACTGAGGATTCTGCCTTACAGCGATGCCAGCTTAATGTAGTAGTTTCAGATCTGACTACACTCTCACCTTACATGGGCTTTATCTTCTGCCTAATTAAAGTCTAGGCTCTAGGCCATGAGGGATCCACATGACAAATGCAGGCTATAACTCTCTTGTCATTTTCAGGCTTTGAAGATTTATTTTACTTTCCCACCAACTTAGAAAAGCATTTAAATAAATTATCCAACATTTTTAGATGTTCTAAACTTTGAGGGTTTCTCCGGTCTCTTTCATGTCATTAGAAATAAAAATTCTTTCCTCTGAGTTTTCACAGTGATGTTAAATTTTCTTTGTTTTATACTATTTTTTAGTGCTCTCTATAGACAATTTCTCCTGTCCATTCATCCTCTTATGAGGCAGGGACTATATACTATGAGTCTTTGCCAACAGCAGGGTATATGAATTGTCCTTGAGTCCATTCTAACTCCTAGTCTAATGGATGACTCCTCTGTTCAACGGATAAAGGGTAGGTTGATATTCACAGCTCAAGTTACTACCATTTTTAACAGACTTTCATCTAGTTCAGCTTCAGTGGCATTTTTTCCTAAACTCATTGTTTGAGTCTCTAATACCTTTAACAAATATGGTTCCAGGAAATCTATAGTTTCCAGCATGTATTGTTATCAATGTTGTTTTTCTCTCTGACTCTACCTACTTTACTCATGAGAACCACACCTATTTAAATGAAATTTTCCACCACTAGTTTCTTCAGCTCTTCCCTCCATTCTTTTCTCCAATTTCTGTTCATTTTTGTCATCAGAATTATTTTCTAGAAGTACACTGGCTTTTCCCAATACAATGATATTATTTTCATAACTGACCAGACTATATCTGCCTACAAATAGAGGAAGGTAAATGAGTGGTGGAAGAACAGTTTTCAGGTAGATCAAAATGCTCTACCCCATTCCCTAAATGAATGTTGTCCTGTTTTATGGTTTGTAAACATCCTCAGCCTCTGGTCAATGAAGCAGACATCAAGGACTTATGAAATTACTTCCCCCTGCACCCTAGGTGTTATGTTTCATGAAGTTAAATAAATAAAACCTGGCTGTGCCATAAAGAGAAACCTACACAAGATTTATTCCTCTAATTTAGCTCCATCTTTCTTATATTAAGGAGATTCTTCTTAGATTATAGCACTAGATTGTCCATTAATACTAATTTTTAGTGTTACGGGGTTTTGTCTTTTTTTCTGGTCCTTCAGGAATATTTATATCTTTCGGATATTTTGAGAAGCTGTATCAGAAACTGCAAGCCATATGCCATTTAAACAAGAAGACCCTTCCTTGGCCTTCACAGATTACGTGAAAATACGATGCTTTCACCCAAAGTTTGTGTCTTCCACATCCCTGATAAGTTGGCAAATGTTTCCATAGGAGGCTGGCATGCTGAGGGATTTCAAATATCTTGGATCAAACTTGAGAGTGGTGACTGCTTCATGCTCATCTCCCTACAAGAATATACACCAGTTGATAGAGGCAAAAACCAACCCAGACGACCAAGCTAAGCCTATGGTCTCAGGAAAATAGTTACATACACATCCCTTTCCTCCCTCTGACCTATCCTTGATACCAGGCCTCACTCCCAGGTCCACTTCTCTCACAATGAAGGCCAATGTTCAAAGCTTCCTTTGCCAAGTTTTAGGTTTCCCCCTGATGACAATACTTCCTCCTTCCCCAATCACCAAATCCTTGATTTTCTTAGCAGTTCCTCACAACAGCAGAAGCTGCTCATGTAATTGCTGATGAAAGGAACAAAGTGAAAACAGAGAATCCCTTGAAGATTGGGCATCCTTGGGTGGGTGAGGAATCCTTTTACTACCAGAATTAGGTCTAGTCAGCTCTTCCTTAACATTCTGAGACATCAAGACAAGTCAATAATTTCTCATGTGCATTTCCCAATGTTCCTCATAGTCAATGAATGAATATTTTGCCCCTGGGTTAGAATAATAATTTCTGCATCACTCCACCTGGGTAGGTGGCATTGTAGGCATCCAGAAACCAATTAATATTGTCTGCCAAGTATATGCATTTTAAGAACCCCACCCAGATTAACAAATAAACTTTCACTTACTAACTGAATGACTGGAAATGGCCAAGCTTGGGAATTCTCAAGGTTGTAGCCTCAATGATAGAACTATTAAATAATTTTGCAGTTCAGCAATCTTACTCAGGGATGATGGATATGTGCCAGTTTTAATAAAGCCTTTAGTGTTAGGCTGAAGGGCTCTGTCACCGGACCTGCTTAGTCAAACTTACGGATGACACAAAGCTGGGAGGAACCACTAGTGGGTGGATTGACAAGTTAAGATCCAGTAAACAGACAAAGCAATGGCCTGAAACAAATGGGGGAAGAGACAGAGCTTTAAACTAAGAATAAAATTATCTGCGTTTAGAATTAAAACATTACATTCCTTAATATAATAGTCTAATCCCGGGAATGCATAAGTTGATAGCAACTCATACAGAAATATCTTGAGGTATTAATTTATTAGACACTAAATATTAAACAATCATGTAATCTGATTAAACAAACAAACAAACAAAAACCCTCTGTAATACTATCAGCCTAAATCCAGACCAAGTAGAGATTATAACCTCCCATCCACTACACTGTCAGAACCATCCTGGGGTAGTGTTCAGGTGCCATAAGTTGAGAATGCTGGAAAATGTGGGCATCCTCAGAGAAGAGCGACTTGGCTTGTAAAGAATCTAAAATATCTAGAAACTCTATTACGTGAGAAAAAAATCAGATAAACCAAGTGATGGGGGCTGAAAAAGAGAAGATCACTATTTTTAATGATTTCAAGTGCTATCAGATTAATGAGGCACCAAATTTACCTCTGTTTGCTCTATTTTACAGAACTCAGGCCAAAGACAGAAAATTTTGAGGAGAGAGATTTATTTCAACTTAAAAAAGAATATCTAATCAACTTCAGCTGTACCACAATGAATGGGCTACCTCATAAAGTAGTGAGCTCTTTATCATAGGAATCATTCAAGAAGAGTCTAGATGACTATCAGGAGACTTACCAAAATAATTCTTTGAGGGGGGTGGTGAGAGTTGGACAAAATAATCTCCAAGCTTAAGAAGCTCCAATTTTAAAATTATTTTATACTAAGGTTTTAATGACTAATATGTATAATAAGACCATCTGACACACACAATGACTAATGGTACCACCTCAGGCATTATCACAGACATTATCACAGGACTTGGGAGATAAAATTTTTGTCTGGGGTAGGGCAAGGAGGGTCTTCTTAATGCATTTTCACTGGCAACTTCGCTGTTGCATAAGACTAGTTTTGGTTTATTATGCTTGCCTGCATCAGTCTCCTTCCGAGTTATTGAACACAGTGAGCACAGAGAGGAAGGAAGAGAACACATTTTATGTTTATTAAGCCCCTGTGAATTTTAACCATGCACTTTTATATATATTATCTCATGTAGTTTTCAAGACAACCTAGAGCAGTAGAAAAGTATTAAGCCTATTTTACATTTGAAGATAGGACATCTAGAAAAGGTAAGAGCCAAAGGTCACCCAGCTAGTAAATGAGAATGATAACATCATGACAAAGAAAAAGCAGAGGATACATGGGCTCTTTCAAAGTCCTTCTTATGGAATTCTAGATTTCTGAGATGAAAAGAACTTTAGAGGCTCTGTATTCCAACCAACCTATCAGTAACATGAAGTCCTTCTTAGTTTTGGAAAACTGATTTTGTGCACTTAGGTCAACCTAATAAGAGAAGAATAAAGCTGACTTTTAAAACCTAATGACTCTCATGGCTCTGTCCTTCCCGACCCCTTTACCTACCTCAGACCAGGCTCCTGTTGCAGATACCCAGTGCAAATTAATGAGTGCCTGGCCTTGGTGGCAGAGTCCACAGCAGACTGTCCCCACAGGATCCTGGAGCTCACCACTGGAATCTGGAACCTGATGTAGCCTCAGGCCAAATCTCAGTTCTTGCCAGTCTAGGCACCTAGAGAGCTGCCTCTGTTCCAAACCAACCCATAGGCCTGCACCCCAGGGAGCAAGGCTCAGTGGGAAAGAATGTGTTCCTAATATCCATGTCATCAGTTTTGTTTCTTTCTCTGAATTTCCTGACTGGGCTGTGGATGCTTCCATGCTGCCTCAGAGAGAAGGCCCAAAGATGCAATGCTTTCCACGCCATAACTTCCTCTCATTCCTGCAGGCAGCTTTGGGTGCAGTCCAGCCTCAGAGCCAGTGCAAGGGGTGGAAACTCACGGCCTCCTGGTGTGATTCATTGGCCTCTCTGTTCCCAGCTTGTGATATATCCTGGCTCCAAAGTGAATTTTTAATCTTCATTAAATCTTTGAAGAGGAGCCCAGGAGAATTGAGTGGCATGAGGAAAAAAAAAAGAGAGAGAGAGAAGGAAAGGAAGGAGAAAGCAAAATGTCTTGGTCCCTAGCATCCTTCAGAGCAGGGATCAAGAACAGGTTTAGCTAGTTCTCTAAATTCTAAAACAGTAAGCTCTGCTGAGGTCTCAGCTCACTCTCCTGGCTTCTAGCACACTGTTCAAGACTCTGGAAAAAATATCAAGTTGTGTCAGGTATTCTCCCTGCCCTTGGAGAGTTCATGCTTCCTGGTAGAGTCTTTTTGGATCCTCGAACTCACAATGCTCCCTTCCACCATGATCTCACAGCACTCTACCTATTCTGTGAGTCTGCTTAAGTCCCTTATGGCATTAGAAGCTCACTAAATCCAAGAACCAGATTTTAATCATCTTTATATCCACAAAGCACCTAGCCTAGTGCCTGGCACACATTAAATGTTCAATCAGTGTAAAATGAATGCAGTCTTATTGGGGAGATAAAAGATATATAAGTACAGATTAAAAGTACGTGCTAGGCAGTACAAATGTGGAATAAATGGGGAGAACCCCAGGTGGTGCGTTATCTCACATGGCTCTAATCCCAGCTCAGCCATTAACAGCTGTGTAAACTTGGACAGATTGCTTCTACTCTGCAGACCTTGCCAATCCAGGCACCCAAGCTTTCATGTCTGTCAAATCAAGGGGCTGATAAAGAATTTCTAAAGACTTCCAAAAAAAAGGTTCAGAGGTGGGAGATATCTAAAGGGCTGGACTGAAAAGGCCAGTGTAAACTCAATATCTTCTGGTAGTTCCCGCCCTCAACTTCTCTCTTGGAGGTAGGGCTGCCCTCTCCAATTTGCATCTCCTGATTCCTTTGCCACCAGGAACTGAAGGGCCTCAGGTGGAGGAATCCTCTTGCGAATATCTGTTCCTATGCGCTTCTCTCCATACCACACCTTGCCCATTCTGTTTCAGAATGGAAGCAAATTTTCTGGTCTCTGAATTCCTGAATATACTTTTTTCCACCATTTTGAATACTGAGGCATCTGCCCATCCCCAATTTTGAAGCACTTAATATTCCATAATTACATCTGCAATTGCATCCGGCCCCTGGGACGCAATTTATCTGCTTTGGGAATTGCAATTCATTGAAAGACTATGTTACGGGCCCTCTCACCAGCTCCTCACATCTCAGGCCTCCACCCATTTTTATCACTGGTCCACACCTTTCCTATGTGGAAGATATTCCCCTTAATGGAGACAATGGATACAAAATTAGAGTTTGAGTAGTTCTGGTTTCTTTCATTGTCCATTAACATTTCACCAGCCATCCAAAACACAGGCCTGTGACTCCTTTGATCGTCCTTCCATGCTGATCTTAGTTTTAAAAGCACCTTTTGTATTCTTGTTCTCAACACTACTTGAAAACTTCATCTTCTGCAGTTTAGGAATTCTGACACTCTTCTTACAGGTCTCTGTTAACCCTGGGTAGATCTTCCTTCCATGTGTTAGATATGAGTTCTAAATTTCTCTTCAAGGACTCAGTATGTCAGTATGTTCAATTCTTTGTCTTCTACTCTTAAACTTAACTTCCTCATAAAGCAGCCTTTTTTGATTACCTGCTCCACCCTGACTCATTCCGATTGCCTGCTCATTCTCCACTCTGACTCATTCCGATTTCCTGCTCTGCCATAACCATTTTTTCCTGCCAAAACACTCACCCCATAACTCTCTTTAAATTAGCCGATCGGAATTAGTTTAGCCTGTGCTGTCTAACCCTCACCAATAGGGGAACAACACAGCAGCAGGGACCACGTGCGTCAGGGATAAGAACTCCTTCCCCATCCTTGTCCAAGTGTGCACTCACCATTGCTCCGTCTGTGAGGGCACACCCTTCTATAGAAGTACATTGCCTTGCTGAGAATTAAAAAGAAAATTTTATATTCGAATGGTATTTCTTTAGTGGCACCAAAACTTTATTTAGAACACATGTCTCATAACTGTACCTTTAGACAGTTGAACTCAACCAGAGCTCCTAAGGCAACTACGTTATTTCTTTCACCTCACACCTCATCCTCCTGAGTGTAGTTGGGACTACAGGCGCACACTAAAAACTACCTATTTCTACAGGCAGTTTCCCTCTTTCTTCCTTATCAGGGTCATTTGCAACTAAATAGCCACAATTATGACTCAGATTCTTCCAGGCTTTTAAATCTGCTTCCACTTTCAGAGCCCTGGGTTTACATCTGATTTTCTATGACATTTGCTTCACTCAATCCAAGGACGGTGCCAGAGTTCACATCCTTGCTACTTCTAAGACTATTTCTCCCAAAGTTTCTGTTATTTCTTCATCTTTAAAATTAGTTCTTTCTTATTGATAAGCATTGAGTCTAGAGTTTGGAAGCATTCTTCCAAATTTAAAATGGTGGCAGTCTCTGGGGAGGGAGGAAAGGACACAGAACTGAGGTAGGGGTGCAAAGCGAATTTCAACTTTATCTGTAATGACTTAGTTCTTCAATAAGTCCAGAGCAAATGTCTCAAAGCAGTCACACTTGTTAATTCTGGGAGTTAGTTTTACATTCATTTGTGTTAGATTATCTCTGTATTCTTCATATATTTTTCAAAATGAAATGGTACATTTAAAAACAAGTCCACTGTGCCAATTCATTCCATGGCTTCTTCCATTTTCTAAGAGAGAAATTCATAAAGTAATAACAGAATTTATCAGATATTCTACTTCAGATGTTTCGGCTCCACCTTTTAGGGCATACCCTTCACATTGGCCATACACACACACACACACACACACACACACAAATACATGTCTTTGGAGATTATTTATATAAAACATATAAAATATGTTATGGAGATTATAAATATATCCACAGCATATTGTGTGTGTATGTGTGTATAATCTCCAAAGACATATATATCCAACAGCACCACTCTATCTTCTGTCTTCCTCCCTGGGCTGAAGTCTTTCTTTTATTCATGCAATCAATCCTGGGCACCCACTTAAATCCCCATCTCCCTCTCAAGACACATTTCCTTCTGACATCTTCTATCCTGCTTTATTCCTTTTACCTTGGCTGGGTGTCCAGGACTCATTTATTACCTAATAATTTGAAGCATAATGGTGCAGTGCTCAGGTTCTTTTGCCTTTTCTTCCTGAAAGGCCATGACTTTACTTAGAGCCTACATGGGGGGTGACTACCTTTTCTCTGTGACAGCTAGCTGAGAGTTGATTTTACAAGAAAAGCTACCCTAAACCACAGCCTGTTATCTGAGTGAGGCTGCATGAGCCCACAGGCTACCTGAATGAGTGACCCTTGATCCTCACCCCACCTCAGGGAAGAAAGGGACAGAAAAGGAAAGGCCCAGGAGAACAAAAACTCACCTCCCTCTTTTGTGTTTTCTTAACGTCAATTCTGTATAGGACAGACAATAAAACAGAGGTCATTAAACCAAAGTAGGAACCACGTTAACAAAATTTACCAATGAGGTTTGCATGCAAGATATACAGCAGATATGAAATTGTTAAACAGCAAAAGCTTAGCCTACTTCAGCAGGTGAGGAGGAAGAGTTTGAGAGTGCACTGGAAGTAACTATAAGTGATTAAGGATGATGAAGTTAGCATAATCAGTCCTAAATTTGTTCTCTTATGAAATTTTATAAATTCTCAACTGCCATAGGCCAAAGAAAGCAGGGATTCTGTAATACACTACAAAATTTGCAAAAAAGACAAAGAAAGTCCTTCTTCATTTAGGTCTAGCATTGTGCACAATTTATTGCACACAATAAATAGCAAGATTAGAATAAATATTATAGTAATCAGAGGGATGACAATTCTGTACCTTAAACCATTCATAAGACCAGGCGTGGTGGCTTACACTTATATTCCCAGCACTTTGGGAAGCTGAAGTGGGAGGATTCCTTGAGGCCAGGAGTTCAAGATCAACATAGTGAGATCCTGAGGACACTTTTATCCAAAAAATTTAAAAATTAGGCAGGTGTGGTGGTGCATGTCTATAGTCCTAGCTACTCAGGAGGCTGAGATGGGAGGAACACTGCACTCCAGCCTTGGCAACAGAGCAATAAATAAATAAATAAATAAATAAATAAATAAACCACTCATAGGTAGAGAACGAGCCTTCTCCACAGTCAGTGTGAACCTCTGAGATTAATCAAAGAAAGTGATGTATGGACTGTTCTGAATCAACTTGACACCCGGAAGAGGACAAGAGAGGTAGAGGCCTGAAACTCAATTCACCAGAAAAACTCTCCTTAATCACACCTGGCTCAGGATCTCACTAATACTCTATAGAGCATGTATTTTTGGTAATAAACACCAGAATCAGAACTATTATATTACTTTGGTTTTCTTTTATTTAACATGTATGATTTCGGTATATACACATACACTTACATACTCACCATGCTCTTGAGTTAGCTACTTGAAAAATTCTACCCAGTTCTTTCTATGGTGTGGATTCAGTTCCTATCAACTCATTTTCTTGTATCCCTTATTGTATTCGATTCAGCATAAAGTGATTTTTCTTGAAAGTTGTTAATAAATACTTGAAATGGACTCCACTGACATTTCCTGTGAAAGCTCTGTGCCAAGAATGGGAAACTTGGGAAAGTTGCCCCCTTTAAAGAATTCTTAACCTAGGCAAGCCACATGTGACATCAGACAGGATCTAGAAATGTTTTAAAATTCAGTTTCCACCAGGATGGTGCTTATAGTACAATTGAAAAAGAAAGAATTATTATTACATGAAATGTTAAATAACAATAAGAGTTCAAGGTAATAGTTGAGATATCATGAAATAATATGCCATTTATTGCTACATAAATGTTAGTGATCACAGTTACTACAGTGTATCAGAGAGGGACAGATACATTTCATAGATGGACAGTGAAGTATTTGCATTGCACAAACAGGAAGCTATATACATGCATTGAAATAACTATAAGTTTACTTTATTTTATATGGTTTTAGGACTTTAGAGCTTCCAACACCAATTTACATGCATTTCATCTGATCTTCACAACATTCGTGTACATCAGGCAAGGTCAGTATTACCTCCTTTTAGAGATGAGAAAAAATAATGCTTAGAACCACATTATTTTGCTCCTTCAAGGGCAAAAGAACCAAAATAATTAGACAAGTCTTTGAAAACTTTAGCCTTTATTGAAAACTTTAATATTTATAGTTGAAAAGACTCACAGACTTTGGCTCAGGAAATTTAACAAACAATCAGGAGATACAGGCCCTAGGTATAAAGCATAAATGCTCCATAAATTATACAACTACAACATGTTAATGGTGGTGGTTGTTTTCTTTTAGACACCATTTCTGAGCCCAGAGATGTTAATGCCATTTCAGTCCTAACTACAGCACAGTCTGTGAAACATCCCAGACCCTGCTGAGCGAGGAGTCAAGACCTGCTGGAGTGTCCCCTTCCTCCATCAATTCCTGTTGCCGCCAGAGCCAGGGCTGAAGAGAGGAAATTGCAACCCTCCCGTTTTACGACCTTGATGCTGTGGCTGAAGGGTTTAAGACAGCCAGCCTAACTAACCAGGGAGGCTGGACACCTTGGGAAGCCTTCTCTTCATGTATTGTTTGCTCCTAACATGTCGCAGTCCCCGTGGGAGTGATGAAAACAAGTCCTTCCAGGCATCTAGCCCTGGCAGGCCTGCCAGCCTCCTCTAGATCTAAGTCAGGGAGGCTGGCAGTAGCAGGCTGGGTGAACTTGCAGTAGACTTTCCACAGAGCTTTATATATTGTGTGTTATGCAAACTATGGTGGCTAAGAGAGGGACTCTGGAACCAGCCAAATCTGAGTTCATATCCAAGCTCTGCTGCTGGCTAGCTTTGTAATCCTGTGAATTACTTCACTTCTCTAACCTTGGTTTCCTCTTCTGTTAATATGAGCATAGTAATAATCCCTACTCTAAGAATCTCTAATTCTGTAAAGATTTAATGAGATAATGTGGGTATTTAGCATAGCACCTTGCACAAAATAATCATTGTTAACTATTGCTTTTTGGTTTTTTTTTTTTAAGAGATGGGGTCTCACTATTTTGTCCAGGTTGGTCTCCAACTCCTGGGCTCAAATGATCTTTTCACCTTGGCCTCCCAAGTAGCTGGAACTACAAGGCTGTGCCACTGTGCCCAGCTATCACTATTATTGTTGTAACAACTATTACCAATTATTATTACTTAGTATGCCAGTAAACTAATTAGAGCTGAAGGAAGTGAAAGATCTAAGTAACTTTGGGTCCAGGACCTGTGGTCAGTAGACCAGAGTGCTCACTGTTCTTCCCTATTTGGAGTGGCTGGGAGAGATGAGAGGAAGGAGGTTCAGTAAGCACCCCTGATATGTGGGAGATTTACTTCCACTGTTTATGCAATCCTCACCCCCACTGTCATACTACTACCTTTATGTTATAGATGCTCCACGTGAGGTTCAGGCAGAGCCCAAGGTCATAGTGCCAGTCAGTGACTAATCAAACACAGGTGTGTGTGTGACTCTAAAACCCAGCTCCATCTAAAATGCCACAAGGCTTTGCCCAGGTCCAAGAAAGAGGTCATGAATCTGGAAGTCTGGAAAGTGAATTCTAACTACTATTTTGTCCCAAACTAGCTGGTGCCCTTGGACAAGCATCTTGCTTCTGAGGGCCCAAGATGCCACATCTATAAAACGAGACGTGGCCTTGATGACCCATTAAGACCCACCATGTCTGCATTCTCAGAGTGTCTGATCCAGGGAAGTCCTTACAGGCTTACTGCACTGGGAGACAGCTCTCCCCACCCTGAGGACCTCTCACCCATGGAGCACTGGAGCTCCATCTATACAATTGGTTTTCCTTCCATTCATCTTTCCTGTCCCCTCCTACCCTAGACACACAGTCCCACCAGCCCTCCCCCCTTGCACATCCCTCTGCTCTAAGCCATACAATCGACAACATTTAAGTGGACACTACTGCATTTGATAGTGTCCCAGAGTAACATTAAATAATGTTGTTATTTATTTCCTTTGAGATTGAGTTATTAACAGTTCTTGTCCTGAAAGCATAAGGAATGCCCAGTCTTTAAATGTTCTGAGGCCCAAAAAGGCATAACCTGATGTTTGGCCTAGAGAAACCTGTGGTCCTTTCCCTCTGCCCTCCCCATCCCCATCCCCATCCCCATCTCTATTTCCATCTGCCTGGCTATATAAAGAGCCAGGAGACTCTAGGACCACACTCACCCTAATGTCCTCATAGATGGACAGCTATAGCCTCTGGGTTTCTCCATGAAACTCTGAACAAATTCAAAACCTGGGGTCCCTGCTTCGCTGGGAGGAGCAAAGGGTCAGGAACACTAGGGAGACTCACACACAACTATTAACAGTTTATTATCTGAGACCACTCTACCAGCATCCCAGACATTGATGTGGGAAATAGAGCTGGGAGGTGTTAACTGTTCTAATGCCAAGAGTAACCCTTGGGGAAGGGAGAGAGAAAGGAGGCATTCACCCCACGAATGTGTTCTTAGGGAGGCAGATGTGACATTTTAAGCTGACAGTGGGATGATGAATGATGTGGATGCTGAAGGCATGACGCTGCTGAAGTGGCACAGTTCTGATTCATAGCCTGTGTGACCTCAGAAGAGTTATTCAACCTCTGTTTCCTGATCTTTAAAATGGGTCCGATCACTGGTCACATAGGGTCTTTTTAAGAATTAAATGAAATAGCGCAAAGATTTTTTCACTTAATAAGCACTCATTAGATTATAACTACTATTTTGGGGAACTGGTGGGTGAGTCCTGCCACAACGCCTACATTTTTTTGTTTGATAAATTCGGATTATCTTATACCAAGTTTTCTTAAATAAATCTTGAGACTATCAGAAGAAAATGTGCTTTCTTTAAAATAGGCAAGACAGGCATAATGGAGAGGAACTATATAAAATATATAGTAACTATATAAAATAAATAGGTGTCATGGAGTCCCACAGGTCCCCAAAGGCTAGTGGCTGGTCCTTCTCCTCAGCACTCCCCTCTGTCTGGGGAGCAGGACCTGGGGGCAGGGACCCTGAGGCGACATGGGCTAAAGTTCTGGGTTGGGGGAGTGGGGTGCAAAGACAAATGCTGCTGTACAGACAGCATCCTCTCTACAGGACCTTTCTGGCTAAAGAGCAAAAGTCACTGTGACCTTGCAGTGTGGGCTCTGCACCTCTTATTCACAGTGTCCCCTGACTCCCCTTCCTTGCTGCTGTTGCTGAAAGGCTCACTGGCCTGGCGAGAGCTGAGAGCCAGCCTGTCACTTCTCAAGAGGGGCAAGAAGCAGAGGCAGCCACAGCTGGTCATCATCCCTTAGCTGCCCTATCCCAACTTTGATAGTCCTTGAAGATTTTGAAGTATATTTAGGAGTGGCAAAGTGAAGAGCATGTAGCAAAGTGGGCAGTTGGGTGACAGTTGTTGGTCATCACTGTTCTACAGCTCAGCATGCCGCTTCCTCTGGGATGGTTCTCACCCAGAAAATGGCAACCATCAGGAAAACAGACCAAAAATGTGATATAATACTATGGGGAAGATGGGAACAGGCAAGACCAGGAGGAAGTGAGAACCGATTCTTTCCCACAAGGGACAAGAAATTAACAGGTAGAACTTTCATGAATGAAAGAAACAATGTATCAATGAATTAATGAATTGCGATTATTCCAGCTGGTTCTTCAGTGGATTGATGCCAGAGGCATGTTAGGAAAAGAGCAAAAGGAAGCCAGTATGGAGGCTCTAGGGACCTATATGGGCTTGTCTAAGACCCACTTCAGCCTCAGAACAGGAGCCATAGTGTTTGAACATATGAAAAGTCCCACAGTGAGAAAAACCTCCAAATACAAAGTCCTGTTGAGCCATTAGGCTTCAGGACAATATATGCCAGAATTACTTCCTGCACTGCCCTGTGTTCAACAAATACAAAAACGTGTTTGTTCTATGAGGCTGGCTCATTAAAGTGACATGAGCTAATCTTACCACATCTAGAGATGTCTGAAATAAAACAAAAACCATAGTTGGCGCCGAACCAACTCTAAACACTCAGAATGTTTAATCCCAAGATTTTCACCCACTGGTGGGCAGCAGGGCATTTAGCAGAACCCCCTCCTTGTGACTGAACTTGTCGCCCTCCCTCATCTTCCCCCTCCAGCCTCATGAGCTGAAAGCTTTGCAAGCATTTTTGACTCCTTTCTTTCCATCCTTCGAATCCTAACAGTCATTATGTCCTGCCATTTCTTCTTTTGAGAGAACACCTCCATATACTGTCAGCATGTTGGTGTCCTATCAATCTTCCTAAACACAGATTTTTCAGGTCATACCCTTATGTCATGCCAGTGGCACCTCATTCCTACCAAGTCTTGTCTTCCTTAATTGCATTGAGTTTGCCATCATTTGAATCTTGTATTAGTCAGGGTTCTCTAGAAAGAACCAATAGGATGGAGAGAGGGGAGGGAGGTGAGGAGGAGAGAGGGAAAGAGAGATGAAAGGGGACATAATAGGGGAATTGGTTCACAAGATTATGGAGACCAAGAGTTTCCGCAACAGGCTGTCTGCAAGCTGGAGACTCTGGGAGGCTAGCAGTGTGGCTCAGACCAACTCAGAACCAGGGAAGCTGATAGTGTAACTCTCAGTCCAAGGCTGAGGCTTGAGAACCTGAGGGGTCACTGGTGTAAGTCCTACCGCCCCAAGACTAGAGAGCCTGGAGTTCTGATGTCCAAGGGCAGGAGAATAAGAGTATTCCAGCTTCAGGAAGAGAAAAAATTCGCCTTCCCTCTGCCTTTTTGTTCTATTGATGCCCCCCGCCAATTAGACAGCACCTGCCCACATTGAAGATGGCTCTTCTTTCCCACTCTGTCCACCAACTCACACACCAGTCTACTCTGGCAACACCCTCACAAACACACCCAGAAATCATGCTTACCATGTTAATCCATTGACACCTCCATTCACAGATCTGTTCCATCATCAGAGTTTTGAATCCTGAAGCCCTCTATCATTCTCTGGCAGAGCCCTGCCCAATCTTCATAGCTGCTCAGGGGCCACCTGTATTGTGAAGCCTTCCCTGACTCTGCAGAACAAATGTTCTATGTTACTTTACTCCTTCCTTTTATGTAACACTCATCACATTTTATCTTTTAAGTGGTACTTATAAAGTTAATTATTAGCTATTTATCCATCTCAACCAATCCCCTTGCTGCCAGCTCCCTGCATAAAACCTCACAATAGTGAACACTGGATAAATATTGTTAAATTTATCCTAACCATTCCCAACATGTTTACACTTGCCTGTAGTCCGTTACTCATGCTTACCCCAACCAGCCCACAATCCTTTTTATGATCCCCTCCATTTTTTAAATCCTACCCTCCCATTAAGTCTCACCTGTGTTTCTAAACTCCTGCACAGGAACCTGAAGTACAAAGTCCTACCATATTAATTTCATCTCCTGCTTCAACAAGATGGTTCTAGACTGGTAGATTATGAAATCTAACTTCATAGTGAATCTGATTGCAGCAAAGCATTTGACAAGCATTTCAAGATAGCCTCATGGACAAGCATAGAGAAACATGGGCTGAATATTAGTGTGATTAGGATAATTAATAGCTAATTGAATTACCATGTCCAAAGGGTGTAGGCCTCAGTCCTGTACTTAAATTATTCAACAAATATTTATGAAGTTTCATTTTTATTAAGGGCTTAAATAAAGGCATGCTTAATACATAAGTGATGAATATCAAATAACAGCTGCCCAAATAAAGGGAAGAAGGGTGAAGGACTTTACATATGATTTATCAGCAATAGGTTTGAAAAATATGTAGGAGGTTTGATTGACACTAAAATCAATATGTAATAATAGTGTGATAGAAGAAGGAATAAAAGAAGGGAGAAAGGGAGGGAAACAGGAAAAAAATAAATGATTTCAGATGGCTTAAATGGAAGTTGAACAGTGCCACCCAAAGCTTCATGGCACACTAGGGAGGTTAATGAGTAATACTTTAACAAACGGCTCAGTGGTCGAATAATTCTGGAAAAATTAGATGAAGTAAAGGTAAACAGGACTACTCAGATCCTTTAGTACTCTAACACAGATTCTGAAATCTCCAAGAGGGATATTAGTCTGCAGGATTTCCCAAACATATTTGACTGTGAAACTAAGTGGCCACCCACCCTTGACCTCCAGAGCATGTCACAGGGGCTTGGATGAATGGAACACACTTTGGGAAGCATCAATTTAAGGCAAAAGATTTCAGTTCCCTGGGTTGACTGGAGCCTGTCTAGAGTGTTGCATGAAGCTGCAGGCACCTCAAAGGAAGAGGAACAGAAATCAGTTGAACTGGATTAGGAAGAGCCGTCACGTCGGCAAAAGGATTCAAAACCAAAATATCTGAGGAATGCTAGAGAAATTGACTTGTTTTGCCTAGAGAAGAACTGACTTGGCAGGAGAGGGGGTGGTCACCAAAGGCTGGGGACTCGATCATTATACTTAAATATGTGAAGATCTATCATATGAGAAGGAATTAGGCTTGTTCATGTGTAACCTCAAAGGAAAAATCTAAGACCTAGAGTTGGAATTCTCAGTGAGTCATATTTTAGCTCGACCTAACATGGTTTATTTTATACATACTCCTTTTGGCTAAAATTCTGGTGCAGTACTTACTGCTGAGCAGAGTATTATACTGTAAAGTTTCCAATTCCCTTGCCTTTCTTCTTTCTTTGTCCAGCAACAGAAATTGAATCACAAGGGATCAAACAGGGCACTCAAATCCTATCTGAGGTAGTTTGAAAAAAGAAAGGTGAGTCCATGGGTGGGTCCCAGCCAAGACCTTGAGGGAAAACTGAGAATCAAGATGGGAAGAGAAAATAGCAACCCCAAGTCCAAAGGGCAGAGAAGAGCTAAGGCCAAGGGTTAGGCCAAGACAGCAAAGCACTGACAGGGGTACAGGTCAAGAGCCTGGCCCGGATGATTGCTGTGAACAGCAACTCCTCTGCAGGGAGTTCTGATGTGACAAGTCAGGCTAGCAGGGTTCACAGAGGGCCACGCCAGGCAGCGAAAGGGTCTGTCTTAGCTACCCCAAGAACATCATTTGCCATAGACAAGAAGCAGTTAAGTGTCACTCATACAAAACACCAATATTTGCATCACTTCCATGAATCTCCTTCAATTAACCTTTTAGGACTAGTATTTTAAGACTCTTCCTCTTACACTGAATTTCTTCAGAATTCATATTCATTGGTCCAAGCTCCTCATTTGACAAATGAGGAGGCAGAGGCCCAGGGAGGGGAAATGATTTGTCCCGGTGACAGAATTTGATAGACAATGGAAGGAAATGGCTTGAACCAAGACCTTCTGGATTGCCCATCTCATATCTGTCCCTTTGTGCTCATAATGATGCCCAATAAAATGACCAGTTCCCAGTCTGTGCCCCATACGTGTCGGTTGAAGTAAATTAGGGGGACATGAGTGTATCAAGGAATAGTTTGACTTCTCTATTTAAATGGCAAAAATGGAAGACTCAGGAACAAATGCTGTTTCTGCTCTGGATGTAGGCTGATGTCTTTATTTGGCACTGGGGAGTGAGGCATATCTTTTCCACAGAGTGCTGGCATGAGCTGTAAGGATCACCCCAAGGAAGGGCCTGTGAGCCCAGACACGCCACACTGAGGTGACGCTGGAGAAGTGTTCTGGGGAGTCTTTTCTCCATGGCTGCCTATAAATAAAGCATAATTTTCAGTTGAACTACGGGCTATGGGTTTCTTCTTTCCTGGCATTTGGGAATTCCCTGAGGCCCCCAGAGTTGTGCCGCCAGAAAAGGCCATTAACTCCCACAAACTCAGGGGTAAGTTCTGCTTCCCAGCCAAGGCTCATAAAATTTCAAACAGAAACCCTTCTGAACCCAGGAAGATCGGCCTCGTTGACAAGAAACACATGGGCAGGGCCAACACATGGAATGCATTTTGCTCAGAACAGCTTCTTTTGATGATATTTCCAAGGGCTGAGACCACAGCTCTCGGCACCTTCATGGCAAGGGCTCAGCTCTTGTCTCTCTGGGTCTTGGCATCTTGTTAGGACACCTAGTCTTGGGGACTGCTGACTCTCAATGCCTTCATTGTGCCACAGCGTGGTCCCTGGCCCTTCAGGCACAAACACAAAGCACATTGTCACTATCTTAACCAGACCATTTCCGCCTCCACATGGATTCAGAGCCACAAGTGTAGGCCCTCCTCGTGGGCGGGCAGCCTGATGTGGAATGTGCATCCTCGCTTGCACCAAGGACTGCTTCCCTGCTTGTTCCACCTCCCCAGTAAGCTCCAGGCCCACAGTGCGTGCCTTCTCCATGGGATGCTCACTGCACCCTGACAGGGCTCCCTACCTCATCTATTCCTGTAGCCCTGCCTCAGGTGCCATCACTACTCTCATGACCGAGTGCCCTACCCATAGATGGCCCATGGAACATGTTTGTCAGTCCCTTCATCCCCACCCTCAGGCATCCCCTAGGTCTTCCTTGCAACCTAGAATGCTTGGTCTCCTCCCTATCCTTTCTCTTCTACCTCATGTACTTTCCTAGGAAAGTTTCCTGAATAGACCTCTCCTCTTTTTTTTTTTTTTTTTTTTTTGGTGGTGGTTGTTTATTTTGTTGTGGATTTTGAAGGAGGAAGAATACGTCTGTCATTGTTACACCCTCATTCTGTTTAAAACCCTTCCAGATGCTTTACTGGGGCTCTGTCAGCAGTGAGAGGATCCCCATATCTGCTTCCCAAATCCAGGGGCCCAGATCATTGCTTTTCTCCTTTCATTTCCAGCCCTCCAGTCCTCCAGACACATCACGGTTACTTGTATGCAAGCAGATAAAACTTTAGGACATTTGACCACATTTATTTTCTAAAAATTTCTTCTCTTTCACTGCAGTTAATCATTGTGGATGGATGGATCAGTGGATGAATGGATGGATAGATGAATGGATGGATGGTTTAAATAAATAGATACTTCTACCAGATACTTCGAGATCTTGTCTAGCCCTAACTTCCTACGTTGGATATGAGAACCATAAATACCAAAGAAAGTAGTTGGTACCTTTCTCTGGTCATGAGGCCAGTCAGTTTTTCTATGACAGGAAACTGCCCAGCCTCTAGGTTCAAATAATAATATCTTTTCTGTTCTGAGAAAAGCAATCAGAGGTCCTGGCCTTCTTCCTTGTCCTTGTCTGTGTCTGGCCACCACTCCCATCAAAACCCAGGAGACCCTTCCTTAACTAACTCAGCTCTTCTCCCTGTCAATCACCAACTGCTCCCAGGCCTCCATCAATACCCACCCAAAGCCTCCAGTGCCTCGGCTTTACCCTTCTGTCTTTACATACAGCAGCAATCATTTTAAATATTTTTCTGTTGGCATTTTCTTAAGAATGAGGAGGAGTTGGGGTGCAGAAGTTAAACATCAGTCGTAAGCAGAGAAGAGCAGATAATTTTTAAAAAAAGAAAAAAAAAGCCACTGCCCAGAGGGCTTGCAGTGTAAATTAGACACACAGAGGAAGTGTAACAAGACAGGGCAGGCACCCACTGGGAAACAGGTGGCAGCCAGGGATAACTGTCTTTGTTCTGGTCAAGCCAGCCTGTCACCTGCCACCTTCAAGGGAGCTCAGGGTAGGCTCAAGGAAAAGATGAAAAGAGAGCACAGAAGTAGTAATGAATTACTTTAGATAATAAGTGGAAATGAAAAAGCATGGCTGAGAGAGGCCCAGACACTTTACTTCTGGTTCCTTTCCTCCTTATATTCCTACAAGTGAGAAAGGAGAATACCAAAGAGTTTCCCCACCCCCACAAGACTAAGAGAAAAAGGCAGGCATGAGGACCCTGCAGGGATGTCCAGGATTTAACACTGGCTTTGCGCTCTATCTCACTCTCTCCCACTCTGTGTGTGTGTGTGTGTGTGTGTGTGTATGTGTGTGTGTGTGTGTATTTACTGTTCCAATGTTAGTTTATTCTTCTAACATATGTTGCTGTGCTGAAGCTTTGTGAGTGGGTAACATCTTCCAGCCTCACCCCCACCATAACCCTGCAGTATTCTCTTTTTGTAAATTCCAGGGCTACAGCCCAAAGGCATCTCAGTCCAACACATCTTGTCACATCAAAATAAAAGCAAAATTAAAGCCAAGACATCATGGAACGCCTCATAAAGCTCTCCCAACAGCCAGTCCATGCTCAAATCTCCCAATATAAAATTGCTGCTGCTAAGACAACTCTCTTGATATGTATGTTGCATATGAAGGTCAAAAAGGATGGATTTTAACTTTTTCGCTACAAGAAATTACATCAGTTCGAGGCGCAATATTGGAGGAGAGTGTCTTGAGAGAGATTTATAAAAGTTGGCAAAGTCTGTCCACTGTGGGACTCAATCCTGGGTTCATTGAGGACACAACAGGCCCTGCACTGAGGACCCACAATGCCCACCTCTCTCATGTGAATGCCACACATGAATGGCACCCCTCCCGCCTTGGATCAGCAATTGTGAAATAGAGAAGAAACGTGGGAGGCTGTGAGTGCCTGAGTCCTGGGCCATGGGCTCACCTGCCCACTGTACTTTCATCCTTTTCTTAGAGACTCACCCATACCTGCACTTACTTAATGGTGATTACCTCAACTATGCAGCAGAACATGACAATATTATTTGGAATTCAGTTCTTTGTATTTCTGCCTTTCTTCAGGGATTTTAAAACTTGTTTAAGATGCGTGTTTTAGAGAGAGTGAGCCAGAGAAAAACAGAAAAGATTCACCAGGTTTGACAGTTCTGATGAAGGGGAAACTGAAATATCAGAGGCTGATTCTTCAGGAGCCATGGAAATAGCAGGATCCAGAGGGCAGCAAAAGCCGTTCTTGGAGAGAGGATCTCTCTGCTTTGTAGGAAGGTGACGGCCTTCAGCTCCTTCCAAGCTCCTCCTATGACATGGGAGATGGGAAGTTGCAAGACAAGGGCAAAGAAAGCAGCCTCCTTGGGGTGCCTAGGTCCAGGTTGCCAGCATCCAAAGCTGAGCCCAGGCTGGACACTAGACCCAAACCCTCCCTTCCTAAACTGTTTTGGGGAAAGGGAGGCAGAGGCACCTTAAGCCAATGGTTCACACCCCGGCATCTTCCACTGTGAGTAGGGAAAATTTGGGACAAGCCCTGATGTGTGTAGTGAAAGTTGTCTTTCTGGATTTGCAAGTAGATGAATAAGGTTGAGTTTTACAGAAAACATGTTTCCAAACACATTAGCCACAGGCCAAACATCTCTTCAGAGGAGCTTTATTTTTAGAAGAGCTTTAAAAGTATTTTCTTTATGGTACTTGAGACTAAATTCAGTCCCTGTGATGACTTGAAACCCCATTTACATAGACCTTCTGAGACTGGAGACTCATTTGACAAATTCTCACCACAGCGGCGCTGCACACTTCATGAACACCAGAGGAAATGCATGTGGAAACTGGGAGTGGAGACAGTGGGAAACCTCCGGCAGCTACACTCACCCAATTCCTGCTTTTAATGTCTGACGGAGCCTGAAAGTTCAGAGAACCAAGTTCCTATTTGGCTTTGTCACAATCTTGGGCATGTCACAACTTTTCTAAATCTCAGTTTTCCTATTTATATAAGAAAGAATTGCAAAAGTCCATTTACTTCCTAACCCAGAAACCACAGACACACCTGAGACACATTTCATGGATCAGTAAGCCTGGGATTGCTTGAACATGAGTAAGGATGGAGTGAGGATTTAGCCCCATGCTGTGCCACCCTCTTCCCCATGATTAGGAGAGAAAGCATTCAATCAGGGACCCTTTGGAAGTCATATGACCTTCCTAAATATCCCTGGGGTCTCAGGGACTTCAAGTCAGGGTGCCATTATCGGTCCAAATCTTTAAAACTCACCCAAATTGATACGCTGTTGGCTGTGGGACATCCAGAAGATGTGGTAACTACCTCAATGTCTTCCATGAAGACGTCTCACGTGATCTGAAAACTCAGTCATATTCTGAGGAAGTCCAGACCTTACTAACCTTCCACCTCAGACTGCAGCACATTAGGGCCATTCTTTTAAACAATTATTTGTGTGTCTTCTAATCTATTATCTTCTTCTTCTTTTTTTTTTTTTTTTTGAGACAGAGTCTTGCTCTGTCACCCAGGCTGGAGTGCAGTGATGCAGTCTCAGCTCACTGAAACCTCCGTCTCTCCAGTTCAAGCAATTCTCCTGCCTCAGCCTCCCAAGTAGCTAGAACTACAGGCATACACCAACAGGCCCGGCTAATTTTTTGTATTTTAGTAGAGACAAGGTTTCACCATATTGCCCAGGCTGGTCTCGAACTCCTGAGCTCAGGCAATCCTCCCGCCTAGGCCTCCTAAAATGCTAGGATTATAGGCGTGAGCCACTGCTGCTGGCCTAAATCTATTATCTTCTTAATGAGCTTTGGGCCGCAGAGCCTGTAGGCTATACTTCAGTGTCCTTTTTGCCCTTCAGAGAACAGGAAGCCGATATTCCACATATGCATCAGCCAGGTTGGTGGGTTGGTTGGTTGGGCTGCAGGAAGCTTGGGGAGACCCCAGTTTACTCTCGAGAAATTCCTAAAGGACTGTGTGAAGAGAAGGGGGAGAGAGCCATGAAGCTACATTTCAAAAGAGCCCAAGAAAGCAAGCTGTCCATCCCAATAGGCCAAAGATCTCAACCTCACACTCAACTCAGAAGGGTTAACAGCCAAAGCAATGTAAAAATGAGAGAACTTTTTTCCCTTCAGGAGTCTAGCAAAACTGCAGCAACAAAAAAATGCTTCTGTGTTCTAAGCAGTAAGTAGCAAGTTTGCTACCACTGGGGGTATAAAGGCAGTGTCCCCAAGCAGGGTGTCAAAAACCACATGCCCCTGTCCCAGAATGATAGCCCCGGTTCTCAGGAGCCCATCTGTGCTTTTCCTCTCTGTTTTCCTCCCATACATATATCCATAAGTTAATCAGACTCCTCAGGTGCACTGGAGTCACCAGTCGCCTCGGAAGGCCGAGCTGGCCCGGAGGGATGCTTTAAAACCTACTTTGCAAATGGAAGAAAAAATTCTCTTCCACTCCCAGACTGGTGAGAAAATAATGAAAAGGAATAGAAACATTACCAACAATTTACAACATATTCCATTTAAAAAGAATCCTCAAGTGCAATAAACACTTCATTACACGTATATGACTTCATTATTTAAAAAGTTTTCCACCCAATTTGTCATCACAAGGTGACATCCCCCCACCCCTCTGCCCACAAATTCTTCAAGGTATCTCAGAACCTGTCAATAGTCCATGAGGATTCAGGAAATGCTGATGCATTTTAATATCAGCCAAAACAAGCACAATACGCATAAGCCCGCTATTCTCCTCCCCTGCCCACCCCCACTCTCTCTCTTTATGCCTCCTCCTCACATACACACAGGCGCACACGAGCACACACACACATACACACAATTCCAAAGCGAATTCTTCACGATTTGGGATTTTTTCCAGAGCTAGGGGTTATCCATATTCCTGTTCCTCTAGAGCCTTCACTGTTGCCCATTCTGTTATCTTGATCAGGGAAGCAGCAGTCTTGACATCTCACCCTGTGGTTTTGTTAGAAACAGAAAAACAGCAGGAATTTCACAGGATTGGACCAGACTCTCAGCAGCACAAATCTGGGACGTGTTAGAGACGTGAAAACAGCTCCACGTTTGCATGGCGCCTTCCTTTCTCTGAGCTCAGGATGAGCAAGAGACTTTTCAGTGGGGGCCTCACTAGCAAGGCAGGGTCCCATCCAGCCCATCAGCCAGGCCTCTGCGCCCGACCGACTCCCCCTGACCACAGAAAGCCTCCCTGGCCTTCTGCAGGCAGGTTGGACCCCATCCCTTCAGCATTCCTGACTCCGCAGTTCCAGGCCAAATTCCCAGTTGATAATCCAGTCTCCATTTGTTTCCCCTCTCCACAAAATTTTAAATGAGAAATGTGTTGCTCTTCATTTCCTGTCTCACCCTCTCCACTGGTTTTTAAAGTCTGCCACTTCCCCCACCCCCCCAACCCCGGAAGCAGATGTCCTTCAGTGCCCCAACAGTGCCATGCCAAGTGGCTGCACGAACTCTAGTTGGTGCCCTGAGCTGACAACACAGGCAGGGAGCTTCGGGATCTGTCTGATTCAGAATGGTCTAGCTGGCCAAGATGTAATCTGCTGGATCCAGGCTCATGTTGAGCTCTCCACTGCAGGCTCCTTGTGCAACTGGCCCTGCTCCCCAGTCCACCCTGTACATATTTCCTCCCTTCCCTTAGGAATCACATCTTCGGGCCTCTGACATTCTGTGCTAAGGAAGGGACAGGCATCATTCCCCTGTTCCCAAATTTGCTAATCTCAAGCAGCAGGGGAGATGGAGATGTTACGCCCCTCTTTGTGGGAGATGAATGCACACACACATAGCTCAGTTCTCTACCCTTGGAAGGCAGGGTTCTTTATTGGCTTGAATTCCCAAAGGAAGTGGCTATTTCTAAACCAGCCTAGGGGATATGAAGATAGCCAACCATTCTTGTTGTCCAAAAATAGAGCAAGATTATCCAGAAGGTGAGAGGCCGTCTGTGGTTGGTTTGAATACGTTCTTTAAGTTTTACATTGAAGCTGATTCTTTTCCCATACAATTTCCATAATGTTCCTCTTCTTTATTTTTCCACAAAAAACTGTCCTCCTACACTCTACTCTGTGGGTCTCTCAAGGCTTATTAAAATATCTTGAGAGTAAAAAACACAGAACTCTCCCCAAGCACATTATTAGTGCCCAATAACCTGAAACCTGAAACAAAACTGTGAAGTTCAGATTTTCTCCAATGCTCACCCCACCCCTCATCCCCATACTTCACCTGTCTCCCCATCTCGGGGTCCTCCTGAGCCTTCCTGGCAGCCTTGGGCAAGCCACAGTGGCACTACCCACACCTTCCCTTTCTGAGCTATCCCTTACGCTCTAAGTTCACCTCTTACACTAATGCTTAATCTCACAAACTAGTTCAAATGCATGTGTTAATGGGTGATAATGGGAAATAATAAGAACAATTTATATGTGGATAGAATGAAATACTTTTCAAAGCCTCTTCAAGGCTTTTACATTAATCATTTTATTTAATAATGTTATTACATTGACCCATCAGTCAGACAGGTATTTAGGCTAAAATTTTCTTCTCCATTTTGTGGGTGAGGAAAATGAATTTCTTAGAGTGTATTTGTATGGCGCAAAATCATACAGCAAGAAGGGTGGAGAGCTGAGATTAGACCCTAGCTTTTCTGGAACCTGGTTCCCATACTGTGGACGGACGGTTACTCTTTGCAGCCTGTGTCTTCTTTTGAAAGAGAATAGCTGGAATAGGCAATGCCTTAATTGTCTCACAAAGTAGAGACACGCTAGAACCATTTGGGATACTTGTTCATAGTGCACATTCATGGGAACCACCCCAGACCTACTGAATCTGAATCTCTGAGAGTGGCCTCCACCCAGAAACCTGCAAAGTAACATATTTCTAGGATGATTCCTATGCACACTTATGTCTGAGAACCTTTTCCTTAAGTCAAAGAACTAGATTTCTAATGGTGAAATTTTAGACTTCAAAGAAAGAAATACTAAAAAACTATGTGAGAAACAAACTGTCGTGTTTAATGCCATTCATACTTTCTGAGTGCCCACCTACTATGTATCTGTTCCTTCACCCTGGAGCTGCCAGGCTCTGCCTAAGTATTGTTTCCACAACTCCTACCCCACTCCAAGTCTATTTCTATCCAACCAGGAGCACCCACCTGCAATTTGGAGGAGGGGTCTTGTCCTATGTTTCTTTCTCTTTTCTGTCTCAGTCTCCATGTTCTGTTTTGCTGGATGTTGTTAAACATAAACCCCAAAAGGAGAAGAAAGTATAAAAGGGTATGAAGAAAACACATTCTTTTTCCTTTCAGAACATTTTTCTCTCACCATCTTGCAAGAATAATGTATTATTACCATGGACCAAATCCCCACTGTGGCTATGTCCAGGTACAATTCAAAAACATCTGGATAACTGATTGACTTTTTCTCTTTTCATTTGAATGTACACCATTGTGTACAACCGGTCTGCGAGTTCCCCCACGGGAAATGCCGAGGATGTGAATCCATCCCTCGGCTCTTTAACTAAAGTTGCAAAAACATCAGGAGGGTCTCACCCTTGCAAACACTGAGAGCTTTTCCTGGAAATAGTTCTGCCTTTTGTGTTAACAGATGTCATGGGGCAGTTGGGTCGGAGAGTGTTGTTTTAAAATTCTCAATCTGCCTTGCAAGAGGTTTTTCGTTAGATGGTTCCTGGATAGCACCACACCCTTTTCTCTTTTCAACTGGCGCATCACTTCATGTAGCTTTTCTCCTCTAATTCACCTTGAATGTTTGTCCTGTGGACCAGAAATCACCCAAAGGCCAGCTCCTCAGATCTGCGATGGCCATGACATGCCATCTGCTGATTTTCCTGGATTGGGCCACATTTGCCTCCTGAAACTGAGAGTAAGCAGCTTTGTAATTATGCAATATTAGGCACATCTGCCTGACTTCAAACATCTGGCTGAAAAGTGGAAAATGCTTTTAAAAAATTAAGATGCTTAGCATCATGGTGACAAAGTTCTACATACTGGACAGAATTTTTTTTAATCAGACCCTTTTTAGGTTGTTGGTTTCAATGCCTCTTTGCATGTTGTTTTGTTGACATTAAGCAGCCCTTCAGGCATTAATTCTTCTGTCCCAAGGAAAGGAAGCAAGCTTCTAGAAGGGAACCCAGATAGGGGACCGAGTCAGCAAGGAGAACTAAGAGGAAAAGAACACTTCACAGATGTAGCAGAGTGAAAAGACTGAATGCACAGGAGAGTAGAGCCAGAGATTGTGGAATCCTGAAGATAAGCAAGTCTGTGTTTGGCGATGGCCTAGCAATCAGTCCCAAGATTTGGCCAACAACAGCTAACGTGAAACAGAGATAAGTCAGTGGAGCTGACTCCATCAAGAAACTGAGCTGGGAGAGTGCAGGGATGGGTCCGAGTGGATGCCAACATCCCTGAGATGATCACAGCATCTCGGCATGTGCTCAAATCATGGAGAACAGCCACAGATTGTCCACATTGGAGTCACATGATAAATGCAGCGAGGCAGTAAATGGTGCAAGTATGAAAGAGTTGGCTTCCAAAGTGGGCTGTGCTCAGAAGCAGAGTAGATACAAGGATTATCCCAGCCCAGCTCATCATTTGGGCATGCACAGGGAGAGAAGAGGTGCCTCCAGGACTTCCTCACCCTCCTTCACATTACTCCCAGCCAATCCCACTCCCTCATCCCATTGCCTGAGAGGTTCTGGCAAGGCTGTCAATCCTTGTCCCTGTGCTACAGGATCAGTCTCTGTGTGCTGGCTGCAGAAACATTCCAGGGCCTATAGCTCTGTTTAATCAGCATACAGCAGAAGGTGAGAGGGGACAGAAGTGAGAGTCCACCCAAGGAAAGCACCGCAGGAGGAAAGAGAGGCCCCCATGGGAATGGACTCTGAACCTCTGACATCTTGGAGCCAAAGTTAAGTAGCAGTGGAGGAATCAGCTCAAAGAGAGAAACAGTGCTCAGGCAAAAAGAAACCCTTGGATTCACACTGCCCTTGGAAATGGGTCTCCAAAACCCAAGGCTGAGTGTAACATGACTGATATCCGACAAGTTGGTATCATGGGGAGTGGCAGAAAGAGCACTGGGCTGAGAGTCTGGAAACTGAATTCTTGACCTGACCATCACAAATTTCTTGTGTGACCCTAGGCAAATCAGCCAATGTCTTTGGGGCTTAGTTTCCTCATCTGTAAGAGAAAGGGGTTAGGTGGGCAATCTCTATGGCTTCCTTCAGCTCTGACTTCCAATCCCATCTGGTTCAGGGAGGAGGGAGGTGAGGGAAGTGCAGAGGCACTAGATGATGGGGTATTGCTGCCAAAATCACCCTTTCCCCCTCCCCTGTCCTGCTCTCTCATTGACATGCCCTTTATTATCTTGTTGTTGTTGATGTAGTGTTTTTTCCCACAGAACTCTGTGGGATAGGACAGCAGAGCACAGACAGGGCAGATAGGAAAGGAGGGTGTGAGCGGGAAAGGGGAGAAAGGGCCTCTCCAGCATTTCCCAAGCCCCTGCTCTCCAGGCCGCAGGCTGAGCAAGTGTGCCTTCCAGACTGGGAATCCGAGAAGGCCAAGAACGCTCAGCTTTCCCCTCCCCCAAACTCTGCACCCTTTCACCAATGCTCCCCGTTCCACACCAAGGCACCGATCATTGTTCTCTGCCACATCCTGCTCTCCCCAGACTTCTTTGGGACTGTGGCTCCTTCCTATAAGGCCAAGAAGTGAAGTTGGTAGGATCTGTAAAACACAGTATACTTGTGATATTAGAGAGTTTTTGCTACAGAATGAAATATCTCAAATCAGTGATTTATAGTAACAACTATTTTGTTTGCTTTAATTCTGAGTCACTTAGGTGGTTCTGGTCTGGGATGACTTGGCTGTGGCTACATGGTCTAGTATAGAGCTGTCCAATAGAAATATGATACAGACCATGTATGTATTCAAAATTTTCAAGTAGCCACATTTTTAAAAATTAAAAGAAACTAGTAAAGTTAATTTTAATAATATTTTAAAATTTAACCTGATGTACTCAAAATATTATTTCAATATATAATTAACAGAAAAATTATAAATGAAATATTTGGCATTTGTTTTATCATACAAATATTCAAAATCCAGTGTGCATTTTATACAATACATACAGTACATCTGCATGTGGACTTCCCATGTTTTAAATGTTTAGTAGCCACCATATTGTGACCTCACGTCTGAGGTCTCTCAGTTGGGATGACTGGCATGGCTGGGATGGCTGAAGCTTCTTGTCATATAGCCTCTAATCCTGCAGGTTTGTTCTCCCATCAATCTTTTATCAGTGCAGGTTTGTTCACATGAAGGGAGAAGAACGCCCAGCAGCAAGATAGTCCCAATGCAGAAGTGCTTTTTAAATGTTTCATGTTTGCTAAAGCTCCATTGGCCAAAGCAAGTCACATGACCAAGCCCCAGCATCTGTGTGAGAGGGGTCTCCCTGAGGCTGTGGTTACCTGGAGGTAACAAAGAGAAGGTCATTTCTCCCAGTGCCCCAGGCCCGGGGGAAACACCCACCATCACCAATGCCCTCCTCTCTCCATCATAGAAAAGTTCAAAACAGAGAAAAGCACAAAAAAGGAAAATTGAAATAATCTGTTAACTCCATCTCCCAGAGATAACTACTGTCAACTTTTGGTTATCTTTCCACTATTTTTTCTGTGCCTGCATACATAGGCATTTTACAAATTTGCAATCAAATTATACAATAATCATTATTTGCATTTAACAACGTATCCTAACATGTCTCCATGTTATTAAAAATTCTTCTCAGACATGAATTTTAAGTTGATAACATTCTATTGTATAAATGTACCACAGGTTATTTAAATAATCCCTTATTGCTGAATGGCTCTCTCTCATTTTTCACACTTCTAAATAATAAGGAAATGAACAATACTAGTTCACATATTTTCCATTCATTCATGCCTATTTGTGAAGAATGGATTTCTAGAAATAGAATTTCTAGGTCAAAAATATTGCATACTTCATGGTGTCTGATTTACTTTTTCATTCAACAAATAGTTACTAATCATCTATAATGTCCAGACACTCTTAAAGGTGCTAGGGATGCAGAAGTAAACAAAAAAAATCCCACCCTCATGGAGGAGCTTACATTCAGCTCCCTTCAGTAAAGGGAGGCTGCAATAAGCAAAGAAGTAATATATTATCTAGTGGGTTTGAGACTAATAAATGGTATGGGGCAAAACAGATAGGGAATGGGGGTGGGGAGGACCAAGTAGGGGGAGAACTACAATGTAACTAAGGTAGCCAGGATAGGCTCACTCACATGACATTTGCTTAAAATATATTGTTCAGTTTCTTTCTTCAGGGTATGTAACATTAGGGAAGGGCAGGACCAGTGGGGCAAAGCACTCAAAATGTGACCAAAAAGGCCAGAGTCCAACACATCTCTGTCATTGTTTTGCCATGAGTCATACTATTTGCCTTCACCTGTACATGCCTGTAAAGTTTTAGCTAGACCTCAGGCTGCCAAGCCGAGGGTCCATGGGGGAGAGCTCCCATATTGCTAGCCCCAGAGGTACACACACAGTGGTACCCATGTAACTCCTGATGACAAACACAGTGAGGGAGATGTTGTAGGGGCAGTAGGGTCTTTGAGAATTTTTCCCATAGGCCAACTTTCAGTCTCCTAGGAGTAGACTCAGCTGTTTAGTCCAATGTTCCTTCTGATTGGCCAGAAATCCCCCAGCAGCTGCAATCAGTTCCTTTTCTTTTTCAGAAAGCTCAGGCCACAAATACAGAACCTCTTCTACAATCATATCAAAGTGTTTGGAAACACTGAACATTGAGTATATGTTTGTCAAATAAGTGCATGAAGATTAAATAAATGAGTAAATTATTTGACTTAATTAAAGACAAACTTTTATTTAAGGAAGATGAAGAAGGCTTCACTATTCACACAGCAAGCCCTTGACATCCTGGAGACAGAGTGAGAGACAGTCGATAGTGGTCCCGTGAAAAGAGACCTGAGGTCTAGCTGTAACTCTCTCACGAACTAGGTTTGTGTCCTTGAATGCAACATTAATCTCTGAAATTGTCACCTTTTTTCTGGACATATAAAAAAGAACAGTGTACATCTCTACCTCTGAGGGCTGGGTCATAGAAGACACCTAGAAAAATCTCCCAGAAACCATTCTTTGCGGCTACGCACAAAAGCATTCATATGATATGCCTATTCTGTGTCATGCATTGTTCTAGGTATTGAGGAAAACTGTTCTGGGTGTTGGAGATAAATAAGAAAAATCAGTCCAAATCTACATTCTACAGGGGGAAGTAAATATGTAAGTACATGAATACAACCAGGTATCAGTACGTACTATAAAGAAAAATTAGGAAAATGGTGATGATGTCATAGAAAATAACTGAGTTTTCCTTTAAGTTGGGTGATCAGGAAAGCCTTCTCTGAGGAAGTGACACTTAAGATCTAATGCCAAGCAGGAGCCAGGCATGCAACAATCAGAGACAAGGGGAGTAACACCCGTCTTGAGGCAGGAATGATATTGGCTTGGCATGTTCAAGAAAGAGAGAGGATTGCCAGAGTAGCTGGCATGGTGGGGAATGTAAGATTGGTGTGAGATGAGGGGCAAATAAGGAAGTCATGTAGGAGTTCTGATTTTAACCTAAAAGCCATTGGAGGGTCAAGCCATTGAAGAGCTTTGGGTAAGAAATTGCATTGTTATTTGATTTGTGTATGGAAAATGGAGAAGGGATTGAAGGGAAGAGTAAAAATAGAAGAATCAGAGAACAGGCTACTACTGCTCTTCTATAATGATCTTGGTAAGAGAGAGAAGAAGGATTAGAGCAGCAGGGGTAGAGAAGAAAGAAGTGCACTGATTTTGTTGTATTTTTCAATAGGATTTCTCATGGATGAGACTTTGGCTTAGGCTAGTGGGTAGGTAGTGGGGTGATTTACAGAAATAGAGAAAACTATGGGAGTAGCTGACTTGGAGGTAAACCTCAAAAGATTTGTTTTGGCCTTGTCAACTTGGAGAAGCATACTAGCTATCCAAGGGAGATGTTGAGTAGACAGTTGGAAATTAGTCCATAATTTCAGGTAGAGGTCAGGTTTGCAAGGCACCATTCTAAGATGGCAGGACATGGCTGTGATTCAGTGTAATCACTTATTAACTCCTCTCATTAAGTTGTCATTAAAAAAGAATAAGTGGTTATAAGAACAGTAAGGAACACTAACTCAGCTTCATAAAACCAGAATAATCTGCCACTTTCTGAGCAAGTTGCTTCCCCCTCTCTGATCTGCATTTTGTCTGTGAAATGGAGTTTGTGGTATTATCTACCAAGAAACATTGCCCTGAAGCTCAAACGAGCCAAAATTTGCAAAAGTGCCTACATAGGGAGGTATCTAATGCAATGTAGGCCTTTTCCTTTTTTTCTTTTCTTTTTTTTTTTTTTAATAAACGAAGCCTTGCCCTGTTGCCCAAGCTGAAGTGCAGTGGTGCAGTCTCGGCTCACTGCAACCTCCATCTCCCGGGTTCAAGCGATTCTGTTGCCTCAAGGTCTTGAGTAACTGGACTACAGGTGCACGCCACCACATCCGGCTAATTTTTGTATTTTTAGTAGGGACACGGTTTCACTATGTTGGCCAGGCTGATCTCGAACTCCTGACCTCATGATCTGCCCGACTTGGCCTCCCAAAGTGCTGGGATTACAGGTGTGAGCCACCAAGCCTGGCTGGCCTTTTTCAATAAATGGCCATGTATTCAATCTGAAAGGCCTTCTAGAAAATGCAAAGAATAATGTGGGGACCACCCTCAGCAGGAGTCTTCTCCATGCCTCATGGACCTTTCCTTGGCAACTTCGGTAAAGGTGAAATCACAGTGCAGAGCCTCATTTGAATCTGAAACCAGCTGCTTTGTGGGGAAAATGGTGATAAATTTCTTGACAGCCATGCTATCTGTCAGCCGATAACATATTTTTCACAGATAAACTTGAGCCAAGGAACCAACAGTAGAACTGCATTCTACAAATACTATTATTGCTTCTGGATGAATTTTTTGTTGTTGTGGTTTTTTAATTTTGCTTTTTTTTTTTTTTTTTTTTTTAAGAAAGCGTCTGCAAGGAGCCTATTTTGGAGGTTGGCTTGAGTTGTTTTCATGGCTAAGATCCAGGGAGGTTCATAGTAAGGGTTGCTCAAGCTGCAGATAGTAGTTTTGTGGGTTATTTGTTGCCACTTTTAAGTGCCTAAAAGACCTCTTATTCCCATATCTTCCTAATTCAAAAGGAAGCTGCAGGACTCCTGACCACTAATAGTGAATGCAGATCCTCCGAAATCAAAGGGTTGAAGAGGGAAGGGGGAAGGGCTATTACTTCATTCCATGGTCATCTGTTCCCTTCTCATGACAGTGGCAATTCCAAACTGGACCTGCTCCAGGATCCTGGTGGGAAAATCTGTAGACGGACTACCACAGCAAACAGCACCCTTGGGGAATGTACTTGTGGTGTTTCTGTCATAAAGGGGCCATTTGCGCTCAAGAGGTTTCCACAGAGGACATCATCCCAGCATAGTGTGTCATGAAGAGGGCACAGGGCCTGCAGTGAGCCACCAGGGCCCCCACGCAGAAGTGGAAGCAAGGGCCAGCAGGGCTGGAGCAACCTGTAAACAGGAGACTGTGAAATGGCCAGCTCCAGTGGGCACTAAATTCTAGGTGGGTAAATTAAGCCTTCATATGTCACATGACTGGCTCTGCCTGGAAGTACAAACCCCCATTCTGAAGTTGTTGGGAACACTAAAATCTCCCTGGAGCTTCTGTCTGAATGAAGAGAGCTTCCCCTGGAGACTAAAAATAGTGCGTTAGGCTGGAAGGTGCATCTTGTCGTGGCAGCAAGTAGAGTAATGAGGAATAGGCAGAAATCCAGGAACGAAATCAAAGCCGAGGGAAGTTGAGTCTCAGAGATATGTACTCACCTGTGTGCTCCATTAAATCATAAATCCAGAGAGCAGATTGCATGTGGATTGTTGCCTCTAGGGAACTGACGCTCAATACATATTTGTTGAATGACTGAATGAAGTTTCCTCAAAGAAGCTCAGTGTCAGATGACAGATCTCTCCCTTTCATTTTACCCAACTTCTTGACATTCCCTGAGGCCAAAGAAGCTCTTCCAGGGCAACGCACATTGCAGAAATGTAAGGTGAGGAATTCTGTCTGAGTGAGGAATTTCTTTTCCTTCCGGCATGTGATTGGGTCAGGACCAATCACCACTCACAGGACTGCACAGGCAAGAAGACTGCACTTTTGACAGGATATTGGTGAAAGCAAGGCGAAATTGAGGAGGATCTGCTTTATCAAGATGAAGCTCAGATGACTCAGTCATATACATGTGTCAATCGTTATGAATGCATAATACCATTACCACAAAGGTCTTTACTAATAGATTATGGACACGTCTTTGTAGTAAAACAAGCATGGGAACAAGATACCAAATTTAGAAAAATTATTATCTCTGGGGAGGAGAGGAATTGGAAGATGCACTCAGAAGTTTTCGATTGAACCTGAAGTATTTTATTTTTTGTGCGAGCTGGTAGGTACACAGGAGTTTGTTGTATTATTATTTATACTTTTGGTTTACCTATAATATATCAAAATAAAATAGTTTAATACTACATTTAATGTCTATGGATAACCCAAAACAACAGACAACCCTGAGCATATCTGCTTGGATCTGGAACATGCCATTTTTTACTGTTTTTTATCAAAGTTATACAAGCACATAGTCAACTAGATCAAAGTTTATGAAGTCAAATGGTAGTCCCCAGCCTCCCTGCCCCTGCATTTCTTTCTCCCCACGGCAACCCCTTGCATTTCCTCTTGCTGATTCTTTGGGTTCCTTCGGTATTTACTTCCTACCTCTTAAAATATTTGCTACATTTTTTTCCAGTTTTAGGAATTATCAACTAAGTTTTCACAGTAAAAGGTGAAGTTTGGCTCTTCCCTTGCCCCCATCCCCTGCCCACTCTGCCACATACATTCTTCCCATCCCTTCAACCTCTCAATATACGTAGATCACAACTTTGATTAGAACAATATTTGGGATGATGACTATTATGCAACTCACAGCTGAGTTTTATGGTAAGCTCTAATTAATTCCTTCCCTGCAGAACTTTTTGCTTTCTCTAGATTTAATAATTATCTACATTATTTTTTTCCAATTGTTTACATTTTCTCTCAACATATTCAGATACTCCAGGTAATCTGTCAACTATATCTTCTAGAAGACGCCTCTCCTGAAGTTTTCTCACCTGCTACTATCTGACTTTTTGTTTGTTTGTTTGTTTGTTTGTTTCTCTGCCAGGTGCATAGCTCTCATCACAGGATCTCCCTTCACCATCATCCTGAGAATTCTCACTTCTCTCCTGTATTGGGTCTCTTACTTCCTGGATCCTTTGTCTTCCTCTTGCTTGATTTTCTATCTCACTTAATGGAACACATTCTGTGGTAGGTTCCTGAGAAAAGGTACATGGAAGGCAAGTTGAGACCTTCAATATCTGAAAATTGGTTTACTCTGCACTGACGCTTGATTGATAGTTTGGCTTGGTATAGATTTCCAGGTATAAGTTGTTTACATTGAAATTTTTTAAAGCATTACTCCATTTTTTCTCATTTCCAGTATTGCTATTGAGAAATCCAAAGGCTTTTTGCTTCTTGATCTTTTGTATATGAACAGTTTGGTTTTCTCTGAAAATGTATAGGATCTTCCTTTTATAACCCATATTGGTATACAAAACACCAAGTATTGCATGTGCCCCTCTGGGTTTTCCAGCCTCTCCCATAGTTAGGTTGGAGCCATGTTCTTGCAAGTGGCCTGGGAGCAGAAGTGACACGTCACCTCCAAGCTAAGGAAGCTAAAAGCCAGTGTGCTTCCTTCAACCCTATTTTCTCCTGCCACAGGTACTTCAAGGGACACATGATTCAAGTGGCATGTTTACAAGGCGTGGTGGGACCACCTGAAATACATTAGACCAAGGCCATCCAACTCGCAGCCCATGGGCCGCATGCAGCCCAGGACAGCCTTGAATGCGGCCCAACACAAATTTGTAAACTTTTATAAAACAGTATGAGACTTTTTTGCAAATTTTTTTTCTTTTTTTAGCTTATCAGCTATCATTAGTGCTACTGGATTTTATGTGTGGCCCAAGACCATTCTTCTTCTTCCAATGTGGCCCCGGAAAGCCAAAAGATTGGACACTTCTGCACTGTATTTTGCATAAATGAGAAACAAGCAGTTTCATTAAGCCACTGAGATTTTTGAGGGTTGTCTGCTTCAGGAGCTGGCATTAATAATCCTGACAAATATGCCAATATTCTGGAACTTCACATGCATGTGCTTGGATGTGGATCTATTTTTAACCATTGTGCTAGACACTCAGTGGGCCCTGAAGACTCATAAACTTTAGTTCTGGAAATTTTTATTTCATTGATATTTTCCTCCCCTTTGTCTTCTCTGGCTTCTTTTTTGAACTCCTATTATTCAGTTACTGGACCTCCTGGATTATTCCTCTAATTTTATATCTTTTCACTGCTAATTTTCATTTATTTTTGCTATAGTTTCTGAAATATTTCTTCCATTTTATCTTTCAATCTTTCTACCAAAATTTTAACTTGATATGTTCATGACTTTCAAGAGCTCTCTTTCTTACCATAAAAGTCCAAAGACCTTTTCCCACATTTGATATATTATTCCCATGCATGATTTTTTGCCTTTACTGTAGATACATGCCTATAACCCATCACTGGTTTGCACATTTTAAAATCTTATATGAATACTCTACTAATGTATCATTCTCTGGTTCATTTTATTTACTTATTCACATTGGTAAATATGGTTCCAGTTGATCCATTTCACTGCTATATAGATTCTCATGATTATACCACAGTGTATTTGTGCATACATATGTGGCTGGCCATTTATGATATTTCCATATTGTTGCTGTGGCCCACATTTCAGAAACAGGAAAACTGAGTCTCAGAGAGGTACTCACCTGTGTACTCCATTAAACCATAAACCCAGAGAACAGATTGTTTCTGAATTGCTGCTTCTAAGGAATCTGGGGCCCATGGAAGAAGCTCGATACATAATTGTTGAATGACTAAATGAAGTTTGCTCAAAGGTCCTTAGGGTCAGATCCAGTCCCAGAACACAGGTCTCCTCCTTTTCATTCTATCCAACTGCCTGACACATTTCTGAAGCCAAGATGGCTCATCCAGGGTAACATGCATTGTAGAAAAGTTTTAAGGTGGTAAATTTGGAATGAGAACAGTTAAAAATTTCATCTATTACATGGATTTGTCTCTCTTCCTTTAGTTCTGTCAGTTTTCATTTCATAAATGTAAAAGCTGGCCAGGTGCGGTGGCTCATGCCTGTAATCCCAGCACTTTGGGAGGCCTAGGCAGGCAGATCATGAGGTCAGGAGATCGAGACCATCCTGGCTAACACGGTCAAACCCCGTCTCTACTAAAAATACAAAAAATTAGCCGGGTGTGGTGGCCAGCGCCTGTAGTCCCAGCTACTCAGGAGGCTGAGGCAGGAGAAAGGCGTGAACCTGGGAGGCAGAGGTTGCAGTGAGTCGAGATCCACACCACTGCACTCCAGCCTGGGCGACAGACCGAGACTCCATCTCAAAAATAATAATAATAATAAAATAAATGTAAAAGCTTTGCTATTAAGTGAATACTCATTTATGATTGTTTTGTCTTCCTAATGAATTCATTATGATGCCTTCATTTTATTATTATGAAATGCCTCTCTTTTCTCTGATCACATGCTCTCCCTTAGAGTCTATTTGTATATTTTCCTTTGTGAAGTGCCTGTTAAAATCTTTATTGGATCATTTGTCTTTTTATTACAGAACTGTAAGAATTCTTTATATATTTCAGATAGAAGTTTTTTGTCAGATACATGTGAGACAAATATTTCCTTCCAGTCTGTGGTTTGCCTTTTTCATTTTCTTAACAATGACAAAGAGCAAAAGTTTTTAATGTTTGTGAAAACTAAACAATGTTTAACAATTTTCATGGTTCACAGTTATTTTAATTTTATCTATAAAATTTTTTGCTTATCTTGAGTTTGCAAAGATTTTCCTCAGTGTTCTCTTGTAGAAGTTTTATGGTTTTAGCTTTTACTTTCAGATCTAAGATTAATTTCAAGATAATATTTATGTAAGGAATAAGTTAAATGCTGAGGTTTATTTTTAAAAAATGGATAGCCAATTGTTCCAACACCATTGTTGAAAAGACTATCCTATTCTTATTGAACTATCTTGATGCCTTTGGTAAAAATCAATCAACCATGAATGTGTGGGTCTGTTTCCGAATTTTCTGTTTTGTCTCATTGGCATATTTATCTATCCTTACCTCAATATCGCACTGTCTTATTTACTATAGCTTCACAGTTTACTATAGCTTCACAGTATTACAATCAAGTAGTTTAATCCTCTGAATTTCTTTCTCTTTTAAAAATTATTGGCCGGGTGCGGTGGCTCACGCCTGTAATCCCAGCACTTTGGGAGGCCGAGGGGGGGAATAACAAGGTCGGGCAGATCACGAGGTCAGGAGATCAAGACCATCCTGGCTAACACGGTGAAACCCTGTCTCTACTAAAAATACAAAAAAATTAGCCAGGCGTGGTGGCGGGCGCCTGTAGTCCCAGCTACTCGGGAGGCTGAGGCAGGGGAATGGCGTGAACCCGGGAGGCGGAGCTTGCAGTGAGCCGAGATTGCGCCACTGCACTCCAGCCTGGGCGACAGAGCGAGACTCCGTCTGAAAAAAAAAAAGAAAGAAAAAAAAATTGACCTCAGTCCTTTGCTGTCCTGTAAAATATTAGAACTAGATTGCATAGTTTGCAATGGAAAACATTCTGGGATTGTTGGTAGGATTGCATTGCATCTGTGGACCATTTGGGGGGAACTGCCATTTTAACAATATTGAGTCGTCTCATCTGGGAACATTGGTTTATACCTCATTTTACTTAGGTCTTCTTTAATTTCACTCAACAATGTTTTGTAGTTTGCATTGTACAGTCTGGCCTATAATTGTTAAATTTATCTTGAAGAATTCCAAATTTGATGTTACTGTAAATGGTAATGTTTTTCAACTTCATTTTCTAATTTCATTACCAGTATATGGAATTGCTATTAATTTTTCTATATTGTCCTTTTATCCTGTGATCTTGCTACACTCACATTACTTTTGGCAACTTTTTTGTAGATTCTTAGGATTTTATGGAACTTAATGGAAAATAACACTATGCTTTATTTTTATAAGAAAATAAATAATATATACAAGATTGTATCATTTGAAGCCTACAGTAAAATATTGAAAAGAGGTAGTGAGTATTAACATTTTTGCCTTGATTATGATATTGGGGGTGGGTGTGGCGGGCAAACTCTGTCTTTCTTTCATTGAGCACTATGTTAGCTACAAGTTTTTTTGTAGCTAACATTTATTAGATTGTTTGGTTTTGTAAGAAACTGCCATACTCCTTTCCAGAATGACAATACCATTTTACATTCTCACTAGCAATGTATGAGTGATCAATAGCATATCTTTTCTATCCTTTTACCTTTAAACTATTTTTGGGGTGGGTTCCTTTTCAATAGCACATAGTCAGGTTTTGAATTATTAACTAGTCTCACAATCTATGCCTTTTAATTGGATGATTTATGCCCTTTCCTTCAATGTAATTATTGATATGGTTGGGTATAAGTCTACCACCTTGATATTTATTTTACATTAGACTATGCTTGATATTATTTTACCCATCACTAAGACACTGTTTTTTTAATTCTTTTTTCTCTCTGTGCTTCAAATTGAATATTTTCTATTGCATGTTTTCAAGTTCACTCGTTTCTTCCTGTTGTGTCTTATCTTTTGTTAATCCCATCCAGTGAGTTTTTATTTCAGACGTTGTGAAATGTTCAGAATTTTTCCGTTCCCAAAGTACTAGTTGGTTCTTTTTGTACTATTTCTCTTATCATTATGTTTGTTTTCTTAAAATACTTAAACATATTTGTAAGAGCTATTTTAGCATGTTTGCCTGCTGTTCCCATTATCATTTTTATTTTGAGGTTCATTTCTATTGACTGATTTATTGTTATTTGTCACATTTTTCTTCTTCTTGTCATGTCTAGAAATATTTAGTTGCTCATTGGATATTATGAATTTTATGTTGTTGAGTGGCTCAATTTGTTGCCATTTTAAACAATAGAATTATGCTTCATTTCTTCAGGAAAGTAAATAATGTTCAGTAATCTTAATCCTTTCAGAAGTTGTTTTTAAGCTTTTTGTTGTTGTGAGTCTAGAATAGAACTCACTTTTTCTAGAGATATTTTCACCTTACTAATAAAGTATGACATCCCCCAACCCCCACCAGGAGTCTCTATTTTGTGCCATTGGGTGATTAAAGAGAACTCTTTCATGCTGGTTGGAATACAGTTGTGTCCCAGTCCTGTGTGAGATCTAGTCATTGCTCAGCTTATAGCTCCACAGACTTTCTTTGCCCAACCTTTGTGGAATTTCACTCTACACATGTGCAGCTTGGTATTCAGCAAAGACTCAGTTGGATATTTGAGATACAGACTTCTGGATCTCTTTTTCTGTTTAGCTTCCTCCTCTACAGAGCTCTGCCCCATGAGTTCCAGTTACCTCAGCCTCCCTGAACTCTGAGCTCTGTATAATCACCTAACGAGACTACTTTTTATTCTGCTTAGGATACTTCTCCTATACTTTCATTTAGAATGTGCCTCCTACTAGAATAGCAGAAATACAGTCCTGCTGTATAGCTTTCACTTCATATATTTATATATTTTCCTTCTTACAGGAATTATAAGCTCATGCTGCCTGTTGTCCTTTGTTGAAAACATTGTTTCATATATTTATTCAGCTTTCTAGTTGTTCATAGTGGGAGGGTAAGTCTAGTTCTGTTATTCCATCATGACTGTAACTAAGTTATCTTTTAAAGAAACTGAGAGAAGAAAAACACAGCATGTTCTATTTTTTTTACATATTTACAATTTTGAGTTCTCTTCATTTTTTTATAGGTCTAAATTTCTAGTCTGAAGAATTTATTTAGCAGTTATAATTATGTCTCCTGGAATTGGTTTCTCTCTGATTTTGTTTATCTAAAAAAATCTTAATTTTGCTTTCACTCTTGAAGTAAATTTTTGCTGGGTATAGAATTCTAGGTTGACAGGTTTTGTTTTGTTTTGTTTTGTTTTAGTTTCAGCACTTTAAAGATACTATTCAGTTGGTGTGAAAGTAATTGCAGGTTTCAATGGCAAAACCCACAATTACTTTTGCACCAACCTACTAGTTCTTTATCTTTTATTCTCCACTGTTCCTTACATGTCTTGTTTTGTTTGCTGATTTTTAAAAATATGTATTTATTTCATTAATTTATAAATAAATTTGATGAAAATCAAGAGTGAACATATACCCAGTTAAATTGAATTTAAGAATCAAAGAATAAATAGAGATAAATCATAGTTATTTTTGAAGTTATCTCTTCTGCTTAAGTGGCAAAATGAATTAACCTTAAATTACAGAGTAAAAATATTTTCTAGTGTGTTAAAAAATAAGATAAACTATAAAATCACATGTAGTATAGTGTATATTGTACCCCAATAGGTAGATTTTTTTAATCCCTTGCTCCCTTCCTGCTTGCCCTTCTCTGAGTTTCCAGTGTCCATTATACCACTCTGTCTGTCTTTGCATACCCATAGCTTAGCTCCCACTTATAAGTGAGAACATACAGTATTTGGTTTTCCATTCCTGAGTTACTGTACTTAGAATAGTGGCCTCCAATTCCATCCAAGTTGCTGCAAAGGACTTTATTTCATTCTTTTTTTATGGATGAATAGTACTCCACGATACACCATATTTTCCTTATCCACTTACCAGTTGATGGGCATTTAGGTTGATTTCATATCTTTGCAATTGTGAATTGCACCATAATAGACATATGCATGCAGGTGTCTTTTTGATATAATGATTTATTTTCCTTTGGGTAGATACCCAGTAGTGGGATTGCTGGATTGAATGGTAGATCTAATTTTAGTTTTTTTGAGAAATTTTAATACTATTTTTCATAGAGGTTGTACTAATTTACATTCCCACCATCAGCATGTAAAGCTTCTCTTTTTACCATATCCACCATATCTATTATTTTTTGACTTTTTATCAATGGCAACTTTGGTGGCAGTAAGATGGTCTCTCGTGGTTTTAATGTATTTATCTGATGATTCATGGTGTTAAGCATTTTTTTCATATGGCTTTTGTATATCTTCTTTTGAGAAATGTCTATTTATGTCATTTACCCACTTTTTAATGGGATTATTTGGTTTTTTTTCTTGCTGATTGTTTGATTTCCTTGTAGATTCAGGATATTAGTCCTTTGTTGTGTATATAGTTTGCGAATATTTTCTCCCATTCTGTAGGCTGTCTGCTTACTCTGGTAATTTTTTTTTTTTCTGTGCAGAAGCTTTTTAGTTTAATTAAGTCCTGTTTGTCTACTTTTGTTTTTGTTGCATTTGCTTTGGAGGTCTTCATCATAAATTCTTTGCCTAGCACAAGGTCCAGAAAAATTTTTCCTAGGTTTTTTTCTAGAATTTTTATGGTTTCAGGTCTTAGATTTAAGTCTTTAATTCAACTTGAATTAATTTTTATCCATGGTGAGAGATAGGGATCCAGTTTCATTTTTCACATGTGGCTATCCAAATTTCCCAGCACCATTTATTGAAAAGGGTGTGCTTTCCCTAGTTTGTGTTTTTGTATGCTTTGTCAGAGATCAGTTGGTTGTGTTTGGCTTTATTTCTGGGTTCTCTATTCTATTCCATTTGACTACGTACCTATTTTTAGACCAGTACCATGTTGGTTTGGTTACTATAGCCTTATATAATTTGAAGTCAAGTAATATGATGCCTCCAGATTCATTTTGCTTGCTTAGGATTGGTTTGGCTATTCAGGCTCTTTTTTGGTCCTATATGAATTTTAGGATTTTTTTTCTAATTTTGTGAAGAATGATGTTGGTATTTTGAAAGAAATTGCATTAAATCTGTAAATTGTTTTGGGCAATATAGTCATTTTTATGACACTAATTCTTCCAGTACATGAACATGGGATGTATTTCCATTTGTTTGTATTACCTATGATTTTTTTCAGCACTGTTTTGTAGTTCTCCTTGTAGAGCTCTTTCATCTCCTTGGTTAAGTATATTCCTAAGTATTCTATTTTATTTTTACAGCAGCTGTAAAAGAGATTGAGTTCTTGATTTGATTCTCAGCTTGGTCACTGTTGGTGTATAACAGTACTACTGATTTGTGTATATTGATTTTGTAAGCTGAGACTTTACTGAATTCATTTATCAAATCCAGGAGTCTTTTGGAGGAGTCTTTAGGGTTTTCTAGATACAAGGTCATATCATGGGAAAACAGAGATAGTTTGATTTCCTCTTTTCTCATATGGGTACTTTGCATTTCTTTCTCTTGCCCAATTGCTCTGGCTAGGACTTTCAGCACTATGTTGAATAGAAGTGGTGAAAGTGGGCATCTTTGTCTTGTTCCAGTTCTTAGGGGAATGCTTTCAACTTTTCCCCCATTCAGTATGATGTTGGTTGTGAGTTTGCCATATATGGTTTCATTATTCTGAGGCATGTTCCTTCTAGTCCTAGTTTGTTAAGGGTTTTTATCATAAAGTGATGTTGGATTTTATCAAGTGCTTTTTCTGCATCTCTTGAGATGATCATGCGGTTTTTGTTTTTAATCCTGTTTATGTGTTGTATCACATTTATGGACTTGTGTATGTTGAACCTTCTCTGATCCCTGGAATGAAACCTACTTCATTATAGTGAATTTTTTAAATATTCTCTTATATTTGGTTTGTTAGTATTTTGTTGAGAAGTTTTGCATCTATGTTCATTAGGGATATTGGTCTGTAGCTTTCTGTGTTGTTGTTGTTGTTGTTGTTGTTGTTGTTGTTGTTGTTATGTCCTTTCCTGGCTTTGGTATCCAGGTCATACTGGCTTTGTAGAAAGAATTAGGGAGGATTCTCTCCTTCTCAATCTTTTGGAATAGTTTCGCTAAGATTGGGACCAATTCTTCTTTAAATATCTGGTAGAATTCAGCTGTAAATCTATCTGGTCCTAGGCTTCACGTTGTTCTTGGCAGACTTTTCATTACTGATTCAATCTCACTACTTCTTACTGATTTCTTCATGATTTCTATTTTTTCCTGATTCAAAGTAGGGGGATTGTATGTTTACAAGAATTTATCAATTTCCTCTAGGTTTTCTAGTTTGTCAGTCATCACGCATATTGTTTGTGGTCATTTTTTCAGGTGTGTACTTTTAAAATATTGTTTCATTTGATTAATGTAGTTTAAAAGCAGTATGAAAGAGTGTGCTTCTAGTAATGGTAGAGTAGCTTGCATTGTATTAACCTTCCTGCAAATAACAATAATACACTCTAAATAAAATGTTAAAATTTTAAAAAGCATTTATTTCCCAGTGTTATCTGCCAGCATGTTTCTGGGTTTATTTGAGTCAACCAGCCTTGAAAACAACTTAATCTTTGTTAATACTGAGAATTACAATGTTGATATTATGTAGATGATGGAAAATTTTGGCTCTTAGGACTTATTTTGTGAAAAAGAATTATTATCACAAGAACAGATGAGATAAGAATTATTTCACAAGTCTCTGGACGATTTCCTTTCGTTTCTGTAGAGCCATTGTCTTTATACCTGGAAAAAATGGAAAACTGCTCCCACACTATTGGACTGTTTCCTTGTGGATAAACCCAATTATCCTAGTATGCCCCCCAGCAAATGACTGCACCAACTAGAATGAGTTCTTGCAAACTGCTGTGTCACTTGGACCTGAACTTTTAAAAAACATTCCACATCTCTCACTTTAATCACGCTAAAGTGCACTTATTTAGGTCCTGGCTGTGCATGGTGTTATACCCAGCAAGTTAAACATATGCAACCTCTACTGTCAAGGCAGATGACATCATGTCAAAGCAGTACAAACAAGTCAGCATAGGCACTGATTCCTTTAAGTCTGTGGTCTACTGTGCCTACAGGATACCAAAAATCTGGATGAGAGATGAAGCTTTCAGTCAGGAAGTTTGCTGCTCTTCCAGATAATTGAATGGACTTTTATGTGAATTGTATAAAACCAGCAATGATAATAGTTATAACAACTTATATTTATACTATGATTTACAACTGCGGAGAATGTATGTTTGTGTATGTGTGTGTATATAAAGCCTCATTTAATTACCATATCTTTAAGGAATATGCGTAATTATCCCATTTTACAGATGAGGAATTTGAGAGACTTTATCAAGCATGTATTGATCTCATACTCTGTGCCAGAAACAGAGCCTACAAAGGAGAAACAAAATAATCCCTGCCTTAAAGGTGCTCACAGACCAAAGGAGGAGCTTGAAATTGAATGAACCTGACTTGCCCAAGGTCACACAACTAGTAACTGTCAGATCTGGGACTCAGTCCAACTTTTCTGGCAGCGAGTTCAGCACTCTCTTCACAGCTGCCTCCAATAAAAGCCAAATGCACTTACAGAGCAGTGACTGGAAAGGAGAAGGGACAGGGGAGCCACTGGAGTTGGGAGAGTCTTATTAACGTCAAGATCAGAAATGAAGAGCAAGTCGTTAAAATTACAATCACAAAGACTATGACCAGACATTGGAAAAAGCTTCTGATGTAACGTTTGGTTAAAAAAGAGAGAGAGAGAAAGATAGCAAAACACAAATGGCATGTCTACCAAATTCACTTGATATACATGTGGACACACACAGGATGAACACATGGCAAATTAAAACAGCTGGATTTTTTTCAGGTGGCAGGGTTATAACCAAACTTTCCCTTTTTTTCTTTCCTTCTTTTTCTAAACTATAAACCTTTACTTTATAGTTTCATTTATGTTGCTAAAATATAAACTCTAGATAGGAAAAGGGATAACAGAAATATTAAGGCTTTCATAGACAGACAAGCCTGGATTCGCATCCCACTTTTGCCAATGTCTTGTTGTATGATCTTGGGAAAGTTATTTAACTTCCCTCTGTCTCAGTTTCTCTGACAGAGAATAATGTTAACCTTGTAGGATTGTGTTTAGAATTAGAGATTATATGTTAAACACCTAGTACACACAGAGCAGCCACTCAGCCTGTAATTAATTTTGTCATGATTACATAGTGTGAACCAAGAAGTGTGCTTGAGAATATTGCTAGGCCTGCTGTGAGCCACAGGTTTGGCCAGGAGTCTGCAGCGGCATCTTTAAAACAAGGAACAGTAACCTGGAATCATCCTTATCCATAGCAAAAACAGGTATTGAGCCAAGTCCTAGGGATATAAAAATGTATAAAACACTACCTTGTCTTAAAAGAATTTATTATCGATCTCTTTATCTACTCAATAAACACTTAGCACCTCCTGTAAGTCAGAGACTAAAAGAAGAACTAGAAGTATGAAGATAAATGGGACACAGTCCTTACTATAGTTCAGTGAGGGAGAAGCAATAATGGAAACAGATTAATACAATATAGTGTGGCGATCGTAGCCTTGGGTGTGTGGGAACACAGATCGATAAACACCTCATCCAATCTGGTGTGGGAAGAGGGGAAGTCTAGGAAGAATTTTTGAAGGGGGTTGGCTCCTGAGCTGAACCTTAGTGTATAAGTGGGAGTTAGTTAGGAAAAAGGGACTGGGCGGAATGTAGTCAAGATCCCAGGCAGAGAGGAAAACACATGCAATAGCATTTTAGAGAACCACAAGCAGTGCAGTCTTGCCAGAGCATAGAATTTGAAGCAGGGGATGAGGTTGGAGAGGTGGGTAGGAACCAACTCATATGCGGTTCTGTACACCGTATCCAGAGAGCAACAGAGGATTTGAAACTGAGGAGACAGGCATTAAGGTAGCCAGAGTGACATTTCAGATAAAGCCTCTGCAGCCCTGTGGGATTCCAGGTTCCCTGTGGAGGGAAAACTTGCACGGGACAAGCCTGGCTGCAGTTAGGGGTTACCTTGAAGGGTTCAGAAGTAAGATGCATTTGGATTGGGATGGTGATCATAGGGATGGAGATGAGAGGTATGGAAATCAACTGGCAGGACTGTCTTTAATGATCCCAAGAGCCCAGTGAGAAGTAGAAAGGAAATGCTTAAACTTCGGGAGAGGCTTTGTCACAGACACAGTCTGGGAAAGCTTCATGGAGGAGGTGGGACATGAGCAGCGCTTTAAAGAAGAACGGGACCTAGGTGGAGAAGAGGGGCAGATCTCAGGCAGGGAAACAGAATTGACAAAGCCAAAGAAGCAGCATTATTTAGGTGGTGTTCACAGAAGAAGTAGGTCAGTTGGCGGTAAGAGGGTGTGATCGTCAACATGCCTTCTACATTGTGAATTCTCATCCCCATCATAGGGAGAGCATTTGTGGCAGGATAGATTACGTTTTCTCCCCTAAATCCCCTCGTTTCCTGAGGCTAGGCATAAAGAGAGACTAAAATAAGCTCAAGGTAGAGAAAGATTCAGAAATTCTTCTAGATTATAAATCCAGAAAAGATATGACAGAGTTGCCCCCAGTGGCATGGAAGGGCCAGTGGTTGTATGGTGACTTCAGGCTGCGACCAGACAAGGATAGAGCCGTTTTCCTCTGCTCCTTTCTCATCCTCGCCTCCAGCCCCACTCCCTGTCATCCACGGGCTGTTAGGGGTGACTGGCTGAGAAGTGTGCCAAGAAGAAGCAGCACAATCGGGAAGGGTGGGCCCCTGGGGAGGGAAAGACAGTGTCCAAAAGCGAGAGATTTCCTTACAACCTGGATATCATAGGGCTTCCCCAAGGGTTAAAGCAGGGGTCAGCATACTTCTTCTGTAAAGGGCTTTGTGTGAATTCACTCTGCCTCAACTACACAGCTCTACCATTGTGGAGAAAAGCAGTCACACATAATACATAAAGAAATGAGCATCCCTCTTTCAGTAAAACTTTATGGACAATGAGACTTTAATTTCATAAAATGTTCACACTGCAAAATACTATTCTTTTTACATTTTTAAAAACCATTTAAAAATGTAAAAATTATTCTTAGATCATATACAAAAATAGGCAGCAGGCTAGATTTAGTGTGCAGAGTGTGGTTTGCCATCCCTGGCCTAGAAAAAGGATCTCATGACAGATGGGGAGCCAGGATGGGTCAGCTGGCATAGAGGAGCTACTCACTACACTCCTGTGGTATCTATGTGGGATGGAATATTGGACCGAACTTGAAGAAAAGAACTGCCCTCTATGCTTTTATGAATTTCACAGGTACTTCTCTGACTGACAGTAAGCTGTGTAGTCATGGATTGTACCACCCTTTCCCCCACAATTAAGGATGTAGTGATGGAGTTTTACATGCTTTTATATTAACTACATTTTAAAATATTGCTTCCTATATTTCTATAAACTATATCAGGGTAATTAAAGTCCTCAAAAAAAAACTAAATAGTAAAACAAAAGCAGGCCAGGCACGGTGGCTCATGCTTGTAATCCCAACACTTTGGGAGGCCAAGGCAGGCAGATCACTTGAGGTCAAGAGTTGGAGACCAGCCTGGCCAACATGGTGAAGCCCCATCTCTACTAAAAATACAAAAAATTTAGTAGAAAAATTTTAGTGGCGGTCACCTATAATCCCAGCTGCTTGGGAGGCTGAGGCAGGAGAATCGCTTGAACCTGGGAGGCAGAGGTTGCAGTGAGCCAAGATCATGCCACTGCACTCCAGCCTGGGTGACAAAGTGAGACTCCATCTCAAAACAAAACAAAACAAAACAAAAAATAAACAGAAATACATATCCTGGCTATCATATGCTCTTCTGGCTACTAAAAATAATCCAGGTGACACCTGGGCCAGACCACAAGCAGTTGGACCTCTCAGTTGGCCATAGGCCTCAGTTGTCCATCTGGGAAATGGACGGAACCTCTTAAAATGCTTGGGACTTGCTCTTGCCCAACTGGCTGCTCTTACTTGTGAGATTCTCAGACCTTCCACAGAAACACAGATATTTATTTACCCTCACAAATCTCAATCTCTTCCCTCACTGGATACTAAATGATCTTTTCTAGTTTCCAAAGATTTATGTGACCTTATTAGGAAAATACTTGAAAATCCTTGAGTTTTGTCTTTTCTTCTAACAACATAACCAAGGGGTAGCTGTGCATCAAAATAAGATCATTGGGAAGACGAACTTGCAAGATTCTTGAAAAAGAGCCCAATCGTTTTCCTTGGCTTACGTACAAGTCTCTGGATTTCTTTAAAATAAATAATCAATATCATGTCAAATTCAGTCTCTAAAACCGCTGGCCTATAAATCCCTCCCTCCGCCCAAGCCACTGCTCCCAAAATAGAAGGATTCATGTAATTACACTTCCCCTGTTTTCTGCTTTTTGGAAGCAAATATCCCCCCTTATAAGAGAAAATGTTTGGGATGTTTCCATTGTCCTGTTCCCTTACCTATACTCCAAGAGTTCCCAGACACCACCGCAGACTCTTTCTCCTCCTACACTCATAATCTTTTAAAGGTGGGTATGAAAGAAAGGGGCCAAGGAGAAGAGCCCCTCGGGAAAATAAGGATTATGTTGTGGGTTCTTATCCCTGATGCTCCTCCTGCTCTCGGCTGGCCCTTGTGACAGGAAAAAAAGCCAGCCACTGCACCGAGGACCTAAAAAGCATGTGATCTACAGAACTCACACCTGAAAGGACTCAGCCAAGGGGATTTTACAGAAGCGTATATGGCAAACTTTGTTGTGTGCATTTCCAACAAGTCAAAGCTTACAGAACTGGTCTGGCTCTTAGCAGGGAGCCCACCCCTCATTCCAATCTTAAGGCTCCAGGCAAAACCCATTTTCTGTCAAGAGGCACAAGACTGGCTCAGCTGGCTTTCCACAATCTGGTTCTGTAGGAAGCACACAGCTCTGCTGAAAACACATTCACTCTCTTCTCCCATTTGATCTTTCTTCCACATGCCTTTTGGATTAATACTGGCATTTTGTTTCCATCTGTTTTCAACTCTTGGCTAGAAATGTACAAGTCCTGCTCTACCCCCTCTGCAGGGCTAGGGGCTCCTCTGCAAAGTGCTGCCCTGAAGAAAGGGGTGGCAGGAGATCTGTGGAAGATCAACAGCATGCCTTCTTTCAAATCAGCAAACTCTGAATGAGTGCCTTCTGTGTGCCAGGCATCATGCACTTGCTAGATGCCAAGTCCCAGAGCTGCCCAAAACTCCACCCAGGCTCCAATTTCACCCTTACAATGGCCTAGAAGACCTAAGACGACCCCCTCTCCCACCTCCCTGACCTAATCTTCTACAAAACCCCTGGTCTCCACTCTCCCACAGTCATGCCTTGGGGCCCTTGCACTGGATGGAACACCTTTTCCCCAGAGTGGCTAACTCCCTCAGCTTCTTCATTCATTGCTCAAATATCACCTTTTCAGCAAGGCTTAAACTGACAGTGCTGTTGAAACTGCAGACCCTCCACAGCACTCCTGATCCCCATTCTGAGCCTGTCTGCTCTGGGTTTGCTTTTTCCATTGCACTTAGCACCTACTGCCTTGGCGGGGATCTCTAGAAAACATAGCTCAAAGGGATGAATTCCAGGGAAGCAGAAAGGAGGGAATAGAGGAGTAAGGAGGGAAAAACGAAGAGCAAATATAAAGGAGTTGTTTCCAAATGACCACCGCTCTGTAACAAGCTACTGGCTGGGTCCCACAAGACATCTTCAGAAAGGGGCTAATCTGTCTCCACTGTCTGCCTAGGGGAAGGAGAGAAAACAACGTATCTTCAATATCTTACTCCCATTGGTCAAAGTTGGCCCTGTGGGTGTTGGTTTTCTCATGCTTCCAGGTGATGAGAACAAGGGTTGTACTCGATCCCTTACCTAAGAGTCAATCAGGAAGCCCCAGGGCAGAAGGTGAGAGTGGAGAGGTATGCAGCTCAGGCAGCTAGTGAGGAGATATGGACCCTGCATGTGAGCAACAAGAGGCACGGAGCAATCTTTACAGTGTCCCCTGAGCCTGCAGGAATGGCAGCAGTTGGTAGAGGAGACACCAGCAGCCCCAGGACTGCAGGGATAGAGGAAGCTGTTGCCAGGGCTGTTCTTGCAAGACAAGGTAAGTGTGTGGATCTGGACTGTGCATAAACTGAAACCCACACAACCTTCCAACATGGTATCCATCTCCCACAGCTAGAATATAAGCTGCACATAAGCAACAGCTTTCTCTGTTTTTCTCCCTGATGCATCCCAAGAGTCTACAACAGGCTTGGCATATGGCATATCTTTAACACACTGTTGAAAAATCAAAAGAACTATGATAATGTGTAAGAGACAGACCCAGTCCTCAAGGAGCCTACAGTACTCAGAGGGACACAGATGATTGAGGAGATCATTGCAGTACAGACTGGGGAGTGCTGTGCTGGAGACTGGCAAAGAAGTAGCAGGGCTATTGAGCTTGAAGCTGCCTCTGTCAAAGTCTAAGCTTATAATCATCTCCCTCTAACACTGTACTCCTGGGTCTTAGTGCCTTTTTGTAAAATGAAAAGATAAGACTAGATAATCTTTAAAGCCCTTAAGCCACATTCTAAGTATGTCAATATCAAAGAGAAGTGGTCCAACCCAGACATAGTGAGAAGCGAATGGGTACTCTGCAGGACTAATACACCTGTATTAGTCTGTTCTCACATTGCTATGAAGAAATACCCAAGGTAATTTATAAGAAAAGATGTTTAATTGACTTGCATGTGGAGGCCTCAGGAAATTTACAATCATGGTGGAAGGCACCTCTTCACAGGGCGGCAGGAGAAAGAATAAGTGCCAGCAGGGGAAATGCCAGACACTTATAAAACCATCAGATCTTGTGAGAACTCACTATCATGAGAACAGCATGGGAGAAACTGCCCCCATGATTCAAAACCTCCCACTGGGTCCCTCTCACAGCACATGGGTATTACGGGAACAGCAATTCAAGATGACATTTGGGTGGGGACACAGCCAAACCATATCAACACCTATGGTATAGTGTGGGCCACCAAGCAGGTATGAGTCACCAGCAGCCTCCTTCTGGCCCCAAACCCATGGTCACTAGTCTCTCATTCTGTGCATGAGCACGTGCACAGGAGACCAGCCTGGTCAGGGTAGGGGGATGCCAGAGGAAACATGAGGTGGGATCATAAAGACACATACAAAGTGTCCTCTGCAGCTCCAAGTTATGAAACGTGATTTATGGAAGCTCAGCTACTCACGTGCTGCATAACTTGAAGGTTGGAGGACACCAGAGCAAGTGAAGTCAAAGCCTATGACTCAGCAACAACATGACTTAGGGCCTCAATTGGCAATCTAGATCAACACTGTCCAGTGCAAATATAATACAGGCCATATATGTGATTTTGCATTCTCCAGTAGCCGCATTTTCAAAAGTGAAAGAAAGAAGTGAAATTAATATTGATAATATATTTTGTTTAACCCAATACATCCAAAATACTATCATTTTAACATGTAATCAACGTAAAAACTTATTGAGATATATTACATTTCTATTTCTCATACTATGTCTTTAAAATCTGGTGTGTGTTTTACATTCACAGCACATCTCAACAAGGACCAGCCACATTTCAGGTGTTTGATAGCCACATGTATTGGACAGCGCAGGTCTAGAGTGTGCCACTGGTGCTGACGGAGGACACACGCACATGCCCACATAGACACATGCACAATGCACGTGGACACATACCCACACATACACATGTGTGCACACACATATGCACATGTTCATACCAGACCAGGACAAATCAAGGAACTTGGTCAAATATCAGCATTGGGACCAGCAAATCACACAAATTAGAACCTTGCACCCAAGCATCTGGGTATAGCAGTAGAAACAGCTTGAGGCCCAGGGGAAATGGATACCAACCTGAATTCATACAGAGTGCAGACAAATAAGAGAAAACCAGCCCCTCATGGGGGAAAGAAGGCATCTGGCTTACTGCCCTTTGAAGTTCAATTCACCTTTTAATACCAAGTAAAAGGCCAAGAAAAAGAACTGGAGGCCTTTAAGCAATTGAGGCAAGAGGTCAGAGGTCCTTGGTCAGTTCCTTGGGAAATGAGTTTCGTATGAGATTCAGGAGAGGAAGGAAAATTGTTGAAAATGTTTAAAGCTAACAGTTTGTGCACTCAAATGGTGTCAAACCACAAGACCCTGGAGCCCTAACACATTAATGAAAGCCTCAGCCCCAAACTCATTTACACCGAAATTAATTACTGTTCCAGCCAGACTCACAGAAGCAAGGGGTAGCAGGGAAGCCATGTGCTTTTCAAAAGTGACGGACTTAGAGACTGCTGGAGGATTGTGGTTTTTCCAGGAATGGGATGGATTGAAATAGATTTGTGAAAAAGAAAGAAAGAAAAGAAAACATTTTCAACCCTCCTTCGTAGCTCCCACATACCAATCAAACATGCAAAGAAATGAAGGAAGGATGCCTCTTCTGCCACCAGGAGACCTTTTCCCTCCCTAAGGTGTAAGCTCTCGCAGTATATATACTGTCTGCACCCTTGGTCCCCAGCCCTTCTCATCAAGACCACAGCATATGGGCTACACTTCAGAATTAGACTTGGGGAGTGTTTACTTGCTACACTTGTGAGGTGGAGACTGGAGCCACATGGAAGGCACATGCAGGAAATGCGCTGTAATAATCTTATGTTTATAATTCTGGGAGAAGGATGGCAGAGTCAAGGATGGGATTGATCAGGTTCCAAACCTATTTCCTGGAGTCAAATTTAAAAGAGAGATGTTAAGGGCAAAATCTCTAACGGCATGGGTACGTTGCAACAAGCAGCAAGTTTATTTCTATCAGTGTTTGTACAGATTTTTTAAATCTGTTGCTTTTTTCTCACATGTACAAGCCCATCCCTGCCAAAGCTTACAGAACTCTGAAAACTGCCTCTTGTAATATATTCTTATGAAGTTCAGAAAACTGACTTTCTAAGGGTTCACTTAGAGGACAACAGCCCCCTTTTGCTGTAATGCTGCTACGGCTTTTTATTGTTGTTGAGATTGTAAGCATTGCCATCTGAAAATCTTGTATATTTTCATGGATGTTAACCATTTCTCCAATCATAGTCCAGTTTCTAAATTCCTCTCTGAAATAAACCAAAGCTTAGAATGGATCTGTTCCCATTCCCCAGCAGACCCATCCAAGGAGACGTTTTCAGGCCTGAGCTGGCTGCTCCCCTAGAGTTGCCTCTGAATCACTGTTCCTCCTTGTCTCCGTCAATTAGGATGTGAGGTTTTACAGCTCTTGCTGGGAAGTAGATTTCCTAGGCTCCCTAGCATAGCATTTAAATTTAGTTACATGACTCAGATAGGAAAGCCATGAGGGAATGCAGAAAGGCAGGTGAGCTGGAAAACTAACTGTAAGGATGACTAAGGGTAATTCCTACCCTCTGTATGGCACTGTACAGATTATAAAATGATTCTGCACACAGTATCTCATTCGACTTCAAGCACTCAATGATGTCGGAATTTAACTTTTTTAGAATGAGGAAGTTGAGGCTTAGTTTGCAGACACATCTCACTTAAGGTCACACATACAATTCATGGTGGAGCCAAGAATTGGAGAAGTTCTTCAGGTAACACATCCCTGCCCGCTCTGTCCATGACTCATTACTTTTAGACAGCAGCAAGTTATTCCAGACACCAGAGATGTTTTCATTTAACTTACTTAGTCAAACCTTGAATATGTAAGGCATATATAATCACAAATTAACATGCCTCTTTTACCTAACACATTTCTTTTTAGAAATTTTTAAATTTTATTTCTAAATTTTGATTGATTATTATTTATTATTTATTTATTTATTTATTTATTTATTTATTTTGAGACTGGGTTATGAGACTGGCAAATTTTTGTATTTTTGGTAGAGACCAGGTTTCACCATGTTGCCAAGGCTGGTCTTGAACTCCTGGGCTCAAGCGATCCACCTCAGCCTCCCAAAATGTTGAGATTACAGGTCTGAGCCACTGTGCCCGGCCTGCCTCACATATTTCTAAGCCCTTTCCTTCATGCCCTTTTGATGGTGCTTAAGTGAAAGAATTTCAATGTTCACCTCAAATGAATATAATGAGAGGAAAATGTAAAACTTCAACCAAATATTTATTGAAGGCCTACTACGTAAGAAAAAAACTTGATGCCTACTCTCCAGAAGTTTATATTGTTTGAAGAGAAAAGGTATAGATTGTTGACAGTTAGATAGCAACACAAGGTAACAAAACAAGATCTGTCTGTTGTCAAAGCCATGAGATGCATACTGGGCTGGAGGAAACCATGAGAATCCGTGGAGAATGAAAAACATGGGCAAGCCCTGGGCAGTGACTTCCAAGCTTCGCTGAAGATAAGAGTCACCAGGAGCACTTAAAAGTATGGATTCCCCGAGTTTGATCCAGGCCTCTAGAATTTCCAGGAAAAAAGCCTGGTAAACCGTGTATTTAACCTGTGCCCCCGCTGACTCTTATCTCAGGAAGGGCTAGGAAGCAGGGGGCACCATGAGTCTGCTCCAGAGGCTGAGACATTTCAGCTGTTAGAGGGGGAGGGGAGGGGAAGAAAAATGTGGTGGGAGAGATCAAGAGAGGTGCAACTAAACTAAGACAAATCCCAAAAGATTTAATCCCAAAATAAGAGCAGGGCCATCAAGACTTCAGCAGGCTGCAGGACAGATAGAGGGAGGAAAGCTTCCAGGAAAGAGAAGGCCAGCTCCCCACTGCCACTGAGAATGAAGGGGATGTGTGGGCAGACACCTTCATGGCATCACTTGCTGGGATGGTCCCCCCTCTGCCTGTCAGTCTGTCCTGGGAACCACAGCCAGTCCTGGCCTCCTGTTTTCAGCTGGCAGTCAGGGGTCAGTAGATTGACCCAAGTTGCTAAATGGCATCAAGTTTTTGCTCATGCCTAAATTCTCTTTCTTCTTTTAACCAGACTAAGCCCTAAGAGATGCCAGGGAAAACGTGTTCCAAAGGAATCCTTTAGCAGCCATAATGAAAGTCGAAAGGCCTTCAGTCTAGGAGAAATCTAGATTGAAAACCCAGTTCCATGAGAATCTCACAGTGCAAAATCATTTCTTCCTCATTTAAATAACAATAATACCCAGTACTTCTATACTGCTCAATATGTGCCCAGCACTGTTCTATATATTTGATATGTTTTAATCCACTTAATTCTCACAACAACCATGTGAGGAAGGTTCTAGCATTGCCCCTGCTTTACAGATGAGAAAACTGAGGCAAAGAGAGGTTAAATCACCTGTCCAACAAGTAATTGACAGAGCCAAGATTTGAACCCAGACAGTCTGGCTCCAGAGCCTGGACACTTAACCACTGTTCCTTACCACCCCATAAGAATAACAACGTCCCGCCAACACAGAAAGAACAGGTGTGTGTACATGTGAGTGTGGGTGTGCGGGGGAGGAGCGGGAAAGCTATTTTAATGAGGTGAGAGATTTGTTGATGAATAGGATGACAGTAGATCTTAAGACAGAAGATGATTCCAGGCTATAGTGGGTTAGGAAGTCCTCATGAAGGAAGTCCATCCACCTGATGGAGGGCACCCAGAGGAGTGAAGAAAATCAATATGGGAAAAGGAATTTCAGCAGAAAACACCTAGCACACAATAGGCTCATGCATTCAATGCAGCAGGTGTTTATTGAGTACCTAGTATGTGCCAGGCCCCATTCCAGACATTGTTGAATCAGCAGGCACCTTCCCACCTTCATGGAGCTTACAGTCTAGTAGGGGAGATGGACAAAGAGAAAGCCAATGAATGAATAAAACAGCTAGAAAAGTGATGGCTGAATGAAGGAAGGAGCTGAGGAGTGATGACTAGGTGATAGGAAGGCCTGTCTGTGGAAGGAACGTCTCAGGTGAGGCAAGAAAGAGCTGAGTGGGTGTGAGATACTGGAAGAGCAGCAAATCCTTCTGGAAGAGGAGCACACTAGACAGGGAAGAGGTGACAGGGCCCCAGAGCCAGACAGTCCTGGTCACAGCAGCCTCTGGAGGCCACCAGAAGGAGTTTGGATCTCATTCTAAGGGGAGTGCAGAGACACTGGGGGCTTTCTGAAGGAAAAAGACACCCCAATTTATGTTTAAGAAAAGATATCTGACTCACTATGGGGAGAACAGCTTGCAGGGATGTAGCCAGGAGGGTACTGCTGTCATCCAGGCAGGAGAAGGTGGTGGCCCAGAGAGGTGGTGGTGGTCAAGGCAGAGAGCAGAGGCATTTGGGAGATATTTTAGAGATAGAATCCACAGGTGCTCATACCTTTGTTTCTACCACCGTTGGGAAACAGTTTTTATAGGCAGCCACAGAGTTTAGAGCTCAAGCAGATGACTTGATGAAATGATTTGCCAAGCAACAATCCAAAAGAAGAGGGCAGGAAACGCTACGCACCCCCGCCCAGAAGGAAGACAGACAGACACAAAGGGATGCTTCGTCTTCCTGGAAGCAATGGTCCCCAGGCTGCCCTCCAGGTACACACAACTCTGAAGGACAGATGCAAGAGAGAGCCAAGTTCTCAAAGGCACTTTTGAATGAGCTTGAATTTAGGGCAGTGATCCAAACAAGAACAATACACGTTCTGTGGAAAGCAGAGCATGATCCCCACTGGGCAGTTGAAGGCAGCCACGGTAACTGAGAGTGTCCTGGCACATGGGCTCACTGGGGAGACCCCAAGTAGGTCCCAGACCTAGGGAGTAAGATGGCCTTCTGCAGAGGGCAACAGAAGGGAAGAGCTCACAGAGGCTCAGAGAGGGAGAGGGAAACACAAGTCAGAGAGTCCACGTTTGCAGCTGCGGAATCATAGCCAAGGACAGCGTCTGTTAGAATTGGAATAAAATTGCCATTGGTCTTGAAATTCTTAGTATTATATTTCAATTTAATAGATTTTTTCCTTTTAAATAAAACCAGTAGTGTTCTAATCAGTTATTTTGCTAGCCTCCTAATCTTACTCCTTCATTTATTTATTTAGTACCTGGTTATTGACACAATATTCTAGACCAGGGCTTCTCAAACTTCAACATGCACATGGATCATCTGGCTCTCTGGTTAAAATGCAGATTCTGGTTCAGTAGCTGTGGGGTGGGGCCTGATATTTTGCATTTTTAATTAGTTATCCGGTGATGCTGATGGTCATTGACCCCCACTTCAAGTAGGGAGGCTTTAGTCTAATTAGACATTCCTTTCACCTGACCTTTGGTCCACTTCTCACTCCACTTTGAAGTTAAAATAAAATGTGTTCCTTCATTATTTGAGTACCTACTAGATACAAGGCAATGGATTAAGTGTTGGGCAAGAAGAGAGATAATACAAATGCATATGATACCATGTTGCCTTTAAGGAATGACCATCTAGTTGGAGGTGGAGAGAGAGATGGGTACTAATATGAAGTCTGAGGCTTACCCTCTGCCAAGCCTCTCACTGCAGTAGAATTACAGTTTATGCATTGCCCCACTTAATCTTCACTATCATCCTGAAATAAGAGTGGCTCTATCTTACAGAGAAGGAAAGCCAGACTAGGAAAATTTCACTAGACTTCTCAAGCTCACACGGCCACTGAAAAGTTGGATTTTGGTTCAAATTTGAGTCTGTCTGGCTCTCAAGCTCAAACTCTCTTCATCAAGCCATACTGAGGACATAGACAAATGTAAATGCCCCCAAGCTTTGCGTTTTATGTGATATGTGCAAGATGAGAAGTACAAACAGCTTGCTGGAGGCAGTCGGGGTAGGGGGGTGGGAGGTGACCCCACTGTAGACTCAGTGGGGAACTACAGTATAGTTGTATATTATAGTAATATACTATATACTATATTTGTATACTATAGCTATATACTATAGTATATAGCATATATACTATATATAGTATATGGAACTATAGTCTATTTACTAAATTTGACTGGTTTACCAGAAAACAGCAGCAGTGAAGACATCATGTTGAAAATGTATTTTTTCAACATTGCAGAAAAGAGACAGGTTTTCTTGTTTGTTCATAAATTCTCCTTTTATGGACTCAGTTCCACAGTCCAGGAAGCCACTTGCCCAGCCAAGAGATGTTGGCGTCTCTGGCTCAGGGCTCCAGACGCTAACAGGCATTTTGTCTGCAAACACCCAGAGTAAGCGCTGCCCATCCTAGGAGCAATCTTCGGTTACATGTCTACCTTAAGCCAAGCAGAGAGCAGAGCACAGCCTGGAAACCCAGGATGTGAGAGCATTCATTACCCTGCATTATTTGGCCAAAAACCTACACGGGCATGTGCACACACCCCTCACAGAGAGGTTCTCTTCCCCTGTCACCATGGCTTTTCAGAGCCCCTGGCTCTCAGCATCGCCCTCCCACATTAGCCACACAGCTGGCTCCCTCACGGTCCGCCAGCTACTCCCTGGATTGACCACTAACTAGGAGCCCATGCGGCAGTGTGTCTGGGATTCAGAAATGACTCCACTTTTCTGCCACTGAGTCATTGTTATTGGGACAGAGATGGGAAGACAAAACCTATGAAAGTGAAACTAGTCTCTGTCTGAGGGCCACTCCTTACACTGCCATACTGGGAGAAGGGGGGCGGGAGGTCCACCTCAGGCTCCAGTGTGCCTGGATGGTGGCGAAATGTTCCATTTCATATTTAGAACAGAAAGGCAGTCTGTCATTAAGCACTGAAATACCTGGAAATCAGGCCCTCCCCAAAACCTAAGAGAAGGCTTTAGTCACACTCTCCTTTCCTCAGCACTGACGTGTGCTTTCTATTTCCTGCACAGCACACAGTAAACTGAAGCATGCTAATTAGAAAAAAGGACCCCGTCAACATTTCCAGGCAGGTGTCACTTCCCAAAAGCAGAGAGCAGCTTCATCTCCATACCTGTCACTACTCCTAATCTCATTCACCTCCAGAAACCCCTCCAGGCCACAAAAGCAAAGGGCAGTTTGTGAGTAGGTGTTTCTCCTTTGGCCCCAAGAATGGGGACTCATAGAGCTATTTTTGTGCAGTCACACACATGCCCAGCAGCCAATGGTACATTTTGTCATTAAGTAGATATGAGAGGGAACTGAAGGCACCAGTATTTCTTTTGCCAAGCATTGTGGAGAGGGTTTCTGGAACCGCTGAAATTCCATTTCTCTCTTCCAGCTGCTGACTATAGGGGCAGCACTCAGTGTCCAAGGATGACACTTTAATACAAATTGAACCTCTGCCATAATGAAACGAGCTGGGTTTTAGGGGTGATTTGTTTAAAAGCCACATCATAAATCAGCTGTCAGTTTTTCTTTCTTCCAAGTCTGGCAGGCTCACCTTTACACTGAATTAATCGCATCTGAAACTTGACCTTCCAGCCCTGGAGCCTGCTGGAAACAACATGTGCTCTACAACTTTCAGTCGAAGCAGCAAGAACTTAAATTGTTCCACATTTTTAATAAATGGGCCTGGAATCCATGGGGCGACTCCCATTGACCTAGTTGCTCAACATATTGATCAAATGAAAAGGATAGAGTCATGTTTGCAATGACCAGATTTAGAAGATCATTTACTGACACTGGCAGGACCAAGCATGGACAAAACTGATTCATGATCTTAAGCACAATGAGAGTGAGTCCCAGCCTGAAGAAAAGCCCAGAAACATTACATTCATTGCCAATAACAGCTTGACTGGGTAGGGGGTGGGGAGTGGGGATAAGTGGAAGTGAAGAGAGGAAGGAGGGAAGGCGTGCAGGACCACCCGCCAGGGAGGGGAAGTTAGCTGAAGCCTTCTGAAAGGAGCCGGGGCTCTGGGACTCCTTCCAGCTTCTTGCTCCTCTGATGCTAAAAAGCGAAATTTGATTGCTCGGGAAAAAGTAACTTCGGAGCTGGTTGTCACAGGGCCTAGGAGTTCATGCTATAAGTTGGCCCTAATAAGAAGCCCCTGGCACTGTGCTAACCACTGGACTTAATGATAACATAGATAAGGGCCTAGCAATCTTGGGGGAAGAAAACATGAAAATCGATTTTGGTTTTTAATATGATGCATGGCTGCTACAGGCCTGTACTACATTCAGGGATACAACAGGGAGAAAGATACACAGCCCCTTCCCCACAAGATACTTACAGTCTAGCTGGGGAGATGGATATAAAACACAAAGCGTGATGGGGTTTGTGAGAAGGCTTCACAGGAGCCCATAAGAAGACCCCAGGCTTGGGAGCACAGGGACTTCTTACCAGGAGAAGGATGTTTAACTGGTTTTTTTGAGGATGGGCAGCAGTTCACCACATGGGGCTGGGGGGCCAAGGAAATTGGGGTCAGAGGAGGGCACCAGTGTCACACACAGAGGGACTACGTATGAAAGCTCAGAGGGAAGGGAAGGCCTAGTGCACCTGTGAAACTAAGAGGACACAGTAAGACTGGGGCATAGAATTCGGCAGCTGAGGGGGTCAGAGATAAAGCTAGACAGCCAGCAGAGCCACCTGGACCACACATGGCAGGAATTTAAATAGAGGGGTGCACAGATGAGGGAGTGATGGAACTTACTGAGGGTGGCTGGAAAACGCTTTGACCAAAATAAAAGCCTCTTAAAGGATGACTAGGGACTTACCAGAAGAAGCGAGGCCATTCCAGGCAGAGGAAACAATATATGCAAAGGTATTTTGGCACTTTGAAAATTAACCCTATTCTCTCTCCTATCCCGAGTAGGGTCCAAGATGAGCAACACACCCTCTACCAGACTCTCCTCTGTAAAGTCATATCAAGGCTCAAGATTGTGAAGCTTCAACCTCCAAAAAGAGTGGAGGGAACCAAGAATAAGCAATGCTTGCTACATAGACCAGGGACCCTCCTGCTAAGGAAGGCCTGCGTTCCAAAATCAGAAACATAACCCAGCCAATTGGAAAAACTTTGGAGGAACCAGGAAAATTATCACCTCCTAGGGGAGGTTCCTGTAAGCATCTATTGCTTATCGTTAATAATGTAGAAATACCCTCAAAACAAGGATTTCAGAAATTATGCCAACTCAGTAAGCAACACCTACCATATGCCAGGCCCTGAATGGTAAGTGCTCCACAAGCACCATCCCATCAATCCTCTAGTCACCCCCATGACACGTAAGTGTTCCCATTACTTTCTGGATGAGTAAACTGAAGTTAAATACCATGCCCAATGTCTCAGATGGTTGGTAAATGGCAGCTGGGGTAAGGACTAGGACCCTGTGAGCCACACTTCCCCACACTGTGACCTGCTATTCCCCTAGGTGATAACCACTCTCCCCATGATGCCGCTGAGGAAAATAACATGGACAACAGCAAGAGAAAAATTATTTTTTATTAAACAATTTTTTATTTTAAAAATATTTTTTAATAATTATTTTTTAAAAATATTTAAATAATAAATTTAAATATAATTTAATTATTTAATTTAAATTAAATTATTTAAATACATTATATTTAAATAATTGTTTTAAAATATCTATCTAAATATATTATTTTTAAAAATATTTTTTATCTTAAAAAATTTTTATTTAAAAAAATTATTTTTTGTTATTTATTATTTATGGTACACAAATACATGTGTACCAAAGCGATGACTGTGAGGTTTACCTGAAGTTAAAGTCTTTACCCTTCTCAGGCAACAACTGGCAGCCAAATCTCCTCAGCTTCCTAAAGATAAAGCTATCTCTTCCAGGAGGCATCCAGACCATCTTACGTGAGAGGCCCCTTCATATACCTTTTCTTGAGTGATCCCCAATGTTCCCATATTACAGGTAGGGAAGTCAAGACTTGGAGCTAAGTATCTTTTCCAAGGTCTCACTACTATTAAAGCGGTGGAGCCAGGACTCAACCTAGGAGCTATCTGACTTTAGGAACTAAATCTTTCCGTAACATCACACCTCATCACAGCATAGTCCAAAGGGAATCAAGCATGTTCACAGGAGGAGACACTTCGAAGCCAGTGGAAGAAAGCTAAGGACTCACTTTGCAAGGCCTCTCACAAAGAAAAAATGTACTTTACAAGAATGCTGACATATCTATTCTGCCAAATACAGGTTCTTGTGGGGTGGAGGGGAACTAACTGACAGTTATCAATGCCAAAAGAGAGAGAAAGGCCATCTGCAGATGAATACAATGCTTGCTCTGCCCGCCAAACTTACAGTTAAACTTTCCACTCTTAGATGCCATTGTTAGAAAGTAATTCTTACGCTGCGGATTCTTCATAAGACTACACAAATAAAGGACGGGGGAGGATGGGTCCCAAGGGCCTAGAATGGAATAATGAGATAGGTTGCTTGGAGAGGAGGGCCAGAGGATGGGGAAGGAGTAGCCCATCTGTGTGGACTTGTAAGATGAAAGCTTTGTTGTATTTTATCCCAAATTTATAGACTCTCAAGCTGCCTGTAATCCTGTTCAGAGTACTGAGAGGTGATGTCAGAGAAAGAGCACTGGGCAGAACAGGGACCTGTGTTCCAGTCTCGGTCTTGCCACCATTTCAGGAAAGTCACAGAAGCTCCTCTATCTCTCATTTTCTTTGCCTATTACATGAGGAAATTGGATTAAATGAGCTCTGAGACCCCTCCAGCTCAAAAGCATGTGATCATAATTCTAGCACCCTTCTCTCATCACATTCTTGGAATAGGCAGCAGAGGTGGGGCTCATCTGAAAGAGTAGCCCACTAAACCAGGACCATGAGGAGATATTACTAAAGGGCTTGGAGCCTGATGAGAAATCATATCTACATCACAGCCTTGCCGCAATCCATCCTTCAGTCCATCACAAGCCCTGGTCACTCGGCCCCCACAATACTGAGTTCTCTACTTTTATTGAATCTGCACCCACACACTGTTATCTAGATCTTGTCCCTTCCTTCTCCTGCCAGCCTGTACCTGCTGTGCTCCGATGAGGTTTGGGGTCTTGGAAAGTCAAAAGATGAAGAACCCCTGATCTCAAAATGAGGATGCTCCCAAGAGGGCAGAGAACTCACCCTAGGGTTGGAACAATATGTACAAGTCATTAAGAGCAGCAGGTTTTAGGGTGAAACAGAACTGCCTCTTAAAAGCTTAAAAGCTGTGGGATCTTAGGCAACTTTTCTGAGCCTAAGTTTCCTGACCTGTAAAGTAATAATGGTGTTAATACAATCTGATATTAAATATCTGATGAAACTCTATCTCACAGAGCTACTATGATCATCAAATTGCACATAAAACACAGGCTCACTAAATGGGGTGACTGTTGTCCCAGGGTGAGTCCATGGACAATCTCCAGGAGTCTTGGTGCAGGGCTGGGTGCCTCTGCATGTGTGTGAAACTCAGTACAAACACGCAAGTGGCCCTTTAGCTATCAAAACACTCCCACATTACTACCGACGTAGTGGAAGGAAGCAGACTTACTCTCTTCAGGCAGCAGGAAAAATGAAGCAGGTACATAGGAGAAGATCCGGCTGCTCAGGCCAGACCAGGAAACTAGGGAGCCGACCAGTCACCACCAGGAAGTGTGGACTGGGTGAGAGATGGGGGTCCAAAGAGGTGTCTCTTTCCTGATTGAACCAACTTCCACATAAAGTGCGTCAGAAACAGTCACCAAGAGGCGATTGCAGCTCCTGCAGGGCAGGGATCATTTCTGGTGCATTGCAGTGTCCTCAGTGCCCAGCATGGAGCCGAGGCATTGTAGACACCAACCAAAAATGTGTGTAGTGGATACACAACTAGAACGGAGAGGCTGCTGGAACAGAAATCCCAGTGAGTAAGCCAAGTGTGTCCTGAGAACATTAATATGGCTGGCTCGGCCTTCAGACCAGGGGTGTCCCAGAGGTTGGGATGACCTGGAGATCTAAAGATAACCCTCTGAAAAACCAGACCAAAGAGAGGGTCAGTCTGTGAGTCACCTGTCCCTCAAACCCAGGCCTGCGGAGGGAGCTAAGGAATTTATAACTGAGTCAGCGGTTATCTACGTGGCTGCATTCTGAGTCACCGCCTGGCCCCAGTGGGCCTGCTCTCCTGGGTGAGGGCTGTGGAGTGCACTCGTGGGTGTCTTTATCTACACCGCACACTCAGTGGACTCCACCAAATGCAGTGACTCAGGGCTCCCCTCACGTTTCACTATGGTCTGTCACCACACTGTCCTGTCACGCTGCCCTGGCTCACTGCTTGCTGCCTTGCCCACAGAGGTGAAGCCCAGCCTGCCCCTGGTGTGTCAGGCCAAGAGCTCTGCTTCCTAGCCAGGCTTGTCAGCTATCAGCAACCGCACTTCCACCTCACCAGGAGCACCCTGGTGAGATGGGGCTCAGGACCAAGGCTGAGCAGTGCGCCCCACCCCAAGCCCTACCACAGGTCCTCCTCATGAAGCTTCTCTCCTCTGGCTTCTTTTCCCCTCACTGCCACCATGTGTTTGTCAACTCACAGGGGATAACTGCAAAAAAGGCAGTTCCCTCCCTACCTTTTGCAATTTATTATTAGAAAACTCTTGAAGGCCCCAAAGCCTTCCCAATTCTCCTCCCCCAATCCCCTAAAATAATTCCTAGTAAATTGTTATTCACCTCTGAAATTGTTCCTTACATTATTACCAGATCAACTTTCCTCAGACATAGCTCACTGCTCAAAAACCCCCATCTCATACTGAATTCAGTCCCTGTAAATGTCTTCAGGACCCCTAGAAATGTCTTGTCCCTGACACTGGACACTTTGTTGCCAGCTGAATGTAGGGTGGGAGGGACAAGCTCCCGGAAGCCATGTCTGTACAAAGTGGCCCTGCCCACAGCTCAGTGGTCCAGGGCTGAACCCCTGACCTGACCCAGGACAGCCTGAATCTCACCTGGGAAAACACTGAATAGAGGCTCAGCAATTCCAGTCTTGGTGTGGACCAAAGCCTTCAACAAGTAAGACATAAAAACTGTGGAGTTGTGGGAGCCATTTTTCCCTTGACATGACCAGGAAAGCTCAAAAGGCAAATCACAGTGAGGGAGGAAAGAAGCTGACATGTGCAGTGAAGTGGATACAGAAGAAAAAATATCCCCCAGTCCCTTAGAGTCCCCAGGGACCTGTGCTACCCCAAAAGAACTTTCCCCAATTTTAATATATAGACATATAGGGCAGTAGATGAGATAGGTAAATGTCCACTTACAATAGAACATTTAATTAGAAAAATATTTGAAATCACACAGTATATAAAATGATATATTTTAAAATGTTATTTTCCACACCCACAATTCATGAAACAGTTGTATTCAAACTTCTCATATTCATTTCCAATACCAGTGTCCTGACCTCCCTGAAGCCACCTTCTGAGTTATCAGACTTTGTTTTCTAGAGCATTTCAACTTCTTCCATGTATGTTTTTCAAGATCATACATAAGCCTGTCACTGGAAATTTTATCCCAAGCCACAGAAGGAGAAAAGGAAGGAAGGAAGGAAGGAAGGAGAAAAGCAATTCACAATTTATAACATCAGGACTGTTATATACATACTTTTTTCCTTTTTTTTGTTTGTTTGCTTTCTTAGAGACAGGGTCTCACTCTGTCACCCAGGCTGGAGTGCAGTTGAGCGATCATAGCTCACTGCAGCCTTGAACCCCTGAGTGCAAGTGATCCCCCTGCCTGAGTAGCTGGGACTACAGGCATGCCCCACCATGCTCAGCTAATTTTTTTTTTAAGGCAGGGTCCGTAACTGGTCTTTAACTCCTAGCCTCAAACAATCCTTCCAAAATTCTGGGATTACAGGCATGAGCTACCATACCTGGCCTTGTTTTCTCGTAGGTAGGTATTTATGATCTAAGAATGATCTTCAAAGGGCTTATTTACCATTACATCCATCACTTGCAAGTGAGAAGCCTCATTTCCAGTAATAATTACTATCCTTTTTTTATCCCATAGATTCTATCTAAAAATCTCTAAAGCCCCTCAAATGGGCATTAAGATTGTTTCAGGCTGGGCCTTACCCAAACACTACCCTATTGTTCAAAATAACCTAATTGAGAGAGTTCCCCATTATATTCCAGCCTTTGTGCAGTCTCAAATATAAGGTTTCTTCCTCGGAATCGTTTGGATAAATTCTCACTTATGTTCAGGCATATACATTACTTTGTTCCATTTAAGCTTTATCAGCACCCTTGAGATATATATTACTATCTTTATTTTATAGATGGGGTAACCAAGGTTCTCAGGGTATGAGCCTGCCCAAGGCCACACATTGCACAGTGGAGCTGGTTTTGGAAGCCAGGATGTGGACTCTAAAGCTCATACACCATCTATTCTAGCTGGCAGGTGAAGGTGGGCTCTATATATAAGTGGAGGGCCTTTACTTGAACCTCTAAACCACCCCACCTGGGCAATCACGCACTAACTTTACAGATAGTCATGAGCACATCCTTCCTGTCATGAAGAAAGAAGCTTGCTAACAAAATTCATAGGCTGCCTTGAAAACAAGCTAAACTATTTAACCTAATTTCACTGAGCACCTACTATGAACAAGGGATTCTGCTTCATTAGGATTTCCAAAATCAGATAGGCATGACCCACATGTGAAGAATAAGTTTGAAGTATCAGAAAAACTGGAAACCTGAGCCTCAGGAAGGAGATAGGGTAAGATAAAGGTGGAGAGTGAAGAGAATATGCAGCAGCTTGATCCAAAGATCTGGCACCACGACTTTTTGTAGGAAAGACATATTAACACACCAATTGGATTTAACTCTACCTGGGAACCATAATGGTGGTTCATAATTTTTTCTTTAGTTGGAATTTAGAAATTTCTAAAAATAATTAATTGCCTCAGAGCATGGGTGACCCAAAACTGCTTTACAAACAAGCTTCCAGCCAGGGTGAGAGGGCCCCTGGAAGAATCTGTGGTGTCATGGTGTCTCTCTCTCTCTCTCTCTCTTTCTCTCCCTCTAATTTTTGGTTCCTAGATGTAGAATCCTAGAAGGAAGGCAAGTGGAGGGAAGCACAAAAAAGAGGAAAAAATGGGCTTTCTCTGAGAAGTACTTTTACAATCAATAAAAATAGCATTTATTGAGCATCATATTTATAGTCCAGCCACAGAGCTAGTGCTTTACAAAATTTATCTCATGTAGTCCTCCCAAATAGTTTAACAGGTGGGCATTATCATCACACATTTCAGAGGAAGAAGCCAAGGTCCAAGGTCACACAGCTAGTAAATGGCAGAGTCACTAAGTTGAGAGCTTATCTCTTAATACCCAGTTACACTGATGCCAGTGGCCCATCTGGATGTTAGTTTTGGCTGAGCTATTACCAAGTTGACATGGCCTGCATATGCTAGTCAATCTAACATCCAAGCTAGCGACTATGGGCAGGGAGGGGGGGTAATAGAAGTTGCTGTCATTTGAGACAAGGAGAAATCACACCATCATCCCAGAAAAAAAAGGCCTGGAGGCTCAGACCCAAACAACTTCTCTGCCCTCCTTTGGTCAAACACACTCTGACCAGGAGCCTGGAATCTTGAGCTCTCAGAAAGTCCCCACAGAGAAAATGGGCTGTCAACCAGGTGACTGTTCAAAAAGACCTGGCCTAAATATGAATTGGCTAAATTGCTCTCAAAAGGCCAGAAACCAAGGAGACCGAGTTCCCCCACCCCATTCTCCTATTCCCAAAGGCCCCCAGTTGTCCCAAGGGAAGCAGAGAGGAGCCACTGCACTGAAGAATCTTGTTTTGATTGCACTGAAAATCTTCCCTGCCACATCCCTTACCCTGTGAAGACTAAAAGGAGCTTTCTTGACTAAGTAGATAGAACAGAGTGCTGAGCAAATAGCCTGCTCATGGCACTCGAGGGTATGACAGCCAAGAATGCTTTCGTAGTTGTGCTTTGCTGCCTGATTCCATCTGGAATGCACAGGCTTTGTCCCTTTGATCTTTAATATGACTGCTCAGAGGGGCCAGGAGCTCACATTTGCAGCTAGTTCTGTCTTCATTCTCCACAGAGTCCACCTCCACTCCAAGTTCCTGGACACAATTCAGAAGTTTCACCTTCTTCCCTTTCATCTCACCCACTGCTGAAGGTGGGCCTTCAACTCCAGACCACCAACAACCCTGCCCCCTGCCCAGCAGACTGGCCCCATCATCTCCCTCAGTCCTGTCCCATCTGGGTAAAGGGAAACTTGCCTCTTCTTTACTCAGGACTGCCTGTGAAGTTTCCCGCACCCCAAATACAAGAGCCAAACATCTAGATGCTTGGAAAGAAGCATCTGGTTAATTGGCTGGGGTTTTTCTGTTTGTTTGTTTTTTGCTTTTCATCCAGATGTTGGTGTAATGTAGACCCTGCATGGAAGTCCTGCGGTCACAGCTAAAAGTTGTGTTTTCTATTATAATTTAGAATAAGTTGCAACAACTGGAAGAAGTGAGAGGCCACTTGTCCTTTAGCAAGGCATTTCCAGCACCATACCCAAGAACAAAACCTGGGGGCTTAGCCTGTTCAAAGAAATTTAGTTGTGGACATGCTGCTCTCTTTATATAAGGGCATTTATACAGAAAAAGAAGTGAAAGCAAAATTCTAGAGTCTTCTTGTAGTGGGCTGAATAGGGGGCCCCAAAGTTAGCAGGTCCTGGTCCCTAGAACCTATAAATATTACCTTATTTGGAAAAAGAATCTTTGAAGATGTGACTAAGTCAAAGATCTTGAAATGGAGAGATCATCCTGGATGATCTAGATGGGCCCTAAATGTCATCACTATATATATTTGAGAGGGAGGCAGAAAGATATTTGACACCCACTGGAGAGGGGATGGCATGTGAAGATAGAGGCAAAGATTGGAGTGATGTGAACACAAGCCAAGGAATGCTGGCAGCCACCAGAAGCTCAGGAGGCACGGAGGGATGCTCCCCTCAGAGACTCTGGAGGGAGCACAGCCCTGCCAATACCTTGATTTTGGACTTCCAGGTTCCAGAACTGTGAAATAAAAACTGTTTTTAAGCCACCAAGTTTGTGGCAATTTCCTACAGGAGCCACAGGAAACTAATAGACTGCTTATTTCCAGAAGCTACAGCAGACAAGCCTGGAGATGGGAGGAAAAGGAGAGAACAAGTGGACGAATATTCTGTGAGATCTTCTACACACAGAGGTATTCATTGGTGACTGATGTTTGTATCAGGTTAAAGCGACACTACAGAGCAGTGGGAGAATAGCACCTCCAATAGTGATTCCATTAGAAACCTGGGTGAGGTTGAGAGCTCTTAGTCAGGAGGGGAGTCCTGCCCAAGGAGTATCCAAGACCTGCTTTGACTCAGCCACCCTTCCTTTTCGTGAGTTTCCAGGAAAGATGTGAACATGAGGAAAAATGGCAAAGAGAAAACCAACATACCACTACATAACCATTTAAATGGGTTTGGGCCTGAAACTCCACTGCAGAGCTTCCTGGTCCAGTCCGATGGCTTAAGGGTCTTACCACCTTCTGGCCAGTCATGGAAAACCACAAGATGAGCCCCCACAAACATGTGTGGGTTGGCAAACACACCAGTTTGTTGTCCTTCAAATCTGGTCCACTGGTAAATGTGGCTCTATGTCTAGGATTGTGGCTAATTTAATTAACAACTCATCACCTTGTCAACATAAGAAGGGATGTGGGAATGGAGCCAAGCCCATCCCTCTCCTACAAATAGAAGCAATTTGGGAACAACAATTTCCCCAAGACTGTTGACCAAAGCCTATATTTTGGGACGTGGATGATGAGAGTAAACTACACCTTCTGCCCATTTTAGCTTCCTGCTCTCACCTCCAACAAGAATAAGAGATGTGCCAACTTTCTCTGGGTGCATACTTGCTGCCATGCACTGTTCTGGGTACCAGGTTAGAGCATTAAAAGGGCAGATGCAGTCCCTGCTTCCATGAAGGGTCATAAATTCCTTCCTGGGCCTTACAGTTAGCCTTCATCACTCTGAAACACAGTCCAAGGAAGCCCACTCCAAACTTAGTTCTCTCCCAACAGCCAGTATGCTACAGTGACACTTTCCACCCAGTACCATGCTGGATTGAAAACCTGAGAACTAGGATTCCTGCAAGAATGATCTCTAAAGACTGTGAGACTGAGATACAGTTCTTGAAGACCATAAAGCACTATAAAAATACAAGCATTTTAAAATTGTAATCTATAACCAGTTAAGTCAGAGGATCAGAAAATAGTGTGGTCAAAGTCAAAAGCTTGTGGTCTAATTAACTGCATTTGTTCTCATGTAACAGACTGGACTTAAACCCTGGACAGCTGATTAAAGCCACTAGAAACCAGCTGACCCCCATCCATCCTTTTGAGCATCAGCCAATAGCACTAGCTTCCTTTACAGAGGATGGTATGTTTTGTTTGTTTGTTTGACTCATGAAGAAAGAAACAGAAAGAGGACACTTAGCAAGGTCCAGGAAAACCCAAGTCCATGAATAAGCAAGCCATTTATCTAGAGGTGAAGAAACAGGAGGAGGAGGAGAGGATGGAAGAGAAGGAGAAGAGAATGTGCTTGGAGAGAGAGGAGAAGGAGAAAGAAGCAGAAAAATGTGGCCAATCATCCAGATATTTCTAAATACACAAATGTTTGGTATCATGTGGAGATGGGAACTCCATGAGTGATCATTAAAGAAGAGACTTTCCTCTCTATTTGACAACCATATCCATGAGCAAACACTAAAACTGTAGCTAATGGAAATCAAAACAATTGTTCCAAAAAGATGAAACTTGGGGATTAAGTCTAATTGTCTAATGCTAGTAAAGACAAGTCAATTTTGAGTAGTTCCATGGGAAGTGCCACAGAGCTGGATCCAGGATCTTGATTACCTGGGTGGCATGCATCCACAGCCAAATGTCTTTTTCTCCATGTCCTTCAATCTGAGCTCATCACTGACGCTCAAGAAGCTTTCCACTAGACCACAACACATTAAGAAGGATAACTATTGTTTAGGTCAAAATGAGTGGAAAGTGCACCACAGTAAAAGAAACAATAATAGAGAGAAAAAAAGGAAAGAAAGAAAAGGAAGTGACAGAGATAAAAACAGAGCAGGAACATGTAATTTGAAGAAGAAAGTGGAAACAGGCCACTTTAGAGGTTTGGTTGAACCGAATGAACTGAAGACAAAGGCCAGTAAATCATTCCCATTATCCTTGGCTTCAATCAGGTTAATTATGTCCTTACAGAACGTCCTGTCCAAGAGTTCACTCTGGTATTTCACAATCATTCACTCATTCACTCATTCATTCAACAATTACTTGCAGACCACGCAATGCCCTGGGCTTAGTTCTAAGGATTACAAAGGTGATCACAAACCTGAAGGCAGGATCTTCTAGAGAAATGAGACAAATATGTAAATGCCCATAATACTAGAGTGACCTTTCCACACAAAGAGTGGAACTTGTTAAGACACATTTTTAAAAATAAACTTTTAATTTTATAACAGATTTAGATTAACAGAAAAACTATGAACAGAGTACAGAGTTCTTGTACACCTCACACTCAAGTTCTCCAATTTTTAACATCTTACATGAGTATGGTACATTTGTTATTAATGAAACAATATTGATTACTTATTGTTAAGTAAAGTGCCTACTTTGTTCATATTTCATTAGTTTTTACCTAGCGTCTTTTTCCTCTTCCAGAATCCCATCCAGAGTACCACACTGAATTTGATCAAGTCTCCTTGACAGGTGATAATGTGCATTTTTAAAGCAATCTTATTTCTCTCTTACTGTCTTTCCAAACAGGCTTAGTAGACCTGTCATTTCTCTGTCCCCATGAAATATAGAGCTGTTCCCAAAACTTTTTGGATCTCCCTCAGATAATATGTCCTATTCACATACAAATAATATGTACAGAATAGTGTAATAACTGGTCAAAATTGTGGGGCAGGAGTCAGTAGAAGAGTAGACAAAGGTGAATATCATGGAGGCCAAAGAGGAGAGAATCTTAAGAAAAAAGGGGCAATCCAATGCTGAAAGAGACCAGATAGAGGAGGAGGAAAGAAGAACTTGGCAGTCAGGAATTCACTTAGAATCAAGAAAATCGTGATGCAAAGTGGTGAGAGTGGAAGCCGCAATGGGATAGGTTCAGGAGAGAGTATGTGGTTAGGAGTGAAGGCTACCAGTTCATATTCTTCTCCAGAGAAATCTGAGTGCTAAATATAAGGAGAAAACTAGGTTGACGACTTAAATGGGCAGCATTTAAAGAAAAGATTTTGGGGTTGAGGTATATGACAGTCAGCATCTAAAATGATCCCAATAATCCTCCTCCCAATGCTCACATCTTTGTTTAATCTCCTCCCCTTGTGTATGGGCCAGACCTAGTGATTCACTTCTAATAAATAGAACATGGCAAAATGAATGAGATGACATGTCTGAGACTGGGTTATGAAAGACCATGACTTTTGTCTGATTGCACTCTCCTTCTTTCCCCATTTCTCTAATTTTTCTCAGTTTTACTCACTCAGATGAAGCAAGCTGCCATGTTATGAGCTCCCCTAAGGAGAGGCCCATATGGTAAGGAATTGAGAATGACCTTCAGCCAACAACCATCAAAGAAATAAGGCCCTCAGACCAGCAGCCCACAAGGAACTGAGAGCTGCCAGACCACATGAATGTGCTTGGAAGCGGATCCTTCCCTCATTGAGCCTTGACAAGGACAGCCACCACAGCCAGCACTCTGCTGCTGTGAGACACCTGGAAGCAGAGAACTTGGCTTAGCCACATGCTGTCTCCTGACCTATAGAAAACTGAGATAATTAGTGTTGTTTTAAGCCACCAAATTGTAGGATAATTCATTATACAGCAATAGGTAGCTAATACAGAATGATTATTTTTTGTAAGAGAAGTCTGCACATGATTCTAGGCTCACATTTATTGTGCTTAAGAATTACCTTGGAACCTGAAACCTATAATCCAAATCTTTGAATCTGGATAAAGGAACAAGATCCAAAGAATTTTATTTAGCCACTGGGGATAGAGCACTAGCTGTACAGCACTCTTTTGGAAGAGACTAAAGATACTGCATTTTGAAATACCTTAGATAATTCTGTTGCACATGGGGGAGGAAAGTTTGCATGCAGTGAAAAGAAAATACCAAGATATGCAATTCAGAGATGTGGGTCTTGATGTCCAAGAGAAAGAAGGGGCAAGAATCCAGGAACCATGGGGAAGTTGGCCTTAAAGTTTTGGCTTTTTTCTCTGAAACAGGAGGAAAGACTTTTTTAAAGGGTGAAAATACATCAAAACTTTGAAATAGAAGGAAAAGCCTCAGTGTTCTCCAAAAGAAAGACTGAGGCTATCTACAAAGCCTGAGGAAGTGGAGGTATTTGTTCAAGGTTTAAAGAGACAGGAAAAAATAGACTCTAGAGAAGGCTTAGTGAGCCACTAATAAACTTCAAAATAAAAGTAAATGTATTGAGATTGCCTGAGGATGACTGATGGGCACAATTTGAAAGAAATGAAGAAACTCACTCTACCCACCCTCCTTATTCCACTGGGAATGGAAGAAGGAAAATCTCTGTGGAAGAAGATTGCAAGAACAGTATCCAGGGAAAAGGCAAGTCTGTTGTGGTAAGGAAGCAGAAAAAGGGCTTTAGGGAAAGGTTAAGGGGAATATGTCCTTAATAGAACTGGGGCTCCATGGGCTCAGGTGAAGCATCCCATTGAGGAGCAGCAAGAGTGGGAGTGGGCCTGAACTGGATAGAAAGAGAGGGAAGCAGGACTCACTCACAGGGGAGTAGAAAGCAGTTTTTAATGATTAAGGGATAAAGGAGGCTGAAAGTTGGAGATGCGCTAGAGATCCTTGTTTGTTATGGGAGGACAGAGCAAATACCAATTAAGTTCATTAAATTAACCTGCCCCTAAAATCTAAGTTAAATAAGTTAAATATTGATCCATTATCCACATCAACATCTCCAGGTCCTCTAAGACGATGTGCAAGACAAGGGCTGGCAGCAGAAGTCTCTTATAAGTCTCCCTTTGAGAAGTGGTCCTACAGTGAAGTTCAGGTCTCAGGAAAACAGTGGTACACATCCATACTCAAGGTGTTGAAAGGCCTGTATTTCTTTAAAATTTCTCTTCATCTTGTGTAGCAATTTGCCTTGTGTCTAACTTGGCATGGAGGAAAGATGATCCATTGGCTAGGGGTTAGAGGGCCTGAGAGTCCTAGTCCTAGCTCCACTCCTGATACACTAGATGACCTTAAAAAGCCATTAACTTTCCTGATACCATTTGTAAAGTGAGGAGCCTGAACCAGATGTTCCCTTAAGTCCCTTCCAGCACCAACATACTAAAAGCCTGAAAACACAAAACACTAAACCACGTCTAGGGATCATCTGGTCTAGTTCTTGGAAATTTAGTTTTTTTTAAAAAAAAAAAAAAAAAAAAAGGAGAGAATTCCAGCTCCTATCTGTAACCTTCTGGAGACTTCCTACCCATTGATAGAATTCCCTATGGGAAATGTTTTGAAATAGTGGATAGTCTATAAAATGAAATTCTGGGGATTAATCTGCAATGAGGGCTGAAAATTTTCTGAGTGATTTTTCCCAAATGTATGAGAAATCTTTATCTAATTGAATGTGGAGCGTATTCTTTTCTGAAGCATCTTGTTTGCATTCTCAAAGCAGGGTTTGGTAGGAAAAAGAGCTTAGGCCAGATATTTTGCCACTTACTCATCAAGTTATTAGGGAAGATGCGCTGACAGCAACTAGTGAGTCACGTCGAGGTCATGTCATGTCTAAGTTTCAAACTATCTCCAAGTATTGCCACACACACATTCGCATATACCTCACCACCAGCACCATGAAACAGATTGTGAAAGAACTTCAGCCGCATCCATGAAGTGAAAGTGGGACTTTCTCCTGACCTCCGCATCCCTGAGGAATCCACTCTCACCACTGCGTACTTCTCTGATGGGAATCCTTGAGGTCATTTGGTCCCATCTTATACCTCGTAAACTCAGTATAACCTAACAGAAATGTCTCAACCTGTATCCCCAAACTTTACGTGAAAGAGACAGGGTAAAAAAAGACATGGAAACTTCCTTTGATTTCCAAATGCAGGAATTTTTATTACCCTGAAAAGGCACTTGGGGACTCTGAGTATTTTTATTTTTTCACAATGGCATTACCAGTAAAAATAAGAACACCTCCTACAGTGGTGCACTGTATATTTTCAATATTTTATATTTTTTAATCATTCAACATATATTGAGAACTATGGTAGGTGGTAAGAGGGTATTCGGTGTCTATAAATTATCTATAATATAATGAAATAAATTATATAATTATGGTATATAAAAGGAGGATGTAATTAATTCTGCCTTGGGGTAGGGAAGTTGAGGAAGGTGAGTCTTAAATGATGAGTAAGAGTTGGAAGATGAGTGAGAACTAGCCAGAGGGTGAATGAGATTTGAAGGGCATTCAAGACTAAAGGGACAGGAAAATAAAAGGCAGGTATGTGAGAGTTTATGAGGCATACTAGAGACCTACTAGCAGTCTATATGTGGCTAAAGCAGAGTGTTCAATGCTAGAGGGGAGAGAATGGAGAGGTGGACGGGTAGATTTGGGCCTGCTTGTAAAGGCCTTAACCAACATACTGAGGACTACAGCTTTCATTCTTTAGGCAACAGGGAGGCAAAGATGACTGTGATCGTGATCTAGTCTGTGTTTTAGGAAGGTAATTCTGATAGCAATGAAGAGAATGGATAAAGAGGGAGAGAAAGAAGGCAGAAAGAGGTCAAGATCTATTGCAATGGCTCAGGAGAAAAATGGCATATGTAAAAAAGATCATATTTTGCCATCATTATTTGTTTTTGTCTCCTTCTTTACCCCTCACACAGAGTTAAGTTTCTTGCACCCAAGTATCATGTCCTGTTCACCTTTGCATCCTAGCACAGAGCAGATTGCCTGTGCTACATAGTATAGGCATGCAATAAACACCATTCATAGGTGAATGCACAAAATGAGACATAAAAAGGGTAGTAGCAGTAGGGATATAAAGAAAGGGTAGATTCAAGAAATATTTTCTGAATTAGATTCTAAAGAATTTGGTCTAAGTAAAAGGGAAAATTCCAAAGTTTCTGTATTGGGCAACTAAAATACAAGCATGGATCTTCAAAAACAGTTTTAATTTTCTTGGTTATTTTTTCGTTGAAAATAAAGTTTTCAACACTTTTTTCTTGCATTTAAAAATGCAAGAGTGGGAGCAGGTAAAGAAAGAAAGATAACAAGTTGAGTTAGGAAGATGTTGATTTTGAGGTGTCCATGAGCCAGGGTCCTAAAGTCCAGTGGGCAGCTGGAACTCTAAGTCAGGAACTGCTAGGAGTTCACTGGCTGATTTTCACTTATGACCATTCATCGAGGCAGTTGAATCAAATTGTCCGGAATCCAGTTTTTTGTTGTTGTTGTTAACATGGGCTGAAAAGTTTATTTCCAAAGAAAAAAGTAAACAAGAAAATTAAAACTGTTTTTAAAGATTCCTGCTTCATCACTGCTGAAACCAAAACAAAGACAAGAGAAGGAGCCAGGGATCATCCTCTGTATCTGAAGATGTCATAGTGAATTTCTCAGATCTTCAGACTCTCAATGGAAAGGTTCCCATGAGCACCATTAGTTGTCCAAGCATTAGTAAGCTGACTTACTTCAGAATGTAAAATATTCTAACAGGAAATTCTAACAGGAAACTCCAACATTCTTCCCTTTGTTTTCTTCCCATGCATTGCCACTGAGACCTCTCAGGCAGAGATGCTTTGTTGAAGGCATGCAACATGATGGGAGCCTGAGGCCATATGGTACCTGGAAAGAACACTGGAGAAAATTAGAAGAACTGGTTTTATTCCTGTCTCAACTATTAATTGGCCATGGTGACCTTGGACAAGTCACTTTACCCTTCTGAATCACAGCTTCCTCATCTGTAATATGAGATCAGTTTAGGTTTCTCTCTCTCTTTCTGTGTGTGTGTATGTGTGTGTGTGTGTGTGTGTTCTTAAACACTTAGCACTGACCTAGATTTTTCCTTATGTGTTTATCATCAACTCCTCCCAAGGCCACTAGAGTTTTGCAGGTCTGGTTCACACTACCTCAGGGACTCTAGATGGAACCAGATGACCATCCATTGAAAGAAGCAGTATATGCCAAGGCATCTCTCCTTTATATGTTTTTTCTTGGTGGGTCAAATGACTCACCACTTAATAACCTAAAAATGTCTACTTTCTACTATATCTACCGATACAAATTTTAGTGCCTGGAAATGGGGTGCTAGCACAACAAAAATCTAAAATGCAGGATTGGCATTTGAACCAGACAGTGAGCAGAAGATGGAATGGCTATACGGACTTTAGGAAAACATTAATGAAATCCTAAATTGCCTCGAGCACGCGGTTAGTAAAATTAGACTTTAAAGAGGTTGTTTGTGAGGTCTTAAAAAAAAAAAAAAAGGAAAATCTTGTTGGAAATTTGAAGACAGGAGCTCCTTGTTATGCCATGGCAGAAAGTTTAGCAGCACTGTCTCCTGCAGTAATGTGAAAGGTAGAAAATTTAGCTAAGATTTCCAGCCAGAGTGTTGAGGGTGCCATCTGGTTTCTTGTGGCTGCTTATATTAATATGTGAAAGGAGAGAGAGAAGCTAAGGAAAGCACTATTAAACCAAAAGAAAATGGGATCTGGCTGGTTGTGAAGATTCAAAGGCTCTCCAGATGGCAGACAATACTAAAATTAAGAAATTGCTCCCAAGCAAAGGTCAAATCCAGGACACCCTCTAGAAACAATGTTCTAAAGATGAAGCCAAGGGTGTAACTATAAAATCCTTTTTTAGAAGCTTTTTTAAGTTAAAAGGTGGTTTTTCAGAATATGTTAACTCAGACAAAATACCCGCTAAAGACTTTAAATTTTGCTTCACAGCACCTATATATAAAATAATAAGGGTTCTAAAAAGCTTAAGTTCCTCACCCTTCTCAACAGAAGATTTACGTGGAGAGGATTTATCTCAAAGATATCTGTAGGTGTAAATTTGTCTGATGAAGCAAACCCCAGTGAGATTCACAGGAGGACCACAGAGATTTTGAGAGACTTATATCACCGGGTATACTCATGACACAGATTGAAAGTGACAGAGATGGTATAAAATGAAAAGAAACTTTTGAATCCTCCAACTTCCATAAGCGAGAAATAGGCTGAAAAAAAAATCAGTCAGCTGCAAATACATTACACCTTTCATGAGTAATGAAAGGAAGGATGATTCAAAAGGGAACCAAGAATCTAGAGAACAATACCAAGAACTATAGAGTAATTTTCAGGCAGAAGTAGGATTGAGTTCTAATAGAACTTACAACATTTATCTGGATTTCAGAACTGATATGAACCAGTGATTCTTTTGTGCCTCAGTTTCCCCCTTTTTAAACAGGAGTGTCTATGTTGGCTGTCCTCTACCTATGGCACCATTGTATGTTGGATGTGCAGGGGACAGATAACTTGTTTCCTAAGTTCATTGGTCTACAAACTGAGAAGAACTGTACTCATGGAGTTGTGCTGAGGGAACTATGTCTGAGGACCTGGACCTGATTTAGAAGACAAAATTATGAACTCTGAGCTGATTTTGTAATGGGATAAATTTTTTTGGGGTCTGGGGATGGGACGAGTACATTTTGCATGTGGGAGAGATATGAGTTATTGGGGGCTGGAGAACAGACTATGGTAGCTGGACTCCAGGATATTCCAGGATGGTTCCCACTTCCAGGCATTCACATCCTTTTGTGGCCCTCTTCCATATTGTACCAAAGTTTGTCTGGCTAAGTATAGGGTAGATATGATAGCATATCATTTCTGAGATTAGGTTATGCAACTTCTGCCTTGGGTACTCTATCTTCCTCTCTCTTTCTCAGATCATTTACTCCAGGGAAGTCCAGCTGCCATGTCACATGTAGTCTTATGCAGATGACTACATGATAAGGAACTACAGCCTCCTGCCAACAGCCATGTGAGTGACCTTGAAAGAATATTCTGTAGCCCCTGTTGAATCTGTGATTCAACTGTAGCCTTGGCCAACAGTTGACTGCCACTCATGAGAGAGTTTGAGCCAGCTAAGTCATTCCTGGATTTCTGACCCACAGAAACTGTGAGATTATAAATACTTGTATTTTTTTAAGCGGCTAAGTTTTGAGGTAATTTGTTACACAGCAGTAGATAACAAATTAATAAATAAGCTCAAAATATTTTAAAAATATGTTGTATTTTTAGTTCTAGCAAAACAAATGGAAAATGAAATTATAAGTATTATTGATAATGGCATCAAAAACATAACACATTCAAAGATAAATTTGAAGCCACATGTGGAAGAGTCCCATATAAAAAACTATTGTACATTACTGAAAGAAAGTAATGAAGTTTTAAATAAATACAGAAGTATACCATGTTCATGGTTTAAAAGACTCAATATTTTGTCAGTTTCCTTAGATTGACCTGTATATTTAACACAATCTCAATGAAAATCCTCAAAGACATTTTTTTTTAGAAATTGACAAGCTGATTCTAAAATCTATATGGAAACATTAATAATCAAAACAATCTTCAAAAAAACAAACTCTGAGAACTTACTCTACATGACTTCAAGACTTATTATAAACCCACTGTGATTAAGACAGTGTTGTAGCATAAAGATAAACAGATAGTCAACTAGATCAATAGAATAAGCAGAGTCCAAAAATAGACCCATATTATATGGTCAATTAATATTTTACCTATGTGCCAAAACAGATGAATGAGGAAAGGGAAATCTTTTTAACAAATGGTGCTAGAAAAATCGCCTACTATAGCTGAAAAAAAGAACCTCAACCCATACATAAAATGGATTATAGATGGATTGCATAACTAAATGCAAAAGCTAAAACTATAAGCTTTTGGAAGACAACATAGGAGAAGAGCTTTGCAATCTTTGGTTAGATAACTAAAAAAAGATAGGACTGAGAAAGTAGTAATTATAAAAGACAAAACTTGATAAATTAATTGTAGCAAAATTTAAAAACTTCTGCTCATCAAAAGGCACTATGAAAAAAATGAAAAGCAAGACAGACTGAAAGGAAATATTCACAACTTCTGACAAAGGACATGTTAAGAATATATTTTTGATACACTTGCAACTCAACAATAAAAATATAAACAATCCATTTTTCTTTAAATGGGCAAAAGATTTGAATATATACTTGACAAATGATGATCTGTAAATGATTAGTAAGTACATGAAAAGATACTCAAGATCATTAGCCATCAGAGAAACAAAATTAAAACCACGATAAGATATCAACACGTCCACTGGAATGACTAAAATTAAAAACAATTACAATACCAAATATTGGTGAGGATATGTAACAAATAAACTTCAAATATTGCTGGTGGGAATGTCAAATGGTATATTCACTTTGGAAATACATATGGTAGTTTCTGATAAAGTTAAATATACACCTACCTATGACCCAGCTATTCCATCTCTAGGTATTTTCCCACAAGAAATGAAAACATATGTCCACACAAAGATTTATACGAGAATGTTCAGTGAAGCTTTATTTCTAATAGCCAAAAACTAGAAACAATCCATATTTTCATCAATAGGAGAATGTAAAAACAAATTGTAGGACATCTATGCAACTGAACACTACTAAGCAAAATACAAGATAGAACTACTGATACATACAATAATATAGGTGAACCTCAAGATTTATGCTGAATTGAAGAAGCCAGACACAACAGAGTCCATACTGCATGATTTCACTTCTATGACATTTTGAATGGCAAAACTAATCTATAGTGAAAGAAATAAGAACATAGAACAGTGGTTACCTCTGAGGAGGGAGGGAGGAGGGATTGACTCAAAGAAAGAGAAGAAATCTTTCAGGGGTCATGAAAATTTATATATCTTACACATATCTAGTATACATAAATGTACACTATTGTCAAAATCCCATCAAACTGCATACTTAAGATCTATGCATTTTACTGTTTACAAATTAAACCTCAATTTAAAAGGGGGTGCCATTTATGAAACCATTAAAAATATTAGATACCCCGAAATTATTCTAATAAAAAATGGGCAAGCCTTTCACAGAGAAAGATATAAATCATCATTGCGATCAATTGAAGAAGACCTAAATAAATGGAATAATAATCCATGTTCGATGGCTTGGAAAAACAAATATTGTAAAGTTATCAGTCTCTGCAACTGATCTGTAAATTCGACATAGTTCCAATAAAAATTTCAGTAGAATTTTTTTTTTTTTCTGGAGACAGAGTCTTGCTCTTGTTGCCCAGGCTGGAGTGCAATGGCACAATCTTGGCTCACTGCAACCTCTGCCTCCTGAGTCCTGTCTCAGCCTCCCGAGTAACTGGGATTACAGGCACCTGCCACCAAGCCCAGCTAATTTTTGTATTTTTAGTAGAGACGGGGTTTCGCCATGTTGGCCAGGCTGGTCTCGAACTCCTGACCTCCTGATCCGCCCACCTCAGCCTCCCAAAGTGCTGGGATTACAGGCGTGAGCCACTGCGCCCAGCCTCAGTAGGAATTTTTTTGGTGGAACTTAACAAGCTAATTTTAAAACATGTATGGAAATACAAAAACCAAGGATAACAAAGACGCTTGACAAAGACAAACAAATGGGGAAAATTTTTCCTCAAATATCAAATGCACTATAAAACCACAAAAATTAAGAGTAGTATTTGTGCAAGCATAAACAAACAAGACAAATGGAATAAAATAGCACTTCCAAAACCCCCACATCTAGGAACACTTGATTTGTGACAAAGATGGCAGTGCAATGTACTGGAAAAAATATGATATTTTTAATAACTGGTACTGAGTTGACTGGATATCCACATGGAAAAAAATAAACTTAACTCTTATCTCACATCATATAAAGAAATCAATTCCAAGAAGAATATAACTTTAAACACGAAAAGCAAAATAAAGATTCTAAATATTAATATAATAATATTTTCATGACTGTGAGGAAGAATGTATTTCTTAAACAGGAGGAAAACAAGCATCAACCATAAAGAAAAAGATTGATAAAATCCACTAAAATCTCAAACTTAAAGTGGAAGAAAGTATTAGCAATTTATGTAACTGACTAAGGGTTTACATTCAGAATTTTAAAAATAGCCCAATAGATAAGTGCACATGAAATTTGAACAGGCACTTTACAAACTTCTATGGTTTGAGGGTATGTCCCCCACTTAAAATTCATATATCGGAACCTAAGACGAAATGTGATAGTATTAAGAGACGGGATCTTAGAAGGTGATTAAATCATGAGGGCTCTGCCTTCATGGATGGGATTAGTACCCTCATAAAAGATTCAAGGGAACTAGTTAGACTCTTTTGCCCATCTCTTCCTTCCACCATATGAGGACACAGCAACAAGGCACCATTTTTGGAAGCAAAGAATGAGCCTTTACCAGACGTGAAATCTGCCAGTGTCTTGATCTTGGAATTTCCAGCCTCCAGAATTATGAGGAATAAATTCCTATTATTTATAAATCATTCAATCTAAGGTATTCCTGTTATAGCAGCAAGAATGAACTAAGACACAAAGGATAATACCCAAATGACTAATAAATAGGAAAAGATGTTCAACCTCATTAGTCATTATGGAAATGTAAAATAAAACCACAATGAGATAGTAGCTCTACATTTCTACCAGCATGGCCAAAATTTCAAAGACTACAAATAATTAGCAATGACAAGCATTTGGAGAAACAGAATTTCTCATACACTGTTGCATAAATTGGTACAGCCACTTTGGAAAATACTTTGGCATTAAGTATTAAAGATGAAAGTGCTCATATCCTGTAACCAAGCCACATACTCAACAGAAATGCATGCATAGGAGCATCAAGAGACATGGTCAAGAATATTCAATAGTGGCTTTATTTGTAATACCTAAAACTGAAAACAACCTAAGTGCCCATCAAGAGTAAAATGTATAAAGTATGATGTATATGTACAATGGGATATTATACAACAATGAAAATGTGTAAACTACAAGTATTTTTAACAACACGAATGAGTGACTTGAAAACAGACACAAAAGAAAAAAATACTGTATGGTTCTAGTCAGATAAAGTTCAAAACCAGGCAAAACTAAACTGTAGCATTAAAAGTCAAGTAATGGTTGACACTGAGGAAAGTTCTATTGTGAAGATAGAGGACTGGGCATGAGAGAGGTTTCTGGGGTGGTGACTGTTCTCTTTCTTCACCTTGGTGGAGGTTGTGCAGATACTTGTTTTAATTTATTGAGCACATTTAATTCTTGTGATATATATTTTTTCTATATGTGTATTATAGTTCTTTTTAAAAGTTACAAATAAATTAACTTATTAAATAGTGCCTGGCATGCCACAAGTACTCAGAATAAAGTTCCAACTGTTATTTTCTCAGCACTCCTCTCACCCCTGAGCACGCAGAACAGACTTTCTTCTCCCAGAGGGCTCTCCAAGGAAAATACAAGCTATCACAGGCAAACGCGTTGACCCTCCCTCTCCCTCTCCCTCTCCCCCTTCCCCTGCCCTCCCCTCCCTCTCCCCCTCCCCTCCCCCTCCCTTTCCCCCTCCCCTACCCCTCCCCCTCCATCTCCCTCTCCCTTTCCCTCCAAAGTTACAGGTAATAGAAGGGAGCCAGAAGCAGTTCTTCATTGCTACACCAGACCCAGAATAAGGGTAGACTCTTGTGATCATCCTCCCTTTCTCAAGAGCTGGAGGCCAGATCCTACTGAAGAGTCCAGGCTCTACCATGTATGAACAAGGGTAACTTTGGAAAAATTATTAAAACTTTCCAGGCCTCAGAATAATTATATTACTTCCTAGGGTCATTGCATGGATTCAATGAGGAAACTAAATGAGATGATTTTATGAAAGTGCCCATCCCAGTGTAGCTTCTTTATAAACCTAGCATCTTCTGTCCCTCTCCAATGTTCTCCAAGGAAGCTCAGGCATCCAGAAGTATTTTCCTGGGACCAGAATGCACCTGGAAAATTGGGGTTTCAAATATTCTGTTCCTTCACTGTACTATGTTCCTCACTTTTGGTTTAGAAAATATGACCCGCCTTTACTCAAAGTTGCATACTTTCTAGAGAAAGACAACCTTTGGCGCATGTCCACACCATCTCCTCCCCTGCACTGAGGATTTCCACAAAGACCCTACCCTTTCCCTTCCTGGCACCCACAGACTAGTTTATGGATTTAGGTTTCTTTCCTTGGGGATGAGGGGCAGTCCTTGCTCCCCCTGACACTTTATAAGAAATGTTGTCTGTATATTGCCATGTACATCTCTTTAGTGCAAATACCTAGTTTTTCAAGACTGTCCACAAACCACAGAGATAAGTGAACCATTGATGAGAACCAAAATGGTGTCTCGTTCCAGCCATTGTAGACTTTATTCTCCCATACGCAAAGGGTGTTGGAGAGTGGGTCCTTATCTCCTTTGTATTTCATCTCTGCACTTTGCTATACCATTGGCCTGTCTTTGTATACCACTGGTCATATTGGTTCTATGTAGTAGCAGAGCCAATGAGTGGATATCACAGGATACTCACAGGTGCCAACATCCCTCCTTCTTTCATCTCACATAGGACTTTGCCTTTAATGTTTAATTTTTTCTCATCATTTATACCACTCTCTGCCAGATTTTCCTCCACCGTCCTTTCTCTCTCTTGTGCATCCACACACACGTGCCCTCCCAACATGTCACCTCCTAAGCTTTGTGCAGGCCTGATGTGTGCCTAATAACTGCTTCTTCACCTCTGTCCTCCATCTTCCTCACTGCCTGGTGCCTTGGCAATACCTTCACAGATACCCCTTCCCCTCCTTCTCCCTCACAACATCACCAAAGGAGAGGCAGTTTTACCAAGACCTTAATTTTATATTGGCAATTTTGTATTTTTTCCTAAAACATACCCCCCAAACTGTATAAGCTTCAGGCTCTTAAAAACAACCTGCACCTTCCTCCACTTAATAGTAAAACAAACTGAAGGGTTTGGGCACACAGAGAAAATATACAGAATAATGTAGAGCATAATTGGCTACTGCTGAGTTTGTGCCTCTTTTCAAGACTCAGAAACCATAAAGTGACCTTTCTTACTTTGTTTACAAGAATCTACATGACCCTCACTGCCTTCTGCAAGGATTGTTTTTATCTGAAGGAGCTCTAAGCACACTGAGTTACATGATCAGTCACTGCTGCTTCTCATCCCAGGAACTGGCTCAAGCCTCTCCAGGTCAAGCCACTTGGCACACAGCAGTTATGCTCCCTTGACTCAGCCGTGGGACTACAGGGAGCCATGCCAGGCAAGTCTCTTCACGTCTCTGAGCAGCAGTGCCAGATTTAGCATAAATATAGTGATCCCATAGGAGGTAGCCTTCACTATGACTGTCCTAAACTCTCTAGAAACAACATCTTGGGGAATTACACCCTAGGGCAACCATGAAGAGGCCTTAACATGCCTCTGATCCACAACTTTATAAATTGGTGCAACCGATTTGAAGGATAGCTTAGCAGTAACACTAACAGTAAAGTTGAAGATGCATATTTCCTGTCAGCCATCAATTCCACTTCTAGAAGTGCTCTTGCACAGTACACAGGTACAACAGTGTTTAATGCAGCATTATCTGTAACACCAAAAAGAAAGGAAAAAAATCTGGAAGAACCTAAATATCCATCAATATAAGCATAGATGAATAAATTATGATATAGTCACACAAAGAGCAGTTGTTATGATGAATGAACCAGATCTAATTTATTAGCATAGATAAATCTCAAAAATACAGTTAAGTAAAACAAAAAGTTGCAAAGGGTATATTTTACACCATAAAATGCTATTTATACACATTTAAGCATACAAGACAATGCATATCATTTATAAATGTGAAACAAAATTATGGAAAAGCGACCTACTACAAGGAAATGGTTACCTCTAAGAAGGAAGGAGGATGGGATTTAGGGAGACAGCTATAGCTGAATCTCTCACATTTTGTTTCTCTAAATAAGTATCTGAAATAAATATGGTAAAATATTAACAATTGCTTGAACCTAGTGGTGGGAACACTGAGTGTCCATTACATTATTGTTTCCTTTTCTATGTCCAAAATATTTCCTAACTTTAAAAAAATGAATGTGAATTATCTCTCTTGAAACATGCTCCAAGCTCCTGTTTCCCTCACAAAGGATAAATTGTCTAATTCTGCTAGATGTGCCTTCTTCTTCAAGATGCAAATGGAAATTTATGATAAACAAAAGTTGGCAGTAAGGTCACCAACTCATCTTGGCCAGTTGCTGACACAGAAGCATCTCTGACTTTCAGCAGATCCCCTTCCATCCTGCTCTAGCCCTGGGAAGCTGACCTGTGAGGACAACAGGATTCTTGCCTCTGGCTAAACTGGGTCTGGCAAGTTGGAAGCAGAGGCAGAGATGACATGACAAGAAGAGAGGAAAAAACAGTGTGTTTCTTTGCTGATTTCCTCCCTGCTGGCTTGCAGGTTACAAATGGAAGCATTTCTCTACTGAGGGTCGCAACTCCTAAGTGTAGACCTCTCTTCGGTTCTCCTATGGCTCTCTCCAGGAAGCAGTAATTTCTCTTTCATCTTGCTTCTTCAGGCCCTGGGGTGAGCAATAGCTCCCTGCTGTTGAAACAGGTGTTTCAACATCGCTTGCTAGTTCCCCTTCATTATGACCGCATATTTCTAAATGGTGCCCTCATTAAACTCTCCTTTATTTCCCCAACTTGAGTATGCCATGTGTTTCCTACTGGTACCCTGACATCACAAATGAAGTATGTGAAGTACTATGAATACAAGTACTCCAAGAGATCAGAGAAAGTTGCAGAGATGAAGTTCATACCTGAGCAAAACCTGGGAAGATGAGTAGAAGTTTGTCAGCTGGTCAAAGGGATATGGTGGGAGAGAGGGCATAACAATAGTGGCAAGACTGAGGGAAGAGTTTCAATAAAGGCTTGTGTACTAGGTTGACCAGATGAAACTGCTAATATCAGACCATTTTTGACCTGCAAAATAAAGGCAATTTAATATGGTTCAACCCAATACTACAGTTCACACCATGGTGACCTTAAATGGGAAGGGAGCCTATAGGAATGGAAATAATCAAAATGACCCTGACCTTACAGGATGGATATCAGGAAGAATAGAGATAGCATTAATTTGAAGAAGAGGGTAATCCACTTTGCAGAGAGGGACGAAATGTGTCTTCTATGTTTTATTTCTATTCAAAGAGAGCTGCAGATCTGTTTCTGTTCCCCTTACATCTGAATCTTCAATCTAGTTCCTATAAAAGAAGGAAAATGCATACAAATTTCCACATCTTGAACCACAGCTCTTAGAGTTAGACAGGTCCTTCATAGTCTACACTCTCATTTCAAAGATTAAACATAATGAGACACTGGGGTTAAGAGTCTTGTCCACTATCACACAACTGTGTGATCTTCCAATTGGATATCTTGATAATGAAAAACTTCAAAGGGAATGAGTTTGGGAGAGCACCAATAACAGAGTTCTATGAAGAGTGGGTGAAGTTCAAGTCCTGATAGAGAACAGTCAAAACCTGAGAGGCAAAAGCTGATAGAGGTGAAGGAAAGAAAAAGTTGCATGGAGAGAGAGAATGCTGAGAGAAAATTAACTTGGCTGGAAGAGCAAAGAATGCTTATGAATGATTTCCTTCTATTAATCTTATCCCGGGACCAAAATTAACTTCCTAGACTTGTTAGGCTGATAAAATTTATTATCCTTGATGACAATAACTCTTCCCAGGTTTGGGAAGAATTAAAAGACATATGATTTATTTTTCCTGAGATGATTTCCAGACCCCTAGTGCTGCTCCTCAAAAGTAATATTTTGGCATTTAATGAGCCAGGGAAGTTAGGCCATGTACTCAACATTAGCCAATTTAAAATAAGACTCTAAGTAATATTTAAAGTTGGAGTTGTTTTGATCTCATGATTTCTCTTATGACAGTTGAGTTAATACATACTCTGGAGCCAGATTTCCAGAAGTCTGTGTTCAGAATGACAGTAGCCTCTCTGTGTCTCAGTTTGGTGAACTTAACTAACCATGTCCCAGGATGTATCTGATAGACTAGCATAGTGTATTGCCTGGGCCTTTCAAAGCACTGTTTAGAGCATTATAAACAAGGATTATAGTAGAACTTTAGGAGTTGAGAGTCAAGAATAAGGTGAACTCTTACAGGAGCACAGGGGTGGTGACTAAGTACTGCTCCAGGTTAGGGACCTTACATACACACCCTTCTTGGTGGCTAGCCATAATCATCAACATCACTCCCAAGAATAGTGATGCAGATTAAAGTCTTGCAGGAGCATATCACTTGTGCATCTGTCTGTTAGCTCAATATGAACTGGCATGCCTATTGTCATGTTTTCTAACTCAAGGACTCAAATTTTCAGGCAAGTTATTGACTTGCTCATTTCAGAACTAAATTTTTGATCATCACCCCAATTCTAAGCCCATAGGCAGAACTGGAAAATGACAAAAAGTCAGCAAAATGATCAAAGAATTGTCCCTCTAGGAAGGACCTTGGTGATGATCTAGTGTTTAATTATCGCTCTACAAATGAGAACACTGTTGTCCAGAGACAGTGAATAACTTGCCCACGGTCTGGCACCTAAAGTGCACAGGGTTGCACTTGGCTGCAACTCTACCACTGATGAGCAATGGCTCCCAGATCCTCCTTCAGCACATAGCCCACTATCCCATACTGGCTGGAAAGTTCTTTTCTGTCCTCTTCTTTTATACTAATCTCTCCCTTCCCTTTCTTCAGTTCTTTCTATTTTATGACTTTGTATTTGTCATCCTGAAAGAGATCATATGCATCTCAGTTGGTGTAATATAGGACACATTTATCAAAAGCCTACAAGTGCCAGACCTTGTGCACATGCTAAGCACTTAGTTAACATTTATTAAACTGGACTATATATGAGAAGCTATTCAGAATATGAGAGAAGTGAGAATGTGGGGCAGGGCAATGGGAAATATGGCCATGGTAGTACACTGTTATGAAGTAAGCTGGTCTCAAAAGAGGATTGTGGTAGTGGTGACAGGAATGAAAATCATAAGAAGGTTGTGAAATGCATTTCAGAGTAAACTTGGATGTCAGGAAAGAAAAAAGAGGAGAAATGATAAGAACATTTTATTTTGCACATTTCAAATGTGAGATACCAAATGGATGTGCAATTGGAAAAGTTCAACAAACAGTGAAATGCACAGCGGGGACTCAGGCAGGAGGTCGAGGTCCGAGGTCCGAAGTCCGTAGAGAGAGGGTGGCTTAAACTGTGAAGGTAGGGTTTACCCTGCTGGAAGTTAGCATAACTTTCTGCTAAAACTCTTCTACTGCTTTGGAATATTTTAACTAGACCAAAGACTAACAAAGATAGTGAAGTTTTTTTTAAGTAAATAGGACAAGAACAGCCCACACCGGAGGAAGTCCAGCCTCCTTGCCCTCTTGCTCAGACAGCATTCTTCCCATCCACCATTCCAAATGCTTCATCTCCTCCAGGAAGCCCTTTTGTTTTGATAAGATAAGAAACACTAGCTTACCTGACTCTTTTCCTAGATTTGGCCATATCAGTCATCCCCATGTTTCTATTAGTGGCATACAGAAGCACTTCATGATGATTTTATTTTCTTCTTCTGTCTTTTTTTATTTGTATAAATTTATGGGGTATGAGTATAATTTTGTTTACATCCATAGACTGCATATGGTGAAGTCAGGGCTTTTAGGGTATCCATCACCCAAATAATGTACCCTGTCCCCATAAGTAATTTCTTTTTTTTTTTATTAACTTTAAGTTTTAGGGTACATGTGCACATTGTGCAGGTTAGTTACATATGTATACATGTGCCATGCTGGTGCGCTGCACCCACTAACTCGTCATCTAGCATTAGGTATATCTCCCGATGCTATCCCTCCCCCCTCCCCCCACCCCACAACAGTCCCCAGAGTGTGATATTCCCCTTCCTGTGTCCATGTGATCTCATTGTTCAATACCCACCTATGAGTGAGAATATGCGGTGTTTGGTTTTTTGTTCTTGCGATAGTTTACTGAGAATGATGATTTCCAATTTCATCCATGTCCCTACAAAGGACATGAACTCATCATTTTTTATGGCTGCATAGTATTCCATGGTGTATATGTGCCACATTTTCTTGATCCAGTCTATCATTGTTGGACATTTGGGTTGGTTCCAAGTCTTTGCTATTATGAATAATGCCACAATAAACATACGTGTGCATGTGTCTTTATAGCAACATGATTTATAGTCCTTTGGGTATATACCCAGTAATGGGATGGCTGGGTCAAATGGTATTTCTAGTTCTAGATCCCTGAGGAATCGCCACACTGACTTCCACAATGGTTGAACTAGTTTACAGTCCCACCAACAGTGTAAAAGTGTTCCTATTTCTCCACATCCTCTCCAGCACCTGTTGTTTCCTGACTTTTTAATGATCGCCATTCTAACTGGTGTGAGATGGTATCTCATTGTGGTTTTGATTTGCATTTCTCTCATGGCCAGTGATGATGAGCACTTTTTCATGTGTTTTTTGGCTGCATAAAAGTCTTCTTTTGAGAAGTGTCTGTTCATGTCCTTCGCCCACTTTTTGATGGGGTTGTTTGTTTTTTTCTTGTAAATTTGTTTGAGTTCATTGTAGATTCTGGATATTAGCCCTTTGTCAGATGAGTAGGTTGCGAAAATTTTCTCCCATGTTGTAGGTTGCCTGTTCACTCTGATGGTACTTTCTTTTGCTGTGCAGAAGCTCTTTAGTTTAATTAGATCCCATTAGTCAATTTTGTCTTTTGTTGCCATTGCTTTTGGTGTTTTAGACATGAAGTCCTTGCCCATGCCTATGTCCTGAATGGTAATGCCTAGGTTTTCTTCTAGGGTTTTTATGGTTTTAGGTCTAACGTTTAAGTCTTTAATCCATCTTGAATTGATTTTTGTATAAGGTGTAAGGAAGAGATCCAGTTTCAGCTTTCTACATATGGCTAGCCAGTTTTCCCAGCACCATTTATTAAATAGGGAATCCTTTCCCCATTGCTTGTTTTTCTCAGGTTTGTCAAAGATCAGATAGTTGTAGATATGCGGCATTATTTCTGAGGGCTCTGTTCTGTTCCATTGATCTATATCTCTGTTTTGGTACCAGTACCATGTTGTTTTGGTTAGTGTAGCCTTGTAGTATAGTTTGAAGTCAGGTAGTGTGATGCCTCCAGCTTTGTTCTTTTGGCTTAGGATTGACTTGGCGATGCGGGCTCTTTTTTGGTTCCATATGAACTTTAAAGTAGTTTTTTCCAATTCTGTGAAGAAAGTCATTGGTAGCTTGATGGGGATGGCATTGAATCTGTAAATTACCTTGGGCAGTATGGCCGTTTTCACGATATTGATTCTTCCTACCTATGAGCATGGAATGTTCTTCCATTTGTTTGTATCCTCTTTTATTTCCTTGAGCAGTGTTTTGTAGTTCTCCTTGAAGAGGTCCTTCACATCCCTTGTAAGTTGGATTCCTAGGTATTTTATTCTCTTTGAAGCAATTGTGAATGGGAGTTCACTCATGATTTGGCTCTCTGTTTGTCTGTTATTGGTGTATAAGAATGCTTGTGATTTTTGTACATTGATTTTGTATCCTGAGACTTTGCTGAAGTTGCTTATCAGCTTAAAGAGATTTTGGGCTGAGACAATGGGGTTTTCTAGATATACAATCATGTCGTCTGCAAACAGGGACAATTTGACTTCCTCTTTTCCTAATTGAATACCCTTTATTTCCTTCTCCTGCCTAATTGCCCTGGCCAGAACTTCCAACACTATGTTGAATAGGAGTGGTGAGAGAGGGCATCCCTATCTTGTGCCAGTTTTCAAAGGGAATGCTTCCAGTTTTTGCCCATTCAGTATGATATTGGCTGTGGGTTTGTCATAGATTCCTCTTATTATTTTGAAATACGTCCCATCAATACCTAATTTATTGAGAGTTTTTAGCATGAAGGGTTGTTGAATTTTGTCAAAGGCTTTTTCTGCATCTATTGAGATAATCATGTGGTTTTTGTCTTTGGCTCTGTTTATATGCTGGATTACATTTATTGATTTGCGTATATTGAACAAGCCTTGCATCCCAGGGATGAAGCCCACTTGATCATGGTGGATAAGCTTTTTGATGTGCTGCTGGATTCGTTTTGCCAGTATTTTATTGAGGATTTTTGCATCAATGTTCATCAAGGATATTGGTCTAAAATTCTCTTTTTTTGTTGTGTCTCTTCCTGGCTTTGGTATCAGAATGATGCTGGCCTCATAAAATGAGTTAGGGAGGATTCCCTCTTTTTCTATTGATTGGAATAGTTTCAGAAGGAATGGTACCAGTTCCTCCTTGTACCTCTGGTAGAATTCGGCTGTGAATCCATCTGGTCCTGGACTCTTTTTCGTTGGTAAGCTATTGATTATTGCCACAATTTCAGCTCCTGTTATTGGTCTATTCAGAGATTCAACTTCTTCCTGGTTTAGTCTTGGGAGAGTGTATGTGTCCAGGAATTTATCCATTTCTTCTAGATTTTCTAGTTTATTTGTGTAGAGGTGTTTGTAGTATTCTCTGATGGTAGTTTGTATTTCTGTGGGATCAGTGGTGATATCCCCTTTATCATTTTTTATTGCGTCTATTTGATTCTTCTCTCTTTTTTTCTTTATTAGTCTTGCTAGCAGTCTATCAATTTTGTTGATCCTTTCAAAAAACCAGCTCCTGGATTCATTAATTTTTTGAAGGGTTTTTTGTGTCTCTATTTCCTTCAGTTCTGCTCTGATTTTAGTTATTTCTTGCCTTCTGCTAGCTTTTGAATGTGTTTGCTCTTGCTTTTCTAGTTCTTTTAATTGTGATGTTAGGGTGTCAATTTTGGATCTTTCCTGCTTTCTCTTGTGGGCACTTAGTGCTATAAATTTCCCTCTACACACTGCTTTGAATGCGTCCCAGAGATTCTGGTATGTTGTGTCTTTGTTCTCATTGGTTTCAAAGAACATCTTTATTTCTGCCTTCATTTCATTATGTACCCAGTAGTCATTCGGGAGCAGGTTTCTCAGTTTCCATGTAGTTGAGCGGTTTTGAGTGAGATTCTTAATCCTGAGTTCTAGTTTGATTGCACTGTGGTCTGAGAGACAGTTTGTTATAATTTCTGTTCTTTTACATTTGCTGAGGAGAGCTTTACTTCCCAGTATGTGGTCAATTTTGGAATAGGTATGGTGTGGTGCTGAAAAAAATGTATATTCTGTTGATTTGGGGTGGAGAGTTCTGTAGATGTCTATTAGGTCCACTTGGTGCAGAGCTGAGTTCAATTCCTGGGTATCCTTGTTGACTTTCTGTCTCGTTGATCTGTCTAATGTTGACAGTGGGGTGTTAAAGTCTCCCATTATTAATGTGTGGGAGTCTAAGTCTCTTTGTAGGTCACTCAGGACTTGCTTTATGAATCTGGGTGCTCCTGTATTGGGTGCATATATATTTAGGATAGTTAGCTCTTCTTGTTGAATTGATCCCTTTACCATTATGTAATGGCCTTCTTTGTCTCTTTTGATCTTCATTGGTTTAAAGTCTGTTTTATCAGAGACTAGGATTGCAACCCCTGCCTTTTTTTGTTTTCCATTGGCTTGGTAGATCTTCCTCCATCCTTTTATTTTGAGCCTATGTGTGTCTCTGCACGTGAGATGGGTTTCCTGAATACAGCATACTGATGGGTCTTGACTCTTTATCCAATTTGCCAGTCTGTGTCTTTTAATTGGAGCATTTAGTCCATTTACATTTAAAGTTAATAGTGTTATGTGTGAATTTGATCCTGTCATTATGATATTAGCTGGTTATTTTGCTTGTTAGTTGATGCAGTTTCTTCCTAGTCTCGATGGTCTTTACATTTTGGCATGATTTTGCAGCGGCTGGTACCGGTTGTTCCTTTCCATATTTAGTGCTTCCTTCAGGAGCTCTTGTAAGGCAGGCCTGGTGGTGACAAAATCTCTCAGCATTTGCTTGTCTGTGAAGTATTTTATTTCTCCTTCACTTATGAAGCTTAGTTTGGCTGGATATGAAATTCTGGGTTGAAAATTCTTTTCTTGAAGAATGTTGAATATTGGCCCCCACTCTCTTCTGGCTTGTGGGGTTTCTGCTGAGAGATCCGCTGTTAGTCTGATGGGCTTCCCTTTGAGGGTAACCCGACCTTTCTCTCTGGCTGCCCTTAACATTTTTTCCTTCATTTCAACTTTGGTGAATCTGACAATTATGTGTCTTGGAGTTGCTCTTCTTGAGGAGTATCTTTGTGGCGTTCTCTGTATTTCCTGAATCTGAACGTTAGCCTGCCTTGCTAGATTGGGGAAGTTCTCCTGGATAATATCCTGCAGAGTGTTTTCCAACTTGGTTCCATTCTCCCCATCACTTTCAGGTACACCAATCAGACGTAGATTTGGTCTTTTCACATAGTCCCATATTTCTTGGAGGCTTTGCTCATTTCTTTTTATTCTTTTTTCTCTAAACTTCCCTTCTCGCTTCATTTCATTCATTTCATCTTCCATCGCTGATACCCTTTCTTCCAGTTGATCGCATCGGCTCCTGAGGCTTCTGCATTCTTCATGTAGTTCTCGAGCCTTAGTTTTCAGCTCCATCAGCTCCTTTAAGCACTTCCCCGTATTGGTTATTCTAGTTATACATTCTTCTAAATTTTTTTCAAAGTTTTCAACTTCTTTGCCTTTGGTTTGAATGTCCTCCCGTAGCTCAGAGTAATTTGATCGTCTGAAGCCTTCTTCTCTCAGTTCGTCAAAGTCATTCTCCATCCAGCTTTGTTCCATTGCTGGTGAGGAACTGCGTTCCTTTGGAGGAGGAGAGGCGCTCTGCTTTTTAGAGTTTCCAGTTTTTCTGTTCTGTTTTTTCCCCATCTTTGTGGTTTTATCTACTTTTGGTCTTTGATGATGGTGATGTACAGATGGGTTTTTGGTGTGGATGTCCTCTCTGTTTGTTAGTTTTCCTTCTAACAGACAGGACCCTCAGCTGCAGGTCTGTTGGAATACCCTGCCGTGTGAGGTGTCAGTGTGTCCCTGGTGGGGGGTGCCTCCCAGTTAGGCTGCCCGGGGGTCAGGGGTCAGGGACCCACTTGAGGAGGCAGTCTTCCCGTTCTCAGATCTCCAGCTGCGTGCTGGGAGAACCACTGCTCTCTTCAAAGCTGTCAGACAGGGACATTTAAGTCTGCAGAGGTTACTGCTGTCTTTTTGTTTGTCTGTGCCCTGCCCCCAGAGGTGGAGCCTACAGAGGCAGGCAGGCCTCCTTGAGCTGTGGTGGGCTCCACCCAGTTCGAGCTTCCCGGCTGCTGTGTTTACCTAAGCAAGCCCGGGCAAGGGCGGGCGCCCCTCCCCCAGCCTCGCTGCCGCCCTGCAGTTTGATCTCAGACTGCTGTGCTAGCAATCAGCGAGACTCCGTGGGCGTAGGACCCTCCGAGCCAGGTGCCGGATATAATCTCGTGGTGCCCCGTTTTTTAAGCCCGTCGGAGAAGCGCCGTATTCGGGTGGGAGTGACCCGATTTTCCAGGTGCCTGTCCGTCACCCCTTTCTTTGACTCAGAAAGGGAACTCCCTGACCCCTTGCGCTTCCCAAGTGAGGCAATGCCTCGCCCTGCTTCGGCTCGCGCATGGTGCACGCACCCACTGACCTGCACCCACCGTCTGGCACTCCCTAGTGAGATGAACCCGGTACCTCAGATGGAAATGCAGAAATCACCCGTCTTCTGCGTCGCTCACGCTGGGAGCTGTAGACCGGAGCTGTTCCTATTCGGCCATCTTCCATAAGTAATTTCTCATCCTCCTTTCCCACCCCCTTACCCTCTGAGTCTCCATTGTTTATCGTTCCACACTCTATGTACAGATATACACATTATTTAACTCCCACTTATAAGCAAGAACATGTAATATTTGTCTTTCTGTGTATGACTTGTTTCACTTAAGATAATGGCCTCCAGGTCCACCCATGCTGCTGCAAAAGACATAATTTCATTCCTTTTTATGGCTGAGTAGTATTTTACTGCATATATATATATACCACATTTTCTTTAATCATCTGCTGACAGAAACTTAGGTTGATTTCACATCTTTGCTATTATGAATAGTGCTGTGATAAACATATGGGTGCAGGTATATTTTGATATAATAATTTCTTCCCTTTGAGTAGATAGACAGAAGTGGGATTACTGGATCCAAAGGTAGCTCTATTTTTAGTGCTTTCAAAAATCTCCATACTATTTCCCATATAGGTTGTACTAATTTACATTCCCATGAACAATGTATAAGAGCTCCCTTTTCTCCACACCCTTGCCATCATCTGTTATTTTTTGTCTGTTTGATAATAGCCATTCTAACCGGTCTAATATGATATCTCATTGGGGTATTAATTTGCATTTCTCTGATGATTTATGATGTTGAGCATTTTTTCATATGTCTGTTGGCCATTTATATGTCTTCTTTTGAAAAATGTCCACTGATGTTCTTTGATCACTTTTTAATGGGATTATTGGGGGTTCTGTTGTCATTGAGTTGTTTGAGTTCCTTGTCAATTCTGGATATTAGTCTCCTGTCAGATGTATAGAATGCATAGTTTGCAAATATTTTATCCTGCTCCACAGGTTGTCGACTCTGTTGATTATTTCTTTTGCTGTGTAGAAGCTTTTTAGTTTAATTAAGTCTAGTTTGTCTATTTTTGTTTTTATTGCCTGTGTTTTTGAGGTTTTAGTCATGAATTCTTTGCCTAGACCAATGTCCAGAAGAGTTTTCCTCAGGTTTTCTTCTTTTACTTTTATGATTTCAGGTTTCACATTTAAGTCTTTTATCCATCTTGAGTTGATTTTTGTACATGGCAAGAGATAGAGATCCAGTTTCATTCTTTTGTATATGGCAAGTCCACCTTCCCAGCACATTAGTTGAAAAGGGTGTCCTTTCTCCAGTGTATGTTCATATCAACTTTGTCAAAGATCAGTTGGCTGTAAATATGTAAATTTATTTCTGGGTATTCTAGTCTTTTCTATTGATTGATTTGTCTATTTTTATACCAGCACCATGCTGTTTTGGTTACTATAGCCTTGTAGTACAATTTGAAGTCAGAAAATGTGATGCCTCCAGCTTTGTTCTTTTTGCTTAAAGATTGCTGTGGCTATTTGAGCTGTTTTTTTTTTTGTTGTTGTTGTTGTTCCATATTAATTTTAGGATTCTTTTTACTAATTCTGTGAAAAATGGCATGGCATTTTGATAGGGAATGCATTGAATCTGTTTATTGCTTTGGGTAGTATGGTCATTTTAACAATATTAATTCTTCTGATCCATAAGCATGGGATGTTTTTCCATTTGTTTATGTCAACATAATTTCAGGGTTTTGTAGTTTTCCTTGTAAAGATCTTTTCACCTCCTTGGTTAAATATATTCTTAGGGTTTCTGTGTATGTGTAGCTTCTGTAATTGCCTTCTTGATTTGGTTCTCAACCAAATCACTGTTGGTGTATAAAAACACCACTGATTTTTATACATTGATTTTGTATACTGAAACTTTACTGAATTCATTTACCAAATGTAAGAGTTTTTTGGTGGAGTACTTAGGTTTTTCTGGATAAAAGATCATATCAATGATGATTTTTTTTTACAATAATGGTGGTTGTTACATCATCCATCTGAATGTCTAACGTCTGTTAATTGTCCATTTTCCCATTGTTGACTTCTTCCTCAACAGCCCCCCACTGGCTCCAGCTCCCAGCACCCTTCTCCTCCGGACTCTTTGAAGGTCTCTTATCTACCCATACCCCTGAGAAGTTCTGCAAAAGCTGAGTTTTATAAAACAAAACTTGAAAACCCAATTCACGTCACAAAGGATAAACCTGCTTAAAATAGACTTTGACTTTGTAATTTTATGCGTATGTTAAAATACTCCCTAACTGTGGCAAACATCTCTATTTGATAAACCTCTAACTCAATTTCATTTTCAAATATTTGTAAAATTTCCACTGGAACATACAACAATGACTGGTAGTGATGATGATTAAAATAGAAGCAAGGAAACCGGATAAAAACAGCAGATCACTAAGACCACCCAAGTGGGGAAGCCAAACCACAGAGGACCAGGAAACTCCAGGGACAGAGCCCTCTGGGGAAACCTTCAACTTTCTCTTTCCCAGAGCAAACATGTAGTCACATGGTGGTTTACCTTATCATGAAAGTGGTGCCCAGCCCAGACACTAGAATGACAGAGGCTTTGTTATTATGTATACTGCGCCCAAACACCACCACAATTTACCACAACCAACCATCAGTATGTTGGAACTCATCACATATGGTCTTTTAGATTACCCAAACCTGCAATAACTTCACCAAAGTCAATATCCCATTACTGGCAAGAGAATAGCGGGGGCCTTATGGGGATGAACTTGAAATCTAAAATTCTCATGACCTATATGCAACTTGAGCAGATCTCCTACTAAGAATTTCCTATTTGATCCATCACACCTTCTGTATAGCAGACTGAAACAAACCACTTCAACAATTCCTTGGCTTAGAACATATGTGAAGATAAAGAGAATTGCCTGCAGTACATTTCCCACTGTCACAGCTAACAATAGCATCTTGTCTCCTAAGGCAGCCCCTCCAGTAAAAGCCCAAATCAGACCCCACCCCACCCAGTAATGGGAACTTCGCTGACAAATGTTTCTCATCTGAACCCAATCAGTTTGTAGAGTATTATACAGAGCTATGAATGTATTCCATATGCGTTCCATCTCTGAAATTCTGAGGCCTCAGCTCCAAACCAAAATCATATTACTATTATTATTGTTGTTATTTAACATCTGTTCTTTTACACAAGTGCAAAGTACAGCACAAACATTTCATTAGTGCCTTATCATCTGGGGCCCAGTCCCTGTTCACTCCAGAGACTTAATAGAGATGATTTGGAGAAATGCACTGGCATTGCTGTAGCTTTGGTATCATTCCTCCACCCAACGCATGCACCCACCCTTACCATCCAAAGGAAGGGAGTAACAGGAGGTCCACATGAGATTTTGTCAACAGAGCTGATCTTGTGCATAATAACAGCAGTAAAGCAGAGAGAGCCCTATCCTTCCGAATGCTGTGGGAATCTGCAGTGCTCACACTTTCAAAGCCCTTGTGAGGAATGATGACAGGAAGACACACCAGAGTGCTCTTGTTCTCCCCCAGGGAGAATGTTTGCAAGTTAGAGAAAATGATGGTCTGTGAGTCTGCCTGTTGGAGAACTTCCCAAGAAGAAGATGATTAACTAGGTAATTTCTGGGAGTGCAGTGGTCCACTTAAGGCATTATCCCCAACCGTTTCTAAAATTCCAGGGAAATAGCACCTTTCCACCTCCACCCCTATTCTAGCACACTCAGGCCACATTCATAGGCCCAAGAGTGTCCTTGAGCATTTCAAATTTGGTAATAACCTCAAGCAAAAGGACACAGGAGATAAACTGTCTGCCCATAAAATGGTGTGCAACATCGTCAGACCTCAGAAGAAAGATCATTCTTTGGAACAAGCCTTCCCCCGCAAACACCTGCTTTCAACATTCACGCTCAGTATTGCTCAGAATCAATAACGGTGGAGTTCTGGAAGCACGCCTGGGGGGTACACTGCTTAAATATTATCAGCTTTCCTGATGCACTAAAAAAAAATTGAACATATAGACTTTTTTCAATTTTTGTTCCACTCTCAGTGCCTGTTACCACTCGCCTGTTAGGCAGAACTAGCATAAGACAAAACAATGAATGAGTAGAAAGTATTAATGAAAAAACTCAGAAACCAATGTGCATTTGTCCTTCAACACCTGGCTTTTTTGTGGCCCCAGGCTGCTTGTGGTTTAATAATGTGTGCTCAGAATATAATCATTTGTTTGCTAGGGAAATTGTTCTTTGCTCATTTGAGGAAAATCAATAGGTCATATTTTATGGTATTCTGAAAATCCCTCTTGACTTTCAAGACCTCAGCCCCCCGCCTGGGTAGACTTGGTGGAGGGCACAGGATGTTGAGCTTAGTCTGGTTCCCACCCTTGGGCAAGTTCTTTAAACCCAGTTTCTCCAAGCTTCAGTTTCCAATTCTGTAAAATGGAAATAATATCAGGTCCTCCCTGGGGAACATTTTGAGGACAGAATGTAATCATGTGTGTAATTTGCCTGGTGTAAGCTAAGTGCTCAGCAAATGGTAGTGATCATTATCACAAGGACTAAATGAAAATACGTTTTGAACATGTCCAGCCCAATTCCTCAAGCTTGCAAGGTGATCCAAAAATACCACTCCTTTCCATTCCCTGCAATCACTTTCTGAATTCAGCTTCCCAGATGGCTGTTACTCCACATAAACCATCCTCAGACTTCCCTGAGCTCTAGAAGACACTTCTGTTCCCACTTGATACCACTGGGCTCCAGGGCTTCAGTGCCATGTGTAACCTCCTGCCCACAACCACCAGCTGACAGGAAGCTGAGGCTCGGGCAAAAATGAAGCTGGCGAGGGAAGGAGGTGTCCACATATCTACAACCCAAGCTGCTCACACATGGCATCCACCTAGGCCCCACGGTCATCCTCTCTCAGCTTTGCCTGCACCAGGCCCAGGAGTTTCAATCCAATGAAAAAAAAAATTGTAAATGGCTCTCCCTTAAACAAAGAACAAGTCATCTCCATCCAGAAACAGCTAACTCTTGGAAAGACACGGCCTGGGTGCTGCTCATGAGGTGTTTATCAGTTGGCAAAAGGACTCAGATTAAAAAGGCTCTTCTGGAGAGGAAAAGATGGCTGGCTGGGCAGGAGTGCTGCCCCATAGTGGCTCTAATTTTAGCTTTCTTAAAGTGAATCTAATTGTTTAAACAAGACTAAACAAGCATGGAATTTGAGAAGGATAAGGAAGAAATTTAAAAAAAAAAAAGTAAGAGAATTTTTCCCCTAAAGACCCAAAACAAATCTAAACTGTAAGAATAGCTTTAAGTTAGTCATGAGAAAAAAAAAATTCTACAGTGCCGAAAGTATTCAGGGAAAATTAACTTCCTCAGCTCAGTATAATACAGAGGAATTACAAAAGAGCAATGAGCCCAGAGTCCCCACCTTCACTTTGCTTTAGAGAAAAGAAATGCATAGAAAGTTTTCCAACTCTAACGTGTTTCTACTGAGAACACCAGCATCGGCCACTTCATGATTTTTAAAATAAGAAAATCATGGACTCAGTTAGAGCCCCAAGGACCTCACAATAGACCCACATGAAGGGATTTGAGGTGAGACTTTTAATTGATACATTCATTAATTTAGTCATTCAACAAACATTTTGTGGACATCTAGTATGTGCCAGGTACCATGCTAGGCACTGGAGCTACAACCAGGAAGCAGATAGAAATGATGCCTTTCTTCAAGGAGCCTGCAGACTCATGGAGCGGGAAGCTAATAAACCTGCCATATTGGGTGCTTTACAAACACGGAGGATACATGATTTGTTTTGCCCAGAGGAGTCACTGAGCTAAGGGACTGCTTCAGATGAGAGGTGACATTTGCCCTGGACCTTAAAGAGGAAGTAGGAGTTCTTCAGGAAGAGTAGAATCAGGAGATTTTTAAAGTGAGGCATAGAGATGTCCCCAGGCATACTATGTGCTGGGGACCTAATGGGGAAGAAAGACAGTTGTGCCCAGATTGCCAAAGCCTTATCAGCCATTCTCCAGAGCTAGAACATTGTCCTATGGGTATCAGAGAATTTCAGAAAACAGAATGACATCATAAAGAAAGCACTGGATCAAGAGCCAACAATCCATGGGATCTGCCAATCCCTAGCTATGTAGCCTTGGGCAAGGAACCATCCCTCTTGGGGCCTCAATTTCCAACTCTGTCAAATGAGATAATTGAGCTAAATGACTTTTTTTATTATTCCACAAGAATAAAGTGAAACAATTTGGGGATAGAAGCTTGGTTTAGAAACAGATTGTGAAGCTCTCTGCTTGGGAAGTTTCCCCATGCCCCTGAGCCCTTATCTGGACCATGCACAACCATAAATGTGCGTTTACATGTGTACACACTCATTCACACCCCTCCAATCCATCCTCCATTTGCTCGCCACAAAGGGGTAGGATTAAAATGCTTCAGGAATCCAAAACCTCTGTAGGATAAAGCTGACACTCCTTAGCATGGAAGACAAAGCCCTTCACAGCTCTGCAGTCTCATGTCATACAACTTCATAACTAGACCTTCAGGATCCAGCCAGACCACCCCTCCCTGGCCTCAACTCCCCTAATACATTATTTGGCCTCACATATCTGCTCCTAAGCCCATGGTGCTTTGTCTGCCTGGAATGCCTTTTCCATAGCCTTGCTCTTGGTAAGCCTCATTGGTAGACCACATTTACTCTTTCAAATTTGCTCAAGAACAGCCTCTGCAGCAAAGCTGTCCTCCCCTCCCATGTCCCCCTCCTTATGCATATTTCTATCTATGCTGGGACACTGGATTGTAATCACTGGTTTCCATGGCTCTCTCTTCCACAGATGATGAATGCCTCAAGAATAAGAGCTATGTCTCAGTGACACTTGTATCCCCAGCTCCTAGGGCTGGAGACATAGAATGCCTAGACTTCTATGTAGCTGGCCATGGAATGTCCCCAGCAGATGTAAAACTAACCACTTGCATTTTTATTTAACTGTTCTGATTGTGTGCCCCAAACTACAGGATGATCTCTCAATGTTTTGGTGGGAACTGGAATCTTCTAGAGCTAAATTAGCTGCCAGAAAAGAACTGTTCACCGTAGGCTGGAGACCCATTGTCTCCTTCTGTGTTCCCAGCTTTTCATAAATGCCACTTCAGACTGTGGGATAGGCAGGTAGGAAGGTGGGCCACTCAAACTTGTCCAGCAATGTCTTGTTTTCATGAAGTCATAGAACCTCAGAATTGAAAGGGATCCTAGAAGCCATCACAGCCTTCCACCCAGGGCAGAACACCCCTACATTCCTTACAGGTGCTCATCCAAACTCAGTAGGTCTCAACTCATCCTGGTGAGGAAGCCTGGCCTGCTCTTGACTGGTTATTAGAAAAATGCTTCCTCATTTAACCCAGGTAATCCCAGCATTCCATGTATTCCTGTCTCAATAAAATCTCATTCAAATAAGAGTCTAACAACCTAGAGTAGGTGAAAATGCAATTCAAAACATGCTGGGAGTTCTCAAAAATTACTAAAAAGCAATCATCCTCTTACAATCCTTTTTCCTCGTATTTCTCTTTGGATCTCCTACTCGGTGTAGAGGGTCCCAAAACTCTCCCTCTTCTGACTATTCCCAACCAAGCCCGCAAGCAAGCTGCAGCCTTTCTCCACGAGGCCCCCACCCCCATCCTGCACAACTAATGATGGTGGATACTCTCAGCCTCTCTTGCTTTTTAATTTTCTGTTGTTTCCTGTCTTACCCCACTCCCCAGATTCTGCTCTACAAAAGGGATCCCAGGAGCTTCTTGAATATTGACAACACTTATTTTTTTAATTCTTTATAACATGTTGATGGAAATAGAAGCATCTGCATGTCAGGAAGCTGTCATACTTCTCTAACGTCTTTTCTTCTCCAGTCTACACCATCCCCATTTCTTCAACTGACCCTCCAATGGCACAGCTCCCAGAGCCCCAGCACTCCGATGTGCCATTCCTTTTGATATCACCCTTGAGTAATTCCCACAGTATTTAAAAAGAGATGCACAATTATTGTGGATAATAGTAATTATCCACAATAATTCAAGTGTGGTTTCACAACACATAAGACTGTGGAACTCCATGAAAAAGAAGCTTTATGAATGAAGCTGAATAATGCATTACTTTTACCACATTTTCTTAAAAAATAAAAATAAAAAGTACAACTCTGTTCAAAACTGGACACTAACTTCCCGAGGGCCCAACCACACTCCCATAGGTAGGCATGTTGTGAGTGGAACGCCAATGGACGCGGGCCCTTAGCACGACAGGCGGGGCCGAGCACTCCTAGGAAGGCCACTGTGTGGGGTGGCTTGAGGGGCTCTAGGGAAACCCCATCCTTCCCATCAAAAATATCCCCACCACCAGGACACATCACTGTCCCATGTCACTCAAAGGCATTAAAAGCAATTGGTAAGTCGCAACTAACCCAACAGGAGGAAGACACCCTCAGGAATGGGCATTAATTAGGGTCTTAGCTGAAGTTATTTCAGATATTATTGGCTACCGCTAAAGGAAGTAGGGAAAGTTCTGAATGTGCCATAGGTGAAGGTTGTGTACCTCCAGGGGGAGCATGAGGTGAGGTGAGGTGAGGGGAAGGCAATGAGAGAAACAAAGGGTCCATGTGAAGAGAATGATGGCGCCTGGTAAGGAGACTGGCCTGAGCCGTAAGTGCGTCTGTGCAGCTTGGCTCAAGCTGCCAGCAACGGGAGCGTAACAGGTTTCACAAGGCTCCCAAGTAGAGCCACACTGCTCGCGGCCTCCAGTGAAGCACACGACCAGAGTGCCCTCTAGCGGGGGGAACGAGCGCTCACCACCCCTCAGGTCCAGGTATTAATAGATCAGCATGGACTTGAATTTTCCGTTACCCTGCTTCAGTCATTTGGTCAACAAGCATTGGTTGAATTCCCACTATGTGCTAAACACTATGATAAACACCAGGGGAACATGTGAGTAGGCATGATCACCACTCCCAAGAGGTTTATAGCCAGACTGAGGGGGTAGGACAAGTCAGGGAGGCGTGGGTGCCAAGGATGCAGGCTTGCAAAGGCAGAAGGGGTGGATGGGCCAGGAAGATCTTCCCAAGAGAGATGACCCTCATGCTGAGGAGATGTTTGCTGGACAGACAAGTGGGGGATGGGCATTAGCACAAATTGGAGATGTTCTGTCCCCACCTGGAGATAGAGAAGGTGGGGGTCATGGCCAGAAAGGAAGCTGGAGAGGGGTGGATAGGGGGAGATCATGGAGAGCCTGGCCTTCATTATAAAGATGACAGGAAGCCACAGAGGCATCAATCAATTTTGCAGATTTATAAAAGGATCACTCTGGTAAAGGGAGCAGCAGCTGAACTGCAGGGAAGCAAAACAGATGCCAAGTTTAAAAACGAGGGCCAAAATTAGGATCAAGATGAGGGAACGGCAAGGGGGAACAGATGCGAAGGAAAGAAGGTCAGCAGGACTTGGTGCAGATTGGGTGTGGAGGGTAAAGGAAATAGAGGGGTCTCCACTGTTAGTGGAGAGGGGACTCGACTAACTCTCAGCTCCAGCTTGGGAGGCTAGCTTGACGGTGATGTCATTCGTCAAGCCAGGAGTAAAGGAGAAGGAGCAGGTTAAGAAGAGAGATGGTGAGTTCAATTCTGAACATGCAGAATTGGATGTGCCTGCCAGGGACACCAAGAGGAAATTCTGGGAGGTAACTGGTAATTGACTGTTTAGTCTGAAGCACTGGGAACTGATCTGGGAGTTGGCAGTGACCTATGGCATTGGAAGGGAAAAGCTCTCTCAAGGTAAGCACTCAACATGAAGAGAGAAAAGAGCTGAGGACAAACCCTAAGGGAAGGCTAATGCTTAAGAGGCAGTCAGAGAAACAGCAGCCCCGTGGAGACTACAGAGATTGAGGTGGAAAGAGAACAAGAAAAGAGCTGAAGCCAGAAAAGAGGGAGCTGCAAGAAGAAGGGTATGACCAACTTCATGAAATGGCTACCAAGACAATGTCTTGTAATGAGTTGAAGAGTCAGTGGGCATGAGAGAGGGAGTTTGGTCTTGCCGGCATTCAGCTTTGTGATCTCTTCAATTTGGATTCTTAAAATGTCAGTTTTGTTTCCCTCTACCACTCTGTGTTCAGGACACTCAGGTAACTATTTCTTAGGGGATGCAAATCCTTGCTTTGGTAATACCTGTCACAAGACTATGAGAAGGATTCAATAGGATCATTTACATAGAGCACCTAGAAAATTGCCCAGCACATAGTAGGCACTCAAAGCTAGCTTCCTCCCCAACCGAAATAACATACTTAGGAAAGTAAATTTAATAGAATACAGATGCACATTAGATTAGCTGGTCTCTAGGCTGACCAGGTCATGGCTTCCACCACTGAACCAGGTAACCAAGAATGGTGTCAGGTCAGTACATAAACTCCACCAAGTGGGCACTGTGATCCGGTGGCTCATATGTTTGCTGGGGATCAGAAATTGGATCCTGATATTTAGATTCATTACTAACCTTAATGACTCATTACAACAATACTGTAAAGATGGATACCATTATTCCCTATTTACAGGTGAGGACACTGGACTTACAGAGGTTCTATAACTAGCTCATTGTCACACATTCTGTCTTGCAAAATGGGGTCCCTTTTTAAACTGTGTCATCTTCAGGGTGTCCCTTTGGGAGATTTAGGATGAGAGGGAATGTACAGGTGTGCTCGCAGGCACGCACACAGACACACAAACACACACACACACACACATTGTACTGAATGGCAGCCACTCTGAGCCAAAGCCCAGTTTGTTCTCAGCCCTGCAGCTAGCTCATTATCTCATCCTTACTAAGTTTCTCTCATTGCTCAGTGCCTCAGTTTCTCTATTTGGAAAATGAGACAGAATAGTCCTGTGCTTCCCCACTTCCTTCTAGGGAGTGGCCCTGATGAGATCATGTCTGGGTTGCAGGATCCATGGAAATAGGTGAAGCCAGGATGTGACACTGAGCTGTTTGGCTTGGACAGGGGGAAGGCCCATCCTCTGTCTCACTTTGAGTGGATGTGCACATTCAGAAGCCCCAGACCAATGCTACAATGCCTAATGATCAATTATTCACTTCTGGGGCCTAGAACAAATAGGAACCTGGGGGTTTTAACAGTTTTACACAATGAGAAGCAAGTAAATAAAAGCTATTTAATGATAAACCTTCAAACCCAAAGGTGCTAGGCCAAGTTTAACTAAAATGGCATAAGGTCTGTAAGTTGTTGTATGGATTTTGGGACCTGGTTTCTTTACCCTGCCCACATTCTTAGCCTTATCCCTCCCTCTGATTTTAAACTAGCCCCATTTCCAAGTGCCAAATCCAAACAAAGAAGCTGAGGACAACTTTATTGGATACAGTGTAAAGAAATCTCAACAGGGCTCCTCCAAAACATCTCACACCTGAAGGTTATCAGTCTTACATTGTCTTCACCACCCCCAGCAGGCCTCCCTTTCCTCTTTCCCACCCTTCTTATCTGTCCCTTGCCCTCCTCTTCCCTATGTCTATACACACATACACACACACCCCTCTAGCCATTCCAACTGTCAAGAGGGGCAAACCACCCTGAAGGTATCTTGCCCCACAGCCTTCGGAGGATACTCATGTGTCTGGAATATTCTCTGGCCACCTCTTCACCGAGCCCATTCTGCCCTCCTCTTCACCGAGCCCATTCTGCCCTCTTGTCTACCTGCTCCTGAAAATCCACTTCCTCTGGAAGGTCTTCTTAATTAGATAAAAGCAGCTTCCCCAATCCCACCTACCTCAATCTATATCTTATAGCTGTTCCCACAAACCACTTTCCTATCTCAATTATTCACTCATCACTTTTTGTAACCTCCAAAATGCACTTAACCTTTATGTGTAACTGATGTTTATTCTCTACTGGTCAGTTATGTAACTTTCTGATGTCTTCCCATGTTCATGTGTGTCCCAGACTTATATAATGTCAGCATGGGAAGACAATGAGTTATCTGGCAGCAACAAAACGGCATTAATAAGGAATTTGTAAAGATGAGAACAACAATGATCACATTCTACAATTATTTATTGAGCTCCTCCTATTTGCTCAGCAGTGTGTTATCTTGGGGTTGCGATGTGAGACAGCCATTAAAAATCTATGAAGTACAGTCCTTACAAGAAGAAAATGTTATCAATTTCTCACTGAACACTACAATTCGGAATTTACAAAGCATTCTCCAACCTTGGCATTGGACCTTCATTTCTGTTAGATAAGTTGGCCACGGTTGCTTATCATCAGATGTCATCATTCCCATTTTACAGGTGAGGAAATAGAAGTGTGGGGACGTTCGTGGCTTGTCGAAGTTCACATAGCACAGAGTGTCGGAGCAGGGACTCCTGAATATGGATCCAGGGTCTGGGGAAGCAAAGAAAGTAACACACCCCCAGACACAAACACAAGTCTCTAAGGGAAGTAACCAAAACTGTAGGTGATGGGTGCCAAAAGAATACGTGTAGATGACACATGTTACAGGCATGCAAAGAATCACGATGAAGAGTCAGCCACACAGAGAGTCTCAGGCAGACAAAAGATAAACACTGCCCAGAAACGGCCTTTGGGGACAGCACAGAGTTACTGCCCTTCGGGCCAATATCCTCTGCTCTGAAACAGCATCACACTGCTTCATGTCGGGCACAGAAAACAACATCAGCATTCTCCAATGAATCATTTTCTGGGCACCAGTATTAGGAAATAGTTTGACTTTAAATGGCATCTACATCCTGAAGGAAACTAAAAGTAGCACTTTCTACTGCCATGACCCATGAGTTCTTCCAACTGGACTCTCCAGGAAGGGGAGGCCGTGCTTTCCTCCCTGATCCCTCGGTCTCCCTGCACTAGGCGCTCTCCCCACCACCCCCTACCCGCCATGCTTGCCCCACACTCACAGGACTTCTGGGTTGTAGTGGAGTCTGCAGATACGTTTACACTGAGATACTCACATGTGTGTGTGCCTAGGGACGTTCCACTGACTTTCATTCTCCAGATCTCTAAGAAATGACTTAGGCTAGCATAGATTCTGTTTCCATAAGACTGAGACTAACCAAGCTTTCCTCTTGTCATGGGAGTTTCTTGAAGGATGCAAGGACCCGGGCACCCAGAGAAAGCCAAACGGCCTGGCATTGTGGGGTGGGAGCAGCACGCAGAGGCTGGCTCTGGATCTGCAGCAGCCCTCAGGCCCTGGATAGTGGGACTTTGTACATTTCCACCTAATGTTCTGTCATTGACATGATAACGACTTTTTCTGTCCCTTCCTTACCACTGAACAGCTCTCTGATTCCCCATACTCTCTGTCGCTTTCCCCCACCTCATAGCTCCTGCTTCTCAGAGCACCTGCTCTTCCATGTGCCCATCCTGGCTGCACTCCACGCAACATCGTGATGTTGCAGCGTCAGTCCCAATGCTGTCCTTTCTCTCAGTGTCTTCTGGTTCAGAGCCCTTAGTGGGGAATCTGGCTTGGCCGGGCTCCTCTTTTCAAACGAGCCATGCCACTGGCAAGCCTCTGGATTAGTGGCACTTGGGTCAGATGCCCTGACCAATCCAGGGCCAGTCTTGGGCAAAAATAAAAGCTTTGGGCTATTTTCCAGAGCTAGGAGCTGTGAGTGAAAAGTTGAGCAGATCAGACAATGACTGCCATGTCCCTGCGCCCAGATGTATCTCTCCTTTTCCCTTCCACAATGACTTTAGGTTAGGCCTTTTTACTTCATACCTGGGATTCCAAAATAGCCTTCAGCTGAATCCCTGCTTCCCACTCTGAGCCAGGATTTAAACCCTAATTTTGCTAAAGTACTGTTTCTCTCTCTGTGTCTTTAGATTATTCTCTGGTGCTTCCATTTGTCTATTTCCATTGTCCAGTTGACCCATTAACTAGACTACAAAATTCTCAGGGCCAGGGGGGATCTCACCATTCCTGTATATGACAAAGCACTGAGGATAATATTTCATGCAGGCCAGAAGCATGAATGAACAAATACATTAATTCAGGGAGGAAAAAAAAGACTGACCGACTGACCCTCACTCTCTAAAGCAAGACAGCCCTGCAGATTCCTGGGCAAATGGTCACCTGCCCACTCTGGCCATGCTCCTCTGCCCTGGTCTTCCCTCAGCGATGCAGGAGTCTGCATCAGGGCCCACTGCTCTAATTCCCCAGGGCATTCACACACTGGGTGTCTGAGCCCTCAGCTACCCCAGACGCCCAGGCCAGGCAGGTCCTGGGAAAAGCCTTCTAGATAATGCTACCACACGGAAAGTTGAGGCATCTGGGCTCAAGCCAAGCCCAGAACAAAGGGGCTCAGGAGCACATGATGAAAGAATGCTTAGGAAGGGGTGGGAGGGAGGGTCAGCCAGGAAAGTCTTCCACTAAATCCACAAACTGATCCCCTGTTCTAGGTCTGGTCTTGTTACTCTGCCAGCTGTGTGTCCTTGGGCAGTCTCTCATCAACTGCGGCCACTTACTTCATTAGTCCTTCCTACCTCCCAGAGGTACTTCGAAAGTCAAATGCAATCATAACTGTAAAACGGTGTTGTTATCATCATCCTCAACATTACGAGGCAGATAATTGTGCTTTGTGCGACTCAGAATGCCTCAGGGCTTGCCATCTAGGACAGACACACCCAGACACACATGATGGAAACACAGACAGTGGGGAGAAATTCAAACAAGACAAAACACTCATGTGGGTGTATATATCATGTATCAAATGAAGCTAAGTGGCTGTTTATTTTTAAATGCAGGGTTGGTTCCAGTGTGGAGTCCATACCCTGAGCACACAACTGACTTGAAATGAAGAGGGGGAAATAATAAGAGAGTCATCGTAGCTCCAGGTGCCATGTCATGGATTCCTCACGGGAGTCCTGCAAAGTTGATATTATTTTCCTCTCTCTTCTTTGCAGAGAAGAAAACCAGGTATGTGGGGAAATTGAGACTTGAACTCAGGTCTGGCGGACTGCAAAGCTGACACCTGTCTGCTACAAGCAGTTTCCCCTTCGCATCTCAGGTCAGGAAACTTAGAGATTATCCAGGCCAACCATCCTTCAGAGCAATCAGTGAAAATTCCAGCTGGCGTCTCCAGTGATGGGCAGCTTACTGTCTCCCACGGCAGCACAGAACACATTTGGACACCTGAGACCATTAGAAAGATGGCTGTTCACTATCACTGAGGAGGGGCAACATCACTTCCCATGAAAATGCTGCTGCTAAGATCCTCCTCAACACCCTTGTCAAAAGGGGCACACCTGGGCACCTGAAGAAACCTTAACAACTCAATGATGTCACAATTGTCATTCATATACCAAGCAGGATGTTCTATTCTGTGAATGTACCTGTGTTTTAAAGAATAAGAACACTAGCGATATAAATGCTTAAATGAAAAGTACATGGGGGAGGATTGGTGGCCCAGAGCCACAAGATCCAATAGTCCTACTAATAGCTAAAGGGAGGCTGGTAATGTGCAAATCAGTCTCCATTTCAGGGCCTCAACATGACGAAGTCATCACATTCACAAACTAGACTCTGGGCCTTTTCAAAGATCTAGAGCCAAAGCCCCTGCTCTACTTGTTAACGAAGTCAGGCATCCTGCAGTGACTATGTGAGCCTTGTTTTGGAGGACAGTGCAAAGTGGAAAGTGGGTGATACAATTTAGATCTGTGTCCCCACCCAAATCTCATGTCCAATTGTAATTCCCAGTGTTGGAGGTGGGGCCTAGCGGAAGGTGATTGGATTATGAGGGTGGGTTTCTCATAAATGGCTTAGCACCATCCTCTTGGTGCTGTTCTCATAATACTGAGTGAGTTCTCACGAGATCTGGTTGTTTAGAAATGTGTGACACCTCCCCACACCCCGCTCCTGCTTCCACAATGTGTCATGCCTTCTCCCATTTTACCTTCTGCCATGACTGTAAGTTTCCTGAGGCCTCCGCAGAAGCTGAGCAAATGCCAGCATCATGCTTCCTATATAGCCTGCAGAACCATGATCCAATTAAACTTCTCTTCTTTATCAATTACCCAGTCTCAGGTATTTATTTACAGCAATGCAAGAATGAACTAGTATAGTGGGAGTCCAAGAGGATGTTGGAAATGCTGGAGAAACGAACTTCTAAGGGACAGCAAGGGGACAGCTGTTGGGACCTCACACCAGGGCTCAAGGATACTCAATTCAGATGTGGTCCGGTGAGTTGTGTGTTCCTGCTGTTTATAATCAACAAATCCATTTTTGTGGAGTTGGTTTGTTTTTGCTCAGTGGACCAGCATCTCGTGCTTTTCAAACATGTGGAAAATAATGAAAATAGCTTTAATAACGGGGTGACTTTTTCACCATGGCTTCCCCTGAAGAACAGATGTCCAGAACCCACAGAGGATGCTCAGAGAGAAAACAAAAGGGGTCCCACTCAGGACCAAACTGCAGGACAGCCTACCCTCTCCAAGAATCTGGCAGGCCCACTCAGGCCCCCAGCCTGCTCCCCTCGAGTGACCCAGGCAGAGGAACTTTCCATCAAGACAGAGCCTGACTCAACCTCTCCCAAGCAAACCAGACACTAGCCACCAAACTGCCAGCACAAGAGTTTCCATAATGGGAAGCTTCCAGGAAAGCCCCATAAAACCTTTACTGTAAATTCAATAAACTGATTTCCAACATGGTGGCTGGGCTGAGAAGTCTGGAGCCACACCACCCCCACCCCTCTCCACCATCTCCACACAACAGAAGTAGGCCATTCCAGCCCAGAGATGTGACCCCACCCTCATCCCAGTGCCAGGTTCTCCTTGTTCCCCAAGTCAGCCTCTACATTCTCTCCCCAAACCACTGGCACCACCAGACCAACCCTGGTTAGCCATGCGTGGCCATGTTGATGGAACCTCCAGACAATGTTCAGCCATCCACAGGGTGGAAAGCCAAGCCCTCAGACCCCCTCAAGCTCACCCAGCTCTCATAGACTCAGGTCCCTGACCTTGTCAGAGCCCTCCCTGCCTTTTCTATCCCCCATACCATTAGTCCAATCATGGAACACCCAGCCATCTAAGACCAGAAAAAGGAAATGCACCCTCTGAATCATCCATTCCAGATCCAGAAGACAGCCTAGGATGACAGAGTCACAGCATTTTCCCCTCTTCCAGTTAAAAAGCCTCACCCCTACCACCTACCATTTCTCAGCCTCTCACCATGATCCACATCCTAAATACCTCACCCCTGACCCCAACACTGAGATCCTCATGTGTCTATACCCATGATTTTCATCCACACATTTCAGTCTCCACCCAAATACCAGCCTCACTTCATCCTTCCATGGCTGGACTATGCAAGGGATCAAAGACTCTGCAAAGCGTTTTGTTTGGGCAACCCAGCCTGGGCACTATGTGGAGATGCAAGGCAAAGCAGGCCTTGGGCTGGCAGACCCTGCACTCCACTCACTCCACTAGGGCAAGGTAGATATCAGGAAAGGTCATGTCAGAGAGTCTGTGCTGGGAAACGAGGATGAGTGGACTGGGAAGAAAGGAACAGCTTCTTTGGCAGGGCCTAGGAAGTTTGGATTTAATCAGAAAATATAGGTACTTAAAACTGGAACCGGATGGGGCTTAGATGTCAGAGGTTATCCAACTCAACACTTGCATTGTGCAGATGAGGAAACCAAAGCACAGAAAGGTAAAGTCACTTGCCCAAGGTCACTCGTTTACTCATACAATCAGTAACCAACCATAGGCCAAGCACAGTGCCGCAGAAAGTCAGGCCTACTGACTGAAGACCAGTGCTCACTCCCCGTACTTCTTGCTTCTGAGACAACAGCTGCAGGTATAAGACTATGGGACATGCCATGGTCTAGCAGCAAGGAACCAGGATTCAGAGGAGACCCAGGTCTATAAGACCCTAAGCAGACAACTTCCCTCCCTGTACCCTAGGCTCCCCTTTTGTACAATAAACCCAATAATACCCATCTATTATACCTCACTTCCTCATTTGCTGCCAAGTGTCAAATAAGATCATAAGTAAACCTGTGAATTACTACATGAGGTGGGAAGAGAAGGCGGGATAATAAAGAGTAGGTTAGAACTGGAAGGCCTGAGAGACCTTAGCGTCCATGAGGAAATAGTTGTGTGTTCCAGGTCTCCATTGAGCTCCCCAGGGGATCTGACAGGTATCCTGACTCACGCATGTGCTGAACTTCCAGTATGTGGAGCTGACTCTCAGGAGGCTGCGATTCTCCAGCATGATCTGTAGCCCTGATCCATTCCCAGAGTGGCCAGAAAGTGAAAGCCATACTGTGCATTGCCCCCCGAGTGATAGGGTTTCACATTCCTTCCCTGCCTCTTTGCAGGAGGACCGCAGAATCTTCAGCTGCAAGCCTGTCTAGGAGGAGACTTCCCACCCCACTCTGTGCAGACACTTGGATTGTGGATATTTTCCACATTTTTTTAACTGCTTTTTTGGGAAACTATTTTCCTTCAGCCTTGGACCAAGGACAAAAGCGTCATTACTTGCAGTTGGTGAGTCCAGAGGGCAGCCAGACATTTGCCTGAAGGCTTGAGGGGCACCAGCGCTGCCTGTACTTTTCCATCAATGGAAGGGAGGGGCAGCAGCAGGGTCAGCTTCCCTGGGAGTGCTGCCTGGTGGCCTGGCATCCTGGGGATTTTCCCAGCCAGCTTTAGGGAAGTTATTCCAGCCTGATCCAGCTGTGGCAGAGGCCATGATGGATGTGGGAGGATTCAGACCTTCGCCCTGATCTTAGAGCACAAAGTGGTCCAGCTTCCTCTCTTCAGGGGGTCTGCACGGTAGTTCAAGCCTGGGTTTCCAGCACTTGGCTATCTACCCTCCAAGCACCTGCCCATTATTCATGTGTCTTTAATATCCCAATCTTTGGGGCTGGTCAGCTTCACCTATAATTTGTGGCCATCCTTCAGTCCAGTGCAATCCTAGGGTCAGATGGAAAGTAATGAACATTTGCCTCCAACAAAGCAGAAAAATGTGAAAGGGTTTCAAGGGACATATTCTGTATGAAGAAGCAGTTAAACACATGGAATTTGGGTCTGACATGCTCAAGTTCCACTGGTTCTGCCACTTACATTTGATCTTAACCAAAAAGCCCAGAAGCGATGGCTCTGCCACTTTCCAGCTGTTGTTCTTTCTCTGGCTTCAGTTTCCTCACCAGTGAAGGTGAGGAGTAATACCACTTACTCAGAGGCTGTAGGAGGATTCACTGAAATAACGCGTGTAAAAAGTGCTTGTGGCCGTGCCTGAGACAAAGCTGGTGATTTATTGTATGTATGAACAGGTGGAGCTATCTGAGGCCTATAACCTACCCATCCCCTCATCCCAGATTTATGACTTCCTGAAGGCAGAAGGAAGATGGGTACAAGAGTGGCACAGCAGGACAATCTCTCCTCAGCCTGAGTGGCACAGGACAGCTGCTTTGTGTGGGTAAGTCCTACAGGGGAAGGAGAGGTGTTGGCGCTAGTCTCTGCCTTGGAGAACTCAGAGAAAATGGAATCTTCAGAGAGCTCACATGTGGCTCAAAAGCAGCTTTCCAAAGTGACAACCTAAACCCATGTCCCAGACACGACCTGTCTTCCTGCTGGACTAATTCTTCTGAAACAAGAGCTTCTTTCTGTCCTCCCATCCCACACCCCACATCACTAATGTACATTTCTTCCTGAAAAATCTTGGATCAAAACTACCATATGATACTGTATATCTCTTAGATGGCAGTTGACAAAACAATAGGTGCAGCATAATTCTAACTATGCTATAATGCAAATACTTATCAATGATTGGAAGACTATATTCTGAGGTTAACAGTGACTATCTGTTGTTTGCAGGGTGTGGCATTAGAGGTGATTTTTATTTTCCGCTTGGTGCTTTTCTGTGTTTTCCAAATGAGCATATGGAAGTTTCATAATCACAAAATAGAATTTTTAAAATGCCATCACTGGCTTTTCAAAATATACATATCATGCACTTTTCTGATTAAATATGTTTTATTGTTTTTCATGGTTATATAGAATAAAATTCAAACTCTCTTCCATGGCCTACAAGGCTGGACATGACGCAGACCTTCCACACAGCTCCAGCCTGATCTGCCATTCTTGACATCACCCACCAGCTCCAGCCACAATGGCCTCCTCCTAGATGTGAGCCACAGCTCTACTACTTAGCTGTGTGACCTTGGGCACATTACTTAACCTCTCTGTGCCCTGGATTCCAATTCTGAAAGAAAAAAAGAGACTTAATGATGGTATTTACTTCACAGGATTGTTGTGAGGATTCATTCTAAGAATGCCTGGCTTATAGCAAGCACTGTGTTTTTATTATTATCATTTTCTCCTTCACAGCTTTGCACATGCTGTTCCCTGTGCCGAGCATGAACTTAATAACATTTCTCACCTGGCTGACTTTTTCCCCATCTTGGTTTTGGCTTAAGTATCCCTTGCTCAGAGAGTCCTTCCTGACTGCCCACTCTTAACTCTGCCCATCCCATTATTTTCCCATAGCATCATATTCTTTTCCTTCCAAGCACTTATCAGAATTTATAATTACACATTTACATGTTGGATAATTTGGTTTAATGTTTGCCTCTGCACTAGACTATAAGCTTCATGAGTACCATGGAGGTTTGCCCAACTATGAATAGCCTGGACTCAGAAGAACCTAGCACACAAAAGGTGCTTAATAGGTGTTGGTTTAAAGACTGAATAAAGTAAATAAATGAATGAATGCATTTGGGCTACTCAGATGGATTTCAAATGCTCACTTTTCTTTTTAGAAACTCTTGAGCACTTAGGTGTTCACTTTTAAATCTGCATGTTGAACCATGGCTATGTAGAGCTATTCTGCGGACAGGGTTTGTATGCATTCTTCTTAACCTTGTGATGGGAAGCAACAGAAACCCAGCTTTCTCTTTAGGCCAGGACAAAAGAGAAAGCAACCAAAGGGAGTACAAGAATGTAGCTGAATTCAACTGGACCAGCTCACCATTGTCTTCCTGCCCTGGCTTTTCTCTGCCTGCTGCCTCATTCCCTTCTGCTGACTGACCATCTCCTTGGGAAGTTACCTGGTGGCCAAGGACTGCAGAGCCTCACGGCTTTTGGCTTCCAGTGCCAGAGAGAGGCTGAATCCCTTTTCTCAATTCCAGCTTGGACAAATTTTGAGAAATAATTAATATGCCTAACTTGGTCAGATGGCCATCCCTATGGTCATGGTCAGGGCATTCTCTGAAAGCACAGACCATGAAGCACAGACAGGGTCACCTGGAACCCACCTCTGCTGGTCCCAGAAGAGAAAGAATGGTTACGAGCCAAGCAGCACTCCAGTGCAATCTACTGTGGTAAGGCATTAATCTCTGTGAAGACTGCCCTTGTATCTCTGGAACACTCCCAGGAAGTGGCTCCAGGGTGCCCCCAAAATGCCATTGACTATTTCATTGATTAAAACTATTATTTGTCCTCTTTTAATTTGTGTATTTATTTTTCCTTTTGTGTATTTATTTTCTATTACTTGTTACTTTCAGATAATATATTAAATTATATTATAATAAGCATCTGTGAACCACCGGCAGTGTGGCCATATTGCACAGTTCTAGGAGTCCCACTCACATTGTAATTCATAATGGTTCCTGGAGTTATTCGAATCCCAGCCTGTACAGTGATACTAGATGACCTTGCTCACCACCCATTCCAGAACTAGACCGCTAATCAAAACACACATGTACTCCTTCCCATCCTCTCCTTCTGCCTCTTCTCTCCTAAAGAGCTAACCACAACCTTCTTTTTAAATATAGTTTACATATATATGCCTGCTGTGGCAGACGGTATTTTCCAAAGATGACCTCAACAATATTTCCCACTTATAAGCTCATCTTGCCAAATGACTTTAATACTTCTCACATTAAAGTAAAGGGTCTGTGTCTTCTCCTTGAATCTGTGCAGGCCTTTGTGACTGCCTCTATCAGTATGAAGGAGCTTATGTTGTGTCATCTCCAAGGCTAAGTCGAAAAATGCTGTGCACTTTTATCTTGCTTTCCTGGGGTGCTCCCTCTAAGGGAAGGAGGCAGACATTTAAGCAGTCTACCTACTTATTCAATCTCCTTACTTGCTATCTTTAGTTAGCTTGGGCTGCTATAACAAAAATGCCATAGGTGGTATGGCTTAAATAACAAACATTTCTCACACTTCTGGGGACTGGGAAGTCTAAGATCAAGTGCCAGCTGATTTGGTTCCTGGTGAAGACCCTCTTTCTAGTTGGCAGATAGATCCCTTCTTGTATATTCACATGATGTGGCAGAAAGTGAGTGCTGGTCCCTTCATCTCCTTATAAGAGTACTAATATCATCTTAGGGGCTCCATGCTCATGACCTCACCCAAACCTAATAACTCCCAAAGGTCCTACCTCCAAATGTCAACACACTGGGGTTTAGGGCTTCAACATACAAATTTGGGGAGAATACAAACATTCAGTCTTTAACACTTGCTATAGGTTTATTTAGATTCTGTATTTATTGTTGAGTCAATTTCAGTAGTTTGTGTCTTTCTAGGAATTTTCCCATTTCATTTAGTTATCTGATTTGTTGGCATATAATTGTTTAAAGTATTCCCTTAAAATCCTTTTTATTTGTGTAAGGTCAGTGGTGATGTCCCCTCTTTCATTCCTGAGTTTAGAAACTTGGCTCTTCCCTTTTTTTCTTGGTCAGTGTAGCTAAAAATTTACCTATGTAGTAACCTTCAACAATGCTCTTCATTTCTTTACATGGAGTCAAGCTATTGCAAGAGTTCTTTCATTTCAACCTGAAAGAACTCCTGTTAGTATTTCTCATAGAGAAGTTATTCTAGTTATTTTTCATTAATTTTTTTGTTTATCTTGAAATGTTTACATTTCTCCTTTTTTTTTTTTTTTTTTTTTTTTTGTTGTTGTTGTTGTTGTTGTTGTTGAGACCGAGTCTTGCTCTGTGACCAGGCTGGAGTGTAGTGGCGCTATCTCAGCTCACTGCAACCTCCACCTCCTGTGTTCAAGCAATTCTCCTGCCTCAGCCTCCCGGGTAGCTGGGACTACAGGTGCACACCACCACATCTGGCTAATTTTTTTGTGTTTTTAGTACAGACGGGGTTTCACCATGTTGGCCAGGATGGTCTCAATCTCTTGACCTCATCATCCGCCCACCTCTGCCTCCCAAAGTGCTGGGATTACAGGCGTGAGCCACTGTGCCCAACCTCTCCTTCATTTTTGAAGGATAGTTTTGCTTAATATAAAATTCATGATTGACAGCCTTATTCTTTCAGGATTTTCAATTTGTCGTCTCACTGCCTTCTGATATGAAGCTAGCTATTAGTCTCATTAATGAGCCCTTGCATGATTAGTCGTTTTTCTGTTACAACTTTTAATCTCTCTTTGTCTTTGACTTTTAGCAATTTGATAATAATGCATGTAGATGTCTTTGAGTTTATCCTACTTCAAGCTTATTGAGTTTCTTGGGTGGGAAGATTATTTTTCATCAGCTTTTGGCAGTCTTTATCCATTATTTCTTTAAATATTCTTTCTGTTCCTTTCTCTCTCCTCTCTCTCTGTGAGTCCCATTATGCACATGTTGGTGTGTTTGATGGAGACCCACACATCTCTGAGGTACAGTTCTTTTTTCTTTCTATTACTTAGATTGAATAATCTCAACCTACCTTCAAGTTTGCTGATTTTTTTCTTTTGCTGGCTCATATTTGCTGGTGAGACTCTCTAGTGATTTTTAATTTCAGTTTTTGTACTTTTCAACTTCAGAATTTCTATTTGTTTATTTTTATAATTGTGACTCATTGATAGTCTCTATTTGTGAGACATTGTTGCAATATATTTAAACAATTAATTTTTAGACATAATTTTTAGATATAATTTTCTTTAATTATGTTCTTTGAATATATTTATAATAGTTGATTTAAATTCTCTGTCTGATAAATTTAACATATGGGCTTCCTCTGGGAGAGTTTCTGTCAACTGTGTTTCCTTGTGTAGGGGCCATACTGACATGTTTCTTCGCATAGCTTTTAATTTTTTATTTAAAACTGGACATTTTAAGTAATAAAATGTGGCAACTCTGAAAATGAGATACTCCTTCCCTCCCACCCATCCTTCCTAAGTTTGTTATTTTTGCTGTTGTTTACTTAGTGAACTAAGTGCTACTGTTTGTTTCCTAGAATAATTCTGTAAAGTCTATCATCTTTGTCATGTGCAGCCTGTATTCAACTAGCTTGGTGATTGGCTAATAATTGGAGAGTGGTTTATTTAAATGCCTTGAAGCAATTAATCTCCCATCCTATGCCATGGGTTCTATATTTGTTGGGACATATCTTCAGTTCCCAGCAGTTTACAACTCTGCTAACCCTTCAGTTCTTGCTGTGCAGAGCCTCAATGTCAGCCAGAGATGAGAGATGTGGACTTTCTCACGTCTTTCCTGGGCATATGCATATCGCCTATATATGCTCATGTCCTAGATCCACAGGAATATGTTAAACTTTTACAAAGATCCCAGTGGATATTTCATTCCTTAGATTTTTTTTTAAGTTTCTTGGCCAGCCCTTTGCCCCAGGTGGTATCACTGACTCAAGCAGCTTAATGTGAAACCGTTGCAGCTGACTGTTTTTTGAAAAATACCCTAGGAGTAGGGCTTTTCTGAGTGAACTCTGAGTCAGGCAAATAAAGATAAGTCCTGTGAATGAGGCTTTTCCAGGGAGGTCAGAGAGTGACAATTCTCTGGAGATGGAGCTTTTAGGGGGCACTCCAAGCCTATCCTGCCCCTCTCCAGTTAGTTGTGGCAAGACTGCTAATTTTCACAGGTATCAGGGCTCCAAGGCTGTTGATTTTCAAGGCTACCACAGAGCTGGGGCAAGGGGAATGAGAATTGAGCACACAAAAATATCACAAATCTTGCTTTTTCTTGTCAAGATTAACCCAATTTTTTAAATAAATACTTATTGAATTTTTACAAGCTTTTGATTAATTTCCAGAGTTATGGAAATAATTGAGAAATGCAACTTTTGCCAGTGTTCCAGTTGCTTTTACAAAGGAGTAGATATTCAGAGATCTTTACTCTGTCAGTCTGAAGGGCTTTCTCCCTTATAAGGATTTGAAGGGCATGGCTTGCAGATCCTCTCTATTAAAATATAGAACTTCGGGCCAGGTGCAGTGGCTCACGCCTGTAATTCCAGCACTTCTGGAGGCTGAGGTAGGTGGATCACTTGAGGTCAGGAGTTCAAGGCCAGCCTGGCCAACACGGTGAAACCTCATTTCTACTAAAAATACAAAAATTAGCTGGGTGTGGTGGCATGCACTTGTAATCCTAGCTACGCAGGAGGCTGAGACAGGAGAATTGCTTGAACCCGGGAGGCAGAGGTTGCAGTGAGCTGAGCTCGCACCACTGCACTCCAGCCTGGGCAACAGAGCAAGACTGCATCTCAAAAAAAAACATAGAACTTCTTAAAATCTTAGGGCATTGTCCCACAGAGCATCACTGGGTGGGTGCTCAAGGTAGAGAAGGCCTTATCTCTAAGATAATCATGAATGTGACTTTGGATTAATGAAGTGGATATAAATTGAGACATAAAAAGCACACAAAGTTTTAAAATGATTTTTCCAGTTTAGATTGAAGGGGACAGCACAAAATGAAGAGGATTTTAGACTCCAAACCCTCTACAAGAAGAGAACAGGCTTGGAAAATCACTCAGCTATAAACATGAGCTGTTTTATATATGAAAAGAATAACTTAGAAGGCAATACCAAGAGCTCAAGAGCCCAAGAGCCCAGAGGGGAAAGTGAAGAGACACTCAGAACAATTTCCAAAGAGTAGAATTAAAGCTAATTATAACTGGCAATAGGAACCCAGATAGATTTCAGAATTGCTATGGACCAGTGACTGCTATATGCCTCTTTATGAACTGAAGTGTCTGTAACTTATGTATGCCTAACTGACCACTGTATGTTGGATATGTGGGGGGAAGAAATCTTACCTCTTTAATTCACAGTTCTTCAGATCAAGAGGAACATATTAAAGTTTATCCTTGAAGACCACACCTGAGTATCCTCATTTACACCTGGACCTGATTTAAGTTATGATACCTACTCTTCAAGCTGATACCATAATAGGCTAAGCCTTAGGAGTCTTGAAGACAAGTACATTTTGCATATGAGAGGGATGTGAATTGTTGTGGCCAGAGGGTGGACTGTGGCAAGTTGTATTTTTCAAAAATAATCAAAACAATATATTTTATCCTACATACTTTTCTTACAACATTATCTTGTAACATGGTTTAGATCTGTGTCCGCACCCAAATCTCATGTCCAATTGTAATCCCCAATGTTGGAGGTGGGGCCTGATGGGAGGTGATTGGATCACCTCCCACCAGGGGGTGAATTCTGGTGGGGGTGGGTCCTTCATGAAGGGTTTAGCATCATCCCCTTGGTGCTGTCTTGTGATAGCATTCTCATGATATCTGGTTGTTTAAAAGTATGTAGCACCTCCCCGCCCCCACTTGGTCCTGCCTTTGCCATGTAAGACACCTGCTACTGCTTTGCCTTCCACTATGAGTAAAAGCTCCCTGAGGCCTCCCCAGAAGCAGCTGCTGCCATGCTTGTGTATAGCCTATGGAACCATGAGCCAATTAAACCTCTTTTCTTTATAAATTACCCAGTCTCAGGTAGTTTTTTATAGCAGTGCAAGAATGAACTAATACAGAAAATTGGTACCAAGGAGTAGGGCATTGCTATAAACATACCCAAAAATGTGGAAGTAGCTTTGGAACTGGGTAACAGGCAGAGGTTGGAACAGCTCAAAGGGCTTAGAAGAAGACAGGAAGATTAAGGAAAATTTGGAACTTCCTAGAGACTTGTTAATTTGTTGTGACCAAAATGCTGATAATTATATGGACAGTGAAGTCCAGGCTGAGGAGGTCTCAGATGGAAATTAGAAACTTATCGGGACCTGGAGTAAAGGTCACTTTTGCTATGCTTTAGCAAAGAACTTGGAGGCATTGTGCCCCTGCTCTAGGGATCTGTGAAACTTTGAACTTGAGAGTGATGATTTAGGATATCTGGCAGAATAAACGTCTAAGCAGCAAAGCATTCAAGATATGACCTGGCTGTTTCTAACAACCTCATATGCATGAGCATAATTCTTTGTTGATGCTCATATGCATGAGCAAAGAAATAACCTAAAACTAAAGCTTACATTCAAAAGGGAAGCAGAGCATAAAAGTTTGAAAATTTTGCAGGCTGGCCATGTGGTAGAAAAGAAAAAAAAACATTTTCTGGGGAGAAATTCAAACTGGCTGCAGAAATTTGCATAAGTAAAGAGGCACCAAATGTTAATAGTCAAGATGATGGGAGAAATGCCTCAAAGGCATTTCAGAGACCTTCAAGGAAACCCCTCCCATCACAGGCCCAGATGCCTATGAGGAAAGAATGATTTTGTAGGCTAGACCCAGAGCCCTGCTGCCCATTGCAACCTTGGGACACTGCTGCCTGAATCCCAGCTGCTCCAACTCCAGCTGTGGCTCAAAGGGGCCCAGGTACTGCTCAGGCCACTGCTCTGGAGGGTACAAGCCATAAGTTTTGGCAGTTTCCACATGGTATTAAAGACTGTGAGTGTGCAGAGTACAAGACTTGAGGCTTGGGAGCCTCCACCTAGATTTCAGAGGATGTACGGAAAAGCCTGGATATCCAGGCAAAAGCCTAATGCAGGGATGGAGCCCTCATGGAGAACCTCTATTAGGGCATTGCAGAGGGAAAATGTGGGATTAAAACCCCCACACAGAATCCCCACTGGGGCAGTGCCTAGTGGAGCTGTGAGAAGAGGGCCATTGTCCTCCAGACCCCAGAATGGTAGATACGGCAACAGCTTGCACCCATCACCTGGAAAAGCTGAAGGTACTCAGCACCAGCCCATGAGAGCAGTAACAGGTCCTGGAAAGCCACAGAGCTGCCCAAGGCTTTGGGAGACCACCCCTTGCACCAGTGTGCCCTGGATGTGAGATGTGGGGTCCAAGGAGATTATTTTGAAGGCTTAAGATTTAATAACTGCCCTCTGGGTTTCAGATTTGCACGGGGCCCATAGCCCCTTTCTTTTAACTTATTTCTCCCTTTTGGAAAGTGAGTATTTACCCAATGCCTATACCCCAATTTTGTCTTGAAACAACTAACTTGTTTTTGATTTTATAGGCTCATAGGAGGAAGAGATCTGTCTTGTAGACTTTGAAATTTGAACTTTTGAGTAATGCTGGAAGGAGTTAAGACTTTAGGGGACTATTGGGAAGGCATGATTGTATTTTGCAATGTGAGAAGGACATGAGATTTGAGAGAGGCTGGGGCAGAATGATATGGTTTGGATTTGTGTCCTGCCCAAATCTCATATCAAATCATAATCCACAATGTTGGAGGTGGGACCTGGTGGGAGGTAACTGAATCATTGGGATGGATATTTCATGAATGGTTTAGCATCATCCCATTGGCACTGTCTCATGGTAGAGTTCTCATGGGATCTGGTTGTTTAAAAGTGTGTAGCACCTCCCCCAACCCCTTGATCCTGCTCCTGCCATGTAAGACTCCTGCTCTTGCTTTGCCTTCCACAATGAGTAAAACCTCCCTGAGACCTCCCCAGAAGCAGATGCTGCCGTGCTTCCTGTACAGCCTGTGGAACCATGAGCCAATTAAACCTCTTTTCTTTATAAATTACCCAGTCTTGGGTATCTCTTTATAGCAGTGTAAGAACAGACTGATACACCTTGACATTCTTCCCATTGAGTGCTGGTGTCTATGTCCCCTCCCCTTGAACATAGGCAGGACTTGTGTCTGCCTCTACCAATAAAATAAGAAAAAAATGACACTGTAATTTCCAAAAATAAATTATAAAAATTTCATGTACTGCTGCCTTGTTCTTCAGGGGCACATGCTCTTGGAACCCAGCCACTATGCTCTGAGAAAATCCAAAATATTCCATGTAAAGAGACCACATGGAGAGGCTACATGTAGGTTTTCTTGCCAACAACTGAGTTGAGATCATAGCCAATAGGCAGCATCAACCACAAAACATGTGACTCCTTACATCTCCAGATGACTGTAAACCGTAGCTGTTGAGTCACCCCTGCAGTCTTCAAGTCTTCCCAGATGAGCCCCCAGGTGTTCTAAGGGAGACAAGCCATCTCTTCTATGCCCTGTCCAAATTTCTGGTTTCCCACAGAAACTATAAAGGATTATTAATGATTGTTGTTGTTTTCGGCCACTAAACTTTGGGATTATTTGTTATGCAGCAATGGACAATAGAAACATATGCCTAAACAATATGGTTTAAAACTCTTATGCCTGGACCTTTGAGGAGCTTCATTTTTTGAATGTTGCTGCTATGAATATTCTTGCACATTTCCCCTGGTGCACATGTTAAGAGTGTCCTTTGGCTACGTACTTAAGAGTAGAACTGCTGTTTATGAGATATTCAATTTACAAAATAATGCCAATTGATTTTCAAAGAGGTTGTACTAAGTTACATTCCCTTCAACAAGGTGTAAGAAATCCTGTTGATCTCTCACCTTAGGGCTCTCACACTGGCTGTCCCTTCTGTCTGGAATGTTCTTCCCCTAGGCATTTGCACAAGCCACTTCCTCATGCTCTTCAAGTCTTTCTCAAGTGTCACACTCTAAATAAGGTACATCCTGAATGCTCCATTTAATTGGAAAATTATCCCACCATCACTCTCAGTTGTTCTTTTTCTCCTATATATTTCCCCTTCTAGCATAAGATACAACTTACTTAATTATTACATTTATTGTCTATTCTCTATCTCCTCCCAAAAGAATGTAAGCTACCACAAGAACTGGCATTTTTATCTTCTTTGTTTGTTGCCATATCCTGAGCACCTGAAAGAGAATCCAGTGTATCAACAAAAAGAGTCAAACTCTATAGAATCTTTGAAGAGATTTATTCTAAGCCAAATATGAGTGACCAATGGTCCATGACACAGCCCTCAGGAAATCCTGAAAACATGTGCCTGAGGTGGTCAGGGTATGGCTTGGTTTTTGTACATTTTAGGGAGACATCATACATCAGTCAATACATGTAAGATGTACATTGGTTTGTTCTAGAAAGGTGAGACAACTGGATGTGGGGGGCTTCCAAGTAACAAGCAAATTCAAAGATTTTCTGACTGGCAATTGGTTGAGTTACTATCAGTGAAAAGGAACATCTGGGTTATAATAAGGGGTTGTGGAGATCAAGGTTTTATCATGCAGATGATGCCTCCAGGTAGGAAGCTTCAGAGAGAATAAACTCTATCGGACTTAAAGAGTTTGTTCTATCAGTAATTCCAAAAGAGAGGACAGTGTAATGAGGCATGTCTGGCTCCCCCTTCCTACCATGGCCTAAAACTCGTTTTTCAGGCTAACTTTGGAATGTCCTTGGCCAAGAGAAGGAGTCCATTCAGACGGGTGGGTGGGGCCTTAGAATTTTATTTTTGGTTTACAAGTGCAAAGTAGGGCTCAATACATTTTTATCAAATATGTAAGTGACTGTCTAATTGTTTCCAATTCCCTATGTTAACAAGCTGTAATATTTGCTAATTGAATAGATATATGTTAATTCACTATTGTCTTTATTTTTCCTTGATAACTAATGAGGTTGAATATCTCTTCATGTATTTATTCACCATATATATTTCCTTTTCTGTGAAACCCTTGTTTATGTCATTTATCCATTTCCTTATTGAGTTGTTTGATCTCCTTTTATTGAATTATGGTAGTTCTTATATATAATATGAACTGAACCTTTGCAACTTACATGCATCCCAAATATTTTCTCCTAATATGCAACTTGTCTTTAAGATATCAAATAAACAAATTATTTATTGTAATATAATCAATGTTATGGTAAATATTTTGTGTGTGCCTTGTTTAAGAATAAACTATTCTTCTTGTCAAAGCATCAAGGCTGGAGAGACAGTCCTTTCTAAAACTTTCATTTTAGTTAAAACATTTTAAAATGTAATTTATTGACCACAGAGGAATCTGTGCATGAAATCCCAGGTATTAAAAGGACCTCTGGGCCCCTCCAGAGAGACAAGCCCATCCACCCAAGCCCCAGGGCCCTCTCCCTTTCATTCAGCCTCCTCACCTTCTCCCCTCTAGCAATGTAATGAGAGACTACTCCATTAATCACTCCTAAGAGCTGCCAGGTGGACAAGAGGTGGGGGGAAGAGTTTGCCCAAGGGAAAAGGGCTCCGGTTTAAAAATCCCAACTGCAGAAGTACCCCTCTCCCGTTAGAGACTGTGGGCAAGTTCCAACGGAGGATTCTAAGGGGCCCCTTGGGGGGTTGATATGCAGCAAAAAGGGTGATAACGATGTGGGTGGGGGAAAGGTAATATACTAAGGAGAGCTCAGGCAAAAGCAGAAAAGTCTGCCCTTTTCAGAAAGAGACACCCTTGCAGGTAGGACCCAGTAACCTCTATGCCTCTAACACAGTAACATCTGGAATGGCCCGTGCACATTGCAAGGGTTTCTAGAAATGAGTGGAGAGCTAAGGACGGGAGGGGAAGGCGATGGATCCTGCGAGCCCAGGGGCAATCTACAGGAGTGTTCAGACCTTGGCATTGTCACTAACTGAGCACAGCTTCCAGAGGCCTCCTCGGCTTCACCACCCAAGGACAAAGTTTATTTTTCCTTTATGGAGAAAAAAAAAAAGGGAAATTTCAAAACATAAACACCAGAAGCTCTCCCTGTCTATCTCCCTAAAATTAGCTAGGCTATCAGTGTATAACCGGCAGGGATTTCCCTTCAACCATATGATTCACCACATCTTATTTGAAGTGTTCAGACTCTGCCTCCAGTGAATATTCGGTTTTGACACTCTCTGTCATCACTGCTGAGAACAGAAGCAATAACCAGTTGCTGCTGCCAGGGCTCAGGGCTCCAGTAAACGTCCTGCCTCAAGTCCTTGCTGCCCACAGAAAGACAGACTTGTGCTGAGCACTGGACTGAGAACCAAAAGAACTTATCCTGGTCCCAATTCTTCCCTTAATTTGATTGGTGTTTGGGCAAATCATTTCCCCTCATCTATATAAGGAGTTAGCCCTTTGTTCTGAGATGAGGCAAGAAATTGATAGGCCATCGGGCAGAGAAAACAGGGTCCAGGCCTGCCCATTATCTCATACCATATGTGGCAGAAAGGGTAAAATGCACCTCTGTATCTGGTAAAATGACATGAGGCGCCCACAGGAAGCCCACCTAGCTCAGAGCACATTCCCCAGCCCGGCAGCTGTCACGGGACATGTGATCCCAGGGAATCTCCTCTCAAGGCTCCCTGCCGCTCACCAGCCCTGTGCCATTTCAGGAAATATGGTCCCTTGAGCAGGCAAACAGCACCAAGGTCCCTGTGGTTTTAGCCCCGAGGGGACCTACCTCGTTCACAAGGTGCTGAGTCCCTTGGCCCTAGTTCGAGCATCTAAGGTGTGGCAGTGGGAGGGGGACACAAGTCCTACCTTCAAGGATCTCCCAGTCTGAGGAAGAAATCATCCATTATGATTCTTCTAAACAGTGGGGTTAAGTCCCTGCAGTCAGGCTGGAAGCCTCCCCGAGAAAGTTCAGAAAGTTCCTGAGTTCAGGAAGTCCCCCTCTGATGGGGGAGATGAGAACAGGGTTGCCAAGTTTACTGAATAAAAATATAGGACGCCCAGTTAACTGTGAATAGAAATTTAGTGAATAAAAGTATAGGACAGTCAGTTAAATTTGAACTTCAGATAAACAAGGAATCATTTTTTAGGATGAGGATAACTCATGCAATACTTGGGACATACTTAAACTTAAAAAAAAATGATTCCTTATCTATCTGAAATTCAAATTTAACTGGACATCTTGCATTTTTTCTGGCAACCCTAGGACAAAACAAAGTCACAAGGCCCAAACCTAAGGTAACATAGGTGAGCAGGTAAAAAAGTCACAAACTGAGTCATAGTGCTGATGGGAACAGGAAATAAAGGCTCACTCAATGTCTGCAGACTGCTGCTGGGGTCTGGCAGGCTGCCCAGGAAAGCACAGGTCGCCTGGAAGGCCTCAGACTCGGCCCCAGCCTCACACTGCTGCTGGCTCCATCTCTGTGTGGGTAGCAGAGTCTGGGACCCTGGGAGGGCATTCCAGGGGCTTGGCAACCAGCTGCAACCTCTCCAGCCAGAGGTGAGGCAAGGCCCACTGTGGGACAGGATCACAGCAGGGCCCATGAGGGAGTGGGTGCCAAGACCTGGGAGTGCAGATGGGCACCCAAGGAATGGTGTGTGCTTTCAAAATAGAGTGATGAGAAGTTTTCTTTCTTGCCAGGAAATAAACCTCTGTGAGACTGCTGCTAAGGGTGCTGGTGACTGGGTGACCTGAGAGCTAGGGAAACTACAAAACAGGAAATGGGTGCAATCCAGAGCTGAAGCCCCGTATTCCAAAGGTCTCAGCTCCCCAGGAAACTGGAGGACCGAGGCCCCGATCCAGCCTGTCTCATCCCAGAAGTCTGGCACCAAAAAGTCCCCAGACAGCATTTCACCCCCACACCCATGGATTCCCTAGCAGCCAGCATGTGACGCCCACACAAAGCAGTCAGAAGAGCAGTTCTCCGAGTCAAGAACAATCTTGTGTCATCTAACCACTGCTCTCCATTAGGTCTGTCAACTCCTCCATTTAGGGCAGTCAGAGTTTCATCCTTGAATGTGAGACTGAGATGCAGTCTTCACAAAGACAGTTTTCCAGAGACAGTTTTAGCAACTTACTTAGGAAGACGACTCAGCTTCCACAGGCCTGAGGTTTGAGAACAGCTAATGCTAGCCAGTCACAGAAAGGAGGCTGAAGTCCAGGGAACTGTCTGGTGTCTCCTCTCCCAAGCCCAGGTCTTCCTCTTTCTCAGCCCTGAGTACCAGGCTCCTACCCCTGCTGTCCCATTGTAAGGAAGGCTGAGGATGTCCGAACGGCCCAGAGCATTCAGGCCAGCTCTCACCACTTCTAAGAGGTGGCCAGTGCAGCTCGCTTTGAGGAGCTTGAGGAGGATGGAGGGGGGCGGCCCTAACAACAAGAATTACCACTGCTATTCTCACTAGTAACCCAGCTCTAACTCTATGTCAGGCAATGCTAAGCACTCCATACACACTGTCTCATTTAACGCACAAACAGCCCTGTGCAGTGGGCACCGTTGACTTCATTTTACAGACAGGGACTTGGAGCCACAGGTATCTATCAGTCTCGACAGTTAACACTCAGGACAAGTCAGGTAGAGTTAACACTCAGGACGAGTCTCACTGGTAGAAACCAGTGAGACTAGCCCATCTCAGACTTTGGAAGTCATCATCCATTGGGGTTAAATCCCTGATTCTTGGGAGCACGGTAAAAGGCTCCCAATGTCCCAGATTCTGCCACCCACACCGGGAAGCAGCCAGCAGCAGCGTGGGGCTGGGGCAGTCTGAGGCGTTCCAGATGACCTGTGCTTTCCTGAGCAGCCCACCAGGCTCAGCAGTACCCTGCGGACATCGAGCGACCCTTTATTTTCTGTCCCCATCAGCATTACGATGGTTTGTGAGCCAGGCTCCAAGTCCCTGCAAAGCTGCTGTCTGACAGCAGGGGGCGCCAATGTCTGGGGAAAATCTACCTGCCGCAAAAAATCCAGACAATTGGTGCTGAGGAATGTAAAGGTTCCAGGGAAAAGGTGGGCAAATTTGATCTCTTGGGCTTGACAGGCCCCAGGAAAGAAATTCAAAACAAAACTGTCTTGTGGTGCGGGCACTCAGCCCCAGATTTAGTGAGTGTTAATCCCATGTTTTTGAGCCTCCTTATCGGCATCCCAGAGTTTAGCAAATGTCCCTTGGGGAAAACCTGTCTTACCTTTAGGGCTCCTCTGGTTTCTAGTCTGTCATGCCTTTCCCGAGAGACTGCTACAACCTCTGTTTCCTCTCTCCCTCCTCAGAGTCTCGCTGGCTTAGGTCAAGCCCTCACCCAAGCTCTGAATAGGCAAATGCCCAGAGGGAAGAAAGTGAGGTGGGATGAGGGCCTAGGAAGGATGCTTCCTTCTCTAGTTCAGTTGTCCTGCTCGTTGCTTCCACTGCTCTCCATTGTCTTTAAATATGGGATTTTCACAATTGATCCACTTTTCTCTATTATTGCAATAGTAGCAGTGGCGGCCCGTTGCAGTTTTCTATATCCTACCCAGGGGCAACAGTGCAGCTTTTCGCTCTAAGCTTCTGTTTCCTCATTTGTGAAATGATGATAATATGTAAACATTAAGTGAGGGGAAGTATGTGTATCAGCCTGCTTAGTGCCCAGAACATAGGACGCCCTCAGTAAAGTATAACCTTTGGTCCGCCCCGGAAAGGATGTGCAGGGTAAAGGCGGCCGTGTGGACCCTGGTGAACAGCACTGCCCTTGGAGTCAGTGGCTTGTACTTGAATCCCAGCTCCCCAATTTGTAAGCTATGTGGCCTTGAATAAGTCGCTTAACCTCTTCTAGCCTCATTTTGTCCTCAGTCAAATGAGAAAAACTAACGTCAGTTTTATAATATTGCAAGGATCCACGGAAGCATCACATGTGAAGCCCTTAGCTCCGTGCCTGGCTCTTGGTACGTACTCAGCGTAACTAGTAGCACATCTTATTTCACTCACTATCTGAAATAAGGGCAGCTACAATAAAGCACTATATAGCATTTGGAGAGTGCCTACCAGAAACCAAATCTTATGATGAATATCAGAAAGGTATCCTCTCAGTACACTCCGGCTCACAACAAAATACCGTAAACTGTATAGCTTTTAAACAACAGAAATTTATTTCTCGAAGTCCTGGAGGCTGGAAAGTGCAAGATCAAGGTGCTGGCAGATTCGATGTCTGGTGAGGGCCCGCTTTCTGGTTCATGGATAGTGCCTTCTGTGTCCTCACATGGTAGAAGGGGAAGGGGTTTTCTTTCAGACCTCTCTCATGTGGGCACTCATCCCATTCATGAGCCCCACCCCATAACCTAATAACCTCCCAAAGGCCCCATCTCCTAATACTATCAACTTTGAGGTTTCGATTTTAACATATGAATGGGGGGGACACAAACATTCAGGTGTAAAGTAATAATAGATACTTCTTACATTATGTATTAATTTAGCAACTTTCTGAAGTGCCTTGACATTGATTATCTCTTCGCATTCACAGGTTCAACCAACTGTGAATCTAAAATATTTTCTTTTAAAAAATGGATGTGTCTATACTGAACATTTTTCTTGTTGTCATTTCCTAAACAATACAACATAACAATTATTTACATAACATTTACATTGTATTAGGTATTTTAAGTAATCTAAAGAGTATCTGAAGTACACAGGAAGATGTGTGTAAGTTATATGCACATACTACACCATTTTACATAAAGGACTTGAGCATCCATGGACTGGGGTATCTGCAGGCAGTCCTGTAGCTGCTCCACCATGGACATCAAGGGACAGCTATATTTAGTGGAACAGATATCATCCCCATTTTTAAAATGAGTAAATTAAGTTTCAGTGAAGTTAAATGAATTAGCCAATGTCCACCCAGCTACAAAGGGGCAGAACCAGGAAAAGAGTTAGCCTTTATACCCCTAGTTCCTGCTTTCAAGAATGTAACCATTCTATCACAAAATAGGCCTCAGTAGGAGAATATAATCAAGTGGCAGGAGGTCAACATTAGACAGGAGTACAACAGAAAGCCAGAGAAAGAAGAACTGTAGGAAAGCATGTTAGCAAAAACCATGCTTATGTGTGCTGTTAAACTATTCCAGCCATCAAATGCTAGTGCAGACCAGAGCCCTAAAGGGAGCAGAGGAAGCTCAGAAATCGTATTGTGAGAAGAAGGCTAGGAACACAGGTTCATCTCTCAGGTGGTCTGACAAGGTCAGACTTCACTTTTTAAAACGTACTCATTCCACAAAAATTTTTTGGCATTGGGTACACATGGACATAAAGATGAGAACAACAGACACTGAGGACTTTAAAAATGAAGGAGGGAGGCAGGGGGCAAGGGTCTAAAAACTACCTATTGGGTACTATGTTCACTATTTGGGTGACAAGTTCAATTGAAGCCCAAATCTCGCTATCACACAATATATCCATGTAACAAACCTGCATATGTACCCCTGAACCTATAATAAAGAAATTTAAGCTGGGCACAGTGGCTCACACCTGTAATCCCAGCACTTTGGGAGGCCGAGGTGGGCAGATCACGAGGTCAAGAGATCGAGACCATCCTGGCCAACATGGTGAAACCCCGTCTCTACAAAAAATACAAAAATTAGCTCAGCGTGGTGGCATGCACCTGTAGTCCCAGCTACTCCGGAGGCTGAGGGAGAAGAATCGCTCAAACCCAGTAGGTGGAGCTTGAAGTGAGCAGAGATAGTGCCACTGCACTCCAGCCTGGTGACAGAGTGAGACTCCATCTTAAAAAGAAAAAAAAAAAGAAATTTAAAAGATGTTTTGGGCTTTTCCTATGTACATCTATGTCAATCACCAGAATATAATCATGGACAAAAACATGTCCTCATGAAGCTTATAGTCTATTGAGGGAGATAAGCAATAATCAAATAATCAACATGTAGATATCCAATTACAAATTGAGGTGAGTGCCATGATGCAGAAGTACCAGGTGCATTAAGAAAGCCCCTAACCTAATCAACCCTGCCAAGGGCATGTGGAGGGCATGGGAAGGCAGACTCAAGAGCACTGCAGGCAGAGGGGTGCGGCTGTGAAATCCCTGTGATGAGAGAGCAGGGAGCACCCAAAGAAATGAGAGAAGGTGAGTGGGGTGGAAGAGGGAGCAAAGGAAAAGTCAGGGTGGGACGGTGGGCAGAGCGGTCCCCATGGGCCAGACAGCCGGATAGGGCTGGGCCTTACAGATTGTGGTTGAGACTTGGGTCTTATTCTAATAGAAATGTGAAGCCACTTTCTGTCATCTGAATGTTTGTGTCCCTCAAAATTCACATACTGAAACCTAATCTCAATGTGATGGTATTTGGAGGGAGGTTTTTGGGGGTTGATTAGGTCATGAGTGTTCTGGGTTGTGATGGGATTAGTGCCCTTTTAAAAAGAGGCCTGGAGGGCTCCTCTGCCCCTTCCTCCACATGAGGACACAGCAAAAAGACTGTCATCAATGAACCAGGAGGTGGGCCCTCACTATGCAATAAATCTGCCAGCACCTGGATTTTGGACTTTCCAGCCTCTAGAACCATGAGAAATAAATTTCTGTTTTTTATAAGGCACTGACTGTATGGTATTTTTTATAGCAGCCCAAATGACTAAGACACCACTAAAGAGCTTTAGGTTGGGAAGAAGCCTAGAAAAGGACGAAGAAAATGAGTAGAGGATGGATTTTTCAAGTTTCTTTGATTATAAGCAACAGTAACAGAGTCCGGTTTACTTTAGAAAAAATAATAATAATTTACTTCAAGAAGATGTTGTAGCATCAAAGGAAAGGCTGAACAACTGGGCCTTGAGATGGATGGGAAGAAAAAAGGTGCTGCAGATCCAGGTGGTGGGGACTGAGACACACCACCTCAGGACAAATGTGCTCCAGGCACTCTTAAGCCCTGTGTCACTCTTCTCAAGATTCAAGTTCCACAGAGACAGACTCTAATGGGCCACACTTGGGTCACATGCTCATTTCTTGCCAGAAGACAACACACCTAAACTGACAGTTCCTTGATAAAACAGCTTCCAAGGGGGAGGGGTGTTCCCACAGGAAAATCACAAAGAAATTGGGGTGATGTTTCCAAAGAACTGAAAAGGGATCTTGGTAAAACAAACAAAATCCACCAGATATCTACTACAGATTCCAAAGGAAAGGTGGGAGGATCATCAAGGACAAACTGGATTTACCTGTGGTTTTGCCTAGGAAGCAACTCTTTCAGGCACCATCTTGTCAAGAGACAAGCCATATGGAGGCTTGGGAGATGGGAAGTAGACAAAGAAGCTGCTAGATGGCACCTCAAATAAGGTCACATGTCATACAACCCTTCCCCAGGCCTCACTCTCTGACTCCTCTGTAGCTTTCAGAGAGATAAGGCATCATTCAATACATAAGCCACTAAAAGTAGTTAAGAGGTGGCAGAGGAAACTGAAGAGTGTATTTATTCCGCCGATAAGTATGTCTAAACCTATTCATCTAAGGATGAAGGTTGACCCTGAAGTGTCCCCCTCCTTGGGAGAATGAAGGAAGGGATAAGTGTGTTATCTATAGACAAGATTCTGGATGTTCAAAATGTCAAGAAAACGAGTCCATAGGATCTGCCAGCAGAAAGCTTCCAAGGCTTTAAGCAGAAAGCATCCAAGAGGGACCAGAGCCACTTCTCCTGCTGCAAGAGATCCATCCGTTGAAATAGCTATGTAGTTTCCTTCCCGAATAGGCAAGATTTGCTCAAAATGTGCTAATTTAATGCATAATTTCTCACAGGAAGAACATTGCAAATGTGGGTTACAGTATCTTAAGAAATCCACAATTCTTCAAAGAAAGCAGACATTGCAAAAGGACTGAAGTTAAACATTGCACAAGAGTTGGACATTGGGGTGGGAGGAGGAGCCTTTGCTGCCTCTGCACTGCTTAGTTTCACTGGGATAGAGCTCAGGTTTCTTTGCAGTTTTCAGGCACTGGCCTGATAGCTTTTGAAAGTCTTATTTTTACCTTTTTTTGTGGAAGACTTCTGCCATTGCATTCCGATGAAAACTTTTTGATGCAAAAAGAGTGGCATTGATTCCAAGGAAAGGAGTCCAGAAATGAAACTGTGATGTATAATGTGTCAAATCGTCAAAACACCACTGCCAAAATCAAGAAATGTCTATTTTTCAGCAAAGCAGCAGAAGAGATTGTGGGCACTTCTGATAGCAAGTGTCACTTCCGTGTGAAGCAAGCTGATGCATTTACAGTGAGACCTTGAGCAAGTACAGGGACGTGTGAAGGAAAAGTAGCACAGATTCCTTATAAAGGAAACTCTTTCCACTGATGCATTACCACAGTTTCCTTACTGGTGTCTCCAGCTCAGGCCTCTACTTTTTAAAATTTAATCCATTTTACACCAGCTCTCAGCTTGATCTTTCTAGAGAAGCACCACTCTTTAACACTTATGGTGCCTACCCTCCTAAATTTTCCTAAACTCCTTAGCCCAATTCCCCCAAATGTTCAGTTATTTGCATATTTCCTCAACAATTTTTGTCCTATCTGTGCACCATCCATATTATTACTTCCAGTTACTGATTAAATTGCCTCATTTTCTTGTATAGTCAGAAGCAACATTATCATTTCTTGTTTAAGTATTTTCAGTACATATTAATATAAACACCTAACTAATAGACTTTAGATGTCTATCATGTACCACCAAAAATCATCTAGGACATCGCCTAGGGGTACTGCACTTTGGGAATCTCGTTTCAGCTGGTCAATCAAGACCTGGCTTTACACACTGGCGCTCTGGCCGATGTGGACACCACCTTTCCACACACTCACAACGGTCATTTCTATCACCTAGCTGTGCTAGAACGTGCGTCAAGGAGCCAGCCATATTGAAATCACAATAATCATTCAGGACCCAGCCTTCTGATGCCAGCCCCACTTCCTCCACCCCTCTGTGGCCTAAAGGAATCTTTCCTGTCTGAACTGTCACTGCACTTGGAGCATTCAGGACTTCTCACATAGGACTCAATGTTTGGCTCCTTGAAATATGAGGTTTTGATGGACATCTTTTTCAGAACATGTGTGGGCTTCTCAAGATCTGAGATAGTATCTAGTTATCTGCATAGGGTCTTGTGCAACTAAAATTTATTTATTGGATGAATGTGTCCTCCACTCTGTCCAGTACTCTATCTCGTGAAACATCAATCTGAGAGGCCAGATGTGGTGGCACACACCTGTAATCCCAGCACTTTGGGAGGCCAAGAGGGGTGGATCACCTAAGCCCAAGAGTTGGAGACCAACCTGGGCAATGTGGCAAAATCCTGTCTCTACAAAAAAAAAAAAAAAAAAAAAAGCAAAAAATTAGCCCAGTGTGGTGGCGCACGCCTGTAGTCCCAGATACTCTGGAGGCTGAAGTGGGAGAATGGCTTGAGCCTGGGAGGCGGAGACTACAGCGAGCCATGATCGTGCCACAGCACCCGAGCCTGGGCGACAGAGAGATACCCTGTCTCGAAAACCAGAACAAAACAAAGCACATAAATCTGATCATGTCATTATCTTATTCTTCACAAAATAAAGTTTTTACAACTTAGCAGCTGTGGAGACAAGATGCTTTAAATTTGGTCTCAAATGCCATTTTATCCACTACTCCCCACCTCTTCCCACCTGCCCCCAGCCACCTGCCCCTCCAAACGCACATTCCATGCTCTTGCCACACCCAGCTCCTTGGCATTCCCTGGATAAGACAGACCATCCCTTGGGTTAGTCTCCCTTCCAGCATCCCATTAAACACACTCCCTCACTGTCTATCAAATTCCAACTCAGTCCTCACACGTTAGCTAAAATGAGATGTCTTCCTGAAGCCTCACACAGCTCCCTAGGCCCCTCCTCTGTATTGCCACATCATGGTATACGTTCTTCCATTAAAGCTCTTGTTAATGATGTAACATTTTGTTTGTAACTGTCACTTCCATTAGCCCATAAGCTCCCCAGGAGCAGGTATTTACTCAATATTTTCAGTGCCTAGCACAGTGCCTGACACATAACAATTATCCAATGTTTGGTGAATTATTAGTATGGGGTTAATAATGCAGGCTCTTGGAGCATTCAGGAGAATGTCTGCAGATCTGCAGTGATTAATATTTTTTAATTCCTGACATGGGTTATTTGTACATTCTCTCTTTTCTCGATTAGTTTCAACAGAAGTTACTGATATGTTTGGGTATAGATTTATCATCACATTGTATATTTTCAATTTATCCTACTTGTTTTATATTTCTTCTGCTCCCTGTGATGGTTAATTTTATATGTCAACCTGACTGGGCTATGGAGAGCCCAGATATTTGGTCAAACATTATTGTAGCCAGACCTCTGGGATTCAAAGCCAACCACTGTCATTGTTATCTTGGGCAAGTTACTTAACTCCTCTGTGCTTAAGTTTCACAGTTTAAAAAATGGCAATAATGCATAGGGTTGTTTGGAGAGTTAATAACTATAATGAGATTAGAACAGAGCTCTGCACATTAAGTGCTCAGTAAATTCTATTATTTACATTATTCCCACAGAAAAGGTGCACATTTCTTCAGATCCTTTTGGTTTAGGGCCTTTAGTAACTATTGTAATGGTCCAGACAAAAGATAATGAGGTGGGGATTGAAAGAGTGGTTTAAAGACAAGAAAGGTGGTAGACATCAGATAGAATCACAGGGCTTGACAAAGCCATGTTGGGGGTAAAAAGAGAAAAGTCAAGGAGTATCAAATTCTCAGGTAGGACCTGGAGAGATCATGGCAGAATCCACAACCACAGCCAGAGCCGGCTCCACCTGCACCAGGAATAAGGGAGTTGGTGCCACTGTGCTCAAAATCCAAGAGAGAGAACTGAACCCCAAGGAGAGTAGGAGCAAGAACCCAGGACAAGATGCCAAATCCAAGGGAAGCTTCAAACCACCAGGAGCTAAGGAGGCAATGAGCCTGTGACAGATGAATCTCACTCAGGGCTTACATAACTGATCTGGACATGGGGCACCCCAGGAATTCCCCACATCAGCAAGTGATGGTAAATTTGACTGACAGTTACCCATTTGCTGCTAACTTCCTAAAAGATCTTTAGAAGCTGGGTGAGGAAGAAAAAATAGAGTCAATGAGATTCAATGTGAGTAGATGAAAATGAAAGTTTTTCATTATACACATCTAAGATGATGAGCTTTCATGAGTTGATAGAACCCTCATGAGAAATCTGGACACCCAGGACCTGGCCCCATCTTAAGTACTAACTAAAACATAACCTCTTTGGGCCTCAGTTTCCCCAGCTGTTTGATGAAATGATTGATCTTTGGGATCTTTTCAAGAGCTTATATTCTCTTCAAAGGAGTTTTAAAAGGCTTTCTAGTTGATTCTCTCAAGGAACCATCCCTAAACTTCACTAAGCTACTAGATATCATATGTGTCAGTCAAGTGGCATTTGCCAGAGTTCCTCAGTCAAACTTCCCCCTTAATATTATTTTTAAACCTATTAAGCCTCCATTCCATATTTGGTGGTATAACTTGTGCTTCTCCTCATCACCAGATCCTGCGGAAATTTCAGTACATCTTTCCTCATCACCTGTTGCTCTAGTTTCTACAGAGGCAACTGTCCTTTCCTTTGAATCCTCCAGAGAAAACACCACTCTCACAGGCATTGTGGGTCAGATTCACAACAGGGCAGTTAGTTACAGAGCAGCACAGCTCAGCACATATTTTTCAATGTAACATCCAGCATCTTGTTTCTTAAAGGTTCCTGACTATCTCTGTAACTGGTATTTTCTCACTGACACTGTTTTAATCTTGGGGTCTAAGCTACCACTTTGTTGTTGACTTTAATCTACATTTCCCTGGTTTCTGGGATTGAGAACATTATCGTATGTTTATTGTCCAGGTGGATTTACTCTTTTGCAAAATACTCTTTCAAGTCTTTTTGCTCATTTTTATGTGCAACAGGTACATATAAAAGGTGGAAGGACTTTTATATAAAATGTAAAATAATCTGTCTTTTCTTAATTCTGTGTAGGAATTTTTAAAATATTCTCGATACTGGTTTTTTGTTGAATGGTTGCAAATATCATCTTCCATTTTATGGCAAGCCTCTTTACTCTCTTAATAGTATTTTCTGATAAATGAGGACTCTTAATTTTAACATAAAAACTCTTTTTCTTTATGGTGAGCAGGTACTTTTGTGACTAGCTTAAAACACATTTGCCTATCTGGAAGTCATATAGATATTTTCCTATATTACCTTCTTATGTTAGTTTATTGCTGCCTAACAAATGTACCCAAAGCTCAATGATGGAAAACAAAAATTATTTTGTTCTCATTCAGGTGCCTGGGTCAGCTGGTCCAGGATGGGCTCACTTTATCTTGGCTGGGCTTGGCTCCAGGCTGGGTTTGGCTGGGGCAGCTTCACCACAGAACTCTACCCATGTGTCTCTCATCTCCCTGTCAAGGTCAGTGGACTGGATCAGGCATATCCTTCTCATGGGGATGGCATAAGTGGAAGAGGGCAAGCAGAGATGTTCAAGGTCCCTTGAGGCCTAGGCCCAGAATGGCATACTGTCACTTCCAGCAAAGGACTTAAGCCAAACATAGAGTCCAGGGAGGAAAAACATAATCTGCCCCTTTTATGAGAGGAACTGCAAAGTCACCTGGGAAAGGGCATGGGCACAGGGAGGAGAGAAGAATCGGGGCCAATAAAGCAATAAACAATATTCTCTATAAACTTTATATTAATAGTTTTACCTTCCATTTAAGTTTATACCCCAAATGGAGTTAATTTTTGTGTGTGATATGAGATTAGGGTTAATTGTTTTTACATGGGGATACCCAGTTGCCCTAGTGTCATTCTTTGAGGACATTTTCCCACAGTGCATAGCAGTGGTACTTTCATCGTAAACAAACTGTCCACATACACAAAAGTCAGTCTCTGGGCTCTTTTTCCTTTTAGTTTTTTTTTTTTTTTTCTCTCCCAGTGCCGATACTACACTGTCCTAAATACTGTAGTTGCTTATAAATCTTGATATCTAGTAGAGCGAGTTCAGCCCACCTTGTTCTTCTTCAGTGATGTTTCAGCTATTCTTGATCCTTTGAATTTCCATATAAATTTTTCAGCATCATCTTGTCACATGCTGCCATGAAAAACCTACAAAAAATATCTTTGTGAAGATTTTTTTATTGTAAATGCTTTGAATCTATACATCAAATTGGAGAGAATTGACATTTTTTAAATGTCGGTTTTGCTAATTCAAACTTAGCGTATCTCTCCATTCATTAACAGCTTCCTTAACATTACCCAACAAAGACTTTAATTTTTCCCTGTAAAGTTCTTACATGTCTTTTCTAGAGAATAGATACTTCTTATGCTATTTTAAGCTATGTTCTTTTAAATTTTAGTTTCTGATTCATTACTGATCTAATGAAAAGATATTCTCACATTTATTTTTATCATCAGAAAATTTAATAAGCGCTCTTATTAATTCTAGTAACCTATTATTTTATGTAGAAAATCAAAATAAACACACAATTAGATCATCTGCAAATAATGACAACTTTCTTTCTTTCTTTCTAAACCTTATACATTTAATTTCTCTTATTGAGCTCTCTGGTACAGTGATGAGTAGAAGTAGTGATAGCAGGAATGTGTCTTGTCACCAAAATGTTATCTTATAGCAATGAATTCCCATCTATACCTAGTTGCTTAGAATCTTTACAACAAATCGATGTTGAATTATCAAAAGATTTTTCTGTATCTACTGAGATGACCACAGATTTTTCTCCTTTATTAATGTGGTAGGTTATACTGATTGAAATGTAAATCAACATTGTATTCCTGCCCTATACAGTCATGATGTATTAGGCTTTTTATGTATTAATACATACCTTTTTAAATTTGGGAGAGTACATAGTAGGTGTATATATTTATGGTGTACATGAGATGTTTTGATACAGGCATGCAATGTGAAATAAGCACATCATGGAGAAGGGGGTGTCCATCCCCTCAAGCATTTGTTCTTTGAGTTAGAAACGATCCAGTTACACTCTTTATTTTAAAATGTACAATTAAGTTATTATTGACTATAGTCACCCTATTGTACTATCAAATAGTAGGTCTTCTTCATTCTTTCTATATTTTTTTGTACCTATTAACTATTCCTACCTTCCCCTCCAACTCCCCACTCCCTTTCCCAGCCTCTGGTAACTATCCTCCTACTCTATAGGTCCATGAGTTCAATTGTTTTCATTTTTAGATCCCACAAATAAGTGAGATATTACTATTTTGTTGACTATTATTTTGCTGAAGATTTTTGCATCTATGTTCATAAGTGAAATTGACCTATAATTTTCCTTTTCATTACTGTCCTGTCTTTTTCAGGTTTAGGTTTCAAGATCATGCTACAAATCTCATAATTTTAGTATTTTTTAAATGCTCCCTCTTTTTCTACTCTCTGGAAGAGTTTGCATAAGATTGGAATTACTTCATACCTAAACGTTTGGCAGAACACACCACTGAAGGACAATCTGGGCTGGACTTTTTTGTTTTTGTGAAAAGATCATATACAATTTTTTAATGCTTACAAGGCTATTCAAACTTCTAATTTTCATTGAGTGCATTCTGATGTTACTTTTCAAAGGAATCAGTCCATTTTACCTACCTTTCAAATTTATTTGCAGTTGTTTATATTATCCTCTTATTATTATCTAAATCTCTGCAGATCTGGAGTTATTAATCTTTTTTTATTCCTGACATTGGTTATTTGTGCAATCTCTCTTTTTCTTGATTATTTTCAACAGAAGTTACCGATATATTTAGGTATAAATTTACCATCTCATTGTATGTTTTCAATTTAGCCTACCTGTTTTACATTTCTTTTGTTCTCTGTGATGGTTAATTTTACATGTCAACTTGACTAGGCCAGGGGGGCCCCAAATATTTGGTCAAACATTATTCTGGGTATGCCTGTGAGGGTGTTTTTGGATGAGATTTACATTTAAATTGGTAGACCAAGTAAAGTAGATTGCCATTCTTAAAGGGCAGCTCTCATCTGCTCAGCTGAAGGCCTGAATAGGACAAAAGTGTTGACCCTTTTGCAAGTAAAAAGGAACTCCTTCCTGAGTGCTTGACCTGGGACATAGATCTTTTCCTGTTTTTGGACTTGAACTGAAACATCAGCTCTCCTTGGGTCTGGAGCCTGACAGCATTCAGACTAGAACCCCACTATTAGCTCTCCTGGGTCTCCAGCTTGCTGACTGCAGACCTCAGGACTGTCAGCCTCCATAATCACATGAGCCAACTCCTTATAATAAATCTCTTATATGAATATATAATATCTGACTAATATAGACAATCTTGCACCTTGCTTTAGAAGGTAAAGGTACTTAAGTACCTACAATTTTGCTCTCAGCCTTTGGGGCCTCTGTTAAACCTTAAAGTCAACAAGAAAAGTCACATTAAAATTCTGCCAGACTATTACTCAGTAATTTTTTAAACTCTTTCCTAATTTGGATGATTCAAATGGGGATCATCTGTGAGGCACAATAAATATTCAGACTTAGACCTCAGACCTGGATGAGTTATGTTCCTCTCCTTCCCCCAACTGGCTGCACGAGTGAAAACAAAAATGGGCTAGTTGTTCCCATAGGGTCCTATGAAAACAATCAGTTACCTTTTGAGTTTGCTCTCTTCTCTTGTTTCAAAGTCCCCTCTCTTTCTTCACTCATGTCCCCACAAGCAGGTATAAACTTTCTCTCACTAGCAAATAACAGAAACTGAAAAATGATCAAAGGAAGCTACTGCTGCCTGCATGCTGCTGGGAAAACATTGTAAAAGGAGCACCCAGCAACCTGTGACCATGGAGATGGTTTGTAATCAGCAAGCCAGGGCCCTCACTTTCCTTCCTTCTCTGGGCATCCAATAGACGGTTGGTTTAGAAACTCTGAGCCCACAGACTATTTTCCAACAACAGCTGCATAGCAACAGGGTTCCTATGCTATAAACCCAGCAGTCAAAAACTGCTCGTGTTTGCTTATCAAAACCAAAGTTACGATAGCAGGCACACCGGGCTTCCTTTTCTAGCAGTAGGGCAGATTTGATATCCTGAACTACCTTCTCGACTGAAACTAAGACCCTGGATAAAATATATAAGAATGTAAAAATAAAACCACATTGTTGAGCTAGCACAAAAGGAAGAGAATCTACAAAGGCCAAAATGAAGTGAAAGCAAGAACTCGAAGTAAGGCACCAAAGCCACCTTTTGCCCTGGGTTTCTGTTTCGACAGCTGCAACGGCTTGGGGTTTGTGAAGTAAAGCCTAAAATGCCATTAATATAGACGGTGTATTAGGAGACCCCACCCAAACCTGGTACCTCCTCCCAAAGGATACACCCTTAAGGGAAGAGTAGACAAGAAATAAACCCATCATGCAAAAGACGACAAAGAAATGTATACGTTTTGGACTTCGTGTTGGGGTGGGGAAAATCTCCCCTGAGACCTTGTAACCACAAGCCAGCCTTCAAATGGATTTGTTGTCTGAATTAACACTATGGTACTGCCTTGAGATGATTTGCAGAAGGCAAAGAAAATCCTCTCTGGAGGAATAAAATCTCAACTAAGGACTCAAAGAATTCCCACAAATTTCCAAGGAAAGTAAGCAGTTTACAGCTTTAAAAAAATCACATAATACACAAGGAACAAGACACTAAAATCAATACGTAGAAAAGTCCACAGGCAGCAAAGTCTGATCACAGAGAGTTCATATACTAGGGTTATGAGACATATAATACAAAATGGTACTACAACTCCACCCTTGCTTATTTTCCTTGTTTCCAAATGCAAGTCCCCATCAGTGTCTGGTTCTCAGTCCCATTCTATTTCTGCAGAAACACTGCTCTCGCTTTTCTTGTCCTTCAACCTCTCTCTCCCCAGGCACCTTCCCCCAGGACTATGAACACATTTAAGTCTTCCCCATTAAGAAAGGAAGGAAGAAAATGAAAAAGAAAAGAAGCTTGCTTCCACTCATCTTGCTGCACCACTCACAACTAAGCCTCTTGAAAGAGCAATTGTTCAGAATGGTATTGCGTAGGTTGTCTTCCAGGGTTTCTATACTTTGGGGGTTTACATTTAAGTATTTAATCCATCTTGAGTTGATTTTTGTATATGTTGTAAGGAAGGGGTCCAGTTTTAATCTTCTGCATATGGCTAGCCAGTTCTCCCAGCACCATTTATTGAATAGGGAGTCTTTTCCCTATTGCTTGTTTTTGTCAGGTTTGTCAAAGATCAGATAGTTGCAGGTGTACAGCCTCTATTCTCTATTCTGTTCCATTTGTCTATGTGTCTACTGTTGTACCAATACTGTGCTGTTTTGGTTACTGTAGCCCTATAGTATAGTTGGAAGTCCGGTAATGTGATGCCTCCAGCTTAGTTATTTTTGCTTAGAGCTGTCTTGACAATTTGGGCTCTTTTTTGGTTCCATATGAATTTTAAAATAATTTTCATAGTCCTGTGGAGAATGTCAATGGTAGTTTAATAGGAATAGCATTGAATCTATAAATTGTTTTGGGCAGTATGGCCATTTTAACAATGTTGACTCTTCCCGTCCATGAACATGGAAAGTTTTCTATTTGTTGTGTCATCTCTGCTTTCTTTGAGCAGTGTTTTATAGTTCTCCTTGTAGAGCTCTTTCACCTCCTTTGTTAGCTGTATTCCTAGGTATTTTATTTTTTGTGTGTGGCAATTGTGAACAGGATTGCATTTCTGATTTGGCTCTCGGCTTGACTGTTGTCGGTTTATAGAAAAGTTAGTGACTTTTGCCCGGGTGTGGCGGCTTATGCCTGTAGTCTCAGCACTTTGGGAAGCCAAGGCGGGTGGATCACGAGGTCAGGAGTTTGAGAGCAGCCTGACCAACATGGTGAAACCCCATCTCTACTAAAAATACAAAAAAAAAAAAATTAGCCATGCGTGGTGGTGCGTGCCTGTAATCCCAGCTGCTTGGGAGCCTGAGGGAGGAGAATTGCTTGAATCTGGGAGGTGGAGTTTGCAGTGAGCCGAGGTCGTGCCATTGCACTCCAGCCTGGGTGACAGAGCAAGACTCCATCTAAAAAATAATAATAATAAAGAAAAGAAAAGTTAGTGATTTCTGCATATTGATTTTGTATCCTGACACTTGGCTGAAGTTGTTTATCAGCTTAAGGAGCTTTTGGGCTGAGACAATGGGATTTTGTATATATAGGATAATGTTGTCTGCAAACAGGAATAGTTTGACTTCCTCTGTTCCTATCTAGATGCCCTTTATTTTTTTCCTCTTGCCTGATTGCTCTGGCCAGCCCTTCCAATATTATGTTGAATAGAAGTGGTGAGAGAGGGCATCCTTGTCTTGTGCCGGTTTTCAACAGGAATGCTTCCAGCTTTTACCCATTCAGTATGATTTTGGCTGTGGGTTTGTCATGGATGGCTCTTATTATTTGGAGGTATGTTCCTTCAATACCCAGTTTCAATACCTACAGAGTGGGAGAAAATGTTTGCAAACTATGTGTCTGACAAAGATCTCATATCCAGCATCTATAAAGAAGTTAAACAAATTTACAAGAAAAAAACAAACAACCCCATTAAAAAGTGAGTAAAGGACACGAACAGACAGTTTTCAAAAGAAGACATACATGCAGCCAACAAGCATATGAAAAAACACTTAACATCACTGATCATGAGAGAAGTGCAAATCAAAACCACAATGACATACCATCTCACACCAGTCAGAATGGTTATTATTAAGAAGTCAAAAAATAACACATGCTGGCAAGGTTGCAGAGAAAAAAGAACATTTATATACTGTCGGTGGGAGTGTAAATTAGTTCAACCATTATGGAAGGCAATGTGGTGATTCTTCAAAGAACTAAAAACAGAAATATCATTTGACCCAGCAATCTCACTACTGGGTATATCCCGAGGGAATATAAATCATTCTATTATAAAGACACAAGCAAGCGTATGTTCATTGTAGCACTCTTCACAATAGCAAAGACATACAATCAACCTAAATGTCCATCAATGGTGGACTGGATAAAGAAAATGTGGTACATACACACCATGGAATACTATGCAGTCATAAAAAGAACAAGATTATGTCCCTTGCAGGGACATGGATGGAGCTGGAGGGCATTATCCTTAGCAAACTAATGCAGGAAGAGGAAACCAAATACCACATGTTCTCAATTATAAGCTAAATGATGAGAACACATGGACACATAGGGGAGAACAACACACTCTGGGGCCTATAGGAAGGTGGAAGGTGGGAGGAGGGAGAGGATCAGGAAAAATAACTAATGGATACTGGGCTTAATACCTGGGTGACAAAACAATCTATACAAATAAACCCAAGGCACAAGTTTACCTATATCACAAACCTGCACGTGTACCCATGAACTTAAAATAAAAGTTTTAAAAAAAGCACATTTCTCACTTAAAAAAGAGAACAATTGTTATGACTTCTCCTCACCGCTCATTCCCTCCTAAGTTGTGGCCCAGCTTACCCAGTCCACCCCCACTCTTCTGCAGTGGCTGTTACTGAGGTTGTCAGTGTCCTAAGGTACTAGGTCACCACATGCAATGCTCTCTTCTCTCACCTCCTGCTGCTGAGGCATTTTGCACTGTGGACACTGCCTCCATCGAGAAACTCCTCACTCAGCTTCTGTGACGCCACTTTTTTCTGATTTTTCTCCTATGTCTCTGGTCATTTCTTACCAGTCTCCTTTAAGTGTCACATCTCTTCTGCCCACATCTTAAAATGTTGTTGCTCTAAAGTTTCTGTTCTCGACCCTTTTCATACTCTTCCTGGGCATATCATCCATTCTCATGGCTTAAGACAGCCATATATCTCTGAGGCATGCATGTCCTGGGGATACAAGAACTCTTTCCAGAGGTGCTCCAACATGAACAGTTTTAAGAGAATCAGTTTCCCACTCATTAACTTCCAGGTGTATTCCTTCCTAGAATCAATCTGCCTGGGAATATGCCTACAATCAAGATATCTTCCACAAGCTACCGCTCACCCACTCTGAATTGGGTATATTTCCCCAGGTTGTAGAAATCTCTTGGTCACCAATTTGCAAACTTGCTGTAGGTGCTGAGAAAGTAGATAACTATAATATGGGTAATAAATGCCTTTGTAAGTTAGAAGGGTTCCAACTCTATGCTTTCAATAAAATTGAAGAAAGGGCCAGATGAGGTGGCTCACACCTGTAATCCCAGCACTTTGGGAGGCTGAGGCAGGGGGATCACTTGAAACCAGCCTAGGCAACATGCTGAAACCCCATTTCTACCAAAAAAAATACAAAAATTAGCCAGGTGTGGTGGTACATGGCTCCCAGCTACTTGGGAGGCTGAGGTGGGAGGATCACTTAAGCCTGGGAGGCAGAGAGGTTGCAGTGAGTTTTGTCATGCCACTGCACTCCAGCCTGGGTAACAGAGTGAGACTCTTTCTCAAAAAAAAAAAAATTATAATAAAAAAATAAAATTGAAGAAAGGCCAAATGGAATTTTCAGCTGATTTAATCATTAAAAATAGTTTAATAGCAAGAGTGGGAGCAAGGGCGGGAGGTGCCATGTTCTTTTAAACAACCAGATCTCACAGTGAACTCAGAGCAAGAACTCACTCATTATAGGGAGAATGCCATCCAGCCATTTATGAGGGATCCACTCCCATGATCCATACCTCCCACTAGGTCCCCCCTCCAACACTGGGAATTACCATATCAGCATGTATCAGTGTGTGAATTGGGGCACATAATTCAGAGGGGGTTTAAAGAATTGATTGTCATTGCTATAAAAACATCTTCCATCTTTATCTACTTATTTGTCTAAACAGAGTTTTTCAACATTAATATCAAAACAATGAAAAATATTAAGGGAATTTATGGTCAGCTTTGTGGTTCTAGCAATAATATTCGTTCATGGATATACGAACTAGTAGAAAAAAAAATACCAACCCCATCAATATCATTAAGAGATGCATTTCCAGCAATATTTTACCTTTAAGTTTAGTAACTGTTTATTTAAAACTGTATTTTAAATTTAGTATACAATTTTAACCACTTGTATACCAAAAATAATTTTAACAGTAACTTAATCTAGAAGAAGTTTGTCCAACCCGTGGCGGATGGTTTTGAATGCTGCCCAACAAAAATGCATAAACTTTCTTAAAACATTATGAGTATTTTGTGATTTTTTATCTCATCCGCTATCATTAGTGCTAGTGTATTTTATGTGTGTCCCAAGACAATTATTCTTCTAATGTGGCCCAAGGAAGCCAAAAGATTGGACACCCCCGATCTAGAAGAAATTAGTTAACATTTACAGCCTTATGGTCTCAGGGGAAAAGCTTAATTTCTTTTAATAAACATAGTAAATTTTGTTCAGAGAAGTATAAAAGGACATTCAAGAAAAATCTTTCAAGCATAAACATGCATTAATTTAGGATGACATTTTGTAAAATGGAAATACAAGTTCAAGGAGCAAAAGGAAAGATCAAAATTTTCACCCTATTAAAGAGGAGCTTGCTCATGTGTTTTTTATTTTTTATTCATTTATTTATTTATTTTTGAGACATGGTCTCATTCTGCCACCTAGGATGGAGTGCAATGGTGCAATCTCAGCTCACAACAGCCTAGACCTCCCACGCTCAAGTGACCCTCCCACTTCAGCCTCTGGAGTAGCTGGGACTACAGCGAGCACCACCACACCCTGCTAATTTTTTTCATTTGTTTTGTAGAGATAGAGTCTCACTGTGTTGCTCAGGTGGTCTCAAACTCCTGGACTCAAGTGATCCTCCTGCCTTGGCCTCTCAAAGTGCTGAGATTACAGGCGTGAGCCATCATTCCTGGCCTTGTTCATGTATTTTTTTAATCGATGATAATAGGTAGCAGATCATACTGGCATTCAGTTTCTACTGGATGTATTAAAATGAGTAATGTGGCCATTTGATTTTAAAAGTCAATATTTAAGACACACCAGAAATGACATCTCTGAAAATATTCAAACTTATAATAAATAATTTTACCTGTAACTTAAAAATGTGTGAGGGTAATACTATACAATGCCATTTATATGAAGGTTTAAAACAGGCAAGTGTAATCTATAGTGAAAGAAAATCAGAACAGTGTTTGCCTTTAGGAGGGATGTGGGCATAGATTGACTGGGGAGGGTTATATGAAAGCCTGAAAGCTTCCTGGGGTGACAGTAATATTCTATATCTTAATAGGATTCGGGGTTAGAAAGGCAAAAGCATTGTCAAGAATTATTAAATAATATACTTAAAATGTGTACATTTCATTGAGGTAAATTTTAGAAAAATAGTAAATAGATATTTGAACTCTAGGTAATGTTATGCATGCTCAAGAGTTTAGGAGTGAAACATATTGCCTACAATTTATTTGGAAATGAATAAAAAAATAGATTGAGAAATGGACAGATGTATAGATAAGTAATGCAACCAAAGCAAAATGTTTTTTGTAGAATCTAGATGGTGAGTATATGGTGCTCCTTGCCCAACTATTTCAAATTTTTTGTACGTTTGAAAATATTCATAATAAAATATTGGGAAAAAATGCAAGAGAAAATATTTTTGTAACTATTTTAGGGCATGTGTGGGCAACAGTTTTGAGACCACTGGCTTCTATTTATCACCATTTGCTGAAGAATCTTTACCCTAAACTTACCATCCAAACCTTTCTCCAGAATCCAATCATATTTCCACGTCATCTGGATTTCCCACCATATCTAAAACTCAGCAGATCCAAAAATGAATGTATTGTCTTCCCTCTACCAGTCAGGAATATCTTTAGCTACATGTAACAACACAAAGTCAAACAAAAAGAGGGTTATTTTTCCTATATAATAAGAAATCCGGAGTTAGGTAGCTGCTGGTATTGGTTCAGCAGTTCCACAATGTCCTAGCTGGAAGGTCTGCAATTGTCTTGCCCTTTCTTCATAGTCACAAAATGTTCTAGCACTTCAAGCATCATGTCTGAGTTCAAGACAGGAAAAAAAGAAAAGGGAGCAATGCCAGTGACAGTTTAAAGGCTAACTTCCTTATTATGTCATTTAATGTAGCCCTGTACTTTCTTATAGTAATATACCCTTGAAAATGTATGGGATGCCTTTCAGGCACAATACATACATATATGTGGATAACAGCAATTCCTAATGTTGGAAGTGGGACCTTGTGTGAGGTATTGGATCGGAGTGGATCCTTCATGAATGGCTGGATGCCATCCTCCCTATAATGAGTGAGTTCTTGCTCTGAGTTCACATGTGATATCTGGTTGTTTAAAAGAGTATGGAACTCCCCACTTCTTTTGCTCCCACTCTCGCTGTGTACACACTGGCTCCCTGTGACCTTCCACCACAACTGAAAGCTTCCTGAGGCCTCACCAGAAGCAGATGTCCGCACTATGCTTCCCGTACAGTCTGCATAACTGTGAGCCAATTAAATCTCTTTTCTTTAGAGATTACCCAGTCTCAGGTACTACTTTGTAGCAACACAAGAATGGACTAACACACATGTGTCCACACACATACACATACACGTACACAAAAACCTAAACCTCAATTGGCTTCAGAAATGGCTAACTCAGTTATGGGGTAAAATCACCTATGACTCTGGTTTTTTCAACTTCCTGCTTTGCTGTTTTCAATGTTGGATCTGTCCTCAGGCTGGTATGAAGATGGATATAGCAACTCTATGTATACCATCCAGATCCAACAGCTTCAAGAGGAAGAAGACCATCTGGCCCCTGGGTAGACACCACTCCCATCCCATTAGTCAGAATGCTTGTCAATTTGTTTCCTGAACTAACTGCAAGGGAAATGGGATTACCTTCGCCTATTCCTGTCAAGGGTCAGCTTCCCTTAAGACATACAACTTTGTGAAAGGGCGACTGGGCAAGTCTATACTAAAGATCTGAAACTGTTATGTTGGACAGGCAACCACCATCTGTCTCTAATACATGTGTGCTAAAATCGTAGCATGAAAAAAACAAACAATAGATGTATATGTTACAATAGGGGTTCTCTTCCCTCTATATAATCTCTAGACATATTTTATCTTAGAGATGTAAAATTCAACGATATATTTAAAGTATAATATCATTGTTCATTCAGTTGATTTATTGAACGCCTTCTATGTACCAGACACTACTCTTTAACTTAGTTCTTTTCCTTTATACTAAAACAGAGGTGACAGATATAGAACTATAAGTGTTTGATTGAAGCTAATGATTCACTTCTCTCTGCATACTTAATGACTTCCATCTTTGTCTTTATTTCATTGTTGGAGACATGTTTATTACTAGAATCAGCACTTTCATTTTTCTGTCTTTGACTTGTTTTTATAAATGAGTCGATATTCAAACAAATGTCCAAAGACAGAGGTAGGCAAAGATGGCAACATGGTAGAAACTGAATGGTTGACTGATAAGAGTGTGATACAATAATACTAACCCTTATGCAGTACTTAATCTGTGCCAGGCACTGTTCTAGGCACTTCACAAATACTAACTCATTTATCTTCACAACTGTATGAAGGGAGTACTATTACCTCCATGTTGCACGTGGGGACACTCGGGGCCAATGACAGTTTGGCACATTGGTCAGCCGACTGAAAGCTGTGATTTGGCCTCCTGCCTTCCTGACTCACTCCGCCCCCACCAGGCTTCACTCGGTTAACAGGCTTCACCAGGCTAACTGCGGTTCTCAGAACTCCCTTGGAGGCCTTGTTCTCTCCAGCCCTGTGCTTTTGCGCATGCTGTCTTCCTGGACTGATGTTTTCCGCCTGGGCTCCCTCTTCTAGACTAGATCAGGCCCCTTTCCTTAGCAATGCCTTTTCTGGTTAAAGCAGTCAGGCCAGGCACACCTGTCTAGCACCCAGCCCTTCTCTCCTCACCTTATTTGCTTACAGATCTGTCTCCAACACCAGAGACTGTGGTTCTGGGCCTGGCTGTCTCCTCATTGTTGAGTCCCTGGGGCTTGCTACTATGTCTGGCCTATAATAGGCACTCAAAGTTTTGCTGAATTTATGCATAAGCTCTCCGAGTTTTACTTTCTTGTCTCCCCCATACTGTCTGACACCACATATTGTAGACACTTAGTCAATGGAAGTGGGAGTCTGATTTTCCTGCCAACAGCCTAACTTAATAAAAACAAAGCAAAACAAAAACCGCTCCCTTCCCCTTTCTCCCATCTCCACATCATAATTAAGATCCCGAAAATTTGGGATCCTTCCAAGCCCTCCGATGAGTGGAACCCGGCAGGACGTGAGAAGTCAGACTCCCTCCACTGGCCGGCTGGGTTGAGGGCAGCCCTCAGGACTCAGGGCGCCGCCTCCCGCACCCTCTCCCAGTTCTTGCCTATTAAGGTAAGAGTCCCCCGAGGAGGGGGGAGGGGCCGGAGGGAGGGTCCCCTAGAAGCTGCTTGTGTGCTTGCTCCGCGCCGCGGAGCCGCAGCCCTGGACACTCAGTCAGGTGCCCCGCGACGGGTCCTGCCAGCTTCGGGGCAACCTCCGACCCCACTTAGCTCTTCTACCCGAGGTCACCTTCCTAGATTTCCATAGCCACGAGACCAAGTGCTTATCCCTCAAGCATCGCCCGGGCCTCAAACCGGTCTCCGCGCAGGGCGCTGATTAAATGGGTCCCCAGTCCCCGGTGGGCGCTCCCGCCCTGCAGGTGCTCCGATAGCCGGCGGCGGTGCGCCCACTGGAGGGAAGGAAGGTGGTCCCTGGGTCCGGGAGAAGAGCGAACGTGCTCCCTCGGGCCGCTCGATCTCCACCCCCTGGCGCCCCCACCCGTCGCCAGCCACGACGCTTGGGGTCCACGCGCCCCTCCCCGCCGGGCCCCGCCCCGCCCCCCGGAGGCCCCGCCCCGGTCCTCCCCGCTCCGCCCCCTCCCCGCCGGAGCCTGCCGCTCCCCGCGCTCGTAGCGCGGGCCTGGGGACTGGGGATCCCGCCGCCGGGCCGCAGCATGGGGCGCTTCCGCGGGGGCCTGCGGTGCATCAAGTACCTGCTGCTTGGCTTCAACCTGCTCTTCTGGGTGAGACCAGGAGCCGGGAGGGCCGGTCAGGGCAGGGGGCCGGGTGGCGGGCGCGGGGCCGGGGTCCCCGAGCTGCTGACTGCGGCGTCCGAGTCGCGCTCGTGGGGAGGGCTGGGTGCTCAAACGCGGAGGCGAGGAGAAGGCAAACAAAGAGGGAGGGGAGGGATGGAAGGGAGAGAACGGGAAGACAGAAGGTTGATCAATGAGAAATGGTGAGAAGGGGAGAGACACCGTGTGGCTCTTTCCTGGAAGGAACCCCTACCTGCCTTGGTTTTTATCTCCCAGCTAGTGACCCCAGGTGCGGGGACCCAGCCTCTCCTCACCTCCGGAGGACTTGGGGCCCTGGCGGTCCCTGTTCCCCTCCAGCCTCCCGTGCACACACCCCCTTTTCACTCTGCCTACCAGCTGGAACCAGGGCCTGGCCAGGGTGATGGGAGAGAAACCCCTGCCCTGGGGCTGCCTGGGGTGGTGCTCCATTCGAGTGTGTGGACACTGTACCTGGCTGTGATGGTTTTGTTTAGGAAATTGGAGATAGGAGTGAAAATTGTGGTGGGGGGGCGTCGTCCTTTTTCTGGGCATCAGGGTAAGGGTACCCCTGGGTGAGAGGAGGTGGTGGGTTCTCTTCTGAGAAGGGGATGGGGAATGGAAGGGCTTCTAAAGGGCAGCAGCAGCTCTCCACAACCCCCAGCCGCAGCCTCTGCAAATACTAATTCTCCCAGAGATGATCTCATTCAACTTTGCAGGGTTTGATTGAACTGACAGCGTTCCCAGGATTCATGGTTCACAGAGAGATAGGATCTTGACCCTTGTCTCCTATATTATCGAGACAGGGATACAGCTAGACCAAACCTACATCCCTGAATACCCTGTCCCAGGGCCTGCAGGACTGTGAGACAAGGTCTGAAAATTGTCTTTTCTGCACATTTCCTCTTGGGCTTTCTTAAGAGAATGTCAGCCAGTGTAACTGCTCAGCTAGACCCTGAGGGGAAACATTGGATAAAGAGGTTTGAGAGCAGCCAGGGCCTGGGTGCTTTGAAACTACCAGGTTGGAGGAGGTGGCTGTCCTATCTGCTCTGGGGGACGTTGTCTTCCCATGATTGCAACTAATTAATTATTGAATGATGCGCTCCTCTTTTGTCTGTCAATCCATTAGCCCAGATGCCTGGGTGACTTCAGCAACTCCAAGCTCTTCAGTATCCTTCAGCAGTGGAAGGTGTGAAGGAGGTACCTCCTCGACATCCCCTGAACTTTAAAGAGACACGTGGCCTTTGTACACGTGGGGATTTACATCAAGCATACTATAGGGAGAGGCGTTTCTGAAGACCATTTATGTTGTATTTTTTAGGAATCTGGCTTAATTTCAGAAGCTGTTAATTATAGATGTCATGCCACAGTGACAACCTTCATTCTCACTGCTTATGAATTCAAAAGAAGTTTTAAGCCTGAGGAGGAATTCTTAAGCTGGGTTCAGTGCTTATTTAGTGCCTGATATTGTACCAGCCTTTCCAGTGATAGCTGGAAGGATTCATTGAATGTTTTCAATGCGTCGGGGACAGTGCTAAGCATATTACTTTCATTATTACACATAATCCTCACAAGAGTCCTGATGTACATATACTATTATTATCCCCATTTTTTACAGATAAGGAAACAGGCTCAAATTGGTTAAGTCACCTAAGATCACACAGCTAGTGAGTGGCAGGGATGGTATTCAAACTCAGCCTACCTTCTCCTTTTTCTTGTTTTTTTTTTTTGAGACAGAGTCTCACTCTGTAGCCCAGGCTGGAGTGCAGTGGCCCAATCTCCACTCACTGCAATCTCCACCTCCCGGATTCACACCATTCTCCTGCCTCAGCCGCCCAAATAGCTGGGACTACAAGCACCCTCCACCACGTCCGGCTAATTTTTTTGTATTTTTAGTACAGACGGGATTTTACCGTGTTAGCCAGGATGGTCTCGATCTTCTGACCTCGTGATCTGCCCGCCTCAGCCTCCCAAAGTGCTGAGATTACAGGCGTGAGCCACCGCGCCCGGCTGCCTACCTTCTCTTAAGCACTGTGGTACATTCAATTAACCAGTGGTTCTCAAAAGTGGTTCCTGGGCCAGCAGCATCAGCATATCCTGGGAATTTGTCAGAAATACAAATTCTCAGGCTGGGCACAGTGGCTCATGCCTGTAATCCCAGCACTTTAGGAGGCCAAGGCAGGCGGATCACCTGAGGTCAGGAGTTCGAGACCAGCCTAGCCAACATGATAAAACCTCATCTCTGCTAAAGTACAAAAATGAGCTGGGCATGGTGGTGGGTGCCTGTAATCCCAGCTACTTGGGAGGCTGAAGCAGAAGAATCTCTTGAACCCGGGAGGCAGAGGTTGCAGTGAGCTGAGATGGTGCCACATTGCACTCCAGCCTGGGCAACAAGAGCGAAACTCCATCTCAAAAACAAACAAACAAACAAACAAACAAAATTCTCAGCTCATCCCAGACTTGCTGAATCAGAAATTCTGGGGGTAGGATCCAGCAATCTAATTTAACAAGCCATTCACATGATTCTGATCCATGCTCAAATTTGAGACCCATTCTGTTAAACAATGATTAAACAAATAATAATTTATGAATATAAACACAGTTCCCTAAGCTGCTCATCTCATTGAGGAAACGAGACCAGTGGATATGGAACAACACAAAAATAAGACAGTGTGGAATCAAGTGACAAGTTTCATACTGTTGACCGTAAGCACAGTAAGGAAAGGAAGTAGGAGCAGTGCAGTTTCAAGTGCTTGAATGTGTTAACCAGTGAGGTTAGATCCGACCTTCTCTATATGTGATCTAAGTAAGGAGTTTAGAGAAAGGATCACAGTCATGATGAGGAGCCAGAAAAGTTCTCCTTAAGAAGGAGCTATTCGAGCTAAACTTGGAAGGACTGGTAGAATGGAGCTGGGCAAAGCGAGGGGGTGACGCACCATCCACCAGCAGAGGAGCAGAGCAAGGGGGAGTGTGCGCCACCATCTGACTGTCGAAGCCATCAGGCTGGAGTGCAGAGATCCCAAGCAGGGCGTGCATGCACAAACAGGGTGTACTTGAGCAAGTTATTGTTACTTCTAGGCTTGTTTTCTCATCTGTACGATTGGAGTAACAGAAATATTGAGAGGATTAAGAGGGAATATATAAAGTATGTGACCTCAACTTCCTATGAGCCTAGGACATAGTAAATACTCAAAAATGTTAATTATTATTTTTGTTATCGGCACATAGGAAGCATTCAATAAATGTTAGCTCTCTTTCTCCTGATTCCTTTCTTGGTGAGGAATAGTGTATAAGTTTGCCAAGTGACTTGCAATTTGTCTTCATTTGAGGATAACTACACCTTATCTTGTCAATTTGTACTTGTGGATTTTCCCCACTAGAACTTAAAACACTCTGAGAGCAGGAATTTTGTTTTTTCTGTTTTGCTCATAGCTGTATCCCCAGTGCTAGAATAGTGCCTAGCATATAGAAGGCATGCAGTAGGACATGAAGGACCTTCCTCTCCCCCAGTTTCATGGGGGTGGGGGTGGAGGCAGCAACTAGAGCTAAGAGGCAACTGAAACAGGCACCTCATGACTTAAGGGAAAGTGTGGGATAAAGTATCTAGATATCTGCCTTCACTGTAACTGAGGGAACCTGATTCCAGAAAAGCCCCACTCAAGTTTCTAAAGTTGTTTTTTTGTGGTTGGAGGGCTTCGTGGGAAGTTTGGAAAAGGGGTGGGGGATAGTTTTCCTAGAAGGCCAGACTTTAGCTGTGACTGAAGTATAAATTTACACACACCCTTAGAAGCTCACGTGCCTGCCCCTCAGAGTTACGGGGTTCCTTGGGTGACAGCACTTCCTTCCAATCAGAACCTCGCCAGAGGTAAGCATAGAGGCGGGACAGGGTCTGTTTGGTGATCTGCGATTTAACAGATCAATTTGCAGCCTCCTCTGGCAGCTTGCTTTAAGTTTCCCTAGGCTGTGCTCCTGGTTTCATAAACATACAACCAGGCCCTGCCAGAGCCAGCACAGTATTCCCTGGCCCAGGGCCGCTGACTGTACTCACCACTGAATTTTTAAAAACAAAATAAAGCCCAGCCATTAACCCCACTACATTAATTTCTCTTATCGTGGTTGATGTCAAATGTGAAACCCCTCCCAACATCTGTCATGTCTAAATTCAGACCTGCGATCAGATAGCACAGCATATTCCTGTGCCTTTCATTGAAATCACCTTTTTTTTTCCTACGTTGCATAGCAATATAAATACAACACTACACCCCCACCAAGCCGCATATGTTGGCTTAAAGGAAAACCTGGGCGCTGTTTATTCCTTGGTTTATTGTTGTATGGTCAGTGTTTTCCTATCATTGTGCTGCACTAGCTGCTCAGCGTTACTGACCCACAGGAAGCAGTGCTGTTCATTGTTGAAAAGCAGATTCCATATATGGCAAGTCTGAAGTTGCCCTCCTTTCCTTCTCACCATTATTAATACAGCTTTGGGTTTTCACTTGGGGATGCCTAACAGGTACATTTAAGAAAGACAGTGTCTTGCAGGCTTGGGAGTCAAAGAAGTTTGACTCACATGAATCTCATAGAGGTCACCTTCCACTCTTTCCCAAACTTATTTCAAACAGTAACTTCAGAGCAATCACCTGTCAGAGACATTGGTTTAGGAAAAAATACCTAAAGAAAGTATTCTTTGGAGACCAGCCCATAAGGCAGATAGGAATGTTCTCAACCTCGCTGGAGGAGAATCTTCATTTCTGATTTTTGTCAAGGTGGAAAGAGAGTAGCAGGGGCCAGTGTCCCCTAGTGTGGACCTAGAATTGCTAGGAGGAACAGAGAGCCTACGAGAGGGGACAGTCTGAAGAAGCCACAGCTATGGTCCTAGGGTTCCGGTAGACCTCAGACAGACCTATGCAGTGTGGCAGTTCAAATCCAGGAATCCAAAACCTGGGCAGTGGATACTGACATCATACTGCCTGACTCTATTCCTGCCTCCACTCTTTACTACCTAGGGGACTTTGGGCAAGTTGTTTAACCTCTTTGAGCCTCCATTTTCTCACCTGTATAATGGACATAATAAACTACTAATATCTGTGAACTTTGTGCAGATAAAATGAGTTAATATATGTAAGGTTATAAGTATGGTTCATGCATACAGTAAATAATAACATATCAGTAATAGTTGTTTTTAAATACTAGAAGTACAAATGGGAAAGTAGAATCTAGAATCCAAGAGGTTCATACAGGCACAACAAAGCAGGCAGGTGTTTTACATCCAGCTAAGCAAGCAAGGTGGAAAGAGACTTGGAGTTTATCAAGGGCATGGAGTCAAAAGGAGAGATCACTTCCTCTACCATTCCCTGCCAAGTGCTGGGAATTCAAAGATGATTAAGACACAGTCCTTGATCTTGAGGCACTCATGCCTTTATTTAGCCTCCATTTTGCCTTTGATTAGAATTTATTCCCTGTTTAGTCTTTGCTCCTTGAGGGCAGGGACTGTGTCCTTTTGGCATCCCCTTTCTCCCAGTCTCTCAGTACCTAATAGAGTTAAGCATGGCTCCAGCTAAGGGAGTTGTGTGCACTGACCCTGGAGCAGGATCTGTTTATTTCCTTTCCCACTTCTGTGCTACTAAGTGGAGGCCAAGGAAAAGCAATGGGAAAACCTTTGGTGATCAGTGCCTCTCAAACTTTAACGTGCGTACAGATCACATAGGGAGCTTATTCAGCTCTATTCGGATTCAGTGGGTCTGCATTTCTCACAAGCTCCCAGGTGATGCTCGTGTTGCTGGTCTGGGAACATGCTTTGAGAACCCCTGTTTTAGATGTGGCCTGAAGAGGTCAGAGATTCAGCAGTGGCACTTGTTTCTGACTGAAGCAGGGTGTGCCCTGCTTCTTGGCTTACTCACTTGGCTTGTTTTTGGCAGTTCTTTTAATTTCAGTTACCACTTTACCTTTATTAAGTCTCTTTTTTACGCTAATACTTGATGCTTTCTGGAATTACCGGGAGGCCACCTGTCCATTGTTCATTGCATTTCACCATGTTGTTCTAGAACATCAGCCATGAAGTGTCTTTGGGTCTCCAACCATGTGTGACAAAAGAGAACATAACCTCTATACCCCAACCTTGACAGTTAATATCGCGAAGCTGCTCCCTTAAAACAAGTGATGCTATACTGAGCACTGAAACAAATCATGTCATGGTTGCTAAGGAATTAAAGAGAGAATGCTGACAGCAAGATGGAAATACCAGATGGGCTGGGAGCACATCCTACAGATGAATTACCTCGGGTTACCTTGGCCTGCCTTTTTCGTCCTCTTTGAATTTGATTGGGAACAAAAATAACAATGCTAATTAACATTCATACAATGTTTCAGTTTACGAAGTGCTTTTATATGCATTATCCCACCTGATCATGAATCACAACAATCTCACGAAATAGTGTAATTATTCCCATTTTACAGTTGTGAAAGCTGAAAGTCAGGCACAGTAGGTGGTATGTCCCAGGTCTTCTGACTTTAAACCCCATGCTTTTTTCATTGTTTTAATTTATTGGAACATGTAGAATATAAGGTATAAGAAATGCTGCTAACTTGGAAAATCTGAAGCCTGTGATCAGGGAGATTATATTCAGTGTCAGATTTAGTCTTGATGCATTCCAGAAACAGGTACAAAGAGATGCCTAAAAATACTAAGGCATATGGGAGAAGAAGCAGGAAGGAGAGAGGTTGGGAACACTGCTGATCAGTTTCAGGCAGAGGAAAAGTAACATGGAAATTGAGAAAGGGTATATATCAAGAGACAGTTTAAAAAGTTAATTTCAGGAGCAAAAACTTGAAGAATAGTAAGCACTATATAAATGTACACTATGTGCCAGCTGCTTTCCTAAGCATTTATTAACTAATTTAATCCTCACAACAACCCTATGAAATAGTAGCAGTTATCATCCCCAGTTTACATATGAGAAAACAGAGGTCTGAAGCATTGAAGAGACTTGCCCAGGTCTCAGAGCTGGCCAGCGGCAGAGCTGTGTCTCTATGTGTGTCCCCAGAGTCTGTACTCATAACCACTCCAAGTCTACAGACTATCGGAGAGGAAGGTTGAAGCTCTGACAAGCTTGTGAATTCTAGACCTGCACTGTCCAATGCGGCGACTATGCTACTGATCACATGTAGCTATTTAAATTAATTAAAACTAAATAAAATGTAACCTTCATTTTCTCAGTCCCACTAGCTACATTTCAGAGCTCCATAGCCATAGGTGCCTAGTGGCCACAAGGCTGGACAGCGCAGATATAGGACATTTACATCATTGGAGAAAGGTCTTCTTGACAGCCCTAGCCTAAATATAGTTATTCTTTCACTCATAAATACATCTATTCATATTTTTCTCTTATGGGGTCTTAAAAACATTAAAGAGAGGAGACATAGTTTCCACAAAAGGCCACTGACTTTCTAGTATAGAAGATTTAGAAAACCGAAAGGAATTCCAGCTGTCATGGAAAGAGGGAGTGTGGATCTAAAATAAAAATTAGTAGAGGACGGCTGCAGCAAACCACATTATTGGAACCATGGGAGCGATGTTTCCTATCTTGAAGATTAAGCTTTCGGTTTGAAGGTAACATTAGCAAGTCTACCAACATAATAGCACAAAGTGTGAGGCACTTACTGTTCTCAGTGTGTAACATGAACTCATTTAGTCTCTTTAGGAGGCACTATTATTACCTTCACTTTGCAGATGAGGAAGCTGGGGTTAGAGAGGTTAAGTGGCTTGCCCAAGATTATAGGACCAGTAAGTGCCAGAGTCTGATTCAAACCCAAATGCATAGAACCCCCATTTTTATCCACTACAACTCCTTTACACCTACGTACCGTATGCGCGCATGTGTTTATTACCCTAAGGGCATCATTATATATTCTGAACACCCAGAAGAGGTGAATTTCTAGAAGAACAGTTGGCAGATATTCCAGGATGTGTACCAAGCTCTGTCCTCCACATCGTAATGGTGATTGGGAAAGAGTCAGCTTATTAACAGGGGTGGCAGAGCAAGGCTGAGCACGGCCAGGGGTGCATTGGAAGCTGCTGTCACTCATCCAGGAAGCCGACTTTGTCTCCCTGCTCCCGCCAGAGTCTATCTAGCCTTCTGTGAACGGACCAGTGCTGCACCTTCCTGACCTCAAACAGGTCCTGGTAAAATGGCTTTTAAGAAAAATCTCTATAGAGCACCAAGCTAGACTTTCACAATTTCTGCTAGATTCCACCCATGCTAACTTCTTAGTAAACAAATTGTTTTGGCTTTTCTAATCTAGCCTTAGTTCCATTTGAAACATTTTTTTAACCACTGTCATTCTGTAACAACTAAAACTGGATGAAGATCATTATTTATTGATCAATAATTAAGAATTGTTTATCTGTTCCAAAGTAGTTCTCCCAACCACTATAAATAAATATTGTTTAATGTGTTGTCTTTGCTTATGTAAAGCTCTATATAGATGAGATGTCACAGTAGTCATTGTGGCCTCCAAGATAAGTGATTATATATGCAGAGGGCAGGCCTAGGATGAGAGCCAGCTGTGATGTTCCAAGGAGGAGGTCCACTGAACCTAGAAAAGACCATTTTTTTCCTCTCTGGGCTTATCCCCTTGATGAGGTAAGTAAGGCTGACATTGAGTTCAGTTCACTTCTGTGACTTGGTAGACCAGATTTTAGTTCTGTACATATTTGATCTTCATTTGAGAAAGCCATCTGCTCCCTGGAATCCTTAGCCAGTAGTCTATGACATTTCATTTTGCTGTATAGTATAAAGAAGACTACATAGGCTGGGCATGGTGGCTCACACCTGTAATCCCAGCACTTTGGGAGACTGAGGCAAGAGGATCACTTGTGCCCGGGAGTTCAAGACCAGTCTGGACAACAAAGTAAGGCCCCATCTCTACCAAAAAATAGAAAAAATTAGCTGGATATGGTTGCACATGCCTGTAGTGGGAGGAGGAGGTGGGAGGATTGATTGAGCCTGGGAGGTCAAGACTGCAGTGAGCTGTGATCAGGCCACTGCACTCCAGCCTGGGCAACAGAGTAAAACCCTGTCTCAAAAAAATGAAAAGCAAGAAAACTACACAGCCATCGTCTTTCTCCTAATTCTTGATGTTCCCTAATCTCCTTCTCCTTCTCCCTGTATTGCTAAGAGAAAAGACATTATGTATAATCACCGAATAAACAACACACTTTCCACTGTCTATATGTAAATTATCTGCTCTATCATTTGCAGCAAGCTTTTCATCCCAAGTTAGTTTCCTTCCCCTGAGCTTATATTTCTCCAGCACTTCTAAACTGCCCCCAGCAATGTTGGTTGACCCATGCAAGTTAACTTTATAACAATTTAAACAAACTGAAGGTGCATCTGGCACAAATGTATAGCCCAGTGTTCTTTGCAGAGATGAATGGAACACTCCTGATTTTATTGTGGCCTGAATTGCACCACCCTTCCATCAGTGCAGAGAATTAAGCATTGGTCGATTATAAAATATACTCTTACCTGAAGGAAGTTTTTCTTACTGTGAGCTTTTTCTTAGGAAATGGCATGAGGAAAATAATGGGGAGATCAGAAACACTGGTACCTAAAGGAGCTGCCATGCATTTCCAGACTAACACAGCCTTCTCATCGCCACAGGCTGCCACAGTCCTGCCTCTCAGTTCCCACTCACCTGGTCCTGATGAAGGCCAAGGTAGCGAGGTCCTTCAGAGATCATTTGACATAGATGTCGTATGGCATTCAATTCTTGTATTTTTTCTGATAAAACCCTTGATTTTGAAGAAATGCCATCTGAATCCTTGACTTGCTTTTACTGCATAACAGAATAAAAATCTCGGGAGCTGGTTTTCCTCTTTGAGAAAATTCAGATCATCTTCCAGAGCAAATGTGCTTCTGACTTTTGCCTGCTAAGAGGGTGAGACTCCATTACCCTTATGGTATCATAATGGGGTTTACAATCAGATCAAGAATCATAAGTGCTCATTATGTGATTCCAACGGGGATGAGAATTGCCACCAAGAGCAAATATTAGCTTAAAAGCATTTAATGAAAATTCTAGGGTTGAAGCATCATTTCCAATTTTGTGACTTCATCCTAAAGAAGAGAATTGCAAATGAGTTGGTATTCACCCTGGAGAAGCAAGAATACAGAATTGATTTTGTTCATTCTTTCATTTGAGTGCAGCATGCACGTGTGTGTATGTGTGTGTGTGTGTGTGTGTGTGTGGCGCTATAATTGTATTGTGTTCATATGCCCCTGCCAGTGGAAGGCATGTATACATTGTGTAGATTTACATTGTGTAGATTTATTCTTTGTATCCGTGGATGGTACACAACACACATTCCTGCAGGCTTAGGAAAACACAGAACTGATACTATGTGCTCTACTTTTGTTTTCTGTTTCTGAGGCATGTGTTTTGCTGAGCATATTCAACAGCGTGTTCACACAGTGCCTTCCAAGGTATCTGCAGTGTTTCCCAGGTGCAGATGAGTTTGAAAATAGCACTTTGTGAAGTATTCCCTTGGAGACTTGTGAAGGAGGTTGTTCGCAATTGCTCCTGTCAGCCTGTCTTAATCAGCTCAAGCTGACATTTTAAAAATATAATACCACAGAGTGGGGTGGCTGAAGCAGAAATTTATTTTTCACAGTTCTGGAGACTAGAAGTCAGAGGTCAGGTGCTGGAGGTTGGAAGTCAGGTTGGATTCTGGTGAGGGCTCCCTGGTGAGGGCTTGTGGACAGCTACCTTCTTGCCATGTCTTCATATGGTGGAGAGACAGAAAGCAAGCTCTCTGGTGTCTCTTCTTATAAGGGCACTAGTCCCTCATGATGGCCCCACCCTCATGACCTCATTTAAACCTAGTTACCTCCCAAAGCCCCAACCCCACATATCCTCACACTGGGAATTAGGCCTCAACCTGTGAATTTTGCAGGTTGGAGGGATACAATTCAGTCTATAGCATCTTTGTGAAGGTCCTCCATTCACTCATTTAGCAAATGTCTATTGGGAGCCCACTCTGCAGGGCAGAGGGGATTATGTTTGGGAAACAGCAATATAGACCCTGTCCCTGCCCTCACAGAGCTTAGGCCTTAATTTACAAAATATGGGCATATTTAAGTAGAAAACATTATGTGAGATATAAAAGAAGGTACCTATCTAGGTCATGGTAGGCTTCCCTGAGGAATTAATGTTAGAGCTGTGAATGGGTGTCAGCTAGGGGGAGGCGGAGGAGGGAACAGCAAGAACAGAGACCTCCACAGGGGCAGGAAGGATCTGAAACTGTAGCTGGAGCATCTGAGGGCCAGGACCTGCGGTTCCCACTTAGGTATAAGTGCACATGCTGTCTAGAACTTCCCTAAATGATGCTTTTTACCCCCAAAGGGGGCTTTTTTGCTGGACTTAGTCACTAGAAAGTGGATAGCAGGTATTTGCTCTTGGTGATCTGGTTGGCTAACCTCCGGGAAAAGGAGGACAGCTGGGCAGACTGGGGAGGCCAGAATGGGGAATGATCTCTGCATTCTTGCATCTCAGCACCACCCCACTCCAACCGCAGCGCCTGCCTAGGGACCATGTTTGCAATTTGTGAAACCTGTCTTTTTTTAAAATGAAAAAATATGTCCTCAAGATAGGACATCTCATCAGCAATCCCAGGAAATGGAAGTAAGTACAGTAAAATAAAATTGAAATCTATTAGCAAGCTCTGCTTCATGCACGATGACTTTTTTTTGGCAGATAGCCATTATTAAAGAAAACTTTTTGTCCATCCACTTTGCTTTAAATGCTTTCTAATCAAGTTTTCAGTCCTTCTTCTGTTTCTTGAGTTTTAGAACACACATTGTTTTCACTAAAGACATATGCTTACAATTTGCAATTTCGTGTCCTCCAAACTCTCTGGAATATGGTTAGCTACTGAAAGAACTTGCCCAAGACAATACGTACTATAACCATATGTGATGATCCCCTATTTAATGACTTGGAATTATTGTCACTATCTATTCCTTTCCCTGCATTCTTATCTTCTTTTTTTTTTAAGTATTTTTCTTGTCCTCTTTTTAACAGTTGGCACACTCTTGCCCTTAAATACTATTTTATCACATTCTCTGGGTACCTCACATACAACCGGTCCTCAGAAAAGGAATGATGAGGCTGGGCGCGGTGGCTCATACTTGTAATCCTAGTACTTTGAGAGGCTGAGGTGGGCAGATCACTTGAGTCCAGGAGTTCGAGACTAGCTTAGGCAACATGGTAAAACCCCATCTCTACAAAAAATACAAAAATTAGCTAGTGTGATGGTGTGTGCCTGTATTCCCAGCTACTTGGAGGGCTGAGGTGGTGGATCGCTAGAGCCCCGGAAGTTGAGGCTGCAGTGAGCTGTGATGGCACCACTGTACTTCAGCCTGGGTGACAGAGTGAGACCTTGTCAAAAAAAAAAAAAGGGAGGGAGGACTCAAAAAATGGTGCTTTCTGGCAATTTCTCATGTGCATTCTGGTGGGCTGCCTCTGGATTGACTTCCCACCTGCAGGGTTGGATTCCCTCCTGGGCCACCCAGTGGGGATTAGCGTCTCCTTGAGCCCCAGAAGAAGGACTGGACTTTCCTCATCTCTGAAACCTTGGCTTCTGACTCATAGTAGTTGCTCAATAAGTGTATTTTAAAGGATTAACATCAAAGTCCAACTTTTGCTTCTGTATGAAAAAGTCCATTTCCAGAAAAAAAACAATGTTTCTAGTTGTAATTGTTCCAAAGGCACAGGGATTGGCACTGGTCCTGGAAGCAGGGCAGCCCTCAGCAAAGTTCTTCAATGAGTACAGTGAGTTCATAGTTCTCACAGCTCTCCACGTCCATTCCCCTGGTGTCCTGTCCCTGGTCCTCAGCCATTCAAGCCTTTCCCTTTGGCTCCCTGCTATGTCTGACCTCCAGGTAACATTCATGCTCCTGATGGTTTCCATCAAACTGTGGGCTTCTGTCCCTCCTCCCCTCAGGCAGACCTTGCTCTGGGCTTTCCAAGATGGTAGCAAACAAAGTAGAAGCCGAGTCATGGTCTGTCCCACACCCTCTCAAGCCCCAACCTCCGACCTCCCCCAGACTCTCCTTAACAAACACAGCATCGAGGTAAGGAAATGAACCTCTGTACTACCATCTCTGCCTGGAATTCGCCTCTGCTGCCAGTCGTTCCTTGCCCAGTGACTTCTCACTCATTCTTCAAGATGTAAATCAAAATTTAATGATTCCTCCTGCATGCCAGTGGCTACAGTTTGCTCCAATCCCTTGGCAGTGTGCATGCTGTTCCTCTTCAGCACACTTCCTGCATTATAGTGCACTTAGTACTTTATGTGACTATCTACCACATTAGACTATGAACCATGTCTTTTTCATCATCGTTTCCCTGACACTGAGCACAGTACCTGGCCTGGACTGTAGTTTATTCTTAATAAACATGCAAGGAAGAAAGACAGGGAAGGGAGATGTGGCTGGGGGCAGAAGAAGGAAAGGTTAAAAAAAAAATGGTAGCCTCCCATTTCTTATTTGTTTTAACATTGGCTGAGGTGCAATGTTATGTCTGAATGCAAAAGAGGGGTTGAGATTAAAGGGAGAAGAGAGCATGTGGGCATGAGGCAGTTTTGGCCTCATTGGGTTAAAATTTAGGATTAGAGAGTTTGAAGACTTCCTTCAGGTCTTTGGGGAGACCATTTCCTCCAGCTCTATGGAATACAGGGAATGTTGAGAACTTAGTGACACTGACATGCTCACTTTGTTCCTGACTGGACTGGAACTGGTGTGAATTTTTTTCAAGCAATTTCTAGTCTGTGATCAAAGCCCAGTGAACACAGAGCATTCCATGAATCTTAAAGGAATGGCAAGTTAAAAAGGACCAAAGTGCTGTGTGGTCTGTGCTGATGCCACTTTCCAAAGCAGTGATCACCCTGCCTCTTGTCACAAGCAGCATCGACCCTGGCCGGGTCCTTACCCACAGCATCCCTGACACAGCCGGCAGCAGCCTGCTGGGAGGATTCCCTTCCACACAGTGATGACATTCAGCTAAGCCACAGTTTCCTTGACCCAGGAGGAAACCCGTGTGGTTTGGGGTTAGGGGCATGGATGAGCAAGCGCAGATTTTTTCCCATTGCCCGATGGCTTTAAATTGCAACCTCTCTTTTAATTTTCCATTATGCATCAAACACATCTGTGCCAGAACTGGACAAATGTATTCTGTCTGGGAGGATAATCCCAGACGGCTATAAATTAGAGTTTGTGTACAGAGATTCCAAAAATGTGGCCTCGTGGTGGGGTGTCCCTGGGACCAGTCACCTCCTCCACAGTCTGCTCGGTGGCTGCTGGCTTTGGCCTGATGCCTCTGTCAATAGGTCTTGCTTTGTATTTGGAAACTCTGTCTTTCCATTGAGTCGCCACAGAGATGAGGGCGTGCAGGGTTGCCTGTGAGGCTTTGCTGGGCAGACTTGTCCCAGGCAGCCTCCAGATGCTTCTAGGAGGAACCTAGGTGATTGACCAAGGGCATTGCTCTCTTTCCTACACAGGAACAGCAAGGACCTCAAAGCTGGTGTCCTCCCAAGTTAAAGCATGGCCCAAGAAGACTCTCCCCACTTTTTCTGGATTGCACATAGAAACTACCGTGTAACACTTTAAAAATATATTTTTAAAGTTACAAGAGAAATACATGCTTAATGCAGAGAACTTAGAAAATATACTGAGAAGGAAAAAAGTCACCTGGAATCCTGCCCTTCATAAATAATGTTTTAGCAAAACTCCTTTCAATATGTTTCCATGCCATGCCACCCTTTTTTAAAATGCAGACGTCTTTCAGAAGCTGATTGATCCCGGGTCCTTTAGCTGCCCCTCACATTATCCAATTAGTGCTTTCCTCTAAGTACTGGAAACTTTTAGTTACTCCACAAGGGAGAGTCCAGCTGGTAGAATTCTGCCCCTCTGACTCCTCCTCGCTGAGGTCGCACCTCTTTTCTGAAGAAGCTGGCCACAAAGGGGATTGGCCTTGGGAGATAGAAGGAGAAGAGGGATAAAGTCCTCATAGAAATCCAGCCAGATCGTCCAGAAGGCTAGTTCAGGGTCCTTTATAAGCTGCCTGGCAAGACAGAAGTCCCCTGTATAAAAAGGACTATGCTGTCTCTGGTGCAATTTCTCCTTTTAGACCTCTGCTCCTCTGATTTCCATCCTCCATGCTCCTGTTCCCAGCGTCTGTGTGTGCTCTGCTCTGTTTGGGCAGGGGAAGCCTCTAAATTGTTCATTTAGTGGTAGGCTAGGGCAGCCCAACAGCAACTGGATGGGCCAGCAGAATTAGGAGGCTATTTTTATATCTCTGCTTACTTTCCCATGGTGCCCTGGGCCCAGAAGGTGTCCAGTAAATATCTGTTGATGGATTGATACAGTGAAATTCGAGAGTGGTGTTTGTGGAGAGAAAACACCGTGGCTAGAGCCTGCTGGCACGCAGCAATGACAGTCCTGAGATGGCAGAAAGGGCTTCCAACTTCCAAGCTGAGCCTCACAAAAGCCTTCAGAGTAGGGAAGGAAAGGAAGCCGGGTGATGACTCTACCAGCTGCCAGCCTGCCTAGCCACTGCCTGTGCCAGCCACTCAGCCTCTCCATGAGCCACACAGCACACAGACCACACTTTTTCAGAAAATTATTTTTTCCTTTCTCACTTTCCATGGAAACTCAAAATAGCAACCAAAAAAAAAAAAAAAAGACTAGGCTATCTCCCTACCAGCAAAACCATCCCCAGTCAGGGCAGTGACCATATAGGATGGCGGAGAGGGTTACAAATGCCCCTAAAACCGCTTTCTATTTGGGGACTGTGCACTCACGAGGTGTGGGTGGGTTCTGAGGTTGAGGTTGCTGTATTTTCTTCCCATTTAGAAAAGTGGGTTTCCCCCAGGTCTTGGAGTTCATCGTGCTCTTGGTGACCTGGCAGCTGAGACATAGTCACCTCTCGTTGTGGTGTGGGTGAAGAGATCCAACATGCCCAGCAAGGGACAAAAAGGCAGGGGCAGATGCCTTCCAGAGGGAATGTTATTGGAACATTGCTTTTGAGACACCTCCCTGGCTGTGCTGTGTGTGCCCCATAACCACAGGGCAGCCTGGCATCATGGAAAAACCCTGCTTTCAGAATCAGAAAAACCCAGTCCAATGTCACATCAGGGGCCTGAGGGGCTTCGTGCACATCACTTCACCTCTCTGAGCCTTCATTTTCTCCCCTATAAAATGGGAAGGTGGTCTAAGTGATTTCCAAAGGGGTGACCTTGTCAGCATCCTGTGCCTAGAGCCTGCTCTCGGATCTGTGCATGCTCTTTCCCCTTCCACTGTAAACACAGTGTCGTTTGCCTTCCAGCTGGCTGGATCGGCCGTCATTGCTTTTGGACTATGGTTTCGGTTCGGAGGTGCCATAAAGGAGTTATCATCAGAGGACAAGTCCCCAGAGTATTTCTATGTGGGTGAGTGACTCCAGCTTCCTAAGCTCCAGCTCAGAGTAGATGGGGCTGTGCAAAGACCTAGAGCAGAAGCTGCACCTGAACTTTGGTGGGAGGGGGACGGCAGAGAGGCAGGGAAAGACGCTGAAAGGAGCCACCTCTGAGCCCCTGTGCACTGGTGTAGCCCTCCGGGTTGTCTGCTGGAGACAGGTAGAGAGGCTGTTGCGACCCCTTCCCCTTGCCCTCACACAGTCTGTTCCTCCGCTCTCCAAAATCAAGGGAGTCTGGGGCCGGTAAGAGCAGCCTGTTGTGCTTTGTTTCAAGGAAAGAAGTCTCAAGGAAATGCAGCTAAAATTTATTTCAAAGAATGAGAAAACTCCCTATTGCCCCTAGAGTAAAGTGGGTACACCACAAGTGTGTCATTCACTGGTCCATATGGGGTGACACGGGACCCCTGTAGGATTTTATTTTGTGATCTTATATTTTAAATTGTCTAGGAAAAAACATAACTCAAAATACAGGTTTGAAGGTGCTAATCTCAGTCTCTCCATGACTAGGGACTGCAGAGTGGAGGGGAGGAGAGAGAAGAATGAGGGAGAGGAGGGATGGAGGGAGAGGAGATGAGAGGGACTCCCCTGGGAAGAGGTTCCAGCAGGAAGGGGCAATAGCTCTGACCCTGCCTCTGTAGGAAGGGATGAGGAGTGTGGGGTGGGGTGCAGCCTCCACCCCCAAGGCAGTTTTCTTAGTAGGGGCTGAGCATTGTTGCCCTGGGATTAGTTGACCTACTTCTAGCATTTCCTGTGACCTTTTCTCATTCCCCAGCTAAGTGGACTAAGACTCTAGATTTCAAAAAGCCCAAGACAATTGTCATTAGAGGTGGCATCCCCATATACTGGCTGTTTTAGGATCTGCACCAGCCATAGAGTAAGCTTCAGTTGCTGTGGTGACCTCTATGGCAGGGAGGAAGAGCATCCTGCACAGGACATTTGCTATAAATCACAAGAAGAGTAGAGTCTCTTCCATGAGAGAGAGAGCGCAGGCCCCACTCAGAGCAGGGGCATCCTCCCGAAGGGCCAGCCTGCAGCTGTGCTGCCTCTTATTACAAACACTCTTCCCACACAGCATCCTCCTGCGAGGAAAAGAGCTGTGTCAGTTAGGATACTTTTAGAGGAGAGTAGCAGAAAACCTGCTAAAGATGGATAACAATAAGGACATTCCACATTTCAGGAAATCTTAGATGTGGCTCTTTGTAAAACACTCAATTATTTTAGGTTCCACTAAGAAAGGAAAAAATGCTACCAGTTTAGCTTAGCTATGACATACCATAAAAGATGCATTCTAATTTCAGCATTGTTAAAATATACCAAAAAATAAATCATCTCAACAGTGATGAAATATAGTAAAAGAAGTCTGGAGATGGGGACTTTCCAGAATTCGTTCAGAGCTGAACAAAGTCATCAAAGGCCCAGGTTCTTTCCCCCTCTCTGCTGTCTTCAGTGTCCTTAGACATCTCCCCTTAAAAGATAGCTGCAGTGGCTCCAGGCATCGTATTCTCATACAGCAACATCCAAAAGAGAACAAAGCAAATTTCGCTTCATAGGGTCCCTTTTTTGAATGAGTAAAACCTTTTTCAGAATCTCCCAACACATTTCCCCTTGCAGCTTATTAGTCAAAATTGCATTCTGTATCCATGCCTAAACCAATCATGGCCAAGAAGCGAATTACTATGATTGGATCTCTGACTAATTGATATTCACACCCTCACACCCTCCCCTGGGCCTGGGGAGGGGCCTGGGCTCCCCATAGGACCTGTGACACTTGGACAAGATTGGGATTTTGTGACAAGGAAAAAGCAGAGGAATCTGCCGTAGACATAAACCTGAAATGCTCCTTTCTACCCACATGGTTTCCAGGAAGTATGCACAGGGCAAGGATATTTGAGACAAAAAAATATAACCTATCAGTATAACCTAAATATAATCCATTGGCCAGCATTCACAGTCCTGGGCTCTGCTGTCACACAAAAATGTATAAGAATTCTGTAACTGCCCCCATGTAACTTGTAATATAAATGAAAAGACTCATAGACTTCACAATTTAAATTACAATAAAAATTAGTATGTGACTAAATGCCAGCTAAGTGGTATTTGCAGTGGGTGCATTAGAGGTCATTCTAAACTGGTAAGGAAAGAAGGATTTAAGTTAGGTTTTAAAGACCAGGCTGTAATCAATGGAGAAGAGGAAAAATGGGGACTAGAAAGGCTGAGGGGAAGGCATGCACAAAGAATGGCTGTGGGGAGAGATTAGCAAGCTGGGAGGGTCTGGGGGCTCTGTTGGGGTCTGAGGACTGGGGCATGGTGGGCAGTAGGATTTGGAATGTTGGGGAGGGAGAGGGGACAAGTATAGAGGCCTTTGAATGTCAGGGTTAAGTTGGTAAACAGTAGAAGAATGATTTGGGGCCGGGGGTAGGGTATGATCTGCACTGCACTTTAAAGAGAGTATTATGGCAGAAGTAGAATGAAAGGGGAATCCCAGGACAGAAAAAAAAAAAAAAAGCAGATTATTGATATAATCAGGCCGGACAAATTAGGGTATAACCCACAGTGATTGCAGAAGGAATTAAGAAGAAAGAAACAGAAAGATAAGAAACATTATTAAACATTTTTAAGCCTGCCTAATCAAACTCAGGGACAGAAGAAATCAAAATGGCAAAAGAGGTGAGTGAGAGGCAGAGTCAAGCCTCTCAGTAATAATTCATGACTTTCTGATGGAAACCTGAGTTACAGGTCTAAGTAAGGGGCCCCTGCTCCATCAGAGGGAGGGGCCGTTGCGTGGCGCTACAGATGGAAGACCTCCCCGGGAGCAGCCTCAGTCTGTGTTTCTCCAGAAACAAAGGGCTGATAACCATTTCACAGCTCTAGATGTCAGTTCCACATAAAAACCTTTATGATTAGATACATCAAAAGGTTGAATAGACTTCCATAGATGAAAGTGAGCTCTCCTTCATGTCATATTTAACCACTATCGTGGCAAGAATCAGAATTGTGTGTTTCATTCAGGAGATTCCTGTGTTGAGCCAGAGGCTGAAATGGCTCTACACACACATTCCTGATTTTGTTTCTAATCTAAACCAAACAATACACACACTGCCTGAGATATGAGGAATTCTTCATTATGTCATATCTTTATGGACATGTCTATCAGGACTCTTCGTATTGCAAATCACAGACACCTACTCAAATTGACTAAAGCAACACAGACCTTTATTGACTTACATACTTGCAAGATCAAGGGTTAATACTGGTCTCAGGGACTCAGATGATGTGATCAGAGTCCAGTCTGGAGCCATCTCTTGGCCCTGCTTTCCTTTGGCTCCATTCTTAGGCAGGTTTCTTCTCCATGTGATAAAACGGCCATCAGTGGCTCTAGGCTCCACTTCCAGAGTGACTCCAGAAGTAGAACATGCTTTTTTCATTCCAACAGATCCATGTAATGCCCCAGGCCTAACTCTCGTTGGCAGTATTGGACCTCGTGCCCATCCTCGAACTTGTCGTTGTGGACAGCTGCTTGTGGGCATATGCCTGGGCTTCATGCCCACCGTGGAGCTGGAGGTGAGTCAGCCCTCTCAAACCACATGGGCTGAGAATGGAGGAGTTCCCTTTACCTAATAGAGAAAAAGAAGTGGATTCTGGGCAGGGAAAACAGCAGGCCACAGCAGGGCCTGAATCCTCCTGCTTGCTCTTGGTGTCACAGGGCATGATATGGGTTTACCCACCTTTCGTTCCTCGTCCACCACATCTCCCTTTCCTAAGGCAGCCCAGAGTGGTTGGTGGTAAAGGCACTCACGATCCATGCTCAAAGTTCAGAGAAGTGGGTCATCATAGAAACTTAGCACCACGCAGAATAAGGAAACTACAGGCTGTGGATAAGCACCTGGGGCTGGCAGTCAGCCAGGGCTTCCCAGCTCCTCCTGGTGGGGCTTGGCCTGGAACCCAGGTTTGCTGACAGCCAGGTCCGTGCTTGCTCTGTCTCCCGGTGCTGCCTCTCTGGATAGTGGCAACAAGAAGTCCTTGTGAAGTCAGGTACCTTTTTTCCCTTTCAAGTATGTCTTATAATATAAATAGAAAGACAATAGACATGTTTGTAGAAATTGACATTTTTTCCTCAGTAAATAATTTTCCACATAAGATACCTGCTCTCCAGCAACAAAACAAGAAGAAAAATACACTAGGATGCTGTTTATGGATTTGCACAACATACAGTATGAGGTGATAGCACTTTAGGAAACAAACAGGCCTAGTGTTTGGAAAATCTCACTCCACTGTCACAGGGCACCATTCACTGATCTGGGTATTTCCTTTTCAGAATAGGTTCCAGATAAATCAGCCCATTAAACTCTTATCACCCCTTTGTTAAAGAGTGTCCTAAACAGGCATGGCACATTCAAATGGTTCTTAAAGAAATAAGCCCTTCCAGCCTTGACTCTCCTCTCTGAGAGGAACCCCAGGAAGACACACTGTCTAGGTCCCTGCTTCGGGGTAGATGACTGCCAGACTTTGTAAGGGAAATTGTCCCATCTTCTGGGGGAAGCTTTCCTTTCTGGCATCCTTGGTTCTCTTTCCTTGGGGATGGAGCGAGTTTCCCTTCCTGTGATAAAGATCGGACATAACCTCCAAGCCAGAGGTGTGGTCAATCCCAGGGCAGGGCAGGAGGATCCAGCTGTGGGAAATGAGGACATGGCGAGAGGATAGTCAGACTGACTGCCACCTGTGTCTCTTCTCAGGGCCCTCTGCATCCAGGCCAAGGCCTGGAGGCCCTTCCAAAGTCTCTGTGTCCACTGGTTGCTAAGGGTAGAAGAGAGGACCTGGCAGGAGTGACGCTGGCAGAGGAGGGCTTGGGTTGCTCCGTGTTGCCTAGACCTTGTCCACGCTAGTCTCTTTCAGGGCACTCTTGGGAGAAGCCCCCGTGTCTTCCAAATTCCAGCAACCTGCCCATCTGACTTCCTGTTACAGTCCCTCTCTGGAGTGGGCAGACACCCCAGGGGTCTTCTTTCTAGAGTTACAGAGTAGGGAGCGAGCCCCTCAGCCCTTGGAAAACTGGAGAGACTGTGTGCTTGGTGCATGAAGTCATGTCTGTGAGCAGAGGATATTAACAGGTTTTCTCCAAGAAGGGGTTGCCCACACACGCAGGAGCCACTCGGCTCTCCAGGATCGCAGCCTGACTGCAGCTGTCTCTCCCTGTGGAACTCAGAGTCTCCAAGCCTGGCTCTGATTGTGGCTGGATGTTATGTATAAGGAAAGCATTCCAGTGCCGAACACCAAGGGGGTGGCTTGGCTTGTTAAAAACTCTGACTCACGCTGGTCATATTTTTTTACTTGGTTTTCACTTGTACCTGACATCCATGGTAGCTGTATACCAGAGAGGTGTTGTAGCTTACATTGTTGAGACAATTTCTCCAGAGCATTTTTATAAGAAGTTGGAATAGACAATCATTTCCATATTGCAGCTAACGAAACTGAAGGGTAGGAAGACTTACCTCAAGCCATAGTTGGCAGGCCTGGATTTCTGGCTCCCAGCCCTGTACTTTCAGAGGAAAAACCAGGAATCATCAATTCTAGACATCTCAAGTACTTTTCTCAAGGGAGAAGAAAAATAACTCTACTGCCATTTATAAATTGCAAAATGAACCAATTTCTAGCTAAGAGCATTATTGTTCTTCAGAGTTACTGCTAAAACGAAAGCATAGGGGTTCAGGGAGTGCACTTTGGAGTAGGCTCCCCTAGGTTCAGTTCCAATTTTTCCCCTCACTAGCTATGCAATCTTACATAAATTATTTAATTTCTTGGTATCTCAGATTCTTCAGCTGTGAAATATGAACATATTTAAGCATAGTATCTGTTCTGTGGTGAGCCCTCAGTAAATATTGGCTATTGTTATTACAGATCGAGCATCCCTAATCTGAAAATCCAAAATCCAAAATTCCCCCACATCCAAAACCTTTTGAGCACTATCGTGACTCTCAAAGGAAATGCTCATTGGATAATTTCAGATTTTGGATTTTCGGATTAGGAATGCTCAACCAGTGTAATGCAAACATTCCAAAATGTGAAAACATCCTAAATCTGAAACACTTGCCCTTCCCAAAAACTAAGTTGCATTCAATATTCTAGATATTTGCATTATTATATGCATTCAGGGGATACTGAAGGGACATAAATGTAGGGACATAAAAAAATTTCAAATAAAAAAATGGTCATTAGCAGATTATGTAAAACCATCTGCTGCTAGAAAGCCATTAAAATTGATGACCACGTCCAGTCCCTAAAAGGGGGGAACCACATTTTTAAATGAGTTTATCCCAGTAGGCCGTTAGGAGGTTCTCTCTCATTTTTATGTTAACTAAAATGATGTTTCTAGCTTAAAAGAAGACTCTGAAACCTAAGAAAAGAGTGATGGAATTGCCTGGGAACATGTTCCAGATCTTACCCCAGCTAGAATGACTATTATCAAAGGGAGAAAGAATAGCAAATGCTGGCAAGGATCTGGAGAAAGGGGAAGCCTCGTACACTATTGGTGGGAATATAAAGTAGTACAGCCACTGTGGAGAACAGTATGGCAGTTCCTCAAAAAATAAATATAGAGCTATCATCCAGCATTCCCACTGCTGGGTATATATCCAAAAGAAAGGAAATCAGTAAATCAAAGAGACATCTGCACTCCCATGTTTATTGCAGCACTTTTCACAATAGCCAACATATGGAGTCAACCTAAGTGTCCATCAGCAGATGGATGGATGAAGAAAATGTGGTACATATACACAATGGAATATTACTCAGCCATAAAAAGAAAGAAATCCTGTCATTTGTAGCAGCATGGATGGAACTAGAGGCCATTATGTTAAGTGAAACAAGCCAAGCACAGGAAGAGCAGATATCACATGATCTCACTCACGTGGGAACTGAATAAGTGGATCTCATGGAGGCCGAGGGTAGACTGATGGTTACTGGAGGCCACAGAGTGTAGGGGGTTGGGGAGATAAAGAGAAGCTGCTTAATGGGTACAAAAATACAGTTAAATAGAAGGAAGAAATTCTTGTATTCTATAGAACAGTAGGAAAATTATATTTAACAATAATTTTTATATATTTCAAAGTAGCTAGGTGAGAAGAATTGTAACTTCCCAACACAAAGATAAATGTTTGAGGTGATGGATATCTCAGTGACACTGATTTGATCCTTACACATTGTATACATGCATTGAAATAGCATATGTACCCCCAAAATGTGTACAACTATTATATATCAGTAAGATATTAATAAATAATTTTAAATACTTTTTAAATTTTTAAAAATGAAGGTGTCCCAGGGAAAGTACTTGTGGTAGCATGTCACAGAGATCACTGGCATCCCAAAGGCCAGCTATTCATGATGAAAATGTAATTTCAAAATGTTTTCTATTTTTCAAATCAAAGGCAATAGGACTCGGAAAGCATGAGGGATTTGGGAAGTAGGTTGTATGTTTGTCACACCTGCTCCTGTGGGAAGGAGAAGGCTCTACAGTAACCATCTTGGAATTTAAAATGTGGCTGTAAATTAATTATTACATTCAGCAGCTATTTTTTGAGGGTCAGACCATAAGAAGGATAAAGTATCCTTGGAAGCCACAGGTGGCCTTATGGCATGCGGAGTATTAGAGCCAGATTTGGAACTGGATCCGGCACGCCCAGGGAACCTTTCCTCTTGTAGAATTTCTTCTGCTTTTCCCTTCAGCTTCAGCAAGCAATGTTCATTTGGAGCTGGGCTGAGTCACGGGCCGACACATACAAAACAGAGGCTGGCTGAGAAGTGGCCTCAAAGTTGAAGCTGCTAGGGCAGCTTCAGGTTGTTTTTGCCATGAGCTCTGGGATTCTGATAGCCTAAGAATGAAATATTGTTCAAAAAAGCACACTTTCCTGAAAAGCTCATTATTTCAGAAGGATAAGGATTGTTGCCTGAGGGAGCAGACAGTTTCATTTACAGTGGGGAACAACTCTGGCCTCCTCAAACCTCTGTGCCCCTGTCCAGTGAGCCTCCCACCTCCTCAGGAGCCTCCCTCTTTCGTATATTCCAGGGTTTCTCGGGGTGCGAAGCAACCATCCTCATGTGCTTGGCTTTGGAGAGCGCAGCTATGTAGTTGCTTTGTGGATGTTTGCTGAGACCTGTTTCCAGCATATATCTCTAAGCAAAGATGGGTGATGACAGCCAGCAAGCCTGGAACTGATTTGATTTTCTCTGTCTTATCTACTAATCCAATGCACACTGACTAAGAATTCTGCCTTGTGCAGGGCATGTTCTAGAGAGGATGAATAAGGTTTGTCAACTTGAAATCTATAATGAGAGACTAATATGAGAACCTGCAAAAGCACAAAATGGAAAAGAGCAGGACACAGCCAGATCATGGTGAATTCCCAGGTGGCTGGAGCATAGGATGGATAAAGATTTTGGGGGAAACTGTTCTGTAGGCTGTGACTTCATGATAGATCTGCAAATGGCATCATGTAGCAATTGTGGCAGTAGCAATGAGAGGCAATGGGCATGTTCTGCAGCAAGGTGGTCCACCAGGAGACATTCCATGAAGGAACTGAATATGGTGTTGTTGCTGCCGCCCTGCATTCAGCTCGCTTCTGTGGGGTGGTCAAATAGAAGTGTGGGATGGGAATTGGGGCTGCAGGCCAGGGCATCCTGCCTACAGCCATCTTGACTCTCAGACCTCCATTTGTAAAACAGAAATAATAGTCCTTGCTTACCTAACCAGGTTGTTTTGAGAAGCCAATAAGATGATGGAAGTGAGAGCTTTGAAAACATTGCAACACAGTGAATGACTTTTTTTTTTCTTTTTCAACTTTCATTTTAGAATCAGGGGGTACATGGGCAGGTTTGTTACAAAGGTACATTGAGTGATGCCGAGATTGGGGGTATGACTGAACCTGTCACTGAGGTAATGAATATAGTATCCAATAGTTAGTTTTTCAACCCCTGTGCCCCTCTAGTAGTCCCCAGTATCTATCATTCCCATCTTTATGTCCATGTGTACCCAATATTTGGCTCCTACTTATAAGTGAGAACATGCACTATTTGATGTTCTGTTCCTGTGATAGTTTGCTTAGGATAATGGCCTCCAGCTGCATTCATGTTGCCGCAAAGGGCATGATTTTGTTCTTTTTTATGGCTGCATAGTATTCCATGGTGTATATGTACCACATTTTCTTTATCCAATCTACCATTGATGGGCACCTGGGTTGATTCCATACCTTTGCCGTTGTGAATAGTGCTGCAGTGAACATGTACCCTTTTGATAGAATGACTTATTTTCCTTTAGGTATTTACCCAGCAATGGGATTGCCGGGTCGAGTGGTAGTTCAACTCAGTTGTTTGAATCATCTCCAAACTGCCCTCTGCAGTGGCTGTACTGATTTACATTCACAACATTGTATAAAGTGTCCCCTTTACTCCCAGCCTTGCCAACATCTGTTATTTTTGACTTTTTAACAAAAGCCATTCTGACTGGTATGAGATGGTATCTCATTGTGGTTTTGATTTGCATTTCTCTGATGATTAGAGATGACGAGCATTATTTCATGTTTGTTGCTCGCTTGCATGTCTTCTTTGGAGAATTGTCTGTTTATGTCTTTTGGCCACTTTTTAATGGAGTTATTTGCCTTTTGCTTGTTGATTTGTTTAAGTTCCTTACAGATTCTGGATATTAGACCTTTGGTGAAAGACATTTTTAAAAACAATAAAGTGTTGAGGTAGTGGGGCCAACAACACTATTATTTTTAATATGATATCATTTCTCACATTACTACATCCATTCCCTCATGAAATTATTCTTTTAGAGAAAAGGGAAAGGGAGGAGGTGGTAGAGCTGGAACAGCAGGGAATAAATACCCACCTCAGGACTGCAGAGCAGCAAGGCCTCAGGGCCCTGAAAAGAACGCTGAGGCCAGGTCCGGGTGGGGCAGGAAGCGGAGCAGCCTCGCCTGTGGCTCCTACTAGGTCTGTAAACTGCCAGATCTGCCCGCAAACCACCATCAGCAACCCAGAGGCGCCCCAGGAAGCACCCTGAATGCCAGGCCCAGGGGTTCCCCACAGAGGCGGGGCACCAGCCCCCACCCTCCCTATTAATGGGAGTGGTTTCCAGGTGACTCATATGAGTAAAATGCAAGAAATGAAATAGAGACCATTAACATGATTCCAAGTAAGACAAGTGCCAAGTCCCATATTGTATTCTAACTTATCTCAGGATCAGAGAAGGAAATACAAAAAGGCTTGGCTTTAGTTCTCTCAGAACCAGAGCATTTCTGTCCTTTTCTTTCTCTGTAAGAACTGTACCTGGGGCTTGCCTAAGCAGTAAGTGAAATCCCCACCTGAATGATGGCTGCCTCCATCACTAGAGATGCAAGACAGAGTCGGAGTGTTGGGCAGGCTTTTGAGGCTCACGGCTATTTTTCTCCCGGCTCTGCCAAACACCAGCTCTATGACCTTAAGCAAATCGCTTTACCTTTTGGGGCCCAGTTCCTCCGTGTCAAACATGGCAGTAAGAATAGCACCTCCTTTTGGTACTATTAGAATGCTCTGCAGTGCCCAGAGTCTTAAGCCTAGTTGGTCGTGGAGGCACTCGGTTGGCTCTCAATGGTCTCCTCTGACCTCATCCCCACAGGGCTGTATGTTCTGGTTGGAGCCGGGGCCCTGATGATGGCCGTGGGGTTCTTCGGGTGCTGCGGAGCCATGCGGGAGTCGCAATGTGTGCTTGGATCAGTAAGTGGGGCGTGGGGGTAAATGGTGGGGTGGGGGTGAGGGAGCGGCCTGCATCTGAAGGGAGTCAGTGCCTCTGGCCCCTGGCTCCAGCTCCTCCGTGGACTCTCTGAGCCCTTGGCATGCACTTTTCCTCCCTCAGTCTTGGTTTCTCCATCTCTTATATATGAATAATATTACCTAGGGCCGGGTGCCATGACTCACGCCTGTAATCCCAGCACTTTGGGAGGCTGAGGCAGGAGGATCTCTGGAGCCCAGGGGTTTAAGACTAGCTTGGGCAACACAGGGAGACCTAGTCTCTACCGGGTGTGATGGCACACAGCTGTGGTCCCAGCTACTCAGGAGGCTGAGGCGGGAGGATCACTTAAGACCAGGAGTTGGGAGGCTGCAGTGAGCCATGACTGTACCACTGCACTCCAACCTGGGCGACAGAGCAAAACCTTGTCTTGAAAAAAGAAAAAAGAAAAAAAAATATTATCTTTGTTCCTGCCTTATATGGGAAGTGTGAAAAGAAATGAGGTCATTGGTGTAAAGTTGTTTTGGGAGTAAAAGTACTTAGTAATTGTAAGGGGTGACTATGATTGTTCTTTAAAAAAAAATATTTCACAGTGGGTGAGGCAGCTAAAAGGTTTCTATAGCCAGGGAAGTGCTGTTATCTACAAGGAAAACATTTATGTTTGAGATCAATAACTTAACCAAAATCCCTCTTGTGGCTTATTTTAACAAGCAACCTCTGTTTAAAACAAAAATCAAATAATTTCAATTAACTGCTATACATTCTATGTCAGTGTAGCCTGAGAGAAACAGAAAGGAAGAAGAGGGGCAGGAGGAGAGAAAGTGTTGATATTTCTCCACAGGGAGTCAGAAACAGCAGTTTTAATAGGCAGCCTCTCATCTCTCATTACTCATTGTGATCTTTGGATTTTTAACTCTGGCCGTAGCCTCTGATCTCTTGCTATGTAAAATGTCTAACTTATTTCTTTGCCATTCATTCCTTCTCTTTCTCCTACTGTTGAGCACATTTCTGTCTTGTTTATCACTGAACTTAGTTTGATCAGAGCAAATCCATAGACCAGAACAGAAATCCATCCAGAAGGACACCCCTCACCTCATCTCCTCAAAGAAGCCTTTCCAGACCACAGAGTCTCCAGTCACCCCCTTCCCCATGCCCAGGCTGCATCAGTGATGCTCCCTCTCCTGACATTATTTTATATCTTTCTAGGTCTTTTGTGTTCGTCAAGTATTTACTGAGCACGTAGGTGCCAGGTGGTGTTCTAGGTGGTGGGATTTTTACATCACTACCTGAACTTATCTTATTCACTTTTTAACTTCTTTACACAGTTATCGTATATTCCTCTGTCCAATCCAAGGTCCGTGATAACAGAGACATTTGGATATTATCTTGTTCACCACTGAATACTCAGCACCAAGGACAGTACCTGGTGCAGAATAAATGCCTAATAAACAATTGCTGAATGAATGAATGAATGAATGAACCACATGAGAGCGATTCAACCATTACATAAGGAAACTAAGGTGCAAAATATATAAATTGAAAAGGTATTAAATTAATGAAATTAGTATTTTCTCTCCTCTACAGTTTTTTACCTGCCTCCTGGTGATATTTGCTGCTGAAGTAACCACTGGAGTATTTGCTTTTATAGGCAAGGGGGTAGTAAGTAAAATTACTTATAATGTTTTTCTATGATGGTTAAAAGTGTTAGAATATTGATACCCACAATAGTGTTAAGAAACCAAATAATCCCCATTATTATAGTTTAAACAGAACTTTTTAACTTAGAAGTGGTGTGCAGAACTGAGCATATATGTATATGAGTGTGCAGGCATATATACATGCTCACATTTTTCTGGGGAGATAGTTCATCTCTTCCATTAGACTTATGAAGTGGTCTATAATAAAACCAAAAAAAAAAAAGGATCTCTAATTTAAGATTCTTCCCCATTGTGAAATGGGGTAACAGTTAGAGTACAGACTTGAGAAAGAATCTAGATTCTTATCCCCTGTCAGACTGCCATTTGTCCTTAAGGATTGGCCTGGATGGGTCCATTTCATTCTCAAAGAGCAGAGCCTGCCCTGCTGTGGGCTAGTGAAGCCGGTTTATATTTGCTGCCCAACTCTAGGTGTCCAGAATAGCTTATCAGGAGGACACACAGAGGAAGTAGCCTTTCTTCCTCTGTAAAACACACTGTGGGATAGAAGAGAATGGAATGGAAAAGGAGGAAGAATGGAAACTTAAGTTTGCTGTATTTCACATTAACTCTTGTGTCATTAATATTATGTTTCTGAACTTATTTTAGACTATAAAACAGTAAACATGTAGAATAGTAAATGTCACCTCCTTTTGAATTTTTCTAAAGTAACTGGCTGTGTTCATAGGTTAGTTTAAATTCAGCTACATACAGAAGTAGAATGGAATCTTAGGACCTGTTGAGATATCTGTGGATTTGAAATCACAAGCTTTTATACCAGAAAAAGCATTCTCTAAGCTTTATATGATATCTGAATGTAGAAAGTTTTCCTTGGTGATGAATATCTTTTAAACCACGTCATAAAAAGATTTGAATGCTTTTAACCAATGGGGTAACAGGAATGTATAAGTCCGGATCCTAGCTATGCATCCGAATCACCTGGGTGGAGCCCAGGAATCTGGGGCCCAGTTGATGCTGAAGCCCAGTTGGGTTTGGGAACTGTCAGAAATCTTTCTAGTCCATGAAAACTGTTCTGGTTAGTCTGTCCTTCCATCCTCAAAAGCATCTTAGAAACTCCAGAAACTATAATCTTCTCCATATGTTGCTGAATTATCCTAAAATACCTATGGAAAGGCAGTATTTTTTTTTTATTTCTACAGGTTTTGTGGGGAACAGGTGGTGTTTGGTTACATGAGTAAGTTCTCTACTGGGGATTTCTGAGATTTTGGTGCACCCATCACCCGAGCAGTGTACACTGTACCCAATGTGCAGTCTTTTATCCCTCACCTCACTCCTACCCTTTCCCCTGAGTCCCCAAAGTCCATTGTATCATTCTTATGAGAAAGGCAGTGTTTTTCAAAGGTGTGGAAGAGGAGATTTTCCTTGATGAAAGGAGAATGTTTGAAACTTCCCACCCAGAAGTCCCTCATTTTTCCTCGTATTTCTTCAGGCTATCCGACATGTTCAGACCATGTATGAAGAGGCTTACAATGATTACCTTAAAGACAGGGGAAAAGGCAATGGGACACTCATCACCTTCCACTCAACAGTGAGTAACTTCACTTCTTCCTTAAAATCACAGCTTCTAAAGATTATGTGTGAGCCAGGTTCTCACCAATCACCAGGATTAAAAATAAAAATAAATTCAGTAAAGCCAAGTAGCACCACCTATTTTAGCCCTTTTGAGGGCCACAGTTTGCATTATGTGTGGAACCCTAGAAGGGAAAGATGTCTATCACACAGAGTTCACAAGAGAGACAGAAGAGCATGAACCCAAAAGACACATGCCCCAAAGAGACAAAAGAGCACAAACAAGGTTATGGAGAAAGGAGCCCAAATAAATAGCAGGCTTTGTCAGAGGGTAGCATTGTGGTGTAACAGAAACAAGTGTGACCTGTAAGTCAGAAAAGCTAATTTCTAGCTGCAGCTCTGCCATTCAACAGCCTTGTGACCTTGAGCAAGTTACTTGGCCTCCCTGATACCCACGCAGCTCCCTCATTTGTAGAATGAAGGGTCACAGGAGATGGCTACACTCCCTTCTGGAACATTCAGTGGGACTGTGCTGTCCGTGGAGTGCTCAGAGCTACATGCAGTTAATCACAGAAGGCTTACAGAGGAGATGGGCCAGGCCAGAGTTATTCTGATTTTTTAGACACTGTGATATGAAGAAGTAGCTGTGAATTCCTGGGCCAGGTGTTTTCAGGTACCTAGTTCTTGTCTAGGACAAGTATGTCTTAGAAAGTGGCCACCATTTATACATTTATACGGTTTCACCTCAGCTGCCGCCAGGACCTGAAGCAGCACACAGGTTCTTTTGTCTTAAAGGGCCAGCTAGCCTAAGCAGGACACCTGTTTGCTGGCCAATCTTCAAATCTGGTCTTTTGGACCCTGGAATTTCCTGCAGCCACTTCTCCCCTCTTTCCCAGACTATTCCCAGCTAATGAGTCCTTCTGCAGCTCATAAAACTTGAGCTCCTCAGCAGGTTAAATGACTCCGAGTCTGAAAGAAGGAATCTAAAGCCCCAACCCCTTTCTAAAAAGTAGCAATTTACACAGACACTGTCAATTAGCTTCTTGCCTTGTTTGGGTTGCCTTGAGTCACTTCCCATCATAAACTCAGATGGCTTTAGCGAAGTCCTTTTCTTGTTTTGCCAGCATGATTATGTGATTCTTCGCTCTCCTTCCAGAAATAGCAGTCTGGGTTGCAGTGACTGGGCCTCGGAGCTGCTTTGCCGCCTCGGCACCCCAGTCCTTAGCAGGGTGCCCAGACTTGTAGCTGCTACTCCTCCCGCCTGGTCCTGAAGTCTCTTTTCTGACTCTCTAGTTTCAGTGCTGTGGAAAAGAAAGCTCCGAACAGGTCCAACCTACATGCCCAAAGGAGCTTCTAGGACACAAGGTAAGCTTCTACCAAGGTTCCTACTCTACCTGTAGTATCATGCTGCCAGCTTAGGAAGCCATTGAAGGTAGAATCTGGGATGGGATCTGCATTTTACTGAATTTGCTCTAGTGGCAGCAGAGAGGATTGATGGAAAATGAATAGCGTTGAGCTGAGAGACCCATTGGGAAGGCTGCTGTCCTTGTTGTTAGCAAGAGATGTTAAAGAGGGCCCTTTAGAAAGTGACATCTACAGGAGTGGTGACCAGAGAAGAGAGGAGAATCCACTAGTGGGTTTTTGGCTTCACCACCTACATAGATGATGGTGTCATTTACGGAGCTGAGGGAGAGAGGAAAAGGAGCCAATTGTGGAGAAAAGAAAATGAGCTTTGTGTTTAACATGGTGATTTTGAGGAGCCAGTGGCACTTCCAAATGGAAATATCCAGTAGGCAGTTGGAAAATCTGGTTTGTGGCTCAGGAGAGAGGTCTGAGTGTCAGCACTTGATGGGAAACTTAAAGCTATAAATACGGATTTGATCCATTAGACTTGGAAGAAAAGAAGGATGAGGATAGACCCCTGAGGAACAATTTAAGGGTGGGCAAAAGAAGAGATGCCAAAGAAAGAAACTGGGAGGGGCGGCCAGACACAAGTGAGGAGACACCACGGGAAGGGGAGGGAATGGTCACCAGGCCCAGGTGCTGCTGTTGAGGGCAATTCAGTATTGATCAGCTGCCTACCTTATGTTCGGCACTGTGGATGCAAAGGAGAAGGAGAAAAAGTTCCTACTCACAAGGAGCTTGCATTGCAGTCTGATAGGAGGGATGAACATGAAGTCCATACGGTCCAGTGATTAGGAATGCATGGAATGTGCAACATGCTCGGAAAGCACAGAGGGAAACGCACTTAGGAGAGGCCAGAGGCTGGGGGATGGGGAAGGCTGACTGGAGGTAATGATGTCTCAGCTAAATCTTCAAGAATGGAAAGTAATTATGCAAGCATTGGGCAGAAAGCGGGAGGGGGAGGCCTGCCTGCAGAGAGACCAGCGTAAGCAACAACACAGAGGCAGAAATGCCATGGTTTGTGTGGGGAACTGAAAGCCTAAGAAGGTCTACTAATAACTGCTGAAAAGCTGGCAGGATTTAGCATGCAAGGAACCAACTGGTGACGTGCTGTGAGGGATGGATTGAGGACAGAGCCCAGGTTTCAGAGAGCGAGATGTGAGGAGAGAGAGCATCCTTTCAAGAAGTTTCGATTTGAGCCAAGGACACAGAAAGAAAGTTTACAAAATTCAAAGTCCAAATTACCATTAAACATATAGAAAATATAGAAAATTAAAAGTAATATTTAAAATCAATAGCAAATTAAAATGAAGAGATGCTGTTGTTTAATCTATGAAATTGACCAAGTGTTTTTCCTTTCCCTTAACAATAATACACAGTTTTGGTAAACGTGATGTCGTGAGCATTTTCAGAGAAATTAGTAAATAGTTTTAAAGGTCAGTATGACTATGTAAGACTAGAGGATTAAGTATGTTTATGCCCTTCTATCCAGAAATTCCACTTCTCGGAGTTTATTCTAAGGAAAAGGAATCAGAAATGCAGACAGACGTTTTTGTGCAAATCGTGCTTATTACATGTTATTCATAAGAACAAAACACTGGACAGACCCTTAATATGTGGCAATAGGGGATTGTTTGGATAAATTGTAGTATATTCATATGATGAAATGTTTTACCACCATTAAGAATCATGATTTCACCTGTAATCCTAGCACTTAGGGAGGCAGAGGCAGGCAGATTGCCTGAGCTCAGGAGTTTAAGACCACCCTGGGCAACATGGTGAAATCCCGTCTACTAAAAATACAAAAATTAGCCAGGCGTGGTGGCATGTGCCTGTGATCCCAGCTACTCAGAAAGCTGAGGCAGGAGAATCACTTGAACCTGGGAGGCAGAGGTTGCAGTGAGCCGAGATCGCGCCACTGCACTACAGCCTGGGTGAGAGAGCGAGACTCTGTCTCCGAAAAAAAAAATAATCATCATAATCATGATTTCAAAGAAATTTTTAGTGAAACAAGGCATTTTTAAAGTTGTAATATTAAGTTTAAAAAGCTCACTGTTGAATATAAAGAATGACCTAAGGGTGTAGGTGTGTTTGTGTGTGTAAGTATCACCAACAAATTTATTACCTTTTATGGTGAGAATACAGACATTTCTTTTTTTAAAAAAAAAATCTCTTTTCCAGATTTCTACAAGAAGCATGTATTCCTTTTGTGACTAAAGCCAATATACCTTTTGTACATTTGTTTTTTACAAAAAGAAGCTGGCAATGAAGGGAAGGAGGGCCTAATGGCAGAACTAGAGGAGGACAGTCTCGAGTGTTGTTTTGTTTGTTTTGATTGAAGAACTGAGCATGGTGATAGGATAAGTAGAAATGTCAATGGATAAGGAGAGGCTGAATGTATAGGAAGGAAAAAAAGTAACTGGCAGTGCAGGCTTCCTGAGGAGCTGAAAGACCCAAAGCAGGATATGAAGTAACTTTCTTTTATTATTATTTATTTATTTATTTATTTTGAGACAGAGTCTCACTCTGTTGCCCAGGCTGGAGTGTAGTGGCATGATCTCGGCTCACTGCAACCTCCACCTCCCAGGTTCAAGTGATCCTCCTGCCTCAGCCCCGCTAGTAGCTGGGATTACAGGTAGGTGCCACCATGCCCGGCTAATTTTTTTATTTTTAGTAGAGACGGGGTTTCACCATGTTGGCCAGGCTGGTCTCGATCTCCTGACCTTAGGTGATCCACGCATCTCGGCCTCCCAAGTGCTGGGATTACAGGCTTGAGCCACCGCGCCCAGCCACGAGGTTAACTTTCAACAGAGAAGGGCACCTCTTTGGCTCTGATCAGATAAAAAGGAGTCAGGAGTGTGCTTGCTACCTACAGCAATGCCTGGCACTGAAGGAAGGGAGCATCTAAGTGTATAGGAGAAGGAGAGGAAGAGTGAAAGAATTGCTATAGGTTGACTCTCATTTTTTCCACTAAGTAAGGGAGCCACTCCTTAGAACAGTAGTTTTCAAACTTTTGTCAGAATGCATTATAGGTATCTCTTGTGGATCTGTGTCCTTCTCTAAACTGTGAATTCCCAGAAAGCAGGAGAAAACACATCCTATTGTCTCTGCATCTACCACCCCTCTTCCCATGACTAATGCAAGGTAGATGCTCAAGAAATGTTTGTTGAATGAATGAAGTGTGATAGGAAATACGAAGAGAGAAGTTGAGGGTTTTATATAGCTCAGATGGTATCAAAGGAACCAACCAGTGACAAGTGAACAGATCTGAACAACCTGAGGGTACAGTTGGATTGAGAGCATCCCTCTACTTAAGAGCACTCCAAATAGGAGTGTTTGAAGTTGGAGAAACTAATAATAGTTACAGGTGATCTATTTGGCTTTCTGTCTAAGTTTCCCCACATCCATGAAGGCCCTTTGAATCTATGCTGCACAGGTGTCTTATGGGCACAGATGAAAGGATAGGAACTCACCCAGCCCAGCCCAGCCACCACAGAAGAGAATGGTCCTCTAGCTCCAAGACTTGGCTTTTCTAATTCTTGGCTTTCCTTTGTTTAACTTGAACCTGTTAAGACTTTTTAGTTTCTTAATAGGTCATGCCTACTTTGCATAGTAAATTGGGTCAAAGACATAGAAAGTATTTTAAACTGTAAATGACAATATGAAAACAAAGAGTTATTGTTTTAAGGGTATTTTACTTATTTGCTACAAGTAAGAAGTGGCTCCAAATTTTTAGATTCCTTGGAACCAGACAAATAGCTTCCTCCAGTTATATTTCAGGGCTCCGAAGAAGCCACTGGCCTAAACATGAAAATCTCACCCGAAGGAGAGGCTTCTATTTTTTTCCCCAAACTGCATTTTTGCGTTAAGCTTATTAGGATGATGTTATCAAAGATGAATTGTTGAAACATGAGTAGAAGCTGGCATGGATTAACTCTCACAGAAAGAACTGTAGAGATGGAAAGGATAGGATCAGGATAATGACTGACACATACAATCAGTTTTTATTCCCGACTTTTTTCCCTCAAAACAGAATTGCATCGATGAAATTGAGACCATAATCAGTGTTAAGCTCCAGCTCATTGGAATTGTCGGTATTGGAATTGCAGGTCTGACGGTGAGAAAGTTCTAGAACTTACCTTTTTTGCCCTCTAAAAAGCCTTGAAACTTTGCATCTTATTTCTTTTCAAGTGTGATAGTATCTTAAGAGAGAATTCTCATAAAGAAAAAAGACCTTTGTTCACAATGTATTACATCTTCTAAGAACAAAGCTCATAAATATATTAATAGTTTGTCCTCTAAAATATAATAGAAATTTCAACTTTAACTCATTATGACCTTGAGTGTATCATTGTTATTAACTTCCCGTTTTAAGGCTACTATCCATAACCTAGATAAATGATTTTCAGTTCTGGGTCTCTTTCTACTGTTACAAATTCAATGCAACATATCAGGTTAATCTCTCTCACCTACGATTTGAAGAGGCAGCAAAGCATAGAGATTAATAGGGCGAGCTCTGGCATCACATGGTTTGGATTTAACTCTAGGCTCCACCATTTGCAAGCTCTGAGATCACAGGAAAATTTCTTAATTTTTCTATACCTCAATTTCCTCGTCTGTTAATATATAAACCTTATAGGATTGCCGTGAAAATTAAACGGGATACTACATATACAGTAGTATTACAAATTAATATAAATAAAGTGTCTGGGACATATAGCACTCAACAAATGCCAGCTCTCTGCATAATCTACCAGGCAAAGGCAATGGCATAGATGGTATTAAGCGTAGTGCATCCAGACCACCACCAGGTGGCTCTGTACTTCTAAAGTACAAAAGAAGAGTGTGTGGGAAGAATGGATAGCAGCGGACAGGTATGGCAGGAGTTGCGAGAGGTGGTAATGGAGAGAGTATTCGATCTACATCATTGAGATCTTTGTATGCCCCTTTGAAAGGGTGGGCTTCACCCTTAAGGAAAGGGGAGTCACCAAGAGTTGGAAGAACCTGTTGGAGAGGATAGAGGAAAGGTTGGAGGGAGGCAAGATTGGATTTGGAAGGCGGGTTAAAGGATGATTTCCATTGTCCAGGGGTTGGATGATAATAGCTAATGCTAAGATGGCACTTAGTCTCTAGCCCTCTATGTAGATTAATTCATGGCCTAAACTAAGGCAAGGGCTGTGGGAATTGTGAGGAAATCAGTGAATTTGCAGTTATCAGGGGACACACAAGCGCCTTCCCCTTTTCTGTATTTAGAGCACAGAGGGGTGGAGAAGTGGCTGGAAATACTCTGCTGAGGCCCTCCAAATCAAGGGACATTTCTCAGGTCCTCCCCACCTGCTCTGGGGATAGCCTGGCTGCAGTTCTGCAGCAACCCAAAGGACAGTCCTGAGGCAGGTCTGAGCGTGTGCTGCATAATGGAGAGTTTCACAATCTCAGCAAATGAGCAGCCTAGAAGCATTCACCCCTGACTCGTGTCGGCAGTAGGCTGAGACTGAAGGAGTCTCACTGAAACCAGGATGGGTAGGGATTACATCCAACCTTATGGCAATGGTAAAGGGGAAATGCCCATAGTGAGCCTATCTTGAGTCGGCACCCCCAGGTTTCTTCGTTAGTTCTTTTCTCTGTAAAGTGAGAGTTGCACAATGTAATCAGCTAACTAAAAGTGCATTGGGTGTCGCCCGTGCTACACACTGGTACTGAGTCCTGTCATCCAGAAGCTTGAAATCCTGTTCCTGGCCATGCCCTTACCTGCTTCTGCCCTTCCCTTTTCAAAACAACTGATCATTCATATCTTATTGAATTTAGCACTTACAGATCCTAGTCTGACTTAGGATGGAATTGAGGAGAGAACCAGAAAGTTATAGTACCCATTTTTTAAAATAAGCATTGACAGTAGTTTATAGAATGGTGCCCACAGATAGGGTTCCATGGGCTCTACAAAATTGTAGGGGAAATAATAGCGGACAAGAAGACTCTTTGGCATTCTTCTATTCAAACCATGGAAGTGGATATTGATTTCACTCAAGTATTTAACTTCTCAGAGAACTATCCAAAAGGTAAAAGTCAATCATACCATAGTATAAACCCTTTAGTTTATACTTTGCTAAAACTATTGAATTAAACAGTGAAGCATCGTTTGCCCTTAAAAATGGACCAAGAATGAAGTGATGCTCCACTTTTTTTTTCTTTTTTTGTGAGACAGGGTCTCTGTCACCAGGGAGTGAAGTGGTGCAATCACAGCTCACTGCAGCCTCGACCTCCTGGGCTCAATAATCCTCCCGCCTCAGCTTGCCAAGCACCTGGGACTGCAGGGACACACCACCATGCTCAGCTAATTTTTCTATTTTTTGTAGTGACAGGGTTTCACCATGTTTCCCAGGCTGGTCTAGGACTCCTGAGCTCAAGCGATCCTCCCACCACAGCCTCCCAAAGTGCTGGGATTGCAGGCATGAGCCACTGCACCCAGCTGATACTCCATTTTTGGATGTATGGACACTGTTGTAAAAAATCAGAGCTTTTCCAGCAATAGAAAATTATTTAGACCACAAGCATATCTAAACAACAAGTGGTTATGGACACAGTTTTCAAAATAAACATATAAAAGAGATCTAGGATTAACCTGAAATATAAAATTCCAAAGCCAGTATTGTGTCTGTCTTTCACAGGTATTCAGAACGGTTCTATAATTCTGAAGCAGGGTAGGTTCTTTTAAAGCAGAGCCTTGTTACTTGTTAACAATAATAATACACATTTAAACAGTTAATCTAGAATTATTTACCCCATAGCCAACCTTAAGTAACATACTAAAATATCATTTGTGACTGGTAATTATTGGTTATAATTATTTGTTAACTTGAGTTAGACACCCAGGAAGTCTGCTGAACTTTTTACCTATCAGTACCCATTTCAAAGTCACTGATGAGTGTTTCCTTCTGTTTCAGATCTTTGGCATGATATTCAGCATGGTCCTCTGCTGTGCGATACGAAACTCACGAGATGTGATATGAAGCTACTTCTACATGAAAATTGCAATCTAAAGCTTTCATACCAAATGTCACAGGAGCTGTCTCCCAGCTCATTTTTAACACTGAAATGACATTAGGATCTAAAATAATTTGCTGTCAATTGTACATTTGCATGAGTACGTATGTTTGGCTCATTACTGGTTTACCCCTTGAGTGAATGCCTGTTTATGATGACTGAGAGCATATTCATGTGTGATCTGCGTGTTTCTGGAATATGCTTTATACGTAATGAAATCTGTTTGCTGGGAATTCCTGATTCTTGTTATATAAGAGGAACAACCTATTTTGCTCCCAGAAAAAAAAGATCAAAGAGCTTTCAGAAACTTTGAGAACTTGGCTATTTAGAAAAAGTGATAATGGGTCAGTTTCTCAGACTGTAGCCATTGAAAATTAGATGCAGAGAATTCAGAGATTTCTTCTTAGTGGAAGTAATAAGCTGTAAGAATTGAGAGATCACAGTGGAGTGTTAAAACTGACTGTGTCTAAGTTGGGTGTAAGGGTTTCCTGGGTTTTTTTATATACATGCTCTCCCCAGAATACAGTAAACCACAGTTTTAGAACTAAACACATCTGTAAAACTAAATATAGCATGGAAAATCCAATTTGAATAAGTCATGCTTTCCTAGAATTTAAAAATAAAAAAGTCTTCCTCTGGAAAGAGAAGTCACACAGACAATCATGTGCCCTATAAAAGTGAGTGTTTATAGGACTAAAAAACTTTTAACAACTTTTTAAGGAAATATTTTTGTTCTTATACAAAAACATGTAAATATTGCTTTATTACTTTCATTTTCTGACCCTGCTGTAAACTACTGCAACCCTCACATCCTCAAAGGGACTTTCATGTCAAACTCTTCTGTTTCTCCAAATATAAGGAAAAAAGACTAAAGCAAGAGATCTGGCAGTTGAAAATTGTGGGAAAGAGAATTTTTATGGGCACTGTATCTATGAAATACCTCATAACTTACGTTTACATGTTTTCCTAACTTTTTGTATTTTTCTTGTATAGCCACCTAGAGAATTCTTCATAGATTAACTACAATTTTCACCACTTAACATAAGTAAAACAAAGTCCTTCATAATTTAACCATTAGCATCTTTGGCCAAACCAAAATAAAGAAAAGCATCTTCTCCTAGTTGTGTGTGGGCAACAGAAACAAGTTAAGGAAACAAAAATACTTATATATACACAGAACAAAAATAATGTTCTTTTTATGCAAATCCCCTGTGAAAATAAAATTTTCAATTTTTTTTGGTCTTAACGCTTCATTTTAACTTAGTAAACCTGAATTTAGGATTTACATTGGCAAATTTTTCAGTGATTTTTAACGTGTTACATTTAGTAAACCATAGATTTTTTAAAAACTACATTTTGTAAGGCCACACATAAGTGAAAATACGGAAGGCTTTGGAAACCCCCAGATGAACTTCTATACAAGTGAAAACACAAGTCTTTGAGTGTACACTAAAAGTGTCACACTCCCAAAAAACTCACAAAACATTTTGCTAAAAAGATATAACTGCTTGAAATAGTCTCTCTCCAATGGAGAACCACATTTCTCTTTCTGCCATACTTGCTACTGCTACTGATTTTGGAGGAAATTTTTCTAGAAGAACAAAGGTCATATTTGAGGCAAGCTAAAAACTTAATTATACATGGCTACTTTACTGTGTCTGTAGCTAAAGAAAAATTATTTTACAAAAATTACTTCATGAAATATAGTTTGTACCCCAGTAGTTGAGAAATGTGACCTTTTAGGCAAAGAACAGGCAGTCCATCTCTCTTAGCTTTAGTTTATCTCTCTGCCTGAAGACAGGAAACAGGCCCAAGTGCATACTCGGGTTCTTTCCAACTCAGAATCATCTCTGATTCCACAAAAGTGAGTTTAGTTTCCTATCTGAATTAACAACTTTAAAGGAGACTACAATAGTTAAAAGTGGAAGAATAGAAATAAATAAATTTAAAATGAAATTAATTAAAGTAGAAGAGAAGGGCTCTGTTCCATGTACGATTAATGTGCCCCTTTTGGGGATAAGCTTTCCAAAATATGCGTATGAGTAAAATTAGAGAATTCCACCACTAAGCAACAATAGATTTTATATGTGTGTGTGGATATATATACACACACACACAGAAAGATGAATATATATATATATCTGTATAAATAGACACACATATAATATATATAGATATATAATCCCTATATATCTTGAATCTACAAATATCTTTATATGTATATAATTTGAATATATACATGTATGTATATACAGATGTGTGTGTATATATATATATACATACACATATACATAAATTTTCAGCTATTTCTGTTCCCCTGAACTAATTTGAGATTAGACCCAAACATGCTTTTAAATGTCTCATGCCAAGGCACTGAATTAAGACTTCTTAATGTTGAAATATTTTAAGTGATTTCATATTAAATTTTCTATATACTGAAATTGCTTGTTTGATTTATCTTAAAGTCCTATTATATCTTTCTACAAACCTTCACGCAACTTATCTAAATGTCAAACTACCAATCAAATAATGTGATAAAAAAAAAAACAGAGTGGTAACCCTTCTATAATTTACTATTGGTAGTTGACTTAAAAGCAACACCCTAAGGACTCCTACTGCATATACAGTCATCTGTCAGTATTCATAGAAGAATGGTTCCAGGACCCCCTGTGGATACCAAAATCCACAGATGTCCAAGTCCCTTGTATAAAATTGTGTAGTATTTGCATGTAGCCTATGCATATCCTCTCATATACTTTATTTTTTAAATTTTTTTATTGTTACATAATAGTTGTACATACTTATGGGATATATGGGATATTTTGATATTAGCATACAATGTGTAATAACCACATCAGGGTAATTGGGATATCTATTACCTGAAACATTTATCATTTCTTTGTATTGGGAACATTCCAGATCTTCTAGGCCTTTTAAAACATATAATAAATTGTTGTTAACTATAGTCACCTTATTGTGCTACCAAATATTAGAACTTATTCATTTTATCTAACTGTATTTTTGTACCCAGTAATCAATCCCTCTTCATCCCTCCCTGCCTGCTACCCTTTCCAGCCTCTGGTAACCACCATTGTATTTACTACCTCCATGAGATCAATTTTTATAGCTCCCACATATGACTGAGAACATGATTCATCTTGATGATACTTGTCTTTCTGTGCCTGGCTTATATCACTTAATATCCTCCAATTCTATCCATGTTGCTGCAATTGACAGGATTTTATTCATTATTCAGCCATTGTCATGGCTGAATAATATTTCATCGTGTATATATAGCACATTTTCTTTATCCATCTGTTGATGGACTCGGGTTAATTCTGTATCTTGGCTATTGTGAATAGTGCTGCAATAAATATGAACATGCAGACATCTCTTTGATATACTGATTTTCTTTCTTTTGGATATATACCCAGCAGTAGGATTGCTGAGTCATATGGTAGTTTTCTGAGGAACCTCCAAACTGTTTTGCATAGTGGCTGTTGATTGTTTCCTTTGTTGTGCAGAAACTTTTTAGCTTGATGTAATCCCATTTGTCAATTTTTACTTTGGTTGTCTGTGCTTTTGAGGTTTTACCCCAAAAATATTTGTCCACACCAGTTTCCTGAAACATTTTCCCAGTGTTTTCTTCTAGTAGTTTCATAGTTTCAGGTCTTACATTTAAGTCTTTAATACATTTGAATTTTGTGTAGGGTGAGAAATGGGGGTCTGGTCTCATTCTTCTGCATGCAGATAACCAGTTTTCTCAGCACTATTTGTTGAAGAGACTGTTCTTTCCCCAGTGTAAGTTCTTGGTGCCTTTGTCAAAAGTGAGTTAGCTGTAAATGCATGGATTTATTTCTGGGTTCTCTATTCTGTTCCATTGGTCTATGTGTTTGTTTTTATGCCAATACCATGCTGTTTTGGTTACTATAGCTTTGCGGTATACTTTGAAGGAAGGTAGTGTGATGCCTCCAGCTTTTATTCTTTTTGCCAACGATTGCTTTGACTATTCAGGAGTTTTTGTGTATGTGTGGTTCCATGTGAATTTTAGCATTTTTTTTTCTATTTTTGTGAAAAAATGTCATTGGTATTTTGATAAGGATTGCATTGAATCTGTGGAACACTTTGGGTAGTATGGTCATTTTAACAATATCAAGTCTTCCAACCCATGAACATGGAATATTTTTCCATTTTTTTTCTGTCCTCTTCAATTTATTTCATTAACATTTCATAGCTTTCATTATAGAGACTTTTCACTTCTTTGGTTAAATTTATTCCTAAATTTTTTTGTAGTTATTGTAAATGGGATTGCTTTCTTGATTTCTTTTTCAGATTCTTCACTGCTGGCATATAAAAATACTACTGTTTTTTTATTTTGATTTTATATTCTGCAACTTTACTGAATTCATTTATCAGTTCTAACAATTTTTTTGGTGGAATCTTTAGGTTTTTCTAAATATAAAACATGTCTTCTGCAAACAAGGATGATTTGACTTCTTTCTTTCCAATTTGGATGCCCTTTTTTTCTCTCATTGAATTGCTCTGGATTGAACTTCCAGTTCTACGTTGAATAGAAGTGGTGAAAGTGGGCATTGTTTTCTTTTTCCACATCTTTTAATTTTTGGCCAGGTGCAGTGGCTAACGCTGGTAATCCCAGCACTTCGGGAGGCCGAGGCAGGTGGACCACGAGGTCAGGAGTTTGAGACCACCCTGGCCAACATGGTGAAACCCTGTCTCTACTAAAAATACAAAAATTCTCTGGACATGGTGGCACATGCCTGTAATCCCAGCTACTTGGGAGGTTGAGGCACGAGAATTGCTTGAGCCTGGGAGGCAGAGGTTGCAGTGAGCCGAGATCACACCATTGCACTCCAGCTTGGGCGACAGAGTGAGACCCTGTCTCAAAGGAAAAAAAAAAAAGAAAGGCTTTTAATTTTTTATTTTTCCGTGTTCAATATGTGATGTTAGGTGTGGGTTTATCTTAAATGGCTTTTAATGTTTTGAGTTATGTTCCTTCTATCACCAGTTTGTTGAGAGTTTTTATCATGAAGGATACTGAATTTTATCAAATGCCTTTTCAGTATCTATTCAAATGTTCATATGGTTTTTGTCCTTGTTACTATTAATGTTTATTGATTTGTGTATGTTGAACCATCCTTGTATCCCTGAGATGAATCCCAATTAATTGATCATGGTGAATGATCTTCTTAATGCATTTTTGAATTCTGTTTGCTAGTATTTTGTTGAGTATTTTTGCATCTATGTTCATCGGGAATATTGGTCTGTCATTTTCTTTGTAGTTGTATTTTTGTTTGGTATGGCTATCAGGTCAATGCTGGACTCATTGAATTAGCTCTTCAATTTTGGAGAATAGTTTTAGTAGAATTGGTGTTCTTTAAATATTTGATAAAATTTGGCAGTGAAGCCATCAGATCCTGGGCTTTTCTTTGATGGGTGACTTTTATTACTGCTTTTACCTTATTACTTGTTATTAATCTGCTCAGGTTTTCTACTTCTTCATGATTGAATCATGGTAAATTGTATGTATTTAGAAATTTATTCATTTTTTCTAGGTTTTTCCATTTATTGGCATATAGTTCAAAAGTCTCTAATGATCTTTTGTATTACTGTGGTATCAGTTTTAATGTCTCCTTTTTTGTCTCTTATTTACTTAGGTCTTTCTTTTTTCCTAATTAGTCTAGCTAAAAGTTTGTCATTTTTTTATCTTTTAAAAAATTTCATTTTTCATTTTGTTGCTCTTTTGCATTGTTTTTTAGTGTCCATTTTATCTCTACTCTGGTTTTTATTATTTCTTTTCTTCTACTAATTTGGGATTTGGTTTGTTCTTGCTTTTCTAGTTCTTTAAGGTACATCATTAGTTTGTCTATTTGAAGTCTTTCTACTTTTTTGATATAGGCATTTATTACTATAAACTTCCTTCTTAATACTACTTTTCCTGTACTCCATTGGTTTGGTATGCTGTATTTCTATTTTCGTTTTTGTTTCAAGAATTTAAAAAATATTTTTAATTTCTTCATTGACCCATTGGTCATTGAGGAGCATGTTGTTTAATTTTCATGTATTTATTCAATTTTCAGTGTTCTTCTTGTTATTGATTTCTAGATTTTATTCCATTGCAGCCGAATATTTGATATTATTTCAATTTTTTGAGTTTGCTAAGACTTGTTTTGTGACCTTGCGTGTTGTCTTTCCTGGAGAATGTTTTTATATGCTGGCAAGAAGAATGTGTATTCTGCAGCAGTAGGATGAGTGTTCTGAAAATGTCAGTTATATCCATTTGGTCTAGAGTGTAGTTTACTTTTCATGTTTCTTTTTTTAAATTTTCTCTCTGTATGATCTATTTATTGGCAAAAGTTGGGTTTTGAGGTTCCCTACTATTATTGTACCAGAATCTAGCTCTCTTTTTGTGCTCTGATGTTGGGTACAATTATATTTACAATTGTTATATCCTCTTGCAGAATGATCCCTTTACCATTATATAATGACCTTCTTTGTCTCTTTTTGCAGTTTCTGACTTAAAAAGAGACAAAGTGTTGGGTCTTGTTTTTTCATTCATTCAGTCACCCTGTGTCTTTTAAATTGGAGAATTTGGTCCATGTTTACATTCAATGTAATTAATGATGGGTAAACACTACTGCCATTTCGTTGTTTGTTTTCTGGTTCTTAAGTCCTTTATTTTATTCTTACTATCTTTCTTTCTGGTTATCTTCCCTGGTAATACATTTTAATTCATTGCTTTTTATTTTTACTGTATCTATTATAGGTTTTTGCTTTGTGATTGTTATGAGACAAAAAATCTTATAGTTATAATAACTTGTTTTAAACTGGTAACTTTGATCACAAAGAAAAGAAGAAAACAAGCAAGTTTTTTAGTTGTTTTTAGAAGAAACTAAAAAACCCTACAATTTAACTCATCTTCCCCCACTTTTTGACTTTTTAATGTCTCCATTTATAACTTTTTATGTTGTTTATCTCTCTCTCGCTTTTTCTTTTTTTTTGAGATGTAATCTCACTTTGTCACACAAGCTGGAGTGCAGTGGCGTGATCTCAGCTCACTGCAACCTCTGCCTCCTAGGTTCAAGCTATTCTCCTGCCTCAGCCTCCCTAGTAGCTGGGATTACAGGTGCCTGCCGCCATGCCTGGATAATTTTTTTTATATTTTTAGTAGAGCCAGGGTTTCACCATGTTGGCCAGGCTGGTCTCAAACTCCTGACCTTGAGTAATCCACCCGCCTTGGCCTCCCAAAATGCTGGGATCACAGGCATGAGCTACCACACCCACCCTTATGTCGCTTATCTCTTAACAAATTGTTGTAGTTATTATTTTTGATAGATTTGTCTTTTAGTCTTCATACCAAAGATATGAGTGGTTTACTCATCACAGTTAATGTATGAGAATATTCTGAATTTGTGTATTTACTTTTACCAATGAGCTTTATACCTTCAGATGATTTCTTGTCCCACTTTAGCATTCTATTCTTTCAGATTAAAGAACTGCCTTTAGCATCTTTTGTAAGTCAGATCTGGTGCTCATGAACTCCTTCAGCTTTTGTTTGTCTAGCAAAGTCTTTATTTCTCCTTCATGTTTGAAGGATAGCTTTTTTGGGTACAATATTCTCAGTTGAAAGTTTTTTCCTTCAGCACTTTGAATATGTCATCCCACTTCCTCCTGGCCTGTAAGGTTTCTGCTGAGAAGTCTGCTGCAAGACATATTGGGGCTCCTCTATATGTTATTTGCTTCAAAAGAAAAGCAGCCCTTGCTGCTTTTAGAATCCTTTCTTTATCCTTTACCTTTGAGAGCATAATCATTATATACCTCAGGGTAGTCTCATTTGGGTTGAATGTGCTTGGTATTCTCTAACCTTCTTGTGCCTGGATATTCATAACTTTCTTTAGGTTTAGAAAGTGATCTATTATTTCTTTGAATAAACTTTCTACCCCATCTTTTTCTCTACTTCCTCTTTAGGCCAGTAACTCTTAGATATGTCCTTTTGAGGCTATTTTCCAGATCTTGTAATGTACTTCAATCTTTTTTCTTTTTTCTCCTCTGACTTTGTATTTTCAAATAGCCTGTCTTTGAAATCACTCATTGTTTCTTCTGCTTGATCAGTTCTGCTGTTGAGACACTGTGATTATGCATTTTTCAGTTAATCAGTTGTACTTTTCAGCTACAGGATTTCTATTTCTTTTTTATTATTATTATTTCAATGTCTTTGTTAAATGTCTTTAATAAATTTCTGAATTTTTTCTGTCTGTTTTCTTAAAGTTCATTGAGCTTCCTCAAAACATCTATTTTGAATTTCCTATCTGAGATATCACATATTTCCACCACTCCAATGTTGGCCATTGGCCCCTTATTTAGTCTGTTTGGTGAGGTCATATTTTCCTGAAGTTTTGTACTGGATGCTTTTGGATGCTCATTGATGTCTTGGCATTGAAGAGTTGGGTATTTATTCCAGTCTTCATAGTCTGGCCTTGTTTATCCTCATCCTTCTTCAGAAGGCCTTCTAAGAATTCAAAGGCAGCTGAGTCTTGAGTTCAGTAAGCCTGTGTCATTACAGCTATTTCAGCACTAGAGGGTGTCCAAAGCCCAGGTACACTAAGATTCCTTACAGATTCCTGGATACCCATCCCTGATGGACTTGGAGAAAATAAGGGAAGTCCCTGGATACCCAGGAAAAGTCCCTCACTCTCTTCCCTCTCTTTCCCCCAAGCAGGAGTCCCTCTCTGGGGTTGGCCACTTGGTGTTGTGGGAGGGGTGACTCAAGCACTCTGGCCATTGCAGCTGGCAGTGCGCTGAGTTGCCTCTGATACCCATGACCTCCCAAACCAGCATAGGACTAGGACACTCAAGGCCCATGGCTGCTATTGTCTGACTGCACTGATGTTTATTCAAGGCCCAAGGACACTTTTGTCAGCAGGTAGTAAAGCCAGCCAAGAATTGGGTCTGCCCTGCTAGGGCAGTGGATTCCCTCCTGGTTTGGAGTGGGTGTAGAAGTGTGGTCCAGGAGCAGTGGCCTAGAAATAGGGGCTTCAAGATTCTGCTAGGTGCTTTGTTTTACTGTGGCTGGGCTGGTACCCAGTCGCGAGACAAAGAGTAACATCTTGTTCCCCCAAGCAGAAGGAGTCTCCCTTCTTGCTGCACTGCCTGGAGTTGGGGTGAGGTGACACCAGCACTCTCGTGGCTGCTGCAGCTGGTGTTGCACCAGGTCACATCCCAATCCCACTGCCTCCAAGACCAATGCAACACCAGGGTTTGCCCAAAGATGGAAGTCGTTATGGCCTGACTGCCACTTGAATTTATTTGGAGCCCCAGACCACTTTAGTCAGCCTGTAGTGAAGCCGGCTGTGACTTGTGTTCCTCCTCCTGCTGCAAAAGATTCCCCTCTGCCCCGGGACTGGTTGAAGTGCTCCCTTCTTGAGCATCAGAGAAATTCTGCCTGGTGTTGTGTTCTGTGTCAGAACAGCTCTGAGTTCCAATGCAAAATCCCTCATATTTTGCTTTCCCTCCACTAAGCACGCAGATTCTCTCTCTGTGCTGCACTGCCTGGGGTTGGGAATGGGGTGATGTAGGCAATGCAATACTGTCCTTCCTACCCTCTTTAATGCATCTTTCCTTGTTATTTTATTAAAACCAAGTGCTGTGATCTCTCACCTGATTTTTTAGTTCTTTTGAAAGGGCTTTATTTTGTAGATAGTTGTTCAATTTGATGTTCCTGCAGGTAGGGGGCACTATCACTGCAGGGTTCTATTCCAGCATCTTGCCCCACTTCCTAGCTCCTCCTGTATACTTTAAATCATTTCTAGATTACTTGTTTACTTAATTCAAAGGACATGCTATGTAAATACTTGTTATGTTGTATTGCTTAGGGAATAATGGCAAGAAAAATTTTATACGTGTTCAGTACAGATGCAACCATTTTTTTTTTTTTTTGGTCCAAATTGTTATAATCTGTAGTCGGTTAAATCCACAGATACAGAACCCACAGATACTGAGGATCAACTATAGTTGTATTTTAATTAATATTTTTATGTAAATTATACCTCTTTTCCGCAGAATTGCTCCTTTATTATCCATGGTTCAAGCTATAAAATTGCACACTGACGCAGGGTCCAGTGTGGTTCCCCATACAGTCAGCAACTATAATTGTTCTCCTTACCCTGTGAGCGGTGTTTATAGATTTGGCTGAGTGAGAATGAGGCTGGTGGGAAGATGGCAATGAAGGAGATAGCATGTTTTCCCTTCTGAAACAGGTTTATTGAAGATGAAAAGGAAGAGGTACCCTTCTGTCATGGGTAAAATGGAGTTTCCACGGCCACTGGGAAAGCCACTGGAACTTTAGTAGGTGCACCACACCCCAGCTTTCCTGGTTCATGGCCCCTTTGACATCCTCTTTGACCACCAGCTCCTCAATTTCAACAACATCATTTTCGCCACCCCTGGGAGAGAACACTCATGGGCCTTCAAAGCTAGTAGATTAACTGCATTATCTTAGTTCGGGCTCATCCAAATCAAATTTATGTTAAGTTAGATTTTAAGAGGGACAAAAGGTTTCTACTTTTTTTCAGCATGATCCTTCATTTTTTACTATAACAGGTACCTGTAAGGTATTATATGTAAGTTTCTTTTGAAAGGTAAAAAGACTTCACCAACGCAAAATGATTTTTAAAAATATCCTCATTATAACAGCAAAGGCTAAATACATTCCAGGAATCCACTGTTCATATAGTTTATCTCCTGGGGATAGGGGAACCATGAAGAACAGGAGTAACATGTCCTGAATGTTGCAAAGCATAATCTATGCTGATTTCATAAAGTTTTTAGCTAATGTATCAGAAATCCTTTCAAAGCTTTGGTAGTTGTTTGTGGCGGGAGGCAGCATTGTCTGTATAATTTATGATGTTCTTATATTAAATGGAAAAAAATTAAAAGAAATTACCAATATAAAATGCCTAGCATACCTGGCAAGTAATGAATATTATCTGTTGTAATTATGTTAATACTCTGATGAGGAGAGGTTTTGGTTTTTTGGTTTTTTGCTTTTTTTTTTTTTTTTTTAGATGGAGTCTCGCTCTGTTGCTCAGGCTGGAGTGTAGTGGCACGATCTCAGCTCACTGCAACCTCCGCCTCCTGGGTTCGAGTGATTCTCTTGCATCAGCCTCCCTAGTAGCTGGGATTACAGGCATGTGCCACCACACCTGGCTAATTTTTGTATTTTTAGTAGAGATGGGGTTTCACTATGTTGGCCATGCTGGTCCTCGAACTCCTGACCTCAGGTGATCTGAACACCTTGGCCTCCCAAAGTGATGGGATTACAGGTGTGAGCCGAGGAGAATTTTTTGCTAATTACAAGTCAAACAGCTTTCTAGAAATGATGCATAACTGAACATATTTCATTATGATACCAATTATCCATTTGAACACATTTATTTGTAGAATTAATGAATAGCTTTTGATATCTTTCCCAATTCTATTTTAATTCAAAGACTTGAGATCAGTAGCCATAGCTAGAGTCCTTATGCTTTTCTCTGGGCCTACTCTACCTTATAAGATGAAACCCACACTAATATTGGATTGGTTTTTTACTTTGGGGGTTACTATTTTGTACATTTGGAAAAACTATAAGAATATTGATATGCTAAGATGGGCAAGACAAGTCTCTGCTGTCAAGCAGCTTATTATGGAAAAAAGCAAGCAAGCATATTACTATAGATAAGTGTTATGATACTCATTAACACAGAATAGGCCCGCTCACCTTTGGGGAGAGTGGTCAGGAGAGAGGCTTCGTTTATGTTGGAGTATCTAAACTGAGTCCTAAAGAACCCATACTAATTAGCCAAGTCAAAAGTAGTAGAAGAAGATGAGGGGATTGCTGGGGAACAGCATGCAAGAAGAGCCTGAAACATTAAAGGCATGGAAACATTCAAAGAAAATGAGTCAAGTGCTAAGGAGATAAACAGCCCTATTTAAGTATACTTGAGTGCTATCTTTGTCCTGAGGCCATGGGGAAAATTTTACATGGTGAGTTACAAAATTAGACTTGAACCTTTTAAAAATCACTAGTCTTAATATGAAGAATTACTGGATGGCAAACACCAGAGTCAGGAAGATTTGTAGCTAATGTACTGGAAAGCCTACTAAGAAGTAGACAGACTTAAGAGAAATTGGATGTGAGGGATGAGAGAAAAAGAGGAATCTGGAGTAATTCCCAGGTTTCCGACTTGGCAGGTGGAAGATAGTGGTACACAGGAGGAAAAGCAGATTGTGATGATGACATGGGGTGGAGATGATTATAGGATACCCAAGAGGAAATATAAACAGGCACTAGATATATGGCCCTGAAGCTCAGGAAAATAAGTCTGAACTAAAACTGTAGGAATCAATATAAGCATGGTAATGCCCATATTTGAACAAGATAAGCCACCTCTTATGATTAAATCCCCAGCAAGAAAGTTTTAAACTTACTTTAGTAAGTTAAAATCCCGCAGTAATTCTTTGCTCCCCACCTATTTCTTATCCTAAACTTGGAGAGTCTTTCTTAGCTGCCTGTGTTTCTTTAACAACTGCCATCAAAACTGTCTTTAATGAGTATAAATCCTTAGGATATCCAAGGCTGAATTAATACAAACCCAAGTTTCTCATATGCTGTACATTTAACAATGTCCAAAGTGTCAATACGACACATAAAGTTATCACCACACTGGCCCTCCTTTCACAAAGTTTAGAATCTTCATCGCTACAGAATCAAGCAAAATCACCAAGCAAAAATACAGTCCAGACCTACATTACTGTTGCCTGCTAAAGACCATGGCATAGATTTTGAGTCATCCTGGAGAAGGAGGGTAGAAAGAAAACATGAAAAAAGGAGAAAAATGTGGATTTCATCTTGTTTAAGACTGGTTATAAATGCCATAATGAGGTAAAAGAAAGAAAGGAACCAGTTAGGCAGATAGCTAGGATAAGTCCTCTGTAGGATTCCTTTTGTCTAAAAAAGGAACAGCCTGAAAGATCAGACTGCAAGCATAGATAAGGAGGCAAGGTCCACCATGAAGATACCTTCTGTGTAATTAGCAAGGGTCACTTATACACAGTAGGCTTCAGTAAGCACATTCCTTTCCTTTTTTGAACATACTGAGATAAGGGAGTTTGCACAGGGGAGGGAGGAGAGGGCTTGCTTGAAACATACCCAAGAGCAGTAACACAGAACCCGGCACATCCACACTGGAGAATTCCGCCCCCTTACACATGCACAGTAAGGGAAACTAAGTAATATAGAGTAACTTAGGCTAAGAGTCCACATGCACACTAAAAGGACAGGGAGGAGCTGTCAGGAATTTGTGTCTTATGCAAATGAAACACCTAGTCCTAACCATTTTTTCACACCTTATGTAAATGAAATATCTTGCCCTACTAGCCTGTTTATAAAAGCCCTTGTATTCCACTGTAGAATAGCAACCCTCTTTCAGTTTCCTGCTCGAAAGGAGAGCTTTCTCCTTTCACTTATTAAACTTTCGCTTCATCCTCACCCTAGTGTTCATGCTCCTTAATTTTCTTGGTGGTAAGACAAAGAACTCTGAGTCCTACTTAAAAACAACAAAACTAAAACATTGTGGTGCATTGGCAAGGCTGCTACAATAAGATGTATTGCATTGTGAATCCAGATATGTGAGGACCACTGGGCCCTCTAGGGAAGAAGGGAGGTCAGGGCAGATTGGGACTAACAGTTGTCCTGTATATTGGCCCATTAGCAAGTCATTGTTGACCTTACTGAAAACAATTTCAAGAGGGGACAATAGTGGAAGCCAAATTGTAATGATTGTGAAGAGAACGAGAAGTGAGGAAGTAGTTGGTTAGTGTAGTGGGCTCTTTCACACACACACACACACACACACACACACAACTTGAAATAAGAACTCAAGGAGAGAGGGGGCAAATAACTAGATGGTTGCAGAGGATCAAGAGAGGGTTGTTTTTTTGCTTTTGCTTTTTTTATGATGGAAAGAGATTTAAGGATGCTTCATACTGAAAAGAAGGAATCAAGAAAAAGGAAGCAAGAGAAAATACGACAGCAAACAATGAAGTCCCAGGGGAGATGAGGAATGGAATTAGGAGCATCTTCTGAAACTAGTGGGAAAGAGCTGAATCTATCAGAACTTCTCAGTTGCAAGTGTCAGAAACCTAACTCTAACTGGGCAGAAAAGGGAAGTTATGGTTTATTTTAAGGGGTGAAGCCAGCTTCAGATTAGGCTCAAATGATATCAATAGGCCTCTCTCTCCTCAGTCTCTCTTGCTCTCCACTGGGTTGGACAGCTAGCTGTTTCCAAGGGATGCCAAAGATGGCCAGCAGCAACTCCAGGCTCACATTTTATCAGTTTAGGAACTCCAACAGGCCAACCACTTCTCTTTCTAATAGTCCAGGTTTGGTTGAGCCTAGTAGCATACCCACCCTCATCATCCCCACTGAAACCACTTGAACTCAAACTGTAGGTGAAGAGAACCCCAGAGGGAAATCAAGGTGCAGCTACCAGAAGAAGAGACATGGATGCTAAGCAGGCAGAAACGGCAGGTAGAAGGAGGGTAGCAGAAGTAGAGAAAGTGAGATAGAGTTGTCTTATAAGTGGGGATTAACCAGGAGAGATAAGCAAGTAGGGAAGAACCCAACAGTGAACAGTAGAGTGGAAGTTAACTTTATAAAAGAATTTTTATTGCACTTAGACTCAGACAGTTCAAATCCTTGAGAAAACTTTTTCAGAATCCATGAAGGCATTTGTGACTAGTGCCAGTTAGATTTGAACATTAGACTTTTTATTTATTAAAGATCTATATTTGACATACAGTTTAAGTGGTATGCAGCTTTAAATGTCCATGTTATCAGCTGATATGAGAACACAAAACCCTAGATTAATATGTGGAGACCACACAAATACCAATTTCAGATATTAAAGTAAAATAATGTGGGTTCTGACTTCTGTATGTAAATACACATCTATTCCCTCCCTGTTGTACTAATCCATCTACAGGACCCCACCACTACCACCACCACCCTCCTCAGCCCACCCCATGCACTATCAATCAGCCTACAGACATTTACAGTATGCCTAGCTGAATTTAACTGGTGGCTATAGAATACAGCAAAGGCAACTGGCCCTGCTGACAACTGTTTTTCACCTTGGTGGGGCAGTGTGAATGAAAAGGAATGGACAAAGAGAGGATATATCAACTTTTTGAGATCAAGTCTCCAGGGCACTGGGTCTGTCTCACGTCAATCATCTGTTGAAACCAAATTCTCATGAAAGAGTGTCTAAGGAAGGAGAAGAAAAATAAACAGCTGCTTACCAAGCACATTTACCAGAAAACAGTGTTTCAATATTGATGAAGGTTTAGATTAGAATTTAGAATAATTCCACTCTCTCAAATCCCTTTGCACTCTCCCCCATCCCTAAAACCTTTTATTGTCATACCAGTTTTTCATTACATTAAAAGTCAAAACAGCACCAGTTACTTTTGGTATAAATGCTGAAAAGCATCTCCTATTACTTGAAGGCCTACAAAGGATTTAGACTTCCACATGTAAAATGATCGTGGCCTCTTTTCTAGGCTTTGTAAACTGACTTTTTGGGGTATAACTTTCATAGGTCACTTGGCGCACCAGAGTAATTAATTAAAGAAAATAGTTCCTAGACTCTTCTGAGTTTGGGTGGAGTTTCATCCAGTGCAGTTGAATGACCAGGAATAAAGCACTCCACTGTAGATTCCACATGCTCCTTACTCCCCACCTCCATGCCAGCCCTGCTTCTAGCCTTTGGAAGTAGATGTCTCCAGTATCCTGACACCATGTGTTCCTTCAGCTTTTGATCACATTACTCTCTCTTCATAACTCTGTAGTCATCCCACATTCACTTTCTATATCATAGAAACCTCCTGGCCCTCTGTTAGGAGAGACTGCTCAAGGTGAGCTTTTTGGCATTTCATATCCCTGTTCTCCATTTTACCACCACTCTGCTCTTTCACGTGAAAACCAACCTTCAACTGAGCCCAAAAGGTCCATTCATTCACCTTTTCTTCTAAAACCGCTTAAGCTCTCTAACGCCTGTGTAGGTATGGGTATGGATTAAATAGCACTCAAAATGAACAGAAGATAATGTGAAACATAATATTTTTATTAGCTTTATTTCAGGCAAGCACATTTAACCAAATTGCAAATTATATCACTATTAGACAGAAAATCCTACCAGATAAGACTTCTGAGGTTTGGTACAGTAGTTTGTCTTGATGGCTTCATGTATGCAGTCACTATAGTCAGTATTGCACTTGCCACACTTACAGCTTAAAGCAACAGGATAGGAAAAATAGGGAGCAACATGGAGTGGGCATCCTGGTATTTCTACAGTCCTGTAGATGAACTCTCTATATGTGCAAACATCCTGGGACAGAGCATATTTGGGAAGAAACAGTTTGCCATTGATATCCTGGGGAAAGAACAGAAAAGAGAGCATAATGTGACAGGACTTTAGGAAACATATAGATGATAGAAACATAAAAATAAATTCACTTATATTCCTTCATCACAAATACAACTGGGAAAGAATTCCTTAGCCCCATTCTCCAATACCAACTTAACCACATTGAATTCTACAGAGACAAAAGTGAGACCCTCCTCTCTTTCATCGTTGATCATGGGAACAAGATAAGGTTTAAGTAAAGCTGGGACACAAAACTGTTATAAAATTATCCATATCCATTGTGCTGAGTAGATTCACATAATATTGTAACCTGTGTACTCTGCTTCTAAGGAGCCAATAACCATTAAATTTGGGAAATGAGGTTGTGATTTATTTCATTTCCTTTCTATATAGGAATGGACTTCTTCAGGGCTTATATAATTTACAGCCAAAAGAAGTGACATGAACTACATACCCGTGTCATACAATATCCAGCACAGATGGTGGTGTTGATGGTTAGGCAATAAGCACACTCTCTCCTTTCGATGTGCATTGTATACTCAGTTGGAATACAAAAAGACATCACTTGCCCACATGCAAGGCCAAAAAGCATGGACATCAGAAAGACAGCAGTCATGCTAAATCAAAGATAAAATTAAAGAACCTATTTGTTAAAATCAGAAAGGGCAAAGAAACCAAGAAAAAGTATAACCAAACTTCAGTACCATCCCAATGCATATGATCATGCTTATAATTCTACCATTTGGTCAAGGAAGACACCAGAAAGATAAAGTCCAAAAAAGGTCAACTGAAATTACAACTGGTGTTAAGGGGCTAACTCAGAAATCTAGGAACCCCCTGATCCCACTTCCAAACCCTTAGGATATCCCTTTAAGGTGGAAATATGTACAGCTGGGACAAATTAAAGATTATTTTACACAGAACAGGTATGTAATTTGTTCTCAAAAAGATTAACAGGCAAAAAAAAAAAAAGGTTGACACAATTAGAAGAATACAATCAAGGATGACAGCTCCATTATGGGTTAGCCAGGAATATTAAATAATTTTTCGATGCATGGAAGAAAATAGAGGATCCACAGTGCCTCAGGCAGAAACAGAACATGCATCTCAATAGAGCCTGCATGATGAAGAACTTGTTCAATATCAATTGGATATCATTATCAATATGTATTGATTGGATATAGTTATCATATTGGATATGATATCATATTGGATATATCATATCAATATGATGTTGATATGATATTGATATTGATATCATTATCCCTCTGGATAATGTTATGACATAATTATTTTAGTTCTACTACTGAGGAAGGGTAATTAAATTTCAGACTTTTGAATGTAAGTAGATCACCTTGAAGATTAAGAAGAATTTTTTTAATCTTACAAATATTGTACAGCTAGTTAGATGTGTTTGGATTTTTTTCCTTCTCAAGTATCATTGTCAGTAAAGAAAATATATACCTTAATGGAGTAGTATTGTTGTCTATGAACATAAACTTGTTTGCTTGTTCTATTAAATAAATTATAATTTACTAAATATTTTGTTCAATAATCAGAAGTACCAAGATTTCCCCAAATCTGTCATTTATATCCCAACAGCATCTTTAAGCTATATACACTAAAACCTCTGTAAACTGAAACCTCATAGGTTCGGCCTTGGTTAACCAGGATTTTTTTTTCAATCAACTTATAAGAAACCATGAAAACCACATTACACAGGTTACCAGGGATTTATTTTAAATGCCAAATTCCAGAGATCAGTGGTCATTTCAATCAACCTTCTATTCCTAGAATGAGAATTGTAGATAAATTAGATAAACATATATTGAGCATCTGAACCAGGCACTGACAAACACAAACGGAAAAGATACAGTCCTTTACCTAAAGGGCTGACTGTCCAGTGGAGGAGCCAATATGAACACAAATAATAAAAATGCAGATTGTTCTAGTGCTCTGAAAGAGTCCAAATTCAGACTTTAAGACCTACAATTATCAAAGATTTATGTTTACTATACTTCTTATTACACAAGAAAGTAAACTAACCCATTTTAGGAAGACTTAACTTTTAAAGGTTAAAATAACAGGGGTTTTTCTCACAAATTCTTTTAAATGAAATGTTGCATATTCAAACATTCCACGGAAGGTTTGTTTGGTATTTGAGTTAAGGAGCAAAAACATACAAATTCCTTACTCATGGAATCTGGCTTTCTCAAGCGTTTCTCAAATGTGAGCTCCCTCTATGGTACAGAGTTGCTTCCAGTATTTTAGAGATACAGAACTTGATGATCCTCTGTAGGATCTTAAAATTACTAACTGGTAAATTATGTAAAATGCTTACCCATCATGGCCATTATAGTTCTTGCTTGTTTAGACAGCCAGCTACTGAGTTTTTTCTATAGGAAACAACTAACTTCACATATTTTAACTTTTAGCTCTATAATTCTGTATAAAATCAATGTGGTGACCTGGTGATGAAAATATTGGTCTAAAAATTAAGAAACAGAATTCTTCCATAAATCTATGAGAACTTGACTAAAATATATAATCTGTTTGAGTGTTATTTCCCCATCTGCAAAATAGAAAGTGACAAGTACACCTGACCCTTTTTAAAATGTAGGATGAAAATTTGTTTTGGTTTTCCTGTTGTCATACTAACTATGGATACTCTATATTTTTTTGAAGTTTCTCCTATAAATGTAGAACTCTAAACTAACAAAAGTAGAAAATGAAAGTGCTGAATTACCAGCCACAGTATCTGTATAACTTTGTGGGCATAAAGAAAGCAAGAACTTTTCTTTTCCTTTACTTCTTTATTGCGAATAGTAAAACTTCACCCACAGAATCTTTCTGGGCCTCAACTTTCTCACCTATAAAAGCAGGGCTTAGAACCAGAAGATGATCATGAAAATCTTCACAGCACAAATAGTCTGTAATTCTATATGATAAATTAGTGTCAGATCTGATTGATTGATTGATTAAGAGTTAGTGATCTAAATTCTACTTAAGGATTTAATTGTAATTGTGTGCAACTGAGCAATTTAATATCTTTGTGCCTTCATTTTTCCATATGTCCCTTCCTAAAATCATAAAAAGAATAAATCAATACATGTGAAACACTTGGCTCTCTATATAAGAAAGATCACATAGCTGTATAACACTGTACAAATCAGCGTTAGTTAATCCCTTCCTCTGTGATATGCCACAATTTCTTCCTCATTGTCATCTGGGTTCTCATCTTTGCCACTTAATTGCTTATTCTGAAATCATCATGAATAATTTGTTGGGTACCTAAACATAGAAGGCATGGTTTCAGGCAGGGCCTAAATAATGAGATGCCTTCTTCAGATGCATGGACATATATGTCCCTACTTTGAACATATTTTCTTATTCCAAGATATGTTCTTTCCTTTGCCTCTTTCCTGTCTTTTTCTCTTATTTTTGCTCCCAATGCTTCATTCTTAATAAACACTTTCCTCTCTGCTCTGCTAATTTCCTTCATTAATTTTTACTCTCCAAATCCCTTACTATGAAAAGAACTAATTGCCCATCCTATGAATAATCCTGGAACTTCACTAAAGCAGTATATTTTTCTAGAAAGCAAAATGTACTATACAGCAGCTGTGTGTGTGTTGAACACTATCAAAGGAGGTTTAGCTATTAAATAACTAAAAAGAACTTATAATACAGAGTACATTACCCCAGCAGGTACTCAAAAATAAATTTGCTCTAACATTCCCGGAAGTATATTTTCATAAAAGATGACCATTAGTACAGTAATTGAGAGGATTTAATACACACATCATTAAATTGACAACAATATTTAAATCAAAATGAAAACAGAAGAAAGCCATGAATATCAAATATCCTTCATTAGGGAACTAATCAGTTGTTTCTCTTTCTTTAAGTCAATGAATTTTTTCCTTATCCTTACGTAGGTAGTTCTCTCACCTCCATCTACTACTAAACAATTTGGAGCAGTAATTTAAGATATTACAGCCTGTTGAAGCAAATTATCTTTCAGCATTTGCCACTTTCTAAAAAATGATAAAATGGTGAAAGTGAAAAAAAATAGCTTAAGAACATATCATTTCACAGAGCCTTCTCACTATAGACACCTACCTTACTTTGCATTGGTGAGCAGATGCTGTGGTGACCCAAACTAAAAGCTCTTGGTTCATTTTATACCCTTCAGGATAATCCCTCTGATCTTCTTGTTTATACAATTGCATTTGATTTACTGCTTTCTTATCTGAAAAGCATCTATTGAAAATTCATACTGAATTCCAAATAAAATGTATTTAGACAAACAAGCTCACAATATCTTTACCTGGAAACTGACATTATTAAAGCATGCATTTTCCTCTCTTCTGTTTCAAAATAAAATTACCTTTTAAATATATTCTTTATTAATATTTATTTATTAATATTAATAAAAGATAGGTACAGAATGGGAAAAACCAAATTCAAAAAACACTCTAACATCATCTAAATAAGTCTTGGGAATAAAAATTTATTTGGGGCTTGAGGGCTTCAAGTTTTACCTAAATGTTCATGTAAAGATATATAAAATTATTCCTCATCTAAAAATTTTGTTTAGAACAAAATGTGTAGTTCAAAATATTTTTGGGGGATTTTAAGATATTAAGTAAAATTTACACATGTGAAAGAATGACTCTCTGAGGAATATGGCCACATCTGACAGGATGTCAAGCTGACCTGAGATAAAATTTTGGCCCTGCCATTTACTTGCTATATGACATTGGCATGCTTGACCTCTTCAGTTTCTATTAAAAGGTAATATCACTTCTCTAATGATTTGTGGTGTGAGCATTTTTTCATATGCTTATTGGCCATGTATATATCTTCTTTTGAAAAGTGTCTGTTTATGTCTTTTGCCCACTTTTTAACGGGGTTCTTCAGTTTTTGCTTATAAATTGTTTAAGCTCCTTATAGATTCTGGATATTAGACCTTTGTCAGATGCATAGTTTGCAAATATTTTCTCCCATTCTGTAGGTTGTGTGTTTATTATGTTGATAGTTTCTTTTCCTGTTACATCAGGTAACAAAAGTACACGATCCTAGAGAGATGGGAGAAACTGCCTGGAGAAAGTTTCTGGGCCATAATGCAGAAGCCCTTTAGTTAAAGGTCCCATTTGTCAATTTTTGTTCTTGTTGAAACTCCATTTGTCGTCTTCGTCATGAAATCTCTGCCCGGTCCTACATCTGGAATGATATTTCCTAGGTTATCCTCGAGGTTTTTTACAGTTTTAGGTTTTACATGTAAGTCTTTAATCCACGTTGAGTTGATTTTTCTATATGGTGTAGGGAAGGGATCCAGTTTCAATCCTCTGCATATGGCTAGCCAGTTATCTCAGCACCATTTATTGAACAGGGAATCCTTTCCCCATTGCTTGTTTTTGTCAGTTTAATTGAAAAAAGAATGATTGTCAAATCAGGCAGCCCTCAGAATCAGAAGAGATTCACAGAGCTCTGCTCCTCAATGTGGGCAGACAGCATTTATGGACAGAAAGTAGAAATGAGATATCGAAACAGCTTGATTTCATTATACATCAGCACTTGCCTTACTTGGACAAAGTCTGATCAGCTGGCTGCCTGTAATTGCCTGAAGCTCAGCTGCTGTGATGAGCTGAAATTCAGCTGTCTGTTACAAAAGTATACTCCTAAGTTAGGCCTTCAGTTAGTGTACATACTAAGTTAGGTTGCAGTTCATTATGTAGGAACTCACAACACAGAGGTATCCTCAGGCCACATTTAGTTTAACAGATATATACCTAGAAATGGCCATGCCAGGGTCCAAGGTCTTGGGAATGTGAGCTACTATGTAGTAAGATAATTTTGAAAACAGGGAAACTGGAAATGAGTGTGCCAACCTAATTTCAGACAAGATGCTAACACAGGAGTATGATAAATGGAAGAATGCTGGATGAGTGTTTCTAATGGAATTAGTGCCTCCTTTGTATAAAGCATTGATTCAGGAACTCATTTTCTGGCGGATTTATATACCTATCCCTGGGAGATATATATATGTATGTGTGTGTGTACATATGTTATGGACAACTGATAGACACTTGGCCTGTTACTAAAAGAACTATAATAAATACCATGCATTTGGGTAGTGATTTTCTTGCTAAAGAGGCCTTAGTGTATATGATCTCATACTGTTAAAAGAATCCAGGCATGTTGAATTTGTGCTTCTGATCCAGGTTTACTTTCTCACCTAAAATAATTATAAAACAGTACAAAATATATAAAATAATGTCTTTATACATATTGGACATCAGGTAACAAAAGTACATGATCCAAGAGAGATGGGAAACAAACAGGGAGAAACTGCCTGGAGAAAGTTTCTGTGCCATAGTGCATGAAAAGTTACCAAGGCAGAGGCCAGAAGCATCACCAAATTGAAGAGATAGACCTGGGAGTCCATGGATCCCCAAGGCAGCTAGAGTTCACAAGAAAGACATTATCAAAAAAGACAACCACAAACTAATAACCCTCATGAAATGAACATAGATGCAAAAATTCTTCACAAAATTTAACAAAACAAAATAAACAATATGTAAAAAGAATAATACATCATGGTCGAAGTGGAATTTATTTCAGGAATGCGAGTTTAGTTTGCATTCAATTAAGAAAATTCACCCTACTAACGGACTAAAAACTAAAAGCCTTATGATGATCTCAATGGAAACACACACACACACACAACTACATACACAAAAAGCATTTGACAAAATCCAACATAGATTCCTGAAAAAATTTTCGGCAAACTTGGAATAGAAGAAAACTTCCTAACTTAATAAAAGGCATCATGAAAAATTTATGATTAATATCATACTTAATATTGAAAGACAGAGTACGTTTACTCTAAGATCAGGAAAAAGGCAAAAATGTCTGCTTTTGCATCTTCTGTTAAACACTGTGCTGTAAGTGCAATGTTAACGCAATAAGCCAAAGGAAAAAAGACATTCAGATGGGAAAGGAAGGAGTAAAATTTTATTCACATACGACATGACCATCTATGTTGAAAATCTTACTGAATCGCTGATTTCAAGATGGTAAACCTATGGTAATTAAGAAAGTAGTGTTAAGACAGATCATTGGAACAAAATATGGTCCAGTAATAAACCTGTACACATGTGGTCAAATTATTTTCAAGAAAGGTGAAAACAAAATTGAGTAGAAAATAAATAGTATTTTCAACAAATGGTGCTGGAACAATTCGTTATCCATATATAAAAATAAATACTTTTTAAAAATAAATAAATAAATAACTTCAATATATATCTTGCATTATATACAAATATTAACATGAAATATAAAAACTAAAATTCTAAAATTTCTAGAAGAAAGCATGGAATAAAACTTTTGTTAGGCAAAACTTGAATTAGGCAAAACTTTCTTAGATATAACACCAACAGCATGATCCATTTTCAAAAAATGATAAATTGGACTCCATCAGAATTAAGAACTTCTCTCTTCGAAAGGCATTGTTAAAAGAACAACGACATACCACAAACTGAAAGAAAAGAAACTTGCAAATTATACATAAGATAAATAACTTGTATACAGAATATATGAAGAACCTGCTATACTCAATTATAAGAAAAAAATTATCCAATTTTTTAAATAAGCAAATGTTTGAATAGACATTTCACAAAATTATATAGATGGGAAGTAAACAGATGAAAAATTTTCATCATTAGTCTCAGAGATAAGAAATTAAGACCTCAATGACAGCACTACACACTTCTTGGGCTGCCTAAAATTTAAAAATTGGAAATACCAAGGGTTAGCAAGGATGTGGAGCAATCGAAATTTGTATACAATGTTTGATGGAAACATAAAATGGTACAAGTTCGTCAGTCCATAAGTCTCTCAAAAAGTTAAACATACACCTACAATATGACCCAATCATTCCACTCCTCAGTATTTATCTAAGAGAAATAATAAGATATATCCATACATGAACTTGTACATAAACATTTATAGCATCTTTATTTTTAATAGCCCCAAACTGGAAACAACCTGAATGTCCATCCACAGGTGATAAACAAATATGTCATATATATGCAGTAGAATATGTGTCAGCAATAAATAGGAATAAACTACTGACACAGCAGTGACATGAACATCAATAATTATGTTATAATCTTAATGTTATTAAGACAGACCAAAACAGAATACATGCCATATAATTCAGTTTATATAAAATACCAGAAAATACAAATTAGTGTAAGACAGCAGACTAATGATTGCCTGGGGATGAGGAAAGGCAAGGAAGGGGAAGAAAGAGGGATTTCCAAGGGGCAGAGGAAATATTTAGGAGGTGAAAAATGTGTTCATTATCTTGATTGTGATGATGGTTTTACAGGATATACATATGTTAAAACCTATCAAAATATATGCAGGGTTAGGGGTTGAATTATGTACCCCCAAAATTCAAATGTTGAAGTTCTAACCTGTAGTATATCAGAATGTGAACTTATTTGGAAATAAGTTCATTACAAATGAAATTAATTAATATGAAATAATACTGGAGTAAAGTAGGCCACTAGCCAATATGATTGGATATATCCCCTTCCAAAAAGAGGACACTTGGACACAGACACATGAACAAGGAGAATGCCATGTGAAGAATGAAATTATGTTGCCTCAAACCAAGGACTACCAGAAGCTGCAATAGAGGCCTGGAATACATCCTAGCTCAGCAGCTTCAGAGGGAACATGGTCCTGCAGACACTTTGATCTTGGACTTCTGGCCTCTAAAACTGTAAGAAAATAAATCTCTGTTGTTTTAAACCACTCAGTTTATGGTACTTTGTTATGGCAGTCCCAGGAAACTAATATATGCAATTTATTGTATGTCAATTATACCTCAATAAAACTGATAAAAAATATGGTAGGTGGAAATCATCTGTGCCTACTTGTCTAACTTCATGTCATACCCACCTCTCTCCACCTTTTATTTATTATGTCCCTTAGAACATTCCAAACTTGTTCTTGGAACAGTGCTTTTACATTTGCTATTTGTTCATTATGGAGCAACCTTTCAACAAGTCTTTGAATGGCTTTCTCCTTATCATCTCAGCTTAAAAATTACTTCTTTAGAAAACCCTTCCTTGACCACCCAGTCTAATACAGCCTACTGCCACTGTCACTTTTTATCCTGTTATCTCATATATTCTTCATTACACTTAGCATTTTCTGATACTATATTATTTGTTTATATACTTATTCTCTGTCTCCCCCTTTCCAACCAGACTGTAAGCAATTTAAATGGAAGCTTTGTTTGTCTTGCTCATCACCATATCTTCAGAATCCAAACCAGCCTCTGCTATATATTAGGTACTCAGTAAATATTGATTACATAAATAAATGGAAACATAGATCCTATTCTGACATTTCGCATCCATGGAGAGGTTATTTAATGCTCTGATGTTCTATAGATAGTTATAGGCAAAGTCAGGCTAAAATCCAAGTTTCTTGACATCGTTTTTGTTGCATTAAAATTTTAACTCATTTTCAAAGAAAAACAAACACTCGTACTCTTTACTTAGCTAAACAGAGAAGTGGCATTAAAATATGAATCAGATTTACTGACATTATCCTTTACCCCAAAGATTGGGTACTTTTCTAGCTCCTACTATTCTCTATATCCATAAAATTCTAAAATCCTGGGCAATATAGACACTTTTAAAATAATCAGTTTAGCCATCTTAAGCCTGAGTTATCAGTAAGAGTCATATTAAAATGGCCTGCAACATGAAACAAAACCTGTTTGTTTACTTAATTCCTTTCCATGCTTTTTTTCTTAATACAGATAATTGGTAGCAAACAGAGTTCACCCTATCTGCATATTGAGCATTTTATTATTTTAAAGCTCTCAAGTGAGAAGACAAAATTGATTTAATATGTATAAAAATTATGTCAATTTGCTTTTCTCTTTTGGTAACAGATTAAAGCCCCTTGTATACCAGATTTACATGAATGTATGCAAGTTCTTTTGTATTTCAAAACATTTTTTGAAATTAAGGTCATCTATAAATGTTAATAGAAATTGCTAACATCTTCTGTAATAAAATTTGTAGTGTTATAAAGTCAGATTGGTATCCAATTTTCCTTACCTGTCTGTCAAAACTAGTTTCTCTATCCCTTAATATAATATCTTTCTTTCTACTTATGTTACTTTATATAACCTCTTGGTAATTAGATATTATTTATCTGGCTGAATAATGTGAGCAGTATTAATTGTATTCACAAAAACAGGTATAACCACTTCTCAGCAACTAATGAACAATATGCTATTAATCTCACCCAAAAATTTTAAACTTTTCTTATCTTTTTTTAGCACACATTTTATTTCTAAAGAAGTTTGCAGTATGATTATATGCAAAAATTAATTAAAAATTTAGTTAGCAAATTAATCAGTGGTAGTCACAGAATAACAAATCCATAATGTAGTTAACTTGTCTCACTACATATGTGTGAGTTTTCCTAGTGTTTAGAATTATCTTCTATTGGGAACAATGGCTATTCATGAACTCATTAATTCATTTGTTCAACAAATCTATGGGATTTCCACCTCATTCCAGACACTGCCCTCAAGAAACTCCTTCTTACCAGTCATCTTCTTCACACAGCTATAAAATAACAGTCCAGACCTCTCCTTGAGCCCCAGACCCATGTATCCAACCCCTACAAGACATCTCCAATTACACGTTCCACAGGAACTTCAAACTCAGTGAGAACCCTGAATCCCAGGGACTGAGTTACGTTCCTCCTTCTTATACCAGCATATCGCCCTCTGAGCTTACTCCCAAAAGAAGGCAGGAGAAAGGCACTAAGCCAGCTATTTTAGCCCAAAATATGAACCAGGTTTGGTGAACCTCCCCATAGCTAAAGTAAGTAAAGGAATAGGGAGAGGACCAAAATGTGTTTAGGTAAACACATTTTGATTTCAAGGAAGTCAAGAGTAGGGAAAAGCTCTTCCCTGCCTGGCACAAGAGGAGGCCTCCCAGTCTCTACTCCAGCACTACTAACCATTGTTTTCATTGGTCAGTGCCCAGACTATTCAGCTTCTCCCAAAAGCCCCACATATTTCTGCTTTCACCCATCAAGGATTCACTGGTATAAGAATTTCCCTTCTACTAAAAACAGTTAGAAAACAGGGCAAAATATATGAACCAATTATTCATAGACTTTGGATAATAGGCACCACAAGGCTGATACTGAAAGAAACGAAACAAATAAATTAAGCCCTACGATTGTCCTAGAAACCTGAAGCCAGTTTCTAGGCTACAGTACAGAGAGGGGGAACCAAACAGAGACTATACTCTTAAGGAATTGTGAAGAAATGTATAGAAGTTCAGGGAGTCTGAAATGCCTAGAATTTTTAGGACAGAGAAATGAAGAGGAGGGAGCTGCCTAGAAAGAAAATCTGGAGATCTGAAAGGGGTTTTCATTGAGTCTTCAACTGATGACCAATTCGTATATGATGGGGTTGAAACTATGAAGCCAAGGAAAGATCACTGAAAATCAGGAGGCTGAACAATTCCTAGAGCTTACTTATGTCTAAAAATAGTTTGTGCTTCCATAAGCCAAAGTGGAGAAGTATTATAATACATAATTAGGTAGAGTCCTCAGAGAAGTCATGCTTTAAAAGTGAGGATAAATTAACTCTAGAGTTAAGGCTGCTCTGAACCTTCCTGAACAAAGATAAAAAGGAACTTTCAAAAGGATTGAGAGAACCAAGTAACATGAATGTCTGCCAGAACAAAGTTCAGTATTCCTTTAAAAAATACAACAAAATATAACTCACTTATTAAAATGTAAAATTAACAATGTTGAGCATCCAATAAGAAATTACTAGGCATGCAAAGAAATGAAAAATATGACCCCTACCACAAGGAAAATCAATAAATAGAAACAGGCTCAAAATGGCAGAAATAATGAAATTCACAGACAAGAACCTTAATAGAGCTTTTACAAACATTTTTAATACATTTAAGAATCTAAATGAAAACATGAATATGAGGAAAAGAGAAATAAAAGGTATAATAAAAAACCCAAATGGAACTTCTAGAGATTAAAAATACAGTATCCAAAATGAAAAAAGAAAAGTCACTGAATGAACTGAAAAACAGAGTGGATTGTTCAGAAGAAAATATCAGTACACTTAAAGACACAGCAATAGGAACCATGGTAGCCAACCTCCAAGATGGTAACAATGGTAGCCAACCTCCAAGATGGTACCAATGATCCTCAATTCCTCGTACTTGTGTCATTGTGTAATACCCACCCATTGTGTAATACCAGGATTTGATATGTCTGTGTGATCTTCAGATTGGAGCAGAATTGAAGTTATGTGATTCCTAAAGCTGTCGTAAAAGACATTCCACTTTCATCTTGCTCAGTTGAATCACTTGCTATGAGGGAAGTCAGCCATCAAGTCACAAAAACACTCAAATGACAGCAACTGTGGAGCAGTCCAAATGGCAAAGGACAGAGACCTCCTGCCAACAATCAGAACCAACTTATCAACAATGTAACTGAGTCATCTTGGAAGTAGACCTTCAGCCCTTATTAAATCTTCAAATGACTGCAATCCTAAGACAGTATCTTGACTGCAACTTGATGAGAGACACTCCAAGCCAGAACCATTAGCTAAGTCACACCCAAATTCATGATCCACAGAAATCATTTGATATATGTTTATCATTGGTTTAACCTATTAATTTTTAGAATAATTTGTTGAGCAGCAACAAATACCTAATTCAGAGACTACTTAAAATGAATACCACAGGGAAAAAAAGTTTTTTAAAAAGCCTTAGTAGAATAATATCAAGCAGAATAAAATACATGTAATTGGAGTCCAGAATAAAAGGTGAGAATTAAAGTGGGGACCAAAAAAAATTGAAAATATGTGGCTAAAATATTTCCATATTTGATGACTATAAAACCGCAAATCCTAGAAGTTCAATAAAACCCAAGTGAAATAAACATTTAAAAAACAGTTATGCTTTTCTCCCCCATGATAGAAGATTAGATGCTTTTCTAGCATCCTTCACCTACTTGGAAGAAGCAAAACAGTGTTTAGAGATTCACACTCAAGAAGGAACACAAGAATTCAACAGAAAAGCAAAGGACATTAGCCTTTTGTCAGATGAGTAGGTTGCAAAAATTTTCTCCCATTCTGTAGGTTGCCTGTTCACTCTGATGGTAGTTTCTTTTGCTGTGCAGAAGCTCTTGAGTTTAATTAGATCCCATTGTCAATTTTGGCTTTTGTTGCCATTGCTTTTGGTGTTTTAGACATGAAGTCCTTGCCCATGCCTATAAATCATGCTGCTATAAAGACACATGCACACATATGTTTATAGCAGCACTATTCACAATAGCAAAGACTTGGAACCAACCTAAATGTTCAACAGTGATAGATGGGATTAAGAAAATGTGGCAGGAGGAGCCAAGATGGCCGAATAGGAACAGCTCCGGTCTACAGCTCCCAGCGTGAGCGACGCAGAAGATGGGTGATTTCTGCATTTCCATCTGAGGTACCCTGTTCATCTCACTAGGGAGTGCCAGACAGTGGGCGCAGGACAGTGGGTGCAGTGCACCATGTGCCAGCCGAAGCAGGGCAAGGCATTGCCTCACTCAGAAAGTGCAAGGGATCAGGGAGTTCCCTTTCCTAGTCAAGGAAATGGGTGACAGACGGCACCTGGAAAATTGGGCCACTCCCACCCAAATACTGTGCTTTTCCAACCGGCTTAGGAAACGGCACACCAGGAGATTATATCCCGCACATGGCTCGGAGGGTCCTACGCCCACGGAGTCTCACTGATTGCTAGCACAGCAGTCTGAGATCAAACTGCAAGGTGGCAGCGAGGCTGGGGGGAGGGGTGCACACCATTGCCCAGGCTCGCTTAAGTAAACAAAGCAGCTGGGGACCTCGAACTGGGTGGAGCCCACCACAGCTCAAGGAGGCCTGCCTGCCTCTGTAGGCTCCACCTCTGGGGGCAGGGCACAGACAAACAAAAAGACAGCAGTAACCTCTGCAGACTTAAATGTCCCTGTCTGACAGCTTTGAGGAGAGCAGTGGTTCTCCCAGCACGCAGCTGGAGATCTGAGAACGGGCAGACTGGCTCCTCAAGTGGGTCCCTGACCCCTGACCCTGACCCCTGACCCCAGAGCAGCCTAACTGGGAGGGACCCCCCAGTAGGGGCAGACTGACACCTCATATGGCTGGGTACTCCTCTGAGACAAAACTTCCAGAGGAATGATCAGACAGCAGCATTCACGGATCACGAAAATCTGCGGTTCTGCAGACACCACTGCTGATACCCAGGCAAACAGGGTCTGGAGTGGACCTCTAGCAGACTCTAACAGACCTGCAGCTGAGGGTCCTGTCTGTTAGAAGGAAAACTAACAAACAGAAAGGACATCCACACCAAAAACCCATCTGTATATCACCATCATCAAAGACCAAAAGTAGATAAAACCACAAAGATGGGGAAAAAAACAGAGCAGAAAAACTGGAAACTCTAAAAAGCAGAGCACCTCTCCTCCTCCAAAGGAACACAGCTCGTCACCAGCAATGGAACAAAGCTGGACGGAGAATGACTTTGAAGAGTTGAGAGAAGAAGGCTTCAGACGATCAAACTACTCTGAGCTACAGGAGGAAATTCAAACCAAAGGCAAAGAAGTTGAAAACTTTGAAAAAAATTTAGACGAATGTATAACTGATGGAGCTGATGGAGCTGAAAGCCAAGGCTCGAGAACTATGTGAAGAATGCAGAAGCCTCAGGAGCTGATGCGATCAACGGGAAGAAAGGGTATCAGAGATGGAAGATGAAATGAATGAAATGAAGCGAGAAGGGAAGTTTAGAGAAAAAAGAATAAAAAGAAACGAATGGAGCCTCCAAGAAATATGGGATTATGTGAAAAGACCAAATCTATGTCTGACTGGTATACCTGAAAGTGATGGGAAGAATGGAATCAAGTTGGAAAACACTCTGCAGGATATTATCCGGGAGAACTTCTCCAATCTAGCAAGGCAGGCCAACATTCACATTCAGGAAATACAGAGAACACCACAAAGATACTCCTTGAGAAGAGCAACTCCAAGACACATAATTGTCAGATTCACCAAAGTTGAAATGAAGGAAAAAATGTTAAGGGCAGCCAGAAAGAAAGGTCGGGTTACCCACAAAGGGAAGCCCATCAGACTAACAGCTGATCTCTCAGCAGAAACTCTACTAGCCAGAAGAGAGTGGGGGCCAATATTCAACATTCTTAAAGAAAAGAATTTTCAACCCAGAATTTCATATCCAGCCAAACTAAGCTGCATAAGTGAAGGAGAAATAAAATACTTTACAGACAAGCAAATGCTGAGAGATTTTGTCACCACCAGGCCTGCCCTAAAAGAGCTCCTGAAGGAAGCACTAAACATGGAAAGGCACAACTGGTACCAGCCACTGCAAAATCATGCCAAAATGTAAAGACCATTGAGACTAGGAAGAAACTGCATCAACTAACGAGCAAAATAACCAACTAACATCATAATGACAGGATCAAATTCACACATAACACTATTAACTTAAAATGTAAATGGACTAAATGCTCCAATTAAAAGATACAGACTGGCAAATTGGATAGAGTCAAGACCCATCAGTGTGCTGTATTCAGGAAACCCATCTCACATGCAGAGACACACATAGGCTCAAAATAAAAGGATGGAAGAAGATCTACCAAGCAAATGGAAAATAAAAAAAGGCAGGGGTTGCAATCCTAGTCTCTGATAAAACAGACTTTCAACCAACAAACATCAAAAGAGACAAAGAAGGCCATTACATAATGGTAAAGGGATCAATTCAACAAGGAGAGCTAACTATCCTAAATATATATGCACCCAATACAGGAGCACCCAGATTCATAAAGCAAGTCCTGAGTGACCTACAAAGAGACTTAGACTCCCACACATTAATAATGGGAGACTTTAACACCCCACTGTCAACATTACACAGATCAACGAGACAGAAAGTTAACAAGGATACCCAGGAATGGAACTCAACTCTGCACCAAGCGGACCTAATAGACATCTACAGAACTCTCCACCCCAAATCAACAGAATATACATTCTTTTCAGCACCACACCACACCTATTCCAAAATTGACCACATAGTTGGAAGTAAAGCTCTCCTCAGCAAATGTAAAAGAACAGAAATTATAACAAACTGTCTCTCAGACCACAGTGCAATCAAACTAGAATTCAGGATTAAGAAACTCACTCAAAACCACTCAAATACATGGAAACTGAACAACCTGCTCCTGAATGACTACTGGGTACATAATGAAATGAAGACAGGAATAAAGATGTTCTTTGAAACCAGTGAGAACAAAGACACAACATACCAGAATCTCTGGGACACATTCAAAGCAGTGTGTAGAGGGAAAGTTATAGCACTAAACGCCCACAAGAGAAAGCAGGAAAGATCCAAAATTGACACCCTAACATCACAATTAAAAGAACTAGAAAAGCAAGAGCAAACACATTCAAAAGCTAGCAGAAGGCAAGAAATAACTAAGATCAGAGCAGAACTGAAGGAAATAGAGACACAAAAAACCCTTCAAAAAATTAACGAATCCTGGAGCTGGTTTTTTGAAAGGATCAACGAAATTGATAGACCGCTAGCAAGATTAATAAAGAAAAAGAGAGAAAAGAATCAAATAGACACAACAAAAAATGATAAAGGGGATATCACCACCGATCCCACAGAAATACAAACTACCATCAGAGAATACTACAAACACCTCTACGCAAATAAACTAGAAAATCTAGAAGAAATGGATAAATTCCTCGACATATACACTCTCCCAAGACTAAACCAGGAAGAAGTTGAATCTCTGAATAGACCAATAACAGGATCTGAAATTGTGGCAATAATCAATAGCTTACCTACAAAAAAGAGTCCAGGACCAGATGGATTCACAGCCTAATTCTACCAGAGGTACAAGGAGGAACTGGTACCATTCCTTCTGAAACTATTCCAATCAATAGAAAAAGAGGGAATCCTCCCTAACTCATTTTATGAGGCCAGCATCATCCTGATACCAAAGCCGGGCAGAGACACAACCAAAAAAGAGAATTTTAGACCAATATCCTTGATGAACATTGATGCAAAAATCCTCAATAAAATACTGGCAAACCGAATCCAGCAGCACATCAAAAAGCTTATCCACCATGATCAAGTGGGCTTCATCCCTGGGATGCAAGGCTGGTTTAATATATGTGAATCAATAAATGTAATCCAGCATATAAACAGAACCAAAGAGAAAAACCACATGATTATCTCAATAGATGCAGAAAAGGCCTTTGACAACATTCAGCAGCCCTTCATGCTAAAAACTCTCAATAAATTAGATATTGATGGGACGTATCTCAAAATAATAAGAGCTATCTATGACAAACCCACAGCCAATATCATACTGAATGGGCAAAACTGGAAGCATTCCCTTTGAAAACTGGCACAAGACAGGGATGCCCTCTCTCACCACTCCTATTCAACATAGTGTTGGAAGTTCTGGCCAGGGCAATTAGGCAGGAGAAGGAAATAAAGGGTATTCAATTAGGAAAAGAGGAAGTCAAATTGTTCCTGTCTGCAGATGACATGATTGTATATCTAGAGAACCCCATTGTCGCAGCCCAAAATCTCCTCAAGCTGATAAGCAACTTCAGCATAGTCTCAGGATACAAAATCAATGTACAAAAATCACAAGCATTCTTATACACCAATAACAGACAAACAGAGCGCCAAATCATGAGTGAATTCCCATTCACAATTGCTTCAAAGAGAATAAAATACCTAGGAATACAACTTACAAGGGATGTGAAGGACCTCTTCAAGGAGAACTACAAACCACTGCTCAATGAAATAAAAGAGGATACAAACAAATGGAAGAACATTCCATGCTCATGGGTAGGAAGAATCAATATCGTGAAAAGGGCCATACTGCCCAAGGTAAATTATAGATTCAATGCCATCCCCATCAAGCTACCAATGACTTTCTTCACAGAATTGGAAAAAACTACTTCAAAGTTCATATGGAACCAAAAAAGAGCCCGCATCACCAAGTCAATCCTAAGCCAAAAGAACAAAGCCAGAGGCATCACACTACCTGACTTCAAACTATACTACAAGGCTACAATAACCAAAACAGCATGGTACTGGTACCAAAACAGAGATATAGACCAATGGAACAGAACAGAGCCCTCAGAAATAATACCACATATCTACAACTATCTAATCTTTGACAAACCTGACAAAAACAAGAAATGGGGAAAGGATTCCCTATTTAATAAATGGTGCTGGGAAAACTGGCTAGCCATATGTAGAAAGCTGAAACTGGATCCCTTCCTTATACCTTATACAAAAATTAATTCAAGATGGATTAAAGACTTAAATGTTAGACCTAAAACCATAAAAACCCTAGAAGAAAACCTAGGCAATACCATTCAGGACATAGGCATGGGCAAGGACTTCATGTCTTAAACACCAAAAGCAACAGCAACAAAAGCCAAAATTGACAAATGGGATCTAATTAAACTAAAGAGCTTCTGCACAGCAAAAGAAACTACCATCAGAGTGAACAGGCAACCTACAGAATGGGAGAACATTTTTGCAACCTACTCATCTGACAAAGGGCTAATATCCAGAATCTACAAGGAACTTAAACAAATTTACAAGAAAAAAACAAACAACCCCATCAACAAGTGGGTGAAGGATATGAACAGACACTTCTCAAAAGAAGACATTTATGCAGTCAAAAAACACATGAAAAAATGCTCATCCTCACTGGCCATCAGAGAAATGCAAATCAAAACCACAATGAGATACCATCTCACACCAGTTAGAATGGCCATCATTAAAAAGTCAGGAAACAACAGGTGCTGTAGAGGATGTAGAGAAACAGGAATTCTTTTACACTGTTGGTGGGACTGTAAACTAGTTCAACCATTGTGGAAGTCAGTGTGGCGACTCCTCAGGGATCTAGAACTAGAAATACCATTTGACCCAGCCATCCCATCACTAGGTATATACCCAAAAGATTACAAATCATGCTGCTATAAAGACACATGCACACGTATGTTTATTGAGGCACTATTCACAATAGCAAAGACTTGGAACCAACCTAAATGTCCAACAACGATAGACTGGATTAAGAAAATGTGGCACATATACACCATGGAATACTATGCAGCCGTAAAAAATGATGAGTTCATGTCCTTTGTAGGGACATGGATGAAATTGGAAACCATCATTCTCAGCAAACTATCGCAAGGACAAAAAACCAAACACTGTATGTTCTCACTCATAGGTGGGAATTGAACAATGAGAACACATGGACACAGGAAGGGGAACCTCACACACCGGGGACTGTTGTGGGGTGGGGGGAGGGGGGAGAGATAGCATTAGGAGATATACCTAATGCAAAATGACAAGTTAATGGGTGCAGCACACCAGCATGGCACATGTATACATATGTAAAAAACCTGCACGTTGTGCACATGTACCCTAAAACTTAAAGTATAATAATAATAAAATTTAAAAAAATAATAAAATAAATAAAACAAAGGTGACAGATTGCATCATCAGCAGATCTGTATTACAAGAAATGTTAAAGGAGGTTCTTTGAGAAAAAAATAAACAGGAGAAAATGTGATACTACTCAATGAAGAGATGAGTAAATATGTGAGCAAATAAAATTGTTATCATTTCTAATATTGGCAAAAGATGACTGAAGTGAAAGAAGCCAGATACAAAATGTCACATATTGTATGAATGCATTTATATGACATATGTATAATAGGTTAATGCATGGAGACAAAAAGCTGACTGGTGGTTACCAGAGGCTGGAGAGAGTAGGGAATGGAAAATAACAGCTTAATGAGTACAGAGTTTTCTTTTGGGGTGATAAAAATGTTTTGGAACTAGAGAGATGTGGTGGTTGCATAACATTGTGAATGTATTAAATGCCACTGAGCTCTTCACTTTAAAATGGTTACTTTCCTTGTGTAAAGTTTACCTCAATTTTCTTAAAAAGACAATTGACAGCTTAAAGCAAAATTAATAATTATTGTGGTGTTTGTAGAAGTAAATAGTATGTCAAGAATAAAAGAGAGAATAGGAATAAGAAATAGAAATATATTTCTGTAAGTAAGTTTCTTACACTATATATTAGTCTGTTCTCACACTGCTAGAAATAACTACCTGAGACTTGGTAATTTGTGAAGAGAAGAGGTTTAATTGACTCACAGTTCCACAGACTATACCAGAAAGCATGACTGGGAGCCCTCATGAAACCTACAATCATGGCAGAAGGTGAAGGGGAAGCAAGCACCTTCTTCACATGGTGGCAGCAGAGAGAGTGAGAAAGAGAAGAGGTAAGTGCCACACACTATTAAACCATCAGGTCTTGTGAGAACTTATGATTGCAAGGGGGAATTCTGCCCCCAAGATCCAATTACTTCCCACTAGGTTCCTCCTTTGCTTCAATGTGTGATTTGGGTGAGAACACAAATCCAAACCATATCATTCCACCCCTGGCCCCTCCCAAATCTCATGTCCTTCTCACATTTCAAAACCAATTATGCCTTCCCAACAGTCCCCCAAAGTCTTAAGTCATGCCAGCATTAACTTGAAAGTCCAAGTCCAAAGTTTCATCTGAGACAAGGCAAGTCTCTTCCATCTATGAGCCTGTAAAATAAAAAAACAAGTTAGTTACTTCAAGATACATTGGGGGTGCAGGCATTGGGTAAATATTCCCATTCCAAAAAGGAGAAATTGGCCAAACAAATGGGCTACATGCTCCATGCAAGTCTGAAACTCAGCAGGGCAGCCATTAAATCTTAAAGCTTTGAAATAATTTCATTTGACTCCATGTCTTACATCCAGGACACACTGAGGCAAGCAGGGGGTGGGCGCCCATGGCCTTGGGCAGCTTCACCCCATGGCTCTGCACAGGATGGCACTGAGTGCCTGTAGCTTTTCCAGGCACAAAGTGCAAGCTGTCAGTGGATCTACCATTCTGGGGTCTGGAGGATGGTGGCCCTCTTCTCATAGCTCTGCTATGCAGTGCCCCAGTGAAGACTCTGTGTGGGGGCTCCAATCCTACATTTCCTTTCCACATTGCCCTAGTAGAGGTTCTTCATGAGGGCTCCACCCCTGCAACACCACATGGAATTCACCAAGGCTTGGGGCTTGCACTCTCTGAAGCAATGACCTGAACTGTACCTTGGCCCCTTTTAGCCATGGCTGGGGCTGGAATGGCTGTGATGCAAGTCACCATATCCTGAGGCTGCAGAGAGCAGCAGGGCCTTGTGCCTGGCCCAGGAAACCATTTTTCCCTCCTAGGCCTCCTGAGTGATGGGAGGTGCTACCTCAAAGGTCTCTGAAATGCCCCAGAGACATTTCCCCATTGTCTTGACTATTAACATTCAGTTCCTCTTTACTTATTCAAATTTCTACAGCCAGCTTGAGCTTGAATTCCTCTCCAGAAAATGGATTTTTCTATTCCATCAAATGGTCAGGCTGCAAATTTTCCAAAATTTTATGCTCTGCTTCCCTTTTAAATATAAGTTCCAATTTCAGACCATCTCTTTCTTTATGCAAATGAGCATAGGCTTTTAGGAGCCTCCAGGTCACATTTTCAAGGCTTTGCTGCTTAGAAATTTCTTCTACCAGATACCCTAAATCATCTCTCTCAGGTTCAAACTTACACAGATCTCTAGGGCTGGGGCAAAATGCTGCCAGTCTCTGCTAAAGCATAGCAAGAGTAACCTTTACTCCAGTTTCTAATAAGTTCCTCATCTCCATTTGAGACACCCTCTGTCAAGCCTCTGAGTCCAAGCTAAGGCATCATATCCCCTATACATCCAGATGACCCGAAGCAACTGAAGAACTACCAAAGAAGTGAAAATAGTCAGTTCCCGCCTTAACTGATGACATTCCACCATTGTGATTTGTTCCTGCCCCACCCTAACTGATCAATTGACCTTGTGACATTCCTTCTCCTGGACAATGAGTCTCAGAAGCTCCCCACTGAGCACCCTATAACCCCCACCCCTGCCCACAAGAGAAAACCCCCATTTGACTGTAATTTTCCACTATCTACCCAAATCCTATAAAACTGCCCCACCCCTATCTCCCTTTGCTGACTCCTTTTTTGGACTCAGTCCACCTGCACCCAGGTGGTTAAAAAGCTTTGTTGCTCACATAAAGCCTGTTTGGTGGTCTCTTCACATGGACAAGCATGTCACCCTCAGCCTGGACTTCATTTTCCATATCACTATCAGCATTTTGGTCAAAAGCATTCACCAAATCTCTAGGAAGTTCCAAGCTTTCACATATCTTCCTGTCTTCTTCTGAGTCCTCCAAACTGTTCCAACCTCTGCTCATTACCAGTTCCAAAGTCACTTCCACATTTTCAAATATCTTTATAGCAGTGTCCCACTCTTCTAGTACCAATTTTCTGTATTAGTCCATTCTCACATTGCTAGAAAGAACTACCTGAGAGTGAGTAATTTATGAAGAAAAGAGGTTTAATTTACTCCATTAATTACCTGACCTCCATAAGCCACTACTTTAACTGGAGGACCACAGTGATGTTTTGGGTCCCTTGGAATCAATGTCAGCTCAGAGCCAGTGTCCAGTATTCCCTGAAAGATCTGATCATTTCCCTTTCCTTAATGCACAATTACCCTGGTAAAAGGTTGAAGGTCAGGCCGGGAACAGTGGCTCATGCCTGTAATCCCAGCACTTTGGGATTTCGAGGCAGGCAGATCATGAGGTCAGGAGTTCAAGACCAGCCAGGCCAACAAGGTGAAACCCTGTCTCTACTAAAAATACAGAAATTAGCTGGGCATGGTGGCATGTGTCTGTAATCCTAGCTACTGGGGAGGCTAAGGCAGGAGAATTGCTTGAACAAGGACCCAGGAGGCGGAGGTTGCAGTGAGCCGAGATTGTGCCACTGCACTCCAGCCTGGGCTACAGAGAGAGACTCTGTCTCAAAAAAAAAACAAAAACAAAAAACAAAAAAAAAGGTTGAAGGTCTCCTTGGGGAAGGATGGGAGAAAGATTAACAATTGTTGGTAGTGTAGTGGGGTCCTTCCTCAAGGGGTTCTGGGTCTATAAACTGGTTCAAGTCTGAAAATTGATTGAGGGGCTGTGATTCTGTTTTTATAATTCAAATTGGTCTTTTGTCCATTTGACCTGGAAATTTTCTGCTTATATAAATTAAGTAAGGATGCAGTAGGCTTCCTATAAATTTCACTTCTAGCTACATCATGATTAGTTAGCCAATGCCAGAGCTCTACATGCATCAGACTATTCTGATTGCTACTTTGCCTCTGCTGTCCATTGTGGTAGCTACACCCACCTTACCTCTGACGGTTGACTGCTGCCACTTAGCCCCTGCCACCTTGGAATCCAAGTGTTCTCATTTAAATTTTGTAGTTGAATGACTGCAGTTCCTACTGTAACATCTGGCACACAGAGAAGAGCAATTACAGAGCCCTTCAAGGATGCAAGTGCTCCCCTCACAAATCTGTTTCACAAAGTATTGATCAAGGTTATATCTTCTAGACCCTCCCAGCTGGGATGAGGGGGTCTAAAGTGTCTAATCTACTCCAGCATCCCAATCTCCCTAAGCGTTTGGATCCTCTACATTCAAACAAAAGAGATCAGGCTTTTCCAGCTTGCACACAGTGGGCTTTCTTTTAATCCGTATTTTAGCTAACCAAGCAAATAAACTATTAGAACCTTTTTCAGCTCCCCAAGCTGCAACATTAAATGCAGAGTCCCTACTTAGTGGGCCCAAATCAATAAATTCAGCCTGATTCAATCCTATGTTCCTTTTATCATTATCCCAAACCCTTAATATCCATTCCTTTGTCTGTTCTCCAGATTTCTGCTTATATAAATTTAAAACTTGAAGCAGTTAATGGAGTTTTAGCTCAGGTCTGACTTACAGTGGGTGCAGTGCATCCCTGGGCTCATCCTGTGGTCATTTTCTCAGTGTCAGTATGCATAATTGGCATAGATATACTTAGCACCTGGCAGAACCTCCACATTGGCTCCCTGACTGGTAGGGTGAAAGCTATTATGGTGGTAAGGGCCAAATGGAAGCCATTAGAGCTGCTTCTACCTAGGAAGATAGTAAATCAAAAACAATATCGCATCCCTGGAGGGATTGTGGAGATTAATGCCACCATCAAGGACTTGAAAGATGCAGGGGTGGTGATTCCCACCACACCCCTGTTCAACTCTCCTAGTTGGCCTGCGCAGAAGACAGATAAATCTTGGAGAATGACAGTGGATTATTGTAAGCTTAACCAAGTGTTGACTCCAAATGCAGCCGCTGTACCAGATGTGGTTTCATTGCTTGAGCAAATTAACACATCTCCTGGTACCTGATATGCAGCCATTGATTTGGCAAATACCTTTTTCTGCATTCCTGCCCATAAGGCCCACCAGAAGCAATTTGCCTTCAGCTAGCAAGGCCAGCAATATACCTTTACTGTCCTACCTCAGGGTATATCAACTCTTCAGCTTTGTGTCACAATCTTGTTCGGAGAGATCTTGATCACTTTTCCACTCCACAAGATATCACACTGGTCCATTACATTGATGACATTGCGCTGATTGGATCCAGTGAGCAAGAAGTAGCAAACACACTGGACTTATTGGTGAGACATTTGCATGCCAGAGGATGAGAAATAAAACTGACTAAAATTCAGGGACCTTCTACCTCAGTAAAATTCCTAGGGGTCCAGTGGTATGGAGCCTGTGGAGATATTTCTTCTAAGGTGAAGGATAAGTTGCTGCATTTGGCCCCTCCTACAACCAAGAATGAAGCACAATGCCAAGTGGGCCTATTAGGATTTTGGAGGCAACACATTCCTCATCTGGGTGTGTTACTCTGGCCCATTTATCAAGGGACTTCAAAGGCTGCCAGTTTTGAGTGGGGTCTAGAACAGGAGAAGGGTCTGCAACAGGTCCAGGCTGCTGTGCAAGCTGCTCTGCCACTTGGGCCATATGACCCAGCAGATCCAATGGTGCTTGAGGTGTCAGTGGCAGCAGATAGGGATGCTGTTTGGAGCCTTTGGCAGGCTCCCACAGGTGAATCACTGCAGAGGCCTCTAGGATTTTGGAGCAAGGCCCTGCTATCTTCTGTAGATAACTACTCTCCTTTTGAGAGACAGCTCTTGTCCTGTTACTGGGATTTGGTGGAAACTGAACATTTGACTACGGGTCAAGTCGCCATGCAACCTGAACTGCCTATCATGAATTGTGCTTTTTTACCCATTTAGCCATAGAGTGGGGTGTGCACAGCAGCACTCCATCATCAAATGGAAGTGGTATACACATGATCAGGCTTGAGCAGGTCCTGAAGGCACAAGTAAGTTGCATGAGGAAATGGCTCAAATGCTCATGGTCTCCACTCCTGCCACCCTGCCTTCTCTCCCCTAGCCTGAAGCAATGGCCTCATGGAGAGTTCCCTATGATCAGCTGACAGAGGAAGAGAAGACTAGGGCCTGGTTCACAGATGGTTCTGCATAATATGCAGGCTCCACCCAAAAGTGGGCAGCTGCAGCACTACAGCCCCTTTCCAGGTCATTTCTGAAGGACAGCGGTGAAGGGAAATCTTCCCAGTGGGCAGAAGTTTGAGCAGTGCACCTGGTTGTGCACTTTGCATGGAAGGAGAAATGGCCAGATATGCGGTTATATATGGATTCATGGGCTGTAGCTAATGGTTTGGCTGGATGGTCAGAGAATTGGAAGAAGCATTGTTGGAAAATTGGTGACAAAGAAATTTGGGGAAGAGGTATATGGATGGACCTCTCTGAGTGGTCGAAGATTGTGAAGATATTTGTATCCCATGTGAGTGCTCACCAACGGGTGACCTCAGTAGAGGAGGATTTTAATAATCAAATGGATAGGAAGATTCTTTCAGTGGACACCACTCAGTCTCTTTCCCCAGCCACCCCTATCATTGCCCAATGAGCCCATGAACAAAGTGGCCATGGTGGCAGGGATGAAGGTTGCACATGGGCTCAGCAACATGGGCTTCCACTCACCAAGGCTGACCTGGCTACACCCACTGGTGAGTGCCCAATTTGCCAGAAGCAGAGACCAACACTGAGCCCTTGATATGACACCATTCTTTGGGGGGTGATTATCCAGCTACTTGGTGGCAGGTTGATTATGTTGGACCTCTTCCATCATGCAAAGAGCAGCAGTTTGTTCTCACTGGAATAGATACTTACTCTGGATATGGCTTTGCCTATCCTGCACACAATGCTTCTGCCAAGACTACCATCCATGGGCACACAGAATGCCTTATCCGCCATCATGGTATTCTGCACAGCATTGCCTCTGACCAAGGCACTCACTTTATGGCTAAAGAAGTACAGCCGTGGGCTCATGCTTATGGAATTTACTGGTCTTACTATGTTCCCCATTATCTTTAAGCAGCTGGATTGATAGAACGGTGGAATGGGCTTTTGAAGTCACAATTACAACACCAACTATGTAATAATACTTTGCAAGGCTGCGGCAAAGTTCTCCAGAAGGCTGTGTATACTCTGAATTAGCATCCAACATATGGTACTGTTTCTCCCATAGCCAGGATTCACGGGTCCAGAAATCAACGGGTGGAAGTGGAAGTGGCACCACTCACCATCACCCCTAGTGACCCACTAGCAAAATTTTTGCTTCTTGTTCCTGCAACATTATGTTCTGCTGGCCTAGATGTCTTAGATTCCAGAGGGAGGAATGCTGCCACCAGGAGACACAACAATGATTCCACTAAACTGGAAGTTAAGATTGCCACCTAAACACTTTGGGCTCTTCCTACCTTTAAGTCAACAGCCTAAGAAGGGAGTTAATGTGTTGGCTGGGGTGATTGACCTGGACTATCAAGATGAAATCAGTCTACTACTCCACAATGGAGGTAAGGAAGAGTATGTCTGGAATACAAGAGACCCCTTAGGGCATCTCTTAGTATTCCCATGCCCTGTGATTAAGGTCAATGGGAAGCTACAATAGCCTGATCCAGGCAGGACTACAAATGGGACAGACCCTTCAGGAATGAAGGTTTGTGCCACTCCACCAGGAAAAAAACCACAACCAGCTGAGGTGCTTGCTGAAGGCAAAGGGAATATAGCATGGGTAGTAAAAGAAGGTAGTCATCAATACCAGCTATGTCCACATGACCAGTTGCAGAAACAATGACTGTAATTGTCATGAGTATTTCCTCCTTCTTTTGTTAAGAACATGTTTGTGCATGCGTACACTTGTACTAAGAAAAGATCATTTTATTTCCTTTTTCCTTTATCATGTGACATAAGATTTATTGACTTCACATCAGCATTTAAGTGTTAACTTTATGTAATAGCATTTGGCTTGGGGATTGTGCATTTCCCATTGTATGAAGGATAGTTGTATTACGTTAGGTGTAATTATGACCTTATTACTGCCTTTATTTGAAGATTATGTGTGATTTCAGGAGATGTGTATGGATTCAAGTTGACAAGGGGTGGACTTGTGATGGTTAATATTGAGTGTCAGGCTGGGCACGGTGGCTCATGCCTATAATCCCAGCACTTTGGGAGGCCGAGGTAGGCGGATCACTGGAGATCAGGAGTTCGAGACCAGCCTGGCCAACATGGTGAAATGCTGTCTCTACTAAAAATACAAAAATTAGCTGGGCATGGTGGCGTGCGCCTGTGGTACCAGCTACTCAGGAGGCTGAGACAGAAGAATTGTTCAGGTGGTGGATGTTGCAGTGAGGCAAGATTGCACCACTGTACTCCAGCCTGGGTGACAGAGTGAGACTCTGTCTCAAAAAAAAAAAAAATTGTCAACATGGTTGGATTGAAGGATGTCAAGTGTCGTTCCTGGGTGTGTCTGTGAGGATGTTGCCAAAGGAGATTAACATCTGAGTCAGTGGGTTGGGAAAGGCAGACCCATCCTCAGTCTGGTTGGGCACAATCTAATCAGCTGCAAGTGCAGCCAAAATAAAAGCAGGCAGAAGAATGTGAAAAGGGTAGACTGGTTTTGTCTTCTGGCCTACATCTTCCTCCTGTGCTGGATGTTTCCTGCCCTCAAACATCGGACTCCAAGGTCTTCAGCTTTGGGACACAGACTGGCTTCCTTGCTCCTCAGCTTGCAGATGGCCTATTGTGGGACCTCATCTTATGATCATATGAGTCAATACTCCTTAACAAATTCCCCTTTATATATACATCTATCCTATTAGTTCTGCCCCTCTAGAGAACCCTGACTAATACATTGACTTTATCAAAGTTGCAGGATACAAATTCACTGGACAAAAATCTCATTACTGACTTCTCCCTGCCACAGGGTATCTGAAGGGTGAGACCATGCCACATTCATAACCTTTTTTTGGATCTTGAGACCCAAACATGAATCTCAAGATCCATGACAGGCCAAATGAACCTGACAGGCCAAGAAAGTAGATGAGGCCAAGAAAGTAGATGGGTCCAAGGATGACCCATCTACTTTCTTGGCCCATCATGCCCATCTGGCATGTCATATACTATAGCTACCTATCACTGGCCAGAGCCTCCCTGTGATAGCTCTCATGTGTTAATTCATGGGAACTACAGCCTGCAATCTACAGTTGATCTTTGACAACACAGGTTTGAACTGCTTGGGTCCATTTATATGCAGATGTTTTTCCAACCAAACATGGATTGAAAATACATAATTCAGCTGGGTAGAGTGGCTCACGCCTGTAATCCTAATACTTTGGGAGGCCGAGGTGGGTGGATCACCTGAGGTCAGGGGTTCAAGACCAGCCTGGCCAACATGGCAAAACCCCGTCTCTAGTAAAAATACAAAATTCAGCGGGGCATGGTGGCACATGCTTGTAATCCCAGCTACTCCAGAGGCTGAGGCAGGAGAATCGCTTGAACCTGGGAGGTGGAGGTTGCAGTGAGCTGAAACCACGCCACTGCACTCCAGCCTGGGTGACAGGAGTGAGACTCCATCTCGGAAAAAAAAAAAGAAAGAAGAAAGAAAAAGAAAAAATATAATTTGTGGGTTTCTGTATCCCATGAATTCTGCCACAACCACATATACTGAGACTTGTATACACAGGTTTTGCAGGTTGAATTGTGAGGCATGGATTTTTGGTATATCAGCAGGGAACAGAGGGTCCTGGAACCAATCCTCCAAGTATGCCAATATTCCTTTTGTGTTTTTTAGAGATGAAGTTTCCATTATGTTACCCAGGATGGCCTCGAACTCCTGGGCTCAGGTGATCCTCTCACCTCAGCCTCTGGAGTGGCTGGGACAGTGCTGGGCTCTGTACTTCAATTTTTGAAGAACCTGGGAGAATCAAGTAGGTAATCATAATGGCTACTTTAAGACATCAACCTTAAAAAAAAAGAAAAAAAGACACCAATCTGGTAATATGGGTTCTACTTACATTGCACGTCCTTCCAGGACAGGAGAGAGGTTTCTGAGGATGGAGAGAGCACATAGGACCAATTTGTAGCTAGGGAACTTCAGTCCTCCTATTTCACTGCCCCTGTTGAATTTTCAGTTTTATATGGTGAATCAAATTCATTACTACATAACCACAATGGGTTAATGGGGGAACTTTGCTCCATGCAATTTTCACTTCAGGAACTGAGGGTGACAGAGACTTTGTCAACTATAATACCACAAATTGCTGCAACAGAAGAAGGGTGTGATAGAGGGTCTCACACCACAGAAGTAATTAACACACATCACTTCTACTTAAAATTCATTTGCTAAAACATAGCATCACTAAGGAGGGAGGGAAGTATAATCTTCTCATGTGCCTGGGAGAAGAGAAGATTAGATATAAGTGATCAAGGTCTCTACCACACCTTTTAATAGAGAAATAGTGAATTGTTATACACCCATGAAATATTATACAGCCACTAAAAGGAATAAACTGCAACCATACCACATGTGTAGAGAGATTTACCACGTTTTAGAGAGATTTCCACGACACTGAGTAAAGCAAGACTCTGAAAAGTATACATATTATCTCATGTTTGTAATTTAACCATAACTAGAAAATCCTATGTGTATGTATATATGTGTAAAAATATGACAAACTACTAAATACATTATAACTGTCTTTCTGTCATGGAGAAAAATAAGAAAGTTTACACAGTAGGTTCTTGTCCAGGGTTACCTAAGAGAGTAGAAGTTAACCAAGGGGGACTCAAGTATGTGGAGCAGGGAAGAGAGAGGTTGAGGGAAAAAGCAAAAGAAAAAAAGGGAGGGCACTAAGATTTTATATGCTCATATTTATGCATTAGTGTAAATTATGTATATGTATACTGAAATTTAGAGTCTTTTTTTTAAACTATCCTTTCCTTTTCATTTTTATTGCTTTTATAGGACTCAAATGACTGATCTTTTGAAATTAAATGATCCTTTTGGTTCCCTTCATCTCTAAACTCTGATTTTGTAACTTAAATAATGTTGTCTTATCTGTCTCTTGTTTGTCATTTTGTATTTCTAACCCATGGTTGACCTGTCACTGATTAAAGTTCCTGATGTACTACAATAGTCTGTGGAGTATTAATTATACTGAATTCAGGTTACCTAAATTATTAATAATTTATTTCTAACCTTTATATCAACCAAAGCAACTTGCTCTTTGACATCATTAATTTAAATTTACATGAAGTAGAAAACATTTTATTACTGTTAGAGTGGTAAAGTTATGAATATTTCTCTCAGGACAGGTATTAGATCTAATCCAAAAGTTTGGAACTTAAGCTTTCAACCTAAGAAATTTTCCCATTGTAATCGAATACCCCTATCTTCCTAAGAGGTGGTTTAATTTTTTTTCCTCTCTTCTCATTTCCCCTGTTCCCTACTTCCTACTTAGTCCTTTAGAAACACAAATATAACCTTTCATCTCCCACTCACCAGACATTCCCTACAGGGGAAGTTCATGTATGTGCTCTTAGATGGATCTCTCCTTGAGAGTTGACAGTCAATTTGCAGACCAAAGCCTGCCCCCTGCACCCCACTATGGAATTCTCACCTCCAGGAGGTCACCTCAGGAGGGCATGTCAAAAGCATGCCCACTTGACCACTTTTACAACTTAGTTCTTCCCAGGACAGCACCAATTCAACTGCCAGATAGATAAGGCACTGAGCTAGCAGGGGGACCCTTGCCCTTGCTCATTTCCTCCCTTACCTTATGAAAGTGCCTGATTTCTACTCCCAAAGTGAAGCAGTATGGCAAGACATATGCATCAGACCTCCCATTTGTTGTTTGGATGCGGCAAGCAACTAAACTGCATTTTGGTTACATTATCTCTTAACTGGACTATTTCAATAGTTGCAATTGCTTTATCCAGTTCCAATTATCCTTAGTTGTCTTCCAAAAGAAAAGTATTTTCCTCAAGTTGGGGCATTGATGATAAGAGTTAGGAGACCTTATACTTTATAACCTTTTGTAAAATTTAAATTTAAAAATACTATATTTTTTGTTCCATATGAATTTTAGGATTGTTTTTTCTAGTTCTGTGAAGAATGATGGTGGTATTTTGATAGGAATTGCATTAAATATGTAGAGTGCAAAACAGAGCCCACATAGCCAAAGCAAGACTGAGCAAAAAGAACAAATCTGGAGGCATCACATTACCCAACTTCAAACTATACTACAAGGTTATATTCATGAAAAGAGCATGCAACTGGTAATAAAAATAGGCACATAGACCCATGGAACAGAATAGAGAACTCAGAAATAAACCCAAATACTTACACCCAACTGATCTTTGACAAAGAAAATAAAAACATAGAATGGGGAAAGACATCCTATTCAACAAATGGTTCTGAGATAACTGGCAAGCCACATGTAGAAGAATGAAACTGGATTCTCATCTCTCACATTATGCAAAAATCAACTCAACATGGATCAAAGACCTGAAACCATAAAAAGTCTAGAAGATAACATCAGGAAAACCCTTCTAGACGTTGGCTTAGGCAGAGAGTTCATGAAGAAAACCCCAAAAGCAAATGCAACACAAACAAAGGTAAATAGATGGGACTTAATTAAACTAAAAAGTTTCTGCACAGCAAAAGAAATAATCAGCAGAGTGAACAGACAACCCACAGAGTGGGAGAAAATATTCGCAAACTATGCATCTGACAAAGAGCTAATATCCAGAATCTACAAGAAACTCAATCATATCAGCCAGAAAAAAAAAAAAACAACTTCATCAAAAAGTGGGCTAAGGACATGAATAGCCAATTCTCAAAAGAAGAGATACAAATAGCCAACCAACATGAAAAAAATGCTCAACATTACTAATTATCAAAGAAATGCAAATCAAAACCACAATGTGATACTACCTCACTCCTACAAGAATGACCATAATCAAAAAATCAAAAAACAATAGATATTGGCATGAATATGGTGAAAAGGGGACACTTTTACACTGCTGGTGGGAATGTAAACTAGTACAATCACTATGGAAAACAGTGTGGAGATTCCTTAAAGAACTAAAAGTAGATCTACCATTTGATCCAGCAATCCCACTACCAGGTATCTACCCAGAGGAAAAGAAGTCATTATAGGAAAAAGACACTTGCACATGCATGTTTATAGCACAATTTACAATTGCAAAAACATGGAACCAGCCCCATGGAACACTATTCAGCCATAAAAAGGAATGAAATAATGGCATTTGCAGCAACCTGGATGGAATTGGAGACCATTATTCTAAGTGATGTAACTCAGGAATGAAAAACCAAATATTGCATATTCCCACTAATAAGTGGGAGCTAAGCCATGACAACACAAAGGCATAAGAATGATATAATGGATTTTGGGGACTCACGGAGGAAAGATAGGAGGGGGTGAGGGATAAAAGACTACTCACTGGGTACAGTGTACGCTGCTGAGGTGATGGGTGCACCAAAATCTCACAAATCACCACAAAAGAACTTATCCATGTAACCAAATACCACCTGTTCCCCAAAGCTTATTGAAATAAAAACATTTTAATACCATATTTAAATAATAAAGTCTGATTTTCTTTGCTTATTCTCTATTCCATTTCCCACACCAGAAAAGTCCAGGCTTTGCAATATAACACATAAAATCCTACATGAAGAGACCATGGCTTGGTTCTCCTAACTATTCTTCACTTCATCCTTTATATTGCGATTTCTTATGTCTTGGTTGTCTCTTGTCCTCCTTATACACCTATAGCACTCCCATTTATGTCCAAAACCCAGAAGTCCTTCTCTGATGCCTGCATTTATGTCATGAAATTATCATTCACTTCTCTGTAGCTCTTACATGTGTATACGGTCAAATTAATTATAATTGATTCATTTGTTTACATATAAAATTTTGCTCCTTGACTGTGAGTCATTGAGAGCAGAGATTATATCATACATATAGCCATAGATCCAATTATTTATTTTCTGCTTTCATGCTCATTAGGATTTCACACAGGGGAATATTCCCTTCTTCTTGAATCACTTTGTTCTTTAGGCTTCCATCATCCCTTACACTCGCTTTTTCCCTCCTGCAGCAGTCCCTCCTTCTTAGCTTTTTTGTGGCTCTTCCTTTATTGCTTCACTTTCAAATATTCCTTTACCTCAAGGCTTGGTACTAATTCCTTTCTGTTTTATAACTAACATTTATTACTGTAAAAAGAGTGCATTCAGTTCTGTACTTTAAATAGAACCTATATGTCAATGATTACTAAATACTTACCCTTCTGGAGAATTCTAGATTCATTTATCCAATGGTCTACTCAATATCTCCACTTGGGTATCTAAAATATCTCAAATATTACATATGCCCAAAACCGTACTTCAAAACCAAACTTTGTCCCTTCTCTTTCCCTCACTTAATTCTTATCTCCAGAAATCTTTTTGGTTCCATCATCAAAATATACACAAAGTATTATCTCTGACTGAGTCTCACCTCTTTGCCCAGTCTAGTGTGGCTAATATTTGCTTTTTAATAGCCAATAATTTGGCTGAGGCCCCTTCAGGCCATGCATCTTCTGAAGTTTATGGCCTGCAGACATATTAAATGCTCATTTTTGCTTCAGATAAAGCTTATGCACTATTCGCTTAACACCCAGAACTTGCAGCCTGTTTCTGTAAAAACAGTAACTCATGTAAAGATAAGACTACCATAAGCTATAAAGACCCAACAAGTGAAAATTCCTATATGGCTATTTTCCAGATTAGTGCCACCAAAGCCACATCAGAGTTTCAATATTTGTATGTTAATTCCTCTGAATGCCACTCTATTTCCTTCTCAAAGTGCCCAGCCTATTCATCAAAATACTGGAACTTGCAAATATTCTTCTTAATTTTTATTTTATTGAATTTATCCCCTCACAACAGGACCACTCTTCCACCCGCCCTATAAAACTTGCAGCATAGAGATGATCATGTGATTCCTGTAGGAAGCTCCACACTCAAGAGAGAGACAGAGAATAGTGTGTATCCCATATGCCTACTTCTAAACACATCTGATTGATCCTAAATGCATCAGATTAAGTCAATCTCACAAAGAGTGGCTAAAAGGCAGGAAGAGTTTCCTACCAACTTAAAAATAGGCTTTTTCAAAAGCTGCTTCCTATAATAACCTCCAAAATGCATTCAATGTTTAAAAAGGCATTAGTTAATAATCTCATAGTTAGCTTACAAAATTTTCATAATTAAATAATCAAATTATGAATTTGCCAATTGTTCATTAAGACTAGTGGTTTTTAAAGGAGTAGTTTAAAAGTAAAAACAATAATTAGTTATAAATTTTTGGGGGGGACTTTATTGTAAAAACTGAACTCTCCAGAGTGCAAAGAAGAGTCAAATATAGGATACTATAATAATATGCTTTTAGAAAATTTCATGATTTTTCTAGTTTCCAACATCTAATCTTATTTTTAAATCAGACACTCAACATTTAGGTTGTAAGGTTTTACTTACTGTAAGAATCACTAATATGGTATATGTATGTTTTTCTTAAATATGTATTAATATTTTACTTATTCAACAAATATTGAGTACCTACTATGGGCCAGGCATGATTCTAGCCACTTGGAAAGGAAAGCCAAAGCAAAGGAAACAAAAATCCCTTTGTGAAGTTTACATTCTTGTGCGGAGAGACAATGAATAATAAACATACCAAATAAGGTATACAGTATGTTAGAAGATATAAGAGAAATAAGAAATGCTGGAGGAAGGAGGGGCGTTATAAAGCAGGAAGACACCCAGCATGTTCAAGGAACAGCAAGGAGAAGCAATCTTCCAAAACTTAGGAGCCTTAACTAACTCATTTTGTTTTAACTAAAAGCAAGGAAGAACAATATTTGAAAATTTAAAGACTGTGAACTAATTGTGGCAGACTGGCTAGTTGTTTACCCTTTTCCCTAATCTCCTGAGAGATAACTGGAACATGGGTCACAGTCTCCCCTGAAGTTAGGTGTGGCCATATTGACTTGGTTCTAGAAAGTGAAATGTGGGTGGAAGTGCTATATAATCTCTTTCATGCTAGGTCATTAGAAACTTCCCACATGGATACTCCATGGTGTTTCCCTTTTAGCATAAACCTGGAAGCCAGCTCCTGAAGATGGCAGAATTAGAAGTTGAAAGGAGCCAGGGTTCCTGAATGACTGCCTAGAGGAATGGTTCTCACTAAACAGAAACATTATGTTGGACTTTAGGTAAGTTAGAAGTAAATCAATAGTTAGCCAGAGCAGCTAGTCTTATTCTAAATACTTGAAAATATATAGCTTAACAGACTAGTCTTATTGTAAATATTTAAATTAAAACTACATTAAATGTATAGATTAATATATTAGTTATTTTAATTTGAAAATATATTTATTTATATCATTATTTTTAATATTTGAAAATATATAGCTTCAAATGTGAAATTTCACATTTTCAAGACCAATAATTCTCCAAAAATGCTTGCTCAGGAGACTTATTATAAAGTTTCAATTAAGAGATCAAAAGCTAGAAATCACAAGACCATGGCCAGTTAAGAGAGTATAGTTGTAGTCACACAAATTAAAGGAGGAACAAAATAATTTCTGTAATATTATTGCATTTCCATTTTTTCTTGGTTAGCCTTTCCTACAAACATAATCTATACCATAAGAGGATTCTAATTTTACTTCACTATAGTTATTTACAGATAACTCTAAAACCATTTTTATTCATGTATTCATTGTTTTCATAAAGCCCATTTACTTTCCTACTCTGAGTCTTTCATACTTACTTTTCTCTCCACAACCTCCAACACTGTCTTCCCTATCCTCATTCTCAGTGCATGATCTTAATTCCAGCTTCACTGAGAAAACTGAAATTATGGAACCAAAACTTCTACAAACTCCCATACACTTACCATCTTCTTGCGCCATATACTCTTCCTTTTTTCCTGTTGCTATGGCAGAAGTGTCTATTCTCCTACTGAAGGCCCAACAGTTTCAATTACCCACTAAATTCCATCCCTCTTCCCTGTTATGACATTCTACAAAAAATTTCCCTTTCTCTCCCACATCATCATTTTCCCCATTCTGAATCTTCCTCTAATTATTTAGATATGCTATTAATTCTTATGTCTTAACAAAAAAACCTTCTGTTGATCCATTTCCCTTTCCAGTAACTTCCCTATTTATCATCTTCATGTGAAGTACAACTTCTTGAGTTTATTACACCTGATAGAAATAGCTGTCTCTGCTTACTCTCCCCCTTTTTCCTTTAAGCCCTTCCAATCAAGCTCCACTTTACTAAAACTGACATTAAGATTACCAATGACCTTCATATTAATAACACATTAATCAATTTTACTTTACCTCTGATTAGCATTTAACACAATTTTTCACTCCCTCTTCTTTGAAATACTTTCTTGCTTGGCTTCCAAGAAACCATAGCCTACTTTTTTTACTACCACTCTGGCCAGTCCTTTGATGGCCCCTTCTCATCTCTCTGACCTGTTCTCTTTCCTAGGTACACTCACTCCCATGACTGTAAATGTTCTCATCCAGTCTGATAGCTTTAAATATGATGTTGACTCCCAAATTTATATCACTAGTCTGGACTTGTCTCTAAGCCTGCTTACCATCTCTATTTGGATGTCTCACAGGTATTTCAAACCTAACATGTGCAAAACTACGCTGTTCAGGCCAAAAATATTGCCCATTCTCTTTCTTTCATATTCTACCTATATCTTCAAAATATATCCAAAAGTTAACTACTTTACTCCTCTGCTGCTCTTGCTCCTGTTTAAGCCATTACCATCTTTCACAGGCATTACTAAAATAATCTCCTGTTTATTTATGTCCCCTTTTCAATCTGTTCCCAATATAGCAGCCAGAAAGATATTGTTAAAACATAAGTCAGATCATGGTTCTTCCTTGCTCAAAATCATCTACTAATGTCACATCATATTCAGAGAAGCCAAAGTTCTTACAGTGGCCTAAAGTGCTACCTAATCTGCCCACTCGAAATCCTCATCCCATTAACTATTAGGCCTTCTCTTCCTTCTACTCTTCCTTTTCCTCACTATCCTTCCCAATACTGGGCTCTTGCTGCTTCCCAGATATGCTAGGCACACTCCCACCTCTGGGCCTTTGTACTTCCTATTCCTTCTATGAGAAATGTTATTCCCTTAGGTAACCCCAGGCTCAGTTGCTGTTTTAATCATATCTTCACTCAAATGTCACTTCAGTAAGGGATATCATACCTAAAACATAGCCTTCTTTATACTCCTTAATACTGTTCCCTGTTTTATTTTTCTTCTTAGCAGTTATCATTAACTAATATACTGTGTTTTATTTATTTTGTTAATTGTCTATTTCCCTCACCAGAATGTAAGCTCTAGGAAAACACAAGTTATTTTTCTGTTTTGTTCACTATTACATCCCCAGTATCTAGAACTCTGTTTGACTCTTAGTAAACATTAATAAATATTTGCTTAATAAATGTTGTATAAATTAAATATTTCAGGAAGTCATACTGGTATAGCCACTTTTTCCTGCCACTAAAAGCCATTTCTCAGTTTCATAAAATAAAAAAGTCAAAGCTGCCTCAGAAGTACAAAACTCCTCTACAATGCTCTCAAGACTTTAAAATGAATAATATTCCCTCAAAATTATAATGATGAGCTGTTTATAGGACCTAACAGAATCAATAAGAAGCACGTATTTGCATCCAAAATATTTTAATAGTAAAGAATAAAGAATGACCCTCAATAATGCATTCCTAGCATTCAAAGGCTAACTTTACAAATTTGAAAACTTAGTAAAAACAGTTTTCATGAATACAAGAAAAAGTAACAACAATATATAATCATCTAATTATCTGAATACAATGACAGGTTTCCAGACAATATGTAGTTAACATTTAGGCTAAAAATATAAAGAAACACAAATCACTGATGCACGTATTTTTTAAGTCTCAACTTCCAGATAAAATTTGGCTCTGGCAAATAAGAACAAAATATTAACTATAAGTTTCATGTTATTAGGCTCCTTAACTACACTGATTCTCTGAAATTAAACAAATAACTTTTCAGCTTCTTTTAGTTTTTTTTTCCTATCCATTTTAGCAATTACAGCCCAACGGTCCTCCCGCATTTTTCTTATAGCTCCAAACTTCAGTGTAGATCCAGGGGTTGTTAGAGATGAAGGGGCCTGAATACAAAATAAAATTTAAAAATCATAACATGTTTAATTTTTTTAAGTGCAGCTTTTAAAATTTGCTTTCTGAAATAAAATTTAAAAGCTACCTTTTTTGGTGTTTTGACACAAAGATGAGAAGCTGGTGGATTATTGTTCCTATACAGTGTTTTCAATGTCTCTTCTTCTGAAACCATGCTCTTGAAGAAAAATAAAAAAATATGATGTTGGGTTTACCATCATTAATATTATATTATTAACATTTTGTCAACATATCACATGTGAGGAGAACAAAGAGTAGAAAGAGGAAGGATGTAGAAGGGAGAAGGGCAAAGGGAGGAGGAAAGAGAAAGAAGATTATAGAGAGAAGAAAGAAGACCAAACAAAGAAAACAGTAACAAAATAAATCAATTGGCCAAGAAAGGACCTAGATTTTTATTCTATTAACTATATTACTGAAAGGCTATGTGAAATACAAGACATGTGTAGCGAGTAGCATTTCTCTACTGATTTCTATTTCAGTTTCAGAGTCTTTATAATGCCATCTTGTCCTCCTTCCCTGACCTTGTTTATTCAAACTCACATTTATAACTTATAACAAGTATTTATAATTCTAAAAAAACTTATAATATTATCTATGATCCAGCAATTCCACTTCTGGATATATACTCAATAGAATTGAAAGCAGAGTCTTGAAGAGATAATTGTACACCCATGTTCATAGCAGCATTATTCACAATAGTTAAAACATGGAAGCAACCCAAGTATCCATCCATGGATGAATAAATAAGCAAAATGTGGTGTATACATACAATGGAATATTATTCAGCCTCAAAAAGGAAGAAAATTCTGATATATGCTACAACATAGATAAACCTTGAGGACATAAATGAAAAAAAAACTAGTCACAAAAGAACAAATCCTGTATGATTCTACTTATATGAGATATTTAGTGTAGGGAAAATCATAGAGACAGAAAGTAGAATGGTGGCTGCCAGGGCCTGGGGGAAAGTGGAATAAAGAGTTATTGTTTAATGGGTAGAAGGTTTTAGTTGTGATGAAGAGTTATGGAGCTGGATGGTGGTGATGGTTACACAACATTATAAATGTATTTAATAACATTGAACTATATAATTAAAAATAGTTAAGATGGTAAGTTTTATGTGTATTATACCAAAATAACAAATAAATATAATGTTGTCACTTAATTTACAATTATTGTAATTCTCCCAAATAATGATAGCTAACACTTATTTAGTACTTTCTAGTACCAGTCTCTATTTTAATCACTTTGCATATTTTAATTCCTTTTAATCTTCATAACAATTTTATAAAGTAGGTATACCATTATCCCCATTTTGCAAGTGAGAAAACTCAGGCATACAAATATTAAGTAATGTACCCTAGATTATATAGCTAGGAAGAGGTGGAAGGAAATTCAAATTCAGGTAATCTGGCTCCAGAATCCCTTCTCTTAATGAATATGAAACACAATTTAGTCATGTAAGCAGTCAGTTCACACAATTTTTTCATGCTCATTAAAGCCACATTTAACAAAAACTTCAGAAGCTTCGTGGATGAGAAATTTCAAACAGATTTTTATAAATCTAAGATTTCAACAGAATTCAATAAATAAGTCATAGAGCTACCTTTGCAGATATAATCAGAATCAGTGTGTACCAACTGACCAGCTTAAACAAGATAAATTATCTTTAAAATCATGTGGTTTAAACTATCATTACAATTTTACTTAGTGCAAGGTAATTGATTATTCATCATGAGTCTCCATATAAAAATGATTAATAAGTTAATTCAATTTAAAACAACAAAACCTTATCATCTGTCCTCATGACTCTTCGTAACATTCATCTTTTCATGTGTTTATAGGCCATTTATGTTTCATCTTTGGAGAAATGGCTATTCGAATCTTTTCTCCGCACTTTTCAATTGGGACTTTTTGTGGTTATTCATTGTGGGAGTTCTTTATATATCCTAGATATCAATCCCTTGTCATATATATGATTTTTAAATATTTCCTCTCACTATTTACCCTGTCTTTTCACTTTCTTGATAGTCTCCTTTAATTCACAACAGTTCTTAATTTTGATGCAGTCCAATTTTATCTTTTTTTTTCTTTCATTACCTGTGCTTTTGGTGTCATCCATAAAAGTTGCTGCCAAATCCAATGTCATGAAGATTTTGACAGTGTTTTCATCTATTGTTTTATAGTTTTAGCTCTTAAGTTTAGGTCTTTCATCCATTTTGAGTCATTTTTTATATGATATAAAGGATCCAGCTTAATTCTTTTGACATGTGGACAGTTTTCCCAGCACCATATGTTGAAAAAAATGTTCCTTCCCCATTGAATGGTCTTGGCACTCTTGTCAAAAATCAACTGACTATGTATGTAAGGGTTTATCTCTAGGCTCTCTATTCTATTCCATTGGTCTGCGTGTCTGACCTTATACAAGTACTATGCTGTTTTAATTACTAGCTTTGTAGTAAGTTTCAAAGTTAGGAACTGTGAGTCCTCCAACTCTATCCTTATTTTTCAAGATTGTTTTAGCCTTTTGGGGCCCTTTGCAATTCCACATTAATTTGAGTATTTTTTCCATTTATGCAAAAAAAATTGTTGGAATTTTTATAGAAATTGCATTGAATCTGGAGATTTGGGTACTACTGACATCTTGACAATATTTAGTCTTTCTATCAATAAACATAGGATGTCTTTCCATTTATTTAGGTCTTTCAAAATTTCTCTCACCAGTGTTTTGTAATTTTCAGTGTACAAGTATTTTACTTCCTTGGTTAGATTTGTTCCTAAGTATTTAAATTCTTTTAGATGCTATTGTGAATAGAATTGCTTTCTTAATTTCATTTTTTGATTGTTCATCGCTGGTATATAAAAACATAATCAATTTTTGTATGTTGATATTGTACCCTACAACTTTGCTGAATTTATTTATTAGCTCTAATAGCTTTCTTAAAGAGTCTTCGCAATTTTCTATGCATAGGATCATGTCATCTGTGAAGAGAGGCAGTTTTACCTCTTCCTTTCCATCTGAATGCCTTCTATTGCTTTTTCTTTTATAGTATCTCTAGTTAGAATTTACAGTACAATGTTGAATAGCAGCAGTGAAAGTCGGCACCCTGCCTCATTCTTAATATTAGGGGGTAAGTCTTTCAGTCTTTCACCATTGAGTATGATGTTAGCTAGGGGTTTCCATAAATACCCTTTATCATGTTGAGGAGATTTCCCTCTATTCCTAATTTTCTGAGAGGTTTTCTACCATGAAGCATGTTGGATTTTGTCAGGTACCTTTTTTTGCATCATGATGATGATATGGCTATTTTCTCCTTTGCTCTATTAATGTGGTTTATTATACTGCTTTATTTTCTTATGTTGAACCTCCCTGGCATTCCTGGGATAAATTCCACTTGGCCATGGCAAATAATTTTTAATATGCTATTGAATTTGATTTGCCAATATTCTGTTGAGTAGTTTTACATCTAATTCATAAGAGATATTGGTCTGTAATTTTCCTTTCTTGTGGTGCCTTTATATGCTTTGGTATCAAGGTAATTAATGCTGGCCTCATACAATGAGTTAGGAGGTGTTCCTTCTTCAACTTTTTGGAAGAATTTAAGAAGAATTGATGTTAATTATTTTTAAGGTCTTAACATATATGTCAAATTTTTATTCTGAGAGGTTTTTACCAATTTATACTCCTCTATCAGTGTATTTGGATTCAAGCTTCCAATAATAATAATCACAATTTTAATATTAATTGATCATTTGCCCTGTGCCAGATGATCTGCTAAACATTTTATAAGCATTATTTAACTTATTCTCAAAAAGCCTGTGAGGTGATTACTAATATTATCTGTATGCAAGGGATACAGATAAAGAGATGAGTAGGGCAAGGTATGGGGGAAGGTGCATGGCACTTTCATGCCTTTCTTGGGTGTGCCACCCTGTGGGAAATTCCCTGTGTTCAGTTATCCAGAAGCTCTAGTGTTAATTCTTTAAATATTTGGTAGAATTTGTCAATGAAGCCAACTGGTCCAGAACTTTTCTTTGTTGAGGTTTTTGATTACCAATTTAAAGTCTTTACTTGTTACAGGTCTATAGAGGTTTTCTATTTCTTTTTGAGTTTATCTAAGGAATTTGTGAGTTATAACGAATATTTCCATTTATTCTGGGTTATCTAATTTGTTGGCATACAATTATTTATAGTATTGTCTTATGATTCATTTTATCTCTGAACGGTCAGTAGTATCCCCACTTTCATTTTTAATTTCGTTCTCTCTCTCTAGCTAAAGGTGTGCCTATTTTGTTGATCTTTTCAAAGAACCAACTATTTTTGGTTTCATTGACTTTCTTGTTTTCTATTCTCTAACTTAGCTCTGTTCTAATCTTTATTATTTCCCTCAATCTACTAGGTTTGAGTTTAGTTTGCTCTTTTTTTCTAGTTCTTTACTAAGGTATAAAGTTAGGTTATTGATTTGAGATCTTTCTTAATAGGCACTTATAACTACAAATTCCCCTCTGAGCACTGTTTTTGCTGTATCCCATAAGTTTAGGTATATCGTGTTGTCCTTTTCATTAATCTCTAAGTATTTTCTAATTTCCCTTGTGAATTCTTCTTTGACCCACTGACTGGCTAAGAGTGTGTTGTTCAATTTCCACAAATTTGTAAATATTCCAGTTTTCCTTATCTTATTGATTTCTAACTGCATCCCATTGTGGTCAAATAAAATATCTTGTGTAATGTCTATCCTTTAAAACCTATGAGATTTGTGACCTAACATATGATCTATCCTGGGGAATGTCTCATGGGCACCTGAAAGAATATGTATGCTGTTGTTGTTGGGTAGAATGTTATACATGTCTGTTAGACCTAATTAGCTTATTGTGTTGTTCAAGTCTTCTATTTCCTTATCTTCTGTCTGGTTGTTCTATTCATTATTGAAAGTGGGTTACTGAAGTGTCCAACAATTATTTTAGAACTGTCTATTTCTCCCTTCAATTCTATGAAGTTTTGCTTCATATATTTAGAAGGTCTGTTATTAGGCGTGGGCATGTTTAAAATTGTCATATCTTCTTACTATATTAAACTTTTTATTATTAATGTCCTTTGTGTTTCTTGCACTTTTTAATTTAAAGTCTATTGTGTCTGATAGTAGTATAGACACTTCAGCTATTTTTTGGTTACTATATGCACAGAATATCTTTTTCCATTCTTTCACGTTTTATCAATTCATGGCTTTGGATCTAAAATGAGTGTCTTGAAAACAGCATATAGTTTTCATGTTTTTAAAATATATTCTGCCAATCTATATCTTTTGATAGGAGAGTATAATCTATTTACATTTAAAGTAATGATCTATAAGGAAGGACATTGCTCTGAATTTTGCTATTTGTTTTCAATATGTCTTATAGGGTTTTGTCTCCATTATTATAGGGTTTTGTCTCCTCCATTACTGTCTTATTTTCCATTTAGGTGACTTTTGTACTTGAACATTCTGATTCCATTCTCATTTCTTTTTGTGTATATTATATAATTTCATTGTAGTTACCATGGAGATTACATTTAACTTCCTAATGTTATAACAATCTAATTCAAATTTATACCAACTGAACTTCAATAGCCTATAAAAACTCTGCCCCTACACAGCTCCATCTTCCCTGTTTTCTTTTTGGGGCTTTTTTTGGTTTTTTGTTTTGTTTTGTTTTGACAGGATCTAATTCTGTCACCCAGGCTGGAGGTCAGTGGTGTGATTATGGCTCACTGCATCCCTGACCTCCCAGGCTCAAATGATCCTTACACCTCAGCCTCCTAAGTACCTGGGTCTACAGATGTGCACCACAATGCCTGACTAATTTCCATATTTTTTGTAAAGACAGGATCTCATTGTGTTACCCAGGCTGGTCTCAAACTTCCACCTGCCTCAGCCTCCTAAAATGCTGGGTTTACAGGTGTGAGACACTGTGCCCAGCCCATTTTCTGTTATTGATGTCACAAACTACATCTTTATACATTGTGTGCCTAGTAACATAAATCAACCATTTATATGCATTTGTCTTTAAAATCATATAGAAAATAAAAACTGAAGTTACAAACCAGAATAACAATACTACTAGCTTTTATAAATTGCCCATGTATTTACGTTTACCAGAGATATTTATTTATTCATACAGCTTCACTGTCTAGCAGCCTTTCCATCTGAAGAGGTCCCTTTAGTACTTTTTGAAGAGCAGGTTTAGTGGTAACAGACTCTTTATGGCTTTTGTTTATCTGGAAATATCTCAATTTCTACTTCATTTTGAATGACAGTTTTGCTGGATATAAAATTCTCAGTTGATAATTTTGGTCTTTCAGCACTTTGAATATATAAATTCACTGTCTTCTGGCCTCTAACATTTCTGATGAAAAATCAGCTGATAATTTTGTTGAGAATAACTTGCATGTAACGAGTTGCATCTCTCTTGCTGCTTTCAAGATTCATTTTTTCTCCCAACAGTTTGATTATAAAATGTCTTGATGGGGGCTTACTGGAGTTTGTTGAGCTTCGTGAATTTGTATATTCATGTCTTTCATCAAAATTTGGGAAGTTTTTAGCATTTATTTCTTCATATAACTCTTTCTACATCTCTCTCTCTTTTTCTCTCTCTGTCTACCCCCCCACCTCCTCCCCCCACCTCTTCCTCTCTCCCTCTTCTCCTTCTGGAATTCCTACAATGTATATATTGGCCCAGCTGATGGTGTGCTACAAGACTCTGAGGCTCTGTTCACTTTTCTTTTCTTTCCTTTTTCTTTTTTTTTTTTTGCCGTTTATCAGACTCAGTAACTTCAATTGTCTATCCTTACGTTCACCAATTCTTTTTTCTGCTTACTCAAATCTGCTTTTAAATCCCTCTAGTGGGTTTCTCATTTCGGTTATTGTACTTTCAGTTCCAGAGTTTTTTTCTGGTTCTTTTTATAATCTCTAACTCTCTATCAATATTCTCATTTTATTCATACACAATTAGGGTTTTTTTTTCTTTGTCCATGTCTTCCTTTAGCAATTTGAGCTACTTTAAGACAGCTGTTTTGAAGTCTTTGTCTAGTAATTCCAATGTCTGAGCTTCCTCAAGGATAATTTCTGTTGGTTTGTTTTGTTCCTTTGAATGGATCATATTTTCCTATTTATTTGTATGCCTTATGATTTGTTACTATTGGTCTTTTGGTTTAAAAAAATTTTTAGAGACAAGGTCTCACTCTGTCACCTAGGCTGGAGTGCAGTGACATGATCATAGCTGACTATAACCTTGAACCCCTGGGCTCAAGTGATCCTTCTACCTCAGCCTCCTGAGTAGTTAGACTACAGGCCATGTGCCACCCCACCTGGCTAATTTTTTCAATTTTTGTATAGAGAGGGTCTCACTGTTGCCCAACTTAGTCTCAAACTCTTGGCCTCAAGAAACCTTCCTACCTTGGCCTCCCAAAGTGGTGAAATTACAGGCATGAGCTATTGTGCCTGGCCCTTGTTGAAAAGTGGACATTTGAATATTATACTTTGGTAACTCTGGAAATAAGATTTTCCCTCTTCCCCGGGATTTTCTGTTTTTGTTTGTGTTCTGTTTTCTTTTGTTTTACTGTTGAAAGTCTGTGCCAGGGATCAGCCTGAGATAAAAGCTTATGGTCTTCTCCAGTCTTTTTTAAGCCTCTTTGCTTAAACATGTGCTGTAGCTAAATTCCTTTTTGCTTTGCTTTTGAATATCCTAATCCTTAAATGCCTGGCTTCCCAAAGGGTAAAGATGGAAAAAGAGAAAAGGAAAAAAAAAAAAAGATAGATGTGCTTCATGTAAATTCCCGGAAGTTGCTTCAGCCAGTGGGGGTTGAAACACTGAACTCTGATGTTTGAAGGACAAGTCCTATTGCCCCCTCTGGCACCAGCAAGTCACTCAAGGAACATGAGCATGGCTTCCTGACACAGGACTGTAGGCTGGGGAGACTGGTAGCTGCTATCATACTTTAGGCTGAAATCAACCTAAATTAACTGCAATTTACCAGCTAACCTTTCCCCTGGAAGCTATAAACATTCAAATAAGACTGCATATTTATAAAATAGTTACTTCAGACAGTTTCTGCCAGTATACTTTTTGTCTAGGTAGAGAGATGGATTCCTGGCACTTCCTACTCCACCATCTTCCTGAGGTCATCCTCAACAACCCATTTTTAAATCTTAATTTTTATAATTTGAATGTTCAAAATTTAACTACATAAGCTAAGAAAATTACAAAATGACTAATAGGTTCATATAATAATTATAACCAGGAAACTGATTGTGAAATGTGTTTTTAGACTAGTTTGAACAATTGTGTGCAATTCTATAATACTGTAATATGTTTATTGTGTTGCAAGTTTGTGATGCTCCTTTTAGAAATGAAATGAAATCATGTTGAATCATTCTGAATCTCAGATCAGCTAAGAAATTGGCCTAAACTCAAACTGCTAGAATAATAACAGGGATTACAATCCTAGAATGTTTAATTCTAAAGTTCATTTTCTTTCTAATTCTCATTACATTTTTATATATCTGGACTACATTTTGAATTGGCAGTTATCATGTGCAATGACTTACATAGTCTATGAAGCCAGACTGTGTTCAAATTTTGGTTCCATGTCTTACTAACTATGTGATCTTGAAAAATATACTTGTGTGACTCAGTTTCCTCATCTGTAAACTGGAAAGAACAGTATATACTGTGATCTCTTAGTATCCATGGGGGATTGGATCCAGGATCCCTCCATGCATGCCAAAATCTGTGGATGTTTATGTAAAATGATATAATATTTGCATGTAACCTATGTACTTCCTCCTGTATACTTTAATCATCTCTAGGTTACTTATAATACCCAATACAATGTAAACACTATATAAATAGTTATGTTGTATTGCTTTCTTATTTATATTATTTTCTACTGAATTGTTATTTTTTATTTTTTTCAAATTTTTTGGCCTATAGTTGGTTGAATACACAGATGTAGAACCTGTGAATACAGAAGGCCAACTATATTTCTAAAGGCTGGAATTGTTATAAGAAATAATTAAAGTAATCTTCGTTGTATAAAGTGTTTACAATAGTATCTGGTTCACAGTTTTAATTGTTAAGATGTTAATAATTATCTATAAAACAAAAGGGTTCTAAAGTAAGGACTCTATATGTTAACTTCAATAGTTAGGGTTTTAAGACTTCAACTACTCATTATTCCAGAAAAAAATGAAAATAGGGTCCCAAAGTAGTAGAAAAGCTTGAAGGATCTTCCAGTTATAAGTGGGAATAATAAAACAAATGAATTTAACTGGGATTTTGTCATTAAGAATTTTTGGTGCATTGCTCCATTTACTCTGGTATGGTTCACCTTTTTAAAAAAATTAAATGAATCTAAGCTTCATTATTCTCAATAAACCATTATTATGCCTTCAGAAAACAGTGGTATATGTGAATGGGAGTAATTAGTGATACAAAGTGCTAGAGGAAATAGCCTGCTTAAACATGCTGTCCTTAATACATTAACTTCTTTAGAGTGATGGAAATGTTATAGTTGTCAACCAATACCTTGATATAAATATCAACCAGTGATGTAAAAGGAGCATGTATAATATGCAAAATAGAGGGGATGCCTAAATAACAGATTTGGCACAGTAAAATATTCACTCCATCTCTCTTTTTAAAAATATAGTAAGAACTCCTTTATGACATTCTTCTAGAAAACAAGACAATGATTAATCATATCGCATGCCCATTGTGCTATATCAAGTATTTTCAAAGTGCCAGGTTTTCTGAAATTTACAGGGAAATTATTTGAACCCTAATTTTTCTGAAATGCTGCAAAAGCACAAGGATCTGCATTTTAGCAGAGCTCCACTGTATATCAGTATTGCAATGGTAGGTACTATGTAAATATATTATACATGTATGTCAAGGAAAATAGTATACAAATAAGTAATATAAATAAATACTAAATATTATTTGTAAAATTTTTACCAAAAGATCAGTAGATTCTGAACTATCTGAATTAATATCAAATTCAAAGGCCATTTTTCTCTTTTTATTACTTTCTTCAATGGGTATATTCAAGTTTTCTCTTTGCTGTAGTTTTGGTTTTGTTGGTGTCTTCACTGTATATGCCTATCCAAAAATAAAAAACAATACATTATCATATCAAATAAAATATGCATTATTAATAAAGGGTTTCACAAATAATTTTAAGACAATTTGAGTCCTTAGCAATCAGAAACCTCCATTATTATTGGCAAGTATATGAGGCAAAAATTTTGGATAAGAATTTAATTCAAATGTTTTTGATACTATAAGTTGTCTTTCTTCAAAAATTTTACAATGGTAGACTTTCTCTGCCTTTCCTTTAACTTGCTGAAGAAAATAAGAAAGAGAAAGAGTGAAACAGAGAGACAGACACACTCCAGATTCAGCAATCAACAATCTTAGGGGCCTTAATATTTCTAATCATGATCGCAAAAAATAACTGAGTGAGCTTTGCTCTCTCTACAAAACTCCTTATTACTTTGTGAGAAAATATGCTTGCTTATTTTTATATTGGTAAAGTAATTCACATTAGTCAATGTTTCACATTCTATACTATCTTGTAATTTTTATAATTTGTAAAAGTATCTTTAAAAAGTAAGGTCAAAAGCCAAGTACAGTGGCTTATGCCTGTAATCCCAGCACTTTGGAAGACCAAGGCAGGAGGATTGCTTGAGGCCAGTTCAAAACTAGTCTGAGCAACATAGCAAGACCCCAACTCTAAAATTTTTTTTAATTAAAAAGACATAGCCAGGTATGGTGGCCCATCCCTATAGCCTCAGCTACTCAGGAGACTGAAGCAGGAGAATTGCTTGAGCCAGGAGTTCAAGGTAGCAGTGGGCCATGATCATGCCACTGCAGCCCAGCCCAGGCAACAGAGCAAAAACATAAATTAAATTAAATTAAATTTAAAAAGTTAAGGTCAGAGACATCAGTACAAATGGCAGAGTAATGAGCTCTAAAAATTCACTCCTCCATAAAAGCCATAAAAATATTGGTAAAAACTTGTCTGAATCAGTTTTTTTCAGAACTCTGGAAATTAACCAAAGGCTTGCAGCCACCTGGAGAGTGCTTATTCTTTAAAAAAATAAAATAAAATGGCTAAACCTCTTTAGGAACCCCAAACTTCATGGTGTCTTAACTTCCCCAGTCCCATCCCCTGCTCCATCCTTAAAGAATAACAGCCCATGTTCCTGGTGCAGCCTGGCAACCACCAGACAGAACAGAACAGAACTGAAGCTCTTTCAAAGCTTTATTCCCAAAGAATTGTCATTATTTGATTTGTCTGGTGAGTCTCTGCAAGATCCCACTTACAAGGCTGATAGCTGATTACATTCAACCTGAGGGCTCACTAGTGAAAAAATGCCTTCTCCTTGGTGTGTGTGTGAAGTAGGGGGCAGAATTTGTCAAAAACAACAAACGTTTTAACTTTGCAGCAACATGAAGCAGTGATGAATAGTTGGGACAAACAAAAGACTAACCAAAAACCTTGAAAGAAAAGCTAGGAAATGAAATATCCATGGGGAGGCTTTGAAAAGCCTTGATATATTCCTGGAAATATAGAAGGCCACGCATATGTGTAGGGCTATCTACAGGCTCAGGAAGGTCCTGAAAAGGCCCTAAGTTTTCACCACTGGCTAATCTTGAGGCTCTGTACAAGCAGGAATGGAAAGCTAAGGCAGAGTTGTCAACTACCTGGCTAAGTGTTGAAAGCATGCCCTTATACACATATAATAGAGACCTTTGACAAAGATTGGGAAATTTATTGATTCTAGGCATTTGAAGAAATTTGTGTCCAAACATTAGCTAAAAACTAAGCTAATCAAGGAGAACCTTTAGTGGCACTCACAACAAAAAATACAAACTTTACAGAATTAGTCTAGAAAAGTCACAAAACAAACAATAACTACAACAAGTAGCAACAACAAATCATGGGAATAGGAGAGAATCTGATTTCCGGAGTTGTTATATTTTTAAATGGCCAGTTTAAACAAAAAATATGAGACGTGCAAAGAAAGAAGAAAGTATGGCCCAAATAGAAAAGTAAAAGAACAAACAACAGAAACTCTCCCTGAGGAAGCCTTGACATTGGACTTAACTAGACAAAGATTTAAAGTCAGCTATTTTAAATATGTTCAAAGAGCTAAAGAAAATTATGTCAAAGAAATGAATAAAAGCATGAAAACAACATCTCACTAAATGGAATATCAATAAAAAGAAATAAATTATCAAAAGAACCAAATAGAAATTCTGGAATTAAAAAATACAATAGCTGAAATGAAAAATTTACTAGAAGGGCTCAATAGCAGATTTGGGCAAGCAGAAGAAGAATCCATGAGCCTGAATATAATTCAACTGATATGGAATAGAAAAAAAATGAAGAAAAACAAAGTCTCAGAGACTTGCAGACACCATCAAACACAACTGGGAAGCTGAGAAGGAAAAGGCATAACATTTAAGCTTAGTGGGATGGAGACAATTGAGATCCTTTTCAACTCCAAGACAAGTGAGGCAGGAACTCCAAGAGCATCTTTATAAAGAATACTAGGAGTGCTTCCAAGAAAGAAAGACTGGCATCTCATTCCCTAGTTAGATATGAATGTAGGCAGCAAATTTGTTTGTCTTTGTATCTAGCTGAGGAGAGGAAAAGGAAACGAGAGAGAGGAAAGAGAGATCAAAAGTAAAGCATCTGCACTGCCATTTAGCATGGCAAAGTTGTATGAATTCCCCATGGATTAAGTGGCTATATGAAAGTCAGAACTGAGCCACTTTGCTAGAGGCATCTACTCCAAGATGACTGCTAAGGACTACAGATGCAAGATGATTGGGGTAAACAGCAAAGGGAAGTAGTAACTGTGGTGATGCTATAAAATGTCAAGTCAGAATCAGATTTCCTGTGTCAGGGCCTTAAACACTGATAAATAACTATTAAGTTATGAAATCTGCCCAAGATGACATTAAGTTGTGGACAGTGATCGAAAAAAATGAAACAATTTCATGTTGAAGGCCAGGCACAGTGGCTTACACCTATAATCCCAATACTTTGGGAGGCCAAGACAGGAGGATGAGTTAAGGCCAGGAGTTCAAGACCATCCTAGGCAACACAGCAAGACCTTGTCTTTACATTTCATGCTGATACCACAAAAAAAATTGAAACTTTCAAGAAACTAGTTATATATGTGTGCGTGATGCCAGGTATATGGTGATAACAGAACTTTATTTATTTAAAAAATTACTACTAACATGGAAAATTTAGACACAAACCTTTGGCAATGGTGTAGATAAAGTATTTTTGGCAGATGTCCACAGATAGTCTCTTTTATCTTTGGATATGCCATGATCAACTGATGTGAAATTTCGAGATACAGTTTGTGAAGGAACTGCTTTAGAATCCAATTTCCAATAAATTTCAGGTGTTTCCAATAAAGATGTTTGTGTTTTCTGCATTGAACAACAAGAATGAATAAAACCATCACTAAATGTCACATTAATTATTTATTTCTTTAATTAAAGTGCAGCAACTAGTAGAATTCACAACAAAATAAGCAAATTTATCCCTAAATTTATCACTGACTAGATAAGTTTGAATAAGTTACAGTTATCTTCTTTGTCACTTTACTTGTCCATTTAAGATGCAAATGTTATCTGCCCCTGCCTGTCTTCACAGAGCCTCTATGAAAACAAATAAGATATCCTGGAGGTCGTTATTCTTAGCAAACTAATGCAGGAACAGAAAGCCAAATACCACATGGGCTCATTTATAAGTGGGAGCTAAATCATGAGAACACATGGACACATAGAGGGAGACAACAAAACACACTGGGGTCTATGGGAGCATGCAGGATGGGAGGAGGAAGAGGATCAGGAAAAATAACTAACGGGTATAGGTTTAATACCTGGGTGACAAAATAATCTGTACAACAAAACCCCATGACAGAAGTTTACCTATATAATAAATCTGTACATGTACCCCTGAACTTAAAATAAAAGTTAAATTTTTAAAAATGAAAACAAGATATCTCAACTCTCTGACCAAAAGTTGAGGATTCTCTTTAAAAAATAAAAATAAAAAATCTTTACTCCTGGTGGCAAAAAGCCCTAATCTATGGTTCATTACAATAGCCTAAAAGTCAGAAGGAAATCTATTCTAATTTTCATTCATTCTCTTTCATACATTGATACTTCTTCTTTTTCACCTATAAAAATATCAGCCTTTTCCTATCCACCAGCCTAACTTGCCTCCAAAAGCAAGGAGAATAATTATGAAAGTAAAGAATGAGAAAAATTTTCAGGGAAAAAACTGAGAAAATGGCTATTTGCTTCAATTCTAAATAAATAAATTGCAAGTTTACTCTAAATACTTGACATTTTTTCAACTCAGTTTCCTCAGTTCTCTTTCACTCTACCTTTGTATACAGCTTCTTTTAGCACCTGACCTAACTTTCTAGTAAAAGCTAGTAATAGTTGCTTTAGTGGGATTCTACATGAAACTCATGCTCATCACTTTCTATTTTACAGTTTCTTTGGTCGCCACCATCTCCACGAATACAATCGTGGCAATTATTCATAAGGAAATTGTAAGGAAATTGAGGCATGCTAATTTACTCAATTCCACAGCTAGTTAGCTGTGAAACTCAAATTCCCCTTTTTCTAGAATCGTGTTCTTTCAGTTCTCCTACTGCCTTTCATTGTAGAGCCCTCCTTTACAGGACCGTGTTCTTCTGAGATCATCTCTCCTTTCTCTGAATTCTCTAGAGCACACACACACAAAAAGGGAATACAAGGACAAAATATGAAAGCATGGTGGCTGAACTTTCAGTGCATTTAAATTAGAGTATAGGATAAAGAGGCAACTACATGTACTATAAAAAAATCATTGAACTAGGAGCCAGCTACATCATATGGTCTTTTCTCCTAGATCTTTCCTATCTTTCCAGATTATTTAAGTAAATCTTCAAGTATCTCCAAGCTTAAATTTATTCATCTATAAATCAAGAGGCTAAATGAGATGGCTTATATCTTTCCTGCGCAATTCTAGTGATCTGTCATTTCATAATCCTTTTTCTAGCAAGTATGAATTTTTTCAGAATTGCATTTCTGTATCCTTTTCCCTACATATTTATACATCATAGTTGATGACAAAATTTTGATGACAGCAATTTTTTTACTGCTCTCTGGATTCATCAGGGTAAACTTTGGAACCGCCAAAATGTAACTGCTTTAATGGACAAATTTTTCCTCCCTACGGGTAGGAGAATGACAATTTAAGGTCACTGCACCACCTTGTGGCCATATCTGGAATTTGACATTTCCCTGGTAGCCTAAAGAAAATTCTCATGTGACAATACTGAACTATCCCTTTCCAGAAAATTCACAATTTTCTCTGTTGTATTTTTCAAACAAACATTTATAAGGCATGTGCTATGTCCCAAGCACTATTTTAAATGTTTTACAAATACCATCTCATTTAATCCTCATAACCACTTTAGGAAATAGGTATTATTATTATCCCTTTATAGATGAGAAAATTGAAACACGAAGAAGTTAAGTAACTTGTCCAAACTCAGAAACGTTTGGTAAATTTAACAAGGCTTATGTTTCAGTAGTGTTGGAATAAAGCATAGCAAAAAAAAAAAAAGCCTAGTTAAATTTCTTCATTCATCATTTTTCTCATTTTGCAACATATATATGGTTCATTTTCCAACATATATATCTAGACTCTCAGATAAAATATATGGCATTTGCTAATCTACTTGATAATGGAAACATATAGAATTATACATGAATCAAAACATCTCTATAAGAATATGTGATACATACTTTCATAATATGAAGACATTCTAAATTTAAAAAAGAATATTGGAGATTAACCAATTTGCTTATATTCATTAGATACTTCCTTAAGTCTATATCTAACCATTCTGAATAATTTTATTATGATTATAATTTCTCCAAATATAATGTTTTCAAGTGTCTAGCACAGTGTCTGGAACATACAAAGCACTCAGTATTCACTCACAGGTTCAGTACATCTTTCCTTTATTCTCTTTTAACCCAAGTGTAATAAAATATAATGAACTGTTCTCAAACTACTCTGAGTGTCATTTCCTTCCAGTTTAACTATAATCAGAGCAACCTCTGTGGGAACTTAGGAGATTATATCACTATATGTAAAGAAAATTTTTAATCATTTTAAACAAAAATTTGCTAAATCAAAATTCTTCTGCAACGATCCTATATTATCAAATAGGTTAGAAGCTGAGGGGTATTCTTCTTCTCTGTGACTGATGTTTCCTTCCATATGTAGGGAGTACCACTAGGGTAACATTCCAAACCTCTTCCTGATTCCTTAGGGGAGAAAAAATGACTTAATGTGATTGGTGAATTTAAAGAAAAGGAGAAGCTGGACACATACAGCTCAGCCTCTTCCTTATTACTCCCCTTGAGAACTATTAGAATTACACATAAATTCTGCTCTTCTCCTTTATACCCTAAGTTTTACAAGAGCAGATGATCAAGTGGGTAGACCTATGCTAGTCAAGCTCTACTTGTGGCAGAATATAAATTTGTCTAATTTGGGATTTCAAGATTAAGAGATCCTATTGCCTTCAAATATAAACTGCATTCTCCAGTATTTAAAATATTGATATTTTTTAATAAAGTCTTCAATAATAAAAATATTATTTTTATTCTCCCTTGTCTTTCTCAATTGGTTCAGAATATAAGTGAGGAAAACAGGATGTCATTTATTAAGCCCCCTCAAAACCCAAAATTAGACATAATCTAAATAAACTTTAGAATTGTTTACGAAAATATTTTGCCTCTAACATTAAAAAATTCTTAAGAGAGAAACACAGAGGTACCTAATTAAATTAAAACTATAATAAGAATTGTAGAGAAAGACTGAAACCTTCTTTTTTTCTTCTTTTTTGTTTCTGCATTAGACTGAAACCTTCTCCAAATCTCCAAATGACAAAATTTTGAAATTTTTAGCTAAAATGCTTTTGAATTAATAAATAGCAAGAAACAATTTAGAAAATGAAATTGTATGATATATGTAAAATGTTATTTTCCTACTTATAAACAAAAAATCATTTCTAAGTAGATGTTAGAAAATGAATTGGTATTTTAAAACTATGAGAATTATATGCTCTTACCTTGTCTTTTTTTTCTTTAAGAGTAGCTGTGTTTTCTTTTGCCTCTCTTTTGAGTTTTTTCTATTAAAAATAAATATCAAGTACAAGTAACATAAACATCACAATGATCACAAATGAATGTTATCAAAATCTTTCCTAGTAAGTATTAACAAAGAAAGATGACTAACCTCTCAATCTTATAAAGTAATAAAAAGAAAAAAAAAGAAAAAGTTCCTTTCTACAGAGGTATTATTTGGTTTTGATTATCTTTTCCTTTATTCTAATCAGTCTCTAGTGTATATCTGTGGACTTTTGAATAAGTCTCTTAAAACTCTGAATCTCAGCTTTCTTATTTGTAAAATAAAGCTAATGGAACAAATTACAGAATGAGAGATACGCACAAGTAACTAAGCTGTGAAAAGTTGCAAAAAGATCTAAAATATTGTGAGCCTTTACAGGCAGAATTAGATTTTTCCATGCATGTTGAGGAAAGGTGCAGTTCAGTTAGACTTTGGGTATGTGTATAGTCAAGATAAAAATGGAAAGGAGAGCTGTGGTCAGAATGGAAAGAGTGATATGCTAATATCATTAGATAGAATTTATTCAGTAAGATAAAAGAAAAGCCTGGCCTACATAAATGAATATGTAGGGTGCCTGTAATATGACAACCAACAGAAGAACAAAATTTTTACAACTCCAGGGAGTATTAGAGGTCTTAGAAAGTAAAAATCTCCAAGTGTGCAGAATTTTAGGCAGTAAAACTTGCCCATGATGTCTATGCCAGTATCTATCCTCACTGAATACCTTGCATACACCATGTTATCTCTCCCATAGCATTGCTCCTAATCACAGAACTCACTTCACTATGAAAGAAGCTGGCTGTAAACTGATGCAATAGTATTTACTGTTCTTATTATGTATCCTATAACCTACCAATGGTTGATCTTCAGTTATAGTGACAATTGGAGTCTACTCTAAGGGGCTGGAATGCTGTCTTTTAGGACAAAGCACATTTTCTAAACCAGCAATATCGTAATGACTCTCAGAATATGTATCTTGGCTTCTAGAGGACAGACGGGAGAAACCATCGCCTACAACTGCACTGTCTCTGCAATTCTGACTTTTCCTGGTCTGGAGATCTTGGTAAAGTCTCTTCTAATATAATATATGTTTCCAAGGTATGAAACAGCTCATACAAGAATGTGTATCTTTAGTGGTAGCTAAATAATCATCAGTCCCCTTAAACCAAAGAGATGGCCAGACCACTAAGGTTCCTATTTAATCTGAATAAGTAAGATATTCCTATAATACGGCCTGGCAAACAGAGAGTTGACTTGATCACCAGAGCAGAGAATGACAACCTTGTAACCAAATTTTGGATCTAAATAAACGTATCAGCCTATAGCCTTTTGAATAAAAAGGAAGCCTGGTACTCTAGTGGAAAAGTTCTGAAATAATATCACAAATACATACTGCATCCTTCCTACTATCTTGTGCACCAAGGATTAAAATATTAAGACATGGGTAATTGCACATCAACTAACATTAATTATTGGGAATCTATAATGCCACTATTTTTTCACTGGTCAGAGTGCAAGCATATCAGCATCAAGCAATAATTAGAATTTTATCAGAGTCTACTTCATGGTGAGCCCATGGAACCATAAACCTATCTTGTGCTCATTTTTTTAGATTCTAAGAATATAGTTTGAACGAACTCAATAAAAGGAATAATCCCCATGTTGGTTCTGACCACAGAGTCACAGAGTAAGAGATTTTAAAGTTGAAAGGACCAACTTTGAATCTCTCTCTCCATATCAAGATAGTAAACAAATTTCACATTGCTAGGCAGAGATTAAGGCCCCATCAAATTAATGAAAGACATAGGAAAAATGATTTATCATAATCCCAAAAAGCCAATCTATTTTAATTAGAAGTTAAGACAGTCATCTAGTAACAGTTTCCTATACCAATGGGCTTATAGGTAAAGTGGGGATTGTCATATTGACTGAGAGCTTGGAAAAAAGTTGCATATAAAAGATGAGCTAAATCTATGTAAATATAAAGCTCAAGTTAAAGAGATACAGGAATCATAGTGAAATAATAGAATATACATTTTTATCAATCTTGACAATGTAAAATAATAAATACTAAAATTGTATATGTAGGGCAATATGAAACAGGAGACAGTATTAGATACATTATTTTAAAATATAAAGGTAATCAATAAACTAATTTAAAAGACTACATATACCTTCCAAATCAACCAAAGTAAGACACACACACACACACTTTAGAGAATAAGAAAGAAAATATGTAGTGAATATGTAGTGAAAAATAAGATGACAAAAACATTATTAAGATATATAATCAATGAAGAGTTAATATCCAGAATCATAAACAACTCCTACAACTCAACAACACAAGAATTGGATTAAAATTATTATTAACCCAATTCAAAAATGGGCAAAAGACTTGAATAATCAAACCACCAAAGAAGATATACAATGTCCAACAGGCATATTAAAAATAGTCACCATTGCTAATCATATGAGAAATGCAAATCACAGCCACATGAGATATTGCCTACACACATTAGGATGGCCACTATCAAATGAATAGGAAATAACAAATGCTGATGTGGATGTGGAGAAATTAGAATCCTTATGCACTGCTGTGTGGGAATGTCAAATGGTACAGTCACTACAGCCAATATAGAGGTTCTCAGAAAATTAATGATACAGTTGCCATATGATCCAAGAATCCCACTTCTGGAAATATATCCAAAAGAATTCAAAGCAAGATTTTAAAGAGATAGTTGCACACTCACATTCATTACAGCATTATTCACAATAGCAGGAGGTAGAAGCAACTCAAATGTCCATCAAAAGAAAAATAATAAGGAAAAGATGGTATATACATATAATAGAATATTATGCAGCCTTTAAAAAGGGCATCCTGTTACATACTACAACATAGATAAACCTCGAGGACATTATGCTAAGTGAAATAAGCCAGTCACGTAAGCACAAATACTGTATGATTCCACTCATATAAAGTATTCAAAATCAGAAACAGGATGTGCAAAGGTGGTTGCCAAGGACTGGGAGGAAGAGGAAAAGGGAATTCCTGTTGAATGGGTATAGACTTTTAGTTTTACAAGATGGAAAACTACTAGAGATCTGTTGCACAACAGGATGAATATACTTAACACTGCTGAACTGTACATTTAAAAAGTGTTAAGATGGTGCACTTAATGTTATATGTTTTTATCACAATAACAAAGTTAAAGTACAAACCATTCAACTTATGCATAGCAACAAAAAAGTGCTAAATAAAATATTGGCCAGCATTATCTAACATCACATTTTAAAAATACATCATAACCAAATAGAGTTTATTACAGAAACACAAGAATAAATCAAAACTGATACATATCGTATCAACAAATACAATCAGGAAAACTAACCTATTAGTCAAAAAAAGACTCTTGGGTTACAGATTCAATCAAGGTTAATAAAAAGTAGACAAAAACACAGGAGACAAATACAAGAAGAAAGTGAGGGTCACAATATGAATACCAGATAAAGCTGACTTTGGGGCAAAAATACAAAAATAAAGCATACTATTTCCAAAAAAAACAATGAATTAGTATAAACTTTTATACAACAAATAGTATTCATCAAAATATGCAATGCAAAATTAGTAGAGAATTCAAAAGGAAGAGAAAGATAATAGTAATAGAACCCTTAACTCCTTTTAGCTCATGACTGATCAAACAGAAAAAATATATAAGAAATTTGAAGTACACATAATTGAAATAATGCAGTAAATCAAACTTCTTGGTAAAGATGGTAAAGCCAGATTACAAAATCTTCCTTCTCCTAAACTAACAACAACAACAAAAAAGCAAGACAGGAAGAGAGGAAAGAAACAAAAGTAGTTAAAAACTGGCAAAAATACATTCAACAACAAAAACATACAATCTCATGCTATAATCGGTAATACTAGTGAGGCTCAGTAAGAGAGCCACAATATACAATTGTGCTCATTTCACCCTACTCACTGTGGCTCCTCACTCTATTACTACTTGTATAGTATTGGTGAAAGAAAATGAAAACATATAATAATGAAAGTAAAGGTCACTAATATACCTGAATTTTGTAAGAAGAGATTTGAGGACATAAATAGGCAATCCAGGAAAAAGATGCCTAGAAAATGCATAATGAGTGATCAGCAGGAAAAAACCACTTAAGTTTATATTTTGGTCTCTCTCGATTGGAGAAAGGAAGCACAACCACAACCATATAGAATTAGTTATCCTTGCCAATAAACAGAACATACTAGACATAAAGTCAAAAGATAAACTTCTTAAACAGAAGATTCCCCTAAAAGAACACAAAGCACAAAAAGAGACTCACTAAGAGCACCAGGTAAATTTTATCTTTTTCTCTGGGCTCCTCTCATCACCCTGTAAGCAGAATATCCCAAATCATATTTATATCTTTTCACTCACAAAGCTGTGCAAGTGACATAACAAGAGCTTGAAGAGACGTAAAATGGCAAAAATAAATAACCACGGCTTATCCTATCAGATAGACACACAGGCCCCAGGGCTCTACACTGAGCTGATAAAAAGATCTGAAGCCTGAGGGAAATACATAACAAGAAAACTACGAAACACTGGACTTAATCTGCACTATAGACCAAATGGATCTAATAGATATTTATAAATATTTCATCCAACAGTTGCAAAATAAACATTCTTCTCCTAAGCACATGAATCAGTCTTAAGGACAGACCATATGCTAGCCACAAAACAAGTCTTAAACATTCAAAAATGGAAATCACATCAAGTATTTTCTCTGTCAACAATGAAATAAACCAGAAATCAATAACAAAGGGAATTTTGGAAACTATAAAATCACATGGAATTTAAACAATATGCTCCAGAATGACCAGTGGGTCAAAGAGGAGATTAAAATGGCAATCAAAAAATTTCTTGAAACAAATAATTGGAATACAACAACAAAATCTACGGGATACAGCAAATGCAGTACTAAGAGGGATGTATATAGCTATAAACACCTACATCAAAAAGGAAGAAAAACTTCAAATAACCTAATGATGCATCTTAAAGAACTAGAAAAGCATGAGCAAACCAAACCCAAAGTTAGTAGAAGAAACAATAAAGATCAGAGCAGAAATAAATGAAATTGAAGAAAATGATACAAAAGATCAATGAAACAAAAAGTTTACTTTTTTGAAAAGATAAACAGAATGACAAACCGTTAGCCAGGCAGACTAAGAAAAAAAAGAGAGAAGCCTCAAATAAATAAAATGAGAGATGGAAAAGGAGACATTACAATCAATACCACAGAAATTCAAAGGATCGCTAGAGGTTACTATGAGGTAAATATATGCCAATAAATTTTAAAACCTAAAAATAAATAAATTCCTAGACACATAAAATCTACAAAGATTGAACCATGAAGAAATCCAAAACTTGAATAAATCAATAACATCTAGCAAGATTGAAGCTATAATAAAAAGTCTCCCAGCAAAGAAAAACCTAGGACCCAATGGCTTTACTGCAAAATTTTACCAAACATTTAAAGAAGAATTAATACCACCCCTGCTCAAACTATTCTGAAAAATAGAGGAGAGGGGGCTACTTCCAAACTCATTCTATGAGGCCAGTAGTACCCTTAAACCAAAACCAGACACAAAGACACATCAAAAAAAGAAAACTAAAGGCCCATATCCCTGATGAACATTGATGCAAAAATCCTCAAAAAAATACGAGCAAACCAAATTCAACAACATATTGAAAGATCATTCATCATGGCTGTGTGATTTATCCCATGGATGCAAGAATGATTCAACATACACAAATAAATCAGTGTGATATATCATATCAAACCATATGATCATTTCAATTGATGCTGAAAAAGCTTTTGATAAAATTTAACAGCCCTTCATGATAAAAACCCTCAATAAAACTGGGTATAGAAGGAATGTATCTCAACATAATAAAAGCCATATATGACAGACTCACAGCTAGTATCATACTGAATGGCGAAGTACTGAAAGCTGCTGGAGCAAGATCTCAGCCCTACACACTGGAGGTCTGGATATAAATTTGGCTCTGTTGGCTGTTGTGGGAGTACAGAGGGAGTGAAACTGGCCTTGCTGGCTGTGTGGGAGCTGGGTGAGGCCTGTCAATGCCAACTTTCCCCCTACTTCCCTGGCGAACTGTACAAAGCATCAGAGGGAGCCATAATCCCCCTTGGAACATAACTCCATTGGCCTGAGAACCACTACCCCACCCCTCACAGTGGCAGCAGCAAGCCCCGCCCAAGGAAAGTCTGAGCTCAGAAACGCCTAACCCTGCCCCCACCTGATGGTCTTTCTCTACCTGACGTAGTAACTGAAGACAAAAGACATAAATTCATGGGAGCTCTATGGCTCTGCCCATTACCTGAGAAACCTGAATACTTATCCAGGTGATGTTAGGCCAAGTTTGTATCCCTCCACACTACCATAGATGATGCTCTCTTAAAGACAACACCATGTGGCTGAAAGCCAACCAACTCAAGGCATTACAGCAACTCATAACAGACCAACCCTACTCCAAGGAAGGGGAAAACAACATCTAATTCCACCGGCTGTAACACCCTGGCTAACCAGAGGTCCTGAACTTGTTCACGTCACAACTTCACTGCCAGCATAACCAGCATTTGAGAAAACCAGCATACTAAACAAAACTACAACCAAGGACTCTCATAGAGTCTGCTTCACTGCCCTGCCACCTCCACTGGAGAAGGTGCTGGTAGCCACGGCTGAGAGACCTGAAGATGAATCACATCATAGTACTCTTCGCAGACACTCCCCACTACCAGCCTAAAGCCTGATAGCTCCACTGGGTAGTTACACCCAGAAGAGCAATAACAATCACTGCAGTCATGCTCTCAGGAAGCCCCATCCCTAGGGGAAGAGGGAGAGCACCACATCAAGAGATCACCCCATGGGACAAAAGAATCTGAACAGCAGCCCTTGAGTCCCAGATCTTTCCTCTGACATAGTCTATCCAAACTAGAAAAAAAAAAAAAAAATTCTGGTAATATGACGAGACAAGGTTCTATAACACCATCAAAAGATCACACTAGCTCACCAGCAATGGATCAAAACCAAGAAGAAATCTCTGAATTTCCAGAAAAAGAATTCAGAAGGTCGATTATTAAGCTACTCAAGGAGGCACCAGAGAAAGGTGAAAACAAACTTAAAGAAACTTAAAAAATAATACAGGATATGATTGAAAAAAAATCTCTGAAGAAACAGATATCGTAAAAAAAAATCACAGCTTCTGGAAATGAAAGACACGCTTACAGAAATGCAAAATACACTGGAAAATTTCAACAATAGAACCGAACAAGTAAAGGAAAAGACTTTAGAGCTCAAAGACAAGGCTTTCAAATTAATCCAATCCAACAAAGACCAGGAAAGTATGGGGACAGGGGGCTGGCAAGATGGTCGAATAGAACAGATCTGGTCTGCAGCTCCCAGTGAGACCAACACAGAAGGTGGGTGATTTCTGCATTTCCAACTGAGATACCCAGTTCATCTCAATGGGACTGGTTAGACAGTGGGTGCAGCCCACAGAGGGCGAGCAGAAGCAGGGTGGGGTGTTGCCTCACCTGGGAAGTGCAAGGGACTGGGGAACTCCATCTCCTAGCCAAGGGAAGCCATGAGGAACTGCGCCATGAGGGATGGTGCTATCTGGCCTAGATACTATGCTTTTCTTATGGTTTCTGCAACCCACAGACCAGGAGATTCCATTGGGTGCCTACACAACCAGGGCCCTGGGTTTCAAGCACAAAACTGGGTGGGTGTTTGGGAAGACACCTAGCTAGCTGAAGGTGTTTGTTTTTTACCCCAGTTGCACGTGAAACTCCAATGAGACAGAACTGTTCGCTCCCCTGGAAAAGGGGCTGAAGCCTGGGAGCTGAGTAGTCTTGCTCAGTAGATCCCATCCCCATGGAGCCCAACAAGCTAAGATCCACTGGCTTGAAATTCTCACTGCCAAAACAGCAGTCTGAAGTCAACCTGGGATGCTTGAGCTTGTTGGGGGAGGTGGAAGGGAGTCCACCATTACTGAGGCTTCAGTAGGCAGTTTTCCCTTCACAGTGTAAACAAAGCCACAGGGAAGTTCAAACTAAGCAGAGCCCACCACAGCATGGCAAAGCCACTGTAGCCAGACCACCTCTCTAGATTCCTCCTCTCTGGGCAGGGCATCTCTGAAAGAAATGCCCTGGAACAAAGCACCTGGGGGAAGGGGCACCTGTGGGTGCAGCTTCAGCAGACTTAAATGTTCCTGCCTGCCAGCTCTGAAGAGAGCAGAGGATCTCCCAGCACAGTGCTTGAGCTCTGCTAAGGGACAGACTGCCTCCTCAAGTGGGTCCCTGACCCACGTGCCTCCTGTCTGGGAGACACCTCCCAGCAGGGGCCAACATACACCTCATATAGGAAAACTCCAGCTGGTATCTGGCAAGTGCCCCTCTGGGATGAAGCTTCCAGAGGAAGGAGCAGGCAGCAATATTTGCTGTTCTGCAGCCTCCGCTGGTGATACCCAGGAAAACAGGGTCTGGAGTACACCCCCAGCAAACTCCAGTAGACCTACAGAAGAGGACCCTGACTATTAGAAGTAAAACTAACAAACAGAAAGCAGTATCATCAACATCAACCAAAAGGATGCCCACGCAAAAACCCCAACTGAAGGTCTCCAACATCAAAGACCAAAAGTAGATAAATCCATGAAGATGAGGAAAAACCAGGGCAAAAAGGCTGAAAATTCCAAAAACCAGAATGCCTCTTCTCCTCCAAAGGATCACAACTCCTCGCCAGCAAGGAAACAAAACTGGATGGAGACTGAGTTTGATGAATTGACAGAAGTAGGCTTCAGAAGGTAGGTAATAACAACCTCCTCCAAGCTAAAAAAGCATGTTCTAACCCAATGCAAAGAAGCTAAGAACCTTGATAAAAGGTTACAGGAACTGCTAACTAGAATAACCAGTTTAGAGAACAGAAAAGACCTGATGGAGCTGAAAAACACAGCATGAGAACTTCGTGAAACATACACAAGTATCAATAGCTGAATCAACCAAGAGGAAGAAACGATATCAGAGACTGAAGATCAACTTAATGAAATAAAGTGTGAAGACAAGATTAGAGAAAACAGAATGAAAAGGAATGAACAAAGCCTCCAAGAAATATGGGACTATGTGAAAAGACCAAACCAACATTTGATTGGTGTACCTGAAAGTGACAGGGAGAATGGAACCAAGTTGGAAAACACACTTCAGGATATTATCCAGGAGAAATTCCCCAATCTAGCAAGACAGGCCAACATTCAAATTCAGGAAATACAGAGAACACCACAAAGATACTCCTAGAGAAGAATAACCCCAAGACACATAATTGTCAGATTCACCAAGGTTGAAATGAAGGAAAAAATCTTAAGGGCAGCCAGAGAGAAAGGTCGGGTTACCCAAAAAGGGAAGCCCATCAGATTAACAGTGGCTCTCTCTGCAGAAACCCTACAAGCCAGAAGAGAGTAGGGGCCAATATTCAACATTCTTAAAGACAAGAATTTTCAACCCAGAATTTCATATGCAGCCAAACTAACCTTTATAAGTGAAGGAAAATAAAATCCTTTACAGACAAGCAATGCTAAGGGATTTTGTCACCACCAGGCCTGCCTTACAAGAGCTCCTGAAGGAAGCACTAAATATGGAAAGGAAAAACTGGTACCAGCCACTGCAAAAACATACCAAAATGTAAAGACCATCAACACTATGAAGAAACTGCATCAACTAATGGGCAAAATAACCAGCTAGCATCATAATGACAGGACCAAATTCACACACAACAATATTAACCTTAAATGTAAACAAGCTAAATGCCCCAATTAAAAGACACAGACTGGCACAGTGGATGAAGAGTCAAGACCCATCGGTGTGCTGTATTCAGGAGACCCATCCATCTCATGTGCAAAGACACACATAGACTCAAAATAAAGGGATGGAGGAATATTTACCAAGCAAATGGAAAGCAAACAAACAAAAAAAAAGCAGAGATTGAAATCCTAGTCTCTGATAAAACAGACTTTAAACCAACAAAGATCAAAAAAGACAAAGAAGGGCATTACATAATGGTAAAGGGATCAATGCAACAAGAAGAGCTAACTATCCTAAATACATGCACCCAATACAAGAGCACCCAGATTCATAAAGCAAGTTTTAAGAGACCTACAAAGAGACTTAGACTCCCACACAGTAATAGTAGGAAACTTTAACACTCCACTGTCAATATTAGACAGAACAATGAGACAGAAAATTAACAAGGATATTCACGACTTGAACTCAGCTCTGGACCAAACAGACCTAATAGACATCTACAGAACTCTCCACCCCAAAGCAACAGAATATACATTCTTCTCAGCACCGCATAGCACTTATTCTAAAATTGAACACATAATTGGAAATAAAACACCCTCAGCAAATGCAAAAGAACGGAAATCATTACAAACAGTCTCTCAGACCACAGTGCAATGAAATTAGAACTCAGGATTAAGAAACTCACTCAAGGCCGAGTGCAGTGGCTCACGCCTGTAATCCCAGCACTTTGGGAGGCCGAGGAAGGCCAATCACCTGAGGTCAGAAGTTCAACAACAGCCTAGCCAACATGGTGAAACCCTGTCTCTACAAAAAGTACAAAAATTAGCCAGGTATGCTGGCACACGCCTGTAGTCCCGGCTACTTGGGAGGCTGAGACAGGAGAATCGCTTGAACCCAGGAGGCAGAGGTTGCAGTGAGTCAAGATGGCACCACTGCACTCCAGCCTCAGTAGCAGAGCGAGACTCCATCTAAAAAAAAAAAAAAGAAAGAAAGAAAGAAAAAAGAAAACAGGAACTCACTCAAAACCACACAACTAAACAACCTGCTCCTGAATGACTACTGGGTAAGTAACAAAATTAAGATGGAACTAAATAAGTTCTTTAAAACCAATGAGAACAAAGACACAACGTACCAGAATCTCTGGGACACAGCTAAAGCAGTGTTTATAGGGAAATTTGTAGCACTAAATGCCCACATCAGAAAGTGGGAAAGATCCAAAATCAATACCCTAACATCACAATTAAAAGAACTAGAGAAGAAAAAACAAACAAATTCAAAAGCTGGCAGAAGACAAGAAATAATTAAGATCAGAGCAGAACTGAAGGACATCGAGACATGAAAAACCCTTCAAAAAAATCAACGAATCCAGGAGCTGGTTTTTTGAAAAGATTAACAAAATAGATAGACTGCTAGCCAGACTAATAAAGAGGAAAAGAGACAAAAATCAAATAGACACGATAAAAAATGATAAACGGGATATCACCACTGATCCCACAGAAATAGAAACTACCATCAGAGAATACTATAAACACCTCTACACAAATAAACTAGAAAATCTAGGAGAAATGAATAAATTCCTGGACACATACACCCTCCCAAGACCAAACCAGGGAGAAGTCAAATCCCTGAATAGACCAATAACAAGCTCTGAAATTGAGGCAGTAATTAATAGCCTACCAACCAAAAAAAGCCCAGGACCAGATGGGTTCACAGCCAAATTCTACCAGAGGTACAAAGAGGAGCCGGTACCATTCCTTCTGAAACTATTCCAAATAGAAAAAGAGGGACTCCTGCCTAACTCAGTTTATGAGGCCAGCATCATCCTTATACCAAAACCTGGCAGAGACACAACAAAAAAGGAAAATTTCAGGCCAATATCCCTGATGAACATCGATGTGATAATCCTCAATAAAATACTGGCAAACCTAATCCAGCAGCACATCAAAAAGCTTATCCACCACGATCAAGTTGGCTTCATCCCTGGGATGCAACGCTGGTTCAACATATGCAAATCAATAAACATAATCCATCACATAAACAGAACCATGTAAAAGCCACATGATTATCTCAATAGATGCAGAAAAGGCCTTCGATAAAATTCAACACCCCTTCATGCTAAAAACACTCAATAAACTAGGTATTGATGGAACATATCTCAAAATAATAAGAGCTAATTATGACAAACTCATAGCCAATATCATACTGAATAGGCCAAACCTGGAAGTATTCCCTTTGAAAACCAGCACAAGACAAGGATGCCCTCTCTCACCACTCCTATTCAACATAGTATGGGAAGTTCTGGCCAGGGCAATCAGGTAAGAGAAACAAATAAAGGGCATTCAAATAGGAAGAGAGCAAGTCAAATTGTCTCTGTTTGCAGAAGACATGATTGTATATTTAGAAAACCCTATCATCTTAGCCCAAAAACTCCTTAAGCTGATAAGCAACTTCAGCAAACTCAGGATACAAAATCAATGTACAAAAATCACAAGCATTCTTATACACCAATAACAGACAAACAGCCAAATCATGAGTGAACTCCCATTCACAATTGCTTCAAAGAGAATAAAATACCTAGGAATACAACTTACAAGGGATGTGAAGGACCTCTTCAAGGAGAACTACAAACCACTGCTCAAGGAAATAAGAGAGGACACAAACAAATGGAAAAACATTCCATGCTCATGGATAGGAAGAATCAATACCATGAAAATGGCCATGCTGCCCAAAGTAATTTACAGATTCAATGCTATCCCCATCAAGCTACCATTGATTTTCTTCACAGAATTAGAAAAAACTACTTTAAATTTCATATGGAACAAAAAAGAGCCCATATATCCAAGACAGTCCTAAGCCAAAAGAACAAAGCTGGAGGCATCATGCTACCTGACTTCAAACTATACTACAAGGCTCAGTAACCAAAACAGCATGGTACTGGTACCAAAACAGGATGGAACAGAACAGAGCCCTCAGAAATAACACCACACATCTACAACCATCTGATCTTTGACAAACCTGACAAAAACAAGAAATGGGGAAAGGATTCCCTATTTAATAAATGGTGTTGGGAAAACTGGCTAGCCATATGCAGAAAACTGAAACTGGACCCCTTCCTTACACTTTATACAAAAATTAACTCAAGATGGATTAAAGACTTAAACTTAAGACCTAAACCCATTAAAAATCCTAGAAAAAAAACCTAGGCAATACCATTCAGGACATAGGCATGGGCAAAGACTTCATAACTAAAACACCAAAAACAATTGCAACAGAAGCCAAAATAGACAAATGGGATCTAATTAAATGAAAGAGCTTCTGCACAGCCAAAGAAACTATCATCAGAGTGAACAGGCAACCTACAGAATGGGAGAAAATTTTTGCAATCTATCCATCTGACAGAAGACTAGTATCCAGAATCTACAAGGAACTTAAACAAATTTACAAGAAAATAACAAACAACCCCATCAAAAAGTGGGCAAAGGATATGAACAGACACTTCTCAAAAGAAGACATTTTTGCAGCCAACAAACATGAAAAAAAAGCTCATCATCACTGATCATTAGAGAAATGCAAATCAAAACCACAAGAAGATATCATCTCACATGAGTTAGAATGGCAATCATTAAAAAGTTAGGAAACAACAGATGCTGGAGAGGATGTGGAGAAATAGGAATGCTTTTACACAGTTGGTGGGAGTGTAAATTAGTTCAACCATTGTGGAAGACAGTGTGGTGATTCCTCAAGGATCTAGAACCAGAAGTACCATTTGACCTAGCAATCCCATTACTGGGTATATACCCAAAGGATTATAAATCATTCTACTATAAAGACACATGCACACATATGTTTGTTGCAGCATTATTCACAATAGCAAAGACTTGGAACCAACCCAAATGCCCATCAATGATAGACTGGATAAAGAAAATGTGGCACATATACACCATGAAATACTATGCAGCCATAAAAAAGAATTAGTTCATGTCCTTTACAGGGACATGGATGAAGCTGGAAACCATCATTCTCAGCAAACTAACACAGAAACAGAAAACCAAACACCACATGTTCTCACTTGTAAGTGGAAGCTGAACAATGAGAACATACAGGCACAGGGATGGGAACATCACACATTGGGGTCTGTCAGGGGTTGGGGGCAAGGGGAGGGATAGCATTAGAAGAAATACCTAATGTAGATGATAGGTTGGTGAGTGCAGCAAACCACCATGGCACATGTATACCTATGTAACAAACTTGCATGTTCTGCACACGTATCCCAGAATTTAAAGTATAATAAAAAAGAAAAAATACTTTTAAAAAAATGAACAAAGCCTCCAAGAAGCTTGGGATTATGTTAAACAAACCAACCTAAGAAAATTGGTGTTCCTCAGGAAGAAGAGAAATCTAAGACTTTGGAAAATTTATTTGAGGGAGTAATCAAGGAAAACTTCCCTCACCTTGCTAGAGATCTAGACATCCAAATACAACAGGCTCAAAGAATACCCAGGAAATTCATCGCAAAAGATCGTAATCTAGGCACATAGTCATCAAATTGTCTAAAGTCAAGATGAAGGAAAGAATCTTAAGAGCTGTGAGGCAAAAGCATCAAGCTAACCTATAAAGGAAAACCTATTGGATTAACAGCAGACTTCTCAGCAGAAACCTTACAAGCTAGTAGGGACTGGGGTCTTATCTTTAGGCTCCTTAAACAAAATAATTATCAGCCAAGAATTTTGTATCCAGTGTAACTAAGCTTCAAAAATGAAGAAAAGATAAAGTCTTTTTCAGACAAACAAATGCTGAGAGAATTCGCCACTACCAAGTTAGCACTACAATAACTGCTAAAAGGAGCTCTACATCTTGAAACAAAACCTAAAAATACACCAAAATAGAATTTCCTTAAAGCATAAATCTTACAAAGCCTATAAAACAATAACACAATGACAAAAAATCAAGGTATTCAGGCAACAAATAGCACAATGAATGGAAGAGTACCTCACATCTCAATACTAATGTTGAATGTAAATGGCCTAAATGCTCCACTTAAAAGATACAGAATGGCAGAATATATAAGAATTCACCAACCCAAGTATGTGCTGTCTTTAAGGGACTCACCTAACATAACACATAAGGACTCACATAAACTTAAGGTAAAGGGGTGGAAAAAGATATTCCATGCAAATGGACACCAAAAGCAGGCAAGAATAGTTATTCTTACATCAGACAAAACAGACTTTAAAGCAACAACAGTTTAAAAAGACAAAAAGAGACATTACATAATGATAAAAGGACTTGTTTAACAGGAAAATATCACAGACCTAAAAATATATGCACCTAACACTGGTTCTTCCAAATGTATAAAACAATGACTACCAGACCTTAAAAATGAGATAGACATGCTGGGTGCAGTGGCTCACACCTACAATCCCAGCACTTTGGGAGGCTGAGGCGGGCTGGATCACCTGAGGTCAGGAGTTCGAGACCAGCCTGGCCAACACAGCGAAACCCTGTCTCTACTAAAAAAATACAAAAATTAGCTGGGTGTTGTGCCGGGTGCCTGTAATCTCAGCTACTCTACCCGGGAGGCTGATGCAGGAGAATCACTTGAACCTGGGAGGCGAAGGTTTCAGTGAGCCGAAATTGTGTCACTGCACTCCAGCCTGGGCAAAAAGGTAAGACTCCATCTCAAAAAAAAAAAAAAAAAAAGATAGATGACAACACAAATAATAGTGGTGGACTTCAATACTTCACTGGCAGCACTAGACAGGTCATCAAGACAGAAAATCAACAAAGAAAAAATGGACTTAAACTATACCCTGGAACAGATGTACTTAACAGGTATTTACAGAACATTCTACCTAACAACTGCAGAATATACATTCTATTCATCACCACATGTAACATTCTCCAAGACAGACCATATGAAAGGCCACAAAACAGGTCTCAATGAATTAAGAACATCGAAATTATATCAAGTACTCTCTCAGACCACAGTGGAATAAAATTGGAAATCAACTCCAAAAGGAACTCTCAAAATCAGGCAAATACGTGGAAATTAAATAATCTTCTCCTGAATGGTCTTTGGGTCAACAATGAAATCAAGATGGAAATTTTTTAATTCTTTCAACTAAACGATAATAGTGACACAGCCTATCAATGCCTCTGAGATACAGCAAAAGCAGTGCTAAGAGGAAAGTTCATAGCATTAAATGCCTACATCAAAAAGTCTGAAACAGCACAAATAGACAATCTAAGGTCACATCTCAAGGAGCTAGAGGAACAAGAACAAACCAAACCCAAATTCAGCAGAAGAAAAGAAATTACAAAGATCAGAGCATAACTAAATGAAATTGAAACAAAAAATACAAAAGATAAATGAAACAAAAAGCTAGTTCTTTGAAAACATAAACAAAATTGATAGACTATTTGTGAGATTAACCAAGAAAAGAGAAGATTCAAATAAGCTCAATTAGAAATGAAACAGGAGATATTACAACTGATAGCAGAGAAATAAAAAAGATCAAGGCTACTATGAACACCTTAACATGCACAAACTAGAAAACCTAGAAGAGATGGATAAATTCCTGGAAATATACAACCCTCCTAGATTAAACCAGGAAGCAAGAGAAACTCTGAACAGACCAATAACAAGCAGCAAGACTGAAATGGTAATTTTTAAAAACTGCCAATAAAAGAAGTTCAGGACCAGATGGATTCACAGTTGAATTCTGTCAGACATTCAAAGAATTGGTACCAATCCTACTGAAACTATTCCAAAAGATAGAGTAAGAGAAAATCCCCCCTAAATCATTCTATGAAGCCAGTATCACCCTAATACCAAAACCAGAAGAGGACAAAACGAAAAAAGAAAATTACAGACAAATATCCCTGATGAACATAGATGCACAAATCCTCAACAAAATACTAGCTAACCGAGTCTAACAGCATATCAAAAAGATAATACATTTCTCAAAAGAAGATATACCAATGGCAAACAGGTATATGAAAAGGTACTCAACATCACTCACTGATCATCAGAGAAATGCAAATCAAAACTACAATGAGATATCATCTTACCCCAGTTAAAATGGCTTTTATCCAAAAGTCAGGCAATAACAAATGCTGACGAGGACGTGGAGAAAAGGGAACCCTCATACACTGCTGGTGGGAATGTAAATTAGTACAACCACTGTGGAGGTTCCTCAAAAAACTAAAAATAGGCTGGGCGTGGTGGCTCACGCCCGTAATCCCAGCACTTAGGGAGGCCAAGGCGAGTGGATCACCTGAGGTCAGGAGTTCGAGACCAGCCTGGCCAACATGGCAAAACCCAATCTCTACTAAAAATACAAAAATTAGCCAGGGGTGATGGTGCATGCCTGTGATCCCAGCTACTCGGGAGGCTGAGGCAGGAGAATCACTTGAACCCAGGAGGTGGAGGTTGCAGTGAGCCGAGATCACACCACTGCACTCCAGCATGGGCAACAGAGCAAGACTCCATCTCAAAAAAAAAAAAAAAAAAAAAAAACAAGCAAGCTAAAAATAATCAGCTGCTATAGACTGTATGATCCAGCCATACCTAAGAAATATCTGCACTCCCATGTTTACTGTAACACTGTTCACAATAGCCAAGATTTGGAAGCAACCCAAATGTCCATCAACTGATGACTGGATAAAGAAAATGTGGTGCATACACACCATGAACTACTATTCAGCCATAAAAAAGAATAAGATCCTGTGATTTGCAACAGCATGGGTGGAACTGGAGGTCATTATGTTAAGTGAAATAAGCCAGGCACAGAAAGACAAACTTTGCATGTTCTCACTTGTCTGTGGGTACTAAAAATTATAGCCATTGAACTCATGGAGATAGAGAATAGAAGGATGATTATCAGAGGCTGGGAAGGGTAGTAGGGAGGAGGGGAGGGGGTGTGTGGGGAAAGGAGAATGGTTAATGGATATAAAAAATAGAAAGAATGAATAAGATATAGCATTTGATAGCACAATAGGGTGATTATGGCCAATAATTTAAGTGGACATTTTAAAATAACTAAAAGAGTATAATTGGATTGTTTGTAATACAAAGGATAAATGCTTGAGGTGATGGATACCTCATTCACTCTGATAAAATTATTACACAATGTATGCTTCTATCAAAATATCCCATACACCCCATAAATATACACACCTACAATGTACCCACAAAAATTAAAAATTAAAAGACAGAAAACTATAGCTCAATAGCTCTTATAAATGTAGATGCAAAAAATTCTCAGCTCAAAATGCTAGCAAACCAAATCCAGCAAAATAAAATGAGGATTATATACCAAGACCAAGTAGAATTTCTGCCAAGAATGTAAAGTTGGTTTCACATCTGAAAATCAATTACTGTAATACATAATATTAATGGAATAAAGGGAGAAACCCACATGATCACCTCAACAGACATGGAAAAAGCATTTCACAAATCTAACACCCTTTTATGGTAAAACAAAAGAGAACAAAACAACCTTTAAACTAATTAGGAATAGAAGAGAACTTTCTCAGTTTGATAAAGGGCATCTAGATACACTGAATTTCATCAAAATGAAAACTGTTGTGTTGCAAATGATACCAACAAGAAACTGAAAAAACAACCCACAGAATGAGAGAAAATATCTGCAAATAGTACATCATATAAATAACATGTATCTGAAATAAAGAACTCTTTTCTTTTTTTTTTTTTTTTTGAGATGGAGTCTCACTCTGTTGCCCAGGCTGGAGTGCAGTGGCACAATCTCGGCTCACTGCAAGCTCCACCTCCCGGGTTCATGCCATTCTCCTGCCTCAGCCTCCCGAGTAGCTGGGACTACGGGCACCCACCACCATGCCCGGCTAATTTTTTTTTTTTTTTTTTAGTAGAGACAGGGTTTCACCGTGTTAGCCAGGATGGACTCAATCTCCTGACCTTGTGATCCGCCCGCCTCAGCCTCCCAAAGTGCTGGGATTACAGGCATGAGCCACCGCACCCGGCCTGAAATAAAGAACTTTTAAAACTGAATAATAAAAAGATAAATTACTAAATAATTTTTATTGATATATAATAGTTGTACATATTTTGGGAGTACCTGTGATATTTTGATATCTGTATATGATACATAATAATCAAAATCAGAGTAATTAGGATATCTATCATCTCAAACATTTATCATTTCTTTGTGTTGGGAATATTCCAATTCTTCTCCTATAGCTATTTTGAAGTATTCAATATTTTGAAACCTACACTAGCCCTATTGTGCTACCAAACACTGGAACTTATATCTTTTATCTAATTGTATATTTGTACCCATTAATCAATCCCTCTTCATCCCTCCCTCCCCACTACCCTTCCCAGCCTCCAGTAACCACCGCTGTATTTACTACCTCCATGAGATAATTTTTTAAGCTCCCACATATGAGTGAGAACATTTAACAGCTGTTTGTCTGTGCCTAGCTTATTTCACATAACCTAATATCCTCCAGCTCCATCCATGTAGTTGCAAATGACAAAATTTCCTTCTTTTTTATGGCTGATTAATATTCCATTGCGTATGGAATGTATACCACATTTTCTTTATCCAATCACTTGTTAATGAACACTTAGTTGATTCCATATTTTGGCAATTGTGAATAGTGCTACAGTAAACATGGGAATTTAGATCTCTCTTCAACATGCTGATTTCCTTTCTTTTGGATATATACTCAGTAGTGGGATTGCTGGGTCATAAGGTAACTCTATTTTTAGTTTTTTGAGGAACCTCTAGACTGTTTTCCATAATGGCTGTACCAATTTACACTCCCAGCAACAGTAAAGAAGGGTTCCCTTTGTTCCACATCCTCATCAACACTTACTATCTTTTGACTTTTAGCAACAGCCATCCTAATAGGTGTGAGGTTATATCTCATTGTGGTGGTGTTGATTTGTGTTTCCCTGATGATTAGTGATGTTGAGCATGTTTTCATATACCTGTTTCCATCTGTATGTCTTCTTTTGAGAAATGTTGATTCAATATTTTGCCCAATTTTTAATCAGATAATTTGGGGTTTTTTGCTATTGAATTGTTTGAGTTTCTTATATATTCTGGTTATTCATCTCTTGTTGGATGGATAGTTTCCAAACATGTTCTCCCATTCCAATGGCTGATTTTTCTCACTTTGCTGTTTCCTTTGCTGTGCAGAAACTTTGTAGCTTGATATAATCCTATTTTATCCATTTTTGCTTTCATTGCCTATGCTTTTTGAGGTCTCACTCAGATAATCTTTGACCGGACCAATGCCCTGTAGCATTTACCCGTGTTTTCTTTCAGTAATTTCGTAGTTTCAGGTCTTACATCTAAGTAAACTTAATGTTTACTTAAGGAGTTCAAGACCAGTTTAGGCAACATAGCAAGACCCCTGCAAAAAATTTAAAAATTAGCTGGGTCGGGTGGTGGTCACTTGTAGTCCCAGCTACTTAGTAGGCTGAGACCAGAGGATCTCTTGAACCCAGGAGTTGGAGATTCCAGTGAGCTATGATTGTACCATTGCACTTCATCCTGGGCAAGAGAGAGAAACCCTGTTTCTACAAAAACAAACAAACAAACAACAACAACAACAAAACCTGGCCATTTCTAATTCTTTGAGAGACCACACATTTCCATCAATTTAGGGTCAGTCTCTGGCACCTTATTTTGTCTGTTTGGTGAGGTTATATTTCCCTTAATGTTCTTGATGCTTGTGGATGTGTGACAATGCCTGCACACTGAGAGATTAAGTATTTAATTGTCTGCACAGTCTGCCTTTGTTTGTGGTTCTCAGTGATTCTAGTGATTCTAAGAAGTCTGGTTGTTGTGTTTCCTGAGCCTGTGACCACTGCAGCCATCTCAGCACTAGAGGATGCTCTAAGTCCACACTTGCCATGTGTCTTGCAAGGACTCCAAGGTTGACATGCCATTCCAGCCCAGATAAGCCTGGGAAAGATCCAAGGAGGGTACTAGAGCTGTATGGGAATGCTGACCAGGGACCTGAGTTCAGAAGATTGTCCCAGTGGCTGAGATGGACATGCCTCCCAGCAGGTCTCTGCATGGGCAAGATAGGATGTCAAGTGCAGCTTGAGGGGCTGGAGTTGACCATAGTTCCCCTCAGGATCTGCTGTGGGTTGGAGGCTGAAGAGCCTAATCTTGGTGGCTGAGAGAACACATGTCTCCTAGGAGAACCCTGCACAGACAATAGTTTCCTAAGTGTAGCAGGATGGACTGGAGCTGAGAATTAGCTCCCTCAGGATTACTGTGAGATAGAGGTTGGAATGCCCATCCCATTGGATTAGAGGAGTGTACATCTCTCAGCAGGGCCCTGCACAGACAGGATAGTTCCCTGATTGCAGCAGGAAGGACTAGACCTGTGACTGTCCCCCCACCACCCATTCCAAGATCTGCTGGGGGACACAGGCTGGAGAGCCCATCTTGTTAGCCCAGACAGGTACACATCTCCCAGACAAGATAGATCTCAGAGACAGCACAAGGAAAGAGGTTGGTGATCCTATTCAGGATGGCTTAGACTCCTCAGCTGCGAGGTATGGGTGAGTCTCCCTCTGGGTCCTTGTGTTAGCAGCTCTCAGCTGGGACCCCAGATAAAGTGGGCTAGGGAAGTGCCACAAAGCAACTATTATGTTCACTGCCAAAACCAATATCAGCAAGCAGACAAGCCTTTCTATCAAGGCACTAATAGTGTGATTCCCCCGGACTCCTTGGCAGATGGTTTTGATTGCAAGCTCAAGGACAAACAGGGCTATAGCCAAGCCACTTAGAGGACTGGGCCATTCCTGGGCTTGAACCTGGGAGCCAACTCAGTAGGTCAGCCACCTGTAAGCTACTGTCAGTATGCACTCTCAAAATGACCCTCCAAGTGCTGTCAGTCTGCACTCTCAAAATGACCCTCCAAGGTCTTTGGTTCCATGAGGGTTTCAGAGACTCCCTCTTGAGTCCTGAGGCTCCCAAAGTGAGATTTTGACTGTATAGGTGCAGAATTCTTGCTGTTTTGAGGAGATAAGAGTGGGTTAATGGTGACCCTGAAACAGCCTAATTAACCATTACAGAAATTGAATTTATTGTTTAAAAGTCCTTTTCAGAAATCTACAAGCCTGGATAGTTTCACTGGAGAAGGCTACCAGTCTACCAAACAGAAAGAAAAATTAACACCAATTTTATACAATATCTTCCCAAAAACAGAAGCAAGGAAAACACTTCCAGACTCATGATATCATAACCAGACAAGATAGTATAAAGAAGAAAACTACAGACCAATATTTCTCATGAACTTAGATTTAAAATCCTCAACAAAAAATTGGCAGATTAAATCTAGCAAGTGCCCTCTCTCTCTCTCTCCCTGTTTCTCACTCTCCATATGTATATGTCATACACCAAATGGGATTTATTCTAGGGAATAGCATTCAAAAAATCAACCAAGGTAATCCACCATATCAACAAGATAAAAAGAAAAATAATATGATAATATCAATCAATGCAGAAAAAGCATCTGATAAAATCCAGTACCAATTCACGATTTTTAAAAACTCTAATTAAATTACTACAGGGAGATTACATCAACTTGATTTTTTAAATCTAGAAAAAATCTATAGCTAACATCATACTTATTGGTTAAAAAATTGAATGCTTTTCTCCCTACATTTATCAATACTGCAAGCATGTATGCTCTCGCCACTTATTAGTCTACCACATGGTACTGGAAGTTCTAGTCATTCACTGCAATAAGTCAAGAAAAAGAAATAAAGGCCAGGCGCGGTGGCTCATGCCTGCAATGCCAGCACTTTGGGAGGCCGAGGCAGGCGGATCACGAGGTCAAGAGATTGAGACCATCCTGGACAACATGGTGAAACTCCGTCTCTACTACAAAGACAAAAATTAGCTGGGCATGGTGGCGTGTGCCTGTAGTCCCAGCTGCTCGGGAGGCTGAGGCAGGAGAATCTCTTGAACCCAGATGGTGGAGGTTGCAGTGAGCCAAGATCACGCCACTGCACTCCAGCCTGGTGACAGAGCAAGACTCTGTCTCAAAAATAAATAAATAAAAAATAAATAAATAAATAAATAAAAAGCATACTGACTGGAAAGGATAAAATAAAATATAATTAATTATTATTGTATTTATTAATATTAGTGTTTTATCCTTTCCAATCATCCTGCAGATGACAAATGTCTGCACAGAAAATCACAAAGAATAAAAATAAGCATTGTAGAGCTAATAAATAAGTTTAGCATGGGCACAGGATACAAAATAAACACAAAAATCAATCATGTTTCTGTACACTAATGATAAGCATATAGGAAACAAAATTAAAAACACAATCTATTGCACTGCGTGATGACCACCACTAATAATAAGATATTGCATATTTTAAAATTGCTAGAAGATTTTTAATGTTCTCACGTCAAAAAAATGATAAGCTGGCAAGGTCATAGACATGTTAATTAGTTTGATTGAATCTTCTATAACGTACACGTACGTATATCAACATGTCACATTGCACCTCATAAATGTACACAATTACTATTTGTCAATTAAAAATTAATAAAAATAAGAACAAATGTCTATTTTTTTCAATTGCATGAAAGGAAATGAAATAGATATACATTTAACAAAACAGGTTTAGAGGCTATATAATGAAAATTATGAAATTCTTATGAAAGAAATCAAATATCTAATAAATGGAGAAAAATACCATGCTATAGATTTGAAAACTCAACAAAGTAAAGATGTCAATTTTCCTCAAACTGTGATCTATAGGTTTAATAAATTTTCTATCAAAATCCCAGCAAGGTTTTTGTAAAAATAAACAAATTTATTCTAAAATATATGGAAAGTAACAGGTACTAAAACATCTAAAACAATCTTGACAGAGAAAAATAAAGTAGGAGAATCATTTTACTTGATATTAAGGCTTAGTATAAAGTAAGCATGGCAGTGATATTGGTGAAGAGACACATAGATCAATGGAACAGAATAAAGACCATAGAAATAGATCCATAAGAACATGCCTAACTAGTTTTTGACAAAAGTTTGAAAGTAATTCAATGGAGATAAAGTAGTCTTTTCAACAGCTGGTGATAGAGCAATCTGAGATCCATAGGCAAAAAACTGAACTTCACGCTTTATATAACAATTAACTCAAAATGGATCACAGACGTAAGTATAAAAAATAAAATTCTAAAGCTTTTACAAAAAGACACAGGCCAAAGTCTTTGGGATCTGGGGCTAGGGAAAGAGTTCTTAGACTTGGGATCAAAAGCACAATCCATAAAAGGAAAAACTGAGAAATTAAAATTTATCAAGATTAAAAACTTGTTCTGCAAAAAAACTGTTAGAATAAAAAGACAAGCTATAGACTGGGAGCATTCACTGGCAAACCACATATCTGATGCTATGGTTTGAATGTTTGTACCCTCCAAAACTCATGTTGAAATTTGGTTGTCATTGTGGCATTGTTAGGAAGTAGGACATTTGGAAGGTGATAGGGCCATGAGGGCTCTGCTCTTATGGGTGGCAGGAATCCCACCATAAAAAGGCATGTTTGGCCCTCTTTTTATTCTTTGCCTTTTTGTCTTCCACCATATGAAGACAGGGCATTTCTCTCTCTGGAGGATGCCACAAAAGGCCCTCACCAGATGCTGGCACCTTGATCTTGAACTTCCCATTTTCCAGAACTGTGAGAAAAATACATTTCTGTTCTTTATAAATTACCCAGTCTCAAGTATTCTGTTATAGCAACACAAATGGAATAAGTCCTCTGACAGAGGACTAATAATTACATTATATAAAGAATTCTTAAAATTCAACAGGTAAAAACAAGTCTAATTAGAAAATTAGTTAAAAATAAAAACACAGATACAAATGTCATCTTGAACTGTAGTTCCCATTATCCCCACATGTTGTGGGAGGGTACCCAGTGGGAGGTAATTGAATCATGAGGTTGGTAACCCCCATGCTGCTGTTCTCATGACAGTGAGTTCTCACAAGATCTAATGGTTTTATAAGGGGCTTTTCCCCCTTTGCTTGGCATTCATTATCCTTCCTGCTGCCATGTGAAGGACATGTTTGCTTCCCCTTCCACCATAATTGTAAGTTTCCTGAGGCCTCCCCAGCCCTGTGTAACTGTGAGTCAATTAAATCTCTTTTCTTTATAAATTACCCAGTCTCAGGTATGTCTTTATTAGCAGCATGAGAATAGACTAATACACTGTTCAACAGCAGAAAAATGCAAATTAGAACCACAATGAATTATGACTACAAACCTACAAGAATAACTAAAATAAAAAATAGCAAGTTGCTGCTGGTAAGGATGCAGAGAAACTGGATCATTTATACAGTGTTTATGGTAATGTAAAATGGTACCACCACTTTGGAAAAGTTTGGCAGTTGCTTATGAAACTAATATGCAACTGCCATACAATTTAACGATTGTATTCTTAGGTAGTTGTTTCAGAAAAATGAAAACAGGTTCACACCAAAACCTGTACACAGATGTTCATAACAGCTTTATTTATAATAGCTCAAAACTAGAAACTACTAGGTACCCTTGACTGGGCAAACTCTTAAACTGTGGTACCTCCATACCACAGAATACTACTTGGCAATAAAAACTAAAAAAAATTTTACATTTTTCTACCTGCTTTCCAACTTTCTATATACTCAGGTTGGACTAACAACTTGGATAAATCTCCAAGAAACAAAGCTGTAACAAAGGTTACATAGTGTATGAATCCATCTAGATAACATTCTCGAAATGGCAAAATTATAGAAATGGAGAACATGTTAGTGATTGCCAGGGGTGGGGGAGGGAGGTGGATGTGGCTATAAAAGGGCAATATGAGGAATCTTTATGGAGATGGAACTGTTCTGTATCTTAATTGTGTCAATGTCAAAATCCTGGTTGTGATATTGTCCTACAATTTGTAAGATGTGACCATGGGGGGAAACTTAATAAAGGATACATGGGATCTCTCTACATTATTTCTTACAACTGCATGTGAATCTACAATTATCTCAAAATAAAAAGCTTAATTAAAAGAAACTACACTGGCACCTACAACTTTCCTCCCTCTTCAAAATGTTTTTCAGTCTGTTTTCTTCACCCTAGAATCTAAGCTCTTTCAAGAACTATTAAATATTTTGTAAAGAAATATCTATCTTAAGTTTAATAATAATTCTGCAATTCCAATTTCAAATTATTTTTTCCGATAAATTCAAATATAATATGTATATTTTAGTTTAAAGTAGCTAATATGGCATTTTTTTCAAAGGTATTCTTTCTTTATCTTTCTTGATATGTGTAAGTGTATCTGACTATGGTTCTTTTTGTTTTTGTTTTTTCATAAAGGAGCCATATGAAGTGATACATGCCCAAAATAGATAAAAGTTATTCTGGGATGTAAGCTCTAGAATTCCATCAACATTTTCCTTTACATTTGTATGTATTACTTACATTCTTAAAATGTGTATAAAAGTGTAATTTAGGCCGGGCGTGGTGGCTCATGCCTGTAATCCCAGCACTTTGGGAGGCTGAGGCGGGCGGATCACAAGGTCAGGAGATTGAGACCATCCTGGCTAACACAGTGAAACCCCATCTCTACTAAAAATACAAAAAATTATCCAGGCGTGGTGGCGGGCACCTGTAGTCCCAGCTACTAGGGAGGCTGAGGCAGGAGAATGGCGTGAACCCGAGAGGCGGAGCTTGCAGTGAGCTGAGATTGCACCACTGCACTCCAGCCTGGGAGACAGAGTGAGACTCTGTCTCAAAAAAAAAAAAGAGTGTAATTTAACATAATTATGTATATATGTATGTATAATTAGCATTCATCATTAGCTAGATAATCAGTCTATAGATTATAATTATACCTTCATTTTATGTCCTCATGTACATTCATAAATACTGACTGTATTTTACAGCATAAAGAAAATGCCAAAGAAATTTCCAAAAAGTAACAACAGTATAGACAATGCAATAAAAGTGGACATCTTTTAAATAGAAGAAGAACACCTAAAGGTATTATCTCTGTAACTGTTAATCCAATCTCAGTATATAGAAAGTTGGAAAGCAGATGGAAAAACAGTAAACTCTGAGATATGGGTTTGTAGGCTATTTTTACCCTTTTTGTACTTTTCTGTATTAATATTTTATAAAATATAAACATAATGTGTTTTTATTAAACAATATAAATTTATGTATACAATAAATCCTTATATCAACGAGCTTAGACTAAATTACACTGTAGTAACAACCCCAGATCTTAGTGGATTACAAGAGAAGTTTATTTCTCAACCACATTACATGTCAATTATAGACTGGTTTCTACCCTACTCCTTGTTATCGCCAGGAATCTAGGCTGAAGAAGCAACTTCTACGTCAGTCTCAAGGCCAAAAGAAAAGAGAGGCTGGGAAGTCGATGTGGTGTCTCTTAAAGCATCCTCTCAGAAAAGCCACTTTTGCTCACATTCCATTGGGCAAAACAAAACATTTGGCCAAATCTGAAGTCAGCGAGATGGAAATACATAATTCTTCCTTTGGGAGGGACCCTAATAGAAAAGGGCAGCATACATTTTGAATAAAACAATCTATCACAAGCCCAAATTTTTTATATCTATCTATGTACAGGCATATTTGTGCGTGTACATGTGTGCACATGTTTGTGTTTATATATTTTTTCATAGATAGATGATCAGAAAGAAACACAACACGATGTAAATGGAGGTCCTAAATTATTTTTGATATGCAAATAAAAAAGAAGCCCTTAAATTTGTTAATAAGGAGTTCAGTGTGACCCAAGATAAGAAAGCAGTTAGGCCAATAGCTAAATTGTAATAGGTGAGGAGATAAGAACTGAAAAAACAGACTAATACTTAAGAAAAGAACAGAATAGTGTAGCAGCTTAAGCAGTTTAATGGTTTAAGTTTTTATAAGATGATAGGAATGAGACAGTATAAGGAAGGGATTGAGCCCTGGTAGACCACAGACATAGTAATCAAGACCCCATGGGCCTCACATATCAAGGCATATTCTCTCCCCTACCTTCCTGTCTCCCTTAATAAGCTGACCCAAGTCACATAGCAGAAGGAGGACCTCTCCTAACTTAGCTGACTAGGCTGAATTCTTAACTATCAAAAGAAGAAACTAATTGTTTATCTCCTTGAAGTAATGTCTCCCAAGGTTACTAAAAGTGGGACTCTAGCATTCCTGATAAGAACCTGACCATCTTTCAAGGTTAGTGAGGCTCTGGCATTCCCGATAAGAACTGGACCAGATCCAGTCTGCTGAAGACAAGACAGACTCCAACACTGACCTTTCACTGATTTTTTCCTCATTATAATATCATTTTAATACTAAAATCTCCACCCAAGGCAGGGCTTATCCACCATTTTCTGATCATGCAATGTATGTCAGAGCATGATGCCCCATTGCGCAAACACAAAGAAACTTTCGCCTAAACATGCTTGTACATCATTTCATTTTCTGCCTCAGCTTCCAAAATGACAGGAGCTGAGCCTCAGGGAGCTAGCACGGAGATCCCTTTGCCGTAAACTGCTCCCTTGCTTTGATTGAGCCAAAAGCCTATTAAACCTTCCCTGAGAAAAATGTCTCTTTGGCCTGGTGTTAATTTCTACTTATGTGAGAGCCAAAGAACTTGAGATACAAGCTACAGTAACAGAATTCTTATTCTTATTTATGTTTACTGACTAGAGTAAAAAGTAAAGATTGCTGAGGGTTTAATAGCATCAAGAGTTAAGCCATAGAAGAATTCCTCTTCTACTGAAACAGGAGGATAAAGGTAAGCATGAATCTTATTATTGCAGATGAAGGGAAAGCCATTTTGTTAGTCCTTTAATTGAAAATATAAAAATTTCAAAGCCCTGTACTCAGATAAAGGGAAAACAAAGATAAATAAGGCATAATTAGCCCTTGCAGAGCTTGCAATATAACAGGGGGCACAGAGTGAAATAACCATTTTAACATTAAAAACAAAGTGCTATGAGAATACACACATATATAGTAAGCTCACAACTATAAGATGAAAGATGTGTGAGATTTTCCAAGATAGAAAAGGATGAAAGGAATTAAATGCAGGAAACAAAGTAAACAAATTCTCAGAGGCTTGAAATTGAAAGTGTATCTTACCTAAGCTGTTGCAGAGTGATTAAGAGAATAGGTTGAAGCCATGCAAAAATAGACCTAGGTTTGAATTCTAGTCATTCTGCTCTCTTACTACGTAATCCTGAATAAATAATGTAACCTCTGTCAAAGTAAAGATAATAATAAATTATGGGATATAACATTGCTGTAAAGATTAAATTAAATGTAAGTAGGGTACTAAACACAGTTCCTATCTCATAGAAACCAAAAAAAATAGTATTTGTCATTTACAGGGTGAATCAATTCACTTTGCAAACTGTAAAACACTACAGAGATAGCCTTTTTTCTGAAACATGATGAATAGCTTCAAAAAAAGCACATCTAAATATATAAGCATTTTAATACGAGATAATATTACTCATATACAGTATATTTAAAAGTGTTCCAGGGGGTAGGGATAGCATTAGGAGATATACCTAACGTTAAACGACGAGTTAATGGGTGCAGCACACCAACATGTCACATGTATACATATGTAACAAACCTGCACGTTGTGCACATGTACCCTAAAACTTAAAGTATAATAAAAAAAAGGAAACATGCTAGAAGGATATACATTAAAAATGTTAACAGTATTTGCAGGAAAAAAAAGGGTTCCTTTTCTTTTTTTTTTTTTTTTTTTTTTTTGAGACGGAGTCTCGCTCTGTCTCCCAGGCTAGAGTGCAGTGGCGCGATCTCGGCTGCTGCAAGCTCCGCCTCCTGGGTTCGCGCCATTCTCCTGCCTCAGCCTCCCGAGTAGCTGGGACTACAGGCGCCCGCCGCCGCGCCCGGCTCATTTTTTGTATTTTTAGTAGAGACAGGGTTTCACCGTGTTAACCAGGATGGTCTCGATCTCCTGACCTCATGATCCGCCCGCCTCGGCCTCCCAAAGTGCTGGGATTACAGACATGAGCCACAAAAGTGTTCTTTTCTTAAAAGTACACTTATATTTACGTGTGTTTTGCATTTACATTAGGAAATATTCTAAATGTTTCTAGAAAAAAGCTTCTGGGGGAAAATTATTTTCTCATCCCGTTATTAAAATTTATCAAATTATTTTATAATATGACATAATTCTAAAAATGCAAAGTTGCCCCTAAACCTTGTAATCATTTTATCTATAATGCCAAAAAACCTACCTTCTCTTCTCTTTCTATTTCAAGTTGCTTCTTAACAGACAAAAGTTCAGCCTTGAGATTGGATAGTTCAATCTCCTAAAGAAAAAGAAACATGAAGTTTAGAAGAGTTTCCATGTATTTCTCAAGACAATGAAAATATAAACTAGTGCTCTGAGTAAATTTAATATTGTAGAGAAATAAATTCACTCATAAAATGTAGATACTTTTAAAGTCAACTGATATAAAGGCTGCTAGCTTAACACAGCTAAAAACCTCATTTAAACAAGTTTTTGGGCTGGGTGCAGTGGCTCATGCCTGTAATCCCAGCACTTCCCTGGGAGGCAGAGGCAGGCATATCACTCGAGGTCAGGAGTTTGAGGAAAGCCTGGCCAACATGGTGAAACCCCGTCTCTACTAAAAATATTAATACAAAAATTAGCCGGGTGTGGTGATGCACACCTGTAGTCCCAGCTACTCAGGAGGCTGAGGCCAGAGAATTGCTTGAACCCGGGAGGTGGAGGTTGCAGTGAGCCAAGATCATGCCAGTGCACTCCAGCCTGGAGGACAGAGAAAGACTCCAACTCAAAAAACAAAAACAAAACAAAACAAAACAAAACAAAATCAAGTTTTTTGTAGTTTTCTTTAAAGAAAAATTCAACACAAAGTATATCTCTCCTCGTTCTCTCCCAGTTTATCCCACCCTCCTCTCCCAATTTCAATCAGAGGTCCAAACTTATTTGTTTACTGGAGTTTATAAAATTTCACTTGAAAAAATAGTTTGTTCCACTATTTCAAAAACTAAATTAGAAAAAAACATGTAACTAGAAGATCTATAAGATCCCTTTCAGAGTTAAGACTCTGATTCTATAGCTCAAAAATTAGTTTTACTTAATATTTTTCTTTACCACCAGTCACTGCTGACATTATGAAAACTGGCCGTTACTGCTATTTTTTCTGTATCTCACCAAAGATGCTCTCAGTGATGACTGTTCTTGTTCTTTGCTCTTATAAAGTCCTAATTCTGAGTCTCTTTCTTCAATGTTCCTATCATATTGGTGCTATATTAAACAAAGAAGACATTTTAGATATATTAAAACTGAATAGATTATAAGATTGGTATCCTAACATATTTTAATATTTAATTTAGTATTTAATTAATTATTTAGTATTTAATTTTGCAGAAACTTATGTTTATAAATTCAGTAATATATATGGGTATATATTTTTAATGTTTCAATTATATTTTTTCATTCAAACAACCTCAATAGTGAAACACACAACAGTCTTGGAAATAACCAAAGAGCAAAAGATAATTCTTTTCTCTTTTGGAAGAGAAAGTTTATCTTTGGAAACATTGAATTTTAACATTTAAAAATTTGCCAGAAACACCAGGGCTTCTACAAAACTGACTGATTTCAAATCTGGGACAGGAAATACAAGCCTTAAACTAGCATTAGGAGATATACCTAATGTAAATGATGAGTTAATGAGTGCAGCACACCAACATGGCACATGTATACATATGTGACAAACCTGCACGTTGTGCACATGTACCCTAGAACTTAAAGTATAATAATAAAAAAAATTATTACATCAAAAAAAGAACCCTTAAACATTTTGTAATAACTCAAAGAAAGTTATCAGAGAAAATTACAGTTAAGTCAAAAGGACTTGCCAGTCAGCTTAAAGAGGCTCCTGCTAGCCAAAGGTGGGAAAATGTGAGTTATCAATAAGGACAGATGCTGCACTGGATTGAAACATACCAAATGTGATCAAATCTATGAGTTCACAATGTTATTTAAATTATTTTTTAAATCCTCACCGCTTCCCTCATAATAATCTCGTATTCCAGCAGCTTTTTTTTTTAAATGAATAGGTAGGTATACCCTACCTCTTCTCCAAATCTTAAGGGGAATGAGGCTTAATTCCTTAACAAATGGATACTCTAAAACAACAATTAAAAATATAAGACAAAAACACATCAAACACTAAGTATTTCATCTATTTATTCCTTTGATAAAAATTGATTTAGCCTATTATATGTTAGATATCAATGAGATACTTATCCTGGTTATGTACTTAAAAATATATAAGGTAGAAAGTGCTATAAGAGACTATTAGCAGAATCCAGAAGAAGAGTGATTACTTCCATTCATCACAGATAACAAAGAGAGATTTCCTCAAGGATGTGACACACAGGCTCACCTTTGTATGGTTAAGATCTGAACTTGAAGAAATGGGCATCAAGGGTATTCTAGCTATAGACAGTCACTGTTGCATAGACAATAATCTTCTCTGACAAATAAGAATACTATCTTGATTTCACCATTATTTAACAGAAATATGGCTCCAATTAATAATTTTCATTATATAAGAAGAAAAAAATTACCTTATGTTTTTCCATAAGTGCTACCATTTCAGCTATTTTATGTTGACATCGCTTATCAATTTCTTTCTGTAATTTTACTGCTTCACCAGCTATTACTTTTGCTTTCTCAACCTATCAAATAAGCAAAAAAGAAAAGTTTCTTAAAATAAATGCACAAAAAACAAGTGTAAAAAGTATATGTTCTACTTAAATAAAAGCAAACCTCAAACACCAGGAAACTGGAAAAACAAGTAGAAAATGCACTGTTTGTTTTTTCGGGGTGTTTTATGAAGTAAGATGACACTATACCACTGTGGCAATCATTTAATCCTTTCAAAATAATTATATACTCAAATACTTAGAATAGCAAGGATACTTTTAGTTTCTATAAAAACTGATAAACTGACCCTTATATAAATTTACTAACCCTTCTTTAAAATCGTAATTTAATAGTTAAGATTTTTTTACTTTTCTCTTAAAATCCTAATAAAAATATAGATTTTTAGTATAATAAGTTCTTAATACATTAAGTTTTTCCCACCTCTTCCAAAAGATTTTCTTCTGATATCTTTTTGTCCTCAATTTCTTTCTGATAGGTGTCTGTGATTTCTCCAAATTTCTGTTTGGCACTTTCTAGTTCTAACTCTAATTTATTGACCTTTAAGTAAAGAAAAATAGCATGAATATTAGTAAATGCTATGGATTACTTGAAAACATTCCATATTCATTTTGTGGTTTTGTGAATCTTAAAAGATTACTTATTCATGGAAATTAGGTTGGATCACTTTCCTTACATTTTCATATGGTGAGAAGTGTTTTGTTTTCAAAAAATCTATCTTCTCCCCTAAAATATGTATTTTGTCTTGACAAGTAATATAAAATAAACACCCATGCATTTATTTTTAATGAATTTCTCAACAATATTTACATTGGTTACTCTTACTCAGTTTAATACGCTTTATTAGAATAAGTATTTCCATTGTACAGAAAACTCATGTGATTCAAAGAAAAGGCATATTCTTAATGAGATTAATTTTCTATAAAGAAGCAACAACTTCCATTTATATTATTTTCACATACTTTGTATAAATATTTACTGAGTTGTGTAGATATAATTCAAATATAGAAATTATTAAGAGGGAAGGAAAGCCCTGAATTAGCACCCTTCATATTCACTTTTATCTTAGGGCTAAATTAATACTGGAAAGGTGTTATACGGCAGGGACAGGAATTGGGAAGAGGGTTATGGGTAATATAATGATGAATCAGACTGTATTTTGTATCCATGAGTCAATCATCGACTTTAAAATATAGACCATTACCAATATTGATAAAAGCTATTAAATGCCCCTCCCTCTTCATTAGTTTTCCCCTACTGCCCTTTTGAGCATAAAAAACATTCTTAATTTATATTCCCTTACTCTTCTTTATAGATTCATTGCATAATTATGTGTCCCTAAACAATATTTCAAGATTTTTTTTGAACTTCATATAAATGTTTTCGTAGTACATTATTTTTCTGGCTTGCTTTTCTCATTGAACAGTTATGTTTGAGGTATTTATGTGTAAAAATACAGTTCTTTCATTTTCACTGCTGAGTAGTGTTCTATTGTATGAATATAACACTGTTTATGTAATCAATTGTTCAGGGCACTGAGTTGTCTCCATTTTGGGACTGGTACACACACAATAGTGCTATGAATGTTCTTGTAAACACCTCCTGGTGCAAATGTAGAATTTCTCTATAGTATATACCTAGGATTGGAATTGCCAGGTCATAGGGCAGGTTACATATTCAACTTTAAAAATGACATTATTTTCCATATGCATTTATACCAATTTAAATTCTCAGCAACAAGGTTATGACTTTTCCTGCTTCACAACTTCACCAAGAGTTGATAGTGTCAGACAAAAGTATTTGACTGAAGTTTTGTTGTATAATTTGCACTTTCCAGAAAATTATGTAACATGTTTAACTCTTCATATTTTCTGTTCTGTGACCATCTCTGTTCATATATTTTACTCATTTATGTACTTTGTGCTTCATTTTCTTCTTAATTACATTTAATGGGTTCTAATCCTTTGTTCTTTATATATGTAAAGTTGGGATATTTCTCCAATTTTGAGGTTTGTTACTTTACTTTCCAAGTAACCAGAAATTATTTTAGTATATATGAATGTATCAATATTTTCAAATATGGTTGTGTTTTTTAATCTTATTTAGGAAATCTTTCTTTACTACCAGGTCACAAAGATATTGTCCCACATCTTCTTCAAATGTTTTGAAGCCCTGCCCTTCACATTTATTTATATCCTTAAGGAATTTGTGTTTGTATGTAGTGTAGAGGTAGACTTTCATATTTTTCCATATAGATAGTCAAATGTTCTAGCACTACATATCTGCAATATCACTTCTGTATTGTGTCTAGTTACCATGTACCCCTGTATCTTTTTCTAGGCTTCTCTTTTATTCAATTGACTTGACAACTTCTGTGCCAGTGTCATACTGTCTTAATTACCTTAGCTATACAATTAATCTTTATATCTGGTAGGGCACATTTTCCTACTTTGTTCTTAAAGATTGCTTTAGTTATTCTTGGCCTATATGATCATTTTTGTTAAATAGTCTGAGTGTTCTTGAAAAGCATGTTTTCCTCACTTTTTAATATAAAATTATCCTTATTTCTCCAACATTCTTAAAAGATAGGTATGTTGTGGACAAAATTTAATGTTGACAGTAATCTTCTTAGCCCATGAAAATACTTTCTCACTGTTTTCTGACTTCTATTGTTGTTTGTTGAGATGTTCATGGCCAATATGTCATTTCTTCACTTTCATCTTTCATTTCTCTCCAGATACTTTTAATACTTTTGTGTGTCCAATATTCTTTAGTTATACCAAGTCTAGATGTGGATTTCTTTTAATTTTTCTTGCTTGGTATAAATTTCTCTTTCTATATCTGTGAATTCATGTCTTTCATCAATTCAAAATATTCTCAGTAGAGGTTGAGTATTCCTTTTCCAAAATGCTTGGGACCAAAAATATTTCAGATTTATCTAATGAGATATCCTAAGGATAGGACCTATGTCTAAACACAAAACTCATTTATATTTTGTATATACCTTACACATAGCCTGAAGGTAATTTAATACAATATTTTAATAATTTTGTACATGAAAAAGTATGTGTTAAGTACTTGTGCATGGACTTCTCCACTTGTGGCATTATGTCTGTGCTATAAAGTTTTGGACTTGGGAGCATTTTAGATTTTGGATTTTCAGATTAGAAATACCCTGTAATTACTGCTTACGCCCAGTTCACTCTATTTTTTCTTTCTTCTTGAACAATACAAAACCCTTAGGAAAAAAAATCATCAAAGTACATGACAACAATAATAGTATACTAACGTATAAGTAAGACATAAGAGATAAAGGAGATAATGTAGTCTAAGGCCAAATATACCAGTAAAAGAGACAAAGATTGTCAGAGTGCATAAAATTATAAACTCTGGCTACATGCTATTTATAAGAGTCATTTAAAACATAAAGATAGAGGATAAGAGTAAACAGATTTAAAAGATATAACAAGCAAACATGAAACAGAATAAAAAATGGTATAGTTATAATAATAACATAAAAACTTGCTCTAAGGCAAGTTTATCTCTACTAGAGATAAAGGAGGTATCTTGTTTTAACAACAATTTCCATTATATATAAACATGTAAAATACATATTAAGTATACAGTTGAACTTTGAACAACATGGGTTTGAACTGCATCCATTTATATGTGGATTTTTTTTCAACCAAATTTAAATGGACAATACAGTATCCACAGGATATGAAACTCACATATATGGAGGGCCAACTTCTAGTTTGCATGGGTTCCACAGGGCTCACTAGGGGATATGAGTATGCGCAGATTTTGGTATTCCTGGGGGGTTCTGGAACCAATCCCCCATGTATAAACCAAGGGAACAACTATACACACAAAGTTCTATCGTATGTAATAAAAAGTTGCACATATTCAAAATAATGTACACCCAATAATATGGCCTTGAAATAAAGACAAGTTAACAGAACTGAAATTAGAAAACAGAAATCCACAATCGTTGTGTAAAATTTTTAAACACATCTATCTCAGTCAACTACTTAATAAAACACAAATAAAAAAAAGCAGAGGTACAGAATAAAAAAAAGGATACACAAATATAAAGAATATAACTGGTAATCTTTACATAAAGGAAACACCCAACAACTATACAATATACATTATTTTCATGTATGTAAGGGATGTTTACAAAAAGTGACCCCATATATTGGGCCATCAGGCAAATATCAATAAATTTCAAAGTACTAAAGTCATACCAGAGTGTGCTCTCTAGTAACAATTCAGTTATGCTAGAAATCAGTAACAAAAACACAACATGTCCCCTTAAATTTAGAAATTAAGAGATACAGGAGGGCATTGGGCTAAACAATACTAATTTACTATATATCAAAACCTATAGGACACAGATAAAGCAATACTTAGTGGGAAATTTACAGCATTGAAATGTGTACATTAGAAAGACTGAAAATTAATGATCTAAGAACTCATCTTAAGATAGGCCTGGGCACAGTGGCTCACACCTGTAACCTCAGCACTTTGGGAGACTGACGTGGGCAGATCACTTGAGGCCAAGAGTTTGAGACCAGTCTGGCCAACATAATGAAACCCCTTCTCTACTAAAAATACAAAAATTAGCCGGCATGGAGGCACACGCCTGTAATCCCAACTACTCAGGAAGCTGAGGCATGAGAGTTGCTTGAACCCAGGAGGTAGAGGTTGCAGTGAGCCGAGATCACAGCCACTGCACTCCAGCGTGGGTGACAGAGGCAGACTCCATCTCAAAAAACAAAGGAAAAAGACTTCCCAAATTGACAAACTCCTGGTGACACTGATAAAGAAAAAAACAAAAGAAGGAACAAATAACCAACATCAGATTAAAAACAGGCTATTACTGTTTTTAACAGTAAATGCTACAGACAATTCTGAAACTGTAGAAAATGTAGATGAACTGGATGAAACCCAGAAAAATATTATTTATCAAACTTGAAGAAATAGGACAACTAAGTTATACTGTAACTATGATTAAATTGCTTCAGAAATTAAAAGCCTTTGCATAAAGAGAACTCTAGGCCCAGTAGCTTTCGTCGATTAGTTCAACTTCAATGAGACATAATTTACATATAATAAAATGCATGGTTTTAAGTGTAAAGTTTAATAAGCTTTGACAAATTGTTTTTAAAACCATGTAATGGCAATACCAACCAAGACATAATTTCCATAATCCCAGAAAGTTCCCTCATATCCCTTAACAAACTAATAGTACCCCACTGAGGCAACCATTGTTCTTTCTGTCTCCATAAATTGGTTTTGTCGATTCAAAAACTTCATTTAAATGAAATCATGACAAACATACTCTCTTGTATATAGGTTATTCATTCAGCATATTACAAGATTCATCCATGTTCCTGTGACTATCAGTAGGTCTTTTTTACTTCTGAGTAGTATTCCATTATATGAATATACCAAATTTGTTTATCCAGTCTCTTCTTAATGAACATTTTATGTGTTTCCATTTTTTATCATTGTGGATAAAGCAACCATGAATATTCTTGTACAAGATTTTTAGTGGACATGTTTCCATTTATTTTAAGTAAATATCTAGGAAAGTAATTGTTGGATCACACAGTAGATGCATGTTTAGTTTTAGAAGAAACAACCAAAACATTTTCCATACTGTATGGAATACTGTATGTAGAGGCCACATTTAGTCTACCCATTCATCTGTCAGTGGACACATGGGTTGCTTCCAACTTTTGGCTATTGTGAATAATGTTGCTATGAACATAGGTGAACATATATCTCTTTGAGACTATGCTTTCAATTCTTTTAGGTATATATCTAGAAGTGAAATTAGTGGATCATATAGTTATTCTAGTTTTATTTTTTTGGGGAACCACAAAATTGTTCTCCACAGTGACTGTACCATCTGACATTCCCATCAACAGTGCTCGAGAATTTCAATTTCTCCACAACCTCATTAACATGTTATTTTCTGTTCTTTCATTAGTACCCATTCTAATGGGTATGAGGTAATATCTCATGAGATTTTGATTTGCAATGATTAGTGATATTAAGCATATTTTCATTTTTATGTGCTTATTGGCCATTTATGTATATTTGGAGAAATATCTATTCAAGTCCTTTGCCCATACTTTATTTTTTTTTCCAGGCCAAGATGAATTTATGGATGAATCCTACAAAGCTATTGAGGAAAAAATAATACCAATTCTAAACAAATGGTTCCAGAATATTGAAGAGGAGGGTATAGTTTCCACTCATTCTTTTTTTTTCCTTTATCAAATTTATTTATGTATTTACTTATTTATTTTTGATTTATTTATTTTTTAAATTATACTTTAAGTTCTAGGGTACATGTGCACAATGTGCAGGTTTGTTACATACATATACATGTGCCATGTTGGTGTGCTGTACCCGTTAACTCGTCATTTACATTAGGTATATCTCCTAATGCTATCCCTCCCCCCTCCCCCCATCCCACAACAGGCCCTGGTGTGTGATGTTCCCCACCCTGTGTCCAAGTGTTCTCATTGTTCAATTCACACCTATGAGTGAGAACATGAGGTGTTTGGTTTTTCTGTCCTTGCAATAGTTTGCTCAGAATGATGGTTTCCAGCTTCATCCATGTCCCTACAAAGGACATGAACTCATCCTTTTTTATGGCTGCATAGTATTCCATGGTGTATAAGTGCCACATTTTCTTAATCCAGTCTATCATTGATGGACATTTGGGTTGGTTCCAAGTCTTTGCTATTGTGAATAGTGCTGCAATAAACATACATGTGCATGTGCCTTTATAGCAGCATGATTTATAATCCTTTGGGTATATAACCAGTAATGGGATCTCTGGGTCAAATGGTATTTCTAGTTCTAGGTCCCTGAGGAATCACCACACTGTCTTCCACAATGGTTGAACTACTTTACAGTCCCACCAACAGTGTAAAAGTGTTCCTATTTCTCCACATCCTCTCCAGCACCTGTTGTTTCCTGACTTTTTAATGACTGCCACTCTAACTGGCATGAGATGGTATCTCATTGTGGTTTTGATTTGCATTTCTCTGATGGCCAGTGATGATGAGCATCTTTTCATGTGTCTGTTGGCTGCATAAATGTCTTCTTTTGAGAAGTGTCTGTTCATATCCTTCACCCACTTTTTGATGGGGTGGTTTGATTTTTTTCTTGTAAATTTGTTTAAGTTCTTTGTAGGTTCTGGATATTAGCCATTTGTCAGATGGGTAGATTGTAAAAATTTTCTCCCATTCTGTAGGTTGCCTGTTCACTCTGATGGTAGTTTCTTTTGCTGTGCAGAAGCTCTTTAGTTTAATTAGATCCCATTTGTCAATTTTGGCTTTTGTTGCCATTGCTTTTGGTGTTTTAGTCATGAAGTCCTTGCCCATGCCTATGTCCTGAATGGTATCGCCCAGGTTTTCTTCTAGGGTTTTTATGATTTTAGGTCTAACATTTAAGTCTTTAATCCATCTTGAATTAATTTTTGTATAAGGTATAAGGAAGGGATCCAGTTTCAGCTTTCTACATATGGCTAGCCAGTTTTCCCAGCACCATTTATTAAATAGGGAATCCTTTCCCCATTTCTTGTTTTTGTCAGGTTTGTCAAAGATCAGATGGTTGTAGATGTGTGGTATTATTTCTGAGGGCTCTGTTCTGTTCCATTGGTCTATATCTCTGTTTTGGTACAAGTACCATGCTGTTTTGGTTACTGTAGCCTTGTAGTATAGTTTGAAGTCAGGTAGCATGATGCCTCCAGCTTTGTTCTTTTCGCTTAGAATTGTCTTGGCAATGCGGGCTCTTTTTTGGTTCCATATGAACTTTAAAGTAGTTTTTTCCAATTCTGTGAAGAAAGTCATTGGTAGCTTGATGGAGATGGCATTGAACCTATAAATTACCTTGGGCAGTATGGACATTTTCATGATACTGATTCTTCCTATCCATGAGCATGGAATGTTCTTCCATTTGCTGTGTCCTCTTTTATTTTGTTGAGCAGTGGTTTGTAGTTCTCCTTGAAGAGGTCCTTTGCATCCCTTGTAAGTTGGATTCCTAGGTATTTTATTCTCTTTGAAGCAATTGTGAATGGGAGTTCACTCATGATTTGGCTCTCCGTTATTGGTGTATAGGAATGCTTGTGATTTTTGCACATTGATTTTGTATTCTGAGACTTTGGGGAAGTTGCTTATCAGCTTAAGGAGATTTGGGGCTGAGACAATGGGGTTTTCTAAATATACAATCATGTCATCTGCAAACAGGGACAATTTGACTTCCTCTTTTCCTAATTGAATAGCCTTTATTTCTTTCTCCTGCCTGATTGCCCTGGCCAGAACTTCCAACATTATGTTGAATGGGAGTGGTGAGAGAGGGCATCCCTGTCTTGTTCCTGTTTTCAAAGGGAATGCTTCCAGTTTTTGCCCACTCAGTATGGTATTGGCTGTGGGTTTGTCATAAATAGCTCTTATTATTTTGAGATATGTTCCATCAATACCTAGTTTATTGAGAGTTTTTAGCATGAAGGACTGTTGAATTTTGCCAAAGGCCTTTTCTGCATCTATTGAGATAATCATGCGGTTTTTGTCTTTGGTTCTGTTTATGTGATGTATTACGTTTATTGATTTGCGTATGTTGAATCAGCCTTGCATCCCAGGGATGAAGCCAACTTGATCGTGGTGGATAAGCTTTGTGATGTGCTGCTGGATTTGGTTTGCCAGTATTTTATTGAGGATTTTTGCGTCGATGTTCATCAGGGATATTGGTCTAAAATTCTCTTTTTTTGTTGTGTCTTGGCCAGCCTTTGGTATCAGGATGATGCTGGCCTCATAAAATGAGTTAGGGAGGATTCCCTCTTTTTCTATCGATTGGAAGAGTTTCAGAAGGAATGGTACCAGCTCCTGTTTGTACCTCTGGTAGAATTCGGCTGTGAATCCGTCTGGTCCTGGACTTATTTTGGTTGGTAGGCTACTAATTATTGCCTCAATTTCAGAACCTTATTCGTCTACTCAGTGATTCAACTTCTTCCTGGTTTAGTCTTAGGAGGGTGTATGTGTCCAGAAATTTGTCCATTTCTCCTAGATTTTCTAGTTTATTTGCATAGAGGTGTTTATAGTATTCTCTGATGGTGGTTTGTATTTCTGTGGGATCAGTGGTGATATCCCCTTTATCATTTTTTATTGCGTCTATTTGATTCTTTTCTCTTTTCTTCTGTATTAGTCTTGCTAGCAGTCTGTCAATTTTGTTGATCTTTTCAAAAAACCAGCTCCTGATTCATTGATTTTTTGGAAGGGTTTCTTGTGTCTCATCTTCAGTTCTGCTCTGATCTTAGTTATTTCTTGCCTTCTGCTAGATTTTGAATGTGTTTGCTCTTGCTTCTCTAGTTCTTTTAATTGTGATGTTAGGGTGTCAATTTTAGATCTTTCCTGCTTTCTTTTGTGGGCATTTAGTGATATAAATTTCCCTCTACACACTGCTTTAAATGTGTCCCAGAGATTCTGGTATGTTGTGTCTTTCTTCTCATTGGTTTCAAAGAACATATTTATTTCTGCCTTGATTTTGTTATGTACCAGTAGTCATTCAGGAGCAGGTTGTTCAGTTTCCATGTAGTTGAGTGGTTTTGAGTGAGTTTCTTAATCCTGAGTTCTAGTTTGATTGCACTGTGGTCTGAGAGACAATTTGTTATAATTTCTGTTCTTTTACATTTGCTGAGGAGTGCTTTACTTCCAACTATGTGGTCAATTTTGGAATAGGTGTTGTGTGGTGCTGAAAATAATGTACATTCTGTTGATTTGGGGTGGAGAGTTCAGTAGATGTCTATTAGGTCGGCTTGGTGAAGAGCTGAGTTCAATTCCTGGACATCCTTGTTAACTTTCTGTCTCATTGATCTGTCTAATGTTGACAGTTGGGTGTTAAAGTCTCCCATTATTATTGTGTGGTAGTCTAAGTACCTTTCTAGGTCTCTAAGGACTTGCTTTATGAATCTGGGTGCTCTTGTATTGGGTGCATATATATTTAGGATAGTTAGCTCTTCTTGTTGAATTGATCCCTTTATCATTATGCTATGGTCTTCTTTGTCTCTTTTGATCTTTGTTGGTTTGAAGTCTGTTTTATCAGAGACTGGGATTGCAACCCCTGCTTTTTTTTGTTTTCCATTTGCTTGGTAGATCTTTCTCCATCCCTTTATTCTGAGCCTGTGTGTCTCTGCACATGAGATGGGTCTCCTGAATACAGCACACTGATGGGTCTTGACTCTTTATCCAATTTGCCAGTCTGTATCTTTTAATTGGAGTATTTAGCCCATTTACATTTAAGGTTAATATTGTTATGTGTGAATTTGATCCTGTCATTATGATGTTAGCTGGTTATTTTGCTCGTTATTTGATGCAGTTTCTTCCTAGCATCGATGGTCTTTATAATTTGGCATGTTTTTGCAGTGGCTGATACCAGTTGTTCTTTTCCATGTTTAGTGCTTCCTTCATGAGCTCTTGTAAGGCAGGCCTTGTGGTGACAAAATCTCTCAGCATTTGCTTGTCTGTAAAGGATTTTATTTCTCCTTCACTTATGAAGTTTAGTTTAGCTGGACATGAAATTCTGGGTTGAAAATTCTTTTCTTTAAGAATGTTGAATATTGGCCCCCACTCTCTTCTGGCTTGTAGAGTTTCTCCAGAGATCCGCTGTTAGTCTGATGGGCTTCCCTTTGTAGGTAACCCGACCTTTCTCTCTGGCTGTCCTTAACATTTTTTCCTTCATTTCAACTTTGGTGAATCTGACAATTATGTGTCTTGGAGTTGCTCTTCTCGAGGAGTATCTTTGTGGTGTTCTCTGTATTTCCTGAATTTGAATGTTGGCTTGCCTTGCTAGATTGGGGAAGTTCTCCTGGATAATATCCTGCAGAGTGTTTTCCAACTTGGTTCCATTCTCCCCATCACTTTCAGGTATACCAATCAGACGTAGATTTGGTCTTCTTTTCACATAGTCCCATATTTCTTGGAGGATTTATTCATTTCTTTTTACTCTTTTTTCTCTAAACTTCTCTTCTCGCTTCATTTCATTCATTTGATCTTCAATCACTGATACCCTTTCTTCCACTTGATTGAATCAGCTACTGAAGCTTGTGCATGCATGCATCACATAGTTCTCATGCCATGGTTTTCAGCTCCATCCGGTCATTTAAGGTCTTCTGTATGCTGTTTATTCTAGTTAGCCATCTGTCTAATCTTTTCTCAAGGTTTTTAGCTTCTTTGCAATGGGTTCGAACATCCTCCTTTAGCTCGGAGAAGTTTGTTATTACTGATCATCTGAAGCCTTCTTCTCTCAACTCATCAAAATCATTCTCCATCCAGCTTTGTTCCATTGCTGGCGAGGAGCTGCATTCCTTTGGAGGAGAAGAGGCACTCTGATTTTTAGAATTTTCAGCTTTTCTGCTCTGGTTTCTCCCCATCTTTGTGGTTTTATCTACCTTTGGTCTTTGAGGAAGGTGACGTACAGATGGGGTTTTGGTGTGGATGTCATTTCTGTTTGTTAGCTTTTCTTCTAACAGTCAGGACTCTCAGCTGCAGGTCTGTTGGAGTTTGCTGGAGGTCCATTTCAGACCCTGTTTGCCTGGGTATCACCAGCAGAGGCTGCAGAACAGTGAATATTGCTGAACAGCAAATGTTGCTGCCTGATCATTCCTCTGGAAGCTTCATCTCAGAGGGGTACCCAGCCATGTGAGGTGTCAGTCTGCCCCTACTGGGAGGTGCCTCCCAGTTAGGCTACTCAGGGGTCAGGGACCCACTTGAGGAGGCAGTCTGTCTGTTCTCAGATCTCAAACTCCATGCTGGGAGGACCACTACTCTCTTCAAAGCTGTCAGACAGGGAGGATTAAGTCTGCCTAAGTTTCTGCTGCCTTGTGTTCAGCTATGCCCTGCCCCCAGAGGTGGAGTCTACAGAGGCAGGCAGGCCTCCTTGAGCTGTGGTGGGTTCCACCCAGTTCAAGCTTTTCTTTGTTTACCCACTCAAGCCTCAACAATGGCAGATGCCCCTCCCCCAGTCTCACTGCCTCCTTGCAGTTCGATCTCAGACTGCTGCACTAGCAGTGAGCGAGGCTCCTTGGGCGTGGGACCCTCCCAGCCATGCAAGGGATATAATCTCCTGGTGTGCTGTTTACTAAGACCATTGGAAAAGTGCAGTATTAGGGTGGGAGTGTCCCAATTTTCCCGGTACCATCAGTCACGGCTTCTCTTGGTTAGGAAAGGGAATTCCCCAACCCCTTGCACTTCCCGGGTGAGGCGATGCCCTACCCTGCTTCAGCTCATGCTCTGTGGGCTGCACCCACTGTCCGACAAGCCCCAGTGAGATGAACCCAGTACCTCAGTTGGAAATGCAGAAATCACCCATCTTCTGCGTCACTCATGCTGGGAGCTGTAGACTGGAGCTGTTTCTATTCAGCCATCTTGCAACCCAGTTTTCCCCCTTTGCCAATATTTTAACCAGTTTATTTTACAGTCTTTTGCCTATTTTTAGTTGAGATATTTATTTTTTTATTATTGAGTTTCAAGAGTTATTTATATATTCTGGATATATGTCATCTGTCAAATAAATGTTTAGTCAGTGTTTTCTTTTTCTTTGTACCTTGTCTATTCATTTGCTTAATAATGCCTTTTGATAAACAGATCTTTCAAGTTTTGATGTAGTCTAACTTATTTGACGTGTTAAGAATATTGCTTTCTTTGCCCTAAGAAATCTTTGCTGACCTTGGCCATGAAAGTACCCTCCTACGTTTTCTTCTGAAGACGTCAGAGTTCAAGATTGTATGCCTATAACCCATTTAAAATTAATGTTTGTATATGATCTGATGTAAGGGTCAAGGTTTGTTTATTTTCTTTCCCATATGAATATCTGGTTATTCCAAATCATTTGTTGAAAGACTTTCATTTCTCTCCATTGAATTTTTTGGCATCTTTGTTGAAAATTAACAGTCTGTACATTTAGTCTATTTCTAAACTTTCTATTAGATTCCACTGATCTCTTTGTCTATCTTAAAAATAATACCTCGTTGTCTTAATTACTATAGCTTTACAGCAAATCTTGAAATCAGGCAACCTAAATCTTCCAATTTTGTTCTACTTTCTCAAAATTGTTGGGTATTTTGATGTTCACATGCATTTTACAAGCAGTATGTAAAAGTCTACTAAAAAATACTGCTGGAATTATCATGGTGACTGAATCTCTAGATGAATTCAGTGAAATCTGACATTTTAAAAACATTAAAACATCCAATCAGTGAATATGGTACATATGTATTTACTTAGGTCTTCTTTCATTGGTCTCAGTAATGTTCAGTACTGTTCTCTGTATGGGTCTTGCACACATTTTGTAAAATTTATCCCTATTTAATGGATTTTTATGCTACTGTAAATGGTATCATGTTTTAAAATTAATTTTTCAATTACTAGCTGTTAGCATATAGAAATAAAATTGATTTTTGGCCATTGACCTTGTATCCAGTGACTTTGTCAAATTCATTTACTAATCTTGTAGTGACTTTGTAGAAACCTTGGAAATTTCCATGTAGATAGTCATGTCATTTATGAAGAGACAGTTTTATGTATTCCTTTCTCATTTGTATATATTTATTTTTGTTGCCAGAACCTCCAGTACAATGTTGAATAGGTGTGGTAAGAGCAGACATTGCTCTTGACACTGCCTTTCATCAGTAAATAGGATGCTAACTGTAGGTATTTTGTAGATGTTCTTTATCAGATTGGAGAAGTCCTTATCTATTCCTAGTTTGCTGAAAGTTTTTTTTTAAATCATGAATGAGTGTTCAATTCTGTCAAATGCCTTTCTGCAACTATTGAGATAATTATATTATTTTTCTCCTTTATTACTTGGTACATTAAATTACACTGATAGCTTCAAATTTTAAACCAACCTTACATTTCTGATAAATCCCATTCCTGATAAATTGTTTGATGTAATATGGTTTTTATCATGTATTAAAATCTAGATTAGATTTACTAATACTTTATTAATAATTTTATATTTATACTCATATTCATAGGGATATTGGTCTGTAATTTTCTTCTATTCAGATGGATATTGGTCTGTAATTTTCTTTTATTATAATGTCTTTGTTAGGATTTGGTATCAAAAACCTACTTGAGAATTGTTTTCACTCTTCTATTTTTTGTGGAAGACTGGTATTATTTCTTCCTAAAGTGTTTGACAGAATTTACCAGTGAAATCATCCAGATCTGGATTTTTCTCTAGGAGATATTTTAATGACAAATTCAACTTCCCTAAAAGATACATAAGAAATTTGCCCATTTTATCTACATTTCAAATTTACTGGCATGAAGTAATCCATCACAGTCCCTCCTTTCTTATCTTTTTAATGCTTGTATTATCTATACTAATGATGTACTCTTTCATTCTTGCCTGCAGTGAATTTTACTTTCTCTCCCTTTTTTTGTGGTCAGTTCTGCTAGGGCTTATCAGCTTTATTGATATTTTCAAATAATCAACTTTTGACTTCATTTAATTGTTTCTCCTATTTATTTGATATGTCTTATTCTAATTATTTCCTTTTGTCTACTTTCCGTGAATTTAATTTGCTCACTTTTTTAGTTTCTAGATAAAAACCTAGATCACTTCTTCTTTTCTAAAATAAACATTTAAAACTCTAAATTTCCCTCTAAGAGCTCCTTTATTTGTACCCTACAAATTTTTATGTTTTATGTCTATCTCATCATTCCGTTTAAAATAATTTATCATTTTCCTTGTGATTTCTTCTTTGGCCCATGAATTATTTACTAGTCTGATGTTTAATTCCCAAATATCCGGGCTTTTCCAGATATCTTATACTTACCTACTCCTGATTCAATTCTACTGGAGTGAGAGAACATATTCTGTAAGACTTCAGTCTTCTGAAATATATGGAGACTTGTTTATGGCTCAGCATGTAGTCTATTTTGGTAAACATTCTATGTGAATTTCAACAGAATTTATAGTTGCAGATATAGTGTTCTATAAATATCAATTAAATCAAGGTAGTTAATAGTGATGTTCAGATTTTCTACATCCTTATAGATGTTTTAATAGTTGTTCTATCAGTTGTTGAAAGGGGGATATTATGAGTATAGTATTTTCTATTGCTCATTTTATCAAGTTTTTGCTTCATTTATTTTGAAGCTCTATTATTAGGTGCAAAGATATACCTAATTAATTGTTATATCTTTTTAATGAATTGACACCTTTATCATTATAAAATGCCCCTACTGATCTTTAATAATACTACTTGTCTTATATTTGTTATTAAAATTGTCATTTCTTATTAAAATTGTCACTCCACTTTCTATGCTTACTATTGGCATGATAGTATTTCTTTCCTTCATCTTTTTCCTTTAAACCTCTTTTGTGTCTTTATACTAAATACAATGTGTCTCTTGTAATAGTATATGGTTTGCCCTTGATTTTTTTAATCTAGCATGACCATTTCTGCCTTTTTATTAAAACATTTGTCCGTTCACATTTAATATAATTATTGATATGCTTGAGTTCAGATCATTATGTTATTTGTCTTCTATTCATATCTGTTTTTTTGTTTCTCTGCCCTCCCTTTGGAGTTTATCAAAGTTTTTTCATATTCCACTTCATTTCAATTCCTCTACTGACTTTTTTGCTATTGTTATGGACTAGATATTTGTATTCCCCCAAAATTCATATGTTGAAATCCTACCTCCAGTGTGATAGTATTAGAAGGTAGGGCCTGTGGGAAGTGATTAGGTCATAAGGATGGAGCCTTCATTAATGGGATTAGTGTCACGTTGTAAAAAGGATCCCAGAGAGCTCTCTTGTCCCTTCTGCCATTTGAGGACACAACGAAAAGTTGGCTGTTTATGAACCAGGAATCAGGGTCCCACCAGACACTGAATCTGCCAGTGACTTGATTTTTTAATTCCCAGTCTCCAGTACTATAAGAAATAAATGTTCATTGTTTATATGCCACCCAGTCTGTGGTATTTTGTTTTAGAAACCTAAACTAAGACAGCTATACTTCAGTTGCATTATTTTGTAGGGGTTGCTCTAAGGAGGATAGTATGTATCACTAACTTACCAAACTCTATTTAAGTGTTAATATTGTACTATTTCACATGTAATGTAAAAATGTTACAACAAAATAGTTATATTTGCTCCCCTGTCCTTTGTGTTATGGTAGTCACACAGATTATAAACTCTATAATAGCAATTTGTTTTCCTTTAAGCAGCCATATATACCGTTTTAAAATTAAAAGAAAAATATATCGCCTTTTAAATTCATCTCAATATTTACCATTTCCAGTGCTTTTCATTGATCAGTTTCCATCTAATGCCATTTTTCTTCAACTTGAAGAAATTCCTTAAGTATTGCTTAGGGTACAGCTTTTGAAGTCATGTTGTCTTCATTTAATAAAGATTTTTGCTGCATACAGAATTCTGGGTTGATGGTTTATTTTTGTTAGCATTTTATAAATGTCATTCCTTTGTCATCTGACCTTCACTGTCCTGATACAAGGTCAGCCATCATCTGTGTCACTGTTGTGCAATGTGACATTTTTTTCTGTCTGCTTTTAAAAGTTTCTTTTTATCTTTGGTTTTAGCACTTTGACTAAGATATGACTGCCTACATATGGTTTTGTGCCTATCTTGCTTTGGATTTGCTGAGGGTCATGGATCTGCAAGTTTGTTTTAAGTGTGATAAATTTTTGAGAAATTTCTCAATTAATTTTTTCTGCCCAGGTCAGGCACAGTCACTCACACCTGTAATCCTAGCAATTTGGGAGGCTGAGGCAGGTGGATCACTTGAGCCTAGGAGTTCCAGATCAGCCTGGGAAACATGGCAAAACTTCATCTCTACCAAAAATACAAAAATTAGCTGGATGTGATGGCATACTCCTGTAGTCTCAGCTACTCAGGAGGCTGAGGTAGGAGGATCACCTGAGTCCAGGAGGTCGCGGCTGCGGTGAGCTGTGATCGCTCCACTGCACACTCCAGCCTTGATGCCAGAGTGAGACTCTGTCTCAAAAACGAAAATTTTATTTGCCCTATTCTCTCTCTCTTCTTACTTGGGGACTCCAATTACACACTTAAAAACACTTGTTATTGTTCTACAGGCCACCGAGGCACTATTCCTTTCTTTTAAAAACTCTTCTTCTGTGTACTTCTGACTGGGTAATTTCTACTTACCCAGCTTCCAGTTTACTGACACTTGATTCATTTGTATTCAATCTACTATTAGGACCATTTGGTTTTGGTTTGGTTTTGGTTTTTAAAGACATTTTACTTTTCAGTTCTAGAACTTCCATTTGATTATTTTCAGTTTCCATTTCTTCACTGACATTCCCCATCAGTGAAGACTTTTCATTATGACCATATTTTCCTTTCTGTCTTTGAAGATGTTTATAATAGCTGCATAAAAGACTTTATCTGCTAATTCTAACATCTGGGTTATTTCAGTATTATTTTTTATTGACTGATTTTTATACTATTGATTGACATTTTTGTTATCTTCTGTTTGGGGCTAATACAAAGAATGTTGCTGTGAATATTTTTGTATCTTTCTCCTTACTCTATCTAGGAGTAGAAGAGCTGAATTATAAGATATATGAATCTGCTACTTTTATATAGAATATCAACCATTTATGAAAATCCTTACTTGACTTAATTTTTAATCACATTTATATATTTTTAATTTCAAATACTATTAAAAGAAGGTATAAGATTTTTATGTTTCCTTCCAAAAAGAACATAATTAATACAATGAGAAATGCTGTTTTCCATTCATAATTCAAAAACTATTTATTGAATACTTACTATTAGTCATTGTTCAAAGACATAGGAATAAGATTACAAAATATGGCTGTAATATCAGGAGCTTACACTGTAAGGCTTTAATTTGTTTTATACAAGTAAATGGTTTTCAATCCCTTTCTGCAACAGGATAATCACACATAGAGCTTTTTAAAATGTAGATTCCAAGAATCCATTCCACTTACTTAATTTCACTTTTTAATATGGAAGTAGGGAATATGACCACACACAAAGAGCTCATGCATGCACATATATTCTTAAGCTGCTTGAATCCAAGCTTAAGAATATATGTGCATGCTAAATCACAGATGTGTACTCTATTACAACTAAAAGAATTGATCTCCTCTATTTAAAAAGATAACAACCTTTCAACTTTTCAATTTATACTGTTATGGTATAAATTGAATTTATACTGTATAAACAAGTGGAATAAAATGTCTAAATTCTCATCTATTAGTATTTAAAAAACAAAAATAAAGATGCCAAATACCTTTATCTCATAAACATTCAGTTGCTTGCTTTCTGCTGTACCTTTTTTTTTCAAGGCCTTATTCTGTTAAAAGTAAAAATAATTATATTTAGTACTAAAGTTATTCAAACTTACCTTGCTACTGACTTAGACTTAAATTACTAAAGGAAGGGAAAGCATTATTCTCTAAAACTGTGGTGAAAATATCAGTTTGATTTTGAGAATATTTATAAAAAATACATACCTCCTGCTGAAGTTCTTCAATATACTTGTTTTTATTTTCAACTTGTTTCCTTAAATTGTTACACTAAAAAATTGTGAGAAATTATAGCTATTTTATTCAGTATACCAGTCAAAACAGGCAATCTCAGACTAATAAAAATATTGCATAAAGTACTGATAAAGGTCACTTCAAAATCATGGCAATTCCATTAATATAAAAATTATACTAAAATCACAAATTTCAATAAAGATCATCTAAATACAAATGCAATCATAGCTCACTGCAACTTCCAACTCCTGGGTTCAAGTGATCCTCTCACCCCAGCCTCCCAAAGTGCTGGGATTACAGGTGTGAGCCACTATACTCAGCCTCAGTATCTCTTTTTTTAAAAAAAAATTATCTTTGTATGTGAAGTGATGAATATGTTAACTAGCATGATTTAATCATTTCACAATGTATACATATATCAAAACATCACTTTGTATACCATAAATATATATAATTTCTCTCAGTTAAAAAAATCATTTTCATGTTACTGCTTATATGTCAACATTCATCATTCTTATCTTTGCAATGTTTTATCAGCTTTCCCAGTTTATCTCGAATTTTTTAAATTGTCTTGTACATAAATGTTTATAATCCCTTAAATATAGCTTTCACAAACATTTATTAATTCTGAACTTTGCAACAATCCAATGAGATAGAAAGGATAGGTATTATCTCCATTTGAGAGATGAGGAAACTAAGACTCAGATAGATAAAATATATATAAAATAAAAAATGTCTGAACTAAGGTAGCAGATTGGGGGAAGAAAAGTGTAATGAAATTCAATGTCACACAAAATATCTGGGAAATATTTACAACCTGGATTCTTTCTGGGAAACTGTTTTAACAGGTAAGTTGAAATCCAAATATGGAAAACTGAAATATGCTAAAAATTTGTCATGCATTTCATTTTTTTCCTTAAATCGTCACTAATATTTTCTATATTGGCAAAATAAATTATGTCTTAAATTCTTAATGGAGGATTTTATTTTACATTAAAAATTAAATTCATGTTTTTCTCCATTAACAAACAACAGGCTTAATGATCTGCAGTGGCCTCTGATACAAATTTTAAAGTAGTGAATTACATACCAAGTATTTAGCACATTAAGTTCATTTTTTTCAGGTTGAATTTAACTAATAAATATGAACTAAAAGAAAAACAGCTTTTCAGGGAGGAAAATGTGGTATAATTTAAAGAATGTAGAAGACCACCTCTACTACTTCTTAGTCATGTAACCTTTTAAAGGTTTTTATCCTTTGGAGGTCTGATTTCCCAATTTATAAAATAAGAGCAATAATGACTTCTAGTTAAGTAAGATAATACATAGAAAGAAACTAGAATGCACCTGGTCTATTGTAAGCCCTTTAAAATGGTACCTTATCTCATCCTTGAACTATTCCAATAGTTTTACAGCTCTCAAAAGTGTAAATATAATTTTAACAATCCTCATGTCAAAATTCTTCAATGACCTCAAACTCTTAGGTGGCCTTAAATGATCCACCCTCATTTTTCCCCACCTTCATCTCTCCATGCTTACCTCTCTCTACCCTCATCTTTCCTCACTCTGCCCTCTACCACCACTACCTTAAACTCCATCTTTTAGTTACAATGAATTTTTTGTAGTTACTTAAATATGCCATGCTCTGATACTTTCAGGCTTACCCATATAATGTTTATGTTTTTTTAACTTAGAATATTATCCTCCCTGCTATACTTGTGTCCACCACCTGTCCTCCACTAATCCCTATTAATCTAAGGCTTCACATTGAATGTGACTTCTTTCAGGAAGCACGCCCTAGCTCAAGTTTGGATTAGATGTCCTTTCTATAGACTCTAATAGTATCCAAATAGAGAACCTATGTTTGGTCTGGCCAGCACCCTTTCCTGCAAGAATTCCTCTACTATAAAATCCACAGTAGTCCTGCTGGCTAACTCTATCTCTATGAGTCGACATGCGGCTCAGGCTTAGCCAGGTTACTCTAGCCCCCAGCCACAGTGATTGACTCAGGAATAAGTATGAACTGAACTAGGCCAGAGTCCTCTCCAAGATTTTTTTAGAACTTTCAAGATGACTTTTAATAGCTTTCCAACTGATTCCAATGCCTTTTATCTCTCCCCATTCCATCCTCAAATATTAAAAGGTGTCACCTGCTCAATAAAAAACTTTAATTAGATCACTACTCTCTACCAAATAAATGAAATCCAAACGTAACACCCAGAACAGTGCCTGGCACATAGTAGGTGGTCAATATTTGTTGAATGAACAAAAAAACACAATCAAAGACCTCAAAATCTAGATCAATCTTCCACTTTGGCACAATTTTCTTCCAATCTGTATAATATATACTATAATCATGTCACATATCTTGTACTATTCCATTTTCATGACACTCTTCCCTAAAAACCTTATTATCTTAATTTGATATCATATTCACCAAAGCATGACACAAACTTATTAAATAATTTGTCATCCATATATTTTATATTACTGAAGTATGAGCCTTTTATTTAGCCTAAAAAATGTTGAGTCTACATTAAATATTGAACACGTTAAAAGAAAATCAGAATTATGCCACTATTTCTTCTAGATATAGATATCAATAGTAAAATAATCCAACCTTTCCCAGATATTTAAGGTTGATGGCTGATGACAGTCTCTAGATCACTATTATTTATACAATAGTATACTTCCCTTTATTTTAGTTTAGACATATGGTGTTGCTTTTATAATTTGAAATTTTGTGATACAATCCATTATTAAATATAACATACATTTTCTTCACTCTTGTCCAATTTACATTTAACTTCATCTCTTTTCTGTTTTAGCTCTTCTCTCACATATTCTAGTTCATTTCTAAAAGAAAATGGAAGAGTGACATTATACTAAAAATTATTAGGCCTAAAGAAGATCTCAAATAACTCAAAATAAGGAAGTCTTAAAGACCACATTCTTTAACCAAATGTAAAAAACCAAAACTGAATACTTCATAATATAAGTACAAACAAGAGCCCCCAAATATGTGGAATTCATCTAGGCTACTAATGGATTAAACAGAAACTTAAAATATAAAAACAAGTTGTTTAGAAAATAATGAACATGGAAACACTACATATCAAACACTATATCATAAATTCATCATTGTGTTCAGAAGTAAATTGATGGCTTAAAATGTTTTTATAGTTTTAAAAAAGAGAAACTAAATATCAAAATACAAAGCAACAGGGGCAGAGCTGCCCAAGGCCTTAGGAGTCCACCCTTTGCAGCAGTGTTCCCTGAATGTGGTATATAGAGTCAAAGGAGATTATTTTGGAGCTTTAAGATTTAATGACTGCCCTGCTGGGTTTTAGATTTGCATGGAACCTGAACTCAATTCTTCTGGCTGATTTCTCCATTTTGGAATGGGAGTATTTATCAATTGTATCTTGGAAGTAATTAACTTGTTTTGATTTTACAGGTGGAGGGGATTTGCCTTGTCTCAGATGAGATTTTGGCTTTTGGACTTTTGAGTTAATGGTGGAATGAGTTAGACTCTGGGGGACTATTTGGAAGGCATGATTGTATTTAGGAATGTGAAAAGTACATGAGATTTGGGTGCGGGGAAGTGCAATGATACAGTTTGGATATTTGCTCTCACCCAAATTTCATATTGAAATGTAATCACCAATATTGGAGGTAGGGCCTGGTGGGAGGTGTTTGGGTCATGGGGGAGGATCCCTCATGGCTTGGTGATGTCTGCAATAGCAAACTCTTGCAACATTTGGATGTTTAAAAGTGTGTCCTCCCCACCACTCTTGCTCCTGCTTTTGCCATGTGAAGTGCCTCCTTTGCTTTCTACCATGAGTAAAATTTCCCTAAGGCCTTCCAAGAAGCTGAGCAGATGCCATCACCATGCTTTCTGTACGACCTATGGAACTATGAACCAATTAACCTCTTTTCTTTAGAAATTACCCAGTCTCAGGTATTTCTTTATAGCAATACAAGAATGCCTAGTAGACATGCCTACAAGATCTAGAAAACAGCCTCAAAAGGGCAAATCTAAGAGTCATTGGCCTTAAAGAGGAGGTAGAGACAGAGATAAGGGTAGAAAGTTGATTCAAGGCGATAATAACAGAGAACTTCCCAACCTAGAGAAAGATCTAAATATTCAAGGACAAGAAGGTTCTTAGAACACCAACTATATTTAAACCAAAGAAGGCTTCCTTAAGGCACTTAAAAATCAAACTCACAAAGGTCAAGGATAAAGAAAGAATCCCAAAAGCAGCAAGAGAAAAGAAATAAATAACATATAGTATGTCTGGCAGCAGACTTTTCAATGGAAACCTTACAGGCCCAGAGAGGGTCATGACATATTTAAAGTGCTGAAGGAAAAAACTTTTACCCTAGAAGAGTATATCCAGTGAAAATATCCTTCAAACATGAAGGAGAAATAAAGACTTTTTCAGACAAACATAAGCTAAGAAATTTCATTAACACCAGACCTGTCTTACAACAAATGGTAAAGAGTTCTTCCATGTGAAAGAAAAGAATGTTAATGAGCAATAAGAAATCATCTGAAGATACACAACTCACTGGTAACAGTAAATACATAGAACATTATAACACTGTAATTGTGGAATGTAACTGCTCATATCTGTTTTTTTTTTTTTTTTTTTTTGAGACAGAGTCTCACTCTTGTCACTCACTGCAACCTCCACCTCCCAGATTCAAGCAATTCTCCTGCCTCAGCCTCCCCAGTAGCTGGGATTACAGGCACCCACCACCACACCCGGCTAATTTTTCTATTTTTAGTAGAGACAGGGTTTCACCATGTTGGCCTGGCTGGTCTCAAACTCCTGACCTCAGGTGATCTGCCTGCCTCGGCCTCCCAAAGTGCTGGGATTACAGGAGTGAGCCACCGTAGCTGGCCTCGTATCTTAAGTAGGAAGACAAAAAGATGAACTGATGAAAAATAATAACAATTTTTCCAGACATAAACACAATAATAAAATATAAATAAAAACAACAAAAAGTTTAAAACCAGGGAAACAAAGTATAGAGTTTTTATTAGTTTTCTCTTTGTTTATTTGCTTATGCAATCAGTTAACTTGTCATCAGTTTAAAATAATGGGTTATAAGATATTATTTGCAAGCCTAATGGTAACTTCAAATAAAAAAATACAACAAATAAAAAAAATGAAAAAGTAAGAAATTAAAATATACCACCAAAGAAAATTGCCTTCACTAAAAGGAAAACATGAAGGAAAGAAAGAAGAGACCACAAAACAACCAGAAAACAAATAACGAAATGGCTAGAGTAAGTCCTTACTTATCAATAATAACATTGAATGTAAATGGACTAAACTCTTCAATCAAAAGACATAGAGCAATTGAATGGATAGAAAAACAAGACCCAACAGGCTGTTGCCTAACAAGAAACACCTCTTCACCTGTAAAGATACACAGAGACTGAAAATATAGGAATGGTAAAAGAAACTCCATGCAAATGGAAACTAAAAAAGAGCAGAAATAGCTATACTTATGCCAGACATTATGGATTTCAATACAAAAACTATAAAAAGAGACAAAGAAGGTCATTATATAATGATAAAGGGATGAATTCAGCTAGAGAATATAAAAATTACAAAGATATATGCACCCAACACTGGAGCACACAGATATATAAAACAAATATTATTAGAGCTAAAGAGAGATAGGTTCCAGTAAAATAATAGCTGGTAACTTAAACACCCCACTTTCAGCATTGGACAAATCACCCAGACTTTGAGCATCCAAAGAAACATCAATCAATCTGCACTTTAGACCAAATGAACCTAATATATATTTACAGAACATTTCATCCAACAATTGCAGAATAAACATCCTTCTCCTAAGCACATGGAACATTCTCAAGGACAGACCATATGTTAAGCCACAAAACAAGTCTTAAAACATTAAAAAAATTGAAATCATATCAAGTACCTACTCTGACTACAATGAAATTGAACTGAAAGTTAATAACAAGAAGAATTTTGAAAACGGTAAAAACACATGAAAATTTAAAAATATGCTCCTGAATGGTTAGTGGGTCAATAAAGAGATTAAGAAGAAAACTGAAAAATGTCTTGAAACAAAGGATAATAGAAAGACAACATACCAAAACCTATGGGATACAGCAAAAGGAGTATTAAGAGGTGTGTTTATAAGTGCCTACATCAAAAAAGTTTTAAAAAGTCAAATAACCTAATGATGCATCTTAAAAAACTACAAAAAGAAGAGCAAACCAAACCCAAATTAGTAGAAGAGAAGAAATAATAAAGATCAGAGCAGAAATAAATGAAATTAAAGAAAACAATACAAAACATCAACAAAACAAAAAGTTGGTTTTTTGAAAAGATAAAATTGACAAAACTTTAGGAAGACGAACTAAGAAAAAAAGAGAGAAGACCAAAATAAATTTAAAAAAGGAGATGAAAAGGGAGACATTATAACCAATATCACAGAAATTCAAAGGATCATTAGAGGCTACTCTAAGCAACTACACATCAATAAATTGGAAAACCTAGAAGAAATGGATAAATACCTAGACACATACAACCCTCCAAAATTGAACCACGAAGAAATCTAAAACCTGAACAGACCAAAAACAAGTAATGAGATCAAAGCTATAATAAAAAGTCTTCCAGCAAAGAAAAACCCAGGACCTGATGGCTTCACTGCTGAATTTTTCAAAACATTTAAAGAATTAATATCAATCCTACAGAAACTATTCCAAAAAATAAAGGAGGAGGGAATATAGCTAAACTCATTCTGTGAGGCAAGTATTACCCTGATACCAAAGCCAAATAAAGACACATTAAAAAAGGAAACTAAAGGCCAATATCCCTGATGAACATTGATGCAAAAATCTTCAACAACATACTAGCAAACCAAATTCAACAATACATTAAAAAGATCATTAATCATAACCAAGTGAGATTTATCCCACAAATGTAAGGATAATCAACATATACAAATAAATCAATGTGATACATTATATCAACATGCTATAGGACAAAAACCATATGATCATTTCAATTGATGCTGAAAAGCATTTGATAAAATTCAACATCTGTTCATGATAAAAACCCTCAAAAAACGGGATACGGAAGGAACATAGCTCAACATAATAAAAGCATATATGACTGACCCACAGTTAGTATCATACTGAATGGGGAAACACTGAAGGTCTTTCCTCTTAGACCTGGAACACAGCAAGGATGCCCACTTTCACCACTGTTATTCAACATAGTACTGGAGGTCTTAGCTACAGGAATTAGACAAAAGGAAGAAATAAAGGGCATTCAAATTGGAAAAGAAGTCAAATTATCCTTGAGTGCAGATGTATATTTCCAAGTATAATCTTATACTTGGAAAAGCCTAATGATCTCACCAAAAAACTATTAGAACTAATAAGCAAATTCAGGAAAGTTTCAGGATAAAAGAATCAGTAGCATTTCTATATGCCAACAGCAAACAATCTGAAAAATAAATCAAGAAAGTACTCCCATTTACAATAGCTATGAATAAAATTAAACACCCAGAAATTAACCCAACCAAAAAAGTGAAAAATCTTTACAATGCAAACTATAAAACACTGATTAATGAAATTTAAGAGGACACACAAAAAAAGGAAAGACACTCCGTGTTCACGGACTGGAACAATCAATACTGTTAAAATGTCTGTACTACCCAAAGCAGTCTACAGATTCAATGCAATCTCTATCAAAATACCAATGACATTCTTCACAGAAATAGAAGAAACAATCCTAAAATTTATATAGAACCACAAAAGACCCAGAATAGCCCAAGATATTCTGGGCAAAAAGAACAAAACTAGAGGAATTACATTACCTGATTTCAAAATGTACTACCTAGCTATAGTAACCAAAACAGCATGGCATTAGCATAAAAACAGAAATATAGACCAATGAAACAGAACAGAGAACTCACAAACAAATCCATACATCTGCAGTGAACTCATTTTTGACAAAGGTGCCAAGATCACACATTGGGGAAAGGATAGTCTCGATACACAGTGCTGGGAAAACTGGATATCCATATATCCATATGCAGAAGAATGAAACTAGACCCCTATCTCTTGCCATATATAAAAATCAAATCAAAATGGATCAAGGACTTAAATCCAAGATCTCAAGCTATGAAATTACTAAAAGAAACCGTCGAGGAAACTCTCCAGGACATTGGACTGGGCAAAGATTTCTTGAGTAATATCCCACAATTACAGACAACCAAAGCAAAAATAGATAAGTCAGATCACATCAAGTTAAAAAGCTTCTGCACAGCAAAAAAAAAAAAAAAAAAAAAAAAAAAATCAACAAAGGGAGGACACAACCCACAGCATGGGAAAAAATATTTGTAAACTATCCATCTGACAAGGGATTAATACACACAATATATAAGGGGCTCAAAAAACTCTATGGGAATAAATCTAATAATCCTATGGGAAAAAATGGGCGAAAGATTTAAATAGGCATTTTTCAAAAGAAGACATACCAATGGCAAACAGGTATATGAAAAGGTGATCAACATCATTGATCATCAGAGAAATGCAAATCAAAACTACAATGAGATATCATCTTACCCCAGTTAAAATGGCTTTTATCCAAAAGTCAGGCAATAAAAAATACTGGCAAGGATGCAGAGAAAAAGGAAACCCTCATACACTGCTGGTGGGAATGTAAATTCGTACAACCACTATGGAGAACGGCTTGGAGGTTCCTCAAAAATAGAGCTACCGTACCACCCAGCAATCCCACTCCTGTGTATACACCCAAAAGAAAGGAAATCAGTATATCTAAGAGTCATTTGCACTCTGTTAATTGAAGCACTGTTCACAATGGCCAATATTTGGAAGCTATGTAAGTGTCCATCAACAGGTGAATGGATAACAAAAATGTGATGCATATACACCATGGAGTACTATTCAGCCATAATAAAGAATGAGATCTTGTCATTTGCAACAGCATAGATGGAACTGGAGGTCATTAAGTTAACTGAAATAAGACAGGTACAGACAGACAAACTTTGCATGTTCACTTATTTGAAGGAGCTAAAGTTACAACAATTGAACTCATTTAGATAGAGAGTAGAAAGAGGGTTTCCAAGGGCTAGGAAGAGTAGTGGTGATAGGAAGAAATGGAGATGGTTAATGAGTACAAAAAATAGAAAGTGAATCACATGTAGTATTTAATAGCACAACAAGGTGATTATAATCAATAATAATTTACATGTACTTTTTTTAAAAGTAAAAGTATAATTGGGCTATTTGTAACACAAAGGATAAATGCTTAAAGTGATGCGTACCCCATTTACTCTGATATGATTATTACACATTGTATGCCTGTATCAAAATGTCTTATATACCCCATACTTATATATACCTACTATGCACCCACAAAAATTAAAAATCAAAAATTAAAAAGAAACCTTAAAAGAAGCAATGGTAAAATCACAAAAGACAATCAAGTTTAATAAAAAATTGAAACCTTTCATATAATAAAAAGTTCTCTGAAGTTAAAGGAAAACAACAGGTTAGGGAAAATATGTGCTATAAATAAACCAGGTAAAAGATTAATATATTTTTAGAAGCTTAAGCAAATCAATAAAAAAAAAAAACCTCAAAAGATTAGAGGGCAACAGGTATAAGCAGACAATTTTAAAAAGAAGAAATTCTAAAATCAAACTTGAAAGCTTCCAAAGCTTATCCAAAAAATAAAAATCACAAATCATACCAAAAATGACTTATCCTTATCTTTTAAATTATCAATAAATTAATAATACCCAATATCAATTAAAACATTTTAGGACCAGCATTTTCATTTAATATTTGTTGTATTGCATGGTTTACAATGATACAACCTATTGGAAACTAACCATCAAGCCATAGAAATCATTATTACTATGATCCAATTCAAAATAAGGAAAAAGTATTTATGTGCCAACATGTTTACTAGTATTATCTATGAAAATGAAAAACTAAAAAACATAAATATCCAAAAGTAAAAATGACTAAAATAATGTCATTACATCCACTTGAATGACTGGTAGATGGGCATTAAAATAGATGACTGTGAAAACACATAAAAACATTAATAATGCTAAAAATAATATTAAATGGAAAAACCACATATAAAATTATATATGTATGATTATAAGCAATGACCAAATACATTCTTTAAAATATAGAGTGGGTACACCTATGGGAAGCTGACTTCCCTCAGTCGGGCACTTCTCATGGGGGCTGAACATGGTTCCTGCCATTCTGTTACCCACTCTCACAGGTGAGCCCTGGATTGGCTCCCAGAAGGCCTTTGTAAAATCAGTAGCCATCCTGCAGGCAGGCGGGAGCAACAGGGGCTTCAGTAGCTTCATTTTCCTGACTTGCAGACAGAGACCCTTGGCTACCACTGTGCTGCTAATAGGATAAGTACTCTGTTGCCGGATTACCATGCCTTTTATACAAAACCAAATTAACTTACCTAATACCTGACACCTCTTTGGGCTCTGAACTGCTTTCTCTCATCAAGCATGCTAGCCCTCTAGACAGAATTCTAGAAATTTGGCAGATAGTGGAAGTCTTTAATTGAACTTACTCCTTATTTGACTGAAAGGAGTTTTAAATTCTGAGCTCCTGAGATACTGACTAGCAACCATGGAATGAATGTGTGACCAGAAAGTGGCTTTGACACCAAGTGCTGCTGTCCCTTTGTAATTGGCTTCTAACGGATTCAACCAGAAATAATTGATAATGTGAATTTGTGTTAATTGTTCACTTGTAGGAAAATAGAACACGTATCACCCTTTGTTAGGTAGACATGAACTTTTCCTGCACAAAGCCTTGCTTTTAGAGAATGCCCAATAAGGCAAGAAAAAGCATAGTAACTTGTGCTTTGAGAGCTCAATATTTGTATCTTATCAGTACAGAAGAAATATTTCTGTGTAACTTGATCTTCTGTCTAGTACTTGTCTTATAGGTAACCAACACTGAAAACTTTGTAGTGATAGCTACCAAAGAAATACAAAAAAACAACCTTTTATTTCCAAATTGTTAAAGAGCCAGCCATTGATGCTGCTACATGAGTTCCATGCTCAAGAGCCATTGTAAGAGATTAAGGGGTTTCTAGGTTTTTGGTGATTTTTTGTTTGTTTTTTTCTTTGTTTTTTAGTTTGTTTTTTTTTTTTTAGTTTTTTTTCTTCTTTCTTTAATTTTTTGATTAAAACATACACACAGCTGTTAGCATAAAGTCGTAGGGGGCATTTTCTGGAATGCTCAGCAGTTCTGATTAACTGCAAAGCCCAGGTTGCCTCTCGTGAGGCAACTGAAAAAATCTTGTGTCTTGATAGCATGGGTGCTGTGTGTGTGCATATGTGTGTCTGCATTCATGCCTTAACTCAGGTTACTGCTCAACTTTAGTTCTTGACTTAGTCTGCACCATCATCTAGATTGTATTGTACATCCCAGTCTGAACTTCATCCTGGCAAAAACAAAGTTGCAGGCACAACAGTTTAAGAATGCATTCCTCCAGAAGAGTATCTGGTCAGGTTGACCCTGAGCCTTCTTTGGACTTAATTTGGAACTTAGCCTAGAAAGCAAAAGTGGACTGTCAAACAGAAAGATGTCAACAAGGAAAAGAGGAGAGCCAAGCGCTAGCATGCCTTTTGCCTCTGCATATCTGCGCACACTGTATGTTGTTCATGATAGCTTGTCTACAACTTGACTAGGTTGGAGTTCTGGTAATAGTGGCAATCTTGACATTCTTGGTCAGAGTTTAGAGAGATGTAAGACTTTCAATTAATGTCTTATTTACTCCTTTATGTTGATTAGTCTTTGATACATGTGCTGAATCAGAAACCTAAATAAAGATAATTTTTTAAAATGTAAAAAAAAAATATAGAGAGTGGGTATAAATACTCTAGTATTATAATAGTTCATATGATTAGAAGTAATTTTTAAGATTTCTATATTAAATGTGATTATTAAATTAAATTGTGATTTAATTTATTAAATGTGATTAATATATTTTCTTAATTAAATATTAAAGAATTAGAAGGTTTATGATGCTTTAAAATTTCTGTCTAATCTCACTAACTTTTAACACTAAGTATAAAGCAGACATTATTATAATTTTATTTTTAAGCAGGATTCCACAACAGTGATTTATGTCTAATTTTTACTTTATAAAATATTCAACAGCAGTCCAATTTAAATTAATGATAACAAGTTAATAGAAAAGAAATATCAAAATCTTTTGCCAGACAAAAAAAGGCCAATTTGTTAGTCTTGCCTTAATTGGGTTTCTGTTTCTTGAAGATTTTCTATTTGTTTCAACATCCTTTCTTCTTGCTTTTTGTTATTCTAAAGAAATAATGTTGTTTATATCAATTATTTTGTTTAAACAAAAATAAAATTTAAACTACTATTTAAGACCTTTATCTATCAGCATAAAATTTATTTAGTTATATATAAAGCAAAAAAATGGGCTTTTCAACTTGTATAGTTCCATACTACTTTTTAAGCCTTACTTTAATTATTCTCCCAACAATCTCTATATAACAGTTAACAAAACAAGTATCATTTGGTTTTCCAGCGTTACTTTGAGTCTGCATCCTTTGTTCATATTGTCACTTCAAGTACTGTTTTCCATTCATTGTTACCTACTGAACTCATAATTCACCTTTTAAGACCAAAATCAATGCTATATTCTCTCAGAAGCCTTCTCTTTATCCAAAGCAGAAGTGATCCTGCAAACTCTGATAGCACCTTGTCCCACTAACAACATATATGACATACTATTTTGCTTAAGTTATGTGAGAAATTACTATTTTTTATTAAGTCATAAGTTCTTAAAGAGAAAGGGTGACATTTTATTCATCATTGTATCCTCCACAATCTTATATGACTTAATAAATACCTATTGACTAAATACTTTTTAAAAATCTTGATGCCTAAAATTAAATTAACTTTTTCTAGTAATGGCTTCCATTTTAATTTTAATCAGAGGGTAACCTCTGTTGCCTATTACCACCCTATAAGACCAATATGCATATTTTTCTTCTAAAACAAAGTTTTAGCTCTAAAGCAATCAGACTTTAAAGGTCAAAGGGTCTTTAGAGGTCATCTATTCTAACCTGCTAATTGGAAGAAAACTAAGTCACCAGCACTTTCTTTTTCAACTCACATTAATATCTTCTTGCTGATTCTTGAGTTCTAGGGTCATATCACTTGTTTCCTGTGTGAGCTCTTTGTTTTCTAGTGAAAGCTTGTTGCAGTGTGAAGTTAATTCAGTATTCTTAAGCCTGTTTTTTAAAAAAAAAAGTCATACCAAAATATTTACAAATGTAATGACATAATATGGAATTTTATTCAACATAATGATAGGGGAAAGGGATGAAGGGCTAGGGGAAAAACATGAAACAAAATTGACTATTGGTTTATAATTCCTGAAGCTGGGTGATAGGTTGATCATTACATTATTCCCTCTAATTTTTATGTTTTTGAAATTTTTCTTTACTAAATTTTCAAATGTCATACAATATATTTCCTTGCATGTTCCCTGTTTGCTCATCCTTTCATACTTTCCACAAATTTTGAAGAGCACATTATTTTCTTCAATAATTTTTTCCTCTCCATTAGACTGTCTCTTAGAAGTTATTTCAAACTTCCTATAACTTGATTAAAGTAGTACATGAAGCATTAGCTGTGTTTAATTAAGATATTTTTACCTGCACGTTGTGCACATGTACCCTAAAACTTAAAGTATTAAAAAAAAAAAAAAACTAAGTTTAACTTTTTTGCACAACACCTAACTTGCTCTTAAAAGATCTCAAATGTTCTACTTTGGAAGAGAGATTATTTCTGTATTGCTTACATCCAATATCAATTTTAAATGAAGGCGGAGGAGTATGTGGCTCTACAGAGTGATTTTAGGAGCATCTATTATCTATTTCTACTTAATGATACTGGAAATTCATCAAAGAGGAGATAAAGTGTTTCACTAAGCCAATGAAAAGTTGAAAAGCAAATATACTAAGGATAACAAATTTACATTAAAGTACAAATAACTAACCAGTCCATTCATTAAAAGGGACATTAGTTAATAGATGAGTTTAACCTAGGGCCCTTAAAAAAGTACTATTGAAAAGGTACCAGAAATAGAGAATTAGATAAAAAGGAAGGGAGAGGATGCTGCATAAACTGTTTACTTCTCATATTTAATCTAGCACTGAGAAGCCACCAAAAGGGGAAAATCATGCTCACCACCACTATACTGGCTACTTGAATTTACTTTTCTCTGAGTAATAATACAATAATAATTTCCCCACTTTCTCTCCAAATTAAACTTACTGAGTAGGTAAAATCATCCAATTCAATATTTTATTTGGATAATGTAAGAAATAATTTTTTATTTTGACACTTTATCAGCAAAAACCTATAAAATAATTTAGCAAAACAACCAGTTAGAACTGAAAATGATTATTTTTATGGGGAACTAAATACCTCTAAGAAAAGTAACACATTGATCTAAAGTGGTTCTCAAATTTGGGATGTACTCTTTTCTTATGTCAGTGATATGTACTTTCTTTAGCAATGAAATTAGCACATTATTTAGATCCTTAAGAATAAAATACAATTTCAAATCCATTCAAATAAATATTAAATATAATTTACTAAATTATTATTTATTACCAGAAAGCTTAGGAATTGAGTACATAAGCTATTTTTAGATAAATGGAAAACATACTTCTCATTTTCAAGCTCAGTTTTCAGATCTTTAACCTCTTTTGAATAATACTGTTCACTTGTGGTAATGGCAGTTAACTGTATTTCCAAATCATGTACTTCTTTCTGCAAAATAAACATATATAACTATGGCAAGTGTTTTTCAAATTTTCTCATTTAAAAGGTATAGTCACTGCGTAATTAAGTCATATATTTGGCAAAAATTTGGCAGGTTATGTCAAATATTTTAAACGAGTAAATTTAAAGTGAATAATCACTATAATTTTAAAACAATGAACAATGACATATTCAGTATAAGTAAATTCTATCTTGATATTGTAAAATTCAACCAGAAAAACATTTATATGCTATAAAATATTCTCACTCTGCCAAGTAACTAATTTCTATTAAAATGTTATATTATCAAGGAGGAATATATTAATTGATGAAATCAGGTAGTGTCTTAAAAAACTAAAATGTTCTTATTATTATAAAATAATAAGAACTACAATGTTCTTATTATTATAAAAAGACAAGATGTAATACTGTCATGGACTGGAAACATACTTTAAAATACAAATTCTAAAACTATAACATGAGCACTATAAAAAGTACTATAAACTAAGAACCTAACTTAATGAAGTCTAAATTTCAAATGTACCAATTAAGAAATACTTGGCTAGGCATGGTGGTGTGCCCCTATAATCCTAGCTACTTGAGGGGATGAGCCAGGAAGCACAGGAGTTCAAAGCTGCAGTGTGCAATGATTGTGCATTTGAATTAGCTACTTCACTCCAGCCTGGGCAACATAGCAAGACTCTGTCTCAAAAGAAAAAATACTCAAGACATCAAGAAATATAACTATTATAAACCATAGCATAATGCATCATATTGATCTTTTAAATGCTGATCTTTCTTACATTATAATATGGGGGTTGTCTAGATGTGTTTAAATCAATCATAAATATATTAATGTAATAATAAATGCTTGGAAAGGAATTTTGTGAAGAAATCTTTAAAAAAAGAAATACTTATACCATAATCCATAAATCTATGTTCTATTAACAAAATATTTAAAATAAAAATGTTTCCTTAAACAAACCTCTCTGGCTTGGAGAAGACCAATTAGTTCTTGTTCTGTTCCTTTTAATTCTTCAGCAATCTTCTCAAATTGTTTATTTTCATATAAAAGCGTTTCCTTTTCTCCCTATTTATAAACATTAACAAATCAGGAATGCCAAACCATACACATAGTGAAAGTAATCAAACTGCCCAAATGGAGCTGTGGAAAGAACTATGAGCTTCCCCCTGGCTAAAATTCTTTAAAAAGAGAAAATTAGTCAATATTAAGTAAATTCAAAGACTAAACATGATGACAGACAATTCAGTAGACACAGCCCTGGAACACAATAATTAATTGTTTAGTTACAGATGATTAATTTCTCATCATTCCTTCTACTATCCAACACAGCATATATTTATGAACTCACTTTTTACTTTGTCTTCCCATGCATGACATCACAATGATTTTATAAAAGGCCTCACAATAAAAAGTCCTATATTATTAACCATAAAAACTACTAATTGTAGTTAAGGAGTTTGAATTTTATCTATAGACAATGTGGAATCATCATAAATGTTACTGTAACAATATATCATCATATTTGCGATTTTAAAAGATAACACTAGCAATAGTGCAGAAGAAAGCTTAAGTAGGGTGAACCTAAAAACAAGAAAGCCAGTAATGAGACTACTGTGCCAAAACAAACGCAAGATGAAAAGTGTTTAAATTATATCAAGGACTGTGGAGACAGATTGATAACAATAACCATGGTTTCATGCTTTCAGATGACTTCTGTATGACCAGCCCTTACTAGATGCTTAAAATATATTCTCATTCTTTACACTATTCTATGGAAGTCAGATTTTTATGTCTCCATTTGACGGATCAAAAAATAGAAGCAGTCTTTTAGCTTTCAGTATGTCACTATAATCTCATGCCCAGAGACCAACTCTCCCACTGAAAATTTCTATAAACTCTGGACAAAATACATAAATACATATAAATGTGTGTGTGTGTGTGTGTACAGCAAGGGAGAGAGAGGGAAAGAAGGAAGGAGGGAGGGAGGGCGGGGGAGAGAGAGAGATAATATATAACCTAAGGATTTTAACAAGTAAAAAAAAAAACTAACACAAGTTGCTGGAAGAGGAGTGAGTTTGTCAGTTTTGGTAGCTTTGTCCCAATGGTGAAATGTCACTGCTAAGCAGTGTGGTAGGGGCAGCTAAAACTACAATAGAAACCCCACCATCTCTCTTGCTAGAGGAACCTGGTAGAACCAGGGAAAGGAGCCCTGGGACCCACAACCAGCTGCCAGAATATAAAGGAGAAATCATACAGAACAAAGAACCACTGAAAGTAATCTCCTGATTCTATGTATGAATACTACACAAATTTAAAAACAACCCATGAAGCATACATTCATATACAGAGTCAAAAGTAGTACACCAAAGGCTCAGAGAATTAAACTAAGATTTGAAGCACCATCTATAGAAGGTGAGATAAAGTTTATTTTTGAATCTAGCCAACTGATAGATAAAACAAAAACATTTACATTATTCAGAAGAATGTAATAGAATCTACATAATATAACCTTCACAATGTCCTGAATATAATCCAAAATTATTCAACATACAAAGAACTGGTAAAATGTCAACATTCTCAAGGGAAAAGGCAACAGATATATGCTAACCCCAGTATAACCAAGATGTGAGAACTTTATCAGATGAGAACTTTAATGCAGCTAATTCAATTTTGCTCAATCAGGTATAGGAAATACTCTTAAAATGAATAAAAAGATAGAAAATCTAAGGAAAGAAATAGAAAATAAGAACAAATGGAAATTTTAGAGCTGGTAAAAAAAAATTCATTGAATGCTCATGGGAGCACAATGGAGATTACAAGGAAAGAGACAGTGAATCTGACTATCAGAACAACAGAAACGATAGTCTGAAGAATACAGAGAAAAAACATTGAAATAAAATGAATAGCACCTCAGGAACCCATGGAACAATATAAAAAGATCAAATCAGTGTATAATTGTAATCTTAGAAGGAGAAGACAGCAAAAATAGGGCAGAAAAGTATTTAAATGGCCAAAACTTCCCATATTTGAAGAAAGTTAAAAATTTACAGATTTATGAAGTGCAGTGAATCTCAAATATAATAATTCAACTTCACTTACATACTGCTGAAAATCAAAGTTAGGGAGAAAATCTTGAAAGCATGTGGGTCTCTCATTAGAAAACATGGAGGATCAAAGACAATAAGACATCATCTTTAAGGTGCTGAAAGAAACAAAACTGTCAACCCACAATCCTATAACAAAAAAAAAAATTCCTTCCAGAATGAAGAGTAAATAAATAATATATTCAAAAAGAAAAACTAAGAAAATTTGTCAGCAGCAAAACTGCACTACAAGAAATACTAAAGGAAGTTCTTTAGGCTGAAGGAGAACAATATTAGAGGTAAACGTGGATCTTCAGGAAAAAATAAAGAATATCACAACTGGTAAATATTGCAGTAAATATAAAAGATCATTTTTCTTCAAGTTATTTAAAAAACATATGACTACTAAAGCAAAAATTATAGCACTGTCTTGGAAGATGTAAATGCATGTAGGTGTAATATATATGACAACTCTAGCATAAAGGACAAAGTGGGAAAAGGACATAAATAGGGAGGCCGAGGCGGGTGGATCACGAGGTCAGGAGATCGAGACCATCCTGGCTAACATGGTGAAACCCCATCTCTACTAAAAATACAAAAAATTAGCCAGGCGTCATGGCGGGCGCCTGTAGTCCCAGCTACTCGGGAGGCTGAGGCAGGAGAACGGCGTGAACCCAGGAGGCGGAGCTTGCAGTGAGCCGAGATCATGCCACTGCACTCCAGCCTGGGCAACAGAGCAAGACTCCATCTAAAAAGAAAAACAAAAAAAGTTTCAACATTTAACATGAAGTGGTACAATATTAACTCAATATAGACAAGGTAATGGATACATGCTGTAATCCTTAGAACAGCCACAAAAATAAATGCAGAGAAGTATAGATAAAATACCAGTAGATACATTAAAATGGAATGCCAAAAAATATTCAAGTAACCCAAAAGAAGGCAGAGAGTTTAAAAGAGGAACAAAACAAAGGAGCAAACGGAAAACAACTTTTAAATGGTGAATCTAATCTAAGCCACATCAACACTTAAACAACAATTTTTAAAGATATCAATGGTCTAAATTCTCCAATTAGCAGTGATTGTCGGAGTGCATAAAGAAAGAAGACCCAATTATATGCAGGCTACATATAAGCACATATGTACAAATATAAAGTCAAATGTAGGTTGTAAGATATATCATGCAAACAACAAGCATAAGAAACATGGAGTGGCTATAATAATATGTTAAAATAGACTTTAAAACAAAAAAGTATTATCAGAAATTGAGGGCATTTAATTATAATCAAAGGGTCAATTCATCAAGAAGATATGGTAGTTAGATATAAATGTGAAGTTTATAGCAGAAGTTCAAAACACACGAAGCAATCACTGATAGAATTAAAGAGATAAACAATTCCAAAATCCTACTAGTTTTAACTCTTCTCTCAATAAATAATAGAATTAGACCCAAAAATTCAATTAAAAACATATATTTGTACAACACCATCAGCCAACTGAGCCTAATTGACAATTACAGAACACTCTACCTAACAATAGCAGAATACATATTATTTTCAGTGCACATGGAACATTCACTAAGATATATCATATCTGATACATAAAACAAACCTTAACAAATTTTTTTAAAAAGTACATTCTCTGACCATAACAAAGTTAAACTAGGAAAGAATAACAAAAAATAACAGGAAATTCTCCAAATACATGGAAATTAAACAATAGACTTCTAAATGGGATCAAAGGAAAACCCTCAAGAGAAGTTTAAAACTATTTTAAACTAAATGAGAATACAACACATAAAAATTTGTGAAATGCAGCTGAAAAGGTGACTAGAGGAAATTTATAGCATGCAAATGCTTACAGAAAAGAAAGGTCTCAAAACAATCTAAACTTCCACCTTAGGAATCTAGAAAGAGAGCAAAATAAACTCAAAGTAGCAGAAGGAAGGAAATAATAAAGATATGAGCAGAAAACAATGAGATTGAAAACAGAAAAACAATAGAAAGAATCAATGGAATATAAACTAATTATTTGAAAAGATCTATGAAATTAAGAAACCTCTACTAGACTAATAAAAAAAGGGGCCAGGCACGGTGGCTCACACTTGTAATCCCAGCACTTTGGGAGGTCAAGGCGGGTGCATCACTTGAGGTCAGGAGTTCAAGACCAGCCTGGCCAATACGGTGAAACCCCATCTCTACTAAAAATACAAAAAATTAGTAGGGTGTGTTAGTGCATGCCTATAATCCCAGCTACTCAGGAGGCTGAAGCAGGAGAATGACTTGAACCCAGGAGGTGTAGGTTGCAGTGAGCCTAGATCATGCCATTGCACTCCAGCCTGGGTGACAGAACAAGACTCCATCTCCAAAAAAAAAAGAGACAAAAAAGAGAAATGACACAACAACCAATATCAGTAACAAAAAGAAGGTAATCCTACAAACTGTACAGATATTAAAAAGGATAACAGGAAATGCTACAAAAAATTCTATGCACAGAAATTTGACAACTTGGGGGAAATGGACTAATTTCTTTAAAACCAAAAACTACCAAAATCATTCAAGATTAAACAGGTAACCTGCATAGTTCTATAACAATAAAAAAAATTAAATCCATAGTGAAGACCTTGCCAAAAAGAAATCTGTAGACCCAAGTGGTTCCACTAGAGAATTCTACCACTTAAAGAAGAAATTATACCAATTTTACACAATCTCTTCCAGAAAACAGAAAAGAAACAAAAGCTTCTATGGAGCATAAAACAACTCTATCTTGGAAGCTAATCTACCACGTTGGCTTCTGCTTAACCCCCGTTCCAGAAAGTCCTCTAAGATTTCCAGTTTATCTATTGTTCCTTGTGTACAAGAAGGTACTTCCTGTAAATCCTGCCCTTAGGACATATTTCTAGTATTGCCTCTGAAGCACATGTACCCCTCCTCTAAGGTATATAATCCTTGGGTCTGGGGGTTAACGATGCAGGGATTCATCTTCTTGTCTTACCACTACTTGAGACACACATGGCTTCTGTTTGTAAGTCCCTATTAAATGTTTCCAAGAAACTGGATTTATAAGCCTCTTTCTTCAGCCTTTAAGCTTCTTTGAACTTTGGGATAGGTTTGCAAAGACCTGCCTCTGTGAAACAGCTTCTCAGTTCATTTTACAAAGCCAGCATTACTTTGTCTCCAAAACCAGACACAGATAGCAAAAGAAAAGAAATCTACAGACCAATATCTCTTATGAACTCAAATATAAAAATCCTCAGCAAAATATTAACAAATAAAATTCAGTAATATAGAAAAAAGTAAAATACTCAACACCAAATGGGGTTTATCCTGGAAATGCAAGGTTCATTCAATATTTGTAAATCAATGAATACACCACATTAATGGTCTAAAGAAGAAAAACCACATGATCATATAAATTGACACAGAAAAAGCATTTCACACAATTCAACATCAATTCATAATATAAACTTTCAGTGAACTAGAAATACAAGAGAACTTTCTACAAAAAAACCTGCAAGTAACATCATAACTTAATGGTAAAACACTGAATGTTTTTCTCTTAAGATCAGGATATCAAAGATTTACAAGCTCACCACTATTATTCCGCATACTGGAAGTCTGAGCCCATGCAATAAGGCAAGAAAAAGAAATCAAATGCCTATTTGGTAGTTATTTAAAATACCTGCAAAAAGAGAAATACTTAGGTATAAACCTAATATAACATTTACAGTACTGTATGCTGAATACTGCAAAATGCTAATGAAATAAATCATTATAAAGAAGATCTATAAAAATAGAAACAAATACTGTGTTCATGTACTAGAAGATTCAACGTACTAATGATGTCAGTTCAACCCGAATTAATCTATATATTTCACACAATTCCAATAAAAATTTCAGCAAGAGTTTTTTAAGGTATAGAAAAGCTAATTCTAGGCGGGGCGAGGTGGCTCACACCTGTAATCCCAGCACTTTGGGAGGCCGAGGTGGGCAGATCACAAGGTCAGGAGATCGAGACCATCCTGGCTAACATGGTGAAACCCCATCTCTACTAAAAATACAAAAAAGTAGCCAGGCGTGGTGGTGGGCACCTGTAGTCCCAGCTACTCGGGAGGCTGAGACAGGAGAATGGCATGAATCTGGGAGGCGGAGCTTGCAGTGAGCCAAGATCGCACCACTGCACTCCAGCCTGGGCAACAGAGCGAGACTCTGTCTCAAAAAAAAGAAAGAAAGAAAGAAAGAAAAGCTAATTATAAAATTTATATGGAAATGTAAAGGAACTAGAATAGCTACAACAATTTTGAAAATGAATAATAAAGTTGGAGGAATCACATTACTCAATTCTAAGACTTAGTATTAAATCTACAGTAATCAAGACACTGCAATATTGGCAAATGAATAGACAAATACACCAAGAAAACGTAAGAGAGTCCAGAAATAGACCCATACAAACATGGCCAATTGATTTTTATAATAAATGTGCAAAAGCAATTCAATGGAGAAAGGAGAGTATTTTAAACAAATGGTAATGTCATCCTACATCACTTTTTCTCACTACTACTACGACCTCCCAGACTAAGCCACCATCATCTCTCCTCTGGCTACTGTGATTGTCTGTCTACTCTTAACTGTTCTACCTTAACACACTATTCTCCTTCAGGCCAAATGTGCTTTTTGAAATGCAAATCTGATCAAGTCACTCCCTGCTAAAATCATCTGGAGTGTCCCATTCCTCTTAGGATAAATACAAAATTCCTTTGATATGATTTACAAGGCCATGAATTGTAAGGCTCCTATCTAACTCTCCAGCAGCATCTTTCACTTCATCATGTACTCACCATACTCCCTCCCATGAAAAAAATCTTAGCATGTTTCCTCTATCTGATATGCTATATTTTTTCTCCAGATTTCAGTTCAATCCTTACTTCTTCAAAAAAGCCTATCCTAACCTAACTAGTTCAAATCCTTTTATCATAGGCCTCATCATACTATGAACTAATCCTTTAATGCCCTTGTCACCATTGTAATGTTACATTTCAATGAGTGATTGAATTTAAGTGTGACTACTTGATGGCTGCTGTTCCATGAAGGCAGTAAATGGGTCCATTTGCTCCCCACTGTATCCCCAGAGTTTTAGCATAATTAAAACTCAACAAATGTTTGTTTTTGTTCTTCAGACAGGGTCCACTCTGTTGCCCAGGCTGGAGTGCAGTGGTTCAATCTCGGCTCACTGCAACCTCTGCCTCCCGGGCTCAAGCGATTCTCTGTCTCAGCCTCCCGAGTAGCTGGGATTACAGACACACTGCCACCACGCCCAGCTAATTTTTGTATTTTTAGTAGAGACAGGGTTTTGCAATGCTGTCTAGGCCGATCTCGAACTCCTGGCCTCAAGTGATCTGCTCACCTCAGCTTCCCAAAGTGCTGAGATTACAGGTGTGAGCCAGCATGCCCAGCTGAAAAACTCAACAAATGTTTGTTAAATGAGTAAGTGAATTATCTTATTTATTCCTCACAATCACCCTATGAAATATGTACAATTATTTTTTCCATTTCATAGATGGAAAAACTGAGGCATCAAGAGTTTAGGTAAACTGCTCTTGATCATATAGCTAACAAGTAAAGAGCTGCACACCAATCAAGACATTCTGATCCTGAGAATCCAGATATTGATGTTGTTCATATATAATGAGACGGCCAAGTAAAAAGAGCACCCTGGAGAACCTCCGATAAGCCTGCCCACTGGGAGGACAGGGCGGGGCCTCAGGAAGCTCCTGCCGTTTGCGGGGTGGGGGATGAACTTGACCCCTCCTGCTCTTATGTGGTAACCAGGGATTCAATCTGTGATGCAGAAAGCCTGCTAGCAGGACTCTCTCTTTGCTGAGAGTCCCTGTGGCCCTTTTTGTCCTTTTCACCCAATAAACCCTGCCCTACTCACCCTTTAAAGTGTCTGCAAGCCTAACCTTTCCTGATCCTGCGACAAGAACCCGGTTTTTTCCTACAACATATTGTTTGAGAAACATAAGGCTTGAGAAAGGGTGAGTGAAATGCAAACCAAAAAAAAATCTTTTTCTCTTTCGCTTCTAAGCCTTTTTTCCTTCGGATTTCTTCTGAGGATAGAGGAAACTGTACCCCCACTCCCATTGCTCCTGGAGATCTGGAATGTCGGCCTCAGTCCAACCCAGCCTTTCCATGGCCTTTTCTTTCTTTTTTTGGTACAGATGGGCGAGCAGCAGTTCCCCGCCGCCCTCCCCTCCCCGTTGGGAAGCATGACCCAAGGGCCCCACGAGGCTGGCTGGCACTCCCTGCCAAGCGCCCGTGGAGTCTCCCCCTCCCCCAGCCAGGGAGTCCAGCTCCATCCCACAGCAATTATGCTTCTCTCCCTAGTGGAGGAACAACTTGCATAAGAATAATAAGTTCTTCCCCCAGGCATCCTTTTCTCTTCACCCTGTCAGCAGTTAACACAGCCCAGCATCTAAGCTGTCTCATCCTTTTCTCTACCTTGTCAGCAGGTAACTTTGAAACCAGGTTTTTTTCTTTTTGGAAGACATTTTGCTGGGCCAGGAATGATGGGGATCACTATTTATATTTTCTGTAGTTTTAGTTGTGAGAAAGGATTTGTGAGGTTCGTCTTAAGCTGCAACCAATCTAGCGTGCTTTGCATGACTTTCTGTATAGTCCTCAGCAAACTTTGCTGCAGGCCTCCATCTTGCTGTCCTTGGGAGCAAGACCTGTAACCACATAGCAATGTTTTATTCTAGCCTTTGCCATTTTACAATGGTGGCCCCAGGTTCAATCCTAGCTTAGCGAATGAGTCCTTTATGGTTTCATATCTGCATAACCTTTTGCTGCTTATTGACTCTCTTCTCCTCCACGCACTGCCTTGGATTTTCCTTTCTCTGAGCCTTTAGTAAAGTTTGAAAGCCAGAAGTATTGGTAGCTTGGCCCAACTAAAGTTGGCTAATAATGGAGTTAAAAGGATTTTCTTAAGGAGCACTCAGCTTAATTAAAGTGGATATCCAAGTTATAGCTCTATTTATAAGGCCTTTATGTTTTCCTTTTATTGGACCTTGTTTTTCTGGGAAAAGGTTTTTTTCAGTTGACTGAATTATTTTTCTCGATTTTGCCTTGCCACTTTTAATGCACATCTGAGTGGGGAGAGACCTCTCCTATCCTCATGGAACCCCAGGAATTAAAAGCAGATAGATTCCTCTCCCCATTTGAAAAGATCTTATGACAACTGGGGTTTCTTCTGCCTGTCTATGTGGTTACATATGTGTGATGTCTCTAAAAAGAGCTCTAATTAATTGGCTTAAAGGAAGATAAGTGCTTGGATCAAATATTTTTTAAAGGGAAGATAAAAGCTGTGGTACCTTTCAGTTCATATAACTTTAATCTTTGTAAAATAAAGACTGACTTAAAGATTATTGGTAAAAAGCAGATATCATCAAAATATAAATAGGTGGACTAAATTATGCAGGTCAGATGCAAGGTTTGTTAAGTGTTTTAAGGTTATAAACTGCTTTTTGGTTTTTGAGAACTGTTCAACTTGGTAAGGCATGGGGACATATGGAACTAACCACACCCTTAATTATGCAGGAAGAAGTCAAACCTTAGCTGCTCCTAGCACATACTCAAAACAACTTACCAGATTTTACATTGAAGTTAAAAATTGCTAAAAGTTACTATTATGACATGTAATTGAGACTACTGGAAATAGATTTACATGTGAGGTGTGTAAGAACAGTAAAATGTGTTTTTAATAAAAGGTTATAAGAGGCTAGGTGCAGTGGCTCATGCCTGTAATCCCAGCACTTCGGGAGGCCGAGGGAGGTGGATCACTTGTGGTCAGGAATTTGAGACCAGCCTGGCCAACATGGCAAAACCCCATCTCTACAAAAAATACAAAAATTAGCCAGGCATGGTGGTGGGCGCCTATAATCCCAGCTACTCAGGAGGCTCAGGCAGGAAAATCACTTGAACCTGGGAGGCAGAGGTTGCAGTGAGCTGAGATCACGCCACCGCACTCCAGCCTGGGTGGCAGAGCGAAATTCCATCTCAAAAAAAAAAAAAAATGTTATAAGAAGGCATTAAAAATGTAAATTCTTGCCTAAGGTTAAAGAATTGTTTCAAATTAGATAAAGTTAAAAGTTCAAACAAGTGGTGGAAGGATTGTAAAAATTAATCTTGCAAAAACTCTGTGTGTGCATATATTGACTAAATTCAAAAAGGCATTATAGGGTTTTTCTGTAAATTGAGCATTAAAATAAAAGCACAACGAGGTATTCATAAGGCACTAATCTGCTCTTAAGCAAAATTTGTAACAGGTTATAAAAGTTTCTGAATCACGACTTTGGCAAAATAAATGATTTATGTCATCTGGAATTCTATTTCATAACATTAAGTGTTTTCAACCTCTAACATATTTTACAGGCTTCCCAAAATCAAGCTTCAGTTTCAAAATTGCCTTTCCTGATGCCAGGCTTTTCCGATGCTTCAGAAGGGCCTCTGGAGTATCCAGAAAAGAGGTAAACAGGATTATGTGACATGTTTAGTTACATAGGATTGCCAAAATGGTGTTCAATATTCTTTAGGTTATATTTTGGTGAATAATACTAATATATGTTCCCAAATTGTATGGGATTTCTAAAATTCTAATGTCTGAGTATACTATCAATCACAATTAAGGTTAAGTTATTGTAAACCACGGAGGTACCAAACTTCTTTGTCAATTGTGTTTCTAATTGTAACTACCCTGGACATTTCGTTATTCACAGACAATTGTTGTCTTGTTTTAATTCTTTTCAAAAGATGGTTTATAATAAGCTATAGAACTTTGACAGGTGCTCTCAAATACAGGTCTGATAACTTTGAAGATTATGACACTGGAATAAAGGGAAATGTACAGAATTCATGAAGAGCTAAAATGTTCATGAATATCAAGGAAAAGAAGAGCTAACTGAACGAATTCAGAAAACTGAAGCAATCTTTTTGACTTTTGCTTGGAATATTGCTGATCCTTGTTTTGTTTTTCAGAGTAAAGGAAACATTTTGGACTATTTACAGCCTTTAATAATTGAGTAAGGTATACACTTGTGAACAAAATTTAGAGCATGTTTATTTCTCTCTGCCTGGTTCCTCTAGAATTTGGAAACTATCTGTGAGTATTCTTAACTTACGGCAATATAGTTGTTTGCATCAGTGCAATAAGAATCCATTTTCTTTTGCAACAGGATGCAATTAAAGAAACTGGTTGTTTTACCAAGGCTTTGACTGGAAGGGTATGCTTCCCTTTAAGGAGTCAAACTTGACTTGCAGAGCCAATAAAAGACCCTTGGGAAAAAACTGGCCTCACACTGTTGTCTGCACAGCCCCGTACAGGGTTCCTGACCTGTGGTCAGTAACGAATGTCACTTTCTAACAGGCCAGGAGTTCCAAGTATATCTTGGGACCTTAGAAGGAGAGGATTACCCAACTCAGAGGTATTTGAGGATACAAACCCATGGCTGGGCCTAGCCTTAAAAGGTCTTATCTGAGATTCCTTGTGGAACAGAGTACCATCAAAGCCAATCTAGAAGTCCTATGTAGAAATAGTTATTCTTGCTGTACTTTATGCAAAAAATCAGGCCAAGTATAAGACTAAAGTCTATTTTGCAAACAACTCAGTCCTATCATGATTTGTTTTTTTAACAAAAATGAGGACTGGAGAGAGAGAAATTATGTTTCAAAACTTATCATACATTTGTCATTACTTTCTAAACTCATTAGTTGTTTTTAAGTTTTTGCCTACATTTTAGACTAATCCTGCTTGTTCCTATGAACCAAGCAGCATTCTCCAGATGTGGCTCAGAAGGAAGAAAAGGGGATGGGTAATGTAAAAATCTGGATCAATATTCTAGTTCTGAGCAATTATCTTGCAAATCCGGACAGATCATGGGAATAAATAAGGTGCCCATCACCTGGAGGTTTCTTTTTTGGGAAAGTAAGACCAAGGGAGCTAGCCAAAGCCAAGCACAATGCACCCAAATCTTAGCAAGCATAATGATAGCCACCAGTTATCTGGGCATGTCACAAGACATCCTTTTCTCTCCCTTGTTGGAGGAAAACTCAGTTCCACAGTGTTACCTTAGCATTCAGCTTACGATAAGGAGTCCATGCAACACCCCTGAGACACATTTTGGTCCCAAACTCAATTCCAAGCTTTGGGTCAAAGCACTAGGAAAGAAAACTGGATCCAGAGGCTGACAATAAGGGAAGTTAAAAGGCACAGTGCAGGTGAGTGTGGCTGATTCCTGCCAATTAAGCCAAGCTTCCCATTTCATGGATAAAGTCTATGCTCATATCCATGACATAAATGAGGTCTAGGGAATTCAAAGGCTACTGACAGCAGGGGAGACATAGCATATGTGGGTAAGAGCAGATACTTCCACCCTCTAGGCTCCCCTGTTAACATGAGTGAAAGCCACTAAAATACCAATGGGTGGTACCTGTCATGGTTGCCAGGACTCAGGGATGCAAGAACAGAGGAAAGAAAGAGGAATGCCTCACTTTCCCTCCCTCACATATCCCTGGTATTTGCTAGTGATGCCTGCTCTCCTTTTTCTAGATGAGTAGCCATTCATCTTCAGTCTGTACCCCTTTCAAATGCATCCTGAACTCCTGGGACTCCTTTGGAAAAAAACCTTCTTTTTTCCTTTTTCCTCCTATCTCCTCTCTTCACTGATAGGTAATTGTGTCTCTGTACTATGGGAGATTCCCCTCAGATGCATCCTCCAAACTGGGAAGAGTTAATTTCTCAAACCTTAAACTGGTCAGCTTAGGATTGGGCTCAGGGGAAGGGAACCCAGAAGCCTGACATACCAGCAAAAGGGTAAAAGTTTTTCTTACCAGTCAGGCTTTTGGCCCTCCCTTCCCCGTGCAAACTGGTAAAAGGCCTTGGGATTTTTGAGCTGTCCTTACCACCTACCCCACATTTTATTTTGATACATATTTTCTAATAACCCTGTTTGTGTCTTCTCACCTTCAGGCCATCAAACAAACTCCAAAACGGTCATGCAACCAGAGCTTCAGACATTGGCCCCTTTTGCCAGGAATCCTTAGATACGTCTCTGAGGGAGATCTGACTGCTGTTTCCCCAAAACAGCACCTCATGTCAGCAGGAAGCAATTAAGATTGGTCTTTGTCCTTATCCTTATCCTTATTCTAATGGCAGTTAGATGTACTTCTTTAGAATGGAGAAGGTAAAAAGGTCTCCAAGTAAAAAGGTCTCCCCGGAGAACCTCCGACCAGCCTGTGCACTGGGAGGACAGGGTGGGGCCTTGGGAAGTTCATGCCATTTGCAAGAAAGAGGAGCCTGACCCCTCCTATTCCTGTGTGGTAACTGGGGATTCAATCTGCGAGGCAGAAAGCTTGCTAGCAGCACTCTCACTTTGCTGACAGTCCCTGTTTCCCTTTTTTCACTTTTCACCAAATAAAGCCTGCCTTACACACCCTTCAAAATGTCTGCAAGCCTAATCTTTCCTGGTCATGTGACAAGAACCTAGTTTTTTCCTACAACAATAACAAAACCTCCAAACCAGTCCTTGTCCATGCAGAAGTGAATCGTTATATAAAAGCCAATGCTTTAGTATTCATTCAACAAATATTTATAAAGTGTTACAAAGTGTCACTTTCTGTGCTAAGTACTAGAGTTACAAGGTAAACAACACAAAGGCTCCTAACCCTTATTGAAGCATACATTCATTCCACTATTTATTTATTGAGCACCTACTATGGGCCAGCCACTATGCTAGGTAAGGAGTCTAAAGGGTGAATAAAGCCTTAAATAATAATACCAAAAATAAATGAATGTCATTTGTGATAAGTGTTACAAAGGAAAAATTCAGGGTGCTATGGAAATAAGCCATACAAAGACCTAAACCTAGCCTAGAGTATCAAGAGAGGTTTCATAAAGCAGTGACATTTAAGCTAAGACCTGTATAAGTATGCATTAATAAATCTGAAAGCACCGAAAACATTATTATTAGTTACAAAGAGTTTGTCCCAGAGCAATTAAATGGAGAAAAGAAAAATATTTTAAAATAATGCTCCCCAAGGGACAGAAGAACTAGGAGCTGCAAAATCAGGTAGCGATGTGATAGGTAAACACAAAATCAATTATCAGTCATCATAAACAATATTATATTCTACATCAGGGGCCAGAAAACTGCAGTACGCAAGACAAATTCAGCCTGCAGTCTCTTTTCCTAGACCCTTAAGCTAGGAATGGTTTTTATATTTTTACAAGGTTCTTAAAAATAAAAGAGAGAAGGCAGAGGAGGCAAAGGCAGAGAAGGAGAAAAGAGAGACCATGTATGGCCCACAAACTGTAAAATATTTACTATCTAGTCCTCTACAGACAGTTTGCTGACCCATGTTCTATATACTGTAATCAATTAAAATACAATGAAATTTTACCCTACATCTTCACTAAACATGATTTTACCTGAACATTAAATATAGGTACTGAATATATATCATACACCTTTTTCAAAATTGCATCTTTATTGTTCAAAGGGTACAACATCCAAAATTACCAAATTTACAATCAGCTACATAACATGCAAATTTGATCTTAGTGTGCTATCAACACATATTCAAATGATATAAACAGCTTGATGAAGACAGTTAACAAGGTATATAAAAATTGGTCTAAAAAATGCATCTTTACTTAAAACCAAATATAATTTTTACATTTTAGCTGAAAAAATTAGTATAAAACATCTATAGTGTGAGAGTCTATAAGTTAAGGGATTCAATATTCTTCTGAAAAGTAATTGCTATATATTAATAGGAAAGACTATACTTACCAAGACTTTTTTCAATTCTTCAAGTTCTACTTCTTTGTTATTTGTAAGCTTAGTCATCTCTTCTAAAATGAGCAAAAAAAAATGTGTTAAAAAGCTGGATTAAAAGAATAAGAAAAGAGACAGAAGGAACAAGCATAATACTACGCAAAAGGGAAAAATCAGGAGAGACAAATGCAACTAGAGCAATGTAAAGCATAGAGGGAGTCCAAATCTAACTATGCAAAGCTAATAAAAGATAAATATTAATAGTAATGTTTCTCTAAAGTTAATGCCATTGCCAAATAACCCAAAGTTCATAAAGCAAAATAAGCAATAAATCTATATAAAATATATTTGAAATGAGGTCAGAATGTACATTTACCTTCAACTCATCACTGTCTAAACATCTGACATTTTAATCTTCACTCCAAACTTAAAATAAGTGATTCTCTTTTCTCAAGCTAACTCTGAGCATTGTACTTTGGATTTCAACATTCCCACCTCCTCTGAGACTTTGCCCTTACGCTACCAATATACACAGATTCTATGTAGAGGAATCTTTAATTTCCCTTATCTCGTCTAAACATTCTATTTGATTATAAAACAATACCTGACCTTTCTGCTCTTTCAAGCAGCTATCAAATTTCTTACTTTGTTTTTCCAACAAATTCCTATTTGCTACCTACACATTTCATTTTGAACTCCAAGTAAAACTAATGCTTATCACCATAATAATAAAATTGTCATCTTAAGGATCACCAATAACCATTTTGTGATACAATTCTTAAGTCTTCATCATTGTGGAGGTTTGTACTATTTGATACTATTAACTTCTCCCCATTTTTTCCTCTTTGATTTTGCACTATTCTTATGTCCTGTTTCCTCTCTACCTCCTGTTCTTGTTTTCTTTGCTGACAGCCTTCTTTCTTGCCATCCTAAAAAATAAAGCCCAATGTTTTTCTTTCTACAGTTCCATGAGTTCAACATTATGCTAATAAATTGAAAAATCTTTCCAGCCCAAGCCTCCCGCATTTTTCAACTTTCTTATATTTTTAACCTGCCCACAAAAAATTAAACCAAAAAAGAAACTGCCTACAGAGTTCCCTAATATGTCCAGCTGTCAGCTAAAAATTTATTGTGTCTGAAATATTGTCCTTCCTCACTGTTAAGGGTCATTATTGATTAATGGAAATGTAATAGACTTACTGAAAATTTCTCAAACTCTGTACATTTTTTAAAATACTTGCAATAATTGTCCACAGTCTTTAAAGAAAATTAACAAAATATAAAATGTCAATATAGAATCCAAAAGAAAAACCTGACGTATACATAGTTTATTTAACTAGAAAGTGTTATTTCAGGTAAAAATACTTAATTTTTAAAAACTCAAAAATTGATTAAAGACAGTGGACTGAGCATGTCTCTATATGTTCTCTCACCCCAATCCCACAAAATTAGAAAAAAAAGTACGAGAAAAAATATATATAAAAGAACAACATTAACAAAATAAGAGACTATCATTAACAAACCAGAAAATTAAGGAATCCTTGGAGAAAAAAAAAAAAACTCACACTAATTCAATGAAGGCTATGTGGAACAAGACCAAGTGACCATACCTCTCACCACAAAGCCCACCTCAGGATAAAGTAAGGATCCTAGGAATTTGGGTGGCAGATGAGGTAGTGTTACAAATAGCTTATTATTCTTAAGCAGGATAAACATCCCCTATAGTAAAAGACAAGCTGCTATGCCCACCTTTCCCCACAGCAACTCCCACTCACTCCCATGATCAGAAGAATTAGATTGTAATACACAAGTGGGAAAAGAAGAATACTTATACTTAGAGAGTCAACAATCAGGTACCAACAATTTGTGAAGAAAAGCAAAACAATGAAAAAGAAAGCTCCAAATTAAACTGTGAAAAAAACTAAAACCCAAAGAAAAAGAGTTAATAGAGTGAACAGAAACAGATATTTGACTAAGTATAGTGTTCCAACAGGATACCAGATCCCTGAAATAGATTACCTAGAGCTCTTAGAAATTTAAAATTTGACAACTGAGATTTTGAAAATAGCAAAACAGACATATTTAAAGATTGAATTAGCAAGGGAGAAACAAATTTAGATAGAGAGATAGAGATGAGATAGATAGAGATACAGATACAGATACAGATGGAGATACAGATAAAGATAGAGATGAGATAGAGATACAGATACAGATACAGATAAAGATAGAGATACAGACAGAGATAGGATAGAGATACCTCCCAATTCAGGAAAAAGAACAAAGAGGTAGAAAATGTAAGACGAAAGTTTAAAAACAAGAAAGGCTTCAAGATGGCTGACTAGAGGCATCTGCCCACTCACCTCCTCCACAAAGAATAACTAAATTAGTGAGTAGATAAATTACACTTCAAATAGATCCTCTAAGAAAGAACACTGGAATTCAAAAGAGATGTGTCAGGAAACACCTAAGGCAAGGAAGGAGAGGAAAGCTAGGCAGCCTGCTCAGAATGGGCTGGGAGCCTGGAAAGGCTCCCTAATGCAGGGAAAGGGTAAGTGAGAAAGCCCCAACCATCCACAGTTCCACTGCAGACTCCTGTAATCCTAGCCATTGTAGACTCCTTTGGACCCTGAGATTAACATAGGTAGCTGCCTAGAGATCTCACAAAGGCATTGCTCCATAGAGGGAATTTATGCTGGGTCCCACCCACCCTCTGAGTTCTAAGCAGCTATAGCCCAGTACCATTTTGAGAGCCCAGCCCCCAGGAGATTATATCCTGCTCTGGGGCCCAGCAACCCCCGCATCTCCATATCTCTGGAGCCCCACTGACATCCCCCCCCTGCCAATACTCACTGCTGGCTACTGCTACCAAGACTGAAGTGCACCCCACTGGCAGCAACCCTGCCCCCTACCAACAGCAGGACTGCAGCACATCTTCCCGTGCGTGCGCCAGGAAAAGGCTCCCGCTCCTGCAGCTGCTACTACTGGCTGCTGCTGCTGGAGCCAAAGCATAAGCCAATGGCATCAATCCCATGTCACCCCAGCAGAAGGGCCATCACACATTTGCAAACACCCCAAGGACAAGCTACCTTGCTCACAGCCACAACCACTGCCACTGCCAGCTACCAGGTGAAGCCAGAACCACTAGCAGCAACCTGACTGCCCCCAGCAGCGGGGTCACATGCCCTGAGTACAGGCTCACGGACAGCTGATGCCTGGGGCTGAAGCGCACACTCCTCAGAGGCCTGCCTATAGCTGCTGCCACCTACAACAATCGCACACTCCCTGGCAGCAGGGCCGCAGCACACTTGCACAAGCTCTAAGGGCAGGCTCCCCCAGCTCACCACAACTGCTGCAGCACTCACCTGAGTGCTCCATCAGGGACGTAGGAATCACCCCACCCCTGCCCACCAGAGCCAGCACCTATAAACACAACTGGGAAGCCTGAAGATAGGCCCACGAGGACTATCTCTGCTCCCTCAAGTGCCTGAGTACACTGTCCAAGAGCCTAGGGATCACACTGCCCCATCCACCACCATTAGCACCTAAGCACTCCTCCTGGGTGCCTGATGAAGGGTCAGCCAGGCCTGCCACTACCACCACAGCTGGCACTCACCCACATGCGCTTGCCTGTAGGCCTGCGGACTGGCCCACACAGTCCATTGCAGCCACCGCATTGCATCATTTTTATTTCCTTCATAGCACTTATCCCAATTTATAATTAAATATTTATTTGTGATTATTTGTTTTGTATGTCTCTCCAAGAAGAGTGCAAACCTCATGAGAACAAATACCATGTCTGTTACATTCCTCATTACATATCCAAGGCTAAATAAGGAATAAACATCTAAGCCTTAGTTCAATAGTTACTATATTATATATCTGATAATCAAAGCAGAAGCAATAGAACCTACTAGGAGGGGAATCTGTTACATACCAAATTGAAAGCAAAGATAGATCCAGATATGGAAAAATAAGTACAAGAATAAGACACATTTACAGCAATATTAGACTGAATTGAAGATGGGCAACGCATGAAGCAGCAAAGAAAACTGTAACAAGTTAAGAAACTGAGAAAAAATTACTTGCCAAAGATTTCCTATTGCAGTTGACTTCAATTCACTTGGTATGCAGTACTCCCACTCTTTAAATGAACAATGAAAAGATAAATGATATCTAAGTAGTTTGAACTTAGGCAATGAGATGCCTCTTAAATTTGCCACATAGAATAATCAGATTTGTATTTTTAAAGAAACAGTCTAGCAGCAATGTAGAAAATGAGCAAAAGGTGGCTATCCTAGAAAGAAAAGGACTGATTCTCAAGCTATTGTAACTATAATAGCACTGGTCAAAGACGTCTGACCTAAAAGATACAAGGAGTAGAGCAGGCTATATCTGAGCAGTACATAGGTTAAAAGTGTTTTGAGGATTGAGACTGCTGAGGAAATGATGGAAGACCACTTTAACCAAGATGTAAGTCTAAGAAAATACCATCAAGGAAGAATGTAAAGTGTAGCCAGGAAACAAAGAAGAATGAGAGTTGTTGGGGTAAGAAAAAAGATTATTAAAGAAAGGCAAAGCAAACAGAAGCTTAGTTAAATATAGCAAGGGGGGATGAATAAAGATTAGGACAAATGGGGGTAATCTGAAGCACGGTTTGATGATTAATCTTACAAATACAATTTTTGTACCATTATGTTCTTTACATGCATCCTGAAACTCTAAAACCAAGAAAGAGAAAATGAGGAATTGAACTGTTCTAGATCTGTGGAAATCAAGAAAAGGAAAAGATTCAAATGATAGTTAAGAGGAACTTTTAAGTTAGTTATATTTTATGAGTTAGGTGTTAAGGAGCACCACATAACCAATTAGCAGTAAAGCATAAGGGAAGGAGAATAAATAGTACAGAATATCCTTCAAGATTTCTGGTTTTGAGACCATATTGTCACCCAAAGAAGTAGAGTATCTATGTCACTGTTAATGCTACCTTCCTACACATGATGTTTTGTACACTCCTTCATCCTCTACAACTATCCAAAGCCTTAAAGTCTACTTTTAAATTTAAATCTACCTTTCCCATAAGCCTTTTCCAACTATGCAGTACACATTGCTATCTTAGGCTTCCTCTTGGTATCAGTATTAACATACCTCCATCAATAAGAAATCTGTGAGCATTCACCCAAAATATATTAGTATGTATAAAACACAAATGCATATTTATATTTACATAAATGTATAATCAATGTTATAAATTAATGTTTATAAATATAAATTTATAAAATATAAATATGTATTATACTGTTCATTATAAAACATATTTAAAACATAAAAATAAATAAAAATAGAAATTCTAATATGTTCTTCCCTTTTCCTAAAGGAAATTTTGCTCACCCCTTCATTTTGGACACCATTACTCTAAGGGTTTTACGTATTTAAGCTTCCTCCAACAATAATCAGAGATTTCTCAAAAGGATGGTATGTTACTTCTATACATTCCTACAACATCTAAGGCAATGCTAAAAAACACACATGGTTCTATTTCACAATTCTAGAATACTTTTTTCAAATTTGTCAAAATATATTGCTCTACTATGAGAAAATCATATAATACAATTGCATTTTTAATATGACAAATAGCCACTTAATTTCAATAATAGACTGAATTATTACAAATAAATATCCATTAAAGACATTTTAAGAAACAAAATTCTTCCTTAGCCTAAGACATTAAATTAAACAATTCTAAAGAAAATAAGTATAGGTATACAAAAATTAACTCAAGATGGATTAAAGACTTAAATGTAAGACCTAAAACCATAAAAACCCTAGGAGAAAACCTAGGTAATACCATTCAGGACATAGGCATGGGCAAAGACTTCATAACTAAAACACCAAAAGCAATGGCAACAAAAGCCAAAATTGATAAATGGGATCTAATTAGATGAAAGAGCTTCTGCACAGCAAAAGAAACTACCATCAGAGTGAACAGGCAACCTACAGAATGGGAGAAAATTTTTGCAATCTATCCATCTGACAAAGGGCTAATATCCAGAATCTACAAAGAGCTTAAACAAGTTTACAAGAAAAAAACAAAAACCCCATCAAAAAGTGGGCAGAGGATATGAACAGACACTTCTTAAAAGAAGACATTTATGCAGCCAACAGACATATGAAAAAATGCTCATCATCACTGGCCATCAGAGAAATGCAAATTAAAACCATAATGAGATACCATCTCACAGCAGTTAGAATGGTGATCATTAAAAAGTCAGGAAACAACAGATGCTGGAGAGGATGTGGAGAAATAGGAATGCTTTTACGCTGTTGGGAGTGTAAATTAGTTCAACCATTGTGGAAGACAGTGAGGCGATTCCTCAAGGATCTAGAACTAGAAATACCATTTGACCCAGCAATCCCATTACTGGGTATATACCCAAAGGATTATAAATCATGCTACTATAAAGACACATGCACACATATGTTTACTGCAGCACTATTCACAATAGCAAAGACTTGGAACCAACCCAAATGTCCATCAATGATAGACTGGATAAAGAAAATGTAGCACATATACATCATGGAATACTACGCAGCCATAAAAAAGAATGAATTCATGTCCTTTGCAAGGACATGGATGAAGCTGGAAACCATCATTCTCAGCAAGAATATCAAAAGGACAGAAAACCAAACACCATATGTTCTCACTCATAAGTGGGAGTTGAACAATGAGAACACATGGACACAGGGAGGGGAACCTCACACACCAGGACCTGTTGTGGGGTGGGGGGCTGGGGGAGGGATAGCATTAGGAAAAATACCTAATGTTAATGATGAGTTGAGGGGTGCAGCAAACCAATGTGGCACATGTATACCTATATAACAAACCTACACGTTGTGCACATGTACCCTAGAACTTAAAGTATAATAATAATTTTTTAAAAGTAAGTATAGGTATATATAATGATTTAAAACACTATTTTATGCTCGAAGGAAGAATAAAAAATGGAATGGTTTATATTATAACCATTCTAATTTAAAGTTATCCTAAGAAGATAAAATTATTTGCATTTGATAGTACAATTTTACATGATAAAGGGTTAATCTATAGTGGAAAATTAAGCCTCACCAAAAAAAAGGATAAATATGGTCCAAAAGTTCAACCAAACAACCTAACTACTTGTGAAATGTAAAGCACACATTTCCGATACTAGGTAATATTTTAGTTGATAATTATTTTAATTATACAACTATTTAAATCTAATAATAAAGCTTACATAAAGTAATGAAAATATTTTATAAAATATTTGTCAATTCATGAATATTTTTAATTTATAAAAAATATTTTTTCACTAAAATTGGAAAATACTTTATTCTTTGCAATTTTCCACATTTGTAGATATGAAGAGTTATGAATATGAAGCATAGGTTATTAGAATTATCGAATTACATGGCCATAAATTATAAAATAACTACTGTAGAGAATGTCTCTCTCATGGCCATGAAAGTTGTTGAATTTTAATAACACCTTATGATAAAACAGGATCACATTTTCCTGTGAATAGTACATAATGTAACACGACAAAGCAATGAAATTTCAAAATTCAATTAAACAATAACAGACATTTCTCACAAAGAATTATTAAGGTCTCTGAATCCTAAAATAAAGAAAACAGAATATCAACTTCTCTTAGTTGTATTCTGTTAGGAGCCTCAGACCTCTCTTAGGCTCCCCACACGTCTAAATATCTATTAACTGCATAATAAAACTGAATAAAACACTCTTTCTTAAGGTTTAAATTTTCTACCTTCAAATACTGAAATAAAAATATTATCAAGCAATCTCTACTGGCAAATGACAGAGGAGAAATTATATTTTATTTCAAAACAGTGTTTATGATTCTATAATAAGTTAATATTATTAAAGTACACACATTAGTCTCTAAGTCTTACCCAGTTCACTTGATTTCTTTTGAAGCTCCATGGTAAGTATTTTCAATTGATCTTCATTTTTTTCCAATCTTGTAAAATATATCATTTTCAATACAAAATATTATTTTAGTCAGAATTCATCTCATAACTAAAATTGGTGCAATTTAGCAACTGATATATCTTAGAATAGATTCACCCACTGGATTGTTAAACATTTATTAAGTACCTACTCTGCACCATATAGTGTAACATCTTAAAATAAGATATTACTATTATAAATACATAATTGTATATTACATTTATGTAATATACATAGATATACCTTAAAGCTTATGGTATAAGTTTTCTCTTAGCTGTTGATGATAATCAGATTAACGCATCCTAGAACTCTGAAAGAAAATGAGTATGTAACTACTATTATACTGAATTCTGCCTTAGGAACAATATAATTATGAGAACATGTATAATTTGGTTAACTTCTCTGGCTTTCTGTTTCCTCAAAGTATAAAACTGAGGTAATAGGGATAGAGGAATCTTAGGTAACCTACCATTTTAAAAATGAAAAATCACTGGATAGGTCAATCAAAAATATATAAATTAGGGGAGCTAGAAAGGCTAGCTTTTCCCTCACCATGCACAAGCAACAGAGAAAAAATATTGCTAGGCCCCGGCTATGGCTTCAGAGAGAAACCTGTTCTCCTTTATCCTACCAAACTTAATTAACCCTAATGCTAATGAGACAAAAAATAATTATCTAGGCCTCCTAACACAGCTTTATATAAATATTTCCTTAATATAGAGTAGTAGAAAATAGAGTCTTTAACACTCAAGCGTTAGAAAAACTGCTATTTAGATGAAATGAAAATACTAGTTTATTTTTTATGTAATCACATTTGTGAAACCATTTATTTAATAAGTTAATGATAATTAATTATATTAATTAAATTGATACTGATTAATTGGTTAATTTAATAAACATAGAGTAGTACTTACCTATGCCAGGCTAGCTGCTAAATTTATAAATCAGAAAGGTCTACAGACCTCAGTAAGATAAACCTGACAGCCTGGAAGCTACTTCTAGGAAGCTAATAATAATCTACAGAGTCATTAAATATATCATAGCACTGCATCAACCCTTCATGAGTTTATGTATATAACTAAATTCTATGGCAAAGCATACATGAGAACTATCCTAGAGAACATCTTCTTTTACATCTTTTCCTAAGATATCTGTCTATCCAAAGAAACTTTTAAAATGTATTCCCACTTTATACATGAGACCTGACTACAGTTGTTATATGAATTACACACATCAGTTGGCAATGCAAAGAAAATGGCATTGAATATTAAAAGTAAATTGTTTTTTATTCACTTATTTTGTGTATTAAAAATAATAAATATTTTACCTTTGCTGTTCTATTCTCAATAATTCTTCCAAGCTGCAGACAGTAGTTTCAAATTCAGTAACCACAAACGAATGAGCAGCTCTAGCTTTATTAGATTCTTCCATTTGAGTTTCTTTTTCTTCAGTTAGCTGACAAATTGTTTTTGTTGCTATCTGTAAATCTTCCTCTAAAGCCTTTTGAGTACTCTAAATGAAATAAAGTATAAAATAAGAGCAATGATCCAAGGCCTTAACCAAAAAAGCTGAACTTATCTGCTTCTATACATTTACTGCCCCTTTCCCACCCTCATATTTTCCTAACTATTATTCCTCCTTCCTACCCTGGAATGCCCACCCACTACTCTTATTTCAATTCACTGTTCTCCAAATCCCACCTATAGTTCCAGCTCCTCCATGGAGCCTTCCTAGCCAAACCAGCCATACTGTTCTTTCATTTCTTAGAACTATTAATTTATTACCTAAACCACCCTGTTGTCACCTGTCCAGGGTCTTGTATTTTAATTATACTTTTGATGTGTTTTTATGCAATGTCTCTAAACTATAGCATTTTGCAGACTAGGATTGTGTCTTCTCTAACTATTTGAAACTCCAGGTCCTTGTACATTGTATTAGTATTTAATAAATATTTGTTGCCTGATTGATAGTGTGAGACTTATTACACACTAATGAGTTTTTAAATCATACCACACTTCTTTGTAATGACACTTTAATATCTTCTAGTTCTTTAGTCAAATGATGCTGCTTCTCAATTGATTGTTTTAAGTTTTCACTCTGTAATTCTAAAAGAGAAAATTATAAATAGATAGTACTTAGCAGAAGATATATACCAAGAAAACTAAGTATTATTTGTGACAATTAGTCTTTTTCCTCCTTTAGATAATAGTCCAAAATGAGAAGAAAATATGCAAATATAGACACACAAATATTGGTCACCATCATGCTTAATTGACTTTTCAAGATTGTTATCTCCCAAGAACTCAAAAATAAATATTTAAGGATTTACATTTTTTATAATAGCAAAACATTAGAAACAACCTAAATATCCAAAAGTAGACAAATTATGGAGGTACATATATGGGATGGTATACCATGCAGCCACTGAAAATGTAATACAAACTTTATTGATTATTAATTTGGATATTCATAAAATATAGAATAAAAAGAGTGGGTTTAAAACAATATTTAAACACTGTATGCAAAAGGAAAACATACACACTAAAATATGAAAAGTAATTTATCTCCCGATGGTAAAATTATTCACGATTTTATTTTCATTATTGATTATCTTGATTTTTTTATTTTTCAAAATACTCTATTAAATGATAAATAAAAGCTTTTGACTCCACTTAAGAGCCCATTTTTAATAAATACTAAGTCTCAGGTACTAGTCTATATGTTTTATATTTGTGCACTCATTTTTAAACATCATAAAAACAATAGGAGAAAAAAGAAGTTCATTATATTCTCTGAATTCAAATTATACGATTTCCTTTTACTAAGCTACCTGGCCTCGGGCATGATACTTAACCAGTCTGACTACTTTTCCCACCTGGCATGTTAGAATAATGATAATTATTCATATTATGAAGAGTCACCTGCTGTTAGAATTAAACAAGATAATGCAACTTAAAATGCTTAAGCACAGTGTCTAATCTATAATCAATAAATGATAACTGCTATTAAGATGATAATGGTGATATATGGTAGAAACTGGACACTAATTTTCATGATAATTTACAATATATTGGTCAGGCAGGCAAATAAACAATGATTGTGCTGATGGGTACTCACTGGAAGTTCTGGGAGTTTACCTACAGGGGACACCTAAGCCAAATAAGATCAGTCAGGGTTAGAGGTACAGGGAGACAGAAAAAGTTTAAAGACTTCAAGAAAGTAGCAGCTGAGTTGAAACATTTGAAAGACAGTAAGAATTAAATTAGCAAAGGTAATGGGAGTTAGGAGATAAAAGGTCACGGGCAAGTGTAAGAGCACATACAAAGGAAAACACAGAAGAGATAGAATGACACGTTCTGGCATCTAAAGAAAATGTATTTTAGGAGCATAAGGCTTGAAGTATAACAAATAAGTCACAGGAGATATGATTGGAAACATAACAAGGACAAGATCATAACAGGACTTATATAACTTGCTCAGAGTCTTCTGGTTCATAATTCATGAAGACCATGCAAAACAATAAAGGATGTTAAGCAACAGAAGTACGTGCCAAGTTTATATTTTTAAAATTCCATTCTGAAAAAAACTACATAGAATGAAAGGGTCATTGGTCCGACTCTGGGGAAAAAATAGAAAAAGTAAATCTGGGCCAGGCCCGGTGGCTCATGCCTGTAATCCCAGCACTTTGGGAGGCCGAGGCGGGTGGATCATGAGGTCAGGAGTTCGAGACCATCCTGGCCAACATGGTGAAACCCCGTCTCTACTAAAAATACAAAAATTAGGTGGGCATGGTGGTGCACGCCTGTAGTCCCAGCTACTGGGGAGGCTGAGGCAGGAGAATCACCTGAACCAGGAAGGCGGAGGTTGCAGTGAGCCAAGATTGCACCACTGCAGTCCAGCCTGATGAGGGAAATGTTGACTAATGATTGTGGTGTCCATTATGATACTATTTCTTATGGTCTGGTGATAAATGTCTCCTCTGAAAAATCATAAGCACAAACTAGCCCTTAGGCATGTATCGGAACGGAATGTATACTGCCAGAATTTTCCAAAGAGCTCCAAGCCAAAATTTAATTTGAAGTGCTCCTAAGTTTCCCCAGGAGCCTAGAAAATGGAATACGCAAATTTTCTCCAGGCCTAATATACTGCTAATCCAGGGCTTAAAGAATTTCCACAAATAAAGTTACATGACCTCGCAATCAACAAACACAATGGGAAACAAAGCACCACGAACAGAGTCAGCAAAATGAACAAAAGGCCAACTTAGATCTACAAAGATTTCATATTTTAGAATTATTGGCTATGAAATTTAAAAAATAAGTATTATCACATACTTTGTAAACTAAAGGAAGATATCAGTAAATCAATAAAACTACTAGAAGTAATACATAAAATTGAAACTGAAAACTCCAAAGGGATAATGATGAGCTTTGTCATTTAAACACTCCTGTAAAAGGGAATAAAAATTCACGATCAAATATTAAGAATATTAAAGCATTAAGCTCCTGACAAAAATAGGAATTTGCCAGGCCAAAAATGAAGAGAAAATAGAAACCTATAGAAGTAAAGTAACCACAAAACTTGTTTGTGCCCAGAGGTCATTTGCAGACCCTGGCAAAGTTGGACTTTTGGTTTGAAATATGATGGGATAGAGAATTTAAGATATATGAAAACCCAAAGATTACAGAAGGTAGAGGGTGTCTAAGAAGTAAACTTTTGTACAATAAGTTGGGACAGTTTTGATGTAAGGAGCAAGCAAAAGTAAACCAACTCACAGGCAGATTTGCAGCCCAGGTTCAAATCACCTGCATAGTTCAGGACACCCCAAGCCTTCAAGCTGCCTTAAGGTTGTCCCAAATGGATAGAAATATCATGTGCATGGGGGGAAAAAAGCAAATCCTTCCAGGGGGATGTTAAGCAGGCCTTAACTTATTCCTACAAGTAATCTTTTTTTTCAAGTATAAAAAATGAGCATAAAGTCAAAAACAATAAGGCACACAAGCAAACAAGGTACTTTGACTAAAAACTATCATAAACAAGACAGAAAGAGAATCACAAACATTTAAAATAAAAAAATCAGAAAAGGACTATAAAACAGCTATGGTTTGTATATTTAAAGAAAAGACAACCTCGAAAATAAGAAGAAATTGAAAACTAGATAAAGTAGAATAGCAGGTTAGAAAAAGAAGAATAACATCTTAAAATAAACATCTTAGTAACTAAAAATAAAATGGAGGAATTTCATGATGTGTGAGAAATAAAAGAGAAGAAAATTAGTGAATTACAATATAGGTAAAAAGAAATTAGGATAAGGTATAGAAAGGCAAAACTGTTGAAATAGAAAAAAGAGATTAAGAGTCAAAGAAGAGTTAGAAAATTAATGAAGGTTTTTATTTTGGTTTCGGGTTTGGTTTTGTTTGGTTTGTTTGTTTGTTTTGAGACAGGGTCTCACTCTGCCACCCAGGCTGGAGTGCAATGGAGCAATCATAGCTCACTGTAACCTCGAACTCCTGGGCTCAAGTGATCCTTCCACCTCAGCCTCCCAAGATGCAACACGGGTTTTTTCCATGTTTTTTTCTTACTCAGAAAATGAGGAAACAGAAAGTAGAGCAAATACAATATCTAAAGAGATTATTGTTGAGAATTTCCAAGAAACAATAGTAACAGACAGTAATTTACAGATTGAAGAAGCTATTAAACAAAACTAAGCGTATGAGTTAACATATTATACTGTAAATGCTAAAAATCGAAGATGAAGAAAATCTGAAAATCCATAAGAGAGGGAAAAGATATTACTGACTTCTTAAAATCAACAAAGTAAGCCAGGCGTGGTGGTTCACATCTGTAATCCCAGAACTTTGGGAAGCCAAGGCAGGAGGATCGCTAGAGCCCAGGAGTTTGAGACCATCCTGGGCAACACGGTGAAACCCTGTCTCTACAAAAAATGTTAAAATTAGCCAGGTGTGGTGGCATCTGCCTGTATCCCAGCTACTCAGGAGGCTGGGTTGGGAGGATCACTTGAGGGCATGATTGTGCCACTGCACTCCAGCCTGGGCAACAGAGCGAGACTCCATCAAGAAAGGAAGGAAGGAAGGAAGGAAGGAAGGAAGGAAGGAAGGAAGGAAGGAAGGAAGGATAATACCTTCCATGTGCTAAAAGAAATGTCTAGAAATAATGTACAGTGTGCCAACCTAGAAAGACATATCATGCAAACATATCCTTTATGGATGAGAATGAATAAACAAATTTTCAGACAAATGGAATCTATGACAGCTAATCACAAACATATTCTCACTAAAGGAGATTCTAAATATTCCTCTTCAAAACAGAAAGAAAATGGTCTGAATGAAAAGTTTAAGATACCAAAAAAAAGAGCAAAGAAATTGAAAAAAATACATGGGTAAAACGAAATAAATATTGTCTGTACAAAACAGTAATAATAATGTTCCATCTATAGAACTAAAATACACATATTGTAGCACTATTCACAATAGCAATATGGAATCAACCAGTGTTCATCAACAGATGACTGGATAAAGAAATGTGTGTGTGTGTGTGTATATATATATATATATACACAAATTGGAATACTGTTCAGCCATAAGAAATAATGAAATCATGTAAAATCTAATTGTTATCTATTTAAATTTTTGATAATTAATACTCTTTAAGAACCAACTATTATTAGCAAGTGACAAAATAAATTATGCAATAACAAGCAAACATTAAAAAGGAAAACAAAAATTAGTTGATCATAATTAATTTAAATGAATATTTCTAGGCAGGGTGGAGTAGTTAGTAGCATACCAACTCTCATGGTGGAAACAACCAGAAAAGACAAAATGACATAAAAGGGCTAAACGGGCTAAGATTCTTAAAAGAAAACTGCTGAAAGTGAACTGATAAAGTACAACTGACATCTGCCGATCTGGGCATAAGCAAAAGACTAAGATGCTGTCTTAACCCAGGCAGAGGCCTGTTGCTAAGGTACAGAAAAGCCAGCTTACTTTTGAGAGGTCTCAAAGAGCTGAAGAAACAAAATTGAAAACCTGAAAAACCTTATATACTTGGCCAGTTTCCTTTCATTTAGCTCAGTCTCTAACTGGAATCAGATAATCAGCCCAACACACCCCCAATTTCTCTCCAGCAGAGAAAAGACAACATCATCGGGAAGCTCCAAGATTTTTCTTATTACAATATACAGAATTTAATTTTAAAAATTACAGGGCACACCAAAGGATAACAACAAATGCCCAAACAGCAAAATAAAAAAAAAAAGTAAAAAGAAAGAAAATCAAATAGTGGTTGCCAGAAGCTGCAGGAAGAAGGGAATGGGATGTTATTTTTTAATGGGTACAGAGTTTCCATTTTGCAAGATGAAAAGAGTTCTTGGATGGTGAGTTCTTGGAGAAGACAGATGGTGGTTATGGTTGCATAACAATGTGAACATACTTAATGCTATAGAACTGGACACTTAAATATGATTAAGATGGTAAATTTTATGTTACACGTATTTTACCATAGTTTTAAAAAAGAAACGATAGAAATAAACCAACAGATGAGACATATATTGAAATAAACAGAGAATAGCTATAAAATATCAATGACGAATATATATTTAAGAGGTGAAAAATGAGATTTTTAAAAGAGGAGAAAACTTAACCACAGAATTGGACTCTTAAATAATCAAATGGAAACTTCAAAATGAAAAATACATGATTCATTTAAAGTTAAGAATTCAGTAGATAGGTTTAAAGCAAATTAGACACATCACAGCCAGGATTAGATAACAGATCAGTAAAAAATATTCACACTGAACACAGAGAAAAACAAGTGGAAGATACATACCTATGGAAAACAATGAAAAGTCACTTAAATGAACACACTTCAGTGGGTATGCGTCTACAGGAATCATATAGAATTACAGTTATTTATTTCTTTTTTCAGTTTATATGATAAGATTAAATATTATTTCATTCATCCAACTATTGAACTCATATTATGTGCAAAACCATATACTGGACACTACAGTTACAAAGATATTTAAGACCCAATCCCTCCTCAAGACACTCCTAGTCCCAGGGGACAAACAGGTAATGTTTATGCCCTTACTAAGAATTTAGCCAACAGACTTGGGGTGGAGAGAAGAGATTCATTTTGAGTACAGGAAGTAGCCAAAAGCATGGGGTGGGATTGAAAGGGCACAAAATATAGATGAAGTTAAATTATTTCAATATATCTGGAGTATATCATATAGTAATGACAGTAAGATGAAATTAGCAGGTATAGATTGGCAGAAACCAGATAATTATTTGCCATGTGAAGACAAGAGAATGTTTTGAAGAATAGAAAAACAACAAATGCCATAATATCCCTATAATGTTCTGGAAGGTGCATGGTGTTTCACAAACACTATGCCTTCTAAGTGTCCTGCCGTTTAAAAAAGTTTGAAAAATATTCCCTAATAAGACAGTCTAAACACGACATAACACTCAGGATCCTTCATAAAGGGATCCAAATCTTTTACAATTTCATCTGTCTGAGTTCAATAAGATGTTGCCACACCAGTCAGTTTACTAAAAATATACCCTAACATTCCTACTTCCATGACTTGCACAAGCCGTTTATTCCACCTGTATTGTCTACTCCAGTTCACTGTCTAGTAAACTTTTAAACAGTTCAACAATTTTTCCCTAATGCCTTTCTAAAGGTCTCTCTCTGGGAAAAATTAGTAACTCTCTCCATCATGCTCCCATATGATTTGTTCATTCAAAAAATAATTTTTGCTAGGCGCAGTGGCTCACGCCCGTAATCCCAGAACTTTGGGAGGCTGAGGCAGGTAGGTGGACCACCTGAGGTCAGGAGTTCGAAATCAGCCTGGCCAACAAGGCGAAAACCTGTCTCTAGGAAAATACAAAAATTAGCCAGGCGTGGTGGTACACACCTATAGTCCCAGCTACTAGGGAGGCTCAGGCAGGAGAATCGCTTGAACTCGGGAGGCAGAGGTTGCAGTGAGCCAAGATTGTGCCACTGCACTCCAGCCTGGGTGATAGAGTGAGACTCCATCTCAAAAAAAATAATAATATTATTAATTTTGAGTGCCTTATATGTGCCAGGCACTGCTCTCGGCACTTGGAATGCAACAGTTCCAAGTCAGTGAACAAAAAAGACAAGGTCTCTGTCTCTGTGGAGCATATAGTTGAAACATTTGAAAAAGGTAAGAGCATGGAAAAAGGAAAAGAAGAGTACATGTATTTTACAAAAGCTCCCCAGGTTAATCTATTATGCCCTCCTCCAACCGAACCAACTCAGATTGAGAAGTACAGTACTAGAAAGCATTACAACAAACTTGTAATGAAAGTCAATGTTTAGAACATAACTAGAGGAATACATAAGGCACATTATATTATCTTATATAAACTCTTACTTGTCTTTTCCTCTAATTGATTAACTTTATCTCTGGATTCCTCTAGCAGAAATGTTAAATCTTTCATTTTATTTTCTTTCTCAGTGATTTGGATCAATAGTAGTGATACCTAAAATATTTAAATAATACATTATCCATATGAAAAGTTAAATATGTCACCTTAACATTTATAATACCTACAATTATTTTGTATAATTGTCTACATGCTTTTCAGCTGGTCCACTTAACCCTCCCACCCTGGTCTCTACTCCCTGGCAGCCAATGTAGTTCAGAGAACTGGCCCTATTATCTTTGTAAGAGACAGTGGCATATCAAATTGAAAAAGGCAATTTCTAAACATCGGTATTCCAGGCACAGGGATGGGTGGGGGTATATATAATGGAAAAGTCAACATACATAATGGTAAGATTCAGTCTGTCTTTGCTATCCTGCCCAATTCAGCTCCAGAATGCCATCAGCCAAGTTTATATCCACAAGCAAGAATTTAGAAACCCCCAGCAAAAAAAGTGTTACGAATAATGACATTTAGGAGTCCTCAGCAAAAACACTAGCTGGCCATGCCATCATTTTACAAGGAAGCCCAACAATCTGTAAGCTCTGCCCATGCACCTAGAACTCCAAAAAGCGTTTCAGTACTTCACTCTATTTTTGTGGTTTTTATTATCCTCTCTGTACTGTGAATTAATTTTTTAAATTATGAAGTAGATATCCCTGTTAACCATATTAGAAGATATCTTGTGGCAAATCAGACAAGAAAAACTGCAAATATAGTGAGAAATAGAAGAGGATTCTATTATATATATTGCTTTCCATTTGAGAAGCAGAAGACTTGAAACTGATAGAGATGGCATAATAATAATCTGAAACATTCTTGTGAATGCCAAAGGATATAGAGTTAACATTTTCAAGTCTTCCACTATATGACATTAATATAAAAAACATCTGTGTCTTGTTTTCTTAGGCTAAAAAAGAAAAAAGAAAGACGCAACAGAATATTTTAGTTCCTCTTCATTGGTATTATGAATAGCACATTTCAAAACAAACTGCAAAATGTAAGTTGAGTAGTCAATGATCATCTATACATTTCATGAAGTTTTTGTCTGAACAAAAGTTCTCACAAAATAATATATTTTGAGGCAATATCCTATTACCCACTGATATAAATATTATAGAAGAATAATTGATTAAAACCCAAAAAAAGCTAGAGTGAGTACATATTTGAGTCAATGAAAATTAAGTGAGTCTAAAGGCTAAATATTAATATATGTATAATATTAACATTCTCTCATAGGAATTTATCATACTTTCAGTAAATATAAACTTCTTTTGAAATTTTAAGTTTTTAATGAATTAGCAAATATAAAGAATACAAAGAGTTGGTTTTTTAAAAAACCTGCTTTTCCTTGTCATTTATTTCCTTCTTGTATTCTTGTTCAAGGTGTTGGATTTTTTCATAATCTTCCTTTACTTTAAAAATAAAACAAATATACTGTAATGTCATAACATAATTGTATAACATTTCTATTACAAACAAAATTTAAAGTTTATTTCACCTCCTTATTTATCTCTAAATTATATTAAACTCTAAAAGTTTGTAATGAGCTAATATTGCTGTTTTCCTCCTGTTTAGTAAAATAGTAAATATAAATAATATCAGTTATAATAACCTAAAATTCTACAATTCTTATATATAAAAGTTTATTCTCTAAAACACACTAATCTGAAACAACAGGTTTTAAATATATATAATATGATACATATACAATTATTTTAACATGCATACTATACCAAGATATGTAAAAAGAGACCAAATCACATTTCTAAAAAAAAAATAAAATTAGTTTGATTTCATGAAAGATGTAGTTTTAAAACCCAAAATTATTTTTAACAAATATTAATTCCCTGCCACATTCCACAAGATTTAGAGGGGCTTACAGAAATAAATAAAATAGAAAATAGTTCAGAGCATCAGGCTAAAGAGATGAAGACATTAACGGAATCTGATAAAAATATAAATAGCAAAACAGTAATATAAAAATTAAGTAAGATCCCTATACCTACACTTAAAATGCATTTCCAGTCTGGAATTCTCAGCTTGCACACGAAGTTCCTCAAAAGCTGTTATCATTTTCTGAAATATAAAGTTTTAAGAATCATACTTAAATTTTTTTAAATAGCTTTCTTCAAACTATGAAAATATTACCAAATTTGTATCATGTGATCATTAAATTTAAAACCACACAATTTGGAATAACTAAAACACTGTAATTTGAATTACTTACTAAAAATGTATTAAGAGGGCCTTATGTTAGTTTCCCAGATGCTTAAATGCACTGGCAACATGTTATACAATACAAAATAGCAGCAAATGGATTGTTGGTACACCAGCCATTTACTTAATAGCATGTATCAAAATCTGTAATTTTGTATTTATTTGTGCTTATTTATTTATGTCTTCTCCACTAATGTGAGGCCTCTCCCCATGAATCCAAAGTTACACTTCCATCATCTGGCAGCATGTGTTCATTCGGCATTCAACAAATCTTGCTTTGTAAAATCAGGTTAATTAATTAATTAATTAATTACTGAGTGCCTATTATGTGCCAGGAACTGTTTTAGGTAATAGGAATAGAAGACAAAGTCTCGGCCGGGCGCGGGGGCTCACGCCTCTAATCCCAGCACTTTGGGAGGCCGAGGCGGGCGGATCACGAGATCAGGAGATGGACACCATCCTGGCTAACACGGTGAAACCCCGTCTCCACTAAAAATACAAAAAATTAGCCGGGCGTAGTGGCGGTCCCCTGTAGTCCCAGCTACTCCGGAGGCTGAGGCAGGAGAAGGGTGGCGTGAACCCGAGAGGCGGAGCTTGCAGTGAGCCGAGATTGCGCCACTGCACTCCAGCCTGGGCGACAGAGCGAGACTCTGTCTCAAAAAAAAAAAAAAAAAAAAAAAAAAAGAAGACAAAGTCTCTACCCTACTGGACCTTACAATAAAGTGTAAAAAAGAATACAAATACACACACACACACACACACATATATCAAATACATGCCATGTAGCTTTATGTGCTCTTGAGAAAAGTTAAATGAGGTGGATATATATGGAATAATCAAATAGAAATTTTAGATAAAGTATTAAGGGGAGAATAACAAAAAAGCAGAATGAAGTTTAGAAATGTGCATAAGATCTTAGACATAAAAGTTCTGCAAAGGGTACAAATTCAAAGAACCACCATCAGAAAGAGCTTGGCAAATTTGAGAAACATAAAAGAGTGACTACAGCAGAAAAGCAAAGTGGACAATGACAGGAGATGAGAAAACAAATGTAAACAGAAGCCAGACACAGATGAATAATACTTTATATGTTTTCAAATTAATAGTTATGTGTCACAATGTGCTGATTTCTGACAAAAGGCAGTAAATATTTGATAAATTAAGTGATGTCACTAACATGTAAATCAAAAAGCTCCTACATAACATTAATGCTCATAGTATAGAACCTTAGGAATTTTATTAGTGATACAATAATATATCAACAAATAAATAATAATCTTTTTAGTAAGAATAGTTGTCCATATCTTTGTAGCAATCGCTCTAATTTACTCAGAAATTCCTGTGTTTAAAATACTCAGATTTCATTAACACTCACCTCAATGTTATTATTTAGATCCATATAAACTTGCCTGGTTTCTTCCCGTTCATATTCATCTATTGTTAATATAAAAATTTCAAGATTAAATTTTAAAATAAGATGTCAACAAGACAATACTCAAAATGCCTCCAGAAAACATTAAAATATTTAAAATTCTGTGTTAATGATGAACATTGGGTTATCTAAATCATTACTGGGTCTTTTTAAGTTGCATCAAAAGCTGTTTGGGTTCAGTCTGTTGTGAAGAAGCTTAGAAGTCACTGCTCCATCCTAACGACAGGTAAAAAGCTGAACAAACTAAAAAATTAACAACTCTTCTCAGATCCTTAAGAGAAGTAAAGTCGCAGGGCAAACTACTACCCCAAAATTGGAGAGACAGGCAAACACAGAGAGAATTACAACTTAGCAGGGCAGAAACCCATAAGCAGAAAACTCTGTGGGAACCAGAGTCAGGGAAAGAAAACCTGAACTATAATTGACACATTGCTGGAAATTCAGTGTAAACAAATCTGAGAGATACACTATGTGGAGGCTGGGTGTGTTGGCTCACGCCTGTAATCCTAGCACTTTGGGAGGCAGAGGTTGGCAGGTTGCTTGATGCCAGGAGTTCAAGACCACCCTGGCCAATGTGGTAAAACCCCATCTCTACTAAAAATACAAAAATTCTCCAAGCATAGTACCATATGCCTATAGTCCCAGCTACTCAGAAGGCTGAGACATGAGAATCGCTTGAACCCAGAAGGCAGAGGTTGCAGTGAGCTGGGCGACAGAGTGAGACTCTATCTCAAAAAATAAAAATAAAAAAACCTCTGTGGAGACCCAGTCATCAGAGAGGCCCCAGATTCTTGTGAGTTTAACCTTCTGGAGCTCTACCAGGTTTCTCACAATGAACATAGGAAAAACATCCCCTTGTGCTTCTAACAGGAAAAGCCGTTTTGAACTATACCAATATGTCCCGTTCTTAACAAGGTCTCCTTTGGGAGAGCAAAATCTGCTGGGAATTTGTCAGAGCCTAACTAACCTGGGGGAAGGGAAATACCCAATTCCAGACAGCTCTAGCCTTCCATGTGAAGTAAGGAAAATATCCAACTCCATCCCCCTCTAGCCATCCAGATGGAAAATGGTAAATTCCCAACTGCAGCCCACTCTACCACCTTGTCCCATCTAAGGAGGAGAGGGATGCAAGGGCTGAGGAGTATTTATGAAGTTCATTATCTGGAGGCAAAAATTTGCTAAAAAACTGAGACCTAACCATAGGTCTATAGAACACTCCTCCCCCTATACTTTACCAGCACATTACAACAATTCCTTTACCCAGTACATCATATATAGCTATCCAAAACAATAAAAATACAAGCATACTAAAAGCAAAAAATACACTTTGACAAGACAAGACAAGCATCAGAACCAGACTCTGATACAGTTAAGGATGTCAGAATTATCCCAGACCAGTAATTTAGAACAACTATGATTGATATACTAAGGGCTCTAGTACATAAAGTAGACATCACGCAAGAATAGATAAGCAATTTAAAGAGATCGGTGAAAATTCTAAGAATGACTCAAAACAAAAATGCTACATATCAAAACCACTGTAACAGAAATGAAGGGCTTGTGGGTGTGGGGGCTCATTCCCATAATCCCAGCCACTCAGAAGGCTCAAGCAAGATGATTACTTGAGGCCAGGAGTTGGAGACCAGCCTAGACAACATAGAAAGACGCTGTCTCTAAACAAAATAAAACGAAGAAATGAGGGGCTTATTAGTAGACTAGACACAGCTGAGGAAAGTAATCTTTGAAGTTGAAGATATTTCAACAGAAACCTCAAAAACTGAAAGGCAAAGAGAAAAAAGACTAGAAAGAACAGAACAGAATATCCAAGAACTGTGAGACAACTACAAAAAGTATAATGGGAATACCAGAAGGAGAAGAAAGAGAAAAAGGAACATAAAAAAAATTTGTAACAATAATGACTGAGAATTTTCCCTAAATTAATTTCAGACACCAAGTCACAGATCCAGAAAGCTCAGAGAACAGAAAGCAGGATAAATGCCAAAAACACTACACCTATGCATATTACATTCAAACTACAAAAAATCAAAGATAAAGCTAGAGGAAAAAAAACATTTTACCTACAGAGGAGCAAAAAGAAAGATTCTATCTGACTCCTCCTCAGAAACCACACAGGCAAGAATAGAATGGAGTAAAATATTTAAAATGCTGAGAGAAAAAACCAGCAACACAGAATTCTGTAATTTGAGAAACTATCCTTCAAAAGTGAAGAAATAAATACTTTCTTTGACAAAAGTTGACAGAATGTGTTGCCAGCAGACCTGCCTTCCAAGAAATGTTAAAAGAAATTATTTAAAGAGAAAGAAAATGATTTATGTAAGAAATTCAGATCTCTATAAAGAAAAAAAAGAGCAACAGCTGGTCTCAGTGGCTCACACCTGTAATCCCAGTGCTTTGGGAGGCCCAAGTGGGAGGATCACTTGAGGCCAGAAGTTCAAAACCAGCCCGGATAACATAGCAAGACCCCATCTCTGCCAAAAGAAAAAAGAAAAAGAAAGAAAAAAAAGAGCATCAACACAGAAATAAGTGAAGGCTAAATAACTTTTATTTTTCTCATTCTTAATTGATCTAACATATAAGTTTGTCAAAAATAGTAATACCAATAATGGGCCAGGCGCAGTGGCTCACACCTGTAATCCCAGCACTTTGGGAGGCCAAGGCAGTTGGATCACTTGAGGTCAGGAGTTCAAGACCAGTCTGGCCAACATGGCGAAAATCCATCTCTACTAAACATACAAAAATTAGCATATTACTAAACATAAAAAAATTGGCACATGCCTGTAATACCAGCTACTCGGGAGGCTGAGGCAGGAGAATCACTTGAACCCAGGAGGCGGAGGTTGCAGTGAGCCAGGATCATGCCACTGCACTCCAGCCTGGGCAACAGAATGAGACTCTGCCTCAAAAAACAAAAAACAAACAAATAAAAAAATAGCAACAATGTATTAGATTATAAATGCTTATTTATGCTTTATATAAAAGAAATTAATGACAGCAATGATACAAAAGACGGGAGGAGGCCAGCCGGGCCTGGTGGCTCAAGCCCATAATCTCAGCACTTTGGGAGGTGGAGGAGGGTGAATCACTTGAGGTCAAGAGTTCAAGACCAGCCTGGCCAACATGACAAAACCCCGTCACTACTGAAAATACAAAAATTAGCTGGGCTTGGTGGTGGGCACCTGTAATCTCAGCTACTCAGGAGGCTGAAGCACGAGAATCACTTGACCCCGGAAGGTGGAGGTTGTGGTGAACCGAGATGGCACCACTGCACTCCAATCTGGGCAATAAAACAAGACTCTGTATCCAAAAAAAAAAAAGAAAAAAAAAAGATGGGAGGAAAGAATTATAAGGTACTCATTGTAACCTTGAAGCAGTAGAGGTTTATTTGAAAGTCGACTTGGATTACTGTAAATATATATTGCAAACTCTAGTGAAATCACTTTAAAAATTAAAAATAGAAGTATAACTAATATTCTAAGAAAGGAGAGAAAATGGAATCACATAAAATGCTCAATTAAAACCACAAATAGCATAAAAAGAGTAAAAGTCAAAAATAGGAACAAAGAACAGGACAACAAATAGAAAAACAGTAATAAATGTGGTAGATAATAATCCAACTATATCAATAATCACTTTGAATGACAATAGTCTAAATGACCAACTAAGAGATTGTCAGAGTGGATCAAAAAACAATACCCAACTACATGCTGTCTATAAGAAACTCACTTTAAATGTAAAATCACATCTAGAATAAAAGTAAATGGATAAAGATACACCATATTAACACTAATCACAAGAAAGCATGTTAACACTAATCAAAAGAAAATTAAAAACTTCTACTCTACAAAAGAGAATGTCAAGAGAATGAGAATACAAGCCACAGACTGGGAGAAAATGTCTGCAAAAGAAACATCTGATAAAGGACTGTTATCTATAATATACAAAGACTCAAATATTATTAAGTCTTTTCTCTTATTGTTGATTAAAATTCAACATTAAGAAAACAAGCAACTTGATTAAAAAATGGGCCAAAGACCTTAACAGACACCTTACAAAAGGAGACATACGGATGGCAAATAATCATATAAAAAGAGTAGCTATATTAATTTCAGACACAGCCAACTTCAAAGCAAGGAAAGTTGTCAGATATAAAGAGGGCCATTTCAAAATGCTTTTAGAGCTGGGCACAGTGGCTCATGCCTGTAATCCCAGTACTTTGAGAGGCTGAGGATGGAGGATCACTTGAGCCCAAGAGTTCGAGACCACCCTAGGCAACGTAGCAAACCCCTTCTCTACAAAAAATAGAAAAATTAGCCAGGAGTGGTGGTACACACCTATAGTCCCCACTACTCAAGAGGCTGAGGTAAGAAGATCGCTTGAGCCCAGGATTTCAAGGCTGCAGTGAACTATGATCACATCATTGCACTGCAGTCTGGGTTAACAGACCAAGACCCTGTCTCAAAAAATAAATAAATAAATAAAAATAAAATGCTTTTGGGTCATTTCTCCAAGGAGATATAACAATTTTTAACATGTATAGGCCTAATAATATGGTGTCAAAATACGTGAAGCAAAAACTGGTAGAACCGCAAAGAGAAATAAATTAATCCACTATTATAGTTGAAGATTTCAACATCTCTATCAGAAATGGACAGACCCAGCAGGCAGAAAATCAGTAAGACATGTATATTGAGTGTCCCTTATCCAAAATGTTTGGGACCAGGACAATTAATATATCAGATTTCAGATTTCTTTTTAGATTTTGGAATATTTGCATTGTGTTTACCAGTTGAGCATCCCCAATCTGAAAATCCAAAATCTGAAATGCTCCAATGAACATTTCCTTTGAGCATCATTTTGGCACTCAATTGGATTTTGGAGTATTTTAGATTTGGGATTTTTGGATTAGGGCTGCTTAACCTGTAGTTGGATTCAATAAAACCATCAATCACCTTGACATTTACAGACTGCTTAATCCAACAATAACAGAATGCATAGTCTTCTGAAGCTCACATGGAATATTCATCAAGATAGACCATATTCTGGGCCATAAGACACACCTTAACAAATTTAAAAGATTATAAATTGTACAGTATCTGCTCTCAGATCACAATGGAATTAAACCAGAAATAAATAATAGAAAGATAGCTGGAAAATCACAAAATGCCTGGAGATTAACCAAGACACTTCTAAATACCACCTGAGTCAAAGAAGAAATCTCAAGAGAAATTCAAAAATATTTTGAACTAAATGAAAATTAAAACACATATTATCAAAATCTGTGCGATACAGGAAAAACTGAGAGGGAAATTTATAGCATTGAATGCACAAATTGGAAACGACAATCTGAAATCAATCATCTAAGTTTCCACTGTAGGCAACTAGAAAGAGAAGAGCAAATTAAATCCAAAGTAAGAAGGAGAAAAGAAGTAATAAAAATTAGAGTAAAAACCATGAAAGTGGAAACAGAAAATCAATATTTTAAAAAATCAATGAAACCAAAAGCTGGTTATTTGAAAAGATCAATAAAATCAATAAATTTTAGCCAGGCTAAGAAAAAGAGAGAGAGGATTCAAATTACTAATCCATAAATGAAAAAGGAGACATCACTACAAACCTCATGGATGTTAAAATGAAGAAATATTACGAACAATTCTATGCCCACAGATTTGCTAACCTAAATGGAATGGACCAACTGTCAAAAGACACAACTGCCAAAACTCACAGAATTAAAAGCAGGCAATCTGAATAAGCCTATATCTATTAAAGAAATTAAGTCAATAATTAATAACCCTCCAGAACAGAAAGCACCAGGCCTGCCAGCTTCACTGGTGAATTCTACAAACATTTAAGGAAGAAACTATACCAATTCTCTACTATCTCTTTCAGAAGATAGAAGCAGAGGGAATATTTTCTAACTCATTCTATGATGCCAGCAGTACCCTAATACCAAAACCAGACAAAGACATTATAAGAAAATTACAGACAAATATCTCTCATGAACATAGATGCAAAAATACTCAACAAAACATTAGCAAATCAAATCCAACAATATATAAAAGGAGCCTGACACAGTGGCCCACACCTATAATCCCAATTCCAGCTACTCAGGAGACTGAAGTGAAAGGATTGCTTGAGGCCAAAAGTTTGAGACTAGCCTGGGCAACATAGCAAGATCCCATCTCTAAAAAGAAATTTTAAAAATTATCTGGGTGCAGTGGCACACACCTATAGTCTCAGCCACCGAGGAGGCTGAGGCAGGAGGATCACTTGAGCCCAGGAGTTCAAGGCTATAGTGAGTTATGATCATGCCTGTGAATAGCCACTGCACTCCAGCCTGGGTGACAGAGCAAGATCCTGTCTCAAAAAAAAAAAAAAAAGTATAAAAAGAATTATACAACACAACCAAATGGGATGCAGTCAAGGTGTGCAAGGCTGGCTCAGCATTTTAAATCAATTATTGTAATCCATCACATAACAGGCTAAAAAATTACAAGATCGTATCAATAGATATCGAAAAATTATTTGACAAAATCCAACACCCATTCATGATAAAAACTCTTAGTAAACTAGGAATAGAAGGGAACTTGCTCAACCTAGTAAAGAATATCTACAGAAACCTATAGCTAATATCATACTTAATGGTGAGAAACTAGAAGCTTTCCCACTAAGATCAGGAACAAGGCAAGGATGTCCCCTCTCACCATTCTTTTTCAACATTGTACTTAAAGTTTTAATTAATACAATAAAACAAAAAAAGGAAACAAATGGAATCAGATTGAGAAAAAAGAAATAAAAACTACTTTATTCACAGATAACATAACTGTCTATACAGAGAATTTGAAAGAATTAACAAAAAAAATCCTGGAACTAATAAGCAATTACAGCAAGGTTGCATGATACAAGATTAATATACTATACAAACGTCAATCATTTTCCTATACACCAGCAATGAATAAGTGGAATTTGAAATTGAAAACACAATACCATTTACATTAGTATACAAAAAAAATGAAATACTTAGGTACAAATCTAACAAAACGTGCAAGATCTATATGAGGAAAACTATATAATTTTGATGAAAACAATCAAATAATAATTAAATCAATAGAGAAAGATTCCATGATCATGGATAGGAAGATTCAATATTGTCAAGATGTCAATCCTTCCCAACTTGATCTACAGATTCAATGCAATCCCAATAAAAATCTCAGCAAGTTATATTGTGGATATCTACAAACTGATTCTAAAGTTTATATGGTGAGGCAAAAGACTCAGAAGAGCAAACACGATATTAAAGGAGAAGAACAAAGTTGGAGAACTGATACTATTCAAATTCAAGACTTACTATAAAGCTACAGGAATCAACATAGTGAGGGATTTGTGGGGGAAAAGGACAAAGAAATCAAGGGAACAAAATAGAGAGTCCAGAAATAGACCCAATATATATAGTCAACTGATCTTTGTCAAAGGAGTAACAAATAGACCCAAACAAATATAGTCAACTGATATTTGACAAAGGAGTAACAGCTATAAAATAGAGAAAAGATGGTCTTTTCAACAAATGATGCTGAAACAAGTGGACATCTACATGCAAAAAAAAAAAAAAGAATCTGGACACAGATCTTACACCCTTAACAAAAATTAACTCAAAATGTATCATAGACCTAAATGTAAAATACAAACCATAAAACTCCAAGATAAATAGGAGAAAACCTGGATGATCTTGGGTATCACGATGACTTTTTTTTTTAGATACAATCCATGAAAGAAATAATTAATGAGCTGGACTTCATTAAAATTAAAAACTTCTGCTCTCCAAAAGATAATGTCAAGAGAATGAGAATACAAGCCGCAGACTGGGAGAAAATGTCTGCAAAAGAAACATCTGATAAAGGACTGTTTTCTATAATATACAAAGACTCAAAATTGTTAAGTCTTTTTTCTTATTGTTGATTAAAACTCAACAATAAGAAAACATGCAACCTGATTAAAAAATGGGACAAAGACCTTAACAGACACCTTACCAAAGGAGACATACAGATGGCAAATAATCACATGAAAAGATTCCCATCATATGTCATCAGAGAAATGCAATTTAGAACAACAAAGAGATATCAATACATACCCCTATTCGAATGGCCAAAATCCAGAACTTTGACAACACCAAATGTTGGTGAGAGTATAGAACAACAGAAACTCTCATTCACTGCTGGTGGAAATAAAAAATTGTACACCCACTTTGGAAGACAGTTTGGCAATTTCTTACAAAACTAAACATACTTTTACCATGTGATCCAGGAATTGTGCTCCTTGGTATTTACTCAAAGGAGTTTAAAATGTCCACACAAAAGCCTGCACATGGATATTTATAGCAGCTTTATTCATAACTGCCAAAACTTGGAAGCAACCAAGATGTCCTTTAGTAGGTGAATGGATAAATAAGCTGTGGTATGTGCAAACAATGAATGGAATATTATTCAGTGCTTAAAAAATGAGCTATCAAGTGATGAAAAGACATGGAGGAAACTTGAATGCATATTACTAAGTGAAAGAAGCCAATCTGAAAAGCCTACGTACTGTAGGATTCGAACTACATAACATTCTGGAAAAGGCATAATTATGGAGACAGTTAAAAGATCAGTGGTTACCGGGGTAGGGTGTAGAGAATCAACAGGCAGAACACAGAATTTTAGGGCAATGAAACTATTCTGTATTATACTATCTATAATGGCAGACATATTTGTCCAAATCCATAGAGTGTACAACACCAAGAGTGAACACTAATGTAAACTATGAACTTTGGACAATTATGATGTGCCTATGTAGGTTCATCAATTGTAACAAACGTGCCACTCTGGTGAGTTATGTTGATAATCGGAGAGGCTATACATGCATGGGGCAAAAGCTTTGCAAACTGGACTCTGCACAAAACACTACCCAAGTCCCAGAACTATCCTTGAGTACAGCATACATGAAATAGACCCAGGGCAGCACAGCAAAGGCATTGAAAATTGAACTGATATTGGAACACCCACAATGAAAAGGCAAGACAGAACCTATTCTAAACCTAAGTGAGCTGACTGCCTGTTAGAAAATAAACAAATAAACATTCTCTAGGAAATCTGAAGAGGACTCAGATTCTCACAACATAATCCAGGATATAATCCAGAATTGCCGAACATTCAATGAACTAGGAAAATTTAACCATTCTAAGTCTCAAATTATTAATTATTATCTAAGATAGCTGATGAGATAACCAATAAAACTAGGATCTATGGCAAAAAAAATCACAGAAATGGACCCCAGGGTATTGCAGACATTGGCATTATTGGATACAACTATGCTTATTATGTTCATACAGATAAAAAGTAGAGCTTTTAAAAGTCAGCAAAGAACTTAAAATTCTGGAAAGTGACACTACAAATTTTTAAAGAACCAGCTAATACTCAACCAGTAAATACAATAACAAATTAAGACACCAACTGATAAATTTTAAAACAGACAAGATAGCATTAGGAGATATACCTAATGCTAAATGACGAGTTAATGGCTGCAGCACACCAATATGGCACATGTATACATATGTAACTAACCTGCACATTGTGCACATGTACCCTAAAACTTAAAGTATAATAATAATAAAATAAAAATAAAATAAAACAGACAAGAATTAACTAAATAGAAAATCAGTAAACTGGAAGAGAGGTTAGAAGAAATTATGTGGGCCAGGGCAGTGGCTGACACCTATAATCCCAACATTTTGGGAGGTCAACGTGGGAAGATCACTTGAGCCCAGGAGTTTGAGACTATCCTGGGCAACATGGCGAAACCCTGTCTCTAAAAAAATACAAAAATTAGACAGGCCTGGTGGTGTGCAGCTGTAGTCCCAGCTACTTGGGAAGCTGAGGTAGGAAGATTGCTTGAGCTTGGGATGCGGGGGTTATGGTGAGCCAAGATGGAACCACTGCACTCCAGCCTGGGCAACAGTGTGAGACCACCCCACCCCCACCAAAAAAAGAAAAGAAAGAAAGAAAAAAGTATCCTGAGTGGAGTACAGTGAGAAAAAAGATGAAAAATACAGAGTCAGAAATACAGAACAGTGGCCTCATTATTGTGACCTGAAAAGATTGAACAGGCTCTCATCTCAGGGACTTTGCACTTAACTGCTTCCTCTGCCTGAAATATTCTTTCCTAAAATAGATGGCCCACTCCCTTATTCAGGTCTCTACCCAATGTCACTTAACCAGAAAAAACTTCCCAATCACCCTGTCCCAAAATATTCTCTCCTTAAGCAGTTATCACCTAACATATATTTTATTTATTCATTAATGATCTGTATCCTCTCCCCTCACTAGACTGTATACTCTTTTTTTTTTTAAGTTCTGGGATACATGTGCAGAATGTGTAGCTTTGTTACATAGCTATACATGTGCCATGGTGGTTTGCTGCACCTATCAACCCATCATCTAGGTTTTAAGCCCCACATGCATTAAGTATTTGTCCTAATGCTCTCCCTCCCCTTGCCCTCCACCCCACAACAGGCCCCGGTGTGTGATGTTCCCCTCCCTGTGTCCATGTGTTCGCATTGTTCAACTCCCACTTATGAGTGAGAACATTTGGTGTTTGGTTTTCTGTTCCTGTATTAGTTTGCTGAGAATGATGGTTTCCAGCTTCATCCATGTCCCTGCAAGGGACATGAACTCATTCTTTTACAGAAAAAAAAAGAAACCCATTCAAAAAGTGGGCAAAGGCTATAAACAGACACTTCTCAAAAGAAGACATTTATGCCACCAACAAACATGTGAAAAAAAGCTCATCATCACTGGTCATTAGAGAAATGCAAATCCAGACCACAATGAGATATCATCTCACGCCAGTTAGAATGGCAATTATTAAAATGCCAGGAAACAACAGATGCTGGCGAGGCTGTGGAGAAATAGGAACTTTTTTTTTTGAGACGGGCTCTTGCTCTGTTGCCAGGCTGGAGTGCAGTGGCATGATCTCAGCTCACTGCAACCTCCGCCTCCCGGGTTCAAGCGATTCCCCTGCCTCAACCTCCTGAGTAGCTGGGACTACAGGCGCGTGCCACCACGCCCAGCTAATTTTTTTGTATTTTAGTAGAGATGGGGTTTCACCATGTTGGCCAGGCTGGTCTTGATCTCTTGACCTCGTGATCTGCCTGCTTCGGCCTCCCAAAGTGCTGGGACTACGGGCGTGAGCCCCTGTGCCTGGCCTAGGAACACTTTTACACTGTTGGTGGGAGTGTAAATTAGTTCAACCATTGTGGAAGACAGTGTGGTGATTTCTCAAGGAAATAGAACCAGAAATACCATTTGACCCAGCAATCCCATTACTTGGTGTATACCCAAAGGATTATAAATCATTCTACTATAAAGACACATGCACACGTATGTTTATTGCAGCACTATTTACAACAGCAAAGACTTGGAACCAACCCAAATGCCCATCAATGACAGACTGGATAAAGAAAATGTGGCACATATACACCATGGAATATACACTCTTGTAAGAGTAGAGACTTTGTTCACTGCTGTTTTTCATCAGCATCTAGAAGATTTCATGACATAGCAGGCACTAAAAAAATATTGAATGAATGAATAAAAGAAAGAAAAAAGCACAATAACAAAAAGACTGGTCAACAACTTAAGGCAAGAATCTGCATAGAGTTTACACTAACAATAAGGCAAGTGTCAAGACTTTAAAGAAAAAACTTTCTACATGTCACATCAAGACATACCTCAACTTTAGTTTATTAAAGAGACCACCTTGAAAAATGTTGGGTTCTCTAAACCTTCCTCACCATCTGATTTCTAACTTAGCTGAAAACTAAATGTAAGAAAGAACTATCGCCCAGCGCAGTGGCTCACGCCTGTAATCCCAGCACTTTGGGAGGCCGAGGCAGGTGGTCAAGAGATCGAGACCATCCTGGCCAACATGGTAAAATCCCATCTCTACTAAAAATACAAAAAATTAGCCGGCGTGGTGGCGGGCACCTGTAGTCACAGCTACTCAGGAGGCTGAGGCAGGAGAATCACTTGAACCCTAGGGGCGGGAGGTTGCAGTGAGCCGAGATTGTGCCACTGCACTCCAGCCTGGCCACAGAGTGAGACTTCGTCTAAAAAAAAAAAAAAAAAAGAACAAAAAAGAACTATCAGACTTGTCTCTCTAACCCAAGTTATTTTCTGCAAGACAGCCAATGTACCATCCTTCTACCCTATCACTGTACTTTTCACCACTTTTTATATCTAGGCAGAAAAATTAATCTTGAATGTTGAGTACACAGGATATAGTAGAGGAGCTGGTAGTGGTATGGTACGTTCTGGAAGATACATAGAGTTTTGAAAAGCAAGGTAATACAGGCAGGGACTAAGAATAAAAAACCTGGCCGGGTGCAGTGGCTCACGCCTGTAATCCCAGCATTTTGAGAGGCTGAGGTGGGAGGATCACCTGAGGTCAGGAGGTCGAGACCAGCCTGGCTAACATGGTGAAACCCCCTTTCTACTAAAAATACAAAAAATTAGTTGGGTGTGGTGGCACATGCCTGTAATCCCAGCTACTCGCGAGGCTGAGGAAGGAGAATAGCCTGAACCCAGGAGGCGGCGGTTGCAGAGAGCCGAGATCACACCATTACACTCCAGGTTGGGCAACAAGAGTGAAACCACATCTCAAAAAAAAAAAAAAAAAAAAAAGAATAAAAAAACCTAACAGTCAATGTTAGAAATAACGACAATAATAATAATAAAATACCCAACATTTATTGAGCACTTTGCATTGTTCTAAGCATATTTATTAACATTTAATTCTCAGGACAATACTAAGAGGCATTTAATTAATAAACAGAGTGACAGAGAGACTACATAATTTACTCAAATTATTCAAGCTCCCTAGGTGGACAGAAACTGAAAGTCTAAATTTGAGCACAGGCTATCTAATCCTTAAGCCCAAGCTGTTAAGTAGTAAGCTGCATGATACGAATTAAAATTTTTAGCTAAGAAAAATAGAGAATATCCTGAAAAAGCAGGTAGACAGTATTTCCCAATGGATTCTTGGCAGAAACAAAGTAAAGCCAGTGTCAAATTATGGCAAAAATAAAGAATTATATTTTATAATCACACACTTTTATTTTTCATCAAAATGGGAAAAAAATCCTACTTTATAATTTAAAAAAATGAAAACATGCTTTAAAATTTTTAAACTGTTCTTTCACATACACAACACAACCATATTAGAATATTTTAAAAGAATTTTTCTTTAGGAAAAATGTGAGAATTCTATTTAGATTGAAAATGAACATTGCACCACTATTCATAAATACAATGGCTTTAGCAAAGCCTCTACTGGTATTTTCTACTACGAGCATGGCTATGTATCTTATTCTCGATTGAATTTCCTAGTTGTTCCAGACAGAGGTTAGTCTCAAAATCATACCTTACTTGAAACCAGGATTAACTATAAATATCAAGAATATACCTTTTGACATATATTACCTTTCAAAAAATTTTGAGCTTTCAAAAGTCAAAGAACTGTGATTCTCCTTATTACTTATATAAAAATAGTCTGAGGCACATACAATTTGTTCAAATCAAATTGGTTCCAAAAATTAAAAGGACAATTTCTTTCCCTCTCCACCTCTACCAGTAAAATAAATTGATAAAATCACATAAAACAAGAAAGATATTTACATTTCTTTGTCTTTTCTGCAGATCTAGCACAGGTTTCTTTGAGTAGATTACATAAATGCCTTGTGGCATTATTCCTGAAAAAAAGGAAAGAGTTTGCCTGTGTGTAATCTGATCTCAAAGCAAAATCACAATATATAAGTTATGAAATATATTGTTACAATTTTTAAGAAATTTTTAAAATATTATAATCTTTGGCATATATCACATTATTCATAAATGACTATATGAAGAAACAGTGGGTTGACTGTACTACTAGCAAAGATGATTTAGTAATTGCTTCCCTTTAAAAGTAAAAGTTCTAGTAACTGGCCACTAAAATAAATAAACAAATAAAAGTGACAGCTCCTTAACAAGTTTCTACCCAAGTTGCTATCAATAAACTTTCAGTAAACAGGTCTAGATTTGCCTAAGGAAAAATAATGAGAATAGGTTGGGCCATTCATTAACAAATTAATATATGTCTAACCTTCAAAACACAAAATAAGGTAACTTTCTGATTAGGCATTCATTATGTGAATGATGAGACCTGTGGCTATCTTGAAGTTACTAACACATATGGCAGTTAGACTTAATTTTCTAACTTATCATTTTTCTGTAGAAATAAACTGTTAGATTTTCAAAAACAGGAATTTGAGTAAGAATTAACTTGGAACTAAGTTAAGTCCTGTTTTATAAGTACTGTACTCAAGACAGCAGTGAAACAGACAACATACATAGGTAGTTGTAGATACAGAATTATCAGGCATCTTTTTTGACACCAAGGAATGTTTATTCCTGATGCCTGACATTTTAAAAAGTGAAGTTATTAGTCAGTGACCACAGTTTGCCAAACACAAGAATGTACATCTTCCTTTTTCCAGAGCACTCAGATATAATTCTACTTATAAATTCATATGATATAACATATAGAAAGTGCTCAATATGTTTTTGAGAATTATTTTAGTAGTAAATTTGGAATAAAAAATGTGAAAAGAACAAATTCATTAAATTACTACTTACTCTTTTATTAAATCTTTATTTTCTTGAATTCCTTCTTCTAATTTCAAACTTACTTTTTCATTACCAAACTAATTTATAAAACAGAACAGTTCATCACATTTTGCTTATTAGCAAAAATAAACATGAATATAATCATTAAGCAGTATTTCTTTACTAATGCACAATGGTCTAAAAGAATTATTTTCTTTCCACATAAAAAGGAAACATTTTTGTAATAGCTTATGATTTCCCTTAAGAATATGGCCTTCATCAATCTAAAATAAAGATGGCTAAATCATCTCCAAAAAACATTCAACAATATTTTAATGCAATATTATCTTCTCTAAATATTTTTGAAGTAATGTTTTTTTCTTTGTCCTAATACAATGTCACATTTTCTCAACATTTTTTTCACTTTATGCTACAGATAAAGTTACACAGTTTCGGCCGAGAGCAGTGGCTCACGCCTGTAATCCCAGCACTTTGGGAGGCCGAGGCAGGTGGGTCACGAGGTCTAGGAGTTCAAGACCAGCCTGGTAAATATGGTGGCATCCCATCTCTACTAAAAATATAAAAATTAGCTGGGCGTGGTGGCTCGAGCCTGCAGTCCCAGCTACTTGGCAGGCTGAGGCAGAAGAATCACTTGAACCAGGGAGGCGAAGGTTGCAGTGAGCTGAGATGGTGCCACTGCACTCCAGCCTGGGTGACAGAGCAAGACTATGTCTCACAAAAATAAATAAAAAAAATAAAGTTACACAGTTTCAAATTTAAAGTGTTACCTACAACTATTGTAATCTAAGAGAATATATTTACATAAAACATCAATAGGAATAAAAATTGAAACTCTTTATAATAAATTAGAATCATTAAATCAATTTTTATATAAAGTGATTTATTATTTCCCTAATCATTTGCATTAAGCATTATACAACTTGTCCTCTATGCTCATTCTTAAAGTTAAAATGTATCCAGTATTGATGTAACTTTTAAAAAGCATTATCCTTAAAATATTCATCACAAAAACAAGATCAATCCAATTTATCCCAACTAATACTCTACTTTCAACAGTATTATGATTAGATTTACTATACTATGTTTACAATGCAAAATTGTGTCATACTTGCAGTTCCTGAATGGCTTTTCGCTGTGCTTCAATTATCTTTCTGTTTTCTTGCAACTTACTTTCTTTCTGTCTCAGTTCAGCTTCTGTACTTACTTTCCATTTTTTTATCTTTTCAGCCTCCTTATACAGTTTTGAATACACTCTGCTCAATCTCTCTGAATTCTATTAAAATATGTTTTCAAAAATTAATTGTTCAAAATTCTAATATAACCAAACTACAGCTGCCTACTGAAAATATCCATATACTAATAGTTGAGACCAAATGTCTCCTCAATTTAAGCACTAATAGCATACTGAAAGCCACATTAACTCTTTTAAACTACTAAGGCAATATTAACTACTTCATTAAAGTTATTGGTCACTTGACTAAATTATACCTTGCTGAATAAAATGAAATGGCTCCATAAAAATATTTTAGTTAGTGACAGAATCTGGCTGGTTAAAAGCTAAAATAAATCACCCTATAAGAAATCTATAAATCTTAACAATGGTCTTGAAACACTTTGATTATACAAACAGTTTGAAGATTCACTAAAGGACATGAAGTTTAAAATATAATGAAAAGAAAAATAAAAGTGAAGACAAGATATAATTTTCATCAAGTCTGATTTTTATATAGATTTCCTGCCTTTTTAAAATCCACATTATATTGTAAATACCAGAGATTTTTAGTCACATCAATTTTTGCTGGTTGACAACTTTTTCTTATAAAAATATATAAATAAGTTCTATATATTTTAAATTCTGTGATACCATAATCACAGCAACAAACATACAGTACCTTACCAGGCTATGGAATTTCTCTTCATTTTAAAGACACTATATGCCATAAATAAGAAATATTTTTATAACTAAAATCAAAAGTATGTAGCATGTCCTACAAATTCCTTATACAATAAACCAGTCAACCAGTCAATTTCGTCTATTAATTAAAGGCTGATTTTGTAAAATACTCTCTTGATACTATATTTTCAGGTATAGTACTCGTTTCCCCTCTTCTTGATTTTATGGTTTAAAATTAAATTGCCTCTACATAAATGGAACTTTCATAACCCAAAAAATACAGAAGCAGAAAAAAAGGTTTTAAAGGATATATCTTAAAACGTTAGTCAAATAATAGTCCTTTTGAAGCTTCAAAAGAAATATACATATAGGTAATAAGTTATATTCCAATTACAAGAAATTTAATATGAATGGGAAATCTTCTGACCTCCAAATCAGAGTCTTTTAGTCCTTCCTGATAGTGACAGTCAGAACTACCAACCTAAAAAGATAGATGTTTCTATAAGAAAATACTTCTGATAAGAGCTTCTAAATAATAATAATTAAATACAGAAGACTAGTAATGCAATAACTAAAGACTTTTTTCGTCTTCAAATAAGCAGTTCATTACCTAAACAGATTATATCTACATGTACTATGCTTAACTGACCTGCTCAAGCATGGGCAAGAAATTAACTTTTTGTAAAGCAGGATCTGCAAGATAAAAGACAACAGGTATTAAATATGCCAACATCTTTTTCTCTTTCTTTTTTTTTTTCTTTTTTTTTTGAGAGAGGGCATCTGGCACTGTTGCCTAGACTAGAGGGCAGTGGCCCATCATGGCTCACTGCAGCCTCAAAGCCTCCATCTCTAGGGCTCAAATGATCCTCCCACCTTAGCCTCCCAAGTAGCTGGGACTGCAGGCGCATGCCACCATGTCCAGCTAGTTTTGGGGGTGGTGGGGTTTGTTTGTTGGTTTTTTTTTTTTTTTTGTACAGACAGGGTCTCCTTATGTTGCCCAGGCTGGTCTCAAACACCTGGCCTCAAGTGATCCCCCTCCATCAGCCTCCCTCCCAAAGTGCTGGAATTACAGGTGTTAGCCACCGTGTCCAGCCTTATTTTTTATATTAAGTATTATATCTAGCTTTTGTGTCAATTATACTTATATAATACTTATGTTACATTTTCAATAACTATCGATGTATGTAACACAATGTTTCTATATAAGCTGATACACTGCTTTTCCATGCTCCTACCTGAATCAATGTTTTCCCCATTTTTGGAGAGATTAGTCTTTGCAAATGGAAACTCAAAATCATCTTCAGTACATTTGTTGAAACTCTAGAGACACAAAGAAGTTCTTAAATATTCTGTTTCATACCACTCTGATATACTAATAGTGTAATATATACATATGTAATATACATCTGCTTAAAAAGGTTACTATAATTGCAAATCCTTTAATGTACATACAGTGTTTAAAATATCAAATGCCTTTTCTATATAAACTAAGAAAAAATTCTAATTAGATATTTCCACTTGTAAGATGAAGCTAAACTATAAATTACTCAATATATGGCTTTGTAGGTATTCAAGAATAATAGTAAATCTAACTAGCAGTATAGAACAATATTAGTAGCTTTCTTCAGTTTATGATTTCCCTTGATAGAATTAAAGATTGTCTTTATTGAATAGCATTTAATAATATATTATTGCCTATAGCAGCCACAAGAAGTGTTTTACAGCATATACAAGTAAAATATTCATTGGGTCATCGCATCTCCAATATAAGGATCCACATGATAAATTTTTTTAAATAATTTTTAAAGCTCTGTTTCACCTGAGAAACTTGGTATAATTCCTCCTATCCAATGATAACACCATTACATAAATGAATTTCCCTCTTTGCCCTATCCACTAGGAAGCTCAGAGCCAAATCTGAAGCTCAGTCACAACACGAATTATTATTCATATATAGGCATTTGTCCAAATAGTCCTCATTTTTCTTGATAATTTTCCTAATTTTCTCCTAACATATTCTACTATCTCGTAGTATCTGTCCTATAAGTTGCCACGAATCAAATACTAAAAGAAGGAGAATTAAAATAAGCAGGTTCCACTATGTATGCAGAGTTCTACGGCAGCAGTCATTATTTAAATGAATGATGCCTACACAATAATGCTCACTGTTCATTTAAAGCAATGGGATTCAAAATTCTTGGGTAAATGAGACCATTTATTGAGAAGAAATAATTATAAAACACCACCAGGAAGAAAGTACACTTTTCTTCATTTCCCTAAAGTTAAGAAGAGTCCAATTAAGAGTCACATGGAAATTTACCTTGAAGAAAGTGGAATCGCCTCCCAGGGTCTGAGGTTTCACCGCAGACACCTGACTGCTGCTTAATCTCGGTGGTACGAACAATGCAAAGGGCTTTTGCTTTTCCATTTTCTCTGTTACGGTTGTAAATATCTACTGCCCCGGGGGGCGGGAGGGGAAGGAAAGTTTTTTTTCACCGAGTGTCATGAATACACTATGTATTCTTTAAAGTGATGTTTACAAAACTAAATGGCTAAAAAAAAGGAATCCACGGGGCTCTCGCTACAGTGGAGCCCTACAACGTCGCTTACCGCGGAGTGGGCAACGGAATAAACCCTCGTTTCCTTCTCCCTTTCGCCCCACCGCCCGCTGCCACGCTGGCCTGAAAAGAAAGCCCATTCCCTTCTCCTGTCCCATTAAATTCCATCACATCGCCAGGAGGAACTGTCTTAAGTTCCTGGACCACTACCCAAAAGAAAACAGCGGAGGGCTGCGGCGGGGAGGTGCAGTAGCACAACATCGCCCCGCTCTGGGCTCAGTCCCCAGGAAAAGAACTCGGGGCACCTGCCCTCACCTTTGAAGAACTAGCGGGAAACCGTGGGTTCTGTGCCCACGCGAACTGCTACATACGGTCTATGAGGGCAACAGAAAGAACCAATAGCTCCCGCCTCAGAACATCAGAAAAGGCGGGAAATCGCTCAGCCTGAGCGGCCCGGAGCGCGTGGGCCCCGGGCGGCTGGCAGTTCAACGGCTAAATAACCGTCGCTGTGTGGGCTTGCCAGGCTCCCAGGACCTGAATCTCGCGAGATTTCCCTAATCGCTAGGAACAATTCTTTCCCGGATTCTGTATTTCCTTGGAAGTTCTTTAGGCTTCTGCTATTGTCAAAGAATGCTAAGGAAACTGTCAGGCTCTGTGACAGACTGAAGCTGAGAGTGAAAAATCCATTTCTGCCCTCCAAGAGGTCACAATCTTAGGAAGGAAACAGTGGGGCAAACAATTACAATGTCCTATAATCATTTAGGGTAATTCCTATGATAAGGACGTAGGCAAAGTGGCTCTTGGGTGGCTTGGGGAGTCAGGAGAAGCCCCACAGATGTGGTATGGTTCTGTTACTGTTTCACATAAGAATGAGTGAATGGAGAGTTGGCTAGGCGGGCCGGTGGCTCACGCCTGTAATCCCAACACTTTGGGAGGCCAAGGCGAGAGGACTGCTTGAGCCCAGGAAGGAGTTCAAGACCAGTCTGGGCAACGTAGTGAGACCCTGCCTCTCCTAAAATAGCCGGGTGTGGTGGTGCGCACCTGTGTCCTCAGCTACTTAAAAGGCTGAGGCGGGAAGATCACTTGAGTCTTGGAGACAGAGGCTGCAGTGAGCTAATAATCCTGCCACTGGCTCCAGCCTGGGCAACAGAGCCAGATTCTGTCTCAAAGAGAGAGAGAGAGGAGACAGAGGAGAGAAAGGAGGCAGAGGGAGGAAACGGAGGAGAGTAGGGAAAGGGGAGAGAGGGGAGAGAGGGGAGAGAGGGGAGAGTGGGGGAAGGGGGAGAGGGAGAGGGAGAGGGAATGGGGAAACAGTATTGCTGGTTGACGGAAGGCGAGCAAAGGCATTGGAGTTGTGAGAGAGATTATTACAACTAAGTCCAAGAAGCGTTCTGTGTGAGGATTAAGTGGGGAAAATGGCAAGAGATGACACTAGAGATTTCAAGAGCAAGTATTAGCCGAGCGCGGTGGCTCACTCCTGTAATCCCAGCACTTTGGGAGGCCAAGAAGGGCGGATCACTTGAGGTCAAGAGTTTGAGACTAGCCTGGCCAACATGACGAAACCCTGTCTCCAGTAAACACAAAATTAGCCAGGCACGTGGCACACGCCTGTAGTCCCTGTGACTCGGGAGGCTGAGGCAGGAGAATCGCCTGAACCCCCGGGGAGGCAGACGTCGCAGTGAGCCGAGATTGCCCCATTGCATTCCAGCCTGGGCCACAGAGTGAGACTCCGTCTCAAAGAAAAAAAAAAAAAAAAGAGAAAGAGAAAGCAAGTATTATAGAAAGGCCTTGGAAAAGTGTCTGGATTTTTGACTTTGTGGACGGAGATCCTGAAGAATTTTGAGCAGAAAGGATTACACGATCGAGTTCAGAAGAAAACTTGTAGTATGAAGAATGGTTTAGGCTTAAGAGACCAGAGTAGCGAGACAGTTTTAATAGCCTGGGTGAGACATGAGGACTTGAGTTATGACACGGACAGTGGAGTGAAGAGGAGGTGTCAAATGTAAAAGATATTTAAGAAGTAAAATTAGTAGAATTTTATAACTTTTTAGTAGTAAGAAGTGAAAGAAAGGGAGCAGTCTAAGATGACTACCTGGTTTCAGGCTTGAGTAACTAGCTATTATCATCATCCTAGTGCTAAGTTACTTAATTTTGAGCAATAAAATAATGAGCTCCATTTTGAATATACCATTGACTTTGTTTTCCAACTTTCTCTGTGCATCATAATATAATTGATGCTTTTTCTAAGGACTTTAGCAATATTTTTAATAGCTCATTTTGTATAATCAGAAACAATCATTCCCGATAAAATAAAATTTTTGAGCAGTAAAGGATGATCCAGTTTAACTCCTTCATTTTACTATTTAGGGAAACTGAGTCTAGATACTCTGAAAAAGATAACATACTCCCTCAGAGAGATGATACTAAGAATATACACAAAGTACCACCAGAGGCAATAATTGATCTAATTAAAAATTTTCATTCAATTGAGGCTATAAATCTAATATCCCAATATTTTTAAAAGTTTTACAACAGTGAAAATTTCAACTACGGTCACTTTTTTCTTTATTGAAAACCAAAATGCTACTCCTAGTGTTATATTAAATTTACCATATTTTATTTACTTAAAATCAGTCTTCCAAAGCAATAGTGCCACCATAGAATTTCTCACTTCCATGTATTTCACACGAAATTTAATTTAACATATTAACATCCTGTCCATATAAGGACTTAAAAATTTGTAGAAAGATTTCTGGTTTTAAGAACTTCATTTTTTTCCACAAAAGATGTTGGCAAAAATGTTAAAATATTCTGTGCCAGAATGAGAAGTAAATTATGTTTAATTTCCTAATATATGTTAAAATATTTTAATAATCTGTATTTTAATTTTTCATTATTCTTGCCATCACAAAATTCCTACTTTGTTTTTATAAAGCATCTCTTTTTTTAAGGCATTAAGAAATGATAAGATTTGAATGGTTTTGCTCGTCTTTAATAATTCACAAAATGCTGTAACTGGAATAGGTTTTAAATGTTACCTCCTTATTCCATCAGTCTGGCTTTAGTTAATGAAGGTCACAAACTCTCTTTATTCTGTTGTTGTTGTTGTCGCTGTTGTTGTTGAGATGGAGTTTCGCTCTTGTCGCCCAGGCTGGAGAGCAATGGCGTGATCTTGGCTCATTGCAATCTCCACCTCCCGGATTCAAGCTATTCTCTTGCCTCAGCCCCTGGAGTAGCTGGGATTACAGGCGCGCATCACCATGCCTGGCTAATTTTTGTATTTTGTTTTGTATTTTTAGTAGCGACGGGGTTTCGCCATGTTGGTCAAGCTGGTCTTGAACTCCTGACCTCAGGTGATCCACTTGCCTCAGCCTCCCAAAGTGTTTGGATTACAGGTGTGAGCCACCACGCCCGGCCAAACTCTCTTTATTTCAATTACAACTGTTTGCACTAGCTAGCCTTTCTTATATCCATAAATTTATATATTTTCATTCAATGTTTTACTGAATGAAAAAAGTGAAGCTTCTTCAGGTAATAACTCTGTGGCTCCTTTTGAAGGAAACATGAGGAAACAACTTTTGCTTCTTTTGAGTCCAATCATAAAAAGAATCCTAGATATCCCTCAGTGATAGTTCTATATTCCACAAAATTTTCATAAAATTTTGATGAGCATTGATGATGTCCATTTTACGGTCATATATTGGTAACACAGCAATACCGTTCATGTTGTCCAAATCAGTCATCCTATATGATAAAGTCATCCTATATGATAAAGTCATTCTATATGGTAAACAATTCAGATTTAGGAAGTTTAAAACAAACTACAACATTCTAAAATTTCAGCAAGAATACAAATTTCACTTCTCAGAGAGTAAAGTAGCCAATTTGGGGTCCTTGGTTTTCCAAGTGCTAAGTATTTCTGAATGGTTATAGTTCAGAGTTCTCAGTTCAGTATGCTTCCATATGAGATGAGCAAAATGCTGTGGGTCTTCTGGATGATACATTTTTGAATACTTATACAATATTTGTAAAACTGGTTCTTGTAAATTTTCCATTTATTGCTTATTTTTAAGGCATGGACGATCTGAAAAATATCATCATATTTATCTTAATGTATATTGGAAAGTAGCAAAAGATAAATAATCTTTTAAAACAATGCAGCTTTTAAATAACAAAAAACAAATATTTACTGAGCCCTTAATATATGCTAAATATTATGCTAAGTGACTTGCCTCTATGTATTATTTTATGTAGTAGTCACAATACTGTATGAGGTGAGTTCTATTATTATCACCATTTTCCAGATGAGCTTCTTGAAACCTAGAAAATTAAGTAATTTCCACTAAGTTACATAGGAAGGAAGGGTCAGTAAGTAGTTATAAGAATATAAAAGCAGCCGGGCCAGGAGCAGTAGCTCACACCTGTAATCCTAGCACTTTGGGAGGCCGAGGCTGGTGGATCACCTGAGGTCAGGAGTTTGAGACCAGCCTGCCCAACATGGTAAAACCCCATCTCTACTAAAAATATGAAAAATTAGCCACGTGTGGTGGTGGACGCCTGTAATCCCAGCTACTCAGGAGCCTGAGGCAGGAGAATCACTTGAACACAGGAGGCAGAGGTTGCAGTGAGCCAAGATTGCGCCACTGCACTCCAGCCTGGGTAACAAGATCGAAACTCCGACTCAAAAAAAAAAAAAAAAAAGAATATAAAAGCAGCCAAGGGCATACTTGAAACTTAAAAAAATTCAGTAATTTTCCCAAGATCAACAGTAAATAAAAGGCAAAGTTGTTCAAGCATCCAGCTGTAAAATATAAGAGCCAATCAATAATTTATTAATGTTTAGGCAGCATTCATTCATCCATCCAGTCACTGTGCTAGCGATACAGCGGTGAACATAACAGACAAAATTTTCTCCCCTCACTGAGTTTATATTCTGGGTCTGAGAGGAGTTGGGGAGGAAAGAGACATATACACATTTTTTAAAGTAATAACGTAATATAGCAGAGTGGTCTGTTATAGAGGAAAAAAAACAGGGAGGAGGATAAGAATTTAGGGTAAGGGGTGGTAACTAATTTTTCAAAGGCAAATCAGAGATAAAATGGCATTTAGCGGAAATCTAAGATGGTGAATAAGGGAGTCATGTGACTATCTGGGGAAAGAGGTTTCCAGGCAGAAGACTTATCAAGTACACTAGAACCTGTACCAGGAGCCTGCTTGAAATTTTCTAGGAATATCTGAGTCAAAAGCAGCATGGCTGGAATGGAATAAGCAAAAGGAATAGTAATAGGCAATGATGAAAAGAACTTTGGCTTTAATCTGTGTAAAATAGGAAGCCATTTAAGGGTTATGAGCTGAGGGGTATCGCATGATCTGACTTACATTTTCAAAGAATTACTCTGGCTCCTGTATAGAGAATAGACTGTAGAGAGGCAAGGGCAGAAACAGAAAAAGCCAGTTAGGAGAGTAGTTTAAATTAGGATGGTAAGGATAGAAATAGTAAGTTCTGGTTAAGTTCCGGATATATTTTGAGAGCAGAGCCAGTGGGATTTGTTGTATATTTGATATGGGTATAAGAGAAAGAAAGAAGTTAAGGATGACAAAAAATTGTAGCTTATACAACTTCAAGGATGGAAAATACCATTTAGCAGAGATGGAGAACAAATATAGAAGGATGGAGGGAGAGGCAACTAGGAATTCACTTTCAAGCGTGTTAAATTTGATATGCCTACTAGATATCCAAGTTAAAATCTTGAATAGGCTATTTAATGGGGTTTGGGAGAGCACTCCAGGTTGGTATATATAATAAATTTAGGAGTGGTCAGCATATACATGGCCTTTAAAGCCATGAGATAGGATGAAATTGCAAAGAAAGTGAGTACAGAAAAAAGAGAACTGAGCCCTGGAATATTCTTGTCATTTGTCTCTGTGGGAGATGAAGAGGAATTAACAAAATAAACTGAAAGTGCAACCACTAAGGAGAAAAATCAAGAGTGTGTGGGGTCTTGGAAATCAAGAAAAAAACATGCATGTCAAGAAGGAAGAAGTGATCAACTGAAGCCAAGTGATGAAAGTGTTCTAAGAGAGGGGACATGATCTGTCAAATGTAGCTCATGGGTCAAGTAAGCTGAAGACTAGGAATTGACCACCGGAATCAGCAATGCCAAGATCCCAAAGATATTGACTAGTTATGGTGATGTGGAGAGGAGAGGACATAATCTTACTGTAGAGGGTTTAGGAGTCAACAAAAGGAATGGAGAAGGGAGTATACACAACCCTGTAAAGAAATTTTTTTCTGTAAAGTGGAACAGAGAAATAAGAGTAGGTGAAAGTGGATATGAGGTCAAGAAAGCATTTTTTTAAGTTGCAAAAAATTATAGCATGTATATAAGCTTAAAGGAATGCTCCTGTAGAGAAGGAAATTGTGATAAAACAAAATTGGTACATTTGGCTGTAATTAATAATTTAGTAACCACAAACCTCATCATTTCATTGCCAAATGTAATACAGATTTTTACCACTGAATGGTTTTTACCTGAAAAAAAGTTTTTACCTGAAAAAACAATTGTTGCTGCAAGCAGAGCATATTCAGTATTAGTTACATCAAGTTTGCTCATTCTTTTGTAGAAGTAAAACAGTGTGTAATAAATTCTTCAGTAACACCCAAAAAACTGATACGAAAATGTATTTTCATCCAAACATAGGGTAGAATCAAACATATGGAAATTATCATTGTATCTCAAAGCAGTATAAGAAAGTTAAACATTATATACAAATTTTTGCATCCAATATAATATTTCATATTGAGTCATATTACCAATTAGAGTAGTAGAAGGACATTCTTCATTGCAAAATTTTTCCATAGAACAAATAAGACTTCTATCACCACTCCTATTGTGACAATTTGGTGTATAATCTGAATGATTTAATATTCTCACAGAACCTAGTAAAAAGGAAAAATATAAAGCCTGATTTTTTTTCTAATCTGTAAACTCAATCTTTCAGAATCCAGCATAGTTGTTAGATCAGAAATACTCCCAGCAAATGATAGATTTATAATTTTTATTACTGAAACAAGAAGTTAAATTAATAGTTTTTAGTTTATAGAAAGATTGTATAGGAGACCCTCCAAAAATGTGTTTTCCATGATGCTATATAATAAAAAATAGCTTTTTATAAAACTATTGCTTTTTATGAAGAGCTATTATTAAGTAATTTTGCCTATAGTAACTGGCAAAATTAAAATAAAATAGCTCAATGTTATACAATTTGTTGCTAAATTTAACAGTAACTATTAACATTAAAGTTAGAAAAAAATCCATTTTTACTTTCAGAGGCTGATTGTTTCTGACTGTAAAGTTGGGCCCCATGGAGAAATATCACTTCAGTTTTTGATCCCTTCTGTAGTGCAGTTTGATCCTCATTGGCCAAATTTTCAAATCCTTTAAAGAGAAGATCACATAATTGTTTGAAATCGATAATCAAAAGATAATTTTCAGATGTAGTATTTTAACATTTTAAATTATTCATATAATAGTATGAATCCTAAATGCTCCCTTAGAATAATCATAATATGTTATTTCAAATTTGAAATAAATTCTTGATTCCACATGGTAATATTTTGGGGCACTTTTATCAGAACTGAATAATATTTTTCCTATGGCAAGAGCAAATTAAACATAGTTGATTTAGCCTTGAAGAATTTATGTTTACGATGAGATATCTGTACATGTAAATAGATAGCTAAGTTTTGGCCAACAGCGGTTTGATTTTTCAGTATTGTACAGGGAATTTTCTTTGTTACATGCATTATAGAAAAAAAAAGTCATTTTCCAAAAATAAGCAATTAACTTTTTGATTGTCTTAACTCTCAAGTCTTTGAAGTCATTTGAATAATTTCACTTTTTTATTTTTAATTCTTATGGGTATATTGTAGGTATATATATTTATGGGGTACATAAGATATTTCGATACAGGTATACAACGTTTAATAATCACATCAGGGAAAATGGGTATCCATCACCTCAAGCATTTATCATTTCTTTGTGTTACAAATATTCCAGTTATAGTTTTGTGGGGGTTTTTGCTGTTGTTGTTTAGAGACAAAGTTCTCACTCTGTCGCCCTAGAGTGCAGTGGTGTGATCACAGCTCACTGCAACCTGGAACTCCTGGGCTCAAGCAATCCTCTAGCCTCAGCCTTCTGAGTAGCTGGGACCACAGGCACATACCACCAGTCCTGAGATTTTTTTAATTTTTTGATGAAATAGGGTCTTGCTGTGTTGACCAGACTTGTCTCAAACTCCTGGGCTCAAGTAATTCTCCTGCCTGGGCCCTCCCAAAATGCTGGAATTACAGGTGTGAGCCACTGCACTAGCCTCTTTTAGTTACTTTTAAATGTACAATAAATTATTGTTGACTGTAATCAACATGTTGTGATATCAAATACTAGATCTTATTAATTCTAACTATATTTTTGTACCCATTAACCATCCTTACTCCTCTCACCACACTACTCTTCCTAGCCTCTTTTATCTGAATTCTACTCTCTGAGCAGTATTTTTTAATATTTAGATTTTCACCCATCTGATTAAAGCAGACAAAATAAACACGTTTTTGCATTGAGAGGCAGCTTTGTGAGCCCAGGAGTTTAAGATCAGCTTGGGCAAAATGGTGAAACCGTCTGTCTACAAAAAATACAAAAATTAGCCGAGCATGGTGTGCATGCCTATAGTCCCAGCTACTCAGCAGGCTGAGGTGGGAGGATCACGTGAGCCCGAGAAGTTAAGGCTGCAGTGAGCCGTGGTCATGCCACTGCACTCCAGCCTGGGTAACAGAGTAAGACCCCGTCTCAAAAAAAAAAAAAAAAGAAAAAGAAAAAAGAAACAAAACGTTGGTGAAAAAATAGAGGGTTTTTTTCCTTTTCCTAAAATATCCACTTCCCTTAAAACAGGAAACTTTTTATAAAATTAACTTAAGTATTAAATTAATTTTTCCCAAAGGTAATTACCTGGGAGCCCCTTGGTAAAATTCATTAGCCCACGTATGTGTAGGACTGCTGTCTCTGAGAGTTGCAAAAAGCTCAGTTCAGGATTTGCATGTTCCTGCAGCTAACCCATAAAAAAGCAATAAGATTAATGAATTTTATTTTTTCAAGTATCTTTTGAAATTTTAAACTGTTATGCTTGTGCCTTTGTTTCCTAACATGATTATACATTATTTCTTTCAGTAATGAACACATACAAATTTGTTTCTTCTAAAGGAATGGTATATTTTTGATGAGCAGCCACAATGTTATTAATGAGCTGATGTTCCTCTTCAGTTAGTTCCATGCTTTCCTGAATCTATAAGAAAATATAGGAGGAAAATTATAAATATAGAATTCATAATTATTAAACAAAACACCATAATTAAAGAAACAAATTTTATAAGAAAAGCCTTGCCATTTTTCCAGGTCTAGTGGTGGATGATAGAAAACTGTTGTCTACTCCTTCCTCTTCCACTTTGATGTTAGAGTAAAAATGATTCTTCTCCTTAAAGTTCTTTTGAAGTCTCTTTAATTTACATTGGATTTCTGTGAGCAAACCTGTGTTATTACAAAATTCATATAAAATGTTTCTGGTATGACAGATAACATGATAGGATTAAAATTCTCTTATATTGTACATGTATATATACATATATCATCATAGACTTGTCTTTTTACAAAGAATCCTTCTTTTGGGCAAGTATGTACATAGCAATTACATTTACTACATTACTTTCTCCTTTTCATTCCACAACTATCTTGCCTACTTAAAAGTACACAGTGATCCTAGACATAAATTATACATTAATTTTGCATCTCCAAATTATAAATTTAGACTGTTTAATATTAGAACAATTTTCACATGAATTATATTTTGGAAACAACATAAAATATCAACTCATAAAGCAGTTGAACTACCTTAGCTACAGGCTTTTACCTTTGATTTTTACATCATACGGTCAAGAGAGTATCTTGTGATGTTCAAAATCAGCTCAGTCAATTTTTTTCTTATAATCAAGACAAGGCAGTGGACACTCTTTATAAAGTGAACAATTTTTATTTTTGACTTGCCACCTTTACACATCTTTGAATCTTCAACTAGAACTTCTACCTGAAGAGCAACAGTTGTTGTAAACAACTACTAAAACTAACCAAATACTAATCTTTATCATTTATTATGTTGGTCATTTTTTCATAAGTGTTTAAAACATACCAATCACATAAAAAGTATATCAGGAGCTGAGGTAGAAAAAAAACAAAAGCCTTAGCCTTTTTCTAAATTATTTCATTATTTTGTTGGGAAACAAGAATATATCAAAATATGAAGCCATTTAAGGAATATCAAATATTAAAATAATTAGAACTGAATACACAAATGCAAAAATTATATAAAGAAAAGGAGTCATTAGAATCAGAGGGAATTAATTGTGGGGAGGCTTACTAAAGAGGTATATTCGAAAGAGGTTTTAGTTATGAGAAAGAAGAGTACCCTAAAGGAAAAGGGAATGGCAGAGAAGTGAAGATAAGTCATGAAAGGGTGAAAAATAAATTCATAAAGTCTTACACAGGCACAAGAGGAAATGGTGGTAAAGAATTTCAACTCCGGAAAGATTTCAAATTAACAAGAATTAACTGTTTGGAAAGAGAAATTATAGACTCCTTTAAAGAAAGGAGCCATGCAGGAGTTTGAGAACAGCCGGGGCAACATGGCGAAACCCCATCTCTGCAAAAAATATAAAAATTAGCCAGACGTGGTGTATGTGTCTGTAGTCCCAGCTACTCGGGAGGCTGAGGTGGGAGGATCACCCGAACCCAGGAGGTCGGGTCTTCAGTGAGCTGTAATCACACCACTGCACTCCACAGACTGAGCAACAGAGTCTGTTTCAAAAAAAAAGGAAAAAGAGTCCTTTCAAAAAAAAGGAAAAAGAAAAAGAAAAAAAATAAGGAGCCATGTCAAAATGGAGTCCATGATATATGGGAAAAGGGCATGTTTTTAGTTACATCCAAAGCAAGAAATGAGACTCACAGCTTGGTGCCTGTATGTAATATTGACGACAACTTAAAGGAAAGAAGTCAACCTTTTTGGACAGCACAAAATAAAATCGTCATCTAAATGGGTGAAAAAATTCTTTAAAGGCAAGTGTTCTTAATGCATTTATATCTCTTCAACTGAAAAACATTAGTTTCTATAGAATTGAACTATAGTCTGATATTGAAGGAATAGCAGATAATAAGGGAAATGTCATTAGAAGTCAGAAGGCTTCATGATGATTTTCAAAAAGAGGCAGAAAGATAAATTTCATACAAACTACATCTGAACAATTTGTTTATGGAAACTCGAAAGGAAAAGCAATAATCAGTGAAACCCAGTATAAATTAACAGAACAACTAATCATGTCAGCTTAATTTCAATTCTGTCTTGGACAGGATTCTTAGAATGGAAGATCAAGGAAATACTTTAGACAAAGTATATATGGAATTTAACATGTCATTTCACAAGTCCTCTTAATATATGCTTAGAGCCAGGATGGAGATGTAGGTTGGATTCAAGATTGTTGGTGTAAAGTAATAACTACTTGAGGAACCATATTCAAAGAAAGTTGATAAATAGATGAATGCCAGTCTATAAGAATATCTTTAATGGTAAGTCATAAGGTTTCATATTTCATCTAGTTCTAGACAATATTTTAAACCACATTATAGATCAAATTGTCAATGTTATCTTAAAGAAATAACCCAAACATTATATGACAAAAAAAATTTTTAAAGCTCTTCAGACTGAATATTATGCTGAAATGTAACAAAGGAAAAGTTTACTGAGGATAGATATTAAGACCTGCACATGATGTCAGTCCCTGACTTTTCCAATGCTCTTTAGCAGGAAGTGCTAGTATCTTTAACTTGCAGGGTCGGCTTTGCAATGTTTTTGAACCAATCTTGAATAACATGAAGGGGGACACAGTCACACACATTGTATTTCTGACTGTAGCACCACATAATGTTTAACATAACCAATACTGGAGTTGGTCAGCATGCCTGGATTTGAATGTTGGCTCTACCACCTAGTTAGCTATGTGACTCTATGACTTGCTTTCCTCATCCATAAAATGGAATGATAAAATGCGTATTTCATTGTGGTTATAGTGAGAATTAAGTAAGACATGTGGAAAATGGTCGGTTCTATTTTTTGTTTTTATTAGCTTTCTGTTCAGCTCCCCAGTGAGAGTGAAACCTTCTCTTGAGCCCTAACCTATTTTTCTAGTGGCCTATAAACATTCTTAGATCTCACCAGCTCCCCTGAAAGTAGAAGACTTGGTCTCCTATGTCTGCAACCTTTGGCTAGGATCTTAATTCACCAATAATCTGGAACCATGACATTACAACTCATCTGACTTCAAATAACTTCTACTACCTGGGATATCCTACGGTAATCGTACCTCAGAGTGTGGTTAGGGCACACTCTTGCTAATAAATCAAATTTGTCCTTGGCATACAACTTTTGAACTTTGTAGACTGAACTGGGTAATAACAGTAAATTAATAGCAGTACATGTACAAGCAAAAGGAGATAGTCTGTCAACTCTTACTTAGCTCAATATGAGATAATAATTTCAGGGTCCAGCCTTACTAGCAGCCAATAAGATTGAGCTGAGATTAAAACAGAGAAAAAGGGATCTACAGTGCAGCCACCTTTAAAAGCCAATGTGTTCTTAAACTATATTAATATACCTAACCCATAGTACCTAGAAAGACTGAATTCCACTCTGCTTTGCACATGTTTGATTACCATGTTTGGTAGGGGACATGATACTTTAAAATGAGAGAAAGGAATTCATGAGGAACAAGATAGCTATATTCAGATACTTAAAGTATCATCATATGGCAAGGGAATTAGGACTCCAAAGGAAAGAAAGTAATGTCGTACAGGCTCTGTTTGCACAGGCTTCTATAATTACTTACGAAAGTGAAAAAAAAAAGTATATTAGTTCAATTTAATGGTGAGTGTAGTATGAATATCTATGGTAATGGTGGCAGGATCATAAAAACAAAGTCATGCATTACTTTAGGGCAAACTTGGGGCAACCCTCAAATCACTAGGTCTTGACAATTTCAAATTTTACCTGAGTCCCATGCTCATATAAAATAGCGAAAGCTAAAGGAAGCTTCCCATCCTTCTATGTTCTGGAAAATGGCTTCCTGCAAAGAACTAACTTTCCCAATCTGACTTAGGTAAGACTCATGGATGCCCCTTTGTTTACCTATGACAAAGCCAGACACAGACCATGCAAATTCACATTCTCTGCTTCCTGAATGATTATCTTAACTGTTTTATCCTCACTGATCAATCAAAACAAAATACGTATCAATAAAACTTCGGCTAACCTTCATTTCTTGCTCCAGGCCCTGAAACTTTGATCCACCCTAAGCCTGAGCCAGCAAACATAGCTTTCTGAGACTAGGCTAGACTCAGAGTAAAACATTCTCTGATACATTATCTGATCGTATCACCTTTTTATCCTACTCTGTAATCAGTTCTTTCTAGCTTTATTTATTCCTTTCTATAAAACTCTTTTTTGCCTAACTCTTGAATTGCTTGTGTTTTTTAACTACAGCATTCTTCCTATTGCAGTAGTCCCCGTTGCCCTATTGCAAAAGTCCCTTCCCCACTTGCAGTGCGCCTTTCAAATAAAATATCTCCATTGTTCTGTGTTTTATTTGACACGTATAGATTTAAGCAGACCTAAGTCTAGAGAGATATGCACATTGTTCTGTGAACACACCTCTCAGATAAATAGGCACCAAATGCTTGAGAAGCAAGTGTACTAGCTTGGTGTACTCCATAGGAATCACAAAGTTTTAATGATATGCCGATTACTTTACTGGGACTTCTGTATTCTATGAAGATAGGAATGTACTGTGTATTTAATACTTTTGGTTCATCTTTTTCCAGTTCCATCATTTCAGTTGTATGCTTATGGAATGAAACCAAGCCACATAAAAATCCAGGGCTTTCCTGATGAAAACTCCTTTTACCTAGAATATGGGGTCGGACAGCCAGGAATTCAAATGTAGAAGGATAAACGAGAGAGAGAGAGAGGCATAGAAAGATGCAGTGGGAGACTGGAAAGCATATAAATAACATTTGAATAATGTTTATATTCATATTCCATGACAGCAACACTCATATAGGTTCTCTTTTTTCAATTTTGGAATAATTCCTTCAAGTTTAGAGGAAAGGAGGACTGATTTCATTTATGGATTGTCCTGGGAGAAAATAAGTTCCCTTTCACATAGGTTTTCATGTATAGGTTAAAAGACAACTTACCAGGGATCGCTAGGAACTGAATTGTATCCTTCAAAATTCATATATTGAAGCCCTAATCCCCAATGTGATGGAATTTGGAGATGGAGCCTTTGGGAAGTAATTATGTTTAGATAAGGTCATGAGGGGTGGAGCTCTGGTGATGGGATTTGTGCCCTTCTAAGAAAAGACACTGGTGAGCTTGCTCTTTCTTTTCTCCACTGTGTAAGGACACACAGAGACGGCAGACATCGGCAAGCTAGGAAGGGAGCCCTCATCGGAACCAAACTGTGCTGGCACCCTGATCTCAGACTTCTGCCTCCAGAATTGTAAGACAATAAATTTCTTTTTAAACCACCCAGTTTATGGTATTTCTTATGGCAACTCAAGCTAACTAAAACAGGGCTAAAGTAAAGGATTCAGGCTAGTTGGACAGGATAACCTTAAGATCTATAACATATCTGAAATTTTAAGTAATATGAATCCTTTTGATGAAGAACTTTGACAAGAGAGATTGGGTTTTATAATAATCAGTATGAAATAAAAGGAATATTGCATGGGCATTTATTGAACAAGAGTACAGCTTAATAAAAAAATGAAGATTATTATGACAGCTAAAGATAGATTGACCAAAAAGAGAGAAGGAAGAAATGGCCAGGAAACTAATATAATAGCATAAATGCAAAATAATAAGAGTTTGAACAAGGCTAGATTAGACATGAAAAGAAAACATTAATAGTACTCTTTAAAGAAAAATTAGCTGGGCATGATGGGATGCCTGTAATCCCAGCACTTTGGAAGGCTGAGGTGGGAAGATCACTGAGCCCAGGAGTTTGAAACCAGTTTGGGCAATAAAGCAAGATCTCATCTCTACACAAGAATTTTATTTTAATTAGCCATATATGGTGGCATGTGCCTGTGGTCCCAGCTACTCGAGAAGCTAAGGCCGGAGGTGGAAGCTGCAGTGAGCTGTGATTGCACCATTGCACTCACAGCCTGGGTAACAGAGCAAGCCCTGTCTAAAAAAAAAAAAAAAAAAAAAAAAAAAAAAAAAAAAAAGAGGGAGGGAGGGAAAGAAGAAAAAAATTAATTAAAAAATTAAGCCACAAGGAATAGGAGAAATTGAGGAAATTATGTCAAAATTGTAGTACTACTGTAAGGATTAAATAACATCATATAATCTAAGCAAAAAACACAGTGAACATAGAAGGGATTCAAAAAGATTACATACTCTTCTGCCTATAGAGTTGAGTTTTAACACTTGTGTGTTAATTACCAGCAGATGCTACATAACTAGGTATCTTGTAAGCTTTTGGAAACTACTGACTTAAAATTGTCCTCTTTCTAGATGCAATACATGACTTTAGGTTAAGTAACATGAAAATACAAGGATTTTCAATTAAGAAGAAAATGTGATTATTTCCAAAATTAGAGCAAGATAGTATGGAGCAGGGTCTATGGAAATAATTACTTACATTCGTAACTGGCCATCCAAATTGAGTAGTTTGCTAGAGAAATAGCTTAAATCCAAACAAATAAGTAGACATTCAAAATTAAGTTCTCAGTAAGGTAAAAAAAAATCAAAATCCGCCTCAGAAAAAAGCAAAACACATGGCACTTACATTCTGCCAACATTCCTACTGCCTTACACTTTTTCAGTCTGCACTCTTGACATTTTCTACGCATGTACATGTCCATTTCACAGTGACTACCATTCCTGCAACTATATACCGCATTTTGTTGATGCTACATTGAAAAGAACCCAATAAAAAAGTTTTAAAATTTTTTACCATAGGTATTTCTAGTTAATTATTTTTATTAATATATGCCTTCATATTAATCACGTTAACTAAATTATTTCAATAAAATGTTTTTTCTCTCAATAAGATCGTTTGAGATACATTTATCTGGATAGTTGTCTTAATCCTCTCCTGATTCATGTATTCTATTCCAAGGTTATTCCTTTCAGTAATCACATCTGGAAATTAAACTCAATAGCTCTATTACATTAAGTCAACTCTCTATTTTACTGTGGTTATATCAGCTAAAAGCATTTTTAAAACTATGTTTTACAGAATATCAAGATTTAAAGAAGCATCTCTCAAGACTTCCTTTAAAGAATAGGTGGTCATGTAAAATAAAACTATAAAGAAAATCTTTTTTCTTCTCTCACATTTCCACTCAACCCACAAAGGAAGAAGTATTCTTCCAAACTTACTTCCCTACGTATGTCTCTTTTTTAGCACTTTCCCAGATGAGAAAGTGTTGCTAGTTTATTTGGACTGAGATATTGAGGGGGCCATGTTTGGCAGGGGGAGGGGGAGGTCTACATTCTCTCTTTCACTTTCTAAATCCATGCATAGTAGTTCCTCTTCATATTTCCTCCTTCAATTCCTGTTCTTATGCAAAAATCCCTGCTATCTTTTTCTTCCATTCCAAGCAGTGAAGTCAATAAACTTAGTCAATATCCCTCTTAAAGTCCAGCCATTTCGTCTTTTTCCATAGACACTTGAGAGTGGGAGTTTCATGATTTAGATTCAACAAAAAGAGTAAAAAGTTCAGCTTTGGTTTCCAGAACTATGTCTCATTTGTCAATCTAGTTTTAATAGCAAGGCCCTGCATTTCAAGAGTAAGTAAACATGTGCCCAGCTATTCTATTCACAAAGCTGTTACTTCATTTCCCATAGTCTTCATTTAGCTATTCTTTGTAAGGGGTGAATTGTAAGATTCTAACAGTGAAACTTCACTCTGAACCTCTACAAGACATGTTTTCCCACTATATTGACCTAATCATTCACAAGTTCTGTCCCCAAACTGCATTTTTTAATAAAAGCCATGCAGCGGTATTTCAAAACCTCAAATTTTATCAAGGACTGTTTCACTCTTGGAAAATGCAATGGTCTTCACTTTCAGACCTTTAATTTGTTTTTGCAAAGCGTTAAAAAATATAGAATCTTATAAGTCATTCAATTCAAATTTCCTCCAAATGCATGAATTATAGCAACCACATAAAAAGATGTGATAGTAAACATTCAGATCTTTTAAAACATCATTTTCTCTTCCAACAGGAGACTGATCTAGGAATATGGAAACCTTCTACTCTATAAATATCAAATTATACAATTAAATGTAAGAGTCCTCATGAAAAATGAAAAAAACACTACATATAAATTTTACATTCATTCCATTTTCATGTCTTTGATCCCACAGACTGATCCATTTAATCACAGCATGGCTTTCCCTGGTTTTAACTCTCATACTTTAAAAAGTAAGAGTATTCTCACATGCCTAAAATTTTGTACTAAGATTTCAATTTTATTTTAATCTTATCCTTACCTTTGCAACCTTCACAGGTAAGTGCATTATAATGATACGGTGATGGTGATGCTTTATCACCACAAACTACACAGAATTCTTCCTGTCCCTTATTTCTCGAGGAAGAATAGGTTGGTCTGGACCTTTTTATTCCAGGGTATCCATCTTCAGCATCATGAGCAACCACATAAGTGGGTTTATTTAATTCACGAGAACTAAATCCACACTGTCCACCATCACTGTCCTGTGGATCCAATCTATAAGTGTTGAAATGACTTTATAAAGATTCAGACTGTAAAGCTGGAGGAAACTGAGCAATAGAATACTGGCAATAAGGTGATTTTTTAAAATGAGTGTCATGCAGCTGATAACTAATTTGTTCTGGTAAAATATCTAGTTTCTAAAACATGAAAAAGAACAAATGGTAAAAAGTCAAAATTTCCTAATTGTTTTCAAATTTCAAAGTGTTTAATCTCAACAAGCAAAGTTAGTTCAACATATCCACTACATCCCAGAAGCTTTCTGTCCAGCATGTTGGACAGACAGTAATCAACTGATACATGATAAATGCTACAATCCCAGAGGTATGCAGAGGTTGCTCAGGAGCTATAAGAAAGGGTAATCATTGCTCATAGCTTACATACCAATCCATTCTCCCTCAAGTGAAAAATAATATGTCCTAGAGTTTGGAACAGAAGAAGGTTTTCCCCACCTTCTGCATTTCCCTTGTGGATACAATTAGTTTCAGTGTATTCTGGTCAAGAACAATATGAATTAATTATTTCACTACCTCGCAAAAAAAATCAAACTAAAATACACTTTTACCAGTTATCTGCTTATTTCAAACAAAAGAAAAATTTTGTCTGAACTCTTCATTTGCTATATCTCAATGCCCTTCATTGCCATTTGTAGCCAGATTTAAATTACTAGTTTCTTTTTAATTTTGTTGTTTATCTGAGTAAATTTACCTAATTCACAGGGTCACTGTAAGAATGAAATGAAATATAGTCATGCACTGCATAAAGACATTTGGGTAAATAATGGACCACACATACAACAGTGGTCCAATAACATTATAAAGGGGCTGAAAAATTCCTGTCACCTAGTGATGTCATAACCATCCTCACATGTTTGTGGTGCTGCTGGTGTAAACAAACCTACTGTGCTGCCAGTCATGTAAAAGTATAGCAGATACGATTATGTACAGTACATAATACCTGATAATGATAATAAACAACCATGTTACTGGTTTATGTATTTACTATCCTATAGTTTTTATCATTATTTTAGTGTGTGCTCCTATTTATTAAAAAAAAAAAAAAAAAAAAAAAAAGGTTAACTGTAAAACAACCTCAGGCAGGTCCTTCAAGAGGTATTCCAGGGAAGGCATTGTTATCATAGGAGATGAGAGCTCCATGTGTATTATTGCCCTTGAAGACCTGCCAGAGGGACAACGATACGGAGATGGAAGATGACTGATGATTCTGACCCAGTGTAAATCTAGGTTAATGCATGTGTTTGTGTCTTGTCCTTAATAAAAAAGTTTTAAAGGTTTTAAAAAATTTTAATAGAAAAAAGTTAAGAATAGGAAAAGGATATAAGGAAAATATTTTCATACAGCTGTACAATGTGTTGGTGTTTTAAGAAAAGTATTATTGCCAAAGAGTCAAAAAGCTAAAAAAATTAAGTTAATAAAGTAAAAAAGTTACAGTAAGCTAGAATTAGTTTATTATTGAAGAAGGAAAATAATTTTTTATAACTTTAGGGTAGCCTAAGTATACAGTATTTATAAGTTCTACAGTAATGTACAGTGATGTCCTAGGCCTTCACATTCACTCACCATTCATTCACTGATTCACTCAGAACAACTTCCAGTCCTGCAAGCTCTATTCATAAGTACCCTATACAAGTGTATCATTTGTTATCCTTTGTACCGTATTTTTACTGAACCTTTTCTATGTTTAGAATAATCTACCAAATACTTACCATTGTGTTACAATTGCCTACAGTATTAAGTACAGTAATATACTATACAGGTTTTAGCCCAGGAGCAACAGGTTAGGCCATAGAGCCCAGGTATGTAGTAAGCTATACTCTCTAGGTTTGTGTAAGTACATTCCATGATATTCACACAATGATGAAATTGCCTAACAATGCATTTCTCAGAACGTATGTAAGCAGCACCTGTTATTAAGTGACACATGACTATACGTAATTAAAAGCATGTATATACTATAAAATGATACATAATGTATATCATTATTATCAGAAGCTCCCAAACACCAACTTACTTCCTGCTTTCAGGAGAATTACTAAATTTAAAATTTCAAAATTGGCTGTAGAAGGATCCAGGAATACTTAATTGTTCAATGTCTTTAATATGTGTGCTTCCCCTGGTGCTGAATCATTAGATGATTAGACTTATTCTTATCCTCAAAATTCTGCCACCAAGATTGGTAAACATCATAATTTTAATTAATTTACATAAATCATTTACAATCTTACAGTATCCAAAGCAATGCTAAATGTTGAATGAATACCAAATGACAGCCTTATATAAGAAAAAAGGTTAACAGTAAAACAATGTAGCTTTCTTTTTTTTTTTTTTTTTTTTTTTGAGACGGAGTCTCGCTCTGTCGCCCAGGCTGGAGTGCAGTGGCGCGATCTCGGCTCACTGCAAGCTCCGCCTCCCGGGTTCACGCCATTCTCCTGCCTCAGCCTCCCGAGTAGCTGGGACTACAGGCGCCCGCTACCACGCCCGGCTAATTTTTTGTATTTTTAGTAGAGACGGGGTTTCACCGTGTTAGCCAGGATGGTCTCGATCTCCTGACCTCGTGATCCGCCCGCCTCGGCCTCCCAAAGTGCTGGGATTACAGGCGTGAGCCACCGCGCCCGGCCCAATGTAGCTTTCTTTAAAAAAAAAAAAAGAAGAAGAAGAAGAGGACCTTTCTTGGATGACTGTGAAAAAAGACTGTCTTTTTTTCACTACAGTAGAAAACTGGCTGATGTTCTGTTGGCATGGAAATCAGAGTTCAAACTATAAAAGAAAGCTGCATTTAAGATTAAATTTATATTATAATCTTAGTCTTTTTGCAAAAAAATTCCTGTTTCTCTTGCATTCTGTTTTCTTTCTCTTTACCTTTTATAAGAATCTTATGTTAAGATTAAAATGTCAAGCATGTGAAAAGCTATTGCGAACTGCATTTACTAAATTGCATGAAAACCAGTTTGAGCCAACCCATAAAAATAACTTCAAATTTGCATGTTAATTCTCTTTTTTAAAACTGAACACAGTTTTAGACTATTGTGCTTTTCCTTCCTTACCTTTCATTCTGGCTTACAATGTTTTAGTATTATTGATTTTTGAAGCTAATTATTTTCTTTCATAGAGAATAATTTACAGTCTTTTGTTCATTTGTTAATTTATTTTTTAAATCTCTGTAATTAACCATAATTCTCACAAAAAAAGTCTTATTAACAATTTTTTACTGTAGTTTTTTGTCACATATCATAGCAATGCACTGACTGGTTCAGCAAGACAATACCTATCACATGCAGTGACATAAGTATTTGCCATTCTCTGGTCCAGTTCTCACTGCTTCATTCCTTTCAGTCAATGCTGGGCTTTTCAGAGTAAAACATGAAGGAAACAAAATTTCTGGAGACTATTTGAAAGTGTGGTTATCAGATCAGTATGGTTTGATGAAAGTACAATGCTATTTTTTAAACTAAGGATTTAGCAGAATTTATACAAGACATTCATATTTACACTTTAATTGGGAAAATGTTGATTTTTTCATCTCTAAACACCAATTTATTTAATTCAGTTACAGTAGATAGTCAGGCGGTATGAGCAGGGCAGGAGAAGCTATTGATCAGCAGCTTTCCAATAAGATCTCAGGAGTTAGGTGAGTGGGTTCAAGCATGCGCAATTAAGAGGCAAAATCGCAGAGTTTAACTGGTATATGACCTTCTAGGGACATTCAACTGGTAAGGAAAGAACACCTCAAGTGAGCATTCATACAACTGTAGTAAACACACTGCATGTGCTCCCCTCCCAACTGCTAGCAGGCCACTACACATGCAAACAGCCCACCCCAAGGGATCAATCAGGGGAGAAGGGATACAAGAACCCAGAAGGATGCCAATGTATAAGACCCCATGTCAAAGGTCAAACAGCATCTCTCAAGTTGCCTGCTTGGCCCTCTTCTAAGTGTACTTTACTTCTTTTCATTCCTGCTCTAAAGATTTTTAATGAACTTTCACTCCTGCTCTAAAACTTGCCTCAGACTCTCCTCCACCCTATGTCCTTCAGCTGAATTCCTTCTTCTGAGGAGGCAAGAACCGAGGTTGCTGCAGACCCATGCAAATTCACCGCCACTGGTATACTTTGGTGCTGTGTGACTCGGATATGATCTGTTGCTGACACATTTGGTGCCACGTGACTTGGATACATTCCCCAGTGGTAAGACACCTCTATGCCTTGCCTTCTTCATCTGGGGGCATTTAACCCCCATACACTGTTTTCTTCTCCCCTTTCCCTCTCCTGCTTACAAATTAACACCCAGAATTGTACCTCTCAGCCACAGTGGTCTGCTCCCCGTGCTGATCTCTCAGTTCACCCTGGCTTATAGGGGTGGGAAGGAACTTGGGGTCCACGCCAAGTAGAACTGAGGCACTAATGGCCCTTCTGGACAGGAAACTCTCAAGAATGAGAGGGCTAAAGCCTAAAACCGGGCAATGTCTGGGGTTTCTTCTGCCTTTTCAACTAAAGTCAGCTCTTTCCAAGAACCCATACTGCCTATTCTCCTATTTTCTCTGTGTGTTTTCAGAAATGACCTTACACACCCACCAGACCATCCACCACAGGGGCAAGTTTGCCTCTTTTGCTTTCACTTTGCATGCCACATGGCTTCTTAAACACACACTCCCTGTTATTTGTGTTCCGCAGCTCTTACTGTGTTTATGTGGCAGCAAAGACGCAGGCTCCCTTATAGATATCCCCTGAGATTTATACTTGTTTTTACCCTACTAGCTTGCATGACCTCCAAACCTTCCCCTGTCTGCTAGCAACATTGCTGGGACATACAGTAATTGGAACCCCTGCTCTGACAGCTCCTTATGACTTACTGAAACAGCCAAGTTTAAGGGGGTCTCCGGAATTCCAACTGGCCTGTGCACTGGGAGGAGTGCGCACTGGGGTGGAGCCACAGAATTTCACACCATTTGCAGTGGGGAGGAGCCTGGCCCCACCTCTACCTGGGTGAAACCCAGGGTTCAGTCTGTGAGGTGGGAAGCACACTAGCAGGGACTCTGGCTTTGCGGAGAGTCCCTGTTTCCCCTTTTTCTTTTTTGTCCAAAAAACTCCATTAGTCTCAACCTTCAAATTGTCTGCAAGCCTAATTTTTCATGGCCGTGTGACAAGGACCCAGCTCTTAGCTGAACTAAGGAGAGAGTCCTACAACATCTTTGGCACCCAACATGGGGCTTGAGAAGTGGTGAAGCAGATGCAAACCAAAAAAAAGACTTTTTCCCTCTTGTTTCTAAGCCTTTTCATCCTCGGACTTCTGAGGGTAGGGGAAACTGTGACCCCACCCCCATCACTTCTGGGGGTTGAGAAGGTCAGCTTCGGTCTCCATGGTCTTTTCCTTCCTCTTTTGGGATGGACAGGCCAGCAGCTGCTTTCTCCTCCCCTCACCTTCCCCTCCCTGCCAGGGCTGAAACGCATGGCCCAAGGGCCCTGAACGACCAGCTAGCTGGCATTCCCTGCCACTCACTGCTAGAGACTTTCCCCTTCCTTGGCCAAGGGGTTCAACTCCATTGGACAGTAATTAAGCTTCTCTCCCCAGTGGAGGAACCACTTGCATAAGAATAAGAGGTTGTTCCCCCCAGGCATCCTTTTCCCTACGCCATCAGCAGTTAAAAGTTTTTTTCCTTTTAGAAGGTGTTTTACTCAGCTGGAATGAGGATCACTGTTTATATTCTCTGCAAAGTTTTAATTGTGAAAAAGGCTTTGTGAGGCTGGTCTTAAGCTGTAGACAATCTGGTGTGCTTTGCATGTCTGTGTGGGTCATAGCAAACTTCGCTGCAGGCCTTCATCTTGTTTTACATCCTGCCGTCGTGGCCTGTAACCCGTGGCAAGGCTTTCTTTAGCAATCCTGCTTTAGGAAATAATTCCTTTCTGGTTTGATATCTGCATATTTTCCTAGCCCTGTCTCTTAAAGGGCTCCACCTGGGGACTGGGTTTTCTTCTGCCTGTTTGTGTAGCAATATGTGTGCTGTGTGTGATGTCTGTAAAAAGCTCTAATTCATCGGCCTAAAAGAAGACAAGCAATTGGATCATGTAGGTTTTAAAGGGAATATAAAAGCTGTTGTACCCTTCAGTTCACATGACTTTAATCTTTGAGAAATAAAAGCAGCCTTTAAGATTATTGGTAAAAAGCAGATGTCATCAAAATGTAAATAGGTGGACTAAATTATGCAGGTCATATGCAAGGTTTGCTAAGTGTTATAAACTACTTTCTGGGTTTTAAGAACTATATGACTTGCTGGCTTCATAACTGGTGAGGCCTGGGGACATGTAGAACTAAACACGCCCTTAATTATGCTGGAAGGAGTCAAACCTTGGCTGCACATAGCACACAATTAAACAAGTTACCAGGTTTTACATTAAGGTTAAAAATTGCCAGGAATTACCATTATAACATGTAATTGAAACTACTGAAAACAGATTTACATGTGAGATGTTTAAGAACAGTAAAATGTGTTTTTCTATAAAAGGTTATAAGAAGGCATGGAAATATAAATTCTTGCCTAGGGTTAAAAGATTGTTTTACATTAGATATGATAAAGCTGAAGGTTCAAACAAAAGTAGTGTAAGGATTGTGGAAATTAATCTTGCAGAAGTGGTCCTCTGTGTGAACATATTGAGTAAATTCAAAAAAGGTATTATATGGTTTTTCCGTAAATTAAGCATTAAAATAAAAGCTCAAAAAGATACTCTTTAGGCATGAACCTGCTCTTTAGCAAAATTTGTAAAGGGTTGTAAAAGGTTTTTGTCTCTTTACAATTTCTGAGTCATCATTTTGGCAAAATAAATAAAATTATAATCTAAATTCTATTTCATAACATTAAGTATTTTAAAAATCAAACATCTTTAACAGCCTTCCCAAAATGAAACTTCAGTTTCAAAATTGTCTTTCCTGATTGTCTGGCTTTTTGGGTGGATTAGAGGGCCCCTGAAACATCCAGAAAAGAAGTAAACAGGATTTTTTGACATATTTAGTTACGTGAGATTGCCAAAATGATGTTCAATTTTATTTAGGTCATATTTTGGTGAATAATACTAATATATGTTCCAAAATTGTATGGGATTTCTAAAATTTTAATGTCTAAGTATATGCTATCAATCATAATTAAGGTTGTTATGTTAAGTTATTGTAAACCACAGAGATAACCAAACTTCTTTGTCAATTGGGTTTCTAACTGTAACTACCCTGGACATTTTGTAATTCACAGACAATTGTTGTCTTGTTGTAATCCTTTTCCAAAGGTGGTTTATAATAGGCTGTAGAACTGTAACAGATGCTCTCAAATACAGGTTTGGTTTTTGATAATTTTTGGAGATTGTAACATTGGAATAAAGGGAAATGTACAAGACTCATGAAGAGCTAAAATGTTCACAAATATCAAGCAAAACAAGAGTTAACTAAATGGACTGAACTCAGAAACTGAAGCAAATCTTTTTTACTTTTGCTTGGAATATTGCTGATCCGTGTTTTTTTCAGAGTCAAGGAAACTTATTTTGAACTATTTACAGCCTTTAATAATTGAGTAAGGTATACTTCTGTGAACAAAATGTGGAGCATGTTTGTTTCTCTCTGCCTGTTTCCTCTAGAATTCAGAAACTATCTGTGAGTGTTCTTAACTTGTGGCAATATAGTTGTTTGCATCAGTGCAGTAAGAATCTATTTTTCTTTTGCAACAAAACCCAATTAGAGAAACTGGTTGTTCTATCAAGGCTTTGACTGGAAGAGTATTCTTCCCTTTAAAGAGTCAAGCTCAACTTGCATAGTCAATAAAAGCTCAGTGGGGAGAGTGGTCTCATACCCTTGTCCCTGCACAGGGTTCCTGACCGGTGGTCAGCAAAGAATGTCACTTTCCAGCTAGAGAAGATAAGTCCTTCTCTCTTTAGAAGGGGTGGAGAGGTGGCACTCTTCATACACTCCAGACACACTGCAGAGCCATGCATTAGCTCTCAGAGACAAACTTCCCACACAATCATCTCTTGGGTCAAAACAAGGACAATTACAAGCTGACATAAATCAGATAACCAGATCATCAGGGATAGAGCCCTTTGGAATCTCCAAGTTACACTCTCCCACAGTTCCTTGTTGTTTACTTAATAAATATTTTGTTTTCTTTATTGAATTTGACGTTCTTCCACTTTGGTTACAAAACATTAGATCTCTACAAACTAATGAGTAAAATACAAAGGAAGAGGAAACAAACCCTGATTAATTCAAACTTCATTAGTACAGATGCTAAAATGATTCATCTTGATGTTTATCTTTGCATTACCTACAAATAAAGTTTTCAACCAATTAGAAATATGTGGTGCACACCTGTAATCCCAGCACTTTGTGAGACTGAGACTGGTGGAACTTGAGCCCAGTAATTCGAGACCAGCCTAGCCAACATGGCGAAACGCCATCTCTACAAAAAAAAAAAAAAAAGCACAAAAATTAGCGCAGCTGTGGTGGTAAGGCCTGTAATCCCAGCTATTCATGGAGCTGAAGTGGGAGGATCGCTTGAACCTAGGAACCGGCAGTTGAAGTGAGGTAAGATCGCACCACTGCACTCCAGCCTGGGTGATAGAAAAGACCCTGTCTTAAAAAAAAAAAAAATTAATCTCTTAGCTAGCGCCATGGCTGTAATCCTAGCACTTTGGGAGGCCAAGGTGGGAGGATTGCTTGAGCCCAGGAGGTTGAGACCAGCCTGGACAATATGGCAAGACCCTGTCTCTACAAAAAATAAAAAAACAATTAGTCTGGCATGGTGGCATGTGCCTGGTCACAGCTACTCAGGAGACTGAGCTGGGAGGAGGATCGCTTGAGCCTAGGAGGTCAAGGCTGCAGTCAGCCACCACTGGGCCACTGTGCTCCAGCCTGGGCAACACAGTGAGACCCTGTCTCAAAAAAATTTAAAAAAAGAAGATGCAGAAGAAAAAAAGAAATATGAATAATCCATAGATTGATACAATGTTAGATACGTACATTCTAATCCAACTTGCTCTTTTTTTGGCTAAGAAAAATTGCAACACAAATAGATGTTAGTACTTGTTCAAGTTCTCATAGCTAATTGGTAGCAGAAATGAGAATCAATGAAAATCCAAGCAGTTATACAGAATATATAAATAACTTGATCATGATTTCTTTTTAATATCACTTATAATAACAAAGTGTGTTAGATACTAAGCTCATAGTCTCATCCCTTTAAGAAGCAAAGTTTCAAACAGGTTCAGCCAGTAAACTCTGACTCTCCTGGTTACATCTCCTCTGATCTGATGACTCACCATTTGTTTTTTTTTGAGACTGGTCTCTAACTCCTGACCTCGTGATCCACCCGCCTCAGCCTCCCGAAGTGCTGGGATTACAGGCATGAGCCACCATGCCCGGCCGACTCACCTTTTTTATCTGACTCAAGGGTTTGGTCTCAGTCCTGCCCAATTCCACATTCATAGGAACAACACACTGCTTCAGTATACGCCTCGACTTTCCCTGGCATATGATCTTAGCCCTCATCCTGTTTCTGGCTTCCCAACAACTATATTCATGTTGAATTTTTCAAGGGTCCTCATCTACGCAGGGTAGATTATAATAAAACCTGTAAGTCATGTTACATGGAGTTTTGTTTACTTTTTAAAATAATAGGGCCTGTGCCTGTGAATTTTAGTCAGTGAGCCAAAAAATAATAATCATATCATTAAAATTCCTTTGTGTTGATTAAAAAATGTTCCAAAAATAGGCTCCTAATTATGCCTTAAAAGAAGCGACACTCTACTGGCAACCTCACATTGAAGAATAGCAAAAGAATTCATTCTTCTGCTATTGATATTTTTAATCAAAATACTTGATTTTTTTAAAGCAATGCTTAATTTCTAAAGTACTTATCAGAAACATTTGTTTCTTTTTAAAAAAATTTTTTGTTTCTTTTTTTAAAAAATATTTTGTATTGTTTAGTTTTTGCAGAGATGGAGCCTCACCACGTTTTGTTTTGTTTTGTTTTGTTTTGTTTTGTTTTGTTTTTTTGAGACAGAGTCTCGCTCTGTCGCCAGGCTGGAATGCTGTGGCACAATCACAGCTCACTGCAACCTCTGCCTCCCAGCTTCAAGCGATTCTCCTGCCTCAGCCTTCCGAGTGGCTGAGATTGCAGGCATGTGACACCATGCCCGGCTAATTTTTGTATTTTTAGTAGAGATGGGGTTTCACTATGTTGGCCAGGATGGTCTCCATCTCTTGACCTTGTGATCCACCTGCCTTGGCTTCCCAAAGTGCTAGAATTACAGGGATGAGCCACCGCGTCTGGCCAATAGAACATATTTTTAAGTTTTGCACAGGCTACTATCACCTGAGCATTTTATTTATAATCACACATTTCACTGGCGTTCCTTAACAAGCATGAATGGGGAAATCTCTTACAGTTTATCATTTTTATAATGTCACTCAATACACAGGTAGCCTACATAGATAGATATATGCCATTTAAAATATTAAAAATATTAACATTATTGCCTTATCAGTAATGACATAAAGAGTTACAGATCTAATCCACTTGTTTTATTTATTTATGTTTAATATTTATTATTTTTTCTTGACTGACTGATTGTCATTAGGGAAGGGACTTTGAGGAGGTAACATCCAAGCCAAGATCTAAAAGATGAGAAAAAACAGCCACAATAAAAACTGAGGGATGAGTGTTTTAGTGGGAACAACACATACAAAGTTTGTAAGTATGGAAAGAGTTTGGCCTGTGCGAACACCAAAAGAAGTCCAGTGTGGTGAATAATGAGAAAAGACAGGATTAGAACAAAATGAGACTGGAGAGAAAATAGGAACCAGACTGTATAGGGCCTTATAGAGGAGTCTGAATTTTATTCTGAATGTAATAGAAAATCATTGAAGGGTTTTAAGTAAAGAAGGCACACAGTCTGAAGCGTATTTTTTGTTTTGTTTTCTCTTGTTGTTTTGTTTAATTGAAATTTTCATCGAGATCATTGTAGATTCACCTGCAGTTATAAGAAGTAATACAGAGAGATCTTTCTTACACTTTATCCAGTTTCCTTCAATGGTAATATTTTCCAAAACTATAGTACAATACCACAAGCAAGACATTGACATTAATACAAACCACCTATCTTATTCAGATTTCCCCAGTTTTACTTGCAGTTATGTACGTGTGTAAGTTCTATAAGATTTTTGTCACTTGCAAGTTTATGTGTCCATCGCCACAGTTCAGGTACTGAACAGTTGCAACACCACAAGGATCCCTCATGTTGTACCATTTTAAACCACACCTTTCTTCCTCCACCATCTTCCCATTTCCAGCCTCTGGAAACCACTAACAGTCCTCCAATTCTAAAATGTTGTTATTTCCAGGTTAGTACATTACATAATCTTTTATGAATGGCTTTTTTCTTTTTAACTAGGAGCCCTTTCAGTGCAAATAGGATTGGGTTTTTTAACTCGGCATAATTCCCTGGAGAGTCATCCAAGTTGTATATATCAAGAGCTCACTCCTTTTCATTACTGATTAATATTCCATTGTATGGGTTTGCCACAGTTTGTTTAAACATTCACCCATTGAAGGACTTGTTATTTCATTCTAGTTTCTGGCTATTGCAAATAAAGTTGCTATGAACATTCATGTACAGGTTTTTGTGTTAATACATGTTTTCATTTCTCTAGAATGAATGTCCAAGAGTGCAATTGCTAGGTTTTATTGGTAGTTGGAAATTTTATTTTATAAAAAGCTTCTAAACTTTTCCTGAATAGCTGTGCCATTTTACCTTTCTACCAACAATGTATGAGTGATCCAGTTTCTTTGCATCTTTACCAGAACTCAGTATTATCACTATTTTTTATTTCAGCCATTCTGATAGGTTGTGGTTTTAATTTGCATTTTTCTCATGGCTAATAATGCTAAACATTTTTAATGTGTTTATTTGCCATTTATATATCCTCTGTGGGGAAATGTCTATTCATGTCTTCTTCTCATTTTCTAATTGGTTATCTTTTTACCGTTGCCTTTTTATATATTCTAGTTCCTAGTCTTTTGTTGCATATATGATTTGCAAATATTTTTCCCAGTCTGTAGCTTATCCATCTTCTTCAGAAGGTCTTTTGCAAAGTGAAAGTTTTTCATTTTTATGCAGTCTAATGTATCAATTTATTCTTTTATGGATTCTACTTTTGATGTTTAATTTGAGAACTCTTTCCCTAGTCCAAATCCTGAAGATTTTCTCTGATTTTTTTTCTAAAAGCTTTATATATTAAATTTTACATTAAAGTCTATGATTCATTTTTAGTTAATATTTTTATAAAGAGTGAGAGTGAGTCTTAAGGTTCTTTTTCTTTTCTTATTTTTTTTTCACCTATTGGTATCCAACCAATTGCTCCAGCATCATTGTTCAAAAAGGTGATCCTTCCTCAATTGAATTGCTTTTGCACCCTTGTCAAAATTCAGTTGGGAATATTCGTGTGGGCCAATTTTTGGATTCTCTATTCTCTTCCATTGTTCTATGTGTCTGTCTGTCCACCAGCACTATACAGTTTTGCTGTTTTGATTACTATAGCTATACAGTAAGCCATAGTATTAAGAAGAGGGATTTCTCCCATTTTATTCTTCTTTGTCATGATTATTTTAATTTTTCTAGGACTTGTGCTTTTTCCATGTAACTTTCAATATAAGCTTGTCTATTGCTAAAAAAATTCACTGGGGTTTTTATAGGAATTGTATTAAATCTGTGAACCCCAAATTCCTGAGACAGGTCTCAGTTAATTTAGAAAGTTTATTTTGCCAAGGCTGAGGACATGCACCCATGACACAGCCTCAGGAGGTCCCGATGACATGTGCCCAAAGTAGTCAGCACACAGTTTAGTTTTGTACATTTTAGGGAGACACGAGACATCAATCAACATATATCGGGGGAAATTCAGCCAGATATCAAGCAAAATTCACCCCCGATATTTCATGTAGTTTCTTTTCTATTCTCCCTAAGTGTTGGCTGGTCTGAGAAATAAAGGGAAAGAGTACAAAAGAGAAAAATTTTAAAGCTGGGTGTCCGGAGCAGACATCACATGTCGGTAGGTTCCGTAATGCCCCACAAGCCGCAAAACCAGCAAGTTTTTATTAGCGATTTTCAAAGGGGGAGGGAGTGTACGAATAGGGAGTGGGTCACAGAGATCACATGCTTCACAAGGTAATAAGATATCACAAGGTAAATGGAGGCAGGGCGAGATCACAGGACCACAGGACTGGGGCGAAATTAAAATTGCTAGTGAAGTTTCGGGCACACATTGTCATTGGTAACATCTTATCAGGAGACAGGGTTTGAGAGCAGACAACCAGTCTGACCAAAATTTATTAGGCAGGAATTTCCTCGTCCTAATAAACCTGGGAGCGCTACAGGAGACTGGGGCTTATTTCATCCCTACAGCTGTGACCATAAAAGATGGCCACCCCTGAAGTGGCCATTTCAGAGGCCTACCCTCAGGGATGCATTCTCTTTCTCAGGGATGTTCCTTGCTGAGAAAAAGAATTCAGTGATATTTCTCCCATTTGCTTTTGAAAGAAGAGAAATATGGCTCTGTTCCACCTGGCTCACCGGCAGTCAGAGTTTAAGGTTATCTCTCTTGTTCCCTGAACATTGCTGTTATCCTGTTCTTTTTTCAAGGTGCCCAGATTTCATATTGTTCAAACACACATGCTCCACAAACAATTTGTGCAGTTAACGCAATCATCACAGGGTCCTGAGGCAACATACATCCTCCTCAGCTTACGAAGATGACGGGATTAAGAGATTAAAGTAAAGACAGGCATAGGAAATCACAAGCGTATTGACTGGGGAAGTGATAAGTGTCCATGAAATCTTCACAATTTATATTCAGAGATTGCAGTAAAGACAGGTGTAAGAAATTATAAAAGTATTAATTTGGGGAACTAATAAATGTCCATGAAATCTTCACAATTTATGTTCTTCTGCCATGACTTCAGCCAATCCCTCCATTCGGGGTCCCTGACTTCCCACAACAAACATATGTAAGATGAACATTGGTTTGGTCCGGAAAAAGTGGGGCAATTCAAAGCAAAGGTGAGACAACTTGAAGTGGGGAGGGGGCTTCCCGGTCATAGATAGGTAAGAGACAAATGGTTGCAGTCTTTCGAGTTTCTTATTAGCCTCTCCAAATGAGCCAATAAGATATGCATTTATATCAGTGAGCAAAGAGGTGACTTTGAATTGAATGAGAGGCAAGTTTGCCATAAGCAGTTTCCAGCTTGACTTTTCTCTTTAGCTTAGTGATTTTGGGGCCCTAAGATTTATTTCCCTTTCACAAACCTATTGATTAGTTTGAGGAACATTGACATCTTTACTCTATTGAGTCCTCCAGTCCATGAACGTGATATATCTCTCCATTTATTTAGGTCGTCTTTGAGTTAATTTTTCATAGTTGTTAGAATACAAATCCTGTATATGTTTTGTTAAGTACATACTACATATTTCATTTTCTTTGGAGTGATTGTAAATGGTACTGCTTTTAATTTCAGTTTCTTCGTGTTCGTTGTTAGTATATAGAAATGTGATTGTATTTTTCTGTATTGTCTTATATCCTGCAACATTACTGAACTTACTTGTTATTTCCAGAGTGAATTTTTAATTCCTTGAAATTTTTTATACAGACCATCATCTCATTGGCAAATGGGAACAGTTTTATTTCTTTCCTTCCAATCTATATGCCTGCTATTTCTTTTTCTTGACTTATTGCAATGGCTAGAATTTCCAGCACTATATTGAATAAGAATGGTGTGAGAAGACATCCTCACTTTGTTCCTAGTCTTAGAGAGAAAGCATTCAGTTTTTCATTCAGTGATGTTAGCTGTAGGATTTTTATACATGCTCTTTATCAAATTGGGATAATTCTCCTCTACTCCTGACTTGTTGAGTGAATTTAATTTCCAAATAGCTCAGGATGTTATATGGGGACTAGAATGGAGGAGAGAAAGAGAGAAAGTGAAGTGACTAGTTAGGTGACTATCACAGTATATAAAACTAGGATGATGGCTGTGACTTGAAGTAGGGCATGGAGATAAGTTGACAGATTCAAGATACATTTTGCTGTAGAATCTGTAGGTTTTTCTAATGATTGGATGATTAGAATGAGAAATTGCATTTGGCAGCAAATAATAGAAAATTCTACTACAATGTAGAAATAAATAGATAAATAGAGAAATGTTAAGAATAAATAGAGAAGTGTTTCTCCCTTTTAACTAAGAGTCTGAATCTGAGTAGTCCAGGGCTGGTATAGTAGTTCTATGATGTCATCAATGTCATAAGATCTTTCTATCTTTTGCTGTCTCATCATTAGGTATGGCTTTCAAACATACGGTCACAAGATAAATGCCATACTTTCAGGCACTACTGCTGAGTTCCAGTAAGGAAGATAGAGGGAGGGTTACAAAGATTTTTTTAGTGAGATTTTATCCAGAAACATAAGCACTTCTAGAAACATCCATCAATAGCTCCTTGATCAAAAGTATGTTATTAACCACTCATATTCAAAGGAGGCTAGAAAATGAGTATTTCATTTTCCAGCTCCTAGAAAGTTTATTACAATAGCGTCAGGTGAGCCAGTTCATAGTATCTGCCACAGTAGGAATGATGGAGAGTAATGAATCATGGATGACTTCCAGGTTTCGCATTGATGGATTGTTGGATCAATTTACAGTTTAGTAAGGATAAATAAGATTTGAATAACAATGGATTTTTAATGGAAATCAATAATTCAATTTTGGACATGTTGACATTAAAATGAAGTAGTAGGACATGGCCTTGAGGAACTTCAATATTTAAATGTTAGTTTGAGAGTAAACTCACAAAATAGATTGCATAGCTAAAAAGGTAAAAGAAAAAAACAATAGAGTGGTATCAAAGAAATCAAAAGGGACGTATGTTTCATGGAGAAGGTACTCAACAGTATGGAATGCTACTGAGAAGCTAAATAAAATGAAGAAAAAAATTTTCTATTGGATTTGGCAAAATGAAAGTTACTGATGATTGTATTCATTAGAACTTATTTCAGAAGCAAGAAACAAAAATCCAATTAAACCCAAATAGGGCTCTGCTTTTTTATCCCCACACAACAAAACGTCTGTATGTAAGCAGCTAAAGACATTGGTTGGCAGCTGAACGTCAGGGCCTGCTTCTCTGGGATTTCCTTGGACTTTCTCTACTAGTTGCAAGGTGGGTGTCATTGCTCTGGACTCACATCTATGTGCAAGGCTGGAAAAAAAGGCAAAGGTGTGGTACCAGCAACATATGTCCTTTATCAAGAATAGAAAAACTTGACATGAATCCACATGGAACTAATCCTGAGTAGTAGGAGAAGGAAAGTCCAGAGCTCTTCTTTTCTGAGGCTTTAGCCCCGTGTGTGAGGGTCTGCCCTCTCAGATCAGTACAGTGACCCCAAGGGTGATCATGTCCTGAAGGAGGGGATGCTGAGATTGTTTTGGCAGCTGAAGTAGCACCAGCCTGTTTGGTAATACATGGGAATGACAACCTTTAATACGTAGGCCTAGCTTGTCCCATAAAGTGTTAGGTAAATTGAACAACATCATATACAAGTGAAGTTACATTACATCCTTCACTAGGTTCTTCATCCATGGACACATTAAAGATGAACTGAATCTTGGTCTAAGAATAGGTTTTCTAAACCTATTCTTGAATGGAAGAAATTTTTTAAAACTTAGAACCTTGATATGGTAATTATTTGTAAAGATAGTTATCTATAAACATCTAAAGTAAAATAAACTAAAATAAATAAACTAATAAAAGAAAACAGAACAACTTTCCAAGAAGCCCTTACCCCCAGAATTCTTTTACATCTCATTAGTCAGAACTATGTCACGTGACCACCCTAAACTGCAAGGGAAGCTCTGGGAAAGAGACCGTTTAATTTTTCCAGTCTCTACAGTGAAAATGGACAAGGGAAAAATGCACTGGAATTGGATGATTTGAACAACCAAAAGTGCCTTCTTTGATGACCTTGATCACAGCAGCTTTACTGGTGTGGCAAGAATGAAATCAGATTCTAAGGATTAATAAGAGTAATTGCGAGGTGAGGTAGTGAAACACAATGGGTAGAAATGTTTTCTATCTATCTGACCAGAAGTTTGTGAAAAAAATAAAGCAAAAAATCTCCCCGGACCCCACAACTCAATCTAGATAGCATTCCACTTCTCTGCCTCTCTTCACATGAAGCAGTAGGCTGTGTTCGTAAGATGATGGAAATTGTTTTGTAGTGAAGAGGGGGAAAGACTAATGATGCAGGGAGGCAAGAGAATGAAAAAGAAGACTCCAAATGGTTCATGCCTGTGGGTTTCAGCTTGTGATCCCTTCTTGACCACCAGCCTATGGACTTTTGACTTGCTTAAACAGCCTCCACAATTGCATAAGCCAATGCCTTGTAATAAATCTCTTAAAATCCCTGGTTTGGCTTCTCCAATTGATCCCTAACTGATAACAGAATTTGGTCCCTGAAAAGTCCTTGAAAAGGCAATAAAGTTATGTACTGTCTTCTATGAAAGCAGAGAAGAGGGACACTTGCCTATAGAGGTGAATGAAGGCTTCTGAAATGTAGTTTTATTTAAACTAAGTCTTAAAGAATTATTAAAAATGAGTAAGACAAGGAAGGAAGAGAAGCAGTGGTGTGCTGGCAAAACAGCTCACTGGAAAAAATCAAACTTTATCTGTAGCATTTGATAATTTCCTGGTATATGTACTCCCACCATGCCCAATTTCAAGCTACCAGTGTAATGTCACAGAATATAGAGTTGGAAAAAGGTGTACACCATCAGCTTTCATAACTGGTATGAGTTTGCATCACTGATTAGAAGGGCGTAGGGGGAACATCATGTACAATAGAAAAGTAAACACCAAACTTCTTTCTTCCACAATATGCTTTATCATGGAGAGAAAAATCTAGTGGACACCCTTCTTCACCCAGTTGTCATTGCAGTAAAAAGCAAAACTCAGAAGCATGCCTGAGGTTTTTGACAACATGTAATAATGAGCACCATGATGATTAATTCAAACAAGAAACTCCTAGACATTTTCTTATAAAGGCAGATATTACTGTTTGGCTGGGGTCAATGACTAGCAAACTCACAGATGTGATTCAAACCTAGGCATCCTAGAGAGAATGCTATTTCAACTATAGAATGCTTCTTCCCTACTGTATCCTATTATAAGAACAAAGTCAAGAGACCAAAATATGTATCTGGAAAATTCTTACACACCCCATTAATCTGGAGTCAAATTTTTGAGCATCTCTGTAGTAAGATTAAAATGTCCACTTGGTGTCAGGGCACATTGAATGCCCTGGATTACAGTGGATCTGTAATCCCAGGACTTTGGGAGGTCAAGATGGGAGGATCTCTTGAGGCCAGGAGGCCCAGAGCAGCCTGGGCAACATAGCAAGACCCTTCTCTAAAAACAAAACAAAACAAAAAAAGTCAACTTAGTTTTGCAATAATTTAAAAGTCAGATTCTAACTCATACATCTATGGCTAATTGATTTTAGGCAAGGGTACCAAGACCATTCAATCAGGAAAGAATAGTCTCAACAAATGGTGCTAGGACAAATAGATCTCTACATGCAAAGGAATGAAGTTGGACCCCTACCTCACACCATATGAAAAAAGTAAACTCAAAATGTGTCAATGAGAACTAAAATCATAAAACTCTTAGAAGAAAACATAGGGGTAAATCTTCAAGAGTTTGGATATGGGAATGGTTTCTTAGATATGATATTAAAAGAGCACAAGTAATACAAAAATAGATAAACTAGACTTCATCAATATTAAAAACTTTTGTGCATCAAAAAACATTACCAAGAAAGTAGAAAGATAATCTACAATCTACAATCTACAAAATGGGAAAAACATATTTGCAAATAATATATTTATAAGGGTCTAATGTCCAGAATACACAAAGAACTCTTATAACTCAACAACAAAAAGACTAAATTTAAAAATGGGTAAAGGACTTGTACAGACATTTCTCCAAAGATATACAGATAACCAAAAGCACATGAAAAGATGCTCAACATCATTAGCCATTAGGGAAATGCAAATCAAAACAATAATGAAGTACCACTTCACACCCACTAGCATGACTATAAAAAAAACAGAAAATAAGTACTGGTTAGCATGTAGAAAAGTTATAAACCTCACGCACTCCTGGTGGGAATGTAAAATGGTTCAATGCAGTAGAAACAAGTTTCGTGACTACTCAAAAAGTTAAATATAGAATTTACCATATGATCAAGCAATTCCACTCCCAGGTCCATAACGAAAAGAATTTAAAACAGGTATTCAAAGAAACACATGTTCATAGCAGCACTATTTACTATTGCCAAAAGACAGAAACAATAAAATGCCCATCAAGAAATGAATGGAGGCTGTCATGGCAGCTCACACCTGTAATCCCAGCACTTTGGGAAGCCGAGGAAGGCAGATCACTTGAGGTCAGGAGTTCGAGACCAGCCTTGCCAACATGATGAAACCCTGTCTCTACTAAAAATACAAAAATTAGGTGGGCCTGGTGGTGCATTCCTGTAATTCCAGTTACTCAGGAGGCCAAGGCACAAGAATCGCTTGAACCTGGGAGGCAGAGGTTGCAGAGAGCCAAGATCGAGCTACTGCACTCCAGCCTGGGTTATAGAGTGAGACTCTATCTCAAAAAAAAAAAGAAGAAGAAGAAAAGAAATTAATGGATAAATAAACTGTGATATATACATCAAATGGAATATTACTCAGCCATAAAAAGAAATGAAGTACTGATACATGTGGATGAACCTCACAAACGTTACGTTGAGTGAAAAAAGCGAGAAACAAAAGGATACATATTATATTATTCTATTTGTATGAAATATCCAGAATAGGTAAATCTATAGAGACATAACACACATTGGTAGTTGCCAGGACTTGAGGATGGGGAGTACGCAGCTTATTGGGTATGGGCTTTCCTGTTGGGGTGATGAAATGTTTAGGACTACATGGAGATGGTAATTGCATGGTATGGTGAATGTACTAAATGCTACTGAATTGTTCACTTTGAAATGGTTAAATCTATGTCATATGACTCTCACCCGATTTTTTTTAAGCCAGGCCCTACAGATGGAACTCATATTATGCAACCAGACATAATATCTCCTAAAGTACTGATTTTCACTTTATGTTTAGATCAAGTGAATTCTATTTCATATTTTGGAGTTATTTCACTGAATTTAAAAACTAAACTAGATATAGCTTTCAATCCCCCAAAAAAGCAGTATAAATTATAGTTACAAGATAGATGGTTGAGTGGTTTTTTTCTCAATGGTTTAAAACATATTTAAGGTTCATAACAGGAAAGGTAAATCATATTTAATACAGCTGAATTATTTCTACATAATTGGCTTTTCATTTGTGTTCTGGTTTGGGACTGTTTATTCCAGTTTAGTAATTAACCATTATCATCCTCATTAATGAAACAGAAACCACCTCTTCTAATCATTTATGAAACACTTGCCACACAAAGTCTAAACAAAAAACAGGATCTGGGCAAAGTGACCACCCTTTAAAAGCTACTGCCACTAATTATAAGATTATTCAAGTTATTTTGTTGTTGTTTTCCATTTATTATGATAAAATCCTAGAGACCTACAGCATTTCTCTTGGCATAGCTCTTCTAGAATCTATCTGAATTATTTTTTACAAGGGTGATTATTTTAATAGTACTTTTATCCACTAATGTGAAAAGGTGAGTTTTCGGCTGCTTATTTATGTCTATTAAGTTAGTTTTTAAAGTTTCCTATTAATCAAGACACCCTTAGAGACTTTTTTTTTCTATTCTACTTAATTTTTAGTTGACTGAGTGAAAAGGCATGGGAGAGAGTTTAAGATACTTTTCTCAGTTTAAGATATATCTCTTGCAGCCGGGTGCAGTGGCTCACACTTGTAATCCTAGCACTTTGGGAGGCCGAGGTGGGCGGATCACTTGAGGCCAAAAGTTCAAGACTAGCCTGGCCAACATGGTAAAACCCCATCTCTACTAAAAATACAAAAATTAGCTGGGCACGGTGGTGGGTGCCTGCAATCCCAGCTACTAGGGAGGCTGAGGCGGGAGAATCACTTGAACTGGGGAGGCGGAGGTTGCAGCGAGCCGAGATGGCACCACAGTACTCCAGCCTGGGCAACAGAGAGAGATTCTGTCTCAAAAATAAATAAATAAATAAATAAGATATATTTCTTTCCACACTACTGTGCCAGACACATGAAGTCCCAGCTACTCAAGCAACTAAGGCAGGAGGATTGTTTGAGCCCAGGAGTTCTAGTCGAGCCTGAGCAACACAGAAAAACTCCTGTCTTAAAAAAAAAAACACATGGTGTAAGATGATACAAGCAAAATTACCAATTTGTGTACCCCAAAAAAAATTAGATTTAAATTTCAAATTTTAAAAGATTATTTACTGAGATTTAATGAGAATGCCAGAAAGTTTTAAATGGTTTATAGAAAAATATATTGCACTGTTGTAATTCTTTCTTTCCAAAGTTTCACATTTTATTGAGTTGAAAATATTATTAATTTAGGAAGATTAGGCAAAAAAACTAGAATGCTAATCAGAATATAAGGAATAATCATGGGATGCCAGCTTCATATACATATGATACCAGTGACTGGTCATCAATTGAATATGTTCTTTGAGCTGCTTTTCTAGCACTTTTCACAATTCACAGCTGCACTTTGCTAGCTAAAGGGATCAATTTGTAGCTGTGAAACAGGAAAAGGCTCTAATCTGTGATTGATGATCCAATTCATGATCTTTTTTTCATTATCATTCCATTAGACTCTTGGTCTGTGACTATCTTCTTTACTGTTGTGTCTCCAGGGCCATCACAGGGCCTGGCTCACAATAGGTACTCAATAAGTATTTATTGTATAAGTGAATAAATGATCAAGAATGAATGGCTATGTTAATCAACTGAGATGCGTCTAGGATTCAAGAAAGTCAGAATACTCAAGGCGTTCTTTATCTTACACCTTCTATTTTGAATTCAAGACTTATTCTCATTTTGTAGAAGAAAAACTGAGCACTAGTAGTTGACAATTTGTTTATGCATCTATTAGTACTTTATCTTGCTGGGCTGTAATTGCTTTCATTCATATGTATCTAACCAATTGATTGTGTATAGCTTACAAGCAGTGGTCATTTTTACTTTTATTTCTCTGGTACTTAATATGGTGACTTGCATGTAAGAGACACTTAATAGATGTTTATTGAGTCCAAGGTTGATACTTTTTCTAAAATATTCTCTTCATTTTATGTTGTTTCTAGTACTGTAGTGTAGTACAGACTTCAGAATTCAGAAATCCATAGAAAATGACAGAGGCATTTCTACCCAGGTATAACTTTAATATATTTTCTAAATCTTATTGATTAGCACTACATTTTAAAAATCATATTAATAAAATCACCAATGAATAAAATCTCATGACAATCTCTATTTCAAGGGCAGGAAAATTTTCTAAAGTGTTCTAGTTACAGTTTTCCTATCTAGATAATTTAGAAAACAATACTGCCCAATATATTTCCATAATACCAGTCAAAATCTTCTGGGGAAATAGTACTTTTTCTCCAAAGTGTCAAGGTATATGAGCACCTGTTAAGGATCTTATTCTGGGAAATGGGGAGTAGGGAGAAGGAACACCTGGTCAAACAGCCAGGTGAATCACCCTTGTATGAATTAAAGAACTGAACAATATAAAGGAGAACTTGTGGTTTCACCCTTTATGACCCTGACAACCTTTACCTGGAAATTTCACCATTGATTTTGGACTGTCAGATATTTTGTATAAATGCACTTTAAAATGTAGAATTAAAAACTCTAAGACTTTTTTTCATTATATCCCCCTTTCTTCAAACAATCATATGTTTGATATAATATTATAGAAATACACATCATATGTGGAGACTGTTTCATTGTCGTTGCCAGCCTGTTTTGTGTAATGGGGCACTGACAGAACAGCTTGGGCTCTAATTGTAAGGGTAAAAATTATTCACATTTTTGATGCAGTGTTTATGACTATTTGGCACTTCTCTTTATATTAGTTCTAGAATTAGAATGGGTATTTTAAAGACTATCTATGGAGAAGGATGGTTGCTCTTTCTTGTTTTTTAATTAAATCAAGTAATTCTTTGTTAGGAATTCTTCTGGGTCCTGCCAAAATAAAATTGTATCATTTTGACAAGATGCAGAAGTGGCACCGATAGTTATTAAAAGCACCAAAGCATTAACCTTTAACAACCTCATTTTTCACTTGGAATACACATTTAAGTATTTTATCAAGCTGAAATCAAACACTAAAAATAGAGTGAAAAATTGACCCATTCTCTTTAGCCTAAAAAGAATAAATGTGATCAAGAGTAAGGGCATTAGTATAAAGAGGGTGTTCATAGTTGTTTTAGTGTCAATTAATGTTATCCTATTCACTTATGGTTGGTGTAACTTAAGTGTCAGGGAATTATTTTAGAAATATTCACTACAATTATCAGTTAGTCGTCAGTATTTCAAGATTATAAAACACAAAAAATGAGCCAGGCATGGTAGCATGCACCTGTGGTCTCAGCTACTCAAGAAGCTGAAGTAGGAGGGTCACTTGAGCTTGGGAGGCAGAGGCTGCAGTGAGCTGAGATCACGCCACTGCACTCCAACCTAGGTAACAGAGTGGCACCCCCATCTCAAAAAAAAAAAAGAAAGAAAGAAAATAAGAACAAAGTTTAAAGAATTTGTAGTACCAATAACTGATTTATTATGCATTACATAAGAACTCTAGATTCACGAATTTTCAGATCAGAGTATTGAGATAGCAGACCCCCAATGACAAATTTAATTTAGTTCAATTTACACCTATTCACAACACACCTCAATAGTAGATTCTCAACAACTACTACTGACTACCCCAAACCTCTTGCCACATGACTACACCCCAGGCACTTCACTGGCCACTAAAGGAACACAGAGATGAATGCAACATAAGTCCTTTCCAAGTGGGAAGACATGTATACAAGGAATACTACACAGGATAGAACATGATAATATGCGTGAGCCACCACACTGGCCTGCAACATGATTTTGAATGTTGCTCCTGGTTGCACAAGTGTAACCTGATTCTCCAGTCTTCCTAATAACTCTGTAGGAAACCCAATATCCTTAAAATAAATAATCCTTCACTCAAATCCACCAGAATTTATTTCTACAGCTAGCAACAAAACAATGTTGGAAGATGCAGCAACTAATAATTAATAAGTACTTGGCTTTTCTTCTGTCATATTTCCACATGTTGACCCAGCCCAGAGTATTAAGCAGGACCCTCTATCACATATCACAGCAATGATCCCCAAACCTGGCTGGACATCAGAATCAAATTTGGGAGCTTTCAAATTCAAAATAAGAGTATTTGACCAAGGGGCCCAAAGAGCACCATTCATTCATTCTATTTATTGAGTTCCTGCTTATTTTTAGGCACTCTGCAGGTGCTAGGGATCAATGGTAAAAAAAAAAAAAAAAAAAATTGTTGTCTCTACTGGAAATGACTGCCTTGTGGGAAAAGAGAAAGTAATCTTCCAAGCACCTTGATGAATATGTAATTATAAATGAAATAAATATTTTTTAAAAACACAACTAAAAATAAATATTTTAAAAACACAACTTTGTGTTTTTTTAATTAACAATTTGTGTAATTTTAATTAATAATCAACCTCTAGATCCACAAGAAACATTTTTCTACAATTGATCTTCCTGATAATATGCTTATATTCATAAAAGTCTTTCTCCTACTTTCCAAAATAAATGCATACCTCTCATCCAACCCAAACCTTAACATGCTACTTTCCCCTAGGTTATGCCTCCAGAGTATCAGACAAGAGCATACCTGAAAATACTGATTTGGAAGAAATCTCCCTTAACAATGAACCAAAGCACCTAATCCATAGGGCTTTCTATCTTTTTTATAAGGCTTGGCATTAGAGATTGGGCATTTTGGTCCACATTGCACACGAATTCAGAACAGATAAAGCAAGCATATTTGTCAGGATTATTCTTTTCAATATAAATGGAATATTTTGTGGGACTCCCAAATTTTTTCAGATGCACTGACTAAAATCTGTAAATACATGGTGTGCTTTATTCAATTAGGCATTAAAACCAAATTTATCAAATCATATAATTAAATGTTTATTCCAGTTAGTCAATTCTCATCTTATAAAATGTTTATTTTCTACTTAATATTAACGAAAATTAAAATTATTTAAATGTTTGCTGAAAAATCATTGAGGACAACTTAAAAATTATCAATAGATGTCAGGTACAGTGGCTAATGCCTGTAATCCCAGCACTTTGGGAGGCTGGGGTAGAAGGTTCACTTGAGGTCAGCAGTTCAAGAACAGGCTGGTCAACATAGTGAGATCTCGTCTCTACAAGAAAAATTTAAAAATTAGCCAGACATGGTGGCATATGTCTATACTCTCAACTACTCAGAAAGTTGAGGAGGGAGGATCACTTGAGCCCAGGAGGTTGAGGCTGCAATGAGCTATAATCACACCACTGCACTCCAGCCTGGGCAACACAGCGAGGCCCTTTCTAAAAAAACTATATACACATACACACACACACACACACACACACACACGTATATATACATATATATATACATATATATACATATATACACATATATACACATATATACACATATATATGTAGATATGTGTTTTTTCAAGATTCTTGTAGAGAGTACACAAATACAAATGTGTAAGGAAGCGGTCATGCTCATCACTGAGTGTGAACAGTGACAGTAGTTTTATTTGACAAGCACTATTATTTAAAGTTTGTTTAATCTAAATGTCTTCAGGAAATGGGGATAGGGAGGAGCATGCTTTCTTGAATTCATCTTCACCACAGAGCCTGCCACTCCCTATTATTAGCACTTAGCTCAATAAACTTATTTATAATACCTGTATGCACCCCACCCCTCACCTTGGTCCTTTGAGTTTACAATTCCCATAAGGGAATAGTGTGCCTTTGTAATAATACAGGAAGGTAATTGTTGAGAGACAATTCTCCAAGTGTCTTACACATTTCTGCACTTACTTCCCTTTATTCATACTACCTTTTCAAAGATGTTTGAATAGCAAACAGCCCTCAAAGATGACATAGTGTCTCCCTCCATACCAAAAGGGAGACATGCTCACTAGCCTTAGGAAAAAGATTCAGGTTTCCTAAGCTCTGGATTTCTCTCCTGTCACAAACCCACTACATGTGCTTGTGTCACCTAGCCCCACTTTACATCATCCTCTGGTAATTATGGATTGGGGAACCAGTGCAAAAGTGCTGATACTCTGGCTATTGCTACTGTAGAGGGTGTAAACCAAAAGTATCTAAGATGGGTCTCAATCAATTTAGGAAGTTCATTTTGCCAAGGTTAAGGACACACCCATGACAGCCTCAGGAGATCCTAACGACATGTGCCCAAGATGGTCAGGGTACAGCTTGGTTTTATATTTTTTAGAAATGCATGAGACATCAATAAATACATGTAAGATGTACATTGGTTTGGTCCAGAAAGGTGGAACAACTAGAAGCAGGGGCTTCCAGGTCACGGGTAGATTTAAAGATTTTCTGATTGGTTGAAAGAGTTATTATCAATAGAAAGGAATGCCTGGGTTATGCTAAGGGGTTCTGAAAACCAAGGTTTATCATGCAGATGAGGCATCCAGATAGCAGGCTTCAAAGAGAATAAACTGTAAATGTTTCTTATCAAACTTAAAGAGTGTGTTCTATCAGTAATTTCAAAAGGGAAAGGGGTATAATGAGGCATGTCTGGCTCCCTGTTACAATCATGGCCTGAACTAGTTTTTCAGGTTAACTTTGGAATACCCTTGCTAAGAGGAGGGTCCATTCAGATGGTGGGGGGCTTAGAATTTTATTTTTGGTTTACAAGAGTAATACATTTCCCTTAGTCTCTGCTTCAAGAGTTTCAAATATGGTTCCCTCCAATCTTTTTAAGTGGTCTTTGTCCAGCCTCATGCAGTTTTCTCACCTGCTTGTGCTCGAGCAAGTACCCAAATATGAGTGTCTCCTTACAGTTTGTTGTCTAAGTATCTCCCTTGCCTCATCCTAAACCCAGCTCTGTCCATATCTCCAGAGTTCACTCTCTCTCACTCATTCTTGCTTTCTGTCTTGGTCTCACTGAAGCTTTTTCCTCTCTGGTACTCTGACTTGTGAACTCTGGGATGCCTGGGCCTCCCTCAGACCCCCAGTTTCTTCTCAACTCAGGGAGACCACCAGGCTCTGCCTGTGTAGCTCCTCTCCGTGCCGTGCCCGGAATCTCTCTCTAGGTTGTCAATTGGGCAATCACAGGCCTCACCTTGTTTGTTTCCCCTCTCAGGATCACTTTCCAGTGCTACCTGATACACACTGTCTTGAAAATCATTGTTGCACATATATTTTGTGCAATTTTTTAGTTGGTTCAAAACAATTAAGCAGGCAGGAGGATAAATCAAGTCCTGGTTACCCCATTTTGGCTGAAGTTTGGAAGCAGAAGTCTTATGTTTTGATGGCATGTTTTGCTGTCCTTTTCTCTCTCTCTCACTCTCTCTCTTTTTCTGAGACAGGGTCTCACTCTGTCACCTAGGCTGGAGTGCAGTGGCAAGATCATAGCTCTGCAGTAGCAAACTCCTAGACTCAAGTGATCCTCCCTTCTCAGTCTCCTGAGTAGCTGGGACTACAAGTACTCACCACTGCACCTGGCTTACTGTCCATTTTAAGGCACAAAAGATGTTTAGTGGATGTTGGTACTTGGGCTGTCCAAAGCATAAGGCTCTAACAGTCTCAGACAGATGAACTGCCTTTAAGAGGTGCGGTTGCTACATGGCACTTTGGGCAGAGACTTCCCAGGAATCTGGACGGATACCTGTACAGAGTAAGGTGATATCTGTGGTAATGCCTGAAGAGTATCAGAGCAGGACTCATGCTTCCAGTACTATGGTCAGTTTTTCTACTTCTGCCTCACCATAGGATTGTTTTCATTGAGGTTTTTTGTTTTTTTGTTTTTATTTGAGACAGAGTCTCATTCCGTTGCCAAGGCTGGAATGCAGCGGCACGATCTCAGCTCACTGCAAACTGCCTCCTGGGTTCAAGTGATTCTCATGACTCAGCCTCCTGAGTAGCTGGGACTACAGGCATGCACCACCATGCCCAGCTAATTTTTGTATTTTTAGTAGAGACAGGGTTTTGCCATGTTGGCCAGGCTGGTCTTGAACTCCTGACCTCAAGTAATCTGCCCACCTCGGCCTCCTAAAGTGCCAGGATTACAGGCATGAGCCACTGTACCCGACTGAGTCATTTCCTTTTTTTTTGAGATGGAGGCTCGCTCTGTCACCCAGGCTAGAGTGCAGTGGTGTGATCTCAGCTCACTGCAACCTCCACCTCCAGGGTTCTATCGATTGTCCTGCCTCAGCCTCCCGAGTCACTGACACTACAGGCATGCACCACCATGCCTGGGTAATTTTTGTAGTTTTCATAGAGACAGGGTTTCACCATGTTGGTCAGGCTGGTCTTGAACTCCTGACCATAGATGATCCACCCTGCCTCAGCCTCCCAAAGTGCTGAGATTACAGGCATGAGCCACTGCACCCAGCCATCATTTCTTAATAAACTGACACGTTCCACAGCTTAATTTTCTGTACTGTTTAATTTTGCAATCATCCCAAACAGACTGGTACAATCTATTTATGGTCCAGGCACTATAATTGTTTTTTTCTACATATTGCCTCTTTAGTTTTCACAAGCACCACATTACACAGGTACTGTGTTATTCTCATTTTACAGATGAGGAAACTGAGGCTCAGAAAAGTTAAATGACTTTTCCATCATCACATAGCTGGTAGGTGTGTATACAATTAAAATGTATACACTTCTAAGCTCATGTAATGGTTCAAGAAGAAATAAATTTACACGGGAGATAAACTGGACTATTCTTCTCAAAACACTGATCACAATATGTATGGCCAGATGACCACAGGAAAGAAAGGGGCCTAACATAGAAATTATAATCCTCATGTTCTAGGAGTAACCTGTTGGGACTTCTTGACTTGTCCTTGAACATGGCCCATCTCATACAAGAGACCATCAAAAGAACTGGCAGAGTGAGTGCTACCAGGGGCAGAACAATGGCATAAATGTAAGACTAGCATTTAGGTCTCATCTACTGGGACATGCAACCATCCGTCAGGGAGAAGACCATGAAAATGGGCAAAAAGGAGTAGCTAGAGACAGAATTCCATGTGTATCTTGCAAATCCCAAAAGGCCAAGAAACTGCCCCATTAATTTTTAGCTCAATAAACCAAGTCAAGTTTCATAAAGGTATTCAAAACTACTAACTGAGTTAGAGGGGTTTAAACCTAGAATGAATCTCTGTTCCATGAGAGTGATAGAGTTTCAGAGGATACTTGCTTATCCAAGATATGCTAGAAAAAGCATTTCTTCAATAACTAAACATAGGAAGATAAAAGATCTTTAGACTCTGTGAAGAAATTCTCTGAGAGAGATCGCACTGAAGTCCCAAGGAAACACAAACATAAATAATCTCAGTAAATGGCTCAGTTGTGTTGTCTACAGCTTCAGCATACATTGTATTTCTTTCTCCTAGATAATTCAGAATTTTTTTTTCTTTTTTGAGACAGAGTCTTGCTCTATCACCCAGCCTGGAGTGATCACAGCTAACTGCAGCCCTGACCTCTAGGTCTCAAGCAATCCTCATCTCAGCCTCTGGAGTAGCTGGGGACCACAGGTGTGTGCCACCACGCCCAGCTTTTTTTTTCCCCCTTAGAGATGGGGGTCTTCCTACCTTGCCCAGACTGGTCTCAAACTCCTAGTCTCAAGTGATCCCCCCACTTGGCCTCCCAAAGTGTTAGGATTACTGGCGTGTGCCACTACACCTGGCCTAAAATAATTGTTTAACAATTGAATTGAATTTCCACTACTCTTCCATTGATTATATTATATATTATTCCTTGAGTGAATTTTAAATGGCTAAGAAAATCTGATTAAATATTCCATATGTCAATGGTCATTTAAATTTCAATGAATATACTAAACAACAATAATGTTGAATGAAATTAGTAATACTTTAAACTTTTAATAAAACTGTGTAAATTAATTACTTAAATGGTTAATGTTCTGAAAGTAAAGCTTAATGGGACATTTTTAAAAAGTAAATACCAGGGGAATCTTCTGGCAGGAAATCAAGAATAAAATCAATTCAAAGAAGTTCTGTTATTTTAATATGAGTAATATTACTGATAAGATGGCATAACAACAGATTTTTATCATATAGTTTTTCAGGAATATCTGAACTGAAAATTTGAATCTCTTTTGGTCAAGGATGCCTTCTCTGTTTTAAATTCATACTAATTTAATAGTTGATTAGTATGAGTGAACTTACGATTATCACATTTGAAGAACATTTTAGAAAGTTTTAAAACACACCAATACCCTTTACTAGTAGTCATTTCATAAAATATTGTGAAGAATAAATGAGCAAATACCTGTAAATGCTTATCAGATGCCTAAGACATATAAAGTGTTCAATAAATGTTCATTATTGTTGTGATTGTTATTATTTAAGACATTTTTGTGCTTTTTGGTTGGAGATAGTAGGTTTAAGTTTTGTTACTACTTACTACTTTCATCTTATTTAACAAAGACGTGTCATCAAATCAAATTCACCAAAGAATCCCTATAGCACATTTTATGTTTTATTTTATTTCCTTATTTTACAGAGAGAGTCTTGCTGTGTCACCCAGGTAAGCGTGCAGTGGTGCAGTCATAGCTCACTGCAACCTGGACCTCCTAGCCTCAAGCAATCCTCCTGCCTCAGCCTTCCCAGTAGCTACCACACCACCATGCCCAGTTACTCTTATGTATAGTTTTTTGCAGAGGCAGGGCCTTTGCTATATTGCCCAGGCTGATCTCAAATTCCTGGCCTCAAGCAATTCTTCTGACTTGGCTTACAGAGGCATATTGGGATTACAGGCATGAGCCACTGCACCTCGCCTTACGGCATGTTTTACAGGGAAAAAAAATGTCTAGTGATACTTGAAAAATGTTCACATTGTTTAGAAATTACATTACAATTATAAACCTTTATTAAAAACATATGCAACCTTGCAAATGGAAAAGCAGAAGCCTTGGCATCAGTCCAGTAGAGAAATTTGACTATACCACCACTATAAACCCATCCAGGAGTAACAAAGCTAACGTATAACCTTGCCAGTACTTCTCACACATACACAAACCACTCACAAATTTTTAAAAAGAAACGAAAAAAAATAAAGTAAGCATGCTTATCTAACCCAACTTTCCAATTTATTAAAAATTGAAGCCACTCTCTTCCTGGGAATTGTGGTTTATATTGTGTACAGAATTTTAAGATTTAGTGTATCTCTGGCTTTTGCCTTCACTCTCTCTTCAAGTCACCTGTCTTCCACACTCATATTTACAGATGTTCTAAGGAATGCATCACATGTGACAACAAAAATGACAGTCAAAAATTATCTGGAATTCTTGTTGTTTAGCCTCGTCTATCTCACTAAAATAGTGATCTCTACTCGCTACCTTCTACTGCATGGGACTGCCTTTGTTAAGCACCAGTGCCACATCAGGTGGGTATCACCCTATCCACGAAATACCATATCCCTAGGTCCACTGCCACCTTCTTTGAGTGGGTACCATGACTAATTCCCAAAGGTCTCACTCTCTTCCACCTCTAGTACCACAATCTGCCTTTAAGAAGCTGAGCCATGCTACAGAAAATGTAAAATCATAGGGATTGTGCTATGACAAAAGTATAATTTCTAATTTTAGTTAGACCCTTAACACCCCTCATTAATCTTTAACCATTGTTACCTCTCCTTCTATAGCAGATTGCAAAAATGGCCATGCATTGCTCCCCCTCCCCCCTCCCCCTCCCCCTCCCCCTCCCTCTCCCTCTCCCCACGGTCTCCCTCTCCCTCTCCCCACGGTCTCCCTCTCCCTCTCTTTCCACAGTCTCCCTCTGATGCTGAGCCAAAGCTGGACTGTACTGCTGCCATCTCCGCTCACTGCAACCTCCCTGCCTGCTTCTCCTGCATCAGCCTGCCGAGTGCCTGCGATTGCAGGTGCGCGCCGCCACGCCTGACTGGTTTTTGTATTTTTTTGGTGGAGACGGGGTTTCGCTGTGTTGGCCGGGCTGGTCTCCAGCTCCTAACCGCGAGTGATCTGCCAGCGTCCACCTCCTGAGGTGCCGGGATTGCAGACGGAGTCTCATTCACTCAGTGCTCAATGTTTCCCAGGCTGGAGTGCAGTGGTGTGATCTCAGCTTGCTACAACCTCCACCTCCCAGCCGCCTGCCCTGGCCTCCCAAAGTGCCAAGATTGCAGCCTCTGCCCGGCCGCCACCCCATCTGGGAAGTGAGGAGCATCTCTGCCTGGCCGCCCATCGTCTGGGATGCGAGGAGCCCCTCTGCCCGGCTGCCCAGTCTGGGAAGTGAGGAGCGCCTCTTCCCGGCTGCCATCCTGTCTAGGAAGTGAGGACCGTCTCTGCCCTGCCACCCATCGTCTGAGATGTGGGGAGCGCCTCTGCCCCTCCACCTCGTCTGGGATGTGAGGAGCGCCTCTGCCCGGCCACCCCATCTGAGAAGTGAGGAGCCCCTCCACCCCGCAGCCGCCCGGTCTGAGAAGTGAGTAGCCCCTCCGCCCAGCAGCCGCCCTCTCTGGGAAGTGAGGAGCGTCTCCGCCTGGCAGCCTCCCCGTCCGGGAGGTGGGGGGCAGCCCCCGCCCGGCCAGCCGCCCCTTCCGGGAGGGAGGCAGAGGGGAGGGGGGGCAGCCCGCGCCCAGCCAGCCGCCCCGTCCAGGAGGGAGGCGGGGGGGCAGCCCCCGCCCGGCCAGCCTCCCCGTCCAGGAGGTGGGGGGCGCCTCTGCCCAGCCGCCCCTTCTGGGAAGTGAGGAGCCCCTCTGCCCGGCCACCACCCCATCTGGGAGGTGTACCCAACAACTCATTGAGAACGGACCATGATGACGATGGCGGTTTTGTCGAATATAAAAGGGGGAAATGTGGGGAAAAGATAGAGAAATCAGATTGTTGCTGTGTCTGTGTAGAAAGAAGTAGACATAGGAGACTCCATTTTGTTCTGTACTAAGAAAAATTCTTCTGCCTTGGGATGCTGTTGATCTATGACCTTACCCCCAACCCGGTGCTCTCTGAAACATGTGCTGTGTCCACTCAGGGTTAAATGGATTAAGGGCGGTGCAAGATGTGCTTTGTTAAACAGATGCTTGAAGGCAGCATGCTCGTTAAGAGTCATCACCACTCCCTAATCTCAAGTACCCAGGGACACAAACACTGCGGAAGGCTGCAGGGTCCTCTGCCTAGGAAAACCAGAGACCTTTGTTCACTTGTTTATCTGCTGACCTTCCCTCCACTATTGTCCTATGACCCTGCCAAATCCCCCTCTGCGAGAAACACCCAAGAGTGATCAATAAAAATAAAAAAAAAAGACCTTGGGAAATACAATTCTAAGTCTTAACATTTTGCATATGTTGTTAAATGTCCATGATTCATAGCAAATGAGATCTATTTACTGGGAGTAATCTTCCCGATATGGCCATCTAAACTTGGTTCTCCATCAGATATATTCTTGGGAAATTACAATTGTTTTTCCCAACAAGTAGACACTTGTTTACCTTCTAGGTTTGTGGAAGGCATGAAGTCCTTTAATAGTACCATTTTTTTTTCTTATTTAATATTTACTGTCATATATGTTTGCATGATTAAAAGGAGGCATTAAAAAAAAAATGGCCATGCATTCTTTCCCTGCCCTAAAGAAGTGGGATTTATTTCTCCACACCATGCTTCTTAAAGTAGGGGATTTGAAATAATAATAATAATAATAAATATTTCACTACTTTTTGAATGCAGGTTGACCACAGGATTTGCTTTGGCCAATGAAACATTTTGGCATACATGAGCAAGCAGAGATTTAAAAAACACTTGCATGTTGGAACTTAGAATGATCTCGTAATCCTGTAGCCATGTGAACAAGCCGGGGCTAGCCTGATACAGGATGAGAGACACATGATTCAGTCACCCTCATCACCACAGTTGACAGCCAGCCTACCACCAGACAGACATGTGAGTGAATCCTTCCAGGACCAACTAGACTCAGCCAACCAACAAATCACAAACCAGAATCAGATGAACCTGACCCAGACCAAAACTATCCAGCAGGTTCATGAACAAAATAAATGGTTTTTGTTTCAAGCCACTACGTTTTGGAGTAGTTTATTATGCAACAATAGATTAATGATACACCCTCTGACTCCCTTCAGTAATTATTCTAAACATTTGCATCATTCAGTGACTGCTCCTACTCTCATCCTTAGCACCTAACTTTATCTCCTTTTTTGATGGGTAAAACAGACACACTAAACTTCCCACACTTTCCTAACAGCACACTATAGCATAGTGGTAAAGAGAACCGCTTTTGAAGCCAGATTCCCTGCTCTTCTCTTGGCTCTGAGCACATAGAAGCTGTAAGACCTAGAGAAAATTACACAAACTTCACTGCATCTCATGTTTCTTCTCTGTAAAAGTAGGGATAATGATAATATCTACCTCATAGAGCTGTTGCGAGAATTATAAATGAAGAGTTTAGATCATTATATTGTATACAGTGAATGCTATGTAAACTATTATTTTTATTGTGCACTGGCCAGTGATCCAGAGCTTAATGTTTTTAACAGTTTTACTTACATACCATACTTACATGTAAGTAAATACTTATATATAATATATATGTTATATATATAAAATATATATATGTAAATAAATACTTATATATTCACATATTATGAAATTCACACATTTAAACTATATGTTTCAGACCAGACGCAGTGGCTCATGCCTGTAATCCCAGCAATTTGGGAGGCCGAAGCAAGTGGATCATCTGAGATCAGGAGTTCGAGACCAGCCTGGCTAACATGGTGAAATTTCATCTCTACTAAAAATACAAAAAATTAGCCAGGCATGGCAGCAAGTGCCTGTAGTCCCAGCTACTTGGGAGGCTGAGCCAGGAGAATTGCTTGAACCCGGGAGGTGGAGGTTGCAGTGAGCCAAGATCACACCACTGCACTCCAGCCTGGGCAACAGAGTGAGAGGATCTCAAAATATATATATAAATAAATAAAATAAAGTACATAATAAAATATACGTTTCAGTGTTTTTGAGTATATTCAGAGTTGTACAACCATCACCACTATCTAATTTTAGAGAATTTTTATCAACCCAAACACACCTTGATTTTGAGACCTGAAGTCCTAAGGTGGATCTGAGACAACTCCTTGGGAAAAGGCCAAGAATACAACAGGGAAGATCAAATATGAATGCTGGTCCGATGAACAAGAGCAGAACTGTAAACAAGAGATGAAGCCAAGAATCAGAGTCAGATGGTAATATGGTTAGATATATTTTAACTAATAGTGAAAAGTGGAAGAGGATAGGACACAAGCAGCATCAGACCGTCTACAGCTAACATTATCATGTATGCCAGACTGACTTAAAGATGTGGAATCAGGGGAAGCTCCTCACTCCCCACATTCAGGTCTGCCCTGCCAAGGCTGGCAAATCAAGGGTTTGCCCCAGATCTTTGCCCTCTAAAAGGTCCTAACATATCTTGGTATGCCTTAGTCACGTTTCTTTGGGTTACAAGTATAACCTTCAAACATCCCCCAAGTTCAGAATCAAGGGGATTGCTTTTCTCTTTAATGTTCTATTAACATAGTCTTTTTTGTTGTTGTTTTGTTTTTTGAGTCAGGGTGTCACTCTAACACCCAGGCTAGAGTGCAGTGGCATGATCATAGTTCACTGCAGCTTCAATTTCCTGGGCTCAAGCAATCCTCCCACCTCAGGCTCCCTAGTAGCTGGGACCACAAGCACACACCACCACACCCAGCTAATTGTTAAATATTTTGTAGAGACAGAGTCTCTCTATGTTGCCCAGGTTCTGTTAACACAGTCTAAGCCCTCATCTTATGTAACTTCGGGGAGTTTTGTCTACTCCCCAAGCATTTCTAAGATTCCCTGGGAAATGTTTACATCTTCCACAAACATATGCTTACTGTTTCCTGCCATCTCTTACTCCAGACTACTTCTTTGTTTCTCACAATATCTCTTCCTACTCTCTCAAAGTCATTTCTCCATCCTGCCAGAGGTATCCCCTTAATACCTTACCCCAAGTATAGACATAGACATCTCCCTAAAATCCCAAAGTGCAGGAAATGTTAGGCTATACTGTTATAAATTTAACTGCTGACTTCAAGATAAAAGAACTACAATAACACAGGAAAGATGATTATTTAAAACAAAACACAGCTATCATTACTCTAGAATCTACTGGCCATACTTGACCCCAGAGGGTTTCTCAGCAGTCATCTTTCCCTTTACCCTTCAGTTGGTCACAGAATTATAGAATACAGCTTCCCTCTCAAGGTCAGGACTACAGCAGCAGAAGTCCCTTCAATGCTGTCTTTTCCTCCCCAAACCGTAGTTTATCTTTCTCACAGACCCAGCCAGAGAAAAGTCTGTCCTTCTCTACCTATGGGCCACATTTCTTCCTTGAGGATGATTGACAGTGGGAACATGCATTGTATTCAGGAAAGCACTCCTATTTCCTGCCATGCAAAGCATGATATGGACCCTGGCTCCAGGAAGCCAATACATTATAGTTGACAGTACAGTTCCCAAAGTCTGATTTATTCAGCCTTAACTAGGACCATGTTGTTCACTGACTGTCCTGCTTAGGCACTGCTATGACAGACACAGTATAGTTCCTTTTCACACACTGTCCTCCAGGTTACAGTGAAAAGGACTTCAGATCTGCATGCTTCTCTTCTGGTCTGTTCTTCCAATCTCTTTTGAGGGATTTTTTTGTTTGTTCGTTTCTTTTTAGACAAAGTCCCATTCTGTCACCCAGGCTAGAGTACAGTGGTGCAATCTTGGCTCACTCCGCCTCCCAGATTCAAGCAATTCGCCTGCCTCAGCCTCCCAAGTAGCTGGGACTACAGATGTGCGCCACCACGCCCGGATAATTTTTGTATTTTTGGTAGAGATGGGGTTTTGCCATGTTGGCCAGGCTGGTCTTGAACTCCTGGCCTCAAGTGATCTACCTGCCTCACTCAGCCTCCCAAAGTGCTGAGATTACAGGCATGAGCCACTGCGCCTGTCCTGAGCAAATATTTAAACCAAAAATACACACAACTCCCAAAGAAAATAATGATTATAGGCTGTCATACAGCAGCCTAAGTCTGGAATTTGAAGAAAACAATCAACTTTGTAGGCAGCCAGTTCTGTAAAAGATGAAATTGCAGGCAAAAGATGCACATAATTCATACTACTAACCCAAACATGTATCTAAAATGGAGGCATATTAATTTGTTTTCTATCACTGTGTCAGGGCCCTCCCCAAAACATTAAATAGTATTATTCTTCACTCAATGATATGGTTTGGATTTGCGTCCCCGCCCAAATCTCATGTCAAATTGTAATCCCCAGTGTTGGAGGAGGAGCCTGGTGGGAGGTGACTATATCATGGGGGCAGATTTTCTCCTTGCTGTTCTCATGCTAGTGAGTGAGTTCTCACAAAATCTCATTGTTCAAAAGTGTGTGACACCTTCCCGTTCTCTCCCTTCCTCCTGCTCCAGCCATGAAAGACGTGCCTCCTTCCTCTTTGCCTTCTGCCATGATTGTAAGTTTCCTGAGGCCCCCCCCACCAGCCATGCTTCCTGTACAGCCAGCAGAACCGTGAGCCAATTAAACCTCTTCTCTTTATAAATTACCCAGTCTCAGGTAGTTCTTTATAGCAATGTGAGAACAGACTAATACACTCAACATCTCCAAGACTAAAACAGGTGACTAAAATACCTATATACAATTCCAAGCATCATTATTCAATATAGATATAACCTACAGTCCTTAAAATGACAATCTTTCTAGCTCAGGTGATTTGTCCATGTCTACTTTGACCAGCTGTGACCAGAGGACAGGATAATACAAGCTCACAGTCCCTTAAATATACTTCCAAAATCCAAAAATATATTAAAATTCAAAGCTTTTTTATAACTCATTTGGCAGCAAACTGATTACCTCACATTATATACAAAAATTAACTCAAAATGGATAAGAAGCCTAAATGTACAAACTAAAACTATAAGACTCTGAGAAAGTAACATTTAGCCTAGGGGTTTTCAAATGGGGGCTTGTTTGCCCACTACAAAATATTTGGTAATTTTGTGAGACATGTTTATTGTCATGGCTGGAAGAAAATGCCACTAGCATCTAGTGAGTAGAGGGTAGAGATGGTGTTAAACATCTTTAGATGCACAAAACAGACTCCACAACATGGAATTGTTAGGTCTAAAGTGTCAGTATTGCTGGGGTTGAGAAATTCTACTTTAATCTCTAATATTTCTTCATTCACTCCACTGGTTCTCATCTATTTTGCTCCAAATCTTTCACAAGCATGCTGAAAAATTTTGATCAATATGTAAAAATGTGTGCAGTGGAGTCACAAATTTACTTTTAGCACATAGATGTGCAAAGAAATTTTAGCTGATTTTCTATAACAAATTTGCTTTTTCTTGTGAGCCCCCATACCCACTCCATTAGGTGATACGGGGAAAAAACCCCTAGCTTTTAATTGAGTCTGATAAATTTGGTCTGGTTAAGTAATTGAACAGTCTCTTAAGGTGAATAGGATTCTTATGTATGATTTAGTCTTTCAGATTTCGCTCTCTTTTCCCTGCTTTAATCTGTGATGGAGTGTGGATGTTTGGTGTTGGGGGTGAAGAGTGCCCCTCTGTCTCAACCCAACCCTAGCCTTGTGGAGGTGTTGCTGGTCAGAATCCATTCCTGGGCTAGTTTGCTCCATCCTCTCTAGGCTCACTGAGGATCTGGCAAACCTCCCTCATCATACTGGCGATGGTGGTGGTAAAGATCTCATACCTCCCCAGAGCTGTACCACCCACGTTGTTCCATGTTTAGACAATGCTCCTTGGAGTCCTCAGCTCCAGGACCACTTTGGCACCTCCTGAAGTTGCAGTGAACTCCTCTGGTAAGATCCCTAGCCAAATTCTCAGCTACCATTCTCATGTCTGTAGAGCCTGTGAGACCCTCTGGGTGTCTACCATGTTGGTATCACCATTTTTCCTTTTATGTGGTGGCAGCAGCAGTGATGGTCATGGGGGTAGCTGGCAAGGAGTCTTTCTCTTTTAATTAAAATTAGACACAGATAGCAGACTTTTTGTTTAAAAAGAAATCTAGCTGAGTTGTTGGTTTTAGTTTTCCCCCCAGGTATGTGAAAGAAGCAGGAAGAGCCAACAGTCTTCTTTTGGTTTGAAAAGGAAATGCTATAATACCCTTTTTGAGTAACAATTATATCATTTTTACTTAGGCAAATATAATGTTATTATGATTAAGCAATCAATGAAAGATGTAGATGACTTTTAACCATTAAAAAACTTTATTTTTTAAGAGAAGTTTTAAGTTCACAGCAAAACTGAGAAAGAATAGAAAGTTCCCATATACTCCCTGTCATTTCATTTACAGAAATCAACCTTATATGTATATATTAGTTTCCTAGGATTCCTATAACAAATTACCACTGTGTGGCTTAAAACAACAGAAATTTATTCTCTCACAGTTATAGAGACCAAAAGTCTGAAATCAGGGTGTCAGCAGGGTTGGTTACTTCGGAGTTTCTGATGGAATTCATTCCATGCCTCTCTCCTAGCTTCTGATGGCTAGAGGAAATCCTTCACATTCTTTGGCTTATAGACACCACTCCAGTCTCTGCCTCCATCTTTACATGACATTCTCTCCTGTGTGTCCCTGTGTGTCTTCTTCTTTTGTTTCATAAGAACATCTGTCATTGGATTTACAGCCCACTCTAATCCAGGATGAGTTCATTTCGAGATCCCTTCCTTAATTATATCTTCAAAGACCTTTTTTCCAAATAAGGCCACATTCACAGGTACTAGGAGTTATAGCTTGGACACATCTTTTAGGGAAACACAATTCAATCTACTACAATGTGTATTTAAACCTTTCAGAAAATAGGGAACTCAATTAAAATATTATTACCAGGACAAGAAATTATCAAGACAACCAACCAGAATTACAGAATTTTAGATATTAAAGGTTACTTTCAGAGGCCGCAGCAACAATCTCTGAAGTCATAGTGTCTTACAAGACTCTTAATTAAAATTAATGTTTACAAGGAGAATTTTATGATACAAACTAGTATCTATTTACTGACCTTCTTGGAGAAGACTAAACATTTCTCCTTATCTTGTTAGTATTTCTTTCACCATAATTATGAAGGCCTTTGGTTTTTCAAGCCTAAGTCCTAGAAAACCAGCCATTAATTGGCATCAATATGGGAAAAAACCAGCTCTGAGAGCTCAAAACTGACCACATGGGAAAGGAGAAAGGAGTAAAATAGGATACTTAGTAAATGCAGTATGGGACATGAAATGCTTTCCATCTATGCTTCCCACCATAGATTATAAGTTTCTATAAAGATTTGCATTTTGAATTATTGAAAATTTTTTCCAGAGGTGGCATTAACAGGCATGGTATGGATGTGTGGACATGACTCAAAGGAGCTGTGTGAGTGGTACTGGCCAGATAAAGTACAGTAGCTCTGCCCTTGCCTCTGTTATTGGACCAATGGGCTCACCTTCTACTTGCAGAGCCCTGTACTCCCATACTTCTGCAGCATTTCTCATGTTCAGTGACAAAAGTAAGCCTGTTATCCTGTCTGTGTGGTATGGCTATAGCAATGGGCATGGTATTGGAAGAGGAATTTGCACTAAAATGTACAAGTCCCTCCCTCACTAGAGTTCAGGTGTGGCAGGAACACTGCCTTGTGGGTCAGATTTGGCATTTCAATCCTCAAAGGATCTCTGGGGAAAGGTATATACCCAAAAAGAAGCAGAAGTGGAATTGTAAATAGGGTAGTCTGAGAGTTGAGCATAAAGTTAGGGAGACCCACAATTGCTTTCTGGCCCAAAGAGCAAGAGCGAAATCATAAGGAGCAAATGTAGCCAAGAAACAGGAGACAGACGGAAATTAGACCAGAATGAAAATAATTCAGAACAAGTAAAAGCGGTCTTGGGTAATTTGTATAATTTCCACAAAACAACACTAAAGATTGGTTTATTGATGGGTGAGGTGGAAGTGTTGGATTATCTTGAAATGTAGAACTCCTTTCAACTTCATGCCTCCCCAGTTATACTTCTGTGTATCTACCCAGAAGAACTGAAGGCAGGGACTTAAAGAATATTTGTACACTCATGGTCATAGTGTGACTGGCTTAAGTCCTACTGCTCAGCACTCAGAGGCCAAATACAGGAGAAGCAAGATGTGGTGAAAGAAGAACAACTTTAGCATTAGCGACTAATGCTAGCAGTTGGGGAATGGCCAAAGGGCATTCTGATTACAAATCTGGTGCCCCAGGTGAGGAACTGTGTATTTTGATCGACTCAACCTGTACACTTGGTTTCCAATGAGTGGAGCAATTGGCTGTGGTGTGCACCAGGGCTTACCCACCCATGCTACTGGGCAGGACAGAGTCCACTTGCAAACTCCAGCTTCTCATGGCTAGCTGACCTCACAGCTGAGACCTTAGGGAATTCCCAGCAATTGCCAAGACTGCTTTTGTCTTGGGGATTTTCCCTTCTCTCCCCTTCATGTCTCCCCTACATGGACCTGGTATAGGTCATCTGTGGTGCTGTGTAGGCCTCTGTGACATCTGGACTGAATGCAGGTCACTCTGTGGTGCCACCTGGGTTTCACACAAGATCTCAGGACTTTTCTCCAGTCTTCCCTCTTTAGGATCAATTTGGAATGCTGGGTCTACATCAGATCTGTTTGTGTTTGTGTCTCTGTTTACTGTTACCCCTCCATCCCAGAGTACTTTAGCACAGTCTCTGTCCCACCCAATAAGACCAGTCTCATCTGCTTGTCAGAAGGCAGCAAGATAGGCTGCTCCCGTCCTCCTTGGGGAGAAACAGTTTTCAATCTCCTGGCCCCTGATATTGTCATCCTTTTGGGGAATCCAGAGTATTTCCTGTAACTGTGTCAAGCTTTGGGGAATGTAGTGGGGAAGCATGTGAACTTTTTCCTAGACTATCTGGGACTCCAGCTGGTTATATATTATTGCCAGTTTTTGTGCACATTTTTAACTAATGGGCAAATTATACTAAGGAAAATTCACAGTTCAAATGGTTAGCCTGCAACTATAAAGTTAAGAAGTCTTCTAAAGCTATCAATTTATTTTCTTTTCTGCCTACTTTGAACCTGTTATTAAGCTACTGGTGTTGAAATAAAACTTACTGTTTCAAGGTTACTTGGAGATTTCATTTTTCTTATACACATCAGCCAGTTCTGGCTAAAATGGAAACATTAGAAACTTATTTGAAACTGACAGAAAAAAAAGAGGTAAAAGATGTTTTTAAAATCAAAACTGCCATGAAAACTGCTTTACCCAAATTCTGGTCCACAGCTTTCCTTAGATTACCTATCAGGTTTTAGCCATGTGAACAGGTTCCAATTTCATCAGAAAAATAATTTGGATTCAGCTATCTTTTGTAAAGTGGTGAGTTTGTATTGCTATCTTAAGGCTAGAGTTCTGAGGTAAAAGCTATTGGGCCTTTGTGCATGTATGTATACATGTTTTGATAAGCTTATGGGTATGTACATGTATTATGTTATACGTTGTGTCTAGCATGCTACAAAACTGGCTTAAAAGTAAATGGGTACTCATAAATTAAGTCCAAATGCTTTTCAAATTTACATGAATCTTTGGTAAATAAAACTGGCTCTAAAATTATTGACAAAAATAGGCCAGGCATGGTGGCTCACATCCATAATCCCAACACTTTGAGAGGTCAAGGCAGGAAGATAGCTTAAGCCCAGGAGTTTAGACAAGGCTGAGCAATGTAGCAAGACCCAGTCTCTGCAAAAAATAGAAAAATTAGCCAGGTGTGGTGGCACATGCCTGTAGTCCCAGCTATTCGGGAGGCTGAACTGGAAGGATTACCTGAGCCTGGGGAGGTCAAGGCTGCAGTGAGTTGTGATTGCGCCACTGCACTCCATACTGAGCAACAGTGAGACTCTGTCTCAAAAAAAAAAATTGGTAAAAATAGAAATGTCATCAGAATTGTCAGCATACATTTTTGTCTGAGTTTATTGAACAAATGATTTTATATTTGTCTCTGTCTCTATATTAAGATGTCAGGGTTTGTCACAAAGGTTGTGAGACTATAAACCCAGCCAAAAACAGAATAATCTTTGTGTGATTTTTTTTGTCAAATAAGACTAATTTAATATTGTTGGTTCAATGAAAATAGCTGAATCTTCTGAGTTAACAGCAAAAGGCATTTAACTTTAAGGTTCTTACTTAAGTGTTCACCTGCTATTCCGACTTTAAAAATGATTAACTGGGAAATAAATTCAAATAATAATTAGTTTTGTGTAATATCTCGGTTTTCACAAGTAATCTAGAGAAACTGTTAAAATGAAAAAATTGAGTACATGTAAGTAAGATAAATGCTTATAAGTGGACTTTATGTATAATTTTAAATTTTTTAATTATTTTGAATTAAGTAATAAATTCTCATTTAATGTCTGGGTAATTTCCAATTAAGAAAAGGTTATGATATAGAAAAACATATTTCTAAAACTGTGGAATGGTTTCATCTATAAAATGCTAACATCCATCAGACAGTTCAGGGTTTTCTGCACTAAAATTTAAGGTTTCAAAGGATAAGTATTCTAGCTGATATACACTTCTGTAAGTTGTGTTCTTATTGAAAAAAATTGTGTCATTTGGAGGTTACTTGAAAGTTATTTATTGAAGAAGGTTAAAAAATCAGTAAGTAGGGGAGCGAGATGTGAAAAAAGTTATGGCATATTTTTGGTAAGGAATGCTATAAAGAAAAGAGAATAGTTTTTATGAAAAAGGATCTTGTATGGTAAATTTTTGTCCTAAAGCAAAATGACTGATTATTTAGGAAAGAGGACAAATTAGGAACCCCAAGCATGTCGTAGTTACGTGTAAGTTATGACAAGATTAGTGAAGGAGAATTTATCAAAGGAATTTTGTGTGTGATTAAGTTAGCTATAATTTTTTTTTTTTTTTTTTTTGAGACAGAGTCTGGCTCTGTCACCCAGGCTGGAGTGCAGTGGCACAATCTCGGCTCACTGCAAGCTCCACCTCCCAGGTACACGCCATTCTCCTGCCTCAACCTCCCGAGTAGCTGGGACTATAGGTGCCCGCCACCACACCCAGCTAATTTTTTGTATTTTTAGTAGAGACAGGGTTTCACCATGTTAGCCAGGATGGTCTCAATCTCCTGACCTTGTGATCCACCTGTCTCAGCCTCCCAAATTGCTGGGATTACAGGTGTGAGCCACCACACCCAGCCGAGTTAGCTATAATTTAAAAGGAAGTGTTTACAATAGTCTTTCTAAAGAATGATCCCCAGAGATTGGCAAGATGGCCAAATAGGAAGAGTTACAGTCTGTAGCTCCCAGCAACACCAACACGGAAGGCGGGAGATTTCTGCATTTCCAACTGAGGTATATTGTTTGTCTCATTGGGACTCGTTAGGCAGTGGGGACAGCCCACAGAAGGCGAGCAAAAGTAGGGTGGGGCATCACCCCACCGGGGAAGTGCAAGCAGCCAGGGGCCTCTCCCTCCCTGAGCCATGGGAAGCCGTGAGGGACTGTGCTATCTGGCTCAGATACTATGCTTTTCCTACGGTTTTTGCAATCCAATCCCCAGACCAGGAGATTCCCTCGTGTGCCTACACCACCAGGGCCCTGGGTTTCAAGCACAAAACTGGGCGGCTGTTTGGGCAGACACCGAGCTAGCTGCAGGAGTTTTTTTTTTCTTACCCCAGTGGTGCCTGGAACCCCAGCGAGACAGAACCGTTCACTCACCTGGAAAGAGGGCGGAAGCCAGGGAGCCAAGTGTTCTCACTCAGCGGGTCCCACTCCCACAGAGCCCAGCAAGCTAAGAACCACTGGCTTGGAATTCTCACTGCCAGTCCAGCAGTCTGATGTCAACCTGGGATGATCAAGCTTGGTGTAGGGGGGGGTGTCCACCATTACTGAGGCTTGAGTAGGCGGTTTTCCCCTGACAGTGCTAAGGAGGCCGGGAAGTTCAGATTGGGCCAAACGCACCACAGTGTGGCAAAGCGGCTGTGGCCAGACTGCCTCTCTAGATTCCTCCTCACTGGGCAGGGAATCTCTGAAAGAAAGGCAGCAGCCCCATCAGGGGCTTATAGATAAAACTCCCATCTCCCTGGGACAGAGCACCTGGGGGAAGGGGAGGCTGTGGGCACAGCTTCAGCAGACTTAAATATTCCTGCCTGCCAGCTCTGAAGAGTGCAGCAGATCCTGACAAGGAGCATTCTCCCAGCACAGCGCTTGAGCTCTGCTAAGGGACAGACTGCCTCCTCAAGTGGGTCCCTGACCCCCGTGCCTCCTGACTGGGAGAGACCTCCCAACAGGGGTTGACAGACACCTCATACAGGAGAGCTCCAGCTGGCATCAGGCCAGTGCCCCTCTGGGATGAAGCTGCCAGAAGAAGGAGAGGCAGCAACCTTTGCTGTTCTGCAGCCTCCGCTGGTGATACACAGGCAAACAGGGTCTGGAGTGGACCTCCAGCAAACTGCAGCAGACCTGCAGAAGAGGGGCCTATTAGTAGAAAAACTAACAAACAGAAAGCAACAACATCAACATCAACAAAAGGACCTCCACACAAATACCCCATCCAAAGGTCATCAGCCTCAAAGATCAAAGGTAGATAAATCCATGGAGATGAGGAAAAAACAGCGCAAAAATGCTTAAAATTCCAAAAAACAGAATGCCTCTTCTCCTCCAAAAGATTGCAACTCCTCTCCAGCAAGGGTGAAAAACTGGATGGAGAATGAGTTTGATGAATTGACAGAAGTAGGCTTTAGAAGGTGAGTAATAACTCCTCTGAGCTAAAGGAGCAAGTTCTAACCCAATGCAAGGAAACTCAGAACCTTGATAAAAGGTTATAGAAACTGCTAACTAGAATGACTAGTTTAGAGAAGAACATAAATGACCTGATGGAGCTGAAAAACACAGCACAAGAACTTTGCGAAGCATACACAAGTATCAATAGCCGAATCAATCAAGCAGAAGAAAGGATATCAGAGATTAAAGATCAGCTACTGAAATAAGGCTTGAAGACAAGATTAGAAAAAAAAAAAAGAAAGAAAAGGAACAAACAGCTGGGCGTGGTGGTTCACGCCTGTAATCCCAGTACTTTGGGAGGCCAAGGCAGGCGGATCACCTGAGGTCAGGAGTTTGAAACCAGCCTGACCAACATGGAGAAACCCCATATCTACTGAAAATACAAAAATTATCTGGGTGTGGTGGCACATGCCTGTAATCCCAGCTACTCAGGAGGCTGAGGCAGGAGAATTGCTTAAACCCAGGAGGCAGAGGTTGTGGTGAGCCAAGATCATGCCATTGCACTCCAGCTTGGGCAACAAGAGCGAAACTCCATCTCAAAAAAAAAAAAGAAAGAAAGAAAGAAAAGGAGCAAAGCCTCCAGGAAATATGGGACTAGGTGAAAAGACCAAACCTACGATTGATTGGGGTACCTGAAAGTGACGGGGAGAATAAAGCCAAGTTGGAAAACACACTTCAGGATATTATCCAGGAGAACTTCCCCAACCTAGCAAGACAGGCCAATATGCCGATTCAGGAAATACAGAGAACATCACTAAGATACTCCTTGAGAAGAGCAACTCCAAGACACATAATCGTCAGATTCTCCAAGGTTGAAATGAAGGAAAAAATGCTAAGAGCAGCCAGAAAGAAAGGTCAGGTTACCTACAAGGGGAAGCCAATCAGACTAATAGCAGATCTCTCGGCAGAAACCCTACAAGCCAGAAGAGAGTGGAGGCCAGTATTCAACATTCTTAAAGAAAAGAATTTTCAACCCAGAATTTCATATGCAGCCAAACTAAGCTTCATAAGCGAACGACAAATAAAATCCTTTACAGACAAGCAAATGCTGAGATTTTGTCACCATCAGGCCTGCTTACAAGAGCTCCTGAAGGAAGCACTAAATATGGAAAGGAAAAACTGGTACCAGCCACTGCAAAAACACACCAAAATATAAAGACCAACAACACCATCAAGAAACTACATCAACTAATGTGCAAAATAACCAGCCAGCATCATGATTATAGGATCAAATTCACACATAAAAATAATAACCTTTAATGTAAATGGGCTAAATGACCCAATTAAAAGACACAGACTGGAAAATTGGAATAAGAGTCAAGACCTATCTGTGCTGTATTCAGAAGACCCATCCCACGTGCAAAGACACACGTAGGCTCAAAATAAAGGGATGGAGGAATATTTACCAAGCAAATGGAAAGCAAAAAAAAGCAGGGGTTGCAATCCTAGTTTCTGATAAAGCAGACTTTAAACCAACAAAGATCAAAAAGACAAAGAAGGGCATTACATAATGGCAAACGGATCAACACAACAACAAGAGCTAACTATCCTAAATATATATGCACCCAATACAAGAACACCCAGATTCATAAAAACTAGTTCCTAAAGACCTACAAAGAGACTTAGACTCCCACACAATAATAGTGGGAGACTTTAACACCCCACTGTCAATATTAGATAGATCAATGACACAGAAAATTAACAAAGATATTCAGGACTTGAACTCAGCTCTAGACCAAGCGGACCTAATAAACATCTACAGAACTCTCCACCCACCCCAAAGCAACAGAATATACATTCTTCACAGCACCACATAGCGCATATTCTAAAATCGACCACATAATTGGGAGTAAAACACTCCTCAGCAAATGCAAAAGAATGGAAATCATGACAACAGACTCTCAGACCACAGTGCAATCAAACTAGAACTCAGGATTAAGAAACTCACTCAAAACTGCACAACTACATGGAAACTGAACAATCTGTTCCTGAATGACTAATAGGTAAATAACGAAATTAAGGCAGAAATAAGTTCTTTGAAACCAAGGAGAATAAAGAGACAACATGCCAGAATCTCTGGGACAGAGCTAAAGCAGTGTTTAGAGGGAAATTTATATCACTAATTGCCCATATCAGAAAGCGGAAAAGATCTAAAATCGACACCCTAACATCACAATTAAAAGAACTAGAGAAGCAAAAGCAAAGAAACTCAAAAACTAGCAGAAGACAAGAAATAGATCAGAGCAAAAAAGGAGATTGAGACAAAAAAAAAACCCCCCGTCAAAAAATCAATGAATCCAGGAGCTGGTTTTTTGAAAAGATTAACAAAATAGATAGACGGCTAGCAAGACTAATAAAGGAGAAAAGAGAGAAGAATCAAACAGATGTAATAAAAAATGATAAAGGGGATATCACCACTGATCCCACAAAAATACAAACTACCATCAGAGAATACTATAAACACCTCTTTGCACATAAACTAGAAAATCTAGAAGAAATGGATAAATTCCTGGACACATACAACCTCCCAAGACTAAACCAGGAAGAAGTTGAATCCCTGAATAGACCAATAACAAGTTCTGAAATTGAGGCAGTAATTAATAGCCTACCAACCAAAAAAAGTCCAGGACAAGGTGGATTCACAGCCGAATTCTACCAGAGGTACAAAAAGCAGCTGATACCATTCCTTCTGAAACTATTCCAAACAATAGAAAAAGAGGGACTCATCCCTAACTCATTTTATAAGGCCAGGATCATCCTGATACCAAAACATGGCAGAGACACAACACAAAAAAAGAAAATTTCAGGCCAATATCCCTGATGAACATCAATGTGATAATTCTCAATAAAATATTGGCAAACCAAATCCAGCAGCACATCAAAAAGCTTATCCACCACAACCAAGTCAGCTTCATCCCAGGAATGCAAGGCTGGTTCAACATACACAAATCAATAAACATAATCCATCACATAAACAGAACCATGTAAAAATGACATGATTATCTCAATAGATGCAGAAAAGGCCTTTGATGAAATTCAACATCCCTTCATGCTAAAAACTCTCAATAAGCTAGGTATTGATGGAATGTATCTCAAAATAATAAGAGCTATTTATGACAAACCCATACTCAATATCGTACTGAATGGGCAAAGCTGGAAGCATTCCCCTTGAAAACCGGCACAAGACAAGGATGCCCTCTCTCACTACTCCTATTCAACATAGTATTGGAAGTTCAGGCAAGGGCAATCAGGCAAAAGAAAGAATACAGGGTATTCAAATAGGAAGAGAGGAAGTCAAATTTTCTGTGTCTGCAAAAGACATGATTGTATATCTACAAAACCCTATCGTCTCAGCTCAAAAACTCTTCAAGCTTATAAGCAACTTCAGCAAAGTCTCAGGATACAAAATCAATATGCAAAAATCACAAGCATTTCTATATACCAATAATAGACAAGCAGAGAGCCAAATCATGAGTGAACTCTCATTAACAATAGCTACAAAAAGAATAAAATACCTAGAAATACAACTTACAAGGGACGTGAAGGACCTCTTCAAGGAGAACTACAAACCACTGCTCAAGGAAATAAGGGAGGACACAAACAAATAGGAAAAAAAAATTCCATGCTCATGGATAGGAAGAATTGGTATCATGAAAATGGCCATACTATCCAAAGTAATTTATAGATTCAGTGCTATTCCCATCAAGCTACCATTGACTTTCTTCACAGAACTAGAAAAAACTACTTTAGATTTCATATGGAACCAAAAAAGAGCCCATATAGCCAAGACAATCCTAAGCAAAAGAACAAAGCTGGAGGCATCACACTACCTGATTTCAAACTATACTACAAGGCTACAGTAACCAAAACAGCATGGTACTGATAGCAACACAGATATATAGACCAATGGAACAGAACAGAGGCCTCAGAAATAACACCACACATCTACAACCATCTGATCTTCGGCAAACCTGACAAAAACAAGCAACGGGGAAAGGATTCCCTACTTAATAAATGGTGATGGGAAAACTGGCTAGCCATATGCAGAAAACAGGAACTGGGCCCCTTCCTTATGCCTTAAACAAAAATTAACTCAAGGTGGATTAAAGACTTAAACATAAAACCTAAAACCATAAAAACCCTAGAAGAAAACCTAAGTAATATCATTCAGGACATAGGCATGGGCAAAGACTTCATGTCTAAAACACCAAAAGCAATTTCAGCCGAAGCCAAAATTGACAAATGGGATCTAATTAAACTAAGAGCTTCTGCTCAGCAAAAGAAACTATCATCAGTGTGAACAGGCAACCTACAGAATGGGAGAAAATTTTTGCAATCTATCCGTCTGACAAAGGGCTAATCTCCAGAATCTAAAAGGAACTTAAACAAATTTACAAGAAAAAAAACAACCCAATCAAAAAGTGGCAAAGGATATGAACAGACACTTCTCAAAAGAAGACATTTATACCTGGTGTGATGGCTTACGCCTATAATCCCAGCACTTTGGGAGGCTGAGGCGGACGGATCATGAGGTCAGGAGATCAAGACCATCCTGGCTAACACTGTGAAACCTCATCTCTACTAAAAATACAAAAAAAAAAAAAAAAATTAGCCAGGCGTGGTTGTGAGCGCCTGCAGTCCCAGCTACTCTGGAGGCTGAAGGAGGAGAATGGCGTGAACCCGGGAGGCGGAGCTTGCAGTGAGCCGAGATCGTACCACTGCTCTCCAGCCTGGGGGACAGTGCAAGACTCTCTCTCATAAAAAAAAAAAAAAAAAAAAAAGAAGACATTTATGGGGCCAACAAACATATAAAAAAAACCTCATCATTACTGGTCATTAGAGAAATGCAAATCAAAACCACAATCAGATACCATTTTATGCCAGTTAGAATGGCAATCATTAAAAACTCAGGAAACAACAGATGCTGGTGAGGATGTGAAGAAATAGGAACGCTTTTACACTGTTGGTGGGAGTGTAAATTAGTTCAACCATTGTGGAAGACAGTATGGCGATTCCTCAAGGATCTAGAACCAGAAATTCCATCTGACCCAGCAATCCCATTACTGGGTATATACCCAAAGGATTATAAATCATTCCAAAGGATTATAAATCATGTATAATGCAAAAAATACGTATGTTTATTGCAGCACTATTTACAATAGCACAAATTTGGAACCAACCCAAATGCCCATCAACGATAGACTGGATAAAGAAAATGTGGCATATATACACTATGGAATACTATGGAGCCATAAAAAAGAATGAGTTCAGCCGGGCACAGTGGCTCACGCCTATAATCCTAGGACTTTGGGAGGCTGAGGCGGGCAGATCACCTGAGGTTGGGAGTTTGAGACAAGCCTGACTAACATGGAGACACCCCGTCTCTACTAAAAATATAAAATTAGCCAGGGTTGGTGGCGCATGCCTGTAATCCCAAATACTTGGGAGGCTGAGGCAGGAGAATCGCTTGAACCTAGGAGACAGTGGTTGCGGTGAGCCGAGATCGCACCATTGCACTCCAGCCTGGATAACAAGAGTGAAACTCTGTCTCAAAAAGAAAAAAAAAAAAAGAATGAGTTCATGTCCTTTGCAGGGACATGGATGAACCTGGAAACCATCACCCTCAGCAAACTAACACAAGAACAGAAAACCAAACACCAAATGTTCTCACTCATAAGTGGGAGTTGAACGATAAGAACGCATGGACAAAGGGAGGGGAACATCTCACACCCGGGCCTGTTGGGGGGTCGGGGGCAGGGGGAGGGAGAGCATTAGGACAAATACCTAGTGCATGTGGGGCTTAAAACCTAGATGATGGGTTGATAGGTACAGCAAACCACCATGGCACATGTATACCTATGTAACAAACCTACATGTTCTGCACATGTATCCCAGAACTTAAAGTAAAATAAAAATAAAAATAATGAATGATTCCCTAGGTTTAAATAAGGTTTTCCTAAGGTGTTGGTTTACTCTTAATGAAATTAAAGGAAATTTTGCTTTTTAATTCTATCACCTATTTTTTTTTAAAACTTCTCAGATTCATATCTCAGAAGTTCAGCTTTTGTTGTGTCTGGCTGTTTTCAGTTTTTTCCTCCCTTTGAAAAGGACACTCTCCTTCAACTTTTTCCATCAGCTCCTCTAATTTTTTTTCCTCTGATTCTAACCGTTGGGGCCTGATGCTGAAATGTTTTATCTTAGAAGTCTATAAAAGCAGTGTTTTCCTCCAATATAACTTGATTCTGTACTCCCGGCTTTTCTTGATATGTGTGATTTTCGTTGTAATCAGGAAACTTCTCACGCAATTGCTCAGAGAGATGTATTCCCTTGTTATACTCATAATCATGAATACACTCTTCTTGTGTCTGATTAAATTCAAGCACTTTTTTCAAGTATGACTTTCAGGTTACCTACATGGTCTTTCCATAAGGAGAAGCAGTCACACAGCAGAAGGGGTTTTTTGCCTGTGTAGTAACTTGCTTAAGAAACAAGATTTTAATGTTTTATCAAATAATTCCCATGCTCTCTTTAATGGGTTTTTAATTGCCTAGAAAAACTGAGATTTAAAAGGGTTCAGGTTTTTATGTCCTGGTAACCTTCTCAATTGCCTTTAAAGTCTTTAATTATCAGTTTGGTTAAATGAGTAACTATTATTTTTACAATGAATATTATCTTGTTTTGATCAAATGTTTTGAGGCTTTTAAAATCTTTGACCAATGTCCTCAAAATCAAAATCGTAAATTAAGTCTCTGACTTATTGCTGGGGTTTATCGAAGCTATAAAAATTAATCACTGCAAGGTTGTAAAATATTTTTACAGCTTCCAGTCAGGTCATAGACTCCGGTATCACACCTCCAGCTCCTTGAAAAGGTCCTTATCAGGTGATATTAACTAATCCTTGTGCTTTTAAGTTATAGGGACTTACACATATCTCATCCAAAGAAGGCATCAACTCCTGCCAGTATCTGACACTAAACTGCAATTAACCAAAGACTCATCGTTAGACTCAGGCAAAGGCGACAAAGTAAACTGCTTTCATGAGACACAGGGACAGTCTTGTGTTCAAAAATATTAAGATTCATTTAACAATTCTGCCTCTATCTGAATTAATATAATTTATTCTGTGCCTTGATACTAAATAATTTAAGTGTTTAGCTACCTATGAACTTCTTTTCCTGTTATTCTCAAAACTAGGCAGGGTTTATGACCTTTGTGTTTGAAATGTTGTTAATTCTTTCTGTTTTGTTTTACCTACAAAAGTTGAAACTCTTCAATCCCGCCATGCCTAGAGACTATAACGTAATGTTGTAAGGGCCAGTATTGAGAGCTAAAATTAGTTCAGACCCTACAAATCAAGGATGACACACAGATGCCAAAACAGCTAAACAAAATGCTTGCATTTTGTATAGCTAATTGCAACAAGCCAAGATTACAGCAGCTCAATGCATAGAATTTATAGATAAGTCAATTTTGTAACCCTTGCCTTTTGGTTTTTGCCTCTTAACATTGCTTAAGAGGGGTTTTAAGGTTAATGAGTGCCTGCCCACCTCCTTCCCATCTGACCTAGAACGTTTAATTGGCTGTAACTCTTTTGACTCTAAGTCAGTTGGCCGCAGGAGGGACATGATGGATTCAGGGCAGGTAGCACACCACCCTGGCATTGATATGGGACAAAATTAAAGTCTGGACACTGATACTGTCTCTGGGATACCTTGACCAAAAAAAAAAAAAAGTGGAATGCTGTTTTGAAGGCATGAGCCTAGCCATTCCCCATCTGCGAGCATTTGATTAGTAAAGCTTTCACCACAGGTCACTTCTCATGTTTTTGGCCTCTAGGCAGCAAGCAGCCAGACGTGAGCCAGTTGCAATAGCAGCATTATTGACAATAGCAAAAGGTGGAAGCAACCCAACTGTCCATCCACGGATGAATGGATAAACAAAACGTGGTATATATATATTATTCAGCCTTAAAAAGGAAGGAAATTCTAACATATGCAACTATATGGATGAAACTCGTGGACATTACACTAAGTGAAATAAGGCAGTTATATAAATACAAATGCTGTATGATTTCACTCATGTCAGGTACCCAGAATAGTCAGATTTGTAGAGACACAAAGTAGAATGGTGGTTGCCAGGAGCTGGGGATAAGGAAGAATGAGGAATTATTGTATAGAGTACAGAACTTCAGTACTGCAAGATGAAAAAGTTCTAGAGATGGATGCTGATGGTGGCTGTATAACAATATGAATGTACAACTGAACTGTACACTTATAAATGGCTGAGATATTAAATTTTATGTGTATTTTGCCACAATTAAAAAAAAATTAAATGAAAGTAGGCCAGGCGCAGGGGCTCACACCTGTAATCCCAGCACTTTGGGAGGCCGAGGCGGGCAGATCACTTGAGGTCAGGAGTTCGAAACCGGCCAGGCCAACATGTGAAACCCCGTTTCTACTAAAAATAGAAAAATTAGCCGGCGTGGTGGCGCATGCCTGTAATCCCAGCTACTCGGGAGGCTGAGGCAGGAGAATCGCTTGAACCCTGGAGGCAGAGGTTGCAATGAGCCAAGATCGCGCCACTGCACTCCAGCCTGGACGACAAGAGCAAGATTCCGTCTCAAAAAAGAAAAAAATAATGAAAATAAAAAGAAACTAACTGTGACTGAAGAACAACCCACATCAATGAAAACCAGTAGGGAAAGGAGACCTTCCCACTGCCCAGCTAATCATAGCCTGACCACCAGGCTGTGGTAACTGGAAACCAACGGCGTGGCAAGTGTAGGTCTGGGGCTCCGCGCAAGGAAGGACTGCAAGGAAGCCGCAGGTTAAAGTGGGTCAACCCGCAAAATAGGCTGCCACTGCGCAGGCGCCTATTGCGCCTACCAAGACACCTTTTAAACGTGCCCGGAAATGACGCCTGTAATGCTGAGACAGACTCCCAGAAGATCTGAGCGAGTCGCGTAGCTGAGCCCGGCAGGGGCTGGGGTGGTGCTGCTGCTATGAGCTGCACCATCGAGAAGATCCTGACAGACGCCAAGACGCTGCTGGAGAGGCTGCGGGAGCACGATGCGGCCGCCGAGTCGCTGGTGGATCAGTCGGCAGCGCTGCACCGGCGGGTAGCAGCTATGCGGGAGGCGGGGACAGCGCTTCCGGACCAGGTCAGGCAGAGGGTAGGAGTCCAGTGCTCTCGGATTCTGGGCACTGAAGGGTGGAGAGCGAGGTAAAGTGGGAACTCGGCCTGGAATTTATTCCCGGTCTCAGAGGGCGGCGGTGAGACCATTTTCCTGGGTCGGGGCTGAGAATCCTGCCCTGGAGCCCTAACTTCTGCCTCTTCAGTTGCATCTGCCGCTGTTCTCTTTAAGGCATGCTTAGTCTGTCTCTATTTGTCCAGTATCAAGAGGATGCATCCGATATGAAGGACATGTCCAAATACAAACCTCACATTCTGCTGTCCCAAGAGAACACACAGATTAGAGACTTGCAACAGGAAAACAGAGGTTAGTCAGGCTTTTTCATATCTGGTAATAGTTTAAAGTTATTGCAAAATTGCCCTAAACATTTACAAAAGTGTACATATATTTCCAGGTCAGTACTTTTAGTAGGAGAGTCCTCCTGATCTGGCCCAGTAACAATAAAGTTTGTTAGATTACCCTTTTCAAGGTCATCTGACTAATATTGCAGCAGCTTACCAAAGAGGTGCTGTGTAGAGTTGGAATTATTGCATGGTTTATTTTTAAGCATCCTCAGATGTGTAACAAAAGAGTTCATAGCCTCATGGACTTAAAATTTAATGTTTAAGTATTAATATAAACACTGAAGGTAAGATTTAAGGTTTTGTTTATGTTCTTGTTTGTGCAAGGTGAAGCAGCAGAATTTTATTCTAAGGGTATATATTCTTAGGCTTGATTAGTACATTATTAATGATTGTGGTATTAATAGTTGTTTACCAGAGGGGTTTCACATATATCATTCTACTGTATTCTCATATCTTCATTTTTATCTATCACAATGCAGTTAAGAAATAGGCTCAGAAGAAGCTAAATGATTTACTTATGAGTATTAACCAAGCAAGTTACAGAACTGAACTCAAACACATGTCTTATGATGATACATCCATTGTTGTTTCTGCAAGACTTTGCTTCTCTACCTAGAAAGTTACCTTTCACATAGACTTTAACTGTTCAGTTTTGTGGACTTAAACATTGATTTACAACTTTAGATTCATATTATCTATATAGTGTTACAAAATTCCAACTGTTAAGACTTTGGATTTGGGAACTGTCTCTCAGACATCACTGCCAAGTTCTTTTATTTTTTGACAGAGCTGTGGATTTCCTTGGAGGAACACCAGGATGCTTTGGAACTCATCATGAGCAAATATCGGAAACAGATGTTACAGTTAATGGTTGCTAAAAAAGCGGTGGATGCTGAACCAGTCCTGAAAGCTCACCAGTCTCACTCTGCAGTAAGAAACTTTGAATAAATTCGAAGTGAACCAAATTGAAATCTTGAGATTGTTTTAGATTGTGTGCTTGTTTTTTTGCTTTGTGAGATAGGGTCTGGCTCTTGTCGACCAGGCCGTGGTGTAATGGCACGATCTCGGCTCACTGCAACCTCTGCCTCCTGAGCTCAAGCCATCGTCTCACCTCTGCCTCCGGAGCAGCTGGGACTACAGGTGCACACCACCACACCCTGTTAATTTTTGTGGGGTTTTTTGTTTGTTTGTTTGTTTGTTTGTTTTTTGGTAGAGATAACATTTCGCCATGTTGCCCAGGCTGGTCTGAAACTCCTGGGCTCAAGCGATCCACCCACGTTAGCCTTCCAAAGTGCTGGGATTATAGGCATGAACCACTGCGCCTGGCCATGTGTGCTTGTTTTTGAAGAAAAGTAAGCTCATTTTCCTTTCATGTTTATCACATTTGTTGTTTATTTTGCCATGGCTTTGTAAAGATATGAATAGAAAGAAGGAGGATGGGGCTGCTCAGATCCTTTTATTTGAGTGGGACTAAGGTTCCCCCTCCCTCACCAAGATCTCTTTTGAAAATGTTCATTAATTCTTAGCGCTCCCACCAAACATAATGCCAGTTAGTGTTGAAGCTGCCTGGTAAACACTTGGTTGGTTATTACTTATACATTTAACTTAAGCTCCTTGCTTGTAAGGCGCATGAATTCACATTTTATTCCTAACATAGTACCTGACATATAGCAGGCAGTCAGTAAACCTTTTATAAACTGAACCACATAGTATCATACTATGTTGTTAGGGGAGAGAAGTATGGTTTTTTAAAAAAACAAACATGGCATAGTTTCTGTTCTTTGCTAATTTGGGAGGCTCAGTAATTGTCCTTATGTTTGTAGGTGCTTCATGGTTGTCATTGTACATTCTTGTGTACTGTATCATTTAATTCTAGATGTATAGGGTTGGAGCCTACTACTTCTGTGAGATGTAGTGAAATATAAGCTTCATCTTAAATTCCATTGAATGCATTTTACTGACTTAAAAGTTTTAGGAAACAGATATTTTAAATATTTGAATGGCTTTCATCTGGAAGAGAAAAATAGATTTTCTTCTCGTATGGAGGAAAAAACTTGAACCTTGAAAGAGACAGAGTTTACTCAGATAGATAAACTTTCTAAGTGATATGTCCAAAGATGGAATAAAGCACCTTGGAATGTAGTAAGCTTCCTGCCAGTAAAAGTATTCAAATTTAAGTTAAACAGCCACTTAGAGATAGTATCCAACATCCAATGGGTAGTTAAACTACAATTGATTTTTTTTTTTCCATTTCAAATCTTTTTATTGGAGTGTGGACCTACTGGGGGATTGATGCACTGGACATAGATAATTTTCAGAAATGAAAATAACATTGCTTGCATCGAATCAGATTTCACCCACAAAAATGACTAAGGCCTTACCAGAGTTGGCATTGGATGAAACCTTATTCCTTTATGGAAAGGGAATCATGTAGCCTTCTATTTCTGAAATAGACTAAAGATTACTCATTTATTCTCTGCAATTACAGCCATCAGATCCTTTGAAATCTTGGAAGGCATGAGATGATGACATGAGTGTAACACAAATCCATATTGAAGAGTCCAGTATTTTAAAATTCCCCATGTTCACATACCAAAGGGTTACTTATGAGCTGATGCATATCACAGATAACCATATGATTATCAACTTGATGTCTGGGCAAAGAGCGAAAACAGAAAATGCATTCTACTCTTCACTTCTTGGTTTTAAATATAAGAAACATTATATATATTTTAAAAAACTGTATTCCTTAGTAGTGGTATTAATAGAACATATACAACTGGAATGAGGATCCCCTTAAGGAGGCCTTTTTTTTGTTTTTTAAATAAGTTCTAGGGTACATGTGCAAAACGTGCAGGTTTGTTAACATATGTATACATGTGCCATGATGGTGTGCTGTACCCATTAACTCGTCCTTTACATTAGGTATTCCTCCTAATGCTATCCGTCCCCACTCCCCCAACCCTATGACAGGTCCCGGTGTGTGATGTTCCCCACCCTGTGTCCAAGTGTTCTCATTGTTCAATTCCCACCTATGAGTGAGAACATGCGGTGTTTGGTTTTCTGTCTTTGTGATAGTTTGCTCAGAATGATGGTTTCCAGCTTCATCCATGTCCCTACAAAGGACATGAACTCATCCTTTTTTATGGCTGCATAGTATTCCATGGTGTATATGTGCCACATTTTCTTAATCCAGTCTATCATTGATGGACATTTGGGTTGGTTCCAAGTCTTTGCTATTGTGAATAGTGCTGCAATAAACATGTGTGCGTGTGTCTTTATAGTAGCATGATTTACAATCCTTTGGGTATATACCCAATAATGGGATTGCTGGGTCAAATGGTATTTCTAGTTCTAGATCCTTGAGGAATCACCACACTGTCTTCCACAATTGATTTTTTGAAAAAAAATAAAAATAAAAAAATTATCCGTGAATACAAGGTCACTTTACTATGGCTTCATGTCTGAGGACTAAAATTGTAGGGAAACTCCATTGTAACTTCTGTATCATAGATTAAATGAACTTTTAAAAATCGTAATGCACATGCTTTTACGTTCTTTATATCTACAGAACAGGTGATTTTTCCACCTTTGTTTCCTTAATATCTTCACAGGAAATTGAGAGTCAGATTGACAGAATCTGTGAAATGGGAGAAGTGATGAGGAAAGCAGTTCAGGTGGATGATGACCAGTTTTGTAAGATTCAGGAAAAATTAGCCCAATTAGAGGTAAGATTGTAGCTAATTTAGGTTCACAGTATTTCATAGTTTTCCGAGTCTGGAAGATATGCCATCACTATCCCATCACTGTAATATATTGATGTTTTCTGTGTGCTCATGATTTAAAATTAAAACTCCTCCTTCATACCCTTTTATACCCTTTTGAAGAAAGGAAATATAGTAAACAGCAATCAATGGAAATACCAACTATGTATTGGCAAGAACTTGAGGTATTATCATATGGGAATGTAGAGGGAGTGGAGGGGAGAAGTTATATGTGAGATAAAATCCTTCATCTGCCATAATAAGAAGTGAAGTAGATAATGTCTAAAATTGATGATCAGGAAATAGCAGTATAAGCATATTATTTAGAATTACAGAATTAAATACCAAAAGAAATAGATAAAAGTGTTAAAAGTGGTTGCATTTGGGGTACAAAGCCAAAGAACTGCTTGTATAAGCCTTGTAGTCTTGATTTCTTAAAAGCTATGTTTATGTCATATTTTGATTAGAATAGGAATATGTTACAAAAAAAGTTCGGGGTATTAGTGTGCTCATAAAATTGTTAAGGAAAAACATTTCAACTTTGAGAGGCTGAGGTGAGTGAATTGCTTGAGCCCAAGAGTTCAAGAGCAGCCTGGGCAACATGGCGGAACCCTGTCTTTACAAAAAAATACAGAAAATTAGCCAGGTGTGGTGGTGCACACCTGTAATCCCAGGTACTCAGAGGCTGAGGTGTGAGGATCACCTGAACCTGGGAAGTCAAGGCTGCAGTGAGCCACGATCATGCATGCCACTGCACTCCAACCGAGTGACAGAGTGAGACCCTGTCTCAAAAAAAAAAAAAAAAAAAAGCAAAGCATTTCAGTGAATGGTTTGAATGCTGCTTATTACAAGGTGCTGTCCTGGGGCCTTTGAGAAATACCAGAGAGAAAAAAACAGATACCTGCCCAGAGTCTAGTGGAAGGGATAACCCTAGTATTATATGACATTAAATAGTATGTAAATGCTAGGAGACAGATACAAATACCGAAGGAAGCACTTCATGTGGTAGAAGATTCGTCGACCACAGGCTCTAATCTCTTAGTTACTCTAGCTGGGACTTCCGCACATCTTGGTGAAGCTAAAAATGCTTTGGTTTACCAGAGTTTTCTGCAGAGGATAAGGATGAAGAGCAGAAGCTACCCTCTCTAGAAATCAAAGGTAGTGACAGGTCCCAAGTAGGAATTAGGAGCTAGTGAAATGATAGCATGACCTTCTATTTATCCCCGATTTACCTCACTTACGGAAACAGCCCTAAGGAAATGTGGGGCAAATTCTACCTTAATACTTCAAGTAGAAAATACATGACCACCAGATTCAGACCCCAGCAATACCACATCCAAGTTGTCTGAATTTGGACAACTGTTAGGAATTTTGTGAGCCAGAGTATCCTCATCTGAAATATATGGATGTAGGCAATGATACCTACCCTACAGATTATTGTGAGATAACATATACAGGGCACCCAAGTAGTACCCAGCTACATGCTCAATAAGTAATTTCTTTCCCCCTTTCCTTCCATTTCTCTAGAACTGTAAGATATCCAGGAGAGGAGATTAATCAGAGTGAAACGATTATTAGGAATTTTTTAAATAAAAGAAATAATAGTAAAACTGTGGGAACCAAGAAGAATATAACAGTGAATTCCTCAAATGGAGAGGACCTTGTTTTTTGTTTCTCCTTTGTAATCCTAACACTTGGTATGTAGAAATTACTCAGTAAATTACTACTGCAAAAGAGTATCATTGCCTACATCCTACATGTAAATGTTTGTTAAATGAATAAATAAGTAGTATTTAAGGAAATTCTCAACTAGTGGATTTTTTGTTTCCATAAATTTTTTAAAATTAAAATAATGTTTTCTGCTCCTGGCTGAAAATAATGTGTTGTTGTAATGCAGTTTGACAGTAAAAATACCAGAAATAAACATGCCTTTTTTTTTCCAGCTTGAAAATAAGGAACTTCGAGAATTATTGTCCATCAGCAGTGAGTCTCTTCAAGCCAGAAAGGAAAACTCAATGGACACTGCTTCCCAAGCCATCAAATAACTGAACTCTGAATGATGGCTGGAGATTGTCTATCAAGGAAGGAAGTTACTGTCTTCCCATTCAAGTACTGTCCATTAAGTGTCTTGCCTCAGATTTGATTTAATCTTAATTAAAGGTATCAGGTGGCAATTTAGAATTCCAGTCAATATTGGCTGTCCACAGTTCTCAGATGTGTTAATGTGAATACTACATGCTGAATTTCACCATTCCTTTCTCAAAGAGACTACTTTTCATTTCTGGGACCTTGATTTATATAAACTATGTTTTCAGTTCTTTGTTATTTTTCACATCTCTGAAACTTTGAGCATTTTTTATAAGCCAGCAATTTATTTTACATAGCATTGTAAAATACACTTCTAGGAAATTTTAGGAAAGATTAACTTTTTAAATCTATTTGGCATAAACCTTGATTTTTTTTTCCATTTGACAAAAATAATACAATTCCACAGAACTAGATCAGCAGATTCTCTGATTTGTAATGTCATTCACCTGTGACATTTTAAGTCTCTCTGGTGCTAAGAATTGGCACTTTATAGCCTGGTGCCTTTACTTTTAATTTGAGAGAACCTACTGCTAGTCCCAGGAAACACACTTGGAAATAAGTCAGCTATTTTTTTTGCCCAGTGATGCTATAGTTGTCATATTGTCCAAAGTTCATATTGTTCAAAGCTGAGGAGCTTATCCTGTGTATGTGAATGCACACATGTGCACTTAGTTCAAATACTAAAAGTAGCTTTTATTAAATATAATCAGCCAAAAACACACAAAAAATAAAAAATATATATATAAGTAGTCAGTTTTTCAATGTTATCCTACTAGTTCTACATTCTATTTTAATTTTTATACAATTTCCATTTTATAGTTAAGAACCATCACTTACTTGGATTGGATGTCTTTCATTCCTAGCACTAATAGTTGGCTTTCTTTTTTTTTGTTTACATAGAAGCAGGGTTTTTTTTATCTTTTTTCTTTTTTTTTGTTTAAGCTATATAAAAAGGTGAGGAAGCAGTTTTGTTACCTAATGAAAATTATTACACTCATAATGCTGTGTAGGCAACATTGAGATTCAAATGCCCAGTGGTCAACTGGGTTCACTCATCAACTCATTCCCGTCCCAGTTTACTCACATTTCAAATTTATAAATTTCTTCATGTTATACTATTCTATTTAGATTTGCCCAGAATTAGTTGAAATAATGCTAAACCTGTCAATATTTTCCAGTAACATTAAGCACCATACTGCATGGGAGAGACACAGTACTAAAAAGAGTTGTTAGTGCTTTATGTGAGTGATATTTCTTTCATAATGCTATAAAGAACTATAGTTAAAATAACAAAATATTTTAAAGATGTCCTAAAAGCATCTGATCCCAGTAATAACTAATGGATGTCATCTAGAGCAGTGGGTGTTAATGCATAGGTATATGTCATTTAAGAATTTTTCAAATTTATGTTTGATATCCTGCATAGAATTTGACAAAAAAACACTTCCAAGTGTGAGCATTTTTTATTTCATTTCCCAAGAGTAAGTAAGTAACTATTAGCCCAGCCATCTGCCTCAAAGTATACCTTAAGTGACCCCATAAATCCATTCAAGAGGCAGGTACTCTATACCATTTGGCAGCCACGGCCAAACCTACCATGGCCAGATTTCAGTGAAAATGATGAAGTAATCAAATCAAGGTATAATATGGTGTCCCTTTATCTGCTTTATGTTCCTTTAGAGCTGTTTATAAAGTTCTTTATATCTCAAGTGTTAGGATAAATCGACATACTAACTTTTCCCCCTGCGAAATTAAAAGCCTGAGGTACAAGTCTAAGAAGCTTTTAGTGCTCTACATCATATAAATTCTGGCTGGTGTTAATGCTATGAAGATAATGTGTAGTTAGAAAATTGAGTCGGGGAGGAATGCTCTTCATTTTAAGTGGATTTTAAAGTTTCTCCTTCAGTGGATGAAGAACTTGCCTGGTTTGCAAAAATCTTAGTTCAAAATTATATTTTCTAACAACAACTGCATTTTGAGAAGATAAGCTAATTTTACTCAGTAGTAAGTCAAATTAGGAAGTGCAGAGGGTTTTTTTACATATATATAGCAACCTTGTCAAGTGGTCCTCACAAGAGTCATAAATACTTTGTAATTAGCACAGTATATTCAGCAGTGTATAACTCTACAAATAGTACCTTATATTAGTGTAGTATTATGTCAATATCTTATGTATAATTCTTATATTAATACCTTATGCATAATTGGATTCAAACATTGAAGGTCTATTTTAGTGTTCTTCAAAATGTGCTTCCCTGACCTACTGAAATAGAAATTTGGTGATGAAGTTCAAGAATTTGTATTCTAATCATCTCAAACAATTCCTAAAGACACTAATTTTAAAATATCTAGTCTAGGCCCCATTGTGTAATAGTTAGCACTCTAAAAGATGAAAAAGAAAATAGTCTATGTGCCAACCACTTCATTAATACTTATGAATTTAAAAATGAAAAAGTCTGGTACAGGAGACAAGTATATATATAAAATTATAATGCAGTGTGATAAATCCATTATAGTATGTATAAGATACAGAAGAGGGACTTGAAACTTGAGAATTCAATAGAGATAATAAATGGGTAGGAGGGAAATAGAAAACTTTGGTGCCACAAAAGCAAAGTATGTATGGTATTGCCAATAATAGCTACCATCTATTGAGTGCTTTACTACCTGTCAGGTACTGTATTATATAAACTCCATTTTAACTGTACCTCATTTTGCAGATACTCAGGCACAAGGAGGTGGTTATTTGTCCAAACTGGAACCAAGATTCAAACCCAGACAGAGTCTTAAGCACATTTTTAATCACTAACTAACTTGAGATGCCTAAATGCCAAATACTGTTGGGAGTTCAAGTGGTTCTTGATTAGCAAAATCTATTTTTATTAGTGCAAAAGAAACACCACAGCTTATAAAGTATTATGAATTCAATAAATGGAGTCTTAACTAATGAGATATTATTTTCTAGAATGGTGTAGCTGAGAGTATGTGTGATTCAACTGAAAGGAATAATGTATAATCAGTGACTCTTACTATATACAGGAAAAGGTGCAGTTCTGTCTTTCAAATCTGCCTCCTTACCATATTGGCTTACATCCCTCATGCTGTTTTCTTGTGTTTGCTAGAAAGTTATTGCCAAGCCAAATGTCATGGCCATGTTGAAGGCAAGGAAGAAAAAATGGAAATGGCCTGTGCCAGCTATATATATCGCCTTTTATGAGGGAAAGCAAAGCTTTCTCAGAAATCCCAAATGGATTTCCCCTTGACTTAATTGCCTGACCAGTTAAATGGCCACTGGTACCTGCAAAGAAAGCAGGGTACATAGCTGTCCCAAATAAAATCAGTATTAGCAAGAAGAAAGAATATTGAGAAAGCAACTAACAGTGTCTGTGACTGTGACATGTCTGTGACTTTATATTGTCAAGTCCTTTCCCCTTGAATATAGTTTTGGAAGAATTAGCTGAAGGAGTGTGTTGATATTGAATGGCCAAGAGAATGGGCTGTAGCAGACATCTGTCATTTCTCTTTTGGCTGCCCAATATCCTAACTCCTGTGTTTAAGGAATCCCTCACCTAATGAGGCAGAGCATTTCTTCCTCCTAAAGAATTTGAAAGTACCAGGTAATGTTTTCTCAGCCTCCTTTTGCAGCTAAGGAAGAAACATCTGCCTTCAATTTTAAAATTAGTGATACAAAGAAGGAGGGAACCATGCAGATTGCTTTGAAGATGGTGATTAACAACACTACTGCATTCATCTCCACAGAGGTACAGCAAAAGTGATTTAGTTAGCGATAACCTCTAATTCTATTTTTTTATTTTTATTTTTTTGAGACAGTCTTGCTCTGTCAACCAGGCTGGAGTGCAGTAGCACTGTCTTAACTCACTGCAACCTCCACCTCCTGGGTTCAAGCGATTCTCCTGCCTCAGCCTCCCAAGTCGCTGGGATTACAAGTGCCCACCACCATGCACAGCTAATTTTTGTGTTTTTAGTAGATGGGGTTTCTCCATGTTGGCCAGGCTGGTCTCGAACTTATGACTTCAGGTGATCCGCCCGCCTTGGCCTCCCAAAGTGCTGGGATTATAGGCGTGAGCCACTGTGCCTGGCCTGTAACCTCTAATTCTTGTTTGCTGGCTGTCCTAGAGATCCTGAGAATTACTTTTAATAAAATCATGTTTTTGCTGTTATTAAAATTAACCTGAATTGCCTAAAACCAAGAACTCTGCTTGATAAAATAAGCATAGTTTTAGGAACAGCCATGCAGATATAAATTTTATCAACACTTTATATATAATTTGGGACTTATATTTAAATGTAATATTTGATGCTTATAAAAGGGTAAATGTGGAATGCAAATAAATTATCAAGCATAATAACTCATCACCTAACTTAAGAATAACATTATGAGTGCTTGTATTTTATCTATTTGAGCTCTTCTCCTATCTTTGCCCACCCCCCCGCTCTCTTTTTAATAGTTTTGTTCACATGTAGAAAGACCTAAAATACATATGTATCCCTAAAGTGACTTATTTTATAGTTTTCTTTCTTTTTGAACTTCAAAAAAATTGTATCATACTCTATGTAGTCTAAGGATTTGGGTTTTTTCACTCAACATGTCTCTAGAATTCACAAGTTTTATTGTTTTATAGCTGTCATTTTCATTGATGTATATTTCATTGTTGGGTTATACAACATATTGTTAAGGAATACATACATATATAATAAATTATACATTTTTTTAAAAATCCTTGCTAATATTTTACTTACTAATTTTTAATTCTCCCTTCCTCTGCCTCATTTATATTAAACACATTTAACTATAAGATGACATATTTCACATTCTGCAGTTATTTCACTGATAATATCTCATGGCAACTTTCAGAGTGAATTAAGGGGTATTATCTGCTAATATAGGAAAAAGCAGATAATGCTTTTTGTTTTGTCACTCCTGTAATGCTAAAGAGGAGGCAGAACCTTCAGAGTTTCAGTTAGCTACAACTTCACTCAAAATTTCATCTAGGCTCGTAGAAATATGTGTGGAACTAATTGATGAATGTTTGTATGTTACTGATTGTAACATTCATTTCTATTTCTTATTTTAACATCTTTGATATTGGGATATGTCTTACACAGGTACAGGTTCCGATGTGGTTGATTGTAAGCATATACAAAATTGGTTTGCACTTACGGTGGATGACTGGACAAAGGCAATCTGAATATTTCAGTCAAACTCAGGACCATGTGAAAAAAGAACATGGGTTTTGGCCATTTTCTGTACTTTCCATTGACACCTTTTTATCAAGAGTGTGCCACCACACAAATTTGGAGTATGGCTGGCTGTATTAGTTTTCTACTGCTATATAACAAATTACCACAAATAACAGTTTAGAGCAACATCCACGTATTATCTCACAGTTCTGTAGGTCTGAAGTCCATGCAGGGCTCAAATGGGTTCTCCTCTCTTGCACTCACAAGGCTAAAATCAAGGTGTCAGCTGAAGCCAGCATCCCATATGAGGCTCCAGTCTCTCTCCCACGTTCACGTAATTATTGACAAAATCCATTTCAGTACAGCTCTACAACTAGAAGACTCTCTTCAAGGGCAACAGGAAATATCTCTGACTTCTTGTCTCCCACCTCTAGACTCCTTTTTTTTTTTTTTTTTTTTTTGAGACGGAGTTTCGCTCCCGTTGTCCTGTTGCCCAGGCTGGAGTGCAATGGCTCGATCTCAGTTCACTGCAACCTCCACCTCCCGGGTTCAAGCAATTCTCCTGCCTTAGCCTCCCGAGTAGCTGGGATTACAGGCATGTGCCACCATGCCCGGCAAATAGACTCCCTTTTAAGAATACACCTAAGTCAGGTCCAACCAGAATATCTCCCTCTTGATTAACCCAACTGATTAGAGATCTTAATTATATCTGCAGTAATCCCTTTGCCATAAAAGAGATATAAGTGATACAGCTTCTCCTATCCACGTTTCACCTATGCTTAAGATGGGATGATACAAGACACGTACGATGCCAGTGGGAATCTTGGTGGCCAGCTTGGAATTCTACCTACTCCAGTGGCTTTTAGCAGCTCAGAATAAAATCCTGGAAACCATGAAGCACTCTTTGAGGAAATGCTACATTATCAGTGTTCTTGGTGGGCTCAAAATAATTCTGTGTGGGAAAACCTGGATATCTATGAACCAGAAAGATTCAGCAAGATGCACCAATGAATAGTGGGCTAAAATTTAAGCAAAAACAGGATATTTATATACGTTTGCGTTAGTTCCTAGAGTTGCCATTACAAATGAACTCAAACTGGGTGGCTTAAAACAAATTTATTCTTTCATAGTCCTGGAGACTAGAAGTCTCAGGGAGAATGTGTTCCATGCCCCTCTCCTAGCTTCTGGGGTTGCTGGCAATTCCTGTTCCCTGATTTCTAGATGTATCACTTCAATCTCTTGTCTTCATATGGCATTCTCCCTGCATGTCTCTAGTCAGTGTGTAAAATTCTCTCTTCTAAGGACACTACTCATTGGATTCAGGCCCACTCTAATCCAGTATGACTTTATCTTAACTTGATTACCTCCACAAAGGCCCTATTTCTAAATAAGGTCATATTCTAAGGTTATGGGTGGGAATGAATTTAGGGGGGACACTATTCAATTCAGTACATTACCAAAGCATTGCCCTGCCCCCAAATACTCACTAATTACAAAGGGAAAAGTAGTAATTTTACAATGGAGAATCCTGGCAGACATCAACTGATTAAGGTAAACATCATTAATAATACACTTCAATGGCTGGGCAAGGTGGCTCACACCTGTAATCCCAGCACTTTGGGAGGCCGAGGTGGGTGGATCACCTGAGGTCAGGAGTTCAAGACCAGCCTGGTCAACATGGTGAAACCCCGTCTCTACTAAAAATGGAAAAATTAGCCGGGCGTGGTGGTGGGCGCCTATAATCCCAGCTACTTGGGAAGCTGAGGTGGGAAGATTGCTTGAACCCAGGAGGTGGATGCTGCAGTGAGCCGAGATCATGCCACTGTACTCCAACCTGAGCGACAAGCGTGACCTCATCTCAATAATAATAATTGTAATAATACACTTCAACATTATATACCCCTGATATTGAGCAATGATAGGCACATAACCTCTGTAGTGTTCCAAATAATGTATAACCTCAATCTAATCAAGAGAAAACATCAGACAAAACCAAATTGAGGGAAATCTGCAAAATAGCTGACTGATACTGTTTTAAAGTATGTATATATAGAGAGAGAGAGTCAGTGTCTCACTCTGTTGCCCAGGCTCACTGCAACCTCTACCTCCTGAGTTCACTCCGCTCACTGCAACCTCTACCTCCTGAGTTCAAGCAATTCTCAAGCCTCAGCCTCCAGAGTAGCTGAGATTGCAGGGGCCTGCCACCACGCCCAGCTAATTTTTGTATTTTTACTAGAGACGGGGTTTCACCATGTTGGCCAGGCTGGTCTCAAACTCCTGACATCAAGTGATCCGCCTGTCTCGGCCTCCCAAAGTGCTGGGATTACAGCCATGATCCGTCACACCCAGCCTGTTTCAGTGTTAAAGTTGTAAAAGACAAAGACTAAAGAACTGTCATAGAAGGGAGACAAAGGAGACATAAAAACTAAATGCAGTGTGGGATCCTAGATTTGATCCTGGAGGAGAAAATGGACATTGTTGGAATAACTGGTGCAGCCCACATTAATTTTGTATTTCAAGTCATATTATCATGTCAAAGTTGATTTCCTAGTTTTGAAAATTGTTCTATAGTTATGTAAGGTTAAAATAGGAGAAGCAAGTACAGAGTTTATGGAAACTTTCTGTACTATTTTTCTACCTCTTCTGTAAGTGTAAAAATCTAAAAAAAAAAAAATTCATCCCCCTGATTTCTAATGAGGCTGGGTATAATTTCAAGTATTTGCCTATACAGGTTTAAAAAAAAAAATTGACCTTCAAGTATTTTCTCCATTTTGCTTTTCTTTCCTTTTGGCTTTTTCTTATTAATGTATTATATATTCATGATACCAATACATTTTTTATATAATGCAAATATACTAGTCTGTTGATTTTTTAAACTTTTTTATGTTGCCTCATGATGAATGGAATTTTTAAAATATGGTCAAATTTATTACTGAAAAGAAAGAGATTCAGAAGAGTTAGACTTTGTGAAGAAGTTTTAGGAATACCTTAACAAATTTATTTTGCCATTTTTTTTTTTTACTTCATATACACACAAAAGGGAGACATGATTTAAACCTATGTCTAGGCAGGGCACAGGTGGCTCATTCCTGTAATCCCAGTACTTTGGAAGGCTGAGGCAGGAGGACTGCTTGAGCCCAAGAGTTCAAGACCAGCCTGGGCATCGCAAAACCCCATTTCTACAAAAAAATACAAAAATTAGCCAGGCGTGGTGGTGCATGCCTATAGTCCCAGCTACTCTGGTGGCTGAGGCAGGAGGATTGCTTGAGCCTGGGAGATGGAGGCTGCAGTGAGCTGAGATCATGCCACTGCAATCCACCCTGGACAACAGACTGAGACCCTGTCTCCAAAAAAAAAAAAAAAGTTTAAAATAGCCCTTTCAATAAATATAAAAATTCTAAGTAGTGAAAGTTTTATTTCATAATTGTATTAGTCAGTTCTCGTGCTGCTATAAGGACATACCCGAGACTGGGTAATTTATAAAGAAAAGAAGTTTAATTGACTTTCAGTTCTGCAAGGCTGGGGAGGCCTCAGGAAACTTACAATCATTGCAGAAGGGGAAACAAACACGTCCTTCACATGGTAGCAAGGAGAATGAGTGCTGAGAAAAGGGGGAAAAGCCCCTTATAAAACCATCAGATAGGTTGGGAGTGGTGGCTCATGCCTGTAATCTCAGCACTTTGGGAGGACGAGGTGGGTGGATCACTTGAGGGCAGGAGTTCAAAACCAGCCTGATCAACATGGTGAAATCCCATGTCTAGTAAAAAAAAAAAAAAAAAAAAAAAAACTCAAAATTAGCTGGGCGTGGTGGTACACGCCTGTAATCCCAGCTATTTGGGAGGCTGAGGCAGGAGAATTGCTTGAACCCAGGAGGCCGAAGTTGCAGTGAGCTGAGATCGTGCCATTGCACTCTAGCCTGGGCAACAAGAGCAGAACTCCGTCTCAAAAATAAATAAATAAATAAATACAAATAAAACCATTAGATATTGTGAGAACTCACTCACTATCATGAGAACAGTGGCACAGGGGTAACAGCCCCCATGATTCAATTACCTCCCATCAGGTTCCTCCCAAGACATGTGGACATTATGGGAACTACAATTCCAAGTGAGATTTGGGTGAGGACACAGCCAAACCACATCACTCCGCCTATGGCCCCTCCCGAATCTCATATCCTTATATTTCAAAACATGATCTTGCCTTTCCAACAGTCCTCCAAAGTCTTAGCTCATTCCAGCATTAACCCAAAAGTCCAAGTCCAAAGTCTCATCTGAGACAAGGCAAGACCCTTCCCTTATGAGCCTATAAAATCAAAAGCAAGTTAGTTACTTCCTAGATACAATGGCGGTACAGGCACTGGGTAAATATACCCTTTCCAAATGGGAGAAATTGGCCAAAACGAAGGGGCAATAGTCCCCATGCAAGCCTAAAATCCATTACACCAGTCATCAAACCTTAAAGTTCCAAAATGATTTCCTTCGACTGACTTGATGTCTCATATCTAGGTCACATTGATGCAAGAGGTGGGCTCCCACAACCTTGGGCAGCTCCACCCCTGTGGCTTTGCAGGGTACAGCCCCCCTCCCAGCTGCTTTCACAGCTGGCGTTAGGTATCTGCAGCTTATCCAGGCATACGGTGCAAGCTGTCAGTGGATCTACCATTCTGGGGTTTGGAGGATGATGGCCCTCTTCTCACAGCTCCATTACGCAGTGTCCAGTGGGGACTCTGCGTGGGGGCTCCAACCCCACATTTCCCTTCTTCACTCCCCTAGCAGAGGTTCCCCATGAGGGCTCCACCTCTACAGCCAACTAATGCCTGGACATCAAGGCATTTCCGTACATCCCCTGAAATCAAGGCGGAGGTCCCCAAACCCCAATCCTTGACTTCTGCACACTCGCAGGCCCAACACCATGTGTTAGCTGCCAAGGCTTGGGGCTTGCACCCTCTGAAATAATGGCCTGAGCTGTACCTTGGCCCCTTTTAGCCACAGCTGGAGTTGAAGTAGCTGGGACTTAGGACACCGTGTCCCAAGGCTGCACATATCCCAAGGCTGCACAGAGCAGGGGGTCCTGGGCCTGGCTCAGGAAACTATTTTTCCTTCCTTGGCCTCCAGGCCTGTGATGGAAGGGGCTGCCATGAAGGTCTCTGACATGCCCTGGAGACATTTTCCCCATTGTCTGGATGATTAGCATTTGTCTCCTCATTACTTACGCAAGTTTCTACAGCCAGCTTGAATTTCTCCCCAGAAAATGGGTTTTTCTTTTCTACTGCATCATCAGGCTGCAAATTTTCTAAACTTTTATGCTCTGCTTCCCTTTTAAATATAAGTTCCAATTCCAAACCATATATTTGTGAATGCATAAAACTGAATGCTTTTAAGAGCACCCAAGCCACCTCTTCAATGCTTTGCCACTTAGAAACCTCTTCCATTAGATACCCTAAATTATCTCTCTTAAGTTCAAAGTTCCACAGATCTCTAGGGTAGGGGCAATATGCTGCCAATCTCTTTGCTAAAGCATAGCAAGAATCACCTTTATTCCAGTTCCCAACAAGTTCCTCATCTCCATCTGAGACCACTTCAGTCTGGACTTCATTGTCCATATTATTATCAGCATTTTAGTTCCAAACTTTCCCACATCTTCCTGTCTTCTGAGTCCCCAATTCTCTAGGAATTTCCAAACCTTCCCACATTTTCTTCTTCTGAGCCCTCAAAACTGTTCCAGACTCTACCTGTTACCAGTTCCAAAGTCGCTTTCACATTTTCGGGTATCCTTATAGCAGTGACCCACTAACTCCTGGTACCAATTTGTTGTATTAATTCATTCTCATACTGCTATAAGGACACACCCAAGACTGGGTAATTTATAAAGGAAAGAAGTTAAACTGACTCACAGTTCAGCTTGGCTGGGAAGGCCTCAGGGAACTTATGATCATGGTGGAAGGGGAAGCAAACATATCCTTCTTCACTTGGTGGCAGGAAGGAGAATGAGTGCTGAGCAAAGGGGGGAAAGCCCCTTATAAAACCATCAGATCTTATGGGAACTCACTATCACAAGAAAAGGAGCATGAGGGTAACTGCCCACATGATTCAATTACCACCCATTGGATCCCTCCCATGACATGTGGGGATTATTCGAACTACAATTCAAGATGAGATTTAGGAGAGGACACAACCAAACCATATCAATAATGAAAATGGCTACATATTTTCTTTTAGAGCTTTAGGGTTATTTTATTTATTTATTTATTTTTAAATTATACTTTAAGTTCTAGGGTACATGTGCACAACATGCAGGTTTGTCACATATGTATACATGTGCCATGTTGGTGTCCTGCACCCATTAACTCGTCATTTACACTAGGTATATCTCCTAATGCTATCCTTCCCCCCCTCCCCCATCCCATGACAGGCCCTGGTGTGTCATGTTCCCCTTTCTGTGTCCAAGTGTTCTCATTGTTCAATTCCCACCTATGAGTAAGAACATGCGGTGTTTGGTTTTCTGTCTTTGTGATAGTTTGCTCAGAATGATGGTTTCCAGCTTCATCCATGTCCCTACAAAGGACATTAACTCATCTTTTTTTATGGCTGCATAGTATTCCATGGTGTATATGTGCCACATTTTCTTAATCCAGTCTATCATTGATGGACATCTGGACTGGTTCCAAGTCTTTGCTATTGTGAATAGTGCTGCAATAAACATACGTGTGCATGTGTCTTCATAGCAATGGCTACATATTTTCTTATTAGTAATCCATAAATGATGACCTACCATACAACCACTACTGCCCTGGATTCAATAAAATAAGTGTAATTTACTCATTCAATGAATACTGTTTAAGTATTTACTGTATACGTAAGTCACTGTGCCAGGTTTTGGGGATACAATGATGAACTAGAGAATTGAAGCCTATGCTGTAGTTCAGAGGGATGAGCAATAAACAAATGGAAACTGATAGTTTAGTGGGTACTTCTACTTTAGAAAAGGCCTTTGTAAGGTGGTAACATTTGACCTGAAATCTGAATGATGAGAAAGTGCCCAAAGATTTGGGCTAGAACATTCCAGGCAGAGACAACAGTAAATTCATGGGCCTTGAAGTAGGAACAAACTTACAATATAGGAAGAACCAGTTAACCAGGGGTTAGAGAATTTGGTGGGGACCATATCATTCAGGGCCTTGAAGAGCACAGTAAAAGAGTTTGGATTTATGTTAAATACAGTTGGATTTCATCAGGATTCAGTTTAAGTTAAATTATAAATATTCTGTTGCTCTACCCTTCCCTCTATTAACTGACTCCCAGAGCTACAATGTTAGATGGTTACTTTTGGTGCAGCATTTTAGCATGTCCACATAATTATCCTATTAAGTGCAATTTTAACATTTTAAAGGGAAGCATTATATAAAGCTTTTGCATTCTTATTTAAATTCTAATATTTTATTACATTAGTGGTATTATGTTATTCTTATTTATATAATGCCCTTTAACTGTTTAGAGGCTGGTTAAAGAATAAAAAGTTTTGGGTTGTAGGCCTGTAGGACCAAATCTTAATTATTTACATTAATTCTTATGGAAATAATTCTTCTTTATGAATGTTTTTGCTCTAGAAGTATTATTTCTGTTCTGAAACCTTGGATGTGGACCTCTTTACCATGCACTATTATCATAATTTTATCTTATTTAATGAAATATTTTTTAAGACCTTGTCTCATTCTGTTGCCCAGGCTGAAGTGCAATAGCACGATTATGGCTCACTGCAGCCATGACCTCCCAGGCTTAAGCAGTCTTCCCACCTCAGCCTGCTGAGTAGCTGGGACCACACATGCATCACCACGCCTGGCTAATTTTCAATTTTTTTGTAAAGACGGGGTTTCACTACATTGCCCAGTCTGGTCCGGAACTCCTGAGCTCAAGCGATCCTCCCACCTTGGCTTCTAAAGTCTGGGATTACAGTTGTGAGCCACCGTGCCCAGCCTATCATAATTTTATAAAAGAAGATCCTCTTTAGTTTCCCTAATCAGGGAGGACATGTCAGAATAAAAACAACTCTTAAAATCTGGAATAAATTTAGCCTTATTTAATTTTTTTAAAAAAGCTCTATATTGACCTAATTTTTCTCATTCGACAGAGAAATGACAAAAATCTCACCCACCGCTGCTCAAGAAAACCTTACAAACTGTAAGAAATGCTTACTTTTGATTCTAAAGTAGACTTCAGAGATAATGTGCTTATTGATGATTGTAGAGGGAAAAAAAGCACACAATCATTATCAATTTCATTGTCTAAGTTTTTCAGAGTAGAAAACTAAATATGATGAATAACTAAAAATAATTTCTCAAATTTTTTTCTGATGGTTCCTTAACAGACTATCTTCCCAAAATCCATGTCACCCTGTTGCATAGGAGATGGTTTTCCAAAGTGATTTAACAAGTTTCTGATTTAATTAAAAAAAAAAACATAAAAAGATAACCACATTTTTTCAGTTTTTGATTTGACTTCAAAATTCATCTGAAAAAAAATCATTATGTAGTGATCTAATAATGAAACCTACCTCTGTTTGTGGGTTTTACTTGTAGAAACAGTAAATCATTTTAACTTGTGATTTATATCAAATTGCTCCACCTGTTACTTTCTTTAATGCATTAGAAGCTAAAATGTATATTTCTCGGTTTATACAGATTGCATTTTGTGTTAAATGTAAATTGATATTAATTTTGGAACAAGGAGGAATTTAAAGGAATTTAAAGGCAATTGGGATATATTCAGAATGATGATGATGAAATGATTATATAATTAAAGAAGGTTTTCAGAAGCTATGTGTAATGGTAGAAATCAAGGCTTTATCCTTCCTTATTAATAGTAATTGTATTGATATAATTTAGTAAGACTTTTTTTTTTACATTTCCTATTGCTGTGATATTTGAGAATGTATACTAAAAGTAGAATTACCTAATTACCTAATTAGTTTCACATGACCTCATATCTAGCACAAGAGCCTGGTACAGTTTCTCTATAACATTAGATTAGAATACACAGACCAGCTGTATTGCAGGAAGGGGAGATCTCGATTTAAGAACTGGGTGAATTAAACAAAACAGCTGGTTTGAAATATTTACATTCTGGGCCAGGCGTGGTGGCTCATGCCTGCAATCCCAGCACTTTGGTAGGCCGAGGTGGGCGGATCACCTGAGGTAAGGACCAGCCTGACCAACATGGAGAAACTCTGTCTCTACTAAAAATACAAAATTAGGTCGGGTGCAGTGGCTCACGCCTGTAATCCCAGCACTTTGGGAGGCTAAGGCGGGTGGATCACGACATCTGGAGTTCGAGACCAGCCTGGCCAACATGGTGAAACCCCGTCTCTACCAAAAATACAAAAATTAGCCGGGTGTGGTGGTGCACGCCTGTAATCCCACCTACTCAGGAGGCTGAGGCAGGAGAATTGCTTGAACCCGGGAGGCGGAGGTTGCAGTGAGCTGAGATCATGCCATTGCACTCCAGCCTAGGCAACACGAGTGAAACTCCATCTGAAAAAAAAAAAATTTACATTCTGTACTTTCCCAGAAATATATTCCAATTTCTAACAACTTATCATACTGTTGTCCAGTGCTGTTTATTCAACAAGCTTTTGAGAGTTGTTGAGAGCGGGCACTGTCAACAACCAGGGATGCAAAGATGAATTTCATAAGCTCTGTGCTAGAGTATTACTACCTAGTAAAAACTAATAATTACAATAGAGTGAGCTATGAAAGCATTGAAAATGAAGCAAATATTTGTGCTTAGGAAAGCGTGGGAAGGCATCAAAGAGAGCAAAAAGGCAGTTTTGAGGTGTTATACATGGGACTGGACACCAGCAACAAAGGTGGTGAGGAAATTTTTGAACAGAAATGGGACACGGCCTCCTCTTAGAATTCAAGAGGTTGAATTGAAGGTTGTCTTTCCTTCATTGCACTTATTCCAATGTGTATGTTTAGATTTGTTTTTGTGATCATCAATGATGCTAGACTAAAAGTTCCTTGAGGACAAGTCTATATCCGATTTTCTTTACAACTGTATACTTCCCAGTGATTACACATACAACATGTCAAATAAATGTGTTGTAAGCAAAAAGTGGGTAGGAGAGTTCTCAGAAGACTGGCTGCTCATTATTTATCCAATACTGTCAAGTGAGAGAGCCAGTGAATCTGTGAAAACAGAAGCATTGAATCTGGGAAAAGCATTCCTCTCACCAGAGGAGCATGCTCTACTGTCTAACGGGATAATCCATTGAACTTCCTGTGGTCATAATTACCCATTTTTCTCCTTCCTTCTCCCCTCATTGGATGAATCATCTCTTTGCTCTTATTTCAACCTTTTAATTACTGATTCACCCTCTTTGATTACCTGACACAACAGGAATATCTTTCGTAACTTGAAAGGTCAGTTGACTGAATTTGTTTCATTTTGTTTAGTGATTATGCAGCCTTGCTCACTCTTGTGCATCTGTTGCAATGTTTTTCGTGGAAAACAAAGGTCTCATTTAGATTTCTAAATTACCTTCCTACAAAGCTGACTCTATACTAATGAAATTCGTCTAAAACAGTAGACGTAAGAAGGAATGCTTGCACTATAAGAAGAAACGAGTGTGAGGCCCTTCCGGATTTTTGCTGGGAAAAGATAAATCATTTTTTATGACTCCTGAATATGCCCTCAGAATTCTTCGCCTTCAAGGTTTACCCCATTATTGTGGGCTAAAACGTATTCAAACGCTCAAAGACTAGAGACGCCTAAAGCCACCCGCCACCCCTAGTGTCCAGGAGGAGTCAGTAAACACCGAGATTGCTTCCCGCAGCACACCCAAGAAGGAATGTAATGTAATGCAGCCACCATGTTGGTTGTGGTTAAGTGCAGCAAACTGCTTGGCGTCACTTAGCCCTGCTGCGCAAGCGTATTGAGAGTACGCTTCACTCCGCCCCTTCTCGTGCACGCGCCCGGAGCCCGCAACTCTCGCGAGAGAAGCGAGATTTATTCCTACGTACCGGGCCGTGCTGCTTATGGCGGCGCTGGAGAGGGGGCGCTGAGCTGTTGGGGTGAGTACGACCTCAGGGTCCAACTGGGGGTAGCAGAAACCCAGGGGCAGGGCTGAGGATAAGACCAAGGCTAACGAGAAAGCCTTCTGAGTCAAGATGGGCACTCGTAGAGCTCTAGGTGGGGAAGAATGCACCCCGATTCACTGCACTGGGCTTTTTCATACGTCTCCCGTTCAACTGCCTGGGCCTCATGTCAGGTCGCAGAGCTGAAACAAGGAGTTGAGGCCAGCCGGCTGCGCGTGGTGGTAGTGGTGGTGGTGACTAAAGTGGGGGGAGGGAGCGAAAATGGAGGCTCCGACCGCAGCCAAGATGGAGGCAGAGGGTGCGGGGCTCGGGCGCGGAGGCTGCTGGGATCTGTAGTCTGGCTGCTTCCCCATCTGCGGCTTGGCTGGGGAAACGGGAACTACATGTCCCGGCGGGCGGGGCGAGGGGGTGGTGGCGCGGTCCTTTGTGTGAGGTTGGAAGAGCCTGAGACCGAGAAGAGGGGCCTACTTTGACTCTGGACCCTGTAGTTTCCTGGCCGTTACCTGCTTGGGAGTCTGACTACCAGTACCAGAGCGCAGTGCGGCAGTGGCGCCTTCTTTGTGTATAGACTGAGACCCTGCTCCATCTAGATATCTTAGGGGAAGTGTTTAAAGACACCTTTCCCCAGCCACATCTGGCACAGTAGTGTGGCGGAATTGACATCATTACTCCAGTCACCTAGAGCAGGGTCTCAGCACCCAACCTTCCCCTCATTGTCTCCCCTTCGGCGTCTTGAGAAAAGGAACCAGTCCCTAATCTTTTAGGCACGTGGCTCCCACCCCTCTATCTTGGGGAATGGGCGTGCGCCCTGAAAGCTCAGTAGTGTCCTCCCTTCCACCTCCTGTAGTTCTCATGGTGCCAGCGCCTGGCCCACCCACATTGTGCAATGAACGGCCTGGCTTCGTCATTCTATGTAGAATTTTTTAGAGTTCCCCCGTCGGAGACAGCTTCAAATTTTTGCCATGCTATTTTATCAATACGAAATCTTAGTGCCAAGGTTCTTTTGCTTTAAGGTTTTCCCTTAGAAACACCCAGATGGCGGCCGTCTTGCTTAACTCACAGGTGAAGCAGAGAACGCTCCCTGAAACAGGCTTGAATCTGCAAAGAATATCTGAACGTTGTTGGGCAAGTTAATTTTCGTGTTTTGCACCTTAAATGAGTAAAAGAATATGGCGCTCTTTAAACAGTTGGGAGACAGGGCGGAGAGGGAGAATGCTCAAAGGCACTGTGGTAGTTAAATCTTTTTGAGAGGCTTAAATTTTCATCAGGCTGGTATGAACTGGCAGTTCTCAGCCACTGCTACTAACCTACTTTTTTAGAATGTAGGTTTCAAATTATAGCCCATAGATATAAGCTACTCTATACTAAAATGCTGAGTAATTTTCACTTTGAGTAACTAAAGGCAAACATTCTTGATATTGCATTGAGGAGCACTATAATACATACCTTGGTTTTCTTTTGGTACTAACCAATAATGGATATCCTTGGTGTGGGCAAGGAGGGGCTTTATATACTTCAGTAGGGATATACCTGAGTCATAAAACTTAGATAAATATTTGGCCTTCTTTTTGTTTCGTTTTAGCCCTGGGACTAAAATAAAAGAGAAGGTAATAGTTTGGTTTTGCAGCTGTTCTGGATGTTTACCATCGAGATGATTATTTATAGCAGCTGAGTTGAAAACTAAAGTATTTGAGGCACAGAAGATAGGTTTTCTTTTTTTGTAAGTACTGACTTAAGTGTGACCTTTAGCGAGTGTGGGTGAAAATCTGGTAAAGTCCTAGCAAATCAAAATTGAAAGCGTGAAAGCTGACGTGCAGTCTGGCTTTACCCTCTACCCTTATTTTCCCTTCTCCCCACCTGAAGACACATCGTGTAGGGCCATCGATTTTTGTTTTAAACAAACAAAATGCTAAAATATCAAATTATGCTGGAGCATTCATAACATGAAATTTAGTGTTCCAGTGTTTTTTATTGTACAGTTCAGTGGCACTAAGTCTATTGAAACTGTTGTGAGAGCCATACTTTCGACAAGGTAGTTAAAACATGGAAATTTTGGACCGATGTTCTTTTGGACAGATTTTTGAGGAGTTGAATTTCAGGACTGTATTGCAAAATGAGATAAAAATCTGGATCTTGTTAAGTAAACACAAAGAATTGATGTGCCTTCTTCTTAGCTTTGTCTTTGCAGAAAACAGAAGAGGAAGCACTTTGAGATCTATTTTGTAAGCTTTAATAGCTAGACTATTGTAAGTGGTGAAACTACTATGGTGAGAGTGACTTGCTGTTAAATCCCTTCTGCCCAGTCAGGATTTTAAAAATTCCTTTGTTTTGATATTAGAATGTTTTCCACTTGCATGTGTGGGTACCTAGTTAAAAACAACACAAAACTTTTTAATATTTTAATGTCCTTTTATGCTGAGGTAAAACAGTGTGTGGCTGAAAATTATCAGTTTCCCCTATGTTGCACATGTAAGCTATCCGTTGATTTGCAGCTACAGCCGGTACATAACCAGTTATTTGCACTTCTTTTTTTCCAATTTATTAACAACAAGCTTCTATGCTAGATACTGCCTACTTTTATTAGTGAAAATCTTTGCTCAAGACCCTTACATTTACTTCCTGTTGCTAATTGGCACAATAGTGCTTTTTTAGACCCCTGCTCAGTTTATACCTACTCTGTGGAACATGGTAGCCGCCAGCCACGTGTGGCTGTTGTGCACTTGAAGTGTGACTAGTTTGAATTGAAATGTGCTGTGATTGTATAATAACATTGGATTTCAAGGAATGTAACTGTCAATTTTTTTACATTGATTGCCTGTAGAGAATAACATTTTGGATATAATTGATTAAATAAGACGTTTAATTAAAATTCCTTCTGTTTCTTTTGACTGTAATATGGTTACTAGAATTATAATTACACCGTATTTCTGTTGGACACTGCTGGTCTGTGGTGTTTTCTGATGTGTCTAGAGTGTTTCTTCAGCATCTTCCCACACTGCCATTTGTCCTGCTTAAAACTATTAGACTTCTGGGTGTATATATAAGCAGTTAAGTGATAGATAATTTTAAATATCTCAGTAGCTGTTTAGATAATTAATCCAGCACAGTTGTTACTACACAGATACAAAAAAATAGTTGTGTCAGTTTGATTTTTTATTTTTACTCAACAGGTGACTTAGGTTGGTTAATTATCTAGAGTTTATCGTTTACCTTAGATCCTAAAGTAAAAATGAATTAAGACCTATTAAGCACTTCAGTTATAAAATGTGGTGCTCAATGAAATGTCAGGCAATAGAGAAACTTTTCAGTCCTATGCTACCTATTTCGGTCTTTGTTTTTTCCTGCCTAAAAGAAGATACTGCCTAAAGGAAGTGGGTTAGGTGAGCAGACTTTTGTAGACTGGCTTAGCCTTTCATTAACTTTTCCCGAAGTGAGTGCTGCACATACTTTCAAAATAATAAACTAGGTAGTGTGATACATTTTAGATGGATTACTTACCACATAAATGTGTTAGTTTAACCTCTTCATTTAGTGCCGACTATGTCATGGCTTATGCTAGGCCTTTGAGGTAAAACAGCCGAGGAAGACATGAAATAAAACAGGTGGTGGCCAGGTGCAGTGGCTCACGCCTGTAATCCCAGCACTTTGGGGGGCTGAGGCAGGTGGGTCACTTGAGGTCAGGGGTTCAAGACCAGCCTGACCAACATGGCGAAACCCCATCTGTGCTAAAAATACAAAAATTAGCCAGCCAGGCCTGGTGGTACACGCCTGTAGTCCCAGCTACTGGGGAGGCTGAGGCAGGAGAATCGCTTGAACCCGGGAGGTGGAGATTGCAATGATTAAGTAATAATACTATTTCCATACTGAGCAAAGGGAAAAGGAGTTGATTACTTAGCACACAGTGTGATTCTCAGATACACATTTAAATTGTTCCCTAGTATTTTTATTGGTACCCTATGGTGGGTTTGTGGGGGCGATTGTTTTGAGTCAGCGTCTTACTCTGTTGCCCAGGCAAGAGTGCGGTGGCACAGTCATAGCTCACTGCAGCCTCAAACTCCTGGACTCAAGTGATCCTCCTGCCTCAGCTTCCCGAGTAGCTGGGACTACAGGTGCATGCCACCACACCCAGTGAATTTATTTTTTATTTCTAAAATTTTTTGTAGAGACAGCATCTCACCATGTTGCCCAGGCTGGTCTCAGACAATCCTCCCACCTCGGCCTGCCACAGTGCTGGGGATTACAAGCGAGAGCCACCACCCCAGCCCAATACCCAGTGTTTCATGCGACTTAAGTTTCAAGCTTTTAGGGGGATGGAGGAGATGCACTTGTGTTCCTAGGGTTAAGGCAAAAGAGGTGGTTAGTAGCACCAATTAATGTTAATCCGGGCATGAGTGGATAGCTATTTATATTAAAATGCCTGACCAGTACCTTTAAGTTCTTCAGTAAGTGTTAATTTAATTGAAAAACATTTAGTTAACTATAGAAGCTGTGAAGATGTTAATTCGGCCAGTAAATTATTCATGACTGTTGGTGGGTTCGTTTGAGCTTTAATAGCTCCTAATAGACCTCATTAGTGCCTAAGAATGGCCCTGCAATACTCCAGAGTTTCAGTTCAGAAATCTCTTTTTTTGTGTTACTGAATCTTGGACTTGACAGTTCTTAATGTGATATGACAACCTGGACTGGGTTAATCCAGTTCAAGTGTTTCAAGATAACTTGCTTTCTCCATGTTGAGTTCTTTGGGTTCATTAATACACCTAAAGCGTTAAGATAAAACCAATATACACAGTCTGTATTTTTTAAAGAAGAGATTATTTCTTGATTGGATAATTAAAACTTTATATAATTAAAGGTGGTATAACTGTTTACACTTGAATTGTGGCGTCCTTTTGCTTATTAAGGATTAACTACCTTTTTCCTTTGGTTGTGTATGGCAGCACTGGATTAGGTGCGAAAGGAGGCTGTGATAAAGAAATTTGAGTTTACCTCTCAGAAATTTGAAGTAGAATTGGAGGAACAAGATACATAAAAACATGAAGTAAACAAAGTACAGAAATTGCTTGGTATCACTTGCTGCAAATTGCTTGATGCAGGCAGTGGATGTTACTGCCCCATTCATTAGTAGGAATTAATGAATGAGTCTGCTGGAATGGTCAAGAAAGGCTTTTTTGTCACCTTGAAGATCACAACATAGTATTTTTTTGTGGGAAGACCCATATAAGCAAAGGTGGCTAGAATTCAGGAATCTCCCAAGAGTTGTGTTTAAGAATTAGGCGAGGTAATGGACTTCTGGTAGAACTGGAACACAGTAGAGAGTAAGGATGGAAGGTAGAATAGAGACACCTGGAATAGTAGTTCTTAATCCTGGCTGGAAGTCAGAAACACTTGGAGCAGGGGTTGGGGGGAGATAACAAGGCCTGGCACCTAACCTAGTGTAGTTAAATTTAGAATCTTTGTACAGGACTCAGGCTTTGATTTTGTTGGTTTTTGTTTGTTTGTTTGTTTAAGGTTGCTGGGGGTGGGTGGATAGCCAGGATTAAAAACTTCCCATCTAGAATGGTGGAAAAATAACTGAAGATGTTTGACAGGGGAGATGAGAAATGAAATTGGAGAGTTTTTGTTTTGTTTTGTTTTTTGAGACAAGGTTCTGATCTGTCTCCCAGGCTGTAGTGCTGTGTCACTATCTTGTTCTCTGCAGCCTTGACTTCCCAGTCCTAAGTAGCTGAGGCTCCAGGCGTATACCACCATGCCTGGCTAATTTTTTGTAGTTTTAGTAGAGATGGGGTTTCTCCACGTTGCCCAGGCTGGTCTGGAGCTCCTGGGCTCAAGCAGACCTCCTGCCAAGGCCTCCCAAAGTGCTGGGATTACAGGCGTGAGCCAACTCACCTGGCCAAAATTCAAGTTTTTGATAGTCTGGTGGTGGTATGTGACAGAAAATGGAAAGTGTGCACACTGGAAGTTGGCGGATATATTAGACACCTGAGCTAAAATATGTCACTTAGTAGGACAAGAGATGAATACAAAAGATATAGTGAGGGAAATATTAACACAACTTGCAACATTGGCTATGGTGATGGAGAGGGGAAGAATCAAGATAGTTAAAGAAGTGGCCCTACCTCAAACCAGTTGTATTACTCTGAGTGGAGGCTGGGCATAGGTTTGTTTTTGTTTTTGTTTTTTTTAAAGCTTCCCAAGTATTTGAGCACCATTACCCTAAGACATATATCTAGTCTGGGTAATAGGAGAATGATCTAAATAAAGTTGAAAGATCAGACAAGTGTATGTAACATTTGATATTTGAAGGAACATGGGATGTTAGAGAATAGAAAATGGCCAGATCAGCTGTTATTGAGTTTTTATTTTACATGTGAGGAAAGTGAAACTTAGATTAAATAACTTGTTCATGGTATTTACTAGTACCAGTGATTGCGATTAGGCTCTTCTGGTCTGAGCTATTTAATCAGCTCTGACCTCTCACCTGATAATCACTCTTCTGATGTTTTCAAATATCCATTTCTCAGCATGTCCACCTTTTTCTTATCTCTGTAGAAATAATTTTCATTAACACCATTTTGTAACTTTGGAGTCAGTGCAAAATTGTTGTTTATTTTATAGCTAATATAAAGCAGAAATGTGATTTTTACTGATAAATAAATTTTATTTCTCTTCTATAGACATTTCTCATCTATTTACTGCAGCAGTGCAAATGAGATTTCTGTTTGCTTACTAAGTCATCTCCTTTAGGATTTCAAGACTTAATACCACTTTCATCAAAAACTAAGGCACTGTTTCCTGTTACATCACGTTGAAATGCTTCATAATCTGGCTCCGCTACACCTGTCACACTACATATCCTATTTCACTTCAGCCCAGCTCTCTGTTCTAGCCAGGCTAGCCTGTTGATTTTCCTCTGAAACAACAAGCCACACATGTTGCCACAGGCATTCATGCAGAAGACTTCACTTGATGCTGGGCTTAGAAAATCATAGAATGCATGGTCGCTGCTCTGAAGAAAGAATTTAGTGGCATATTCTCGCTTGACTTATGTGCTGTTTCATGCCTAGAATACTCAGCTATTTTCTTTCTCCTAGAATTCTGCCTGATTTTCCAGGTTCACTTCAAATTCCACTTATTTAAAAGCCTTGGTTGCTTTGATGGACGTGCAGTTGTGGATAAACAATAAATAATATTTCTAGATAGTCTGTGACATAATAGATACCTAGATACTAATTGAGCAAAATAATTTTTGGCATTTTTGTCCTATACTCTGTTTTTTTTTTCCATGTATACATCTTGTCTTTTCAGCAAGATTGTCTATGCTCTCATGGCAGGGACTTCTTTTATGTTTTCCACAGAGCTAGATCCTTATAAAATACTTGCACTAAATTAAACATTATGCCATGTAACTGAGCTTATTTGGGGGAAGAGGTCAATAAAGACTATGGAATAATTTGAGGTCTTGGGTATGAGATACCAAAGGAGGTAGTTGCTAGTACTTGAGAGATTGCTCCAAATAACATCAGATGAGCATGCTTCCAAGTTTCCTGCATTACTTGCATGACCCACGATTCTAAGTTAATGAAATGAGTTTGTCCCTCTTCTCACCCACTGTCCCTGATTATTTTATGTATGTTATACTTAATGTCTTCATTTTTTACCTTTAGTATGAAGTGTAACAGAACAGACTTTACCACCTGAAACTGCTGCTTCAAGTTCAGATCAGGCAAGGAACAAACCTCGTAACAACTAACAAGACCAAAGAAGAGTACACTTAAGTTGAAGACACAACACTTGATCTGAAACAAGAAGTTTGTGCCTACTCAACAGCTTTGAAAGAGCACTTCCCAACGCTGCTAGTAGTCTTTGTTTTCTTCAGTGCTGTACTGTGAGATTGCCCGGTACAGCAGCAGTTGTATTCTTTATTAGCTTGGTAGATCATTTTCTCTCGCTCTTTTTTTTAATACTAGCAACTTTCATCCTTTGAAACGTGTGCTGAAAAAGAAGAATCAGCAAATACTACTGAAAGTGCAATATTTGATTATCACTGCGAGGTAGGTTTGTAATTTCCTATTAAGAATCAGTTCCATAATTCTAGATTTCCTATTATTTGGTCAAATATAAAATCTTTATTTGTTCTTTTCTAAAGGTATTCAGAAGACAGTTTTTCTATTCTTGACTAGTATGAAATATCAACACTGTCTCTTGTTAGATAAGGACAGTATTTATGGTCAAACATTTTTCATACCAGATTATATTAATACATGCTGATCTCTCGACTTGCTGGTCTCTTAGAGAAGCTCTGTCTGTACTATTTAGAAGTTAGGATTTCAAATAAGAATGTGCATTGCAGTCTTTCTATGAGGGTCTGTGAAACTTTGGTGATATTTGCTACTGACGTCTGTTTCTTTCTCTCTACTGTCTTCAATGTTAGCTTCTTGAGGAAAGAACCTTACTTTATATCCATGCCTACATTTGCAGTGCATATTTGTGAATGGTATACAGTGCATATTTGTGAATGAATGGTTGACATGCCTACTGTATTGTTAGGCATTGCTAGTGCTGAAATATAACGAATGAATAAGATACTAATGGACTTAATGATTTAGAACAATTTGTTACACAATATCACAATATAGGCTAAAAGATACTGATAAAATATTAAGAATATAACTGAAGCTGTTCCCTTGGAGGTAAGGAGGAGGGTAAAGAAAGCCTACAGAAAAGGGATATTTGAAGGTGAGTAGTACCTTGTTAAGAGGTAGAAGAGACATTGGTAGAGGTATAGAGGTAACAGAATTAGCAGATTCAGGGCTACGTGAAAGCACATGGTATATATTAAGTTGTTCATTATGAACAGAGTAGAGAATATAATTTTGCGGGAGAGTTATGAAAGGGAAGTTTGCTGGAGGCTTGGCCCAATGCATTTGTCTTTATTCCGTAGGAGAGCCATCAGATGTCTATAAGCAAGGGCTTAAGGGTTTTTCCCCCAAAAGTAAGATAGCTTTATTGCTTCACATTTTAAAGTAATATTCAGAAGTGTACCTTTAAAAGACAAATGGTGACACTTTTGAGGGAAAGGCTGAGGATGGGAAGACCTGTCAAAAGCAGTGGATCAAGTATAAGGAAGATAAAAGCTAAGGTGTAGGTAGAGAAAAAGGTAGGTGCTAGGTGTTCTGATGATTTAGAAGTGAGGACTTGGGGACCAATTGAATCTGAAGATAAATGTGGAGAGAATGGCTTTATCAAATCCAGTTGTCCAAACTAGAAACCTTCATTGTTCATAGGAATAGGGAAGTTAGAGTAGTAACTTACTGATACTAAAATATGTTATGGAAATCTATTGTGTTCATTAGATAGCAATCTGAAGTTGAGGGAAATACACTAGTATGGAATATTGAACATTGGTTAACTTTGAGGGTAGGCTTATGAAGAGCAATTTTCCTTTTTAATCTTTAGTTTCCAGATTTTCTAAAGTTAGACATAAAGGAATTCAGAAAGGAGTCATCAGTGTATAGGTAATAAAAGGAAGAAGCACCAATGAAGAGAGCAAAGACATAGAAGTCAGGAAGAAGCACCAACGATAATTTCAGGAAGTCAATGGTAAACATTTTTTTAGGTGCTACAGAGGTCAAATAAAATGAAGAATGAAAATAAGTCATTCAGTTACAAAAGCTTCACTGCTATTTCAAGAAGCGCTTAGGACTTTATTTCCAATTTATTGAAGGATTATGTAATAGTGTCAGTGACCTTACTGTGCACTAGAATTATTCCTTAACAACTAAAAACTATAGTAAAATTATCTATGTCTCATAAACAGACACTGTTATTTAATTTTAAGGTAATTGTAGCATTTAGTTTTTCTATTTGTTTCTTCTTACCTTAGCTGATTTTTTAAAAATAATTTTAGACTAATTGTTATGGATTCTGTTGGATTAGATAGGGAAGATTAACACAAATTGAAACCACAATTTTATGTTCTGAAGCATAAAAGATTAGATTTTTTTTTTTCTCTCTCTGAGACAGAGTCTTGCTCTGTCGCCGAGGCTGGAGTGCAGTGGGGTGATCTTGGCAGCCTCTGCCTCCCAGGTTCAGGTGATTCTTCTGCCTCAGTCTCCTGAGTAGCTGGAATTACAGGCGCGCATCACCACGCCTGGCTTATTTTTGTATTTTTAGTAGAGATGGGGTTTCACCGTGTTGGCCAGTCTGGTTTTGAATTCCTGACCTTGTGATCCACCCGCCTCGGCCTCCCAAAGTGCTGGGATTACAGGCAGGAGCCACCGTGCCTGGCAAGATTAGATATTAAGGCTTTCATTTCATTGACATGATTTATAGAAATAGATTTAAAGAAGTGCTTTTTGTTTAGTGTAATCTTTGTATTCTGAATATTAGTTTACTACATGAACATTTTAATATATAAATGCATCCATAGCTGTCTAAAAATTACATGTTTACATATGTACAAAGAAACCACAATTGGGATGAAGATTATTGGCAGTAAAACATGGCTGTGGTTGTACAGTTGTGAAATAGTTCAGTTAAAGGGGGCACACAGCTAAGAAAACAGATTTGGTAATGCAATGGAACCCCCAGATTTTAAAGGGGGGTTTTGTAAAATCAGTAAAAATAGTACGTAATTAGGAACAAATGTATATAGAAGGGTAGAATTAGCCATAAAATGGCAAGAAAGAATAAGGCTTATAAAGCATTTGTTTGAGATGTGAAAATAGACCTGAATTGTTTGGTGAATGATTTGATCCAGGTAGTCTAAAGGTGACAGACAAGAGAAAAGCAAAACTAGAAAATTCCTGTCGTGCTCCTAGTTTTTTCTGCTGAATGCAATAATTTTCATACTTGAAACATAGCAAAGCAAGAGAAAACTGAGGCCCCAGATGAGTGAGAAAATAACAGGGTTACTTGGCGGTTGCTAGGGTGCTAGTTGCTAGGTGTGTGATAGTAGTCAAATAGAGACCTATGACAGGAACTGTAAATGTCCTGATTTTTCAGTCAGATGTGGGAACTATTGAGCTTACTTTTCATCCCTAGCAAAAACCCCAGAGCCAGTGAATAAATAACTTGGCAGAGTAGCTCATGATAGCATAATGGTCAATATGGAGAAATGTTGGATGGATAGCAGTTAGTAAGAGACTGATTTTAGAGAAGTCTCCAGGTGTATGCTGCCGGATGCTATCCTCGTCCTGCTTTTTTCAGAGACCTAATGAGTAGTTCTGTGAGTACCTATGTGCTACGTAAGCACTTACTTTAGGCTTTTTACGTGCAGCAACTCATTTAACCATCTCAACAACTCTGTGAGACAGGTGTTAAGGTAGGAGAATGAATGATTAAAAGATAAACTACAAAGAGTCTGATAATTTAAAATTAGTCACCAAATTGGAATACTAGATTAACCAACAGAAGGCATTTTAAAAGCATTAGGTTATAGTTTTTTTATTTGGGAACAAATGATCCATTACGGAGGAACTGAAAGAAAACCTGATTTCGCTAATGTGATTTGTGAAGAAATGATGGGGATGTGTTTTAGTTTTACAAAGTTATAAAACTTCAGTCTACAGAATCAAGGAGTGTAATCACTCAGTACTTTATATTGGTCGGGTACATTAAGAATAGTAGTGAAATGCACTTTAATGAATAATTACTTAGAACCTATCCAGAAGACAGCAATTAGTGTTAAAAATGGTTGTGTTCAGAAAATTGGAAGAAACTGGAAGTCAAGGGGAGGTATGTCGGAGAATACAGAGTAGTTTTCTAAAGATCTTATGGTGAAATAGGCTACCTTTTCCAAATTGATTGTCAATCAGTAGAAGCCAAGCAGACCAGATTAGGGGGGAAAAACAACTTAGATGTTGTAATAAATTACAAAGCATAGATTTCCACCCCCTCTCCCCAAAGGAGCTTGGAAACCAGTTAGGTGCTCCCACTTTACTTTTGAGGAAAAAATCCCAGAGATGTTAAAAGTACTTGAGAGTCAGGACTGAAAGCCAGTCTTTTGACTTTTATGTTCTTCAGGGAACTTTAATCAATTTCTTGAGTTACAAATGAAGTTTAAATTTGACCTGAGATTTGTTCCAGTTCTGCTTTTTTAAAGGAGGACTAATTTTGTCAATGACTTTTTCAGTTTAAAAGTAAATATGTAGAAAAGGGTAGAAGGTCTAAACTTTATGAGGCTGGAGATATTTGTCTGTTGTGTTACCTACTATATGAGTAGAACCTAAAATAATGCTGATGCATTGTATGAACTTAATTGTGGTTGAATGAATAAGGCAGTGGTTAAGAATGGAGTCAGAACTGGATTCTCTTCCCACATTTGCCATTTTTAGCGCTGTGCCCTTAAGATGGCTAAGTGTTTTCTCATCTGTGAACATTAGATTTTCTGGTCTTTAAATACATTTGAAATCATACTGTATAAATATCTTATGTCTCATTTCCTATTACAGAATAAGCATTTTCCACATATTGTTTCCAATGACCACATAGCATTACATAAGTTACAATGACGTCTTGAGCTATAAAGTGTGTTAGACTTTATATTATTTCCAGGAATTTGCTACAAAAATATATTTGTTAAAATACTTGTGCATAAAGCTTTTTTCACATTTCAGATTTCCCCAGGAGAGCTTTTCTGCAATGCAGTTATTAAGAAAAATATCTCCACATTTTGATACATGTTGCTAAATTGCATTTCTAAAAGGTTGTACCAATTTACTACCATAAAAGTGGTGTGTGTGTTGTTCTTAGCTCACTTTTTCATTATTTTAAAATCTTACGTCTTTGCTAGTTTGGTATATGAAAGTATTAATTTGCTTTATCTGGATTTTTTATTGCAAAAATTCAAGTTTTTTTAATGTTTAATGTTTTTAGCTTTTGTGTATAAAGTTTAATAGTTGATATTCAAGAATGATTTATTTGCTCACTTAATCAGTAATTCAACATATGAGTGCCTGCTCTGTGCCAGGCACTGTTTATCTAAAATCTAGGGATTTAGCTTTGAATAGAAAGTTCTGCCCCTCAAGAAGCTTATATTCTGGTAATTTAATTGTACTGATTTGCCCTATCTAGTCTGGTGTATTTACACTTTTCCCCCTAGGTTTGAGTATAAAAGCTTGTGCTTTTTGTATAATCAGATATCAGTCCCTTGTGATTTTTTTTTAATTGATTTCAAATCTAGAAAGTTACGCCCTTGCAAAGATTTTACAAATATACTCATCCATGGGGGTGTGTGTGAGTGTGTGTGTGTATGTTTTGGGGTTTTTGTTTGTTTTTGTTGTTTTGTTTTTGTTTTTGTTTTGAGACAGGGTCTCACTCTGTCACCCAGGCTGGAGTACGGTGTCAGGATCATGGCTTGACCTCCCAGACCCTGGTGATCCTCCCACCCCAGCCTCTTGAGTAGCTGGAACTATAGGCATCCAGCTAATTTTGGCTAATTTTTGTATTTTTTTGTAGAGACAGGGTTTTGCCATGTGCCTAGGCTGGTCTCAAATTCCTGGGCTCAGGTGATCTGCCACCTCGGCCTCTCAAAGTGCTAGGATTACAAACATGAACCACTGAGCCTGGCTGGTTTTTAAATATTTTTTAAGACATTAAACTCGGTTCATTTGAATACATTTTTCCATGCTGTTAGGCAAGCAACTAAATTGTGGATTTTTTTTTCCCCTATTTAAAAAAGAAGTCAAGTAACATTTACCTACTGGGTCCTTCCTACCACCACCTTTGTTAGCATCTTTAATTTTTTATAAACAAGGTTCTGTTAAATTATCTACTTCCATTTGTCTTCCACTTTCATGTAATTGTTTTTGTGATAACTTCCATTTTGCTTGTTTTTTGATGGTGCTGATTAAGAAATATTTGCAATGCCATTAAAATATAGTTTAGCCAAATTATTAGGAATTCTTTGAAAAGTATTAACATGTCACATGTCACATCAACTTATCTAAAGTTGTTTGAGTGGTGTGTTTCCCTTTGGAAAAATAAAATAAAGGCTTCCTCCAAATGGATAAAGGCTAGGGAAAGAGAGCTGTAGTCAGCAAAGATTCTGGGAGAAGGGGAAGGCTTTTTCAACTCTTTTGGTATGTGTCTAGGGATGAGACGAGACTCGAACAGTAGAGCCCAGATTCCAACATTCTTGTTGGGGAACAACTTAGAGTCTTAAAATGCTAGCTTTGATGCTTTCTAATTCTGGTTCAGTCTCCCTTTGGGTGAGAAAAAGAGGATTTCTATCTCCTACCTGCAGTGATGTGTGGCAGGATTGGAGACTTGAGAATGGGGATATTTTGCAGCTTTAAGGCATATATATTTCAGATCATATCATTGTGTTCTTGTTTAATAGTAATCAGAACTATAGTCTAAACATGAGGCCAAGTGCAGTGGCTCACGCCTGTAATCCCATCACTTTGGGAGGCCAGGGCGCAGTGCAGGGGCCGGATCACTTGAGGTCAGGAGTTCCAAGAACAGCCTGGCCAACATGGTGAAACCCCGTCTCTACTAAAAATACAAAATTTGGCTGGGTTTGGTGGCGCACACCTGTAGTCCCAGCTACTTGGGAGACTGAGGCAGAGGGATCACTTGAACCCAGGAGGCAGAGGTTGCAGTGAGCCAATATCGTACCACTGCACTCCAGGCTGGGTGACAGCGAGACTCCATCTCAAAAATAAATTAATTCAGCCTGGGTGACAGAGCAAGACTGTGTCTCAAAAATAAATAAATTAATTAAATAAAACAAACATAAAAGAAGCACAGCTTGAAAGTCCCTCAGTGATCTAGAATAATGGTTCTCAAGTTAATTTTATACTGCTTGTCAGTTAAAACATGTATTTTCGATATGTGTATATGTTTACAAATTGTGTAATTATAATTCTGTGTCTGCATTGTAAAACACAGTGGTACAAATAGGAAAAATGTGAAGTGAGGGATATTATAAAAAGTTTACTTGTGCAGAAATGTTCTGTTCTTGTTAGAAATACTATGTTCTGGATTGCTGGTTTTTAAGTGTTTAATTTTAAAAAGCTTTATAATATCATGAATTAGTATCAGGGAAATCTACATTTGTGTGTTGTATTGCAACTAATTTAAGTCCATATCATAGTCTTGATCTTAACTTTTTGGCATACTTACCATATCTCGTTAAATGGTTTCTTAATGTGGAGGTTGAAGAACTAGTACTAGGAATAGAAATGTCAGTTCCCTTGCTCTTTGCATGTGCTTGCCTTATCTTCCATCTGAGGTTCTTCTGTGGGAATCTTTCAACCATTTGTCTATTTGGGCTTTTTTGTTTTTCTAGGATGGAGTCTTGCTGTGTTGCCCAGGCTGGAGTGCAGTAGCACAATTTCAGCTCACTGCAACCTCCGCCTCCTGGGTTCAAGCAATTCTCATGCCTCCCCCTCCTGAGTAGCTGGGACTACAGACCCATGCCACCATGCCTGGCTAAATTTTGTATTTTTGGTAGAGACAGGCTTTCACCATGTTGGCCGTGCTTGTCCCAAACTCCTGACCTCAAGTGATCTGTCCACCCCGGCCTCCCTGTGCTGGGATTACAGGTGTGAGCCACTGCATCCGGCCTCATTTGTCTTATTTGTGAAGGTAGCTTAGTTACACTAGATAACTAAATTTATATATCTCCTTATCGGGCATACGGTAATATGGTAAGAGCAAATGAGTGAGGACTTCACTGTTGGCCTCTTTTGGAGTTCTCCACTCTTTCCTCAGAATACCTGAGTAATACATGATACTCATAGACCATCTGACATACCAACTCGGTGAAACCTAGACTATAAATACATAGTAAATATTTATAAAAGCTCATTTTTATCTCTGGGCAGAAAAATAGTCCCAGTTATTTTCTTCTGCACCCCATTGGGTTATCAGTGTGTACTCTAGGGAGACTAGTGACTAAAAATGATAGGTTCTATTTAAAGTTGATCGGCATTGAAAAGAAATTGGACTGAATAGTCTCATTCCAACAACCATCAAGAGTCTTTGTGGCATTTTCAGAATTGTTGATGTCATCGTATGTTTTAATGGCTTTAAAAAAAATACATTTCACCTTTTATAGTAATGTTAATTCTATGTATTTCCTATGTCAATAGAAATCTAATTTATATTTCGCTAAACCCAAGCTAAAAATATATATTGACTGTGAAATGTGCATTAAATTGTTATTGATCATAGTTATCAACATTATGCTATGTTATAACAGCTGTTTGAGATGGAGAACGTTTTTACTGTGTCATCAGATCCTCATCCCTCTCCTGCAGCCCCTCCTTCACTTTCTTTATCCTTATCTTCATCTTCTACCTCATCTGGGACTAAAAAACAAAAGAGGACCCCAACTTATCAGAGATCTGTAAGTCAGGAAAGCAGTCATCTCAGCTTACCTTGCTTTGTGTTAAGAGCATGACCTAGGATTGCCACTCATTCTGGTTGAAATATCTTGCAGACTCACCTTCTAACTTCCCGAATCATTTTTTTCACCTTCACTCTTGAAAACTTCAGTAGATTAGGGTCTTACTGCCCAAAGTATATCTAAGAATCAGAAGCATTATCATCACCTTGGATCTTAATAAAGATGGAAAATTTCAAATCCCCATACCTACTGAGTCTGATTTTATATTTTAACTTCTCATTTGAGAAGCCCTGGTTTACAGCCAGACCTTCTTGGTTTGAATCTTCTACTATTTGACTTTGGCAAGTCATTTAACTTCTCTGTGTCTGTTTTCTCATTGGTAAAATGAGGCGAATACAATACTTTCTTGTGGGCTTTTGTGAAAGTTAAATGAGTTAATATATGTTAAACACAGAACAGTGGCTAGTGTAGAAGAATTAGGACGTAACCACCTACAGGTGTGGTGGCTTTGATTTACGTGATTTGACCATCACACATATCGTTGACTCAAACTTTGGTTTATCTTTCTAGAATTTGTTACTCTTTTTTCCTAGTGAAAATATATCCTTTTTATTAATAATGCCCAACATTCCACTTAAATGGAAATACTTATAAATCAGATTTTCAGTGAAAGGGTCTAAAACATAATTGTAATGATTTAGAAATGTCATTACTGTGGTAAATTATAGACCTAGGCTTTGCTAAGGATTTCGTCCTGTTTTGTGCTTCACTTACAGTTTTTGTTGTTTTACTCAAAGACGGGAAAATGGAACATCCAATGTGATAGTATTTTATGACCTAGGCAGATTCCATTATATTGCTTTTAAATAGCTCCTATTTCACTAAAGAATGGGAAAGAAGTGATAGTTACAGATTTCATCAGTATGTAAAAAGTGAAGGGTTTCTTTCAGGTAAAGATTTCTTTAAATGTACCTGTGAAATGATTCAGCATTTTTAAAATGGAAATGCTTTTGCTGTCTTGGAGTTTTGTTGTCTCAGAAGTTTTCTACTGCACTATTTTGGATAGTCTTTCATTAAAGGACCTAAGCATGAATTACTCTGAAATTTTCTAGTTTAAGTATTGCATAGAAAGTTCATTTTATTGTGTTAATCTCTACTAACTTGAAATATGCCTTCCAAATGCATGACTTACTAAACAGTATTAAGGTATTGGCTGAAGTTTAAAAATAGTGTTACCAAATCTCTTAAGAGTCTTTGGTAGTTTGTGGTCGCTGTCTCTTAATATTAATTACCTTTGTTCTGAAATTGTTGTTTTAGTAATTTTCACTTCATGTAAAGGCAGCATTTGCTAATATAGTTGCTATACCTTAATATTAAACCCCAGAAATTCTATTTTTGTCTGATAAGTAGAAATTCTACCATAATTTGGGGCAATTCCCCAATATAATAAGTTGTTTCCTCTGAAATGTTTTATTAGCTAAATTAATGCTGCAGTAATAAAGTCCATAATCTTCCTTTCATTTTACTTTTTTTTGCCTTTTTATATGGAAGATTTAGTGACTTATTAACCAGACTTAATATGCTATGGAGATAATGTACAGATATGTATATATTCTTTTTCTTTTTAAAACAGATGAGCTTTGATCCAAACCTTCTCCACAACAATGGACATAATGGGTACCCTAATGGTACTTCAGCAGCACTGCGTGAAACTGGGGTTATTGAAAAACTGTTAACCTCTTACGGATTTATTCAGTGTTCAGAACGTCAAGCTAGACTTTTCTTCCACTGTTCACAGTATAATGGCAACCTGCAAGACTTAAAAGTAGGAGGTAATCTGTCAGTTCTCCTTTGTAAAAATGTAATCACAAAATTTGTCTTGCATATCAATTTGTTCATGAGTGTTTTTCAAAAAAAAGTTTTATGTAAATTAAAACATTTTGGACTTTTAGTTGTACTGTTTAGTGAAGAATATCTGTATAAACCAGCAGAATCCTTAAAAGATTATATTTGCATATATTTACAATAAATGCTTAGAAGATTTCATTGTTGTTCCCCATAATGATGACTGTTTACCCGTAAGATTTTAAGCCAGTAGGAATATTGAACTTTTGTAATGTTACTTATGATTATTCTGTCAGGTACTATTTTGGGTAGTACCTGAAAAAAGTAATCCTTAGAGTGTCACCTCTTAGAAACTGGGCGCGGTGGCTTACGCCTGTAATCCCAGCACTTTGGGAGGCCGAGGCGGGCAGATCACGAGGTCAGGAGATGAGACCATCCTGGCTAACACGGTGAAACCCCGTCTCTACTAAAAATACAAAAAATTAGCTGGGCGTGGTGGCAGGCACCTGTAGTCCCAGCTACTCGGGAGGCTGAAGCAGGAGAATGGTGTGAACCTGGGAGGCGGAGCTTGCAGTGAGCCAAGATGCCACCACTGCACTCCAGCCTGGGCGACAGAGCGAGACCCCGTCTCAAAAAAAAAAAAAAAAAAAAGTCACCTCTTAGATTATATGGAAATTCATTGTGGCTGACACCATACAAATTATTTCACAGGCCTGGCATGGTGGCTCATGCCTGTATTCCCAGCATTTTGGGAGGCCAGGGCAAGTGGATTGCTTGAGCTCAGGAATTCAAGACCAGCTTGCAGCCTGGGCAACATGGCAAAACCCCATCTCTACAAAAAATGCAAAAATTAGCTGAGGAAGGTGACATGTGCCTGTAGTCCCAGCTACTAAGTAGACTGAGGTGGGAGGATCGCTTGAGCCCGCAAGGTAGAGGTTGCAGTGAGCTTTGATCGTGCCGCTGCACTCCAGCTTGGGTGACAGGGAGACTGTCTCAAAAAAAAACGTTTTTATATGTGAAAGTGTTTGGCTTACTAAAGGACTGAAATTATGAGGCCTCTGTGCATTTTTAAAAAACGTTTGAGAAAAGAGTCAGTATAATAGCTAACAAGATGCATGCTGTAGGAACATTGTTTTGGTTAATCCTCATGGCAGTCCTGTTAGGAATTATTCTCCTTTTACAGGAGAAAACTGAGGTACAGAGGAGTTTAAAAAAAAAATCGCCAAAGGTTATGATTGTTAAGTCATCTCATTTGTAGTATGTGTAAATGCCATAAAAACTAAGATTAAGACATGGCTGTCTTAGCATAAGATGGTGGTTCTGAAACATTTGTGTGTATCAGAATTATGTGGAAGGCTTGTTAAAACACAGATTGCTATACTTGATCCCCAGAGTTTGTCTTTGGCTAGGACTAGAGTTAGGCCCAGTATTTCTTTTAAGCTCCCAGGTGATGTTAGTGCTGCTGGTCCAGGGACCACACTTTGAAAACCACTGGTCTAAGGCAATTCAAATGCTATGTTAAGTATAGCTTGGAAGCAATATATCGTTTCGCAAAAATCAGTTCAACAAACATAACACATTATTTATTTTTAGATGATGTTGAATTTGAAGTATCATCGGACCGACGGACTGGGAAACCCATTGCTGTTAAACTGGTGAAGATAAAACAAGAAATCCTCCCTGAAGAACGAATGAATGGACAAGTTAGTGACTTTGATGCTTTGTGTTTTTTTAGGGCCCTGCATTTGCATATCTTTCACATTAGAAAAGGAAGATTCTCCCCATCTCCTCAGTTTGCACGAAAGAGAGCTATAGTATATAAAGATTACTATTTTAAAATTAATCAAAAGCACTGGCATTTCTTGACCTGAAATAAAAATATGGTCAGGACTCAATTGGGTTTTTACATATAACCCTGAGTCAATGCTTACAGTCAATTTACATACTGTAAGTTTGAAACTTGGCAGCATGACATCCTCTTGTGGATCATATTAAAATGCATCCCTGTATATAGTATAGAGGATATTAAAATTCAGTTTATATTGCACAGTGCTGCTCCTGAAATGATTAGCAATGGAAATTTTTTTTTTTTTGACTGGTAGGTTGTGTGCGCTGTTCCTCACAACTTAGAGAGTAAATCTCCAGCTGCCCCGGGTCAGAGTCCAACAGGGAGTGTATGCTACGAACGTAATGGGGTAAACTTGTGTATTTTTCTTAAACCTTTGCCTGATCCACCATGTGATCTATAAGCGTACTTTAAAATTCAAAATAGAAAACGTAAGCTGCAATTGTTAAAATCAGTTTTAAATTTGGTTTCTAAGAGGCTTCAAATGCAGCATAATCAAAAAATTTAAAAAGAAAAATTCCATAGGACTTCCAAGTGTCTTAGTTTGCCCAAGTATGACCTTAGTTAGAACATTAAGGTAAAATGTTCCTTTTAATCACTTTTTTGGGGGTTGTGGGGGGGATCTTTTTCTGGTTTCTTTTAAGCACTAACACCAGCTTTTTTTGTTTGGAATGCCTTATATAAAATTGTTTTTTTGAAATGTAACTATAGTCTCTGGGCAAATGCTTCCACGTGTGTAAGCTTTTTGAAGTTGGATTGCTGCTCAGCTGTGGGCTCGCAGAAGTCATCAGCACCATGGAGGGGAAGTGTGTGTTTATATGAATAAAGTGACTTGTCATAAAGCATTTAATTTTAAGAAATTTGGCTTAAAATGCCAGTATAAGAGGTTTTTAAGTAAGTAAATCACAGTATACAGTGAATATGCATCCTGCCAAAATAGTAATAATGATTTATTAATTCACAGGAAGTGTTTTATCTGACTTACACCCCTGAAGATGTCGAAGGGAACGTTCAGCTGGAAACTGGAGATAAAATAAACTTTGTAATTGATAACAATAAACAGTAAGTTCTTTTTTAAAAAATTTTCTCACCTAAGCGGTTTTTTTTTCCCCCCCTCCATTAAGAAATTTGAATAGAGTTAAAAACCTAACTTGTAAGTCTGGATAGTTTTCATGAACTTTCAATTCATCAACTAATGCTTTGAGGTCTATGAATATTGTATTACAGCCATGATGCAGGGTCTCAGAGGAAGATGATAATTAAAACATTGTTAGGCATTTTAAGGACTTGTTCTAGAGATCATTGAAGGTTTTTCAAAAAATAGTGCTTTGAGGTAAGTTTTGAGGGAGGGGTATAGTCACTAGAGAGGTGAGAAAAAAGCATTATGATTAGAAGTATCATGACATGTTGGGGGAAAATGGCCAAAAGTTTGGTCGAACTGACCAGAAGGTAAAGTTTGAGCGTTCTTCTATGTAGGAATCTGCGGTGTTTAAAACAAGGAAGTGTGATTGGTTTAGATCTTTGGAGGTGGTGGAAGTGGTAGACTTTTGAAAGGTGGGGATGCTGTTGACCAGAGGCAGTGATGTGAGAGTTAACGTGAAAGATGACCGCCTGATATGGATAGACTAAGAGGATGGGGTGGAGGAGTCAAGTCATATTGAGAAGATAGAATCATCAATCTTAATTGATTTGATAAAGGTGGGGTTGGAATTAAAGGGAGTCCCAAATACTGTTTTTCTGGCCTGGCCTACTGGGCAGATGATGGTACCATAAACTGGGCTAAGGAGACATAAGGAGAATGTTCAAGGTGGGAAAAGAATCATACTTATCTTGGCAATTTTTGAGTGTGAGATGTTTGTGATATATCTGGGTAGAGATATCAAATCTACAGTTGCGTGTATAGGTCTGAGACTTAGACCTATAAGTCTAAGGTCTATTTCCTGCCTATAGGGGGAGTATATAGAGCTGTAGAATTCATCAGCATACACAGTTAAGGAAAATGTAGTTAAGAAAGCCCAGGGAGAATATTATTTTTATCTTGGCATAGGAGAGATGAGAGATGCAAGAGGAGAAGGAAATTAAAATAGAAAGTTGGAGAAAGTGCTAGTAATGTACCTTCCAGTAGCATGTGGAGGGAAAAGTCCTAAGAGCATGTCTGGGATTATCTGCCTTGAACCTTATCTCTTTCTTGGCAAGCCTTGAAGGAATCAGATTGTGTTGTAGGTGTGGTTATTATTAGTTACAGTCTGAAGGCCTCAATTTATATAGTTGTTAATCTCAGAACAGCCTTACTTGCTAAGTTTCTTCATCTGTAAAATGACGTATAAGTTCTCACAAAGTTACTTGTCGATGTTCATACTGCTTTTAAATAGCAGGCATTTAAATTCCCATCTGACTCTAAAGCCTTTTCACTGCAGTAAGTTACAAAAGCAGGTAGAATTTTTCTGGTGTCTTTGTTAGTCTGTAACATTTTTTTAAATAAAAAGCACATTTTGGGTTATTTGTCCGTGAAAAATTAAGGGAAGTAATTGCTTGGTGTATAGGTCTTTTCTTAAAACATTTAGACTAACAGTACCATTATGTCTTATACAGTCTATGTTATCTTAAAAACAAAATTGAATTTACATCGCTGCTACACAAATATGAGGGCATAAAAGCAACATGTGGTGTCTCTAACTTGTTTCCATTCTCCAATGGAGGTGGATATCATTACTTTTAAAAGCATAGCAAGTTCTCTTAAAATCACTTCATTTACTCAACTTTTATGGCTATTTACTCAGAAATAATTAATGAGATAGCTACTAAATTTAGCACTCACTGAAAATAGAGACCATCTCCTATTTATCTCTGCATCACCAGTACCTTACTTTGCCACAGATTATACCTACACAAATGTTTGTTCAATGAATAACCTTTATAAGACTTTAGTATTCCCCACCTTTGGTAGCATTCGCTTTGTGGCTTTATTTCAGTTATTTTGTTGAAATAGAAAAACAAAGTAGAACATCATGCACCCATGTGTAAGTTTGTAAAAAAGCAAATCTTCCAACAACAGTCCCAGAGAAAAATGACCTATATATATATTTGCCAAACGTAGAAGGCTAAGGAGTTAAAGTCCTTTGCATATAAAGCCATATGAAAATAATCAAATGTCATAAACCCTGTATTTATTCTTAGTGATGATAGAATTCTTGAAGCCCCAGGAAACTAGTTTCTTTAGACTCATATCTAAGCAGGCCAATACATTTTTAATCCCTGTTTCATTCCTCCTCCCTGCAATTATTTTTTTTCTAGTACTGGTGCTGTAAGTGCTCGCAACATTATGCTGTTGAAAAAGAAACAAGCCCGCTGTCAGGGAGTAGTTTGTGCCATGAAGGTAAGTGTTAAATTTGAGAAACTTGAGTTTTCTTTGGCCACTTGAAATGTTGTACTTCAAACTCCAGCCTTTGTTTTTTTTTTTCTTTTTTATCTTACCCTTTAAAAATATTTCACTGTTAACCTCAAAAGTAGTCTCTTAAAATTGGCTGTTTAATTGATAATATTAGGTTGTACCAAATTATATTATTGTGACTACAGTATAATTTTACAAAAATTACTGGTTTTAAGTTGTAATCATAAATTTGTACAGAGTGGTAATAATGTTCTTGGTTTTTTGTTTTGCTTCAGGAGGCATTTGGCTTTATTGAAAGAGGTGATGTTGTAAAAGAGATATTCTTTCACTATAGTGAATTTAAGGGTGACTTAGAAACCTTACAGCCTGGCGATGATGTGGAATTCACAATCAAGGACAGAAATGTAAGACAGTCAGTTAACTTGATCTTTGGCCTTTTAAGATCAGAGTTGGTTTATGTTTTTAAGAAACACTTAAAATTGTGTGATTCTTCCTTCCTCTGTCCCCCCACCACCTCCAACCCCTTCTGATTTAGGGTAAAGAAGTTGCAACAGATGTCAGACTATTGCCTCAAGGAACAGTCATTTTTGAAGATATCAGCATTGAACATTTTGAAGGAACTGTAACCAAAGTTATCCCAAAAGTACCCAGTAAAAACCAGGTAAATAATCTTTTTCAGGAGAGTCCTATTTCGCCTCAGTAGTAATAGAATAATATGGTGTGGTATACTGAGATTTTATCTTATTCAGTTAATATAATGTGGTAGTGGAACAACTAAGGACCTCTTCTTACGTATATTTAAACTAAAAGAGAAACCAGATTTATATATCCATAAATCTGGTGTGTGTTTTTTTTGTTTTTGTTTTTTTTTTCTTCTTTTTTTGTGACAGAGTCTCACTCTGTCGCCAGGCTGGAGTGCAGTGGCGCGATCTCGGCTCACTGCAACCTCCGCCTCCCGGGTTTAAGCGATTCTCCTGCCTCAGCCTCCCAAGTAGCTGGGACTACAAGGGCATGCCACCACACCCAGCTAATTTTTGTATTCTTAGTAAAGACGGGGTTTCACCCTGTTGGCAAGGATGGTCTCGATCTCTTGACCTTGCGATCTGTCCACCTTGGCCTCCCAAAGTGCTGGGATTACAGGTATGAGCCACCTCGCCCAGCCAAATATGTATTTTTTTTTACTGGGTGATGAAAAAAGGCCAAAGAAGAAAATGCTAATTAAATTGGAAAGCACCTGATTGGATTAGACTGCAGTTCAGGTGTACATTTGTTCCCTCCTCTGCCCCTGCCCTACCCCTCTAGTTTGTGGGGAAGGTGAGGACACAAGTGGTGTCATTCCTGGAAAAATTCCTTAAATAAAATCTTTTGGTACCAGAGTGCTGGGTCTTAATTGCATTGTTGTAAATTTATGGTTGACTCGTGTGACCATAGACCATGAAGCTTTCACATTGGACTTACGTTGTCAACACCTTTTTTCGCTTCAGGGAACTAAGTTAAAAATAACATGGGTTTACTATGTGTTCTTCTTGTTTGACTTAGAACTAGGAAGGATGAGAAATCTCCAGCTAAAATCGTTTTTCCTTCTCATCAGAATGACCCATTGCCAGGACGCATCAAAGTTGACTTTGTGATCCCTAAAGAACTTCCCTTTGGAGACAAAGATACGAAATCCAAGGTGACCCTGCTGGAAGGTGACCATGTTAGGTTTAATATTTCAACAGACCGACGTGACAAATTAGAACGAGCAACCAATATAGAAGTTCTGTCAAATACATTTCAGTTCACTAATGAAGCCCGAGAAATGGTAAGTGTTGGATATTACTGGATATGTATCTAATATGCGAAAGCCAATGTTATATTCAAGTTTATACTACTAAATTAAAATTTTTCTTAAGTTAAATGACCCTAATGGGCATTTACCTTGTTAAGGTGATTAAGAATCATACACATTTGAGTCAGTCTGGGTTATCTCTGGCAGTTATCTTGGAAATATATGTGAAAAAATTTTTGAATGGAAATCTGGACAGGATTACTAAGATATTTTTAGAGTCAGTGATTCTCAGGCCCTTAATATGAAAAGTAAGAAAATTTAAGTTCATCATTGTAGAAAGTATATTTTCCCAAACTATTTCCTAAGACATTTAATCAGTGGTTTCTGTTTTTAGGAAACACAATTCTTCCTCCAGTGTGGTCCAGGGAAGCCAAAAGATTGAACACCCATGATCTAGACACTAGATCACACATAAAATACACTAACAGCAATGATAGCTGATGAGCTTTTTTTTAAAAAAAAAATCATAGGCACGGTGGCTCACACCTGTAATCCCAGCACTTTGGGAGGCTGAGGCGGGTGATCACTTGAGGTCAGGAGTTCAAGACCAGCCTGGCCAACATGGTAAAACCCCGTCTCTACTAAAAATAGAAAAATTAGCCAGGTGTGATGGTGGGCGCCTGTAATCCTAACTACTCAGGAGGCTGAGACAGGAGAATCGCTTGAACCCAGGAGGCAGAGGTTGCAGTAAGCCAATACCATGCCGTTGCCCTGCAACCTGGGTGACAGAAGAAGACTGTCTCAAAAAAATAATCGCAAAAACATCTCATCATGTTTTAAGAAGGTTTAACAATTTGTTGTGTTGGGCCACATTCAGAGCTGTCCTAGGCCATGGTTTGGACAAGCTTGCAATTAAACCAGAGTCAAAAAGGTTTTGTTTTGGCAGAACTTCACAAATTGTTTTTTAAGAGTTTGTGTCTGGGAGTGGCATAAACCAACCAGATTTTTTCCCAAACATGTTTTATGAACTCATTTTCTCAGACATAATTTGCATTTAGTTATGTTTGGGATCATATCATCTACACTATAACTCAGTGTTGCCAGTGGAACTGGGTACATTGAATGAAAATTTAAGTTTCTTGAGTTTTTTTTAATCCTTTGCCTTTGAAGAACTGGTTGTATTTGACACAGTGTATTTAACTTTAAAAGTTTGTAAGTCTGAATGTGTGTTTTTTTTTTTTTTTTTTTTTTTTTTTTTACATTTTCAAAGGCAAGATCTGTTTTGCTTTACGGTATGGAAAATATAACTTGGCTACCGTCAGGACTTGGCAAGGATTAAATGTCAAAATATTGTTTAGGTCATATTTAAAACTTACAGAATCACTTCTGCAGTGAGCAGATATGTAGTATGTAATACAATAGCAGATTGATAATTTGTGTTCATTGTTTCATTAAACATGAGTATCTACCATGTTCCAGGTACTCTTGATACACTAGCCTTACAAAGCTGATAATTCAGTAAGAAGGAAAAAAAAAAAGAGAAAAGATTTCATATATTTTATTCTTCAGATGTAAATTTTAACTCTTTCCTGGGCCTAAACTCATGCAATTTTTGAGGTAGAGACTAGAGAAGTGCCTTTGTCTACTTTGGAATTATGGTCTGTAAATTAGTGAAGTTTCTGGAGATTATATTGTCATTAGACTTGGGCTTTTATGAAATACATTGTGTTCATGTGTTTACGTTCAAATGTGGTAATTTTTTCTAGTGCATATTTGCCAGGAAGTAGCAATTGGAGAGTCTTAGAAAATTGCTCAGGTTACGTTACTTTGTTGAAAGCAATGAGTTTGTACTTGAGAACAGTTCAAATGTGGATACAGTATTTGTGTCACATCAGAGAAAATTCCTGATGAATTTAACTTGATGGTGGTTGTAAAGTTGAATGTTGCCTTCTTGACAAGTTTCACAGCCAGTGAAAATATTATTTGGGTTTCAGGGTGTGATTGCTGCCATGAGAGATGGTTTTGGTTTCATCAAGTGTGTGGATCGTGATGTTCGTATGTTCTTCCACTTCAGTGAAATTCTGGATGGGAACCAGCTCCATATTGCAGATGAAGTAGAGTTTACTGTGGTTCCTGTGAGTTGTTTCTGAGAAAAGTTGGGAGGTGTTTCTTGATGCTTTCTTTTTCAATTGAGAGTTAATTTTGTTTTATCATTTTTAGGATATGCTCTCTGCTCAAAGAAATCATGCTATTAGGATTAAAAAACTTCCCAAGGGCACGGTTTCATTTCATTCCCATTCAGATCACCGTTTTCTGGGCACGGTAGAAAAAGAAGCCACTTTTTCCAATCCTAAAACCACTAGCCCAAATAAAGGCAAAGAGAAGGTAGGTTTTGCATAATCCAAATGATTTTTGTAGCTGTTTATTTCTCTTCTGCTTTAACAGCACATAGTAATAGAGTACATATAATCAGCGGAAGTTTGTCTCTTTCAGAATTTCTGTCATATTAACAGTGAACTAAACAAAGTAAGGTTCCTTAACCTTGGGATTATTGACATTTTGGGATGAATGATTCTTTACTATGGGGGATGGGATGTTTAGCAGCATTTCTGGCCTCTACCGACTGGAAGTTAGTATTCTGACCCCTTTTCCCTGCCTCCCATTGTGACAGCCAAAAATGTGTCCAGACATTGCCAAATGTCCCCTGGGAGGCAAACTCATTCCAAGTAGAGAACTAGTTATATAAAATGATAGTACTGTCTTCCAGGCAATTTAAAACTTTCAAAGTTGGGTGTATCCTCAGTTCACACATTTAAATTTCATTTATTGAAAAATCCACTAAATAGGAAATAGAAAGATGTCTGAGATGAATTCTCCTTTCAAGTTAATAACAAATTGAGAGTTTTATAGAAACAAGTAATTCATATAGAATATAAAATATTGCTATTGAAGGTCAGCGATAGTGCTCTGGTGAAAGTTAACTGGTAGGGTATGTGATGGTTTTACTAATGGAGACAGGAAAGAGCATTCTTCACAGAGTAAAAGTATAGATGAGAAAAATTCAGGGTTTCTTTAGGAAGCAATGAGTAACTAGTCTGACAGGAATTTTTTTTTTTTTTTTTTTTTTTTTTTTGGTTTTGTGTGTGGGTTTTTGTTGGTGAGGGAGGTTAGGAGAAATAAGGATGAAAAATCAGGATCCAGCTAGACTGGGAGGGTGTTGATTGCTGCGCTAAAGAATTTAGACCTTATTGTCAGGTGCGGTGGCTCACACCTGTAAACCCAGCACTTTGGGAGGCTGAGGCGGGCGGATCACGAGGTCAGGAGATTGAGACCATCCTGGCTAACATGGTGAAACCCCGTCTCTACAAAAAATACAAAAAAATTAGCCGGGCATAGTGGTGGGCACCTGTAATCTCAGCTACTCGGGAGGCTGAGGCAGGAGAATGGCGTGAACCCGGGAGGCGGAGCTTGCAGTGAGCTGAGATGGCGCCATTGCACTCCATCCTGGGCGACTGAGTGAGACTCCGTCTCCAAAAAAAAAATTTAGACCTTGTTCTGTACTTCAAGGAAAAGATTTCTTTTGGATAATGACATCAGGTATGTGCTTTGGGAGAGTAATGGCAGCAATATGAAGCCTAGATGGGATGGAGAAAGACAAAAGATGAAAAGGATTACTATGAAATTACTTGGATAGTTAAGGTAGTCCTTGAACTAGGCACACAGATAGTGACTATAGACAAGTGAAGGTACATGAGAGATACTGGAAAGTCATGTTATAATTTAATAATTGCTATTAGCCAGAAAGAGCAAGGCTAGTATCTTGCTTATCACTTACTGTAGCTTGGGAAATTATTTCACCTCTGAGCTTCAGTTTTTAAATTTCAAAAATGATTGTGTAATAGTTTAAAAAGCCCTCGAAGTACCTAGCTCATAATAGGAATCTCGCATGTGACAGATGATACTGTTAACAAAAATAAAAATACACTTCAGTTGGGCTTATTTTTAATAACTTTTAATTCTTGGAATGCTCTGCTTCCCAAATGTGTCTGGCAAAACTGGCTTGATGAAGAGAGCCTTTGTGTGAGACTTTCCCTGCCATTTTTTGTTTTTTTTTTCTTTCTTAGTCCAACAGTACCCTAGTAAATCCTCTGTCATCGTGCTTCTTACAGTATATAACATTTACCTGTTAATGAATCTGTCTCTGCTGCACTGGACTCCCTCAGGGCAGGGATTCTCCTATCTCTATTTAATATATTTGATGTATAGTATATTGTCAGCTGTTGATGTTGAAGTTGGTGAGTTAAGAGCAAAAAGTGAACAGTAAGCTTTTGAGTTTGGTTGTGGAAAAGTTGATGACATTGGAGTCAGACCTGAATTCACTGACATTGTTCTCAACCAAACTCAAATCCTCTGGATTATTTTGCGCTGGGTTTTGTAACCTTGGTAAGGTTTACTTAATTCCTCAGATTTCCCCAATTTGTAAAATGAGGGAAAAGAGAAACTATGGAGATGATTTTGTACAAGATTAATTTGATAATACATAATACCTGGTAATGTTGTAAGTGTTCAATAAATTATTATATAGCAGTTATGGAAGGAATGTGATTGGTAGAAGAGGAAAATGAATTGGTTTTGAATATATCATAGTTTGTAATGAGGACTGGAGTTTAGGAAGGAAGTCAGGGCTAGAGTAGGGATGTGGGCATTATCTTCATAGAAATGTTGAAACCATAAAATCAGTATAATTTATGTAGTTGCTGTACACTGTCATTACTTAACGGTGTGATTCAATACGACACACCTGAACTTTCTTAGACTTTTATTTTTTTAGTCAAGTGCAGTAATGAGAAGGGGGGAAAGAGGAGAACAAGGAAGTTCGATCTGTAGCTGACTGAACAATCGAGATAACCCACTACCTTCAGACCAGCCCTTAGATTTTTTAAGAGTTAATCATTCTTACACGTAAGATGGCTGAAATGTTGTTTCTCCTTGAAGTCTGGTATTAAAAAAAAATTGTTGAAATACTAGTATGTCATAATTTTTAATCATCTACTTTATGTCAAGTACTTGAACTGTGCTAGATCATACACCAGATTATCCTGCATTGTTAAGTATATTGATTGACATTATATATTAAATACTGTGCAAGGTGCTGTGTGCTACTAAAAGAGGATACTTCAGCAGCTTCTTTAGGAAATACTAAAGCTTCTTGCCCTTACAGAATTTCCACTTCCTTGGAAATAACATGCCCAGTTTAATTTCTGATTGGCTATGAGGAGCGCAGGTGTATTAAACATTTTCAGTAAGCTTTTTTCTCCTCAATAGCAAAAATTAGATTCTTAAGATTGAAAGACCAATTAAAAATTATAGCAGACTGAGCTAGTCTTAAGGCAAGACTACCTTTTATTCATATGAATAATCTTTTAGAAAATGCTGGAATAAGACATTTTTACAGCTGTACCAATCCTTTGGCACAAGAATATGTAAGAACTATAGTTGTTTTTATTGATTTTTGTTCTTGAGATTGTTTTCATTCTGTTTTTGACTGTATCTCTTTAGGAGGCTGAGGATGGCATTATTGCTTATGATGACTGTGGGGTGAAACTGACTATTGCTTTTCAAGCCAAGGATGTGGAAGGATCTACTTCTCCTCAAATAGGAGATAAGGCAAGATAATTCTGTTCATTCGAGAGAGGGTTAAGAGTTGTCATCTTAATCATAAATCCTGCAGGATGGGTTCTTCAAATTTTATGAAGTTTTGCTGAAATATATTTTGTGCTTAAGAGAAATACATGAATATCTTATATTTGAAAGCAGCTTATTAAAAGTGTCTGTCAAGCTCTTTGTTAATCAAAGCCTTGTTAATCTAGCTGTTTAAACATTAGATAAAACATGCTTAATAAAATCGTTATTGGTAAGAAAGTTAAAACAGTTACTACTGAAACATTATCAAAGTAAAAGCACACCAAAGATTTTACGTTGTTGTTCATTTTTTCTCATACTTAATATGTTTGGTTTTTGGATAGCCCTCTAGAGAAATTCAGAATCTATAAGGAATACAGACTGAAAGATAAAAGTTTGATCCTTTGTGAAAAGTGGGATGAGACATAAATGTTTTGGTGAAAATCAATTTCATTGAAGTAATAACAAAGGATATTTGGAATGAAAAGCATGCGCTGGGGGAGTTATAGGTCTTGTTTTCTGAGTTAAGGAGATTGGTGTGGAAGTGATATGGTGTTAATAAGCATCCTTAATTTTCACAGGTTGAATTTAGTATTAGTGACAAACAGAGGCCTGGACAGCAGGTTGCAACTTGTGTGCGACTTTTAGGTCGTAATTCTAACTCCAAGAGGCTCTTGGGTTATGTGGCAACTCTGAAGGATAATTTTGGATTTATTGAAACAGCCAATCATGATAAGGAAATCTTTTTCCATTACAGGTAAGGCGTGACTTTCAGGAACTTTACAGCTAACTTACCATCCATTCTTTGGTGTTGGAATAAAAAACATTTAGTATTGATTGATTATACTTGTTGAGGTCCAGATTTCATATTGGTAGAATTATGGCAAGGTATAAACTGAAGTTAATCACTGATCTTACTATATACAGAGCCTGTGGCCAAAAGAAATAGAAAGGCCTGTGCCGCCTTATTTTTTGTGTTGGTACCATAGAGTTGGCCATTTGGTGTATAATATAGTGGTTAAGAGTAAGGGGTCTGACTGGGTGTGGTGGCTCATGCCTATAATCCCAGCACTTTGGGGGCTGAGGCAGGTGGATCCCTTGAGCCCAGGAGTTCGAGGCCAGCCTGGGCAACACGGTGAAACTCCATCTCCACAAAAAATACCAAAATTAGCCTGACATGGTGGTGCATACCTGTAGTCTCACCAACTCAGGAGGCTGATGTGGGAGGACCACTTGATCCTGGGAGGCAGAGGTTGCAGTAAGCTGAGATCGCACCACTGTACTCCAGCCTAGCTGACAGAGTGAGACTCTGTCTCAAAAAAAAAAATAAAAAGTAAGGGTTCTTAGAACCAGACAGTTCAGTTTTTGAATCTAGGCCCTGCCACTTTATACCTGTGTAATTTTTACCAAATAACTTCTTGGTATCTTAGTTTCATTATCCTGAAGTTAGGGATAATGTTACCTCTTCATGGGGCATTCTCGAGGATTAAATGAGTCAATACATAGAAAGTACTTAAAATGGTGTCTAATGTAAATAAGCATGCCATGCCATGACTGTTACTGTAAAATAAAGACTGCCTGTTACTGTTGATGTTTATGGTAATGTTTAGTTAAATGTCATTTCCTTTCTCCTTAGTGAGTTCTCTGGTGATGTTGATAGCCTGGAACTGGGGGACATGGTCGAGTATAGCTTGTCCAAAGGCAAAGGCAACAAAGTCAGTGCAGAAAAAGTGAACAAAACACACTCAGGTAATAAATTGTGACTTCTTATTCAGCCTGTGCTTTTAAGTGGGAGATAAAGGATGGAGTAGTAGAGGGAGATGAGGCCTAATTATTCTACATCAGTCATTCTCATGTGCGATTCCATAGAACAGCAGCATCACCTGGTTGCTTGTTAGAAATATACGTTCTCTGACCCTATCCCATACCCACTGAAACTCTGTGAGTGGGCATTCTCTTTTAATAAATCCTTTAGGTGATTCTGGTATACACTGAAGTTTGAGAAGGATTGGCCTAGATATTTTAGGAAATTTGCTTTATATTTTCAATTCATTGTCTTCTTTTGAAAAATAACCCCGGGATAGCCAGCTGTGGTAGTGGATGCCTGTAGTCACAGTTACTTGGGAGGCTGAGGTGGGAGGGCCGCTTGTGCTGGTAGGTTGAGACTGCAGTGAGCCATGATGATCCTACCACTGCACTCCAACCTGGGTGACAGAGCAAGACTGTCTGAAAAAAACAAAAATAACCCCAAGATATGTATACATCACCATGGAGTAGGGAAGAGAGGCATTTCCCTAGAAGATTGTTTTGAAGAAGAATGAATCTAAATGTGAAAAATAATGGGAAGTTAAAAAAATTAATTGTAATTTAGGATCTTGGATCTCTGACTTTAAAAGACCTGCAATTTATTTTTGGCTCTCATCTGAACTCTTAAGTGTGTGTTATGTTTTAGACACTGGGGATACAGCAGTGAAGAAATCAGATACATCCCTGTATTCATTGACCTTATTTTTTGGTGGAAAATATGGGGCAGACTAGAGGAGTAAAATACTGTATATGATGTTTAGAAAGACAACAATACATGTAATAAAGATGAATCAGGACAGTATGTAAGTATTGTGATTTACATTTTAGAGACCAGGAAAGGCTTCTTAAAAAATGACATATGGTCACCTGGAAAAAGTAAGAGATCAAGGCATGTTTTATTTATGAATACTTATTAATTCCTTAAACAATTTTATTTAAACAATCCTATTTAGGAAAAGCAGGCATTTTGGTAGTTTAGAAGTATTTAAAGTCCAGCAGCTGTTCTAAAAATAGAAATTGGCTTCAGGTTCCCTACCCCATTTCAATAGCAGCCAGCCAACCTACCCTGTTAACATTTGTGCTGTTATTTTTTGCTTACTTGTCTTTCTATGTAGTAGAGATGAAATAAAATTGAAAGATGTACCTGCCTTTGTTTTGTAGTGAATGGCATTACTGAGGAAGCTGATCCCACCATTTACTCTGGCAAAGTAATTCGCCCTCTGAGGAGTGTTGATCCAACACAGACTGAGTACCAAGGAATGATTGAGATTGTGGAGGAGGGTAAGGATCATCACTATCAGGCTGTTTGAAATTTGCCATAACTTCAGATGAGCACCTATAAAGTTTTAAAATATGGTGCTTATTGCAGTTGTTTTTAGGTTTAAAACTGAATTAAGGAAAAGTGACCTCTCTCATGCTTGCTTTTTATTTTTATACCCCTTGAAAATGAGGTCAGTCTGGGT